>NC_079393.1:17680737-18907404 GCF_029220125.1 Pseudoliparis swirei
CATCATAATACAGCAGATAGATCAGTCGAGTAAGTTCTGAACATTGCATCAATCCACTCTAATGCAGTCTGTGGAACTAGGAAACAACACGTTTGCCATATTACCTTATAAAACATTTAAAACAATATGTACGCTCATAACAAGATAGCAATATAATTTATAAATATTGGCCTGTCTTAAATGGAAAATATAATCAGATGATGGGAAAGTATGTAATATAAAGCTGCGTTTTTTTATTGGCAATCTCTTTCACTGTGCCATCTGACATAAAATGCCACAGTGCCTCTCTCTTGGCATTATGGTCAATCAGCAAAGCAAGCATTGATGTTGTCTGGCCCAGGGGGAAGTGCAAGCAGATGTGGGGAAACTATGTGCCAGTTGGATCATGAGGGTGTGACAAAAAGGTGTATCTACAAGATGGCAGCAGGCAATGGACCAAGAGATCTCTTGAGTGGAGCTCTAGCAGGCCAACAAAGGCATCAAAGCACAGGATCTTTTAATCTTCTAAATATGAAGAATAGAAAAGCCACGTAAATGATTGAGTGCTGATGTCGCTACACAGGACGCACAGCAGCTGTGTTTCTTAGTCATTTGTCTACTTTCTTCTATTTGAAGTGCCATATGGACAGTGATTGTGTGTTGGGCTCTGACAGCTTCCACAATGCATGTGTTTTACAGTATAATGCTGTTTGACGCTGACTAGAAAATGTAGTTGGTATATTAATATTTAAGTATTGTTGCTTTGTTTGTTTCATTATTCTGTACAGAATTGTAACATCTTTTTATTTAACTTCGCGAAAATACATTTAAGGCATGTGGATTATGAGAGAAAGGGCCCCACCAAATATCTACCTCACTTTTTGTAGATGCTGTATTTCATTTGTCAGTGTTTTGGTCTTTTTACATAATTGTTTTTGTCTGTGGTTGTTTTTCACCCTTTTATTAGTACTTTAGTCGTCATTTTACGTGTCTTTGTAGTTGTTTTTGTGTCTGTGTTTTTTCCGTTTCATATCAGTCATCTTGAGTCATTGTGTCTTTACATCTTTTTGTAGTTGTTTTAGTCTCTTTGTAGTTGTTTTGTATCTCTTTATAGTTGTTTAATGTTTCCTTGTGATCATTTTAAGTCACTTCGAGCTCCTGGGCCTCTGCCCTTTCAGTAATCCACCTATTGTTGAGGATGTTTAAACATTGTGAGTCTTGGTATCTTAGTTTGCTGTTTTGTTAATATTTCAGGATGAGGCCCTACGTATTTCCATATACAGGACTGTCTCAGAAAATTAGAATATTGTGATGAAGTTCTTTATTTTCTGTAATGCAATTAAAAAAACAAAAATGTCATGCATTCTGGATTCATTACAAATCAACTGAAATATTGCAAGCCTTTTATTCTGATTTATTGCTGATTATGGCTTACAGCTTAAGAAAACTCAAATATCCTATCTCTAAATATTAGAATATCATGAAAAAGTATACTAGTAGGGTATTAAACAAATCACTTGAATTGTCTAATTAACTCGAAACACCTGCAAGGGTTTCCTGAGCCTTGACAAACACTCAGCTGTTATAAATCTTTTTTTTTACTTGGTCTGAGGAAATATTAAAATTTTATGAGATAGGATTTTAGAGTTTTCTTAAGCTGTAAACCATAATCAGCAATATTAAAAGAATAAAAGGCTTGCAATATTTCAGTTGATTTGTAATGAATCCAGAATGCATGACATTTTTGTTTTTTTAATTGCATTACAGAAAATAAAGAACTTTATCACAATATTCTAATTTTCTGAGACAGTCCTGTATACATGCACATTTTTATAAATGTCAGCTTATTACAAGCCAAGCCTGGTGTGCAATGCTACCTGCAATTATGAGGCGTTATCTATGTCCTGAAAAATGCCTCACCTTATGAACCAGCTGTTCACGGCTCATTCCCAGACTCACAGCAGAAATCGAACCCAGCTAATGTGAAGTGGATAGGAGCCTGTAATTGTGAGCCACGTTCCAGCTGGCATCTTGTCCTGGAAGAAGACACATCCCCCGCCCCTGTTTGGGTCCTTAACCAGATCTGCCTGTTTCCCCTCTGCACATAGCTAAATGTTTAACCTCTTCAAATCTGTGCATTGCTAGCACTGCAGTGGCACCACTCCAGGCAGCATCGGTGGCTGTCGCTCATGCTCACACATCAGTAGGAACTCAACCTGCCTGCCGCTGTGATGGCACACGAGCTCCAGGGGACAGAGGGCATGTTGACATGGGGGCAGGTTTATTTATTTCTTGTCCCACAAACCAGTAAATAAAACCCTGTTTCCTGCTCTCTGCATGTGTCCTACTGAAGACAGAGAATGGTACCATATTTAGATCTTATGAGGTTTATTTTTTGTGTGATCCACTGTAGTTTTCACCACTGAATTGCTGCTTGTGCGTTGGGCTACATTTCCACTAAATTGATAAGCACTGTTTTGAGTTATGTTCAAAATGCAAGTATTCTTGTCATGAGCAATGTGCCGTATTTGTTTTTTCTACTGGAATATATATTGAATATATTTTGTCATGAGCAATGTGCCATATTTTTTTATTTTTATGGAATATATATTGAATATATTTAGTTTAATCCATCCCCATAACTGGTACAGTAAGATGATATTGGCTGCAACCCAGGTTTCCTCCATTTATAACACATACCTAGGATAACACATGGCATAACACATGGCACATACCTAGGATAACACATGGCTTTGCATAATTTGCTTTCCTCTCTGCCTCCTCCTTCTCGATCTCTATTCCTTTGTTTTACTTATTTTGGGGCAGAGGCATCAAGCTTTCTGGGAGAGACATGATGCAGCTTAGGTCTTGCAAATGTGTGGGCAGCGATCAAAGAACTGCACTAAGCAAAGAGAGCAAGAGGAATGCTGTTGCAGTGTTGAAAAGTACAGAACAAAACACCGAAAGAACCCTTGAGTAAGAGAGGAGTATTATGAGACAAAGAGAAATTTCATTTAAAGAAGTAAGATTTTTTTTTTTTACATTTTGAAGGCAATGCAAACAAACATAAATGAGTCGCTGAAAGTTTTTTTCAGAATGTCTTATTCTGAGTGAGCCATCTTTCCGATTGCCTTTCTAAACTCCTCCCTTCACAGGGTTATCAATTCAAACCCAAATATTAACAAGCAGCCTCCTGGGTTGTTCCTTGACGAGCACCGACTCTGGTTACCGCATGTTCATATGACCTCAGTTCTTATTATATGACTTGTGTTCTCAGGACTGGCTCGTATTTCTGATCTTGTTTTGGTAACCCAGTCTCCATCAACAGTTTTTATTGTAGGTAAGGGAGACTGATGACTCACAGCGCAAATGTTGTGGTACTCCTAATTTCAGAGCTGTATGGGGACAGTATTAGCTTTTGGAACAGCTCAAATGTATATATATATATATATATATATTTCATTGTTTGCCGGGAATAAATAAATAACAATAATTCTCACAGTCAGTCAGTCAGTTACTTGTACTTTCTACAAATAAGAAAGCAAACGCAAATATAGAAATATTTAAATAGTTTCATCAGTGGTCCATAGGCTCAATCACCATTGTGTTACCCCACACGGCTATATATGATGACATAAGAGATATTTATTTATTCAACAACGTATGAGATTGCCACTTTAAATGTTTCAACAAATCTTGGTTTGATTTCATTCATTAATTTACCATGCATATAGGTATATATGTACATCTACGTATATAGGCCTGTCTATTGAAGTGTTTGTATACCTCACTTGTCAAGATAAGATAAGCCTTTTGCAATTATTCCATTAATTCTAATTCAACTGATAACATTTTATTCAGTTATTTATATCTAATTTGGTATCTTTCCTCAGTTGAAATAGCCCCACTTTCCAAAATGGAAGATTAAATAGGCTGTGTAATTGTATTACATCTATTAAAGAAGGTTTAATGAAATAATCAATGTAGTTTATTAGGATTGGAGTGGTTTGCTATTCCCACCACTTCCCACCTCTCTGAGTGGATAATAATCCAGATGAAGTTCAGCATCAAAGGCTACTCTCTTTTGATGCTGAACTGTAATCTCTACAACCCTAGATTAATGGAAACATTTGTAAGCATTAATCAACAAGCGTTTAACCTAAAGTAGGGTCTCCCTTATTAAATTAAAACTAATATGAAATTGCTTCTCTGCTGCCCCGTGTGTAACATGTAAGCATTTCATTGGCGGACATTGGAATATAATATGTAAGACTATATTTTCAAAAGTGTTTAATGACATGCAACTAAGTAGCATTATATTTTACTTAGTTAAGAATAATAACTCTGTATACACATGGGGATCTGGTCCTCTCCCAAGGAGTCCACCATGGTGCACCGCCATGTCTCTACAGTAGCCCTGAATGGACAAGCACTAACGAGCACTGGCTCTAGCGATAGTCGTTTAGCATTTTGGCAACCGAAACTCTGTGTTAATTGTGCCCAATCGGAGCTGAATTTCTACAAACACACATAGACACACAGAAGGGACGGAAAGACGACAATACAGACTGAAGCAGATTCAATTCAATTCAGTTTATTTTATATAGACCAACATCACAAATTACAAGTTTGCCTCAGAGGGCTTTACAATCTGTACACATACGACATCCCTGTCCCAGGTCCTCATATCGGATCAGGAAAAACTCCCAAGGAATAAAAAAAAAACTTTCTCGGGGAAAAAAAGGGAAGAAACTTTCAGGAGAGCAACAGAGGAGGATCCCTCTCTAAGATGTCATGTGTACAAAGGAAGCATGATAGAGTTACAACACATTTGATGAGTATGACAGATTGTATGAATAGTTAGTAGTAGGCATGGACCACGATCCAGAACTCCACATTCGATCAGGCAGATGTAGGCAGAGAGGAGGAGTGGGCGGAGCATCAGCAGGGCCATGATATCAGACCCAGCCAGGGCCAAATCAGAATCAGAATCAGAATCAGAATCAGAAACAGGTTTATTGCCAAAGAATGAATGTTTTCACAAACAAACGAGGAATTTTTTTTGGTGGAAGGTGCAACATTGATGACAAACACAACAATCAAACAAGAGAGGAGGAGGAGAGGAGGAGAGGGAGGAGGAGGAAGAGGAAGGAGCGGGAAGAAGGAGGAGAGAGGAAGGACCCTATGAGACGTGAAGTCACAAAGACTCCGGGAAGGAAACAGAGTTAACTAGAATGGGCACTCGGTAGAGCGCATACCTTCGCATATCACAAGATTGGGCATTGAGTTATGAACATTTTGGCATTAGTTGCATGCCAATTGGATGTAAATTGGAAAAAGAAGATGTTGACTTTTTCATGACCTTGACCATGACCTTTGACCCGATCGATCCCAAGATCTAATCAAATGGTCTCCGGATAATAACCAATCATCCCACCAAATTTCATGCAATTCAAGAAGATTTTGACCTTTTTCATGACCTTGACCTTGACCTTTGACCTGATCGATCCCAAAATCTAATAAAATGGTCCCCGGATAATAACCAATCATCCCACCAAATTTCATGCGATTCGGTTTAATACTTTTTTACTTAAGCGAATAACACGCATACAAATAAATAAATAAATAAATACACGGCGATCAAAACATAACCTTCCGCATTTTCAATGCGAAGGTAATAATGTGCAATGGAGAGATGAAAATTCATCCAAAGTAGAGAAAGAAGAGGAGAGAGGAGCTCAGTGTATCCTAGGCATGATAAATAGGGCCCATATCGCTTGTTTTGTTGGATATTTGTATGAACATCAGGACAATAACAACTTACTTTTAATGTTTGAAGGGAATAGGTGTGAATCTAGTTCAAGTTGACTTCTTTGCTAAAAAAGTTGAACCATGAAACCATATAATTATGTTTGATTCTAACCACAGCTGTGGCCGGAGGCCTTATGTTTTCTGGTGGTCTATCTGTGTATGTGTTTGTCCATCTCATTCTTGTGAACGTTATATGTCGCGAATGCCTGGAGGGAATTTCTTATCATCTGGAAAAAACATCTACTTTGTCTAAATGATGAACTTATTGTATTTTGAGAGTCAAAGTTCAAGGTCACTCGACTGTGACCTCCCATTCATCCTATTTTTGTGATCACGATATCTCAGGAACGCTTTAAGAGAACTTAATGGACTCAATGGACACATCAGCAAGGTGGTATAGTTTGTATTGTTGTTTGTTGTCATTCCTTGCAAGAGAACTTCTTATCAATCCGCTCCAAATGCCATGAACACATGGAAAACATTGTCAAATCATGTCGACGTTGCCCATCACTGGCAGAAAAAGCTGGTTTGGCCAACATACAGGCAGCCACCAGTGTTGCTGTTGTAGGGGAGATAAGGATGGAGGTTGTGTTTGAACTTCAGATGACTTAATTATCTTTTCTGACTGAGTCCTGCACTCACTGACCTTTTATTTCTAATCCCTTTTTCCTACCACAGTATTTGTCAAAGGCCTGGGTGGTGTGACCTGCTTTCCAGGGTGATACAATCAAATTAATTATATTCATGGCTACTCTCACTGCCTGTATTCTGATGCATGCCCTCACAAGCATGTTCAATAAAGTTTACGTGCAGTAACAAAGAAACACGATGACTTTATTATATCTAGTCCTTTTGTCTGCATGTTATTTGAGCATTAGTATTTGTTCTCACCAAGTGATGCTGTATTACATAGGTAGCATGATTAATTAATCAAATAGTTTAACAAGTTTTACAAAGAAATGTGCATAAGATGCATGTGTGTTTGTATGCTATATGCACAGAAGTGTTTCTGGCCCCAGTGTCCTTTGGGTCCCTCATAAACACATGAAGGCAGATGGAAGGAAGTGCATCTATAGAGGGGAAGGAGATGGGGAGGGGAATGTACGCTGCATTATTTATCGATTCATATCCATGTCAATGCTTTGTGCTCATTTCCCTGTGACATTTTGGAGGTTGAGGGAAAAAAGCAACAAAACAATGTAATGGAGAGAAAGACCTTCAACAGAGCACAATAGAGCGGAAAGAAGCGTGACAGATGACAAATGCCGAGATTACATCTCACAATTCCTTTTCTTACCTCTCTGTGCAGCCCGGTGTGTAGATCACATGTACAAGAGACTGGGAGCCAGCTTACCATGGCTGATAAAGTACATACACTCTTTATAATTATATGGGCGAGATGTGGAATCCACTCATATCTCATCTTTAGTGGCATCTCTTTCATCTGTCAAGTCTAATGAACAGATGTTGCTCAGCTGTTTGAGTCAACATGATGGACTGAGTCGCTGGCAGGCACATCCTTCTGCTGAGAGAAAGTGAGAGGGGTCATCTAGACAGTGAACAGCGTGGCTCGACTTTTCTCTGTTTCTCACCTACTTTCTTCCTCATCGCTGCCGTCGTCTCTGACATTCAGGAGTCTTTCCATCTCACGCTTCGCCCCAACACTCTACCACCCACCGTCCTGTCCATCTGACCCCTTGTCAGCCATTCTGTTCAACTGATCACTTGCCTGTAATGTGCACTGTCCGCAACTGGAGAAGCCAGCAAGTGAAAAGGTCAAAATAATTATGAGAAGGTCAACAAGGCCTCTGAGGTGAGTAAAGAGAGGAGCAGCAGTAGGTTGGATGAGAAAGAAGGAAGGGTATATAAAAATGCATTCAATATTTTTGATCAATCAATATTGTTATCAATTCATTTAATCCGAATATAACTTTTCTAAAATTAGAGTGTTTAATAGATGTACAAGTACAAGCCAAATTATCTTAGCATGTTTTAGCCCTTTGTCTGAATAGTTATTTTGGAAATAGTCAGCTGTACAATACTTTACTTAAACCAGGGGTCGGGAACCTATGGCTCGCGAGCCATATATGGCTCTTCCGGTGACGGCATAATCCTCCCAGACAATTTTGAGTTTAAAAAAATATATATATATTCGCCCGCCCCCCTGTAATTTTCTCTATCGTGCCAGATTACAGCAGAAGTAATTTAAGGTCATCTGTTTGCAAAAAAATATTCTGGTGGAATTAATTACCTTCTACTTGAGTGTGTTCAAACTCCTAATACTCAATGTCAGTGGCTCTTACAGTAATACTTTGGGAAAGAACCGCAGATTGTTAAGTTTCAAAAGAGACCAACATCATGCATGTTCTCGAAATTGTTCAAGAACAGCTTTCAGTTGACTTTGGGGTTCCCTTGGATAGGTGTTTTAGGCAAATTTTACAGGAATGGTACTAGATTTAAATCCAAAATATCAAATTGAATTGTGACCTTATAACTGAAGTCAAAATGACTGTTGGATTTAGAGAATCTTGACACCATGTTCAACAGTAAGTAAAAGAGACTTGTTGGTAAGGTCGCCGCATGAATAGGTCACAGACAAACTACCCAGGGCAGCAACAAGATTGATCAGCCTACACTACCTGGCACCTGAACAGCAAAGCTACCAAAAGACATTCTGCTTTATCCGCCAAAAGTGCTGTGGTGGTCATATCTAATGCTTGAGCTTTCACCTAATACAATAATTGAGTTGGTGCATTTTAAACTTAGCGGATAAGAAGGTGACAGGTCTATCACTCTCTCTGTAATAGGACGCCACCTGCTCGCACACTAAAGTGTCCACCTGCAGAGAACATTTTTCCTCTACTCAATAAGCAGCCAGTATCTGCACACTTTTAAAAACCTTTTGACATTTGTCGAAAAAGCCCTCAAGACATACTTAGCCTGGGCTTTTATCAAATCTGTCAAGGGCAATACAACTGAAGATAAATTATTTTTCAAAATGGGTGATAATACCTATTTAATGCCTGAGTTTCTTTTTTGTGTCAGTGGCAGATAGTGAGTGATATCTGTAACTTTATCCTGTACTACCCTTTTCCTTACTGGACCACCTCCTCTGTGTATGTGATAGCCTTGGCAGGCTCACAATCTTCCAGTTTAGTCGACCACACCCAGTCCAATCTGTCAAACATCTTTTCCTTTGGAGCATTTCCTTGTGTTGTTGTCTTCAGCAAGACTCACTGCTGCTTAAAGCACTTTGTGTGAGCTCAGTCAGTGAAACTGTGTAATTACAGGCCATGTCTTGTTTGTGTCAAGGCTAACTCCACAGGTAGCGAGGTGCAGGAGCTCATGCGCAGAGGAATCGAGGAGTCAGTGTAGATTAACAAAAAGGCTCTCTTTAATGAGGGAAATCTTTCCACACAAAAACCAACAAGGTCCAAAAGGGGCAGGCAGAGGATCGTCGGTCAGGGCAGGCAGGATCCACGATGGGAATATATACACAGGACGACAGGAAAAAAGACAACAATCCAGCAACAGACAAGGGAAAGAGTGGCACAATATATAGGGGGGGAAACAGGTGTACGACATGAGATGGTAACGAGACGAGAGTGGCTGAGGACAGGTGCAGGGAATGAAACGATCAAGGAGACAGGAGAGGCTGAGGGCAGGTGAAGGGGATGAAACGATCAAGGAAACAGAGAAGACACAGTAGACACCGAGGAAACAGAGTAGAAAGAGTAGACACAGAGTACACACAGAACAGACCCTTACAGTTTGTCATTATTGGTTTCTGCACATTTGCAATATCCTCAACCCTTTCTCATTCTGTAAGAGTAACATCCAAGAAGCGCTCATCCTTCCAAGTGTAGTTTCATTAGATATCACTCCCTTGCTCCAGTATTTATTCAAGCACAGAAGTTGTCAAATGTGGCGAACATCTTGTAAATTGTAAAGTGTTTTGTCCATTAAGGTAGAGTAGACAATTGCGATATAAGTGCAGTCCATTGAGCATTTAATATGTTATATCGCCTTATATTATCAATAGTTCCATTGCAATGGTCTTGCTCTTTGCTCCAACAGTGCAGTGCAGTTGGACTATGGATATAGATTCCGAGGCTACTTTTTCATGTCCACTCCTCATAAATGAAGAAAACACAGAGCTTATTTTGCATCCTAAGGAGACCAACCAAGATGGAAGTAAAAAGGTAATGCACAGACCACAGCACCTGCATTATTTGCCCTGCACAATGTACAGACTACATACAAGGGGAGCTCACAACGCTCTCAACCTCTCTCTTTCTGCCCCTCTCCCGTTCTGTCAGTCTCTGGCCACCCATGACCGATGTGACTCGGAAAGGAGAGGAGCCACACAGAGATTGTGCTTTGGGAAATACAACTGGATGACATCAGGCAACCGAATAACAGAGGAGTGGAATAGTCGACTGGACATTCTGCATCATTTCTGGATATATTGTCTGTATTACTCTTTGCCCATTTTTCTGATTAAGAGTCAGATTAAAGTACTACATTTTGACTAAATGAAGGACAAGAAATAATTGGGAAATCATGCTTGTCTGATATTCAAAATGACATCTATGTCTTTTAAGAATTAACTAACTTTGTGTGTATAAACCTACTTCCCTTGTGTGGTTATTTCCAACATTATTGGTAAATATAAGCATGGCCTCAAATAATGTTGTCCCATCTTCTATTCGATTTTAACTTGCCATGAAAAAGTATATCCAGGTGATTTGGCTTTGATAAGGTATGCTATCCATGGTAGATCTACCCGATAACTGACACGACATGTTGAAATTGAATGTCACATAAAAAAATAGTCCATCATAGCATTCATTTAAGTGTAGGACTACGTGTGTGCATTATTTTATCAACATTTTTTTTAAACTGCATTCCTCTACAAAAAGAGCATCTGATAACAGAGTTAAATGATTGACAGGCTTCATAACTTTTGGAGTAATCAGTCATACTGCTTACTTAAGGCCTCTTTAATTTCCTCTGGACCGTCAACAGTCTCTACGGGAAGTCTAAACGGTGAGGGTTGTGCAGGGTTGTCCATGTTGTCCCTTATTCCCAATTTAATATGAAATGCAATTGCTTTGTCTCACATTTCACTCCCAATCTGACGCACTTGACCACCTTATTCATCTAATCTCATTCCTGAGTCAAAAGCTCCCTTGATATGGAAAAAGACAGATTGAAGATACAGCTGACGAGATAAAATAGATTTCGGTGAGGTAAAACACTGTATAGGATAATGGCCATAGTTTGAGATGCTCCAGCATTATTCAAGCCAAAACTTATCCCTGTTTTAATTTCAAGCTAAGATTTCACTAGCTCTTCATCTAATTTTTTTTAACAAAATTTCTTTGAGCAAAACAGACAGATATTTTCAAGCATTTTAAATATGTAAAAAAAAGGTTTGTGTAATAATAAATATCATTAGTGTAAATCCTATGTAACATCCAATATGTGTACCCAAATTGATAAATCACTTATTTGATTGACTAGGTATGACTCACAGAAGTGTGACTAACCACCGTACTTATATAATATCTAAATGTTATTTGTTACACACTGCATTAAAGTGAATTTACCACAATACTCTACTCTAGAATCAATCAGAAAATTGTATTCTCTTTGCTCCCAAAAAGGTTAAGATAAGATCTGCAGAACAAAACTGTATGTTTGATCTACAAATGTTTGGACCACTGGTAGATCTACAAATAACTTCCAATCAGCTTCGTTACAAAATACTACTTCTGTGTCGTATGCTATGCCAGGTAGTCAGCACTAGATGAAAAAAGATAATAGCTGACTGACTACATCATATGTCCCTCCACAATCAACTCCCCCACTTTGATGTGGGGGAAATACACTGCTAAAAACATCTGAGGCCGAGTGGCTATGATGAATCCTGAAAGGAAAAAAACAATTAATATACATGTTTTGATGAATATTACTCAGTTCCAGATTGACCGAAGCATTCCCTTGCGCGTACTCATAGCTCAAAATACACAGCACAACACACTCCACATATCCTGTACTATGCAGTTTTAAGTTTACTGTTTTTCATCACACCTTGCCACATGATCACTCATGACCAAGTAGTGTAGCTCAATAGGAGTTCTTCATTAGATTGTAACCCTCACAGAAGGAGTTTGATGGAATGAGAAGACTGAGTAAAACCCACTCATTCACAAAGAATATTAATGAACTAAATCAGTGTCAATAAAGAGAGAGGGGCTGCTGCACATTTTCACAAAAGAAAAGAGCACCCATAAAAGAGGCCCTGTCTAAAATGTTGATCTCATATATGGGACTCAATACAATGCCATCCAATGCAATACCACCATGAACTACAACTTCACTGGCCATATGATTGTGAATAAAAATATATCTAATCAAATGCATTAACCATTCTCTTCCCACATGCTGCCCAAGTTTGACAGTTGCTCTGGAAGGTCACTCCACTGGTAAGGATTTTGAGCCAGCTAATTTAGGTTGACAGCCCATATCATCGAGAATGTTTTTTCTAGTACCTGATTATCATCAGAGCTGCCCATGCAAATGACAGGGAGACCTTAAGGGATATCATTTTCTAATAAAATATGTAAGAGTCTAATTACAGATAAATGAGATAAAGAGACCTGGAGTGAATAGGTTGTCGAGGAAAGGGTCAGAAGGGGCCAAGCTCGCTCATAGAGTGATCCGTGAAAAGAGTTGGCAGAATCAGTGGATCTCATAACACTGTCCACAATCATTAGCACACTTCAGTTAGTTGTATAAGTATCAAATGACAATATTAATGCATTATAGGAGCAGCAAGGAGATAGTCTGTATTGGCTTGTCAGCATAAAAGTGTGTTCTTAAAAAGGTAAAATCAAATAATTAATTGAATATGGGTATGTTTATGATCAACAACTAACACTTGAATTGGGAAAAAATGTCCAATGTCTTCGGAGAATCCACCCTTAAAATGCAAAGTATAGCTTCTGCAATGAATTTCAGAGAAGCATAGTGATTATTTAGTGTTGCTATGGGCTACAGCAATAAAGAAAATTATGTCCCCTGGTTAAGGTTTTATTTCTTGACCTGAATTAGGCCTCTCAGACAGCACTTATTCCAAGGCCGTGTACCTTGCCCGACATCCACCACTCAAATGGTAACGTGAAGTTAGAGTGGAGGTGGTTAAACTGCTGTCAGGCCTTTAATTGGCAGTGCAAAATTAAATCTAACGCTGGGGGGAAAACAAGCGGGACAGGATGACATGGGCAGGGTTATAACCAAGCATGACTAGCTGACAACCATCAAAACTTCACGGATCAAACATCACGTTCTCTGCACTGTCCTTGGACATCTTGTCAGCCATTCCCTATACGTATCAGAATCAGAATCAGAATCAGAATCAGAAACAGGTTTATTGCCAAAGAATGTTCATATTAAAAAAACACAAACAAACGAGGAACTTTTTTTGGCGGAAGGTGCAAGAATCGCGCACCAAGACACCGATGAGTGCATAGCAGGAAAAACACTGATAACAATGATGGACCTTTCTGTATAGGTGTGCTAGTAAGAATATAGTGACATTCGGGGTTATCCATCAAAATTGCCTTGCACTCAGCTCAGAAGGAAAAGGGAAAAGATGTGGGAATCATCAACTAGAAACAGTCCACGAGCTGCGGTTCATACTCTGATACTATAATATTCCACAAAATCGAGTGGATGACACACCGTTAGAATACAGTGAAATGTCTTTTATATCCTCTCACAATGTATCACTTTAAATCAGGTTTCAGCTATAAATGTGTGTTCAACAATATTGTTTCAGCAAATTTAAGCTACTAAAAACAGTTCTGAAATACAGAGCAGAAACTATTGGATCTCTTTTTTTTTTCTTCGCATTTTTGTTTTGATTGATTGTATCTGCAAATTCCAAGGAAGGGACTCTGTGAATGTTACAATCTGGAGGTTTCTCTAATATCACGTCATTATATGGCATTTGTTTTGTCTCTAGGAATTTCTGTCTGCGTTCATGAGGAAATTGTTCAACTTTTAATGAACAAACTCATTAAAATGTGGGTTATTTTCAGAAATATCTCTTGTGGCTTCCAACACCAAATTGTAACCTATTTCAATTACCATGCAGCCCCAAAGAACCAGACCACTTCTAAGGACCACTCTGAAGCCACATCATTAAAATGTAATGAGAGACTGTCCAATAAAACTCCAGTATTGTACAGTCAGCCAATGTCCCTGTCCTGGTTAATGATCATTAGCCATTCATGCACAAAATGAAGTTATCTTTCCTCTTCTATAATTCTATCATATTTGTGTGGTTTTCAGAAAACATTGGCATACACCAACACATTTGTAAAATAGATTAGTTAACTTAGTAACAAACACTCTGAGGCTTGTCCTTAGGATCAGCTAATCATTATAATAAGTATAAGAAGAAGAAGAAGTTTAGTTTAGTTTATTTTGATCATCAAAATATACAAAAATCAAAATTCAGCAAAAGAAGAAAGTGGCTGACCGAAAAGGGTCAAGGCTGAAGCTATCAAGCTTGTAAGTGCCCTAACCCAAGAAGAAGAAGAAGAAGAAGAAGAAGAAGTGAATACTACACCTTGCCTTCTCAAAAGTGTAAAAGTAAGAGAGGATGTCTCTGTCTACTGACTTGTATAAATTCGCCTTCGCCATGCTGTGGCCACAGATGGGCTGAAACATCCAACAGTATGTGGACACAGAACACAGAGGGAAGCTCCCCAATCCTATAACAGCTCCTTTGACACCACTGAAGCTGCACTGCAAGATATTCTTATCTTGGCCAACTTCAGTTGTTCATGATTGCATGCTAGTCCTTCAGCTCCTTCTTAACAATATAGCAAAAGATAAACACAGATTGTAAGTTCATTGTAATGTTTTGAATTTGTTCCATAAAACATAATCATTTTAGCTAAATTCAATTACATCTATCATTTAAAATAAAAAATGTGTTAAATGTTATAGCAAGTTAAGTTACTGTTATTATTGAACCTATAACTTCATTGTTTTATATCTGCATGTATTAATGAAAAAATGACAAGACCTTAAAGGGTACCTGTAGTCAAAAACAACAACGTGCTACATCCATTAGGCGCATCAAATAAATCATATTTTCCCTGCCGCTATTGTCAACAAGTCACGCATAGCCCGAGGCTTTACATTTCTTTGTCAACATTCCGAGTCCGTGAACGCTTCAGGGCGCAGACATCTTGCCAGTTATTTACTCATGTCAAAGGTCACTATGACGTAGAGTCGTTGAAAGGAATTCAACCAATCCGGAGCCACTTCTACACGCGTTGCTTCTTGGGATAGATCGGTGGCCTCAAGAATTACACAATCTATATCAGGGGTGCTCAATACGTCGATCGCGGCGACCTGCCAGTCGATCGCGGCATAGTATTGGTAGATCGCATGACATTAAAAAAAATTGGCCCGCCCCCCTGTCACTTTCTATAGCGCCACATTACAGCAGCAGCATGTCATTTCTGTCTCTACGTGTTGCGTTGACAGTCCTCTGCCCGCCGTCTCGGCGCGCGGAGCTCCCGACACCGGTTTGCGCGCATCGGGACGGACGGAGCAAAGAAAAGTCACTAGCACCCCCGAACATGTCGGCCGAACATTGCATCAATGAAAGACATCTCCAGCGCTGGCTTATGCGCGATGTAGCTATCAAGCTCACGCTTTTGTGTAAAGCAGATTAGGTCTAATGTCACGATATCATCGGACATAAGTTTGTGTTCTTTACAACAAATGCACTCTATGTCTGTTTTTTGTGGCACACATTTCCCACAACTGCACCAAACGTCCGCCGACTTGCGTGCACGGTCCGCACGGTGAAGCATCTGGACCGCGGTCCTTCGCATCAACTTCATCAGAATCATCGCTATCGCTGTCACAATTAACTAAATGGGGATAGTCTGCTTTTAATGGTTCATACAAGTATCCAGTTGCTGAATCTGACAATCTTTCATCGTCCATATTTCGCCCGTTTTCTATATTATTATCAAGTTCTCAGCATTTGTTTGCGAGCGCTCGACGTTGTTTACATTGGTTTCTGAACACATCCGCTGTGGCTGGCTGTCGATCTATCAACGATGTGACGTCACACCACCTGCGCCATATTCAAGCACCAGTGCAATGAAGCTTGTCGGAGTTGAGGGACTTTGAACAGCCTAAACTACGTATTGTTATTGAATACTGGACCGTCAGTGCATGAATAACCTTTAGAAACACATTATCTTTTGATCTGGCTACACATTCGAGATCACAACAGGTACCCTTTAAAAAGACTTTGCCAGAAACTTACTTTAATGAAGCTGTACTGCACCATAGCACCGGGATCAATATGTTTACTGCCCAGTTACTAGGCATTAGGAATAAACACAGTGTTGCAGCTAATGCCCTTGTGAACTGGAACTACTTCCATGTAACATATATTTTGTTGTCCTTTGGCCCAAAGCTAAACCTATTTGTAGCATATTGTATATCACTCATTAATATCTTTAATCAGTAATAGGCTAAACTTCTTCTAAGACGCGTCTCTTCAGGGCCAAAATGATTCGGCCCCTGCGCAGCTGAGATATGCTGACAGGCGTGAGAGGACGTGCAGGAAAAGCATATATTTTTCGCAGATATCCTATTTCAACCACTATTATTGGGTATATTCCATATCTCCAAAAAACAATATTGACAATTTGTATCCATTATAAATATAATTCATATTATTATTATAATTTTGTGTGTATGTTACTGCTGTTTGTATTGAACACCGTTAGTGATATACAAGTGATATATATAGTCTGGTACATACTGATACTATACTTGAAATGATACAGCTTGTGCTAAATTGGACATTTTGGAGAGCTCGCCTGAACTATCTGTACAAAAATCTCTTTAATTTTGTTCCGCTTCTCTTCATTCAAGTCAAACTTTTCAGAGAAACTGTTCACATAATGTGCTGTGATTAGCTGTATCATTCTAAAGAGAGAATCATCCTGAAACTACTTTTCTTTTAACCTGAACATTTTGCTGTGTGCCATCTTAATTTACTCCTAACCACTAACATACTGATATCTACACATCAGAACAAATATCACAAGTGTTCCCTTTAATATAACATAAAGATTATTGAAAAAACCCTTGTGTTTGCAGAGATACACTCTTTTTAGTATCGGCATGCAATTTTCGAAAGGAGGCATACAAAATTGGTTTGTTTTACAGATGGATCTCTCTATTCCTCCACTATCCTCAGCACAGATGGATAGTTGGAATGGAGAATTGCAGTGCTTTTCCAAAGGTTGTGCCACAGGGACAGCGTCCCTCAAAAAGGACAAGAAAGGGAATAAGAAAGGAAGATAACAAGGGGGCAACAATCTTTGTGCCAGACATGGCACACACCACACAATGTCCATCAGCTGGAAAAGCTCCCTAACTTGGAAAGACAACAGGGGTCATGATTTGGCCATCACGAGTACAAGCTGTCAGTGTCCTCTCTTATTCTGTCTCTTGGTTCCCCTCACTATATCCCTGGGTTAGACATCAAGGCCATTGTGATTCTATTTATCTAGTTTAGCATACACCCGTTTTTCATTTCTTGACTTTTGGAAAATACTTGTGATGTTGCCCAATTGCTTAGAAATGCAAGAAGAAAGAGGGGGCAAAAAAGTGAGCATTTGTTGAACACATCAAAAGGAACAATAATATATGTTCTTGCTTCTTGGTTTGCATTCAAAAATATTTGATATGTCTTTTTTGTGCAATGACAACATTCTAGTTTGGTGGAATCACTGAATATTTCACAACTGCCTCATACCGATGCAAATATGCAACTAAGACAATACACCACCAGATGGGATGTGAGGTGTAAGTACTAAAACAGGATGGGGGGGGGAGCTATTTGAAATATGGTCGTGTTTCCTGTGAGCCGAGCTCCACATTAGGGCCATTGAAGATTTAAGTATATTCATATCAGACAGGACACCAGAAAGTCACAGCTGTCCCCAAATAACATAAAAGAGATTAGTGTCTTTGCTGACACCAGGCATGTATAAACATTAACATTATGGATGGATAAAAGGCTACCATGTATGGAATAAGATCACATTAAAATATTCTAGATATTATTGTCTCCCATTAAAAAAATAAAAAACATTTGGTGGAATGCAGTCCTTCATAGGTTTCACTAAATTAATTTGCTTGTGAACTTTAGTAGTTATGCCAGTCCAACATGTGTTATGTTATATTTAGACAAATAATTGTAGAGTAAATATGAATCAGTGCCATCCCTTCAGTGAAGACTCACTGTAGAGGTTGTAATTTAGTTTAAACAAAAAAAAACTCTTAGTGGCTCACAGCAACATTGCATCCGCATAGCCGTAAACTCACATAAACCTATTATATGCCGGTTATGGATACTACTTTGATATAGATTCAGTGAATGAAAAAAAAAAATTCCTGCCCTCGAAGAAAAAAATGTGCATCTTAAACCATTTGCATGTGTATTTTTACAATAAGGTTCTTGTAACAACATTTCCATATTTATTTTGCTTTTTTTTTTAAATGACGGGAATGGTTTTAAGTTAAGTTATATTAACATGTTAGAGCATCCCCATTGCCCAAGTGAGCACTGCAGCTGCAGCCACTGAACTACCCAGAATGAAACACTACATGTTCACTATTTTTGTCTATATTGTCTGTTTTGCCAGAAAAAAATTGGCATCACGTCAAAAATGTAGATGAGCTGATGGAATCAGAGCCCCACTGCTCACTGTCCTTGTGTCTTTTGTAAAACACTAGTCCAATAGCGTGCATTTACAATAATTTCATGGGTTAAGCTGTAAAAGGTTATGTGAGCTCACCCTTTTTTTCTAATATGTAAACATGTTTAGGTAAGATAAGATTGTCAGGCCAAGATTCCAATCAGGACTCAAATGCGGAGGCGTCAGTGAGCAGTTCAATAATTCCAAACAAAAACTCTCCTAAGAGGTGGAGGCTAAACAAGGTACTAAGAAATAAAAAGCTGGACTATGAAAACTACAACAAAAATCACTCTTTCGAGGTTTGGTTTACAAAAAGGCTTGGCGGCTCTGAACGTGGCTTTGGTTTAACGACCATGAGACGAAACACTTTGGCACAGGACAGAGGGAAGACGCAGACTATAAGCACATGAGGGTAATGGGGAACAGGTGGAAACAATCAGGGATCAGGGGAGACAATCAGACCGGTGACACATGAGGAAGGGCAAGTGACCTGAAACGAGAGGAGAGTTAGACTTCAAAATAAAACAGGAAGTTACGAGACAAAAACCCAAGACAAGACAAGCTTCACCACGGTGTGACAAAGATAAGATATTGCTTTATTAGTCCCTGAGTGGGGAAATTGCAGGATTACAGCAGTGGGTGCACAGGGCAGTAATACAATTATAATACAAAATAGAGTAACAATATTAAATTGACACAGGAATAAAAATATATATACAAGGTAGGAATAGAATTTTGTCATGTAATTCATGTAATTCTTCTTTGAGTGTCGAAATGTTGCTGAGCAATACAGTTCACTCACAACTCAAAACAATGGCATAGCTGTTACTAGCCCTTGTGTTGCCTTCGGGTCAATTTGACCCGATTCAATGTTTCACCCTCCTGTTACCTTTATATTTACTAACATATTTTACCCTTGAGGTCAATATGATCCCAGCTATTAAAATCTCCAGAAAATTATTAGAATTAATATTGTTTTCCAAGTTTAAGTGTGAGGTACTTTATGTTTGTTTGTTGACTCCCGAAAGAACACCGACATTAAACATTGAATCGGGTCAAATTGACCCGAAGGCGACAGGAGGGCTAGGCCACTACACTCTAAATAAATCACAGGCAGGCTACTCCTCCCCAAACATATGTAGGTCTATACCCCATTTTGATCTTTTTCTTTTTTTTCTTTTTTTGTTTCTTAAGATATATGTTCATTAAACTTGCCAAAAGTCTTGAAACCGGTAGAAACAAGTTTTGAGTGGAATATCATTTTTTCATTGCATTACATCATAATATAATACAGTAAATGACCCCCCCCTACCTAAATACCATGTTATAAATTGGATGTCAATCTATCAACCCTTGCTTTTAACCCTTGTGTTGCCTTAGGGTCATTTTGACCCGAATCAATATTACACCCTCCCCCCGCCTTTGGGTCATTTTGACCCGATTCAATGTTTCACCCTCCTGTTACCTTTATATTTACTAACATATTTTACCCTTTGGGTTCAATTTGACGCCAGCAATTAAAACCTCCAGAAAATTATTAGAATTAATATTGTTTTCCAAGTTTAAGTGTGAGGCACTTTATGTTTGTTTGTTGACTACCGAAAGAACACCGACATTAAACATTGAATGGGGTCAAATTAATCCTAAGGCGGGGGGAGGGTGTAATATTGATTCGGGTCAAAATGACCCTAAGGCAACACAAGGGTTGTGATCTATTGGCTTTTGTAAAAATAATTGTGTTTGCCAGGATGGGTATGACCATCACCAAGATCACATGTTTGAATGAATGAACCCTTCTCACCAGCTTGCCGTTAGTTTCAAAACACCTAGGGCCAACTGCCCATGGCGAAGCCATAACAGAGTGTAAGTATGCGTTTTCTCTTGGCTGGTAATTAGTAAGCTCTAAGTATAAAAGCTATGGTGACCTATATACAGCAAGTGGTGCCAGCTCAATCAGTCACAGACATTGAATGGCACTCCTCCTCCATTGCTCAGAACCATTTGCCATCTAATTTTCAGTAGCTTTTGATCTCCAGAGCAACAATTCCCCGAAGGATAAAAGGTATCATCACAGTAATCACAACAAGTAGTTCTCAGTGCAGGAACAACAGCCCAAAATAACGGGAAGATGATGAACTTTAACATGAGAGAAAGAAAAACATAAACTAGTGAAGAAGTAAGTCTGTATAAATCTTGTGTCAGTTATAAGTGAGATCATGTTTTAATTGGGAAAACTGGTAGCTTTTGAAACACAGAAAGACACAACGTTGGATTTTCATTTGCAGTTTGTTGTAGTTTTATTCTTGGAACCAGTCTTTGAAGTCAATATCATATTTTCACGTACATCATATTATTCATAATATGCGAATAATTATTATAAAATTATGAAATAAAAGAAGGTTTTACAGTTAATCTTCAGGCTTAACAAAGAAGTTTTAATCAATTGTAAATTAGATAACACACTGATTCACCATTCTATGACAAAATGATTATTAAAATCCTCTTCAAAGAAAATTCTTTTCAGACTTTGTGTGTCTTCGTTAAGGATGATGACCTTGCCAGAGAGTCTCGCAAACACTTTGTTGCTCGGCATACTGGCTCGTCAGACATCTGTGTGGCAGTAGTTTGAGAGCAGAGCAGCATCCCTCTTTGTAGTCTAAGGTCATCAGCAAATACTATCTTTCAAGTTGCAGATATGCTCTGCAAAAAACATCTTAATAAATGATTCTTTAGAATTATCTTTATTTGAATTAGCGTGGGGAAATCCTATATTTTTCTAAAGGTCCTGACAGACCAAGTTAATTTGCACCAACTAAATTCACTAAAGTTGGACTTTATATTTCATGTCATTCAGAGCCGCCAACTATTTTAACAGTCTCCCTATTGAGTTAAGAGATGGCACTCATTTACAAAAAGATTTGCTTAAAGCAAACCAAATCTGCAATTGTATATTAATCAAACTACCTAATTTCTTGCACTGCTATTATGAATATTTTTCAAATCTGCTACTTTTGTAATGTATTTATGAGGTTGAGACTGAAATATTGATTAATGTGCACTTACCCTGGTAAATAAAACAAAAACACATGACATACTTATATGTAATGTTTTTTTGTTCATAGTTACAATGTATTTATGTGTTTGATGGTTATCAGTTCATAGTAATTGTTCTGTCATGGTTGTAACTGAATTGCCAATGTTGTTCCTTTGTTGTTTGACAATTTGACACTTTTCAAGGTGAAAACAAACAACAATGTACACAAGGGAGAATTTTTGTACAGATCGCAATCAGATTTGGGATGTGGCCACCAGAGGCACACACTATGTATTGATGTGTCTATGTGTAAATGTAAATGTCTTTAATCTCATCTGGATTTGATCCATGAACTAAATGAGCCCTAGGATTCTGATAATCTATCAAGAAATATTTTAATGAATAAAAAATAATGTTGTACTGCAGGTGGAACGAGAGAAAAACTCAGAGGATTATTATAGTCATAAGGATTCTACCCTGTAACATATTTTATCTCAATTCTCAACCCATTAGAGATCATTTCTGGACCAAAGTGGATCATCAACTGACAATGGTGCCCATAGAGCTGCACCGCTATCATGACAACACACTTGAATACAAAATATGCCTGATTTAACTGACGTGTATACGTGTTAGTGCCATTTAGGAGTTTATGGTAGGTTGCAACCAACTAAATATCCACTCAGCCCAAATCATTTTTTGTCCACCTGGCTGCTTTATCTCAGCCGGCAAATAAGTTTACTAAGAGCTTTTGGCCTTTTGTTCATAATGTGTTTAAGGAGAACGGAATTATTTTCAATTTCGTTTTACATATTCATTTCTAAACTATTTCATTTTGAGGACAGTAAAAAAAGTAGTTGCCGTCAACTCAAGTATCATTTACTTCAGGAATAAAAAGCAACAGCAATGTCAGGGTTTATCAATACTCTGGTAAAATAGCACTCGGGCCTGTTTATTACTGGGTTTCGGAGCGCATCCCTACCTTCAGCTAAAGTAAAATGCGTATGGCTCTTGGGTGAGCTTGTGTCCGTTCGGGCTGCTGGAGAAACTTCCCGGTGCAAGATAACGGACTACCAACGAAGCTCAAAATGGCTTTTTCAAGGAAAACATAACCATTCTAAGTTTGGGGTTATTATACACTGACACATTTGTTACTATCCTTCTAATCGTTAAACAACATCCCTTTAAGTTTTCCTTTGCAACACAATGTTCAGCCTTTGGTCTTTTGCTAGTTTGATGCCACATATCAACAATGGCCTAATAGCGCTTGACAGCTGGGGTTTTTTACAAGAGAAAACAAGTGTCATGTGAGCGTGTTGTTCTTCCATATGCACACTGCAAATACCAGTGCTCCTTCCAACCATCCACAGTTCGCAGACAAAGCAGACTCTCAAAGAGAAATATGGCAATTACAGTAATTTGACTGTGGGTGAATTTTTGTGGATTTCACTGTGGATGGGTTTAGAATGAGCATAAATGGAGCCTTTCGTAATTGGGGTGAGATTAGGGTTAGGGCTTGCCTCCAGGCAATCGATGCAAGACAATAGTGCCCTCAAAACTGTCCTTACTCCTCATTATACGTTTTAAGTGGTTGGTTCGTTGAACTAACCTTAACACGAACCCCAAAAAGCAATAATCTAAAATACTTATTTCCTGCTTTATAAAAAAAGAGACATATAACCAAAGAAATAGGCTAAACATTTCAAGGGCTTCTTCGATATCACAGTGGACATTATAACCACACCTTCCCATGAGCTGCTTTCTGTCTGAATACGTTGCTTACATTTGTTTTTACTATGTGACATTTCATGTGAAGTGGGGTTTTAAAGTAGCATTTTCACTAACATCAGTCACTGTTTCAGTATTGTTTTACAATAACAACTATAAAGTAAGTCACTGCAAAGTGATATACTATCAAGTTAAGTGGAGAGCACATATTATAGACAGCTGTGGAGTGTGTTATTAGGAAACAGCTATTTAATTCCCTGCTAGCTGTAAATGCACTCACACCTATAACAATTGTTTTTATTGAAGCATAATTATTCCATTCCATTATCAGAATCGCTGATCATATTCATGGTCGCGGTGGCGCTGAAGCCGATCCCAGCTGACATTTGGTGATTGCAGGTTTCACCCTGGACAGGTCACAAGTTTATCACAGATAAACACATATAAAGACAGAGAACCATTCACGCCCACTCACATTCCCACCTACGGGCTATTTAGAGTCTTCAAATAACCTACGCGTTGTACTATGGAAGCTGGAAAACCCGCAGGGGGGTGGGGGAAGGAACATGTTTTCCATTGCACATTACTAACTCCTTCCTCCCCGGAGTCTTTGTGACTTCACGTCTCAGAGGGTCCATTGGACCTGGCTGTGTCTGATGCGTCCTGCCTGGTGGGCCGGCTTCCTTCCATGGCCCTGCTGATGGGCCCTCCTCTGTTGCTCACCTAAAGTTGTCTTCCTCTTTTAACCCGTGAACCTACTCATGCCACTTTTCATGGTGAAAACAAACAACAATGTACACAACAAATACTTTTTACTTTTAATTAAGGAATACTTCAACTTCAAAATGACCATTGGTACCTATATCAATTATTCACCCAGTTTAACGTTGAATTATTGAAGAAACTGATTTCAACGCCTGTGCAAGGTGAGACAGTTTATGCATACATGTTTAAATATTAAGGTTTTAGTAAAGATGCATCTCTTGTGAGAGTACGATAAATAAGACTTATGTACTGCACAAGCTGCGTGAGAGTTTGCGAACAAATGTTTTGCTTAATGTGAAAGAAAAAAAGAGTTTTCTTGAATAATTCAACATAATACAAATGGGTGATTTTGATGTTAATCTCATCCAGCGAGGAAAGCTGAAAGAAACACATAACATTTCAAGCATTGACCCAAATGACTGACCTCACCTCTTTTTGCGGATTCAATAAATGTTTCTAAAGAGTTTTTCACCTGTAGAGGCATGTGTTTTTATCGAGCGAAGGTTGAGAGGGTAATACACTAGCACTCAAAACTGGATATTTGCTCCTTTGACAAGAACACGGACAAAGAACAGAAGCTTCATGAGGTAAGCCACTTATTTTGCCCCTTTTCACTGTCCAATGTAGCTTACATATGGCTTACAGAAGTCAATTCATATTTTTCAGGACATATCAAACAAATATGTGACAAAGCCTTAAAAGGCACACACTCAAACATCGCAAAGACATATAAGCCGATACACTCTCAAACAGACGCTTGTACTGTATATGCACACACATTATGTATATTCACACATGCCTTTTGGGTATGTTGAACTGCTTAGCTAACCTATAAACCCCCGGCTTATCGCCTCGGTGGGCTTCCTTTTTCTGCAATTCCCCAATCCATCACCAGGCTCCTCTGATAATCAGCCATCTCTGTTTGGCTTGAAGTCTGGGTGAGTGTTTCACTTTTAGTTTTTTAAGGGAATTATTTATAAAAAAATCCTTGAGAGTTATAAATGTAATTAATATGGAAGATGTATGTGGTAGTATATATAAATATATTTTGTTTTTTATCTTGTTTTTTTTTGTTTTATTTTTTTCTTTATTTTATATTAATTTTCTGATTTATTTTGATTTCAATTTAGGATAGGAATTTATAAGCATTTTTTTTGCTTCTACTTATACCTTTTCAGTCTCTCTCTTTTGTATTTTTTATAGGATAATATTGTATTGTATTTGATTTGATTGACTGAATAAAAAATGTAAAAAAAACAACAACAAAAAACAAGTGTTCAATAGATCCAAGCCCAGGCTTCACAGTATGCAAATACAGTACAGCTAGTGTGAAAAGATGAGCAGATCTGGAAAAGAACCCATGCTGCATGTATGAAAACTCTAGTTACACTTGTTTACTGCAAATGTAATTCGTGGCATTGGACCATATTAAATTCTTAAAGGCCCTGACTCAGAGATCAGAGGTATGCTGGGTATCATGTGTCTTGGTCTAACATCACATGTTGGCTCACTGCTATGGCTCAACATGCCCCCTGTGGTGAAAGACCAAAGGAGAGATGGATGGAGAGCATGTTGAAATAAGAAAATGAGGAGTGGAGAGTAAAGAGAAAGAAAATGAAAAGATAAGCCACATCAAGTGCAGGCTTATCCAACACCCTGCTATAATTGAGACAGCTAATGCATTACAAAGACAGTGTAATCCGAGGTGTCAAAAAGCAATTCCATGTAGCTAATTACTAAATAATGAAAGCAGACAGTTTAACCGGACAGCACAATCTAAACCTTGCCTTAAACTGGGTTTTATGTTTGTCTCTCTTTAGGGTTAAGCGGGATGCCTCGAGGCCTCATGATGCTGGAGATAGCCCTCTGTTTCCATCATAGCTGTCAAAATGAAAGTTTACTTCAAACTGGGCTTGCACAATTGATGAGAACACACACATTAAGCATTCGTATTACATTAAATAAGAAACTTTTATATTTTATTGCAATACAAGAACAGATATACATTTTGGACAATACAGACTACCAAAATGAGTTTAGTGCTAACAATGACTTTCAAATTCTTATTTTAAACTTCACTTTTTGACTCGAACAAAGTGAACATACAACATGATGCTGTTGCTGACATTAAAAGTAACCACTTCATGGAAAATTAATAAAACCCAGGAGTGGCTTGGCCCCAAGCTTTCTTGCGGCAGGAACTTGTTTTGTGTAAGACACAAGACCGGTGTTACTGCCGACTTTCGCAACTTGTATTTAAACTGCAACCACAGCAACTTGTGACCACACTGCCGACTACCATGGAGCATGTTGACGTGAACTATAAGGAGCATTTTACAATTATATGCTGCTTTCTCTGGATTGAGATAATGTGATGACAGAAGTCAAAGTTTGGCATCACTCAAAAGAGTCAATAACGTCTAGTTTTCCTCATTTGTCTTCAATTGCATGCTTTCTTTTTGGGGAAACGTATCACATGACCAAGATGAGCGTCTGGACATGTGTCACAAACAGATGTATCTGTAAATTTCTTTTCAAATTAAAACATCTTTCAGATTGTGATAATAAATCAAATAATTTCTTTTTTCATTCTTTCTGTGCGACCACTGAGTTAGAGTAGAACCGTTGTTCCAACTTAACCTGGGTCGTTTTTGTTGCTAGTTTTGAGACTAACGTCCTTTCAGTTTGATGAGCAAGTGACAAGCACATTGGAGCTTGGCTTGAGTTTTGAGGAGTTGTAGCTTTATAAATCAACGAGGACAGATCCAGCATGGACAGATTTGTGAGTAAGGGACTTAAAGCACCAGGACAAACATTGATAACTCCTTAAGCAGCCATATTGGTCTAAGTAAACGTCACTACCAGCAGGATGAAGGAGAAGGTGACTAACACAAGGAGGAGGTGGATAAAAACAGGCACACTTTGACCCTAACAAGCTTCATAGGGGCATCTTAATATAGAAAAATGTCCTATTATACATCATATATGGATATATATATACAGGACTGTCTCAGAAAATTAGAATATTGTGATAGTTCTTTATTTTCTGTAATGCAATTAAAAAAACAAAAATGTCATGCATTCTGGATTCATTACAAATCAACTGAAATATTGCAAGCCTTTTATTCTTTTAATATTGCTGATTATGGCTTACAGCTTAAGAAAACTCAAATATCCTATTTCTAAATATTAGAATATCATGAAAAAGTATACTAGTAGGGTATTAAACAAATCACTTGAATAGTCTAATTAACTCGAAACACCTGGAAACACATTTTCAAATGTTTGATTTTGTTTTGCTGTTATAAATCTTTTTTTTTACTTGGTCTGAGGAAATATTCAAATTTTATGAGATAGGATTTTAGAGTTTTCTTAAGCTGTAAGCCATAATCAGCAATATTAAAAGAATAAAAGGCTTGCAATATTTCAGTTGATTTGTAATGAATCCAGAATGCATGACATTTTTGTTTTTTTAATTGCATTACAGAAAATAAAGAACTTTATCACAATATTCTAATTTTCTGAGACAGTCCTGTATATATATATATGATTTACATTATAAAATATTGTTTGCTGAAATTGATTGGATGGCCTAACCCAGGGGTCGGGAACCTATGGCTCGCAAGCCATATATGGCTCTTTCTGTGACGGCATATGGCTCCCAGACAATTTGAAGTTGAGAAAAAAAAAATCTCCGCCCACCACCCTGTAATTTTCTCTATCGCACCAGATTACAGCAGAAGTAATTTAAAATCCCTTTTCTTAAAGAGCACGTCTTTGTTCTTTTATTAAACTAAACGTCTGCTATTGATCGTATCTAACCAGCAGCTCTGTCTCTACGTGTCCGTTAACACTTCTCGGCTCTCCGTCTCGCGCGCTGCAGAGCTCCGATGCCGGCGTGTGCGCGCGCATCGGGGCGGAGCAAAGAAAAAGTCACCTGCATCCCCCCCCCCCCCCCCCCCCGTAGCATCATGCAGCACCAGAAGTCGCATTACAATTATACGTTAAAAATACTATCTGGCTCTCAATGAAATAGATTTGGAAATATTTGGCTTTTATGGCTCTCCCAGTCAAAAAGGTTCCTGACCCCTGGCCTAACCCAAAAATCCCCAAATTCCACCAACCGCCACTGTTTACACCCCAGAGAGCATGTCCAAGTGTTCAGTACATTAAAGTGGGATAGCGCTGCTTTTGAGGAAGTGACAGAAACCAATATGATTGGCCTTGATTGTTACAACCCCTAACGCACTAATAAATGATAATGGGTTATTTCTCATCCCACCCCATTGACACGGCACAGTTGGCTGTACTTTGCGCATTGTACCTAGATTGATCACAAATGAGGCTTCAAAGTCAAGAGAATATCAATTTCATACATCATGGAGGAATAAAACCATGAACATTTTTAGATATAAGGATGTTGGGACAGTTTGGCCTTGACCTCAGGATTAATTTCATACCACATAAGAAGAAATCAACCATGGTCACTGTTAAAACTCCAACTCATTCCTAATAATAGCTCTCAAGCTTAACTTCACCCAGCCAGAAAGTCAGAATCAAAACACTGTGACACAGTATGTGTAAATTGTACGGTCCTGGCAACCTTTGTGGTAGCCCTTTCTTCTTCTGGGAGAATCCGCAGGTAGAACATATCCCTTAGCATACAGTCCATACTGTTCTTTATGTTAATATTATGAGAATAGTCATCCCCTTACCCCACAGTTCAAGGAAAATACTATATTTGATCACCTAACATGTTTTTTTTTTCATGCTTATAATTGTATTTTTCTCTCATTTTTAATTCTCTACTCCCCTGGATGTTTCGCCATCTAGGTCAAGGGTATTGGAGGGAGGCAAATAGCTGTGGCTGCTCCATGCAGCTTACTTTACAATATAGATACTTCCAAAGACACAGTGACTTTCTCTCATATTTCTTTTTCCATATTATCAATCTAAGGTAAACTGTGGAAGAAATATACGTAAACTAATACAAATAGACATAACAATGCCTCTAGAGATTTATACTCCATTTTACTTCAGAAAAACTCATTGAAATACTGTCCTATGAAGATCAAAGGACCAATGACAAAAGAATGTAAACAACCAGCCTCTGGATTCACTCATGCAAAAGCCCTATACTGTTGCTCTGGCCATATCAATGTGGCACTAACGGCCTCTGATCAAGCTCTAATGTTATTCATAGTTGCCATGGGTCCTTTCACCGCAATATTATTAAGATCATTTTTATTCATGATCTCCCCCAAATTGTCCTTGGAAGGAATAGCAGATTATGGGAGGTTACTGACCCGTGGGTTGTGAATAAACATGGAATACAATCAGTGTTCCATTTAAAGGCAGAATGATGTTTAGACCTGAGCCTCTGGGGTTTGATTGGAAAAAAGGGGGCATAATGAAATCATTAGAAATGAATTGAAGTGAGAATAAATGATCCTGTCCCCTCACACTTCATCCAGTTTTTGAGCCTCTATATTATGTACATTGAACATTATAGTGGGTCATTTGCACGATGGAAGATGCAGTAATGCCTCACTACATTTTGGTTCCCATAGATTTTTAATGACCATAATTAGAACCACAACTCATGTTGTGCTTCCTCAGTAACCAGCATTTCAGCATTTCAACTTGTGACCCACTTCTTTCATTCAGTTTGAAGCAATTTTCACAAGGCGGTTTTGCCAAAATGCTTCCTATGCATCTTGTGAAAGTGACCTTGGCCATAGTTATTGCACATCAAAAAGGAATATATTGCCAAAAAATGTTCAAGCAAAGAGACAAAAAGATCACACTCTACTATTGGAACGTTGCTATGAAAACGGATTAGATGTTTAACGGTCTCGCGTCAACAATATTCCACCCAATGCCAAACCATATTTTCATATATTGAAACAAGCGTGACCAAAAAAATGGATTCGTGATTTAAAATAATGTTGAACCATTCACAATCATTTCCAATTCTGACGAAAGAGGTGAGACACCAAAACTTGGCTCCCTGCCATGCAGATGTTACCTGAACAAAAGTCTATGTTTAAATAATGTCAATATCCCAATTCAATCTTTAAAATGTTGGGGGTGTTTTAATACTTGAGGTTAGCTGGATGGCTTTTAGCTCGTTTTAGTCTGTTATGGATACGACTTGAAATGTATCAAACTGCAATACTTGTGATGAATAGTAGACTAGTCAGTGTCATTTCTTAATTCCTCCCCTGCAGAAGTCACATCTTGAATGCTGCTTCAGTCATGAGGCACCAAGCAATCACAGGCATCACCATTGCCGCTGTGAGCCACATGAAATATGTTCAATGAAAACCTTCTGTTTTTTAAAAACCTGCTTTCCATAATTACTGCAAATGGCAATTAAATAGATTTTAAATTGAGCTCATCCCCATTTTCCGACATCTTGTATTAGTCATGATAATTTTTTACATTTTATGTATCCAATTTTTGTGAACCTCTGAACCACCCTAAACCAATCGAATAGAGGTATATGCCGTTGTGTTTATTGTGACAATAGAACAGTCATTGTATTGTAGTAATTCAAAAGAAAAGAAAGGGGGTATTAAGTCAAAGACTACCAAATTATTTATCAGAATCGGGGGGAATAAAACCCCAAACTGCATGCTTATAAGAGGATTAAAAAAATAAATAATTAGATGTTAATGTTAAATCCCCAATGAGATCTCCACCGAATATGTAAATTAACCTCATTACATTTAGCTAATGCTTTTATCCGATGCGACTTACAATCATACACCATAGAACAGCTACGGGGAGCAATTCAGGGTTAAGGGTCTTGCTCAAGGACACATCGACCAGGGCCGTGAACCGCCGATCCTCTGATTGAAAGACGGATAACCACTGACCCACAGTCTCATGGTGAGACTGTGGGTCAGTGGTTACCTGTATCCAGTCTGCCGTTTCCCTGTAAACTGTTGAATAAATGTAGAAAAAGCTCAAATATATATAAAAGGAAGATATACTGTTTATCCATTTCACTCCAATTGTTAGTTTCTTTTCTTTTTTTCTTCTTAAATTAAATGAACCAAAACAAGCTCCTAAACTCCCAAACACATTGTTGTTTGGGAGTTCCCAGAATAAACTCTGCTTTGAGTCACTATGGAACACATAGACGATCTAAGATGTGCTTTTACATGTATTAGACAAGTATGTTGCACATACAAGGAATTTGACTAAGCGATAGGTGCATAACAATAAACATAGACATACAATAAAAGATTAGATATAAAAATAAAATAATAACAACAAATATATTGTTATGATTTGTCTTCGACCCCAATTGCACGACAACAGACTGTTAATGTTTAGCCGGGAAAGCACGGCGTAATTTATTTCAATACTCCAGGGAGCAGAAAGTTCAGAGAAAAACAAAAGAAAAACTGCCTCCTTAATCTGGCAGAGGGAAGCACGCAAACAAAAACAAAAACAAAAACTCACTCTCTTGAAAATAATCCACAGGGAAAGTTACTTCACGATAATCCCAAAAAAACGCTCTGACATCAAAAAACTCCAGGGTTGACTGAGCTCTCCTACTGAGCCTCAAGAACGAACTCGCAGCGAGCTACTGGCAGTCCCTCTATTTCTTCCCTGTCTAACGAGCTACAGCTGCGACGTGCAGAGTGGCTTCAGGTGTGCTCTGGAGGTGGGGCCCCGGCTGGCTGAGTCCTAACAATACCCTCCCCTCTACGGGAGCCACCTGGCGACTTGCCAGGTTTGTCGGGATGGGCCTGATAAAAGTCGGTCAGAAGCCCCGGGTCCATGATGAGCTGGCGGGACACCCAGCTACGTTCCTCCGGGCCATAGCCCTCCCAGTCCACCAGGAACTGGTACCCTCGTCCTCGACGCCGAACGTCCATCAGTCGGCGGACCCTCCACTGAGGGTGCCCATCTACGATTGTAGGTGGAGGTGGATCAGGGGCAGAAGGCATCAGGGGACTGAGGGAGACGGGCTTAATCCTCGATACGTGGAACACGGGATGTATGTGCATGGAAGCCGGAAGTCTCAGCTTCACTGCCGCAGGGCTGAGCACCCTCGTGATCTCAAAAGGGCCCACGAAACGGGGACCCAGCTTCTTGGCGGCCGACTGGAGGGGAAGATCCTTGGCGGACAGCCAAACTCTCTGCCCTGGGTGGTATTTCGGAGCTGGGTTCCGGCGACCACGTTCCGCCGCTCGGAGTAGGGCGGCTCTGGTGACCTCCCAGATGCGACGACATCTGTTCAGATGGGTCTGCACGGAGGGAACTGCCACCTCTGGTTGCTGTGCAGAAAACAGCGGTGGCTGGTACCCCAGAGATACCTCGAAGGGGGAGAGGCCCGTGGCAGAGCTGACCAGGGAGTTGATGGAGTACTCGACCCAGGGAAGGAACCGACTCCAGGAGGATGGGTTCCTGGCAGCCACACAGCGGAGTGCCAACTCCACGCTCTGGTTCATCCTCTCCGTCTGCCCGTTAGTCTGTGAGTGATAACCAGAGGAGAGACTGACAGAGGCGCCCAACCCCTTGAAGAATGCTCGCCATACCTTGGATGTGAACTGGGGTCCTCGATCCGAGACGACATCCTGGGGAAGACCATGGAGCCGGAACACCTGGCTCATCAGGAGGTCCACCGTCTCTGCTGCCGAAGGGAGCTTGGGGAGGGCCACTAAGTGCACCCCCTTACTGAACCGATCCACTACAGTCAGTATCACCGTCTTACCCTGGGAGGACGGTAGTCCAGACACAAAGTCCAAAGCCACGTGGGACCAGGGGCGGCTAGGAACAGGAAGGGGTTGCAGTAGCCCAGCGGGTGCCTGGTGAGAGGCCTTGCTGCGGGCACAAACGGGGCAGGCCAGCACAAAGTCCTTCACCTCTCTCCTCATAGTAGGCCACCAGAAACGCCGAGCCAGGAAGGTGAAGGTGCGTTGAACCCCGGGATGGCAGGCAAACTGGCTGGTGTGGCCCCACTGAAGCACCCGGGATCTGACAGGTTCCGGGACGAACAGCCGGCACAGGGGCACGCCACTTGGAGCAGGATGGGAGCGCAACGCCTTTCTTACAACGGTCTCAATGCCCCAGGCCACCACGCCAACCACCTTGGCCTCTGGGACGATGGGAACCGACTCCTCAGTGGTCCGCCTCCCTTGGTGTAGACGGGACAGGGCATCCGCCTTAATGTTGCGGGAACCGGGACGATAGGTCAGGGAGAAATCAAATCGACTGAGGAAGCCAGCCCAACGAGCCTGTCGCCCGTTGAGACGCTTGGTCGCCCGGATGAATGTCAAGTTCTTATGGTCTGTCCAGATGGTGAATGGCTGCTCCGCCCCCTCCAGCCAATGGCGCCACTCCTCCAGAGCTCGACGAACGCACAGGGGTGTACCTTTTGATCCGCCTCCGCCCGTTGGGAGAGGACCGCCCCCAACCCAGTGTCTGAGGTGTCTACCTCCACAATGAACTGCCTCTTTGGGTCGGGGTGGAGCAGAACTGGGGCGCTGGTGAACCTCCCCTTAAGGGACAGAAATGCAGCGTCGGTAGCTGGGGACCAGATGAACGGCTGGGAGGGAGAGGTCAGCCTGGTGAGAGGTTCTGCCACAACGCTGTAGTTTCGGATGAACCTTCTGTAGAAGTTTGCGAATCCGAGGAAGCTCTGCAACTCCCTTCGCGATGTGGGGGTCGGCCAGTCCACCACAGCCTTGATCTTGCGGGGGTCGGCCCGAGTCTGCCCCTTCTCCACGATGAAACCCAGGTAGTCGACAGAGGCAGAGTGGAATCAGGTGTGCTCTGGAGGTGGGGCCCTGGCTGGCTGAGTCCTAACATATATAGTGTTATAACAGATAAATATGGGAAACACAAGGTTTACAGTAGTTTAGAACAAGTATATATCATACATTAAAAGTGGAGAGTGTATTTTATTAAGAAAAGAAAAGATGTGCAAGGCTGTTTGAAATTGTCCAGGGGATGTGAGAGAGTCAGTCAGTGGGGTCCCGGGCTTTGTTGATGAACCCGACTACAGCTGGAAACAAATTGTTTTTGTGGCGTGAGGTCTTGGTCCTGATGGACCGCAGCCTCCTATCAGAGGGAAGGGACTCGAACAGTTTGTGTACAGGGTGAAAGCAGTCGGCTACAATCTCACTTGCCCACTTCAGGGTTGTGGAGGCAAACAGGCCATGGAGGGAAGGTAGATTGCAGCCAATCACCCTCTCAGCAAAGCAAATGATATGCTGATGGAAGAGCAGAGGATGGACTCCATCATTGTCTTTGGCAGGTTGAACTTCTTCAGGGATGGTGTCATCCACAACTCTCGGGAGCTTGACGGACTGGTGACTGGAGGTGCAGCTGTTGGTGTACAATGTTAGCTCAAGACAATTTGTGCTTATAATACAGTATTGAACTCTTTTTAGAGCTGTACTATAAAGTAGATGCTATTCATTTTCTTTCTTGTTTTACCACCGTTTCTTGACCGTTGATTTTTATTTACATTTGTCATCTATTTTTTATTTGTCAATCTTCTGAAAGTCAATGTGTTTGTGTGTGTGTGTGTGTGTATATGTAAGTGTGTGCCTGTTTTCAGCACTTCAGTGATTGTTACGTAATGTGTTAAGAGTGTACCCTGTTGTATTACTGAGATAAATTGGGAAGCAGTTAGTCTTTAATAGCATCCATCATTGTGTGTTAACCCAGTCGTTCAAAGTTTGTATACTTTTGGTTTAAAATAAAAGAGGCACAGACTTGTTTGCCTGATGGAATCAAGAAAACAGTGGGTTTGGCTGGACTGTCAACAGGAGTTTGAATCTGTCCCCCACATTCTCTTATTGAAAGAGAAAAGGATAAACAAGTGGAACGGTTGCCTGTCAGCACAAACCGTTCAGGAATATCTATAGAGACACAAAGGCAAAACCAGCAGGAGGAGGGGGAAAGAAGTTGCGAGACAATTCAGAGAAAGAGCAAAGAGATGCAGGCAGGTGATTCCCCTTTTGAAGGTCTGTCTACCGCAAACAAATTGAGCTGTAGCCGTGCACCTAGGCACAGTAACAACAGCCTTTTTGTCTTTGAGATTTGACAGTTGAGAGCGAGGCTCAGGGCACGGAGTCGGCAGTTACCGTGTCAAGCTGTTGTATATTTCCCATCAGAGCTTTCCAATAACATGGGACAGACAGGAAAGGGCCCGATGTCAGAAGATACAGAGAAACACCGGCTGCTGGAACGACCGGCAATCAGTGCTAAAGGCACCGCTTTCACACTGACCATTCATGCTCATTCAGGCATTCAACTGTTTATCCCCCTCATGCTTGACATGGAGGTTAAAGGCAGGGGGTCAAACCGCAGCTGAGGTGGGGCTTCACATCTTAGACAGTTAACTGCGTATGTCTCAGTAGACTTACCTTTCCATAATGGCCTTTTTCACACAATGTCCTCAGTAATGTATGCACACACTATGGCACTTGATTGAAACATAATAGAATGTAAGAGAAAAGGCCAGCAAAATATAAATTGCTTTGAAAACATCAGTGGAGAAAAGTGTGTGCTTATCGTGATGAGTAGTCTTTTAGTCTTTTACTTATTCAACAGTACTAGTAATATAACGTAGGTAGGTTTGCATGAGTAGACAGGTTGCAGTACAGATAGTTAAGCAGCCGGCAGTTAAGTCTCAGTGAACCATGTGCAATCATTGATAAAAATGTTTTGCAATGTTTTGCATAAACACAATTGCAATATTCATTTTAACAAGAACCTGCTCCCTGCTTTGCATTTTCCCTCTTGCGAAACAGCTATTTAAACAGCTACTATTTTGCATGTGAGTGGGCACATAGGTTTTCATGTGATTTTGTGTGTGTGCAGGTGTTAATGGAAGTTATTGTGACTGTACAACACAGTATTTTAACTTAGAATCTGCATGCAATCCTGAGGATTTCAAATGCATGCTCACTATGCCTTTTTATTTCCGGCCCTGGTGGTGGTATGAGAATAACGACAGCTTGGGGGCCTGATGAAAGTGACCTTGGTGTTAATGAGCTTCTCACAGACAGACAGCGGTCCTTTATGCACCTTAATTGACACGGCACCACTGCTTGCGCAATACCACTTACCTGTGTCAATCTGAAGAAGACTTCTCAGCCCATATCTGCCATAGACATTTGTTCCAGCCACCCTCTCAAGGGAAGCAGCAGCATTCTCATCATTCTCTCTTAAGTGCTTTTCCAATTATTATATCATTGGATGCTGACCTATTTTAAACTTCTATTTTTTTCTTATTTAATGCATTTTGTGGGTTGTGTTTAACAATGAGAACAACAATTGTAGCTAATCATTTGGAGCTTGTGGATTAGATACAACATTAATATTTTTTTTCAAATAACAAAGACAAGAGTTTTTATAGAAAAAGCTCATTTTGGTGTTCAGCCAATTATACTTGTAGGTAACTTTTTTCCAATCCTGAGGCTTGTGAATTGCAATATGCTCCATATTTGTACATTCTCCTGTGGACATGCACTACATAGTTTTTCTTAATTTCATCATAAAATGTCCCTATAAACATCACAGAGGCGCTCACAATGGGAACACAATGTGGGGGTCTGCGCTTGTGTGCAACCACATGTGTGCACGTGGATACACAAGGAAGTCATGTGAAGCCAGTGAGGAGAATTCATATTTTATGGACAGAACAAGTCAAGTGTGTAAAGTTCAACAGAAACATCAAAGAAAATGAACAGAGGCAATGACATTTTAATCGAAACGACCACCCATGTAAAAATAGCATTGTTGACAGAGGCATTTATCCATAACATAATTTTTTTGTGACCCCCCCCCCAAACTGCTCATTGTACCAGAGAAGATAAATGGATATTTGTTTGAACATGAAGGTCAAATAGAAAGAGGAACATGGAGAACAAATGTCCTCAATTATCTGACACAAAAAACACTAAGATTAACCTATTTTGATCTTAATATATAAAGTGAAGCATGTATTTCTATATTATTAAACAGTAGTATTTGCGTGCAGCTATGCAGGTATCCATTGTTTCATGGTTGTTTACATTTTGATACTTATCCAAATTACTGAGCAAGTCAAATGACAGAGGACAGCAATTCTGATTACTAATAACCAAATGCAAATATTCCTCAAATGTCATGATTACAGTGGCAAGGTGGACTGTTATATTACTTTATGATGTGTTTTATTAATTCTATTCAAATACAAAGGAACCTTCATTTCACATCAGAGATATTTGAACATATCTGCATATAATAATTTTTTCATATCCCTGAAAATACCACTTTCATTTGGGGGAAAGAGTACGGTGCCTCTGGCTGTGAGGTGAGTTGGTCATGGGTTTTTGGACCTTTCTTTGAACATCAATCACTGCCTGACACTGAGGGGAGCGTTGCTGCTCTCCACATCAGTCACTGCCTCCCCCGCCCCAACACTTCTGCACAGGACGTTTTCATGCACTATCAAAGTCAGAGCGCTCCCATCTGACGACAGTAATGACTGAAGATCGGAGTGTAAATGGTAAAAATAGATATTCTGTTCCTTTACAAAATCTTAATGTCCAGTATTTAGCCGAATTGAGGTAGGACATTCATTCTATATATTGGAGTTAGACATTCATTCTATATATTAGACACGTTTGATTCAAACTGTTTTTTTTCTAAAATTGTTCTTCAATACAATATGTTCAAAACGCATAACAGCATAACCAACTTAATATAACCCTGAATATGTATTTCCTCATCGAATAAGGCACACAACGATTATATTTGTATCTGTCTTTGTCACAAAAATATTGTTATTGGTATCTGGCTGTGAGTCGTGAGAATTGTTTTCTAATTTTCTGAATGAAATGATTTCCTACAGACGTCTTTATTCCCCATAATATTTATAAGTTTAGCTGCCAACAAAATAGTGTAATATTTTGAAAAGTACCTGAATAAATGAAATTTAAATATATATATATTTATTTTAAACCAGGACATTACATTCACTGAGTTCTGTAATAATATAACAATTAGTAAAACAACAAGGATAGAGAGACAAGAGAATGAGGTATGTATGCATTTTACGGCATACAAATAATATGCGCATTTAGAGTAGCATTGTGGATGCTTTGATATCAACAGCACTATGTTAGATTTCAATAATGCAGCCTGAGGGTCACAGGATCTATTATCCAGCATAAGGGTACGGGTTATTGTGTGTGTGTATATCTCAGCACAAACTCATATAAACATGTCACATTTATATTCAGAGATTTAAGTTCACCTAACCTGTACAGTACTATCATAGGTAGTAAATTATATGTTGATTTCTCCAGATCAGGCAATAATGCCCTCCTCATTTTAGTTAATAGTGTAATTTAGTGATGCACATGACAAAACTGATCTGCAATTCAACACATTGCACTTAATGAATGAACACATTAGGATCGGGGGTCAGTTGCCCATTGTGCTGGTTAGCAATCCAATCTGGCATAAAGGGGCATCAAGGTGCTTTCACACAAATCTAATTAGAGACTATTCAGATGCCACAAATAAAGCGAACATACAATGTTTTATTAGTGTGTTATATAAATGAAACTAGAACGGGCACTCGGTAGAGCCCATACCTTCGCCACAGCCACTTTTTGGGTACCTTTTCATGACATTGACCTTGACCTTTGACCCGATCGATCCCAAAATCTAATCAAATGGTCCCCGGATAATAACCAATCATCCCACCAAATGTCATGCGATTCGGTTTAATACTTTTTGAGTTATGCGAATAACACACAAACACACACATACAAATAAATAAATAAATACACAGCTGTAGTGGTATACGAATTCACGAGGGCCCTTTAAGGAAAGGGGCGTAGCCCTCGTGACGAGGGGGGTTAAAGGGCACCAGGAAGTGGAGAACATGGCAGGTGTTGGAAAGGAAAATAAACAACCACGAGCAAGCAGAATCACTCGACTCTTCGTTATTTTCCACACACCTACACAGCGATCAAAACATAACCTTCCGCAGAATGCGAAGGTAATAAAGCATTCAAGAACACCCGGCACTTGAACCAGCAACAAGGTCAGTTTTCCACTGAATTCAGTCCAACTTAAATTCCAATCCACTTACACAACGGGGGCCTCTCACAAGTGAGAGAGGGAGCCTGGCCAGAGCTACCATTCAAGGGTGGGAGGGGCAAAATATTATAATACCATTAATGTTCTTTCATATATTCAGGATTAGAGGTTACCCAGTCACTCTGAGACATCACCTCTTTCATCACAAACACCAAGTGCTCTGAGGAAGAGCAGTAAATGTCGCATTTGAGCTGTCACTAATAGAGGGGGATGGATGGCTGGCTCACACACTGGAGTTCTTCTGCTCTGTGATAGACAAGGCGTCATTGTGAGTGATAAAATCACCACGAAGCGTACTCACTGCAGATAACTAATTCCGACTTGTTATGTGATGTCGACATGTGGAGGCACGCATAAGGGGTTTCAGTTGGTTATAATGTCATAGTTTAATAACTTGGCTCACCTTCATCGTGTCATACAATGCAATATTTCAAGATGATAGCAAGGTTTTCATTTTGTATTGATTTATTGACTTGAATGGAAAATTACTCCAGAGCAAGGATAATAATTGTATCCACTCAAGCATGCGGAAATAGAATGGAGGTATGAGCCGATCAGTTTTCTTTCTCCACCTGGAGGTAAAGCCGATGCTCTGACAGTGTATCAATACTAGTTAACCTTGTGCAAAGTTGCTATCAATAAAAACAGTATTAAAAAAACAATGTATTCTCTAATACATAAAATATAATGTTTATTCTGTAGCTCAAAATGACATTGTGCAATATGCTTTACTTTAGCCAATCTTGTGGCAACAAAATAAAGTAGTAGTAAGTTTTCATCATAAACTGTGGAAATATTACTGTGTGAACATCACCAAATCGAATTAAATGCCAGTGTATCAATAAAGAAATAATTAAAACAATTATGCCAACAAGCCAAATGTTACATATTTATTTATTTAACTATAGGTGCACATTACAGTAGTGAAAACATTACTCTTGAAAACATGACATTACACACAGGAAGGCACATCATGTGTCTCTGGTTACAGATTTGTACTGTAATGCCACTCATGGCTATTCCTCGACAACCATATCATTTTCCTATGTGGAAAGATCAGTACAGATTTCCATCTTTATTAGTATTCACTTTTTTTGTGCATTTTTGTCATACATAATTAAACATTTAATATTCATTGCATCCTTTTTCCATTTACAGAATATTCCACTGCTCCAGGTTGAAAACATATTTCTGCATACAGCACACAGTCCTGCATATGAACTTGAATATCAGGTACACTGGATGCAACGTCGTTGCCCTTGGATACATCACCTGGCGCTTTATGCTGGGCTTTGTGATAGAGCCTCAAACCTCTGTCGGTTCTTCTCCTGGATACAACTGAGAGTTCAAGCTTAAATATTTATATTTCAATATTTCTATAATATTATACAATGAAAATAGAAAACAATATGATGAATATAAATATAATACAATCTACAGTATTTGCATGGGAGGTGATTTTAGTTGTCGTCTTTTTCATTGAACTACATTATGTTGTTCTAATCTGTCATTTAAATCACTGAAAATATTTGTAATTCAAAATAAAAATATAAAAAAATAATAATTATGTTCTATACATATAAGTGAGTTACTATGAAAAGTTAAAAAATACCTGCCATTACTTTCTTTCAGCTGATTTTCTCAGCTGGTCTCTACGTGATGATACATATAGCATGATTAGCACTGACTAAATTCTTTTGTCTAAAATCCTCAAACAAAATCCACGCAGGGATAAAAAAATAACTTATTTGCAATGTTAGAAAAATATTGAACTCCTACGGAACAAACACAGATACATGATACAATACTGGCATCTAAAAGATCAGTCATTGTTGGCATTGTTAAACTATTGCAATTACACAGCACCACATTATCTCACCTTTTGAAGGTGATAACTGTTTAAGTATCACTTTTGCAACAAAACAGTTTGATGTGCCACAACGGATCAATGCTCTGCTGTTAATTGAGGTGAGTGCAATGAGTGCTCATTGGTAACCTTTTTTATATTGCCCCGAATGTCAGCTTTGGAAAATCATCCTATTGATCCAATGAAAAAGGCTGGGGAAGCACAATAATTCTGTTTTACCCACATAAGGGATCTGATTTAAAAAGGTTCTGAGTATATACACACACGGGAAGAGAGAAAAAACAAATGTGTAGTCTCAGACAAAGCCAGAGGGACACCACTGCTGGACATCCATTGTGAAGCACACAGTGCTGTGAGCCATTACAGGTGCATATGAGCCATTGTTCTGTCTTTGAGCTGGATTGTGTTACACAAACTGATATGCTCAAACTCAATGGAGGTGGAAATGTAACTCTCGGTTCTGGCATATTTCACTCTTTACAAAGCAACATTGGTACCTCATAGCATTCTACATTTGTCCTTTCCCGTTTGTTTTAATATCTTTATATTATTTTCACCGTTATCCCCCTCTTGTTCTGTGGCAATCTCCCTGTGCTTGTATTTATATAGGTGGGACAGCATTGGAGAAGTGATTGAAAAGCTGTCCTGTAGATCAGGGTGGTTTGTGGGGCCTGTCCACGCTCTAATCCATCCTGCTGCCCCGCCACACAAGTAGAATATCAAACAGGCAATCCCTGAGGAAAGGAAAAGAAAGACTTGGAGGAGAGAAAGGGAAACAGAAAACGAGAGAGAAGAAAGCCTGAGAGGACAAAAATCCGGACTGAAAATGGACAGTAGAAAACAAAGGGAGGCTTAGAGGGAGAAAATAAAATAAGACAGGTGGGGAAAACATAGTGACAAAGAGGTTGGAAAAAGTTTTACACAGGTCTACAATAATGGCAGCACTGCAAGAGAGGGGATAAAGGCAATTCCTACAGTCTCACTTCACTACTTTTCTTCATTTGACTTATTAACTCCGATAATGTATTTGTGCCATAATGCTGCTAATAAAAATAGGGGTGTGAAGCACTAAGTGGGGTAATGGGGTCTTGATCCACCTTCTAAAATAAACTGAACATTGACAGGGAGCTATAAAGAAATGGGACGAAGCTGCTCCACCTTGGAGGAAAAACGGCTGTTGAGACACTGACAGCAAAGACCTGGTAGATCATGATTCTTTATATACACACACACACACACACATATATATATATATATATATATATATGATCCGGGTTATCCAATATGGAGAATAATTTCTTCTGTGTCCTTCTCAAGACCACCTTTTTCTAAACGACCCAGTTTGAAGCAAATGAAGGAGGGTGAGGGGTCGAGGAAGTTGAGGGCTCTGTGTCCATGTAGCTCACCAGGAGTGGACCGAGGGAGACACCCAACGTGTTCTGGAGATGTGGTATGTGGAGGAGACACGGGAGCTGTGAACCAAGCCGATTGAATGAGTTTAATAATTATAATAATACATCAAATTTCTATAGCGCTTTTCATAATACTCAAAGACGCTTTACAACACATAATTTAAAAATTACAATAAAAACAAACGATAAAAGCAAATAAGAACGTTCAGAGCACACAATCACACATTAAAAGCAGTTTTGAACAGGTGGGTTTTGATTAGTGATTTAAACGATGAAAGTTCGGTGCAGTCACGGATGATTTTGGGGAGAGAGTTCCAGAGGGAGGGGGCAGAAATGGAGAAGGCTCTGTCACCCCATGTCCGGTGCTTGGTCCTGTGAGGAAAGGAGAGGAGGTTGGCATCAGATGAGCGGAGCCGACGGGATGGAGTGTGATGGTGAAGCAGATCGGTCAGGTAGCAGGGGGCCTGGTTATGGAGGGCTTTGTAAGTGAGGAGAAGGATTTTGTACTGGATACGTTCTGGGACGTTTTGCTCATTGCCCTTCTCCAGGGAGCCCCCTGGTCGTTTTTTCATCTGCTTCATCCCGGTCCACACCTCCATCAATGTTCTGCTGGAGTTTGGCCTCCAGTCCACTGTGCATGTCTCTCCATTACAAAGAGGGAAAAAGTCAACAGAAAAGCCACGAGAAAAGTTGAAAATGTTTACAGACATTGCCTGACTGTGACTTAAACCAAACGCCAAAGAAAAACTAAAAACAGCAGAGTTGAAAAGTAAAAAATAAATAAAACTCGAACACACACAGGAGCTGCTGCAACAGGCTGTCAATAGCACGGCACCATTTTGCATCCCTATCCCTAATAATATGGTAACCTTGAGTTATTGAAAATCGAGATGCTCAAAGCATTGTCGTATACCGTACAAGAAAACAATGTTTTTTTGTGCTGGCCCTTAGTTGAGCTGCTCACCAGTTCCTGTCACTGACTCTACAACCACCAATCTGTTATTGTCCCAGCTACACACACGCCTTAGGTGTCATCTAGACCGTCATCACACATCACTGCATTGAAGCTATACTCAGTTTCACACATTCTAGACTGCAGCAAGAAGTTTACAGAGGACACTGCACATATAGATTAGAGATGTGTCCTCTCTAAATTCACGCTTTTTACAGATTACTGTGTAGATGGGATAGTACAGCAAGAACCCCAAATAACAGTGTTCAGGCTGAGGTTGCTTTGTGTAGTGACAAGTTTATTAATGGCTTTTCAATGTGATGTATGTTCACTGAACTTTAGGGCAGTCTACTGCTTTGTGCCTTGTAGCGAAACGCATGTGATTTTTAGCTTTGATTCTTTTCTTGTTCTTTCAGATTGAGTCTCACCCCTGTGTGTTATTTGAAGACAATACACTTTACACTTGATCCAGAGTTCATTTTTCATGGGGTGTGGCTGGCGATGTGCACAAGCAGCAGCAGGATTTTCAGTTTGCTGTCAGACTAGGACACCGAGGCAAAATGTCTACATTTTCAAGTAGTGTTTCCATCAAAGCCCTAGCCATTTAACCTGGTGTGTAGGAGGGCCTTCAGTGATATCATTCTAACAGAGAGAGAGGAATGTGGCAGCCATGATCTTAAATATGGAATCACTCAAGAGGAACACCGGGCATAAGCACAGAGCTCAGTGGAACATGGGCTGACTGCAGATGAAAATTGGCAAGTGACCCTTGAGACAGGTCAGTCCCAATTCACAGACCGCAAATTGTGTGGAAGGCATTGATTAATGGCCAAGACACAACTCTTTAAAGCCTTGTGGTGTCATCCTCTGCTTCCTTCTCACTAGCCCCAACCCTCTCAATTCAATTCAATGTATTTTGTGTCGCTGAAATCAGAAATTACAAATTTGACTAAGAGGGCTTTACAATCTGTACACAGACGACATCCTCTGTATTGGAACATCACATCGGTTCAGGAGAAACAGAAATTACTGATATAATAAGTAGTAGTCATGTGAAAAAAGTTACAACTACCCAACATAACAGCACCAGTGTATATAGTAGAATGCTCCTGCTAATAATAGCAGTAAAGGTATTGGCAATACTAATTGCATTGCAACTACCAATAACAATGATATTAGCACTAAGTGTCGGGCAGGACCAGTGTCCAGATGTAGCCACGATACATGTAAACATGTGAGATGAGAAAGCACAAAGACTCCAGGGAAGAAGTACAGTGAGTAATGTGCATTGATGGGATGTGAATTTATACAGAAGGAGATAGAGAAGAGGAGAGGAGCTCAGTGTTTTCAATGATGTCCCTCAGCAGGCCTAGAGCAGTATATCTAGGGTTTGGACCAGGGCAAACCTGAGCCAGCTTAACTTTAAGCATTATCAAAAAGGAAAGTAAGATCACAATTACTAGGTAATTATGTTGTGGGTTTAATGATTGCCGTTTAAATTTAAGTGGACCAAAAGTTTATAATTCACAGAAAATTGATGATTTCACAATGAATGGATTAAAACACATCACATTATAATCAGCTAATTATCAATGCCAGTCGTTTATTATATCACTTTTTGAGGTAAAAGGTGACATATATAATACTTGTTGTGTAACCTGCAACTAGCCACCTGTGTCACAATAAAAGGGACAGAAGAGAACGTGTTCAAAAAGAAAAATGACAGATTGCAGTGCTATCCATCATCTTTGGTGGATCTATTAGAGGCTGGCCCCCGTGAGGGTACATTTTCCAGGAAACAATAGCAGAAAAGATGGTACAACTTTTTAACTTTCGCAGAACAACTAATACAGGGGCTTGGCCTCTGGATATGAATGTGATAAGTCAAGTGTGATATACAGTACTAAACTAAAGCTGGAGTTGAGCCAATAGGCAACTTTCTAAAAAAAGAAATGCATTGCAAGATGATAAATACACTAGTGCCTGCAGGTTCTTTTTCTCAGACTGCAGTCATAACCACCAATCAGAAGGTGAACAGCAACCTTGCTTAAGTGGAGAAACCTGGATCCAAAAAACCTGCTAATCACCCTCTGGTAATTATAAAGCAAATTACTATGAATCCCAGTAATAATTGAAAACCACCTAGATGGACCACCTATATTTCTTATCTGCAATCTCTCTTCTGTCTTCATGATTTTGGAAGATGGACAGTACGAACATTCTGTTTAGAGAGAATTTAGTGAGTAAATCAAACTGAAGCCATAAAAGATAGGAAGAAGTTGGGAAATTCCAGGAAACCACATTTTCTCTGGACGGTGCACACCCTCAGTAACGATGGCTGTTTGCAGGTCCTCCCGACATGATGGTGAAGTCTTGAAAGCTCCTGTAGTTTTCAGATTACTGGAACACAGAGCCAAACACATTTGTTCTCACACCATGACATCTAAACAACAAACTAATAAAATGCCACTCTTTTGTTCAATTTCAAATCTAGATGGTATCATCCAAAGGTTCTAGAATTTGTATTACCATCAACTTGGAAAACAACCATTTTCAATCTGTATTCTGTAGTAATATAATGCTCCGATGCTGTTTTTTCAAAATCTTCAACACACACTCCATAGATGTAATACTGTGCTTTAAAATGTTCAGCATGTTTTCTCATATACAATCATATGCATGGATGCTAATATAAAATGTTTCTGCCCTGCTGTCCACAGTGGCAGGACGGAGCTGAAGACAACTCTCTCTCTCTTCTTTATTAGGTTATTTTATCAGCCCTCTCAACAGCTGTCAAAGCTCCAGCCGAGATCGAGTTTGGCTTGTTTTCACTAGATCCCTTGCAAACTTTGACATCTGATTGCATTGAAGGAGATGGGATTTGAGAGGTGGGGGACACGGGTCGCCAAGCCCTTTTCTGCACGGTGTCTAATTTACTGTACCTGAGCAGCTGGATGTGAAAAATGTGTCTATGTCTTTGGTCCTCCTCTTCTCTCCTCTCCGATGCCATCTTTATCTGTTTTTCAGGTAAACAAAATGGACTTGTTCCTATTTATTTTTTGCAACAATACTATGTGCAAAATAACCTGTAATCATGACAGGTGCAGTTTTACATTTGTGTTTATTTGTAAAATAATCTGTTGATTGTTGGAGAGGGGCAAATCCAAGAGATGTAACAGCGGTAAGGTAATGTAGACGTGTACAACATAAACAAGGCCGATGGTGATGTCTTATTGAACACTATCATAGTGAATACCGATCAGTGAAGAGTGAGTCTCTGTACAAACCAAACAGCTCTGCTGATACATCCTGACTGAATTAAAAACATAGGGGGAAAAAAGCTTAATTGGGATGAATATCCCCTTTTAACACCTTGTTCACACCAGGTCAGTTGAGGACAGCCCACATTCTCCAAAGGGCTAGCAGCTTACTGTTCATTGAATGAGCTCAAAGGCTTACATCCTTGCTGTACTCGAGACACCCTTTGACCAGTCGGTTCTCGGCTCCAAGAGGTGTGTCTAACCTGCCATTCAATTCTCCACAAGGAGACAGGGGACTGCCAACAATGCCCTGAGGATCAATCCTCAAAAGGGACCTTTCTGTGCTCAACGCAAAAACATGTTTACCCAGTGGAACATGGGCTCTGAAAGGGGCAGTTTACCTGCTGCTCATCTCCGTCTCTGGGGTGAAGACATGACAAAGTGAGAAATTAGTCTTACAGACCCGGGCCGGCAACCCTGCTAGCGCTGCCATATAGCACCCAGGAGCATTGCAGAACAGGACATCACAGTATAGACACAAGTTCAACGGGTGTGACATTGATGCAGGTCAAACTACGGCCCATGATGTGACTATGGAAGCCATTTCTCAATGGTAGTGGAATATATTATTAGTAGGGCTGTCAATCGATTAAAAAAAATTCACTAATTAATCGTACATTTTGAAATTCATTAATCGCGATAAAAAATGTGTTCCTTCTTTTTAAAGACAATACTTCACACAGAGCTGTGTTTTCAAAGAGGCTCCTACATATAAAGTGCCAGCGAGGTATTTAATATCGTGGATGATAAATTGTTTCTTCAGTGAAACATCAGATTAGTAAAAAAAAAGAAGTATATTGAGACCCCATTGGTGTCATCTTTAACATTGAACAACAGCAGAACCAGTGGCCTTGGTAAACTGACTGACATTCAAATGTGTAACGTTAACCCTCTGGAGGCTGGGCTCATTTTCTCCATTTTACAAAAAAATGTAAATTCACCTTTTAAAGGCGTTTTCATATGACACATACCCACGTGTTCTACATCAAACATTCCAGAACAATCTCAGCTCTATATATAATGAGGCTCATTGTCCTCGCGCCGTGTTCTCTGGTTCTCTGACTGACAGGCTGCAAATGAGCCTTACCTGTGAGGTGGGAGGTCCTTTGTGATTTACTGAGTGTTCATTGGTTGTTTTTTTCGCAAAATGTTGACAGACAAACGGATTGACAAATCACGTTGAAGGTTTCCTGTGACGAGTTATTTCCGCGCCGTGTCACCCGACACGTCGCCCCTTCGTTCCTCTGTGGATCAGAGGGGGAGACGGGAGGAAGGAGGAGCAGGAGGAAACCCGACTGATTCATCCACGAGTTTAAACTGATTTCTGCTCCTTATTTTCGCGGAGAAATAATTGTTTTAAAAACGGAAACAGTGTAAAAACTTCAACGAACACCGGAAGTAAACAAAGTTGCGTTAATTGCGTTAAAATATTTTAGTGCGTTAACGCGGCCAAATGAATCTCATAGATTAACGTGTTAACGCTGACAGCCCTAATTATTAGTCAATATGTATCAGATAATAATCAGAAAAATGGTTAATTCTGCACATGTACTTTTCTTCAGGCAATTCCAACCACATATCTCGTGTGGTTCCAACAATGCCAGTATCTTATGGCAGAAAGAAGTGTGTAGGCATACCAGCTGGTTTTTCGATACAGATGAAATGAATGGCATTGATCACAGTGTGACAGGACAGGCATTATTTAGCTAGAAAGGTTTTAGACCTCACTATTCCTGTTGACATTGTCCTCTTAAGTAGTGAATTACAACTATGTATGTTAAGAGCACATAATGATAGAGAAAGCTTATGGTGATGACAAACAATACCCCATTGTCAACAAAATACTGTGCACAATTTTATTTTATTTTTAACTTGCCTCTTCTCTTACATTGATGCAAGGTTACAGACAAACAAACTTCTTCATAATCCTAGAAAATATACAAAGCAGAGCAGCTTTCTTAAGAAATGGTAATGACATTTTTTATTTATTTGTAACTTTAAATTGCTGTTAGAATCTGTGATGTCCATTTAAGTAAACTATACAGTTGTTGCTGCATTGTTGTGCTAAATTATTGTTTTTCTGTCACACATTTTGAATAATTGGCAATATGATGACCGCTCATAGGTTGTAGATGAGACATTAAACATCTAATGGTTTATTCTGTTACTAATCTGTGTTATTTTTCAATATTTTAACATTAAATTTAAGGACAATCAAAGTAAAAAATCAAAATAAATACTCAATAAGAGACATTTACCAAAGCCCTAATGATAGATACTCTGAAGTTTGAAGGCATACACATGCTTTGTGCTTGTCTGTTAAAAACTCTTCTCTTCATCTCTTTAATGTTTTCCTGACCTGAATCTAAAGGGCTTTGTAAATTGTGATTGATAACGTTGATTGATGCAGTGTTATTTACCTGGGATACTAGGGAGATATTGTGGTTGGTCTAAGAAGGTGTTGCATTAGCATTACGGAGACCAGCTTCAGCAGCATACAAAAAAAGGAGACTGTGGACATCAAGTGCCTGAGAGAAATCATTGGTAAAACAAACAAAGATAAAAAATCAACCCAATTCAACAGAAAGCTGATAATCTACTAGATAAACAATGCTTGCTTTGTTATAACTCTTATTGTATGACCCTGAATGTCAACATTGCTGGCAGTTCTCAGATTGATATGAAAAATCCTGTCCGACCCTGTCCGTTCCCTGCAGGCTAGCTTATTCAGATCAGATTTCTTTAAATCTTAAAATCTCTATTGCCCTCAAGCAATAAGCAAGCAGAGATACATTTATCACAGATAAAGAATTGAAAGTGCACACAGTATTTTAAGGTAGATAAGGGTTGACAGTGGAAACATGTTGGGTGTTCGCAAAATGTATACTAAGATCCACTTTGTCCATCAAGGAAAAAGCTGTTGTGATGAAGCAACCCTACAGTTTATAGATATGGGAAGCAAGTGACAGATTAGCCATGAAAGCCATGCATGACTTTGTTTTATTCCCGAACTCAATATAAAGGGATGTAATGCATATAAGTACACATGGAACTGAATTTTCATCTGCTACTGAAGATATTTCAACACTCATCAAAAATGTATTCTTTCAAGTTTGTATTTGTGCAACATATTGAAGTCAAGTGCATCTTTGATTGTGTTTTTTTATTTAATTGACTTAAGAAAGAACCATCCCTACAATCCCAGCACCTTGACTTTCTTCGCAAAAGATAAGCTAATTAATGGGAAGATAACTTATTTTACAGCTCAATAGTTGAAGGAGCTAAATGCGTAATACATAGCAATGTGCCTCCACACGGTTATCAATATGCCGACATCTGAGCAGGCAGCTCGCAGTTAATGTGTAAACAGCACAAACAATGCAAACAACGCTATTTGCTGACGGAGCTCAAAGAGTTTACCCTTAAAGTCTGGCAAAATGAGAAGGCTGTCAGGATGACCCTTAAATCTTTTATAGGTTCCTTGAATTTGCCCAATATTCCTGGCTGTCAGTCGTCTTGGTTTTGAGAAATTTGTTTTGCACATACAGCGACTAACCAAGTGGATGGCAGTGTGAAAAGGAATCTTCTTGTGGAGCTGTGGCTTAGTGGGTTGAAGCGCGTGTTTGGTGAACACGAGGTCCTGCGTTCAAGCCCCGGCAGTGAAAAAAAAAAAAATAAGCCCTGGCAGTGACAAAAAAAACTTGAAAAAGAAAAAAAATTAAGGCAAGTGACAACAAAAAAATTTGAAAAAAAATAGAAATCTAAAATAATTTGAGAAGAAGCGTTTCACAGTGGTGCCGTTCAACTCCCGCCAGTGCCTCAAGAATCGGATCGTGTATTTGAATTTTTAGGTTTTGTACTTTTGGTCGAGAAGAGAACTTGATGCAGTGTGAAAAGGAAACTTCTTGTGGTGCTGTGGCTTAGTGGGTTGAAGTGCGTGCTTGAAATCAAGACATTAAGGATTGTATTTTAAAAACAGATTGAAAAATCACACTTTTTTATACTTTTAAAAACAAAAGGATGACAAGTGTTATAACGATAAGAAAATGCAAATAGGGATCATATGGTTTATGTGTGTTGCTTTTTTCCTTCAAACAATAATTCAATTTCAATTCAGTTTATTTGTATAGCCCAATTTCACAAATTACAAATTTGTCTCGGAGTGCTTTACAATCTGTACACATAGACATCCCTGCCCCAAAACCTCACATCGGACCAGGAAAAACTCCCAAATAACCCTTCAGGGGGGGAAAAAAGGGAAGAAACCTGCAGGAGAGCAACAGAGGAGGATCCCTCTCCAGGATGGACAGATGCAATAGATGTAATGTGTACAGATAATCGTAATAATGTAATGACATATGTTGGCCGAGCTTCTAACTGACTGACCTGTTACATTAACACTGCAGTTCAACAACAAATACCTTACATTTACATTGTTATGCTCATTGTTATATTCCTTCTGGTGATAAATATTTTTTTCTTTCTTTCTCAACACCCCCATATCTTCATTCGAATAGATGGTGGAAATGTTTACCCTTCTTTTCTCACACTTTGAAGGAATCTAGGCCATTGTGCTGCGAACCAATTACTCTCTCACAGCATAATTATAAATATTCACTCAAAACATAAAATATTGATTGCTGTGTGTTAACTCAAATGAAATTAAAACAAATATTAATCACATGCCGGCACGTCAGCAAACGTTATTAGATCTGTACAGATAGCTCACCATTTTGTTGAACTCTCTCCCGTATTTATCCACATCAATTTAAATTGTAAATGGTTTGGCATAAATTGCTTGATTTCATCAAATCTGATTTTGTAAACGCACATCACCTATTTGCTGCCTGAGGAAAGTGGAGTTAGACCGACCACTAGCTGTGTAATTATTGACCTTCACACTTTGCCCTTCAATAAAACTTGATGGCCCTAGATCTTACAGCATTTAAAGCTCATCTCAGCTTGTCTCTCTGGACAGTGTTAATGGACCGCTTCATAGGCCATCTGTGAATCACGGGAGGCAAGAACATCCAAAATCTGCGAAAATGCCATTAAGTGTGAAAAAGCAGTGAATTGTATGGACATTGGATGAAATGTAAATACAATAGGCACAAAATGCCCTTTAGTCTATAGGTTACTTTTTCATGGCAGATGCATTTAATCTAACTGCTGAAATTGTATTTCACCTTTTGGTCTCGAAATTGTTCATGATAACCAGCTTGGAAGCAGCTAACACAGGCATTTTAATACACATTGACCCCTCAATAGGCATCTCCAAGCTCTTTAGAGATGCAATTATCATAAAAGGTGAACACTGATGACTCTTGCATGGAGGCAGTCAAGCGTTCCTTTGCCTCATCTGTATGAGTGACTCTTTTAGCCACATATCTACGTTACAATGACATACAAGTGAACATAAAACTATATGAACCCGTATGCTGGATTTAGACACAAATAATGCAATTTCAAGGCACGTCCTCATTGGCTTCACTTTTTTTAAACGAGGGAGCTGAGAGTTAGATGCGACTTTGTTTCGCTTCTGTATTAGGGTAGCTCACTAATTTACATATTATATCTTGTTTGTGTACGAAGGGTAAAGACGGCAAAAGCGTGGCAATATCTTGGTTGGGAGTCACATCCTGGATTTTGTATACATTAAAAAAAATATTCGTTGATTGCTTTAGAGGAGGATAGGAGCCAGGATAGCTAAGTTTAAAAGCGGTATCAATCTTGGCAGGAATGCAAATGAGAATATTTCATAAAACATAAAACTTTTACTTTCACATCACCTGGAGTCTATATCAGAATAACTAAATAATATATTTTTTACTTATTGAAATATTGGACACACCAGTTTTTCCAGAATCTGAAGACCACATTCCAGTCACAGTTGCCTGAGCTCAGCCTGGAGGGCAATTGTTTGTTTGGTCTGTTAATCTTCATCAAGCTGTAAATGGCCACTCGGTTGTGTTGAGGGGAATCTCGGAGAGTAATCTCCCCATGCAGGACATAATCAGACACAAGGTTAATGAGAGTTTGATGGAAGCATATGCCTCACACGGCAATAGTATTGCACCATAATAACAGGGACAATGAGTTAATGGTGCAGGTCCAAAGGCAAACATAAACAAAAAATAATCAAGAAAAATGTTGGGACAATATCAATTTAGTTTAACTCTCTCAGTTGTCGATAACATTAGCCCTAAATGCCTAACTAACTGCCTATTCCAGTCAGACTGCATCAGATGTGAGCGATATTTAAGAACAAGCACATGCTGTTGTGATGTCTCACAGCCAGCTTTGCTGTCAGCTAGTCTGATACATGCATATTTGGTAGAATAAGCAGCATTACCTATCTCGACAAAAGGATGACAGTTGATGGTAAACCAAGCTTGACAAGAAAGGGCCCTTCAGCTGAATGTGATGTGAGTCTCTTCACTTCACTGCCTCACAGTTTCCCATCATTCAGTGGGCTGTAGCCTACCTAAAACCCAGCTGCGAGGATGCTCTGCTCATCCAAGCAGAAGTTTAACAACATAACGACCAATCACTCCACACGGACTCCGTACAACAGTGTGCAACACAGAGGTACGCACATGCATTCAAATGATTATTTACCAGGACAGCAGTGCTGATTCTTCCTTCAGACACTATCTATATCACATAGCATGTTTTAATTAATCAGTGTGTAACAACAGCTAGCCTACATGGCAACACCTGTGTCCTCAAGGGGGCAATACTGCAAGCGACTTATCAAAATAGGCAGCCATGGCACAAATTACTGTAAAGAAGACAGCTTCATATGGCGGCCTACCGCGCTGTGCTTAATAACAGTGACACTTGTGATACTTGTGACACATGCAACTCACATCAGTGCCAGCTTAAATATTCAAGGCGACACACTTTATAATGCAGCACATATAAAAAATCAACATATAGCTTGAAGCATCTACTTTAGCATCCAGACAAATGCCTTTACTGGATTCATTAGTAGATTTATAATATTAATATTGGATCTGTTGGTCATGTTCTGACAGGATGACTTGTAATGTTGGGTGGATTGTCTTAAAAGTCCACATGTCGAAGTATCCTTGGGCAAGATACAGGGCCTCAAATTGCTCCCAAAGGCTGTGCAATTTGTGTGTAAGTGTGCATGAAGGCTTAGTTTTCATTCAATGAGCAGTTTGGCATCTTGTATGGCAGCTTGTGTAAATGTGTGTGTGAATGGTCAACTTTAGTCAACAGTGCTGTCAGAAGACAAGAAGCATGGTAAATTAATGTAAGTACATTTACAAAATGTTGTACAGATGGTCATGTTTACCAGCAGATTATTTCTAATGATTGTTGTGATTTACTGACTATTCCAATAGTTCCAACATTAGGGGAAATTTGTACTTTGCCCAATATCTCGATTGAGACCAATTAACCGCAAAACGAAATATGTTAGTTGTTGTGCTCAGTGCTCATTATCATGCTAACATGCTCAAAGCATTGCTGTGCTTAATACAGGGCATTTGTGTTTCCTGAGCTTAGTTGTGCAAATATAAAATTGCTATGTGCATTAGAAACGATGGAATATTTAACAAGGTTTATAGTCTAGATCTTGGAAATAATGAAATAATGTATGTGTCATTATCAAATAAAGACGCTGATATAAAAAGTAAAGCATCTCTTGAAATCAACGCTGGGCATAGTTTATAGATCTCAGAAAAAATGATAATTAAAAAATAAACAATTACTGAATTAATATTGCGGTCAAAAGAAAGTGTCACTTTTGGCATTTATCTCAGTTGATTTGTTTATAATTATACATTTCACTCTTGATCTATCCATTTATTGACCTGTTCTTGTGACAAGTTCAGATGGAGTTTCTACTAGGGGTGCAACGGATCATCATTGATCCGTGATCCGTTCGGATCATCTATTTCGGTTCGGCACGCGCATGATCCGCGGATTGATTTATGAAGAAAAAAAATTGTGCGCGCTGCAGTCCAACACACACCAGCCATAACTGACATAGAACATAAGCGAAACAAAAAGAAAAAACAAACCTTGGCGTGGTCATGGCGGAGAACGGAACACAAAGAACGAAGAAATCCCTGTTTGGGAGCTTTGGGTTGGGCTTTGGTTCCTTCCTGAAAAATTAATTGAAGAAGGAAAGAGGTTGTGGATAAACGGTGTAGTGTGTAGGCACTGTGGCACAAGAAACAGTGAAAGTGGAAAGAAATCCTCGAGCATACGCATTTACAATGGATGAATCACATCTTTCACTCACGACGGGGAGGAAACCGAAAGCGGCTCAACAACCATCACCGCTCGCGGCATTAAGCAGCCCTTCCCCAGACCGGGCGTTTATAGGTGCTGACATGAGGCCATATTCGTTGTGCAAAACAAGGGATTCAAACACATGCTGAACGTGCTCGAGCCACGTTACGACATCCCGTCGCGCACCCACTTCGATATAATATTGTGCCAGGTCTGTATGAGCAGCAGGAGAAAAAGGTGGTGGATGAGCTGGCTGTAGCACCTCTCTGCACTCACAACAGACGGGTGGACGTCGAGGGAACGGTGAGCTATGTGACACAACCGCTCACTTCATCACAGCAGACTGGGAGATGAGAAGTCCGTGCTGCAGACGCCCCCTCTACGGGAAGTCACACAGGCAGTCACCATAAAGAGGCCCACTACTAATATCCAGTCACTGGGCCCACAGATAGGTGCTTTGCACATGTAGTAAATTGGCATCACAAGGAATCTCTTAGGCGTTATCTGGAGCAGCAGCAGCTATATACCTCTGCATTGACCGACAACCCTAAAAATGTCTTCTGATGATGATGTGAGAGTGGCAGAGGAGGTCCTCCAGTGGCTTACCCCTTAAACTCCTTCCGCTGAAAACAAAGTTCAAGATGTCAAGACTGCCATTAGAGGACCTGAAGCCCAGAGATACACTTCCCCCCTCTACAGACAGACTCCACAGACAGACTGCCCTGGATCCAAGGTGTCCCTGTCTCTAGACCCTGACTAGACCCTGACCCACTACAGTGACCTCACCACTGAGAGATTGTTTGTGTCTGGCCACTGGAAGACTGTGATGAGGGAAAATACATTATTTTAAAATGATCAATTTAAATCTTCATACATTTTTATTTTTCAGTAATAATGGCATTCATTTAATGTTATTTTTTTTTTTTTTTTTTAAACAACATGAAATAAAATATATAATTAATTAATGACTTCTCTTCTTTCTGGTTGTCAAGCCAGACAAGCTGCAAACAACAACACATCTCCCTCCACAAAAGAAGTCGTGGCAGAGCTTTTGGAGAGACCTTTTTACAGAGACAGCATGGACACAACACTCAAGACTCCTGCTGACATCAAAGAGTGGCAGCTGGCATTGGCAAGGCAGTGGTGATCGGATGATGTGGTGGTGAATGAAGGAAAGAGTTTAAATATAATGCTATGCTAAGATGCTAAGATAGATGCTAAGGCTCTTCAGTCTGCCTTCCCTTCAGTTCCTTCAGAGAGTGTATAGTGCAGGGGAAGAGGTCCACACTCTCCCCCCCCACACTAGACAAATCAATGTACCTTGTTTTTTTTAAAAAAGAATTTAAATGTATTGAAAAATTTTTTTTTCTTTTTTTCTTTTTTTTTAATTTCTTTAATTGTTTCAAGATTTCAAGGAGATGATTGTTTTGTTTTTTTTAATTTTTTTTTTTTATTTATTTTAATTCATTGTTTTTTGTTTTTGAGGGATTTTTATTTTGTTTTTTTTTGTTGTTTTTATTTTTATTGTTTGATGAAGTTTGTTTGATTTAGAAGATGTTAATTGTAAATATTTCAATTTTTTATTTTAAAAAGTTTTTAAAAATAATAAAAAGACAAAAATAATTTTTTTTTTTTTTTTTTTTTTTTTTTTTTTTTTTTTTTTTTTTTTTTTTTTTCCGGAAAAAATGATCCGATCCGCGACTTCTGATCGTTTTTCCGTCCGTCACCCACCCTTTTTAGTTTCTACTGACAATCAGTGTGGCTGGAGTATAATTATGTTTTGTTTATTTTCTGTACATCTCTTTTAATGTTTCTCTTGTTCTTGTTTAACCAAAATGATGGGTTTTTTCTACCATTGTATAATTGTTGAGAAAAGACAAATACCCCACAGGAACCCTCATGGCTTACCTTTAAAGTAATGTCAATAGTAATTACTGAGAAGGCTTATCTTTAGCCGCTGCATCATTGTCCTTCACAGGAATCAGTGTTAGCTGCCCCTCTGCCAATTAATAGAAGCAAACACCAACATCAATTATTCAAATGTAGCTCAGGCAAGAGTTCAGTCACAAAGACTATTCTTTTGCATGCTTAAGGCAGCCCGTTCTCATGTCCAGGTCATCAAATACTGACGCACAAGGCCCCGTAGTGTCTGTATAAGACCAGGTTTCCAAGTTCAACCCTCCCATGTCATTAATAGAAGCTCAGAGAAAACGCTCCATGAATGTGATGATGCAACCGGTTCTCACTTCCAATTCCCCAAGACACGCAGGTTGGTCAGAGCCTTTGGCATCTGACACCGACGCACGGAGACCTCTGTAACGTGTGTGGACGTGCAAACTGCTGGGCAAAACTGATGCAAGATGTATACGTAGGCCGTCATAGTTTGAAGCTCAGGAGCACTGACCAAGCTGCGGAGTTGGGGTGAGTATTTGTTGGCAAATGTAGTATCGAGGAAAAAAAACACGCACTTGAGGCAGATTGGTCAAACACTCTCAACCAGGAGCCTGATATACAAGACCGACGTTGAGTTATTCCAAAGTTACGTTAGTGATGTTTGTGATGTGTTTCCTGGACTGATGTTGAGTTATTTTTGTTTTACTCTGTTTAATTGGTCCAACCATGATGTTTTTCACATCGGTAATCACATATTTACTGGGTTTCCCAGCGCAAGAGAAAGTTTCGCCTCGGGGTTTGATAAAGTGTCAGTACAGTATGTGAAGAGTTGAAATAAGAATCTCATTCAATCCTCTCCAATGCACAATGTTCTGCGGTCATTGTTTGCTTCTGTCAATCGTGATATCAACTCTTCTCATCAGGTGGTCAAATCTATCCGAGATTCTGTCCCAGACGTTAGTACTTTAGTGATTGCATGCCCCTCCAACTCCCCATCGCTGCCCGGCTGCTGCCCTCAGCCCTTCATCATTTCATCAGCCCAGCCCCAGCAGCATCATCAGCCAACACCTGTGTCTAAACTCCATGAGGGGATTTATCTTACTGCTCAGGACAGACGCCCCTTGATTACAAATCTCCCTGGCGCGTCTAAGGGCCAAACGACTTGCTGTCAAGACTATACTATCACATATTATCTGTTGTAAGAAACACTTACCTTTACTTCATTCACTTGTCTCTGCTAACTAACCGTTCTGGCTCCATTCCTCTTCTCCATCTACACATCGGACTTCAACCACAACTCTGCTAACTGCCACCTGCAAAAGTTCTCCGATGACCCTCATTTCACGATGATGACAGGGAATACAGAGAGCTAAACCAGGACTTTTTATGGTGCCAGAGATTAACTCCAGTAAAACCAAGGAGCTGGTGGTGGACTTCGTGAGCATCAAATCTTATAAGTACCTGGGTGTTCATGAACAACAAACTGGACTGGTCACATACATGCACTTTATAAAGGGACAGAGCAGACACTCTGTGGTGGCATCAGCCATCTTCTGGTGCAGCAGCATCACAGGAGGAGAATGGACAAGCTGATAAAGAAGGCCAGCAGCGTGCGTGGGGACAGGAGGATGATGATGAGCGTCACCGGCTGATTCATCCCGGTGTCTGAGGGAGAGTCCTTTCTTCCCGCGGCCACTTCACAACCAAACTGAACTTGGTCACTTTATCACTCTACCACTACCTGGTGCAACAACATGTGCAATATGCTGAAGTACTTTTTGTTTATATACTTTGTTTATATATATATATATTTTTATTCAGTCTGTACATATATTCTACTGTTTTTATATTCTACTGATGTTTTCTTTTTTAATGCTTATTATATTACTTGTTTCTATTTTATTATTCGTTTATCAGTGAGCTATACTACTGTGATCCTGTAATTTCCCCACTGAGGGACTAATAAAGGAATATCTTATCTTATCTTATCTTAAACTGGTACATCATGTGAAACAGTTTTGCTGCATTCACAATCTGTGGTATATTCATGTTCAATGACTCATCATGCACACCGAAGAAGACAACTATTTGCTGTAGTTTACTTACAGATGCTATGTTTAAATATGAAGATTACTTGTAAACTGAGACAACTAAGGTGTATGTTTATGCTCTTTTCTAAAAAGACAGCCAGTGAGTCAACTGTTATTTTTTTTGAAATTAAGTTTGCCAAATTATTCTTCGTGCCCCTGTGAGGATCTGAAGCCACAGAGTACCCAGAGCTTCATCCTCTACTCGTAGGAAGGATGACGGCACCTGCTTTGCACTGATTGCAAACACTCCTCGACTGATCTATGCATTCACTCCGGACAAACCCGGCATTATTATATTTGGCTTGAAAGAACCGCCTCTTTGATCCCAGTGCTTGCTGTTGCAATGATCAAGCAGTCATGTCCCTTACATCTTTCAAGCTGTAGTTGGAAAATGAAAAACAGTATGACACATGTATGCACTAATTCAGGTAGGTAAGCCTGAATAAAAGTCTGCTGAATTTAAAACATATAGCATATTAGCAAACCATCTTGACTCTAAAATAGTGACTGGGTTTTGCATCTTGGCTTCTAGCATAGTGCTGAGTTTTAACCTGGGATCGTACATTTAATGTGATTGCAATGTACAAATAGATTTTTTCAATCTTTGAGAAATACCTTAAATCATTGCATTTGGGAATAATTATTTTTTGTCTGGGGGCTATTCTTTTCCCACCTGAGTAGCTGTGAAACATGAAAGTGAGCGTGTCAGCATCTGTCGAGATAGTAGCCCCATGTAAATGTATAATTACAGAAACCGTATTTGACTTCATTCAACTCTTCTGGGGCCAGCATTAATCCCAGAGATCGATGTATTCAACCCCAAATATGCAGAGCACAGCAATCCATCTGTCGGAACGGACACCTTATCAGTCTACAGGGAGAGGAGCCATCGATAATTACCTCTCCCCACAAACATAATACAGACATTTTCAGGAGAAATTCACACGGTTGTACTTAGCTTGACATCTGTTAATGACTTGTCTGACAAAGAAAAAGCTGTTGTAATTAATTTCTTCATCTGGAGACTCAAACTGAGATCATTTTATACCGTAGCCGTGAATCGGACTCATTGTATTGAGGCCATTACGTTTATGTGTATTAAGCCTGTGCCCACCATCTGGTCGTATTCTGTTTTTCTACTCATAAGCTGAATTCTAGCTTTGAAGAAAAGACAAGGTGACATCTAATGAGCAAACAAAAGCAAACACAATATTGACATTTCACCCAACACATATTTGTATATTTCTGCATTCACATTTATATCACACATCAGTTACTTTTATATTTGTTTGCATAGTGAGATTTCCGAGCCAAAGGTTGCTGGGGATTTGTTAGAGGAAGGAGACAATCATGGTTAACTAATGGGCAAGGGTGAACCAAAGCGTGAAGGGGCTCCATTTGGCACTGATTGCCCTCTGACAAACTAAGTCCCTTCATATCCTGTGCCATTGTGAAACTGAAGAGCTATGTCTGTAATCGCCTCCAGTGATTGGTGAGAACTGCGTTGAGGGAAAGTGAGACCTTGATTTGGATAGCTGGCAACAGCTGGACAGAACTCAACATATCCACTGTTGGTGCGCTAAGAAAGGTGGTCTACTTGTGTTTCTCTTGGCGGCAGCCGCCCTTTGTGGGTTGGGTTTACAGGGATGCAACTGAGCCTCAAACAATGACCGAGCTGGAAAAACACTGAAAGACATTTCTGCTGGAACCGAACACTGAAACACCATGCCAAAATGGGACTAAAAATGTTCTTGTTTAGATGTCTCTGTGGGAAGATATTACCATGGTTAAATCCAAATTCATTGTTCTGCCGCAACCATAAGTACACTCAGACATGAATACAACTGCGACAGGAGAATATTGTTTTTTCTCAGACAAGTAACAAGAACAAAGTGTGAAAAAAAGATTAGGTTAAATAATAAAGTTAATCTTGTGAGAACTGTTGTGGATTTATGGTTTAAAGCCAAATAACATTATTTGATAGGTGATAAGATGCTGAAAAGGCTCAGACACACACACACACAACCCCACACACACACACCATTCTTCAATACTCTGACTTTATGTCCGCACTGTTTCGTTCTCCTCTAGGTATATGTCTATGTATTTTCTTTTGTCTTATAATAAAAAACTTAAAAAGAAATAAAGAAATACAAATACAAAATTAAAAAAATATTTATTGTGAAGAAAAATAAATCATGAAATAGATAAATAATAATGAAAAAAATAATGGCTGGGATTTTAATACCCTTTGTACTTGCTGTCATTATTATAATGGCTGTAGATAGCAGCCATTCTGATTTCCCAAAGTGCTACACAGTTATTTCTTGAGAAGTTGGTTTCCCCACGTTGCCTTAATAAGTGAAACACACTGTAGAAGAATGAGGAGCTGAACTGAAAAAAATTGATAATCATTCATGACTTAATGAAAAATGTGATTTATAAAGTGATTGCAACAACAACCTGTTACAAACTGTGAAGCGTATGTCATTTTTTAAATTTGTGGACAGAGATTTGAACCATTATGTGGTCCGTCCGGTCCATTCTCATGAATGGGTTGTGTGATGGACACTTTGAGTGAATCGTCACATTTTTAATGAAAGTCCATTTAAACTAAAGGATGCACTGATTGGATTATAAATGCAAAAGGGTAAAGGTCAAGGTCACCTTAAGTCCATTCTATCCACATAGTGGTGTCTCTCAAATTGTGCACAAACGTCCACCCTTTTGCTTTCGTAGGCCTCTGTCAGAGAGTAATGTTGCAGTTTTAGCCTTGTCTATCCAACATATTGTATTTTATAATTTTATCACATTGGACATACAGTATGTGTGACATTCATTATATTCATTTTTTAGCTATGGCTAAAAAACAACTTTGTAAGGACACAGTGAACTTGAACTTTGACGTACAAATTCTAAATCAGTTCATCTTTGAGTCCAAGTGGTTACATGTGGCAAATGTTTAAGAAATTCCCATCATGAAGTGATTACATTGAGACAGATAATTACAATATGGGTTGTTAGTTGCATACACAAGCAAGGCAGTATTTATAGTTTTCCTCACAGTTTATATTCATTGCAAATATGATGTGGCTAAAGTCAAGGAAAGGTAATAGTAGTGGAAAGATTGAGAATGGTTAAGATTAGGCACCACGGTATTTGATTAACATTATATTACTTATTAGCAAAAAGAAAAAAACATACATTTCAAGACTGTTATGGACCAAAAAACTACAATCTTCAGCATGAATGTCAGTACTTACAACAAGAGGCTGATATAATGTGTACATATAATACTACTATCAAAATGTCTGCCACACTTTCTTTTTCCAGTCTGATACAGTGAAATAAGCTGAAATAACTTTAATGTGCATAAATGGATACAGAGCGACGTGAGCATTTATTTGGAGTTATGTTTCATGTCGGTCTACTTTTAGCTGCTGTCGGCTAGCTTTGGGGAAATATCTTGCTTTTTAGCAGCAAAGTACTCCACTATGTTCACCAGCTGGTCACTAACTCTGCGAATTGATGCTGCTTTGAATTTATAACTTAACATGACTGAGATGTGATGAAACAAAGCAGGTTTAATCTTTTTCTGCTGTTGTATTAAATAAAGCAGTGTTTTAAAAGTCATTACAGACATTACATTGGCACTGGAACAATATGAAATACACAAACCTTTATTTAATCCTGAGGTGATGTGCATGCATGTGTTTGAGAGGTTACAACAGCGCACAGTGCTAGAGGGTCTCTGTCTGTGACCCAGTACCTCCAGTGTGTACTGGCCTGGCCTCGTCCTCCTGTCCTTTATAACAATAGGAAGGGTAATGGCCTCCCCAAGGCCTCCTCATTCAGCCTGATTGCACTGCCAACATCAGGCCAGCATGCCATAAAACAATTAGCTCCATTTATCAACCTTACATCTGCTACAGGAGGGGGAAGTGAAGGTAGGAAACAGCATAAGAGATGTGGAACCGGAGGAGGGTTCAATCAGGATGTCAAGCATCAGTTCTCATTTTATTGATTCGTTCTAGCTGCTTAATTCAACATCAAAATGTCTGCTTTGAAGACAAAAAAAATATTCTGCCTGATTGGATTATCCTCAGTGTGCCACAGAAACATGCGTTCACCTTTTGAAAAATCAAGATACAGCATTAACAGCTCATTTCTCCTTAAATTAAAAACAGCTCCACACAATTAAAACGTAATGTAAAACCTGACAAGCTAATGACAAACTGAGACATCAGTGATATAGAAAAAAGCTAAATGGTATGCCCATAAGCATCTCAGCAGAACCAAACAGCAGGGTTTAATTCAGTACTTCTTCAATCGATTATTTCATATTTTCTTACTACTACTACTGCTTCTATGCATCAATAATGCAGCAGTGTGCAATACATACATACTGTATGTCAGAAATTCATTTTACAACTGCATTTACAATAACACTCTCCCCTAAGCTTTGATGATTTCACTCAGCGGTCGTGGCCAAGTGCAAACAGGTTTAGGAAACTCACATGGCTCCCAACATCAGTCATGAGATGAGGTCAAATGATGATCATAGGCTCCACACACACCATGGCAACACTTATGGTTGCCAATAAAATGATGCTCTAATAGCCCCAGAGTAAGTGTAAATAAAAATAAACATGTCACCAAAGACAAATAGCAGTCTGAGCCACCTTCTCACGGGCCCCCCTAGAGATGTACGATGCAGCTGCTAAAAGCGGTGGGAGAGTAGTACAGTTTTTATTTCCCCTTTATTTCATTTCTCTTTTGTGATAGATTGTACCTGTAGTTTCTCTGAGCAATTGTCTGGTTCAGCCCAACATTTGTCATGTGTAGTGCATCTCCATTAAATAGCTGTACAACAAGAAGGATGTTCTACTAAGAGAGATTATGGTACTTGCACATAATTAAACGAAGAAAAACAAAACTGAATGTCTTTCTGTTTAGTTACTTTTAACAGGGCCACTGTTTTAACAGCAGAGGTCTGTGAGAGGTGAACTGAACCTCACTGCCAACATATGTATTATTAGAAAGCTGACTCTTTTCCACACATATACATCATGTTAACTGGTGGTGGATGGTAATTATCCCGCAGCAGATATAGCAACTCATTATGAGAGTCATAAGAGGGTTCAAGGTCTCTCGAAACACACCCAGTTGCTGTACCCCCTTAATCCTTAGCTCATCGTGGATGTCAGAGGGAAAGTAGTATATCTCTGGCCTTAAATCACGCCCTGTACTCTTCAATGTCTTTAATTAAGTCCTGATCGTCCTGTCCTTGGTTCCAAGTATTCGTGTATTTAATTTCCTGCTGGCATATTGCCTTCCCTTTTGGATATATTATTCATCATGCATCTCCACTTCTCAGTAATTCTAGGAGCAGCAAGGCTGCTGCTAGAGGATGACTGCCGAGGTCGATCCATCGGCTCGACCATTAAGGATGGCTTAAAACCATAATTCCTGGAGATATTACTCTCCGGTTCAAATGTCAACATTTAGATAAGAGCTTGCTTGATTCGGCTCCCATGGTGGGTATGGTATGCGGTCCTGAAAGCCTGCTGTCCGGTGTTTGTATTTTCATTAGTCCCGACTTCAATGTGCTCCCAGAAAAAGAAAACACGGTTGCGAGAGCAGTGGGAGTTTTAAAATAGCAAAATACGAAGAAGCAGTGTCCACGATTTCACAGATGATTCAGCCTAAAGTAGAACTGACTACTCATCTACTCCCTGTGCCCAATAGTCTGGCTACAGTGGCACACGTCCACATTCATCACTTTTGCGCTTGGGTGATGAGTCAAAGTAGAACTAGAGCATCCTATTTGCGGAGGTCACTCTCTTACACGGAGTGCTGTTGGTGTGTGAATCCCAACAGTTTTTCTTTTTCCATTTTCTTTGCAACAACAGTGCAGAAGCATCTTTGTCTGCTCAGAGAACCAATCAAGTGTGGCAACTGGCCACCCACGACAGTGACAAGCACAGAATGAAAAACACTGTTGACCATGACACATAGAGTTAGGTGCCACACATCAACAGGCTGTCTTATCGCTGCGCTGCGGACCGTGAGCACTTGAGTGAAATGGGCAGAGAGGCTCTCTCCTATGAGATGAGTGGAGGAGACGGTGTTGCCTCTGATCTGGTTGGGTGGCTGAATACTGAGGCACTGCGACTAAAGCGGAAACTCGTGGGTCAACATGCCCGCCCAAGTTTACAGTTGATGTGCATTTGTCGCCATAGAGGCTGGTGGCCACTGGTATTCTCCAAATCGAGGGTCATTTGAGTGGCAGTCGAAGCCAAAGATTGTGGCGGAATGTGGGCGCGGGAGTGTTGTTGTTTTTTCTTCTATCTTTTCCTTTGTTGTTATTGCCCAGGAAATTCATTCAGTCATCAGAGCAACATGACTTGACACAGGAATTATATTATAATGTCTCACTATGACAGGTTTATAGATGAAAAATGGGATGAAGAAAATGAGGAATATCCAGACCCAGAGTGGAGAAAAAAATCAAGAGAGAGACGGCAACCTTGTAAAATAGCACTGATCATAACTTACTAAGATCAATTAGTTTTGCTTATATTCATTTGATTATTATGCTAATTTAAATATGTGAGCAGAATGTGTTTTCCACTTAGAGGATTTATTCCCATTTAATTCTACTGTATCTATAGTCAGGAGCTTCTCCCTCGGTCTGTCTGTGTGGATGTGCTTGATTACAGGAGTGGGATCAGGTGTGCAGGTGTCGTGGCAAGCTACTAATCATCTTCAATCAACTCTGATTTAAAGATTGGGCTCAGTTCATAGATTCTGCTCCGCAGTTAGTCTCGGTCCAGCTTATAGAGGCCCTTTAATGTACCCGTTTGCTAATTGTTGTTGCTTGTGCCGACAGCATCTTGACCCACTCCTGTTTATACTCTGGACCAACGACTCGGATTCTGGACTCACTCCGCCTGGCTTCCCTGCTTGCTTCCCAGCCGAGCTCTACTCAGACCAATATAATGTTCCTGCACTCCCCGACCAATAGAGCCTCTACCCTCCTTTCATATTTAAGTGTTATTAATACATTCTTAAATTGCACCATCTCTCTGCCTCTGTGTTTCTGAAATGTGGTTGAGTCAGATTGCTTTGCTCTATCATTTAGCAAATATTGTGGTATCTCCTTTGGCTTTAAGTCCAGTATGAAGTCAATCTGGAGCCAAAAAAACAGAAAGCAGTGTAAAATAATACGAGCAACTTAAAACCCCTGGCATGTGATGATCCGTAGCCTATAGCACTTACAAAACCTGCTCCATATCATGTTGGTGCCAGAATCCCAAATGAAAAGTGCTAAGATGTCTGCAGTTGAAGGAATTAGGACAAATTGTAAACAAAACCACAAAGTCCACACAGCAGGGACTTAAGACATTAGCCTCATACATTTTGTATGGACTTAATGTTAATTCATAATAAATAACATCAGATAAATATCAGACTTTTCCATACTTTATTCAGTGGATATTATTTTGAATTACAAATGTCATTCAAGCTCTAGCCGGCAAAAAATGCATTAATTATTGAACACTTGCACACACCTACAAACGGATACAATTTATCTCTGGTTAAATCTAAATGAAAGCCATTTTTACAAATTAAGAAATAATCATTACTAATAATTAGACAGGGTTTTAGCTTAAGGCAATGTTATAGATTGGTATTAAAAAAATGATGTTGACAAATGCACAAAGAAAAAATCAGGCCTGTTGTCACTGCATTTGTATTGAATGTGTTGGCTGCATGGTCTGACAGTGTCAGAGTGATTATCATATTTAGTGGATGTTGGGTTATGGTGTATTCCTCTATTTACCCACAAGATCAAAGTAGCCTGCATGCTGCAGAGTAGCAATGAACCAAGCAAAGCAAAAAAATACATACTCTGAGCTTCGACATACATTTTTAAAAAAAATCCTCCATAAGCTATGATCTTGAATTTTGAGGTAATGTAAAAATCTCTGGAAAAGATATATGCCACATAATACCATATATTATAACCTTAATCCTAAATAATAGGAAATAGGCTGAAATGCTTCATAGAACTATTAGGTAAATATAGGATATATTAAACACGAAAAGATACAATTTTCACTCTTAGGTTTTAAACACTTTTGATAAATACCTGAACTTTGTCCTTTTGGGTAAAATGCTATTCAATCTGTGGTGGTGAGTTAAATCAAAAGATCAATATCACTCTTAATTTAGAGAAAGATATCGATCTTCTTCTGGCTTCTGGAGCTATGGTCTATGGCACATTGTGTTGCAGAGATGGTGCTCTTTGGGTGCGGTTGGCCTGACAGAACCTTTTGGGTTTGCTCGATATACAATATTAAATGGTTGTTCATGTTCTGATTTACATAAAAAGTGATGAATACAGGATTCTAAATGAACTTACAATTTGAACTGAAGGGTGTTTGTAATGTTTCAGTGCTTCGGGTCAGTGATGTTGACGATTCCCCCCACAACCCCTGCTCCGTCAACATTACTCCCCAGACCAGCCCGCTCACGACACCTGTGTCCTGGAAGTCCTAGCACCTGCCCCACAATTGGCCTGTGGATTACAGTGAATGCTTGGAGAGGTCAGATAGAAATCAGAGTGCCAGGCCGACTTTTTGTACACTCTCCCCTATTTTGTAGTGCCAACATATTGTCACACAATCAGGGGTCAGTGTTTCCTTTGTTCGTTCTCTCACACCCGATCCCAGGCCACCTATAGGCTGCAGCTCTGTTAGCGGAAGCTCTAGTGACATCAGCTGGTATTTTTTGCCCACCCCGAGGCACCCACAGGTCGCCCTGCAATCTTTCACATTCCTTCAGGTTTGACACCTTCTTATATAAAGGCAATACATCAAGGGGAATAAATTCCTGTCCAGTAAAAAGTTGGGCAGAGTAGCGAAGTGAAAAACAAGATAGTGATTAATGTGAAAGGACATGCAATGCTGATCAACAGATGGAGAAATATTTCTATTTGTTCCGAGTAGACCTACTAAAAGGTCAGCCATATGGAATGAGGAGGGTATATTGCCAGATCATCATGCAATTGTAATATCTCTATACATAAAGTATTGGAGTTAGACATAGATATTGCCTATGATAATAAACTCAATTGATGTAATTGCTATAGTGATTTTTGTGTTTTCACTATGGAGGGAGAAAGGGACATGTTCAATATCATCTCTGTAGTCTTTACCTTCACAGATTATGCTCCATTCACAACACTGAGAAATACAGAAATGCTCATAACTCGGAAATGCTTGACAGTGATTGAGCTGGCTGAAATGGGCTTACACGGCACATTTGGTAATTTGCACACCTACCTGCTCTTCAGAGCAGTACAATTACAGAGTGTCTCGGGGGGCGTAAGTGGCCCGGCTGCACCCAAGCCGCTTCCCTTTCCTAGTGCCCTGCTCGGCGACCGAGATACTAGCGTGAAATGGCTGTTAATTCTGTCTCCTATCTGTCCCGCACAGAGCCTGTTGTAAGCCTTCATATGAATCTTTTGCCTGCCGAAAAAATATAAGAAATAAGGAAATCAGAAAGTGAAAAAAAACAGAGTGAGCCACTAGAAATGAAAACCTCAAACAAGTAGGGAATGAAAAATAGCATGTCTTTACCCCCACCGTTCGTTAATGAGATTTAATGAATGTTCCACCTTCTGGCAACAACCACAGAGAAATAAACAGAATGAAGAAATCCAAATTTAGAAAGAACTGATAAAAGACCATCACGGCTAAGAAGAGCTTCATGTGTGACTTACTTTTCCAACGTTGCTTTTGTTTCACGGTTTCATCAGGGTCCTTGAGCTATGTCTTGTCAACTCGTACAAACTGTGATGCGAGTGTTTGTGTAGATTCAGTCGTGGACGTATACCAACTAGATCCACCTTGATCAACGCAAAGCTGTCTTAAATCTTATAATAATAATAATAATAATAATAATAACTTTATTTATATAGCACCTTTAAAAACAATATTTACAAAGTGCTCCACAAAGAGTCAAAGCCAAACAATAGGAACAGCAAGAAACCAATATTACATTTACAAGTATATTTAAAATTAAAAATTAAATGGATCACTCAAAAGCTGCTCTATAAAAATGGGTTTTAAGAAGTGATTTAAAAGAAGTTACTGATTCTGCGAGCCTTATCCCCTCCGGTAGGTCGTTCCAAAGTCGAGGGGCTCTAACAGCAAAAGCACGGTCACCCTTTGATTTCAGCCTCGACTCCGGAACGGCCAGAAGGGCCCCACCGGAGGATCTAAGGCTGCGTGCTGGCTCATAAGGGGCTAACAACTCATTGATGTAGCTTGCAGCCAGACCTAAACGTGCTTTAAAAGTGATCAGCAAAATCTTAAAATCAATTCTAAAACGAACAGGGAGCCAGTGGAGAGAGGCCAGGACTGGGGTAATGTGATGTCGTCTGTTAAAACCAGTAAGAAGCCTAGCTGCTGCATTCTGGACTAGTTGGAGGCGGGAGATAGATTTTTGATTAATGCCGGAAAGGAGGGAGTTGCAGTAGTCTAGTCTTGAGAAAATGAGTGCATGAATGATTTTTTCCAGGTCTGACTGTGACAGTATCGGTTTCATTTTTGTAATGATTCGCAACTGAAAAAAGCAGGACTGGACAATTTTTTAAATCTGTGATTCAAAATTCAATTGCAAATCAAACATGACACCCAGATTTCTTGCAACAGGTGTTAAATAGGCAGCAAGGGGACCAAGTTCACTATCGACGATACCGGTGTTATTGTTTGGGGAATTGAAGACTATCACTTCTGATTTCAGTTATGATTTTGAGTTTCTGAATGCTACTTTGATGTTGCCATTATCAGAAGACTGATCTAAGTTGTAACTGTATTTCTTTGGAACCGAGCCACACTATCTATCCTGCTGAAAAAAAGTGTTTCCGGCAGTCAACGCTGAGTGATTGGTCAGCTGTAGAGGGCTGCGATGGAAGCCTGGGCCTGACATGTTGGCTTGCAGCAGCAGCATGCGTCTCAACAGTGATATGATGGACATTGGCACCTGTCGTATTAGTCCATCTCCTGAAACTCTTGACTACGGTGTTGATGGTTTAAGGTGCAAAGTACTCAAACTTTCTCTGGAATTCGGGTCGAGGTAGTGTTTTACATTCTGCTCCTTACTTTCGAGCCAAATGGGAAGAGCATCACATGATGCAAATTAAAAGATGTCTGACCTCATTTGAAAGCCTTGTTCTTAGTCTTTCACATCCAACCTGGAAAACACTACAGCCAATTCTATTTGTGATTCTGTACCGGCCACCAGGTCCATATTCAGAGTTTATATCTGAATTCTCAGAATTTATATCAAGTTTGGTTCTTAAAACCGATAAAGTTATTATTGTTGGAGATTTTAATATCCATGTGGATGTTGATAATGATTGCCTTAGTGCTGCATTCATCTCCTTGTTGGACTCGATTGGCTTCTGTCAGAGAGTACAGAAACCCACTCACAGCTTTGGCCACACGCTTGATCTTGTTCTTACTTATGGCGTTGACATTGAGCATTTGAACGTCTTCCCACAGAATCCTCTTCTGTCAGACCACAACCTCATAACTTTTGAATTTATACTACCGGAGTGTACTCCGTTAGTCAAAAGTTTCTACACCAGATGTCTAACTGACAGTGCTGTAGCTAAATTTAAAGAAGCGATTCCTTCTGTATTTGATTCGATACCACGTCTCAATATAACAGAGGACTCCTGGTCTAACTTTAGTCCGTCCCAGATTGATCATCTTGTTGACAGTGCCACAGGCTCTCTGAGAATGACACTGGACTCGATCGCCCCTCTGAAGAAGAAGACAGTGAGGAAGAGGAGGTTTGCTCCCTGGTATAACCCTCAGACCCGCAAACTGAAGCAAACGTCACGAAAGCTTGAACGCATATGGCGTTCAACTAATCTCGAAGAATCCCGCTTAGTTTGGCGAGATAGTCTTAAAACTTATAAGAAGGCCCTCCGTAATGCCAGAGCAGCCTTTTACTCATCAGTAATAGAGAAAAATAAGAACAACCCCAGGTTTCTCTTCAGCACTGTAGCCAGGCTGACAGATTCACAGCTCTGTGGAGCCGAGCATTCCTATAGACCTTAGTGGTAATGACTTTATGAACTTCTTTAATGAAAAGATTTTAACTATTAGGGACAAGATTAATATTCTCTTGCCCTTAACCAGTGCCAATCTGTCCTCAAGTGGAATGGCCTTGGAAACCGCTGTATGCCCTGGTGTATATTTGGAGGGCTTTTCTCCCATCAACCGTGACCAATTATCTTCAACGGTTTCTACTTCGAACACGTCTACCTGTCTCTTGGACCCCATCCCGACGAGGCTGCTTAAAGACGTTTTGCCTTTAATTGGCGGCTCTCTATTAGATATTATCAATGTGTCTCTGCTAACAGGCCACGTACCACACTCCTTCAAAGTGGCTGTTATTAAACCTCTCCTGAAGAAGCCCACTCTGGATCCAGAGGTGTTGGCTAACTACAGACCGATCTCTAACCTCCCTTCCTCTCCAAGATCCTTGAGAAAGTGGTCGCAAATCAGTTGTGCGACTTTCTACATCATAATAGTTTATTTGAGAAATTTCAATCAGGATTTAGAAAACACCACAGCACCGAGACAGCACTGGTGAAAATTACAAATGACCTCTTAATGGCAGCAGATAAAGGACTCATCTCTGTCCTGGTCTTGTTAGACCTTAGTGCTGCATTCGACACCATTGACCATGACGTCCTGTTACAGAGACTGGAGCAGTCGATTGGCATTTCAGGCACGGCACTAATTTGGTTTAAATCCTATTTATCAGATCGATCTCAATTTGTATTTGTAAACGATGACACCTCGATAACCACCAACGTTAATCACGGAGTTCCACAAGGTTCTGTGTTTGGACCAATTTTATTTACCTTATACATGCTTCCTTTGGGCAATATTATCAGGAAACACTCCATAAACTTTCATTGTTATGCAGATGATACTCAACTATATTTATCGATAAAACCAGAGGAGAGCAACCAACTTGGTAAAATTCAAGCATGTCTTAAAGACATAAAAACATGGATGACCTGCAACTTCTTGATGTTAAACTCAGACAAAACCGAAGTAATTTTAATCGGCCCTGAGCACCTCAGAGATCAATTATCTGGTGATGTGGTTTCTGTAGACGGCATTGCCCTAGCATCCAACACCACTGTAAAAAATCTTGGCGTTATCTTTGATCGGGACTTGTCCTTTAACTCCCACGTAAAGCAAATCTCAAGGACTGCATTCTTTCATCTACGTAATATTTCAAAAATCAGGCACATCTTGTCTCAAAAGATGCAGAAAAATTGGTTCACGCGTTCGTTACTTCGAGACTGGATTACTGCAACTCCTTATTATCAGGCTGCTCTAATAAATCTCTTAGGTCCCTCCAGTTGATCCAGAATGCTGCAGCTCGTATTCTCACTAAAACTAAGAAAAGAGATCACATCACTCATGCACTAGCTGCTCTGCACTGGCTCCCAGTAAAATCAAGAATCACTTTTAAAATTCTTCTCTTAACGTACAAAGCCTTGATTGGTGATGCACCATCATATCTTAAGGAGCTTGTAGTACCATATTGCCCCACTAGAGAGCTACGCTCACTAAATGCGGGACTACTTGTAGTTCCTAGAGTCTTAAAAAGTAGAATGGGAGCCAGAGCCTTTAGTTATCAAGCTCCTCTTTATGGAACCAGCTTCCAATTTCAGTCCGGGAGGCAGACACAGTCACCTTGTTAAGAGTAGACTGAAGACTTTCCTCTTGACAGAGCTTATAGTTAGGGCTGAATCAGGTTCACCTGGTCCAGCCCCTTGATATGCTGCTATAGGCTTATAGCTGCCGGGGGACGTTTTAGGATGCACTGAGTACCTATCTCCTCTTTTTTCTCTCCTTAAGGATGAATTTTCATCTCTCAATCACACGTTACTAACTCTGCTTTCTCCCCGGTGTCCTTTTGACTTCACGTCTCATGGGGTCATCGGACCCTATGAGACGGCATAGATCCTATCTGCCTGATGGATCATCGAGGTCTGGGTCGTGGAATTCCTGCTCCTGACTATGCCACTATCCTGTTGAGACTCCGCCCACTGTTGAGACTCCGCCCACTCATCCTCCCCACCGCCATCTGCCTGATGGATCGTGGAGGTCTCCATCGTGGAATATGCCTACTATGAACTATTCATACACTCTGTCATATTCATTGAATGTATTTTAACTCTAAATCTGTCCTTCTGTACACATTACATCTATTGCATCTGTCCATCCTGGAGAGGGATCCTCCTCTGTTGCTCTCATGCAGGTTTCTTCCCTTTTTTCCCCCCTGAAGGGTTATTTGGGAGTTTTTCCTGGTCCGATGTGAGGTTTTGGGGCAGGGATGTCTATGTGTACAGATTGTAAAGCACTCCGAGACAAATTTGTAATTTGTGAAATTGGGCTATACAAATAAACTGAATTGAATTGAATTGAATTGACGCAGGGTGGACAAAGTAAAGAGAACGGTCCTGGCATTACTTTTAAAAAAGCTTTCTCGCTGTGGGTTTTCGTGATCTACATTAGATTCTATCATAATGCTGCTATTTTGTTCTCTGCCTTGACATTCACATCACCTCTTACTTTCTGTGAGTCTATCTAGTTGTTAGTACTGTCACTCACTGCTCAGCTGGAAGTGAATGACAACAAGGCATCAAAATGAGCAAAGCAAGAACAGCCATTCCCAAGATGATGATCCGTAAAAGATGATTAGCAAGTTGATTGTATGAATAATGTATTCATATGATGTGCAATATTTAAATGAAGTCGGGGACCAGCGGGAACATTAACCAAGCTTCCTCTTTTATTGCTGCCCAAATCACAAGGTCACAGGTCAAGACACTTCAACTCAGTGTTCCATATTACTGAACTTGCAAAGTATTTTCATCGGTGAATGAGGAAAAAGAAAAGAAATACCAGAACAGAATTATACGGGTGAAAGAAAAATCATTTATTCTAGTATTGAGCAGATAACTATAATGAATGGATCTCTCCGTTGAACACATTCTGTTCTGATTCATTTTAAATTAGGGCTGTCAATCGATTAAAAAAAATTAACTAATTAATCGCACATTTTGAAATTCATTAACTTTTAATTGTGATTAATCGCGATTAATCGCAATTAATCGCGATTAAAAGTTAAAAGTTAAAAGTTCATTCTTTTTAAAGACCAAACTTCACACAGAGCTGTGTTTTCAAAGAGGCTCCTACCTATAAAGTGCCAGCGAGGTATTTAATATTGTGGATGATAAATTGTTTCTTCAGTGAAACATCAGATTAGTAAAAAAAAAGAAGTATACTGTGCCCGTATACTGCTAAGTGGGCATGAGTAGATGATTTGGAGGTTAGCTTCTCCCCGCCACATAATCTGTAGTTTGAAACTACTGGGCAACATAATACACCTTCATTGAATTTATTTTGTCAGACAAAACCTTTTATCTTCATTTTTAACAAGATTTCTATGTAATAATGTTTGTGTTTTTTCTGTGTTTGTTGGAGCTCATTTTGCTTGAAATTATGAACAAGCTCTCAAAACATATCTCTGAGGACGGAAGATGACAATAATGGTACTCGTACATGCAGCATGACAACAGCAGATGGGGGCCACCAAGACAGCAGCTGCAGTGAGGGAAACTAAAGCCCTTTGTTTCCCTCTGCTGGCTATCAGCGCAACCACCATCTCTGCACCAGACAATTTGATATTTGCATATCTGTGTACATTTCTGGAAACATCCTCGATGTGTGCATGTGTTTGCGTTGTTTTAGTGTAAAGCAGTAAAGAAATCCTACGGGAAATAAAGAATGAGACAGAGAGAGAGATGGAAATTGAATAGCAACGATGATCTGTAAATGTTGTATTACCGGTAGTTCATCTCAGCTGGTGATGGATGTATGGCATTTGCCTTAAATAGAGTTGGTGGCAGCAAAGCGAAAGGGCTCAGTACAATGGATCAATTTTGACAGAAATTATCTACTGCTACATCACATTATCTTGTCAAAAAAAAGAAAAAAAGAGCATTCATTTCAGTTCTCTTTCCTGCTTTCTAGCACGCAATACAGTGTGGGATGTGTTTTCCCAAGGTACCACTGCAGTGCAGCTTTGAAGGCTTCCTATGAAGCTCCTGCAGGGCTGTCAACTTTCATGGGGACATTTTTATGTTAATTGATAGGTTGATAGAGACAGACCAAAAGATAGAATACAACATCCTGCTGAGTGCTCTGTGATGCAATTCCCCATTTCCTATTGTCTCCCTTGAAATTTCAGCTCCTCCTGGAGAGAATGTCAGTGTCTCAGAGCACGGTGAGTTGAGCTTTTATTTTATTTTCAGATCTCAGTCATTCTCCTGTTTGACTTGACACCAAAGAGAGCACACAGGTCTCGGAGAATAGGTGGTCCATGCTATTGCACTTGAAGGAAGTGTTTATGTGTGAACCCTTCTCTCTATTTTTTTTCTTACAGCTCAGGGAAGAGCAAGTGCATTCCCAACATAAACACACGTGTGCACGAACATACACACAAAACACAGAGCTGCAGACGAACACACAATCCCAATGTGCTGCGTGGATGCTGGAGTGAATGTGTGAGGCCAAGGTCACACAGCCTCATTCCTTTATTCCCATAATTCCCTGTATTAGCTGGGTGAGAGGCCTGCTAATGGATAGCACTCTCCAAAAGGAAACTACAGTGTTAACATAGACTCCAGAGACTCTCACAGCCCACAACCCACCACCCTGCGTAAGGACGCGGTCTATACAATCCATCAGCATGGCTAATTGGGCCCCAACAAAATCCCTCAGAGAAACATTAAGAGTGAAACCAGAGGTGTGGGACTGGCACCACGGTTGTAATAATAAGAATACGATAAAGTTAGACCGCTGGCTCGTTCTGCAGAGTTTTTTCACGTTTTAAGGTAGCAGAAGCATTTGTTCTGAGAAAGGTGAACAATAGAGAAGGATGGTGGCAGGGGATGAAGATCCACAAAAGAAAAATGGATGGATTTTGACATTTAATTAACTGCACAACATTATTAGTTTTCTGATATTGGCATTTTAATGTGTGTATTTTTTTATACTCAATGACAAAGAAATACTGAGAGGAATACATTTTCCAACATGACGAATAAATAAGGCGCAAGAGGCAGGAGAGAAGTTGCACAGTGAAAGGTTGTGGTTCGGGATGTTTAATAGGATATTAATGTACCCTTAGCTCTAAGGACCACAAGCCTGTTCCTAATGTTAATCAGGTAGAAAAAGCCTGTGTTCAGACCCCCCATTGATTTGAAGATACACTGCTGAATCTGCGGACAATGCAGATAGCCAAAGCTCCATCAAAATATTGCCACGTTGCATTTTCCACTTTTGCCAGAAACTCGGCGGCTCGCTAATCCTTAAAATTTAAGGATATGTTACTCAAAGTGGACTTCCTGGATCTTATATCATCTTCTGTTTGTATCTGAAGCAACACATTCCCACTACCATTATTCTAACACAAGGTTGTTTACAGGTTGAAGGTCAACACACCTAACCAGTTGCCCAAATGTATTATTAGCTGTCTATGAAATGTAACATTATGGACAGGTTCCCATGACATGGCCGTAGTAGTGCAGCTGCCAAAACATCTCCACATTGTTATTGCACATAATCTGTATTTGAGAAAGCTACATTTCCCAAAATGCATGCCGTTACTTATAGGGTCAAATCCTTTGCCATAGCTCAGGAATTCTACTGTTATTTTGCGACATGAATTAAGTTTTCATTTGCTCTTCTCCCTTTGTATTGTACTCTATTGTGCTAGCTAGCTTATGTGAATGGACAAATAGAAAAAAACATCTCTAGCCATCTCTTGATTCAAATGATCTCCAGAGTTGTTCATGTGATATCAGCAGTGATACAATCATTCACATCTTAATCATCAACACTGGAACATTGTGAGCCAAGCTTTGTGCGGTTCCTCGTGTCCCTGCATGCTTATTGACATCTCATCTCCCAGATCTTGTTGTATTTTTGATAAAAGTCACAATCTGCATCAGTTAATGGATGTCCTTAAATTGAGACGAGAGAGGAATTCAAGACTCTCAACTAGGATTGTCTCTTTTCCCTATTTTCATCCTTCAGATCAACAATCTGTTCCCTCGGTTTGTGAGAGCAGGCAGGCAGCCGAGAAAATGGTTCAGATTAAAATGAGGTAATGGCACATTTGCTCTGCCCTTTTGTGCGAGCCCTGCATGCAATTTAAGGGGCCGCCATACAGGACGAGTTAATATTTCATCGCATGCCAGGGAATAGGAATATAGGAGAGAAAAAATGCATGTCTCATTTTCCAATCTGATTCGTCTCAGAAAATCAGCCGCCTGAGTCAATGTCATCCCATAATGAACTCTCCTCCACCGTACGGAGCATTCTGCTGCCATGCGGCTGCTTGCTTTCACACCCGCTGAACGTGGAATATATTTTGAGCTACAGCGAAGGTCTCTCTCTCTCTCTCTCTCTCGTCAGCTTGTAGACAACTGCCCCCACCCTCACCCCTCCCCCATCCTTCTCGCTTTCCTCTTCTTTCTCTTCCTCTGTCACCATCCAAAAAACCTGTTACTCCTCCCCCACCTCCACCCTGTGCTGGGTTAGAGCTCGAGATGATGGAGGGAATGGGAGGCTTTGATTGACTAAGATGCTGAGATGTAATCTTGCGCAGGCTGAAATGTGAAGTGTGTGTAAATGTGTGTGTGTGTGTGTGTGTGTGTGTAAGAGGAGGCAAGAGCAGGGGCAATGTGTGATGCTCTGTTTATTGCATCGCAAGCTCATTTGTTTGTATTTCATACCTCATTTCGCCTCAGACGAGCTGGCTCCACATTCCTGCTGCTAGTGACCCAGTTTTACAACACTGTGTTACTCTCTCTCTCTCTCTCTCTCTCTAATAATGTAACATTTCGCTTTTAATACATTGCTTTTAATACATTACTTTTAGTTAATACGCTGCATTTTGTTGATGTGATTAAATGCAACATAGCTACAAACTAGTTCAGTGAGAGGAAAATACAAACTATAGCTATTCCACCGTGATAGTTTCCCCTGTCCCCTCCAGCACAGCTATGTTAGTGCAGTGCGTGACACCACTCTGACAGCACTCTAAACATCAGAAGGACTAAAGCTCATCTGTGATGGATATAAACACGGGTACAACAACTTCGAGGATGACCTGTTTATGGGTACAGAGGTGCATACAAGTACTCTAACATATGTGTAACACAACGTCTATGTAACATTCCCCTGGTACTGTTTGGAATTAGTTTTAGACTTGCAACATGGTGACATTGGCAATCCAAAAAAACAGAGGCTATATCTAGAAGAGATCAAATTTCCTAATGTCAGTCAGGAAACAGCAGGATAACAAGGATGCTTCTCCGAGAGAAAGCTGTGAAACACAGTTAACTAAAGAGACTCTCAGTAACATAAAGGCTCTATTCTGGTATTATGCGCTGTGTCGAACCACAAAACGCACCGTTCTGCATTACCTGCTTTGTCGCAGCTTTGTTCATTCTCCCCCTTGGAGGTCCTGAAGAGATGGTGTGCGAGTCAGCCTGCCGTTCTAGTGCAGGTGCAGGGAGGACAGGTGGACAGGGGCCGGACTGCCCGAGCACCACAGGGGACAGGGAGGCTTAGTGGGTCGCACTGGGAAGGGCTGTGCAGCTCAATCATTCTCATACTCTAAGGGCACCTCCGAGCTACGCAGCTGGGAAAAGACTGAAAGTGTAGCCCATAATGCATCCAGCAAAGCATTGTGATAAAGTATGCAGTGCACACATGACACACACTATCCATACAGGCATCCAAGATATGCACATAAGAAGAGATACATATTTAATAAAACTAAACACAAAGCCTCATTCTGCCCTCGCTTCGCTCGCTCCACTCTGTTCATACACGTCCTCCATAAATTCTCCCCCTAGCTTCCATTCATTTTCCCATCACTCCCAGTGCCTGCAGCAGGGCAAGGTAGTATCTGGCCTGTGCCATCCATTATTCCCAGGCAGGAGTGCATTAAAGATTCATCTCTGCAGCTCAACCTCAAAGGAAACACTGTGACCCCTGATATAGCTGCTGAATTATGGAGACCGCCAATAAAGTTGTTTGCCTTTGATCTCATTCTCAGCTTTCTCCCTCCCAGGTGAACGTGGTAAAGTAAATGCAAAGACACAAGAAGACGCACGCAAACAACATGCTGTCATACACTGTAGATTCAATTTTGACTCATTCTTGCCATTTCCTCTCTTCCTCTCTCTCACAAATATAGATGTGCACTCGTACGTTCTCTGCATTCAATGTTAACACTGTACTTCTCTTCTCTGTCCCTCACAAGCACGCACAAATTAAAACACACACTAAAAGCCCGACATAAAAAAGAATATCTCTGAGAAGATGATGATGGAAAAAAGTATGTGAAAATAGTCTTGTTGGTTTCTTCCCTGCATACCAAGTCACTGTCTGGTGCTATACTGTATATTTAACCCCTGTTATCAAGCACAACCTCTGCCTTCCTCTACCAAGTTAAACGTAGCTTGCAGCCGCAGTGGCAGTGAAAGAAACACATTTACTCACACATACCCATTGTTTATATTTAATCAATGTTGAGTGGAGGGGTCCTGTGCAAAATGGCTGTGATTTGTCAAGTATTAATAATTCAGTCACACAAGTGCAAACACATGGGAGAGCACTATGCAGGAAAGCACACACAATCCCACACTGCATTGTATGAAGTACCACCTCACCTGAAGGTGAACACTCACACTCAGCTTTCATTGTCTACTTCAGACAGCTCCTGTTGTTTACGGCCTCGTGCTTATGGCACAGTCAGGAATAGAGGATTGTTCAGCAGCTGCAGAGAGAGACCAGGATATAAGATGGCTACACAAACAGCCTCACTGAAATCCACACATGAACACATGTTGGAGCCTTGAATCAAGCTATCATTCATGGCAAGGTAAAAGTTAATTTTAGCATGTATTACGGCTAATAGGTGGTTGTACCAGTGAGAATAATGCAACATTATTTTTTTTATTAATAGGTTCAAGGGACACACAAGCACAAAAAGGTTGTGTGTAGCCTTGAAGAGAGAGAATGGATGATCGGTGAAGGTGGGGTTGTATGTCCGTGTGATGGGTGGTGTCCCATTATCTACGTGCCTCATGTCCCACCCTGGACCCAATTATAAATCTGCGGTGACCTGGACTGTAGTAACAAGGAGAACACGGGGAAGGACAGAGAGGTGGTTGCTCCGGTTAAATCAAGCTTGTTAGGGTGCAAGCACTGACGTTGTCATTCCAGGAGGACGCTATTGAAAGTCTAAGGACGCTATAGGGCGGATATTTGGGGTACTTGCCATACTCAAACACACCAAATTGTGCACACTTGTCAGGCTTGGTAAAAATACACATCTGATACAAGTGTCATATTGTGTTTTAAATAATGTCTCTCCAGCGACCGCTAGAAGTTGGACAGGTGACGCTCCCTCAGTCAGTTTGTCCGATTGACTTAAAAATATCCACCTGCTTTACAAAAAGCCTATCAGATCCCTTAACTTAGCCTATTTTTTATTTTTTTACATTTTTTATTTTGTGGAAAAGAACCCCCCTATTGCGAACTTATCCTACAAGCTGGGACATTATTAGAGATATATATATATATACAGGACTGTCTCAGAAAATTAGAATATTGTGATAAAGTTCTTTATTTTCTGTAATGCAATTAAAAAAACAAAAATGTCATGCATTCTGGATTCATTACAAATCAACTGAAATATTGCAAGCCTTTTATTCTTTTAATATTGCTGATTATGGCTTACAGCTTAAGAAAACTCAAATATCCTATCTCTAAATATTAGAATATCATGAAAAAGTATACTAGTAGGGTATTAAACAAATCACTTGAATTGTCTAATTAACTCAAACACCTGGAAACACATTTTCAAATGTTTGATTTTGTTTTGCTGTTATAAATCTTTTTTTTTACTTGGTCTGAGGAAATATTCAAATTTTATGAGATAGGATTTTAGAGTTTTCTTAAGCTGTAAGCCATAATCAGCAATATTAAAAGAATAAAAGGCTTGCAATATTTCAGTTGATTTGTAATGAATCCAGAATGCATGACATTTTTGTTTTTTTAATTGCATTACAGAAAATAAAGAACTTTATCACAATATTCTAATTTTCTGAGACAGTCCTGTATATATATAAATTTAAAAAAGTAAGAAAAGCTTTTTGATATCTCTTGTGTTTAGGAGATATGGACCAATGAACGTATTAGGGGCGTGGCTTGCTTTTTAATACTCATGACTTCAAAACTATTTAGCCTAGTCTCTCCATATGTGCAGAATATGTGCACATTGCATCCTGTAACATACCCTGAAATGTGTCTGCCATTTAACCACTATGGGGCGCTACCGTTTTCAGAAATGTTGGCTTTTTTTGTAATTGTTGGCCATTTTCAGCATTTTTACTCTTACGAACTCATCCTACAAAATGTATGTGATCAACTTCAGTTTGTGTCAAGGATGATCTGGAGACTTTAATGATGAAAGATTATCAAAATGGTGAGTTTTTGTGGAACGACCTTGACATGGTGTGGACCCCATTACGCACCCATTTCGTGCGGTTCGCTATGTTAGAGAAAATGTTTGTAAATCCAAGGTACATCATCCAATACGCCCAATGTCTCAGACATGATGCCGGTCCAGGCCTGTACACATATACATGAAGTAATGTTCACATTGCCATTGAGCCATCTACTCGTGAAATGAAATCTGTGTTAAGTGACAAAAGGCAACAGATATATGTGGCAGCTGTCTCCAATTTGGCCTCGGCTGCTGGTGATTGGTAATCGGTCAGCAGCCGAGGCAGCCCTCATAAAAGCTCTCGGTTGAGGGGAGGAGAGTGAGCAGAGGCGTAGTGTTGCGGTCCGCTTTGTGTTGTGTGGAACACAATACAATATGCCAGTGTGACGCTTCTCTGGCCATCACCCGTGGGTTTCCCCCAAAAGCACCAAGGATCAGCCATGACCAAAGAGGTTCCGTTCGACAACATGCTTTATTTACCAGACGCACCGAGCAGACCGCAACACTGCGCCTTTGCTCACTCTCCTCCCCTCCACTCTCAACTGAGAGCTTTTATGAGGACGCCTCAGCTGCTGACTGATTGCCAATCACCAGCAGCCGAGGCCAAATTGGAGACAGCTGCCACAATATACATGCCATGGTCTACGCTTCACATAGAGAAACATGATCCATGTGTATATTCATGTTGTCATATTGCCACATACTGGCAAAAGGAAACTAAATGTCTTATACTATGGTGTATTACTCCTTGTTTAGTGGCTTGGGATGCTAAAAAAACTCATGAAACTTTACACGTGTCAAAGCTGATGGAAACAAATAATCATCGTGGGTTTTTGGTCAGGTCATTAAAAATCGCCTGAATAGCGCCCCCTACACATTTGACATGCTTCCTCATTAATCATTCTGTTGTAACTCCACTGGACTTGGTGAAGTATATGAAAAGAGTAATTTTCTTCATCTCGCACACCAAGAAGGAAAAAAAAAACTGACTGGCGGGCGAATGTTCTCGGCCGAGCAAGCTGGCTTTATTATTATTATTATTATTGAGTAAAAGCATAGTAATTAAGTCTGGCTCAACCATCTCTAACTTTACGCTATCGGTGGTTCTATTCATTGTTCAGACTTACATAACAGTCATTTAGACAATAGACCAGACATCCTTATTAAAATACAACAAACATTATACAGATCTAAAATGATGCGTCTGATAGTAGTGTTCCTATGGGTTCCATCACATATTGGTGTGAAAGGAAATTAAATTAAGCAGCAAAAGAAGTGGCAAGAAATAGCTGCACAAATGCTGCAGTGAACATCAGGAAATCAGAAACCAAAAGCATTATTTCAAAAAAGGTTGAAGGAAAGGTGGCAGAAGCAATGGGTGGATGACAGGAAAGGACGACGGGTTTACAGATGAGTGCAGGATTAAAAAGGAGAGAGGAAACCGTTATATCAAGACTTAGATTTGGACACACTTAACAGTACGCTACAAAAATAAGGAAAAACATGAAACAGGCAAATACGACTATTGTGGACAAGAGGAAACGGTAAAACATGTTGTACACTGTCAGAAACATGAAGATAAAGAAGACAGCTAATTGGAAACCTCAGGAAGGAAAAGGAACAGTTTAATGTAACAGATATTCTGCAAAAGAACTCAAAAGTAAGTTCTGTCAAGTACTATTTCAGGATATTTAAATGATTGGCATTATTGAGAGAATATAAGCCTTGTTTTTTTGTGGGGTATTTCATTTTTTACATTTTATTTTATTAATCTTTATTAACGAGGTTGGAATATACTGTAAATTCATTTCAATTCAGTTTATTTTGTACAGCCCAATATCACAAATGATATGAATGATTCAAGCAACCTTGTCGGGATGGGGTCCAGGAGACAGGTAGACAGTTTAGAAGAGGAAGCCGTTGAAGACAATTGGTCAAGGTTGATGGTAGAAAAGCCATCCAAGTATACACCAGGGCATACAGACGTTCCCAAAGCCACTCCACTTGAGGACAGATCGGCACTGGTTGAGGGCAAGAGATTATTAATCTTGTCCCTAATAGTTAAAATCTTTTCATTAAAGAAGTTCATGAAGTCATTACCACTGAGGTCTATAGGAATACTCGGCTCCACAGAGCTGTGACTCTCTGTCAGCCTGGCTACAGTGCTAAAGAGAAACCTGGGGTTGTTCTTATTTTTCTCTATTACTGTTGAGTAATAGGCTGCTCTGGCATTACGGAGGGCCTTCTTATATGTTTTAAGACTCTCGCCAAACTAATCGTGATTATTCCAAATGGGTGGAAAGCCATATGCTTACAAGCTTTTGTGATGTTTGCTTTAGTTTGCGGGTCTGAGGGTTATACCAGGGAGAAAACCTCCTCTGCTTCACTGTCTACTTCTTCAGAGGGGCTATCGAGTCCAGTGTCATTCTCAGTGAGCCTGTGGCACTATCAACAAGATGATCAATCTGGTATGGACTAAAGTTAGCACCAGAGTCCTCCGTCACATTACGACGTGGTGTTGAATCAAATGCAGAAGGAATCGCTTCTTTAAATTTAGCTACAGAACTGTCAGTTAGACATCTGGTGTAGAAACTGTACACTCCAGTAACATAAACTCAAAAGTTATGAAGTTGTGGTCTGACAGAAGAGGGTTCTGTGGGAAGACCTCCAAATGCTCATTGGCAATGCCACGTGCGAGAATAAGGTTGAGCTCAACCCACTCCAGCAATAAAATCCTGCTTTTAAATAATCTAATGGGAGAACATATAATTGTAGGACAGTCACACAGGAATCTTTTTCCTCTTTAAATACTTAATTTAATTAAATAGATTAATTAAATACTGTACCCCAACTAGAGGTGCATTTCACTTTTATTAATATTTATCTAACGCTATATATATATATATATATATATATATATATATATATGTAATATAATATATGGACCATTTATATTTATTATTACAGATCCTCACATTTTATTCGCTGATGTTATTTAGGAATTAAAATGCAATTTAGTGTAATTATTTGTCTGAAATCTTAAGTATCACAATTAGCATGTGAAACTAACAACACCAAAACCAAGATGGCGACGGCCAAAACGCTGAACTCGAGGCTCAATACGTCAACAACCCAATGTTTTCTGTCCCATCGAAGTTTGTTTGCACCGACGTGCTGTAATTCTATATAAATCCCTTTTCTGGGACCATATTAACGATGTTAACGATGCTCAGGACAGTTTTAATAGTTTTTGGGGGGGGGGGGGCAAACTGTTCGAGGACCCGTACATCGCTGTTTGCAGCTTTAATTCCACCTTACTTCTGCACACTGTGTGTATATTTGTTTGTTTGTTTGTTTGCTTGTGTGTGTGTGTTTGTGAGTGTGTGTGTGTGTGTGTGTGAGAGAGAGAATAGACACACCAGACAGACCAGTCCTTGTATCTTCTTTAAGTGTTGATAGGTTTGTGGAGATTGTTACAAAGGATACAGGTGTATGGCAGCAAAAAACAAGGATTCCTGGTTGATTAATGAGGTGTGACCAGCCCTCAGTGTTGTGTTCTTAGATAGAGCGAATGCTTTTTCTCAGGGGATATGCAGGGAATGAAAAAGCACACAGACACACACAATGCATAACTCCCTGTGGAGGTCCTTGCAGCCTTGTGAAGTGCACATGTTGACTGGAGACCACTAATGGTGTTGTTGTTGCTATACATGTGTGTTGCACCAATGATTCGGCAAGTGGAAGACATTTCTGACATAAGATAGATTGTGAGTAGCAACTTTGCTGGTCAAGGGCAGGTACAGGTTCGAGGACACCAGATGGAGGCATCAGGTATGTGCAGTGGGAGTGACGGAGAAGGGGCAATGAAGAAGGTGGGTGAGAGGGACAAAGAAAGTGATGGCCAAGTAATGCTGCGTTTGCACTTCAGGAAAAACAAGGTGAGAAAAAGAACAGTGTTTCTAAGAGAGAGGTAGCTTCAGATTGCCGGGGGAATCAGAAGCGGTTTTCACACCGATATTGACTTTTTCTTCCTGAAGGTCCCTTAATAACTGAATATTAGAAAGAGTATACTCTCCCAAAATTCACTTCTATAATCCCATCATGATTAATAGCATAACCTCAAATAAAGTCTAGGATATTCAATAAAATGTGATGTGTTCACTTTATATCCCCAGAGTGGCACGATGTGTTATAATCACTTATCTCAGCCGATTGCACCTTACCTATAAAAACTGACAAAGATACAATGTTTCCCCAGCATGTAGATGGGATGCAGGACCTGTAATGACATACTCTTCTCCAGTCTTGATACCATAATAAGCAAATCATATTTCATGTGCAGCCAATTCTGCACTGCACTTTTATCTGTGAGTATTATAATATATTAACCATCCAAAAAGCATTTGTGTCACGCTTGTAACACTAAAGGCAGAGCGGCCGCTGATGTGTGACATAAAGGACAGCTTGACAGCACTTGAGCCGTCCCGTACGACCCATGCACAGTCGTCCACATTAGCAGACAATGGATTTGTCCGTGAGAAGAAAAATTTAATACATCACACAGCCTTCAATGCCACACAGAGAGACACAATAATAAATCATTCGAGTCTTGTGACTCCTTCGTTTTTTTAAAGTTTGCAATTCTTTGTTACTTATGTAACCCTTACATGTTTTATGCGGAGGAAGCCGGCTGTCAGATGTGGAAGAAATGTTCGGTTAATAATTGATTTTATTGGTACAACTGAATGTTCATAGCTGACAAATTAAATATCATGCGTTGTAGGATACAATAAATTAAGTATCCAGTGTGTTTATATCAGATGCTATATTACTACATGCAGCTGACATGAAACATGCTCGCCAACATTCATGTTTATTTAATGCAAATGAATCACTCAGACAACCGAAACAGACATGTGACATGATTTAATCATGTGCCATCAGAGAGTTGCTGTATCACATGAACATCTCATGAGGAAAATCTTTTTCTTCGCTACGCCCCGCTCAATCTGGCTTACTATCACTATTGTTTATAGTGTGGTAAAAGTCTGTAGTTTGAATCAGCAGTTTACTTAATGTAATTGGGGTCACATTCAAGTGCAAGTGAATAGGGACCCAAAGCTATAGCCAAGCAGTGTTTAATGTTTCATATGAATGTACCCTTGCAATGATTTACAAGGAGTCTGTTCAATGCGGCCTGATGTATTTTTATTGTGTGTGTGTGTGTGTGTGTGTGTGTGTGTGTGTGTGTGTGTGTGTGTGTCTGTATGTCTGTTTGTCTGTATGTTGAGTGGGTGTCAAGCACAACTTCACTCTCAAGGTCATTAACAACACTTCAGATGCATATTATTGTACACTGTATACCCAGATTAAGATCATATACTTTTATCTCACACCTATTCTTATCGTTCTCCCTTCATCCAGCCGCCTAACCAGCAGAGATGCCACTCAGCACACACATGTTACTTACAGGTTTCTGCCCCATTGATAGAACCATCTCCTTGGCAATCAGATAAGTGTTGCTGTAAAGTCAGCCGAGCCAAACTCAGCCAATCAGCCACAACCTGTACTCTCTGGCTAATGACCATCACACTAGATGCAGAAGCATGCCATTCTGAGAAAGAATCGTTGTTCCCACCTTACCTCTGCTCATTTGGTTTTAGTTTGCTTTGTTGTCATCCAAATAATTGTTGTTATTCCCGGATCGTTAACACAGTTCTACATAATAGCATGCTATTAGGCAAGAAGACAAAACAAGCTCCAGATCAGTGTGCAAACAGTGGCCAATCAGTCTGTTATTGCCTTCTCACTGGTGAGTTACATAGTATTCATAATCGATTTCTTCTTACTCAATTAGATTTTAAGAATTTTCCCAAACTAGGTTACCTTTTTACGATAACAACTTCTATGTTCTCCAGTCAGACCACTGCTTACAGGCGTGGGCTGAAACGTAGTGAACACGTTACGAGGTGGATAGAGAGCTATGCATTTATCCATTCCACACACACACACACACACACAGCAAACATCAATACAATAACTGTGTGAGGTCTGGCATTTGAGGAAAGTGAATTGAAAACAAGAGTTTAGTGGCAGTAAACAGAAAAACAACTACTAACACAAATATTGGATGAAAGGATAACATTTTGCTTTTCAAGGAGATTTTCATGCTATGTGCATCATCATCACATGAATGCAGCAGGTTATACAGATACACATTCCTGAAATGTCCTGAGAAGTCACACACCTAGCACACAACAAACAGTAACAGAGAAACTAATTGATCCTCCAGGGTAATTGTGTGTGTTTTTGAGTTCTGCAAAGTGATTTTGCTCGTGCATTAAAATAATATAGACTAATAGAAGATGTATTGAGCACAGATCCATTAAATATTCAAACAACTATGGCTAAAAATGGCCACATCTCAAACTACAAAGCCAAGAAAGGAGTAGAAACGTCGGACCCTCAAACCATGAGATTGCACCAGATTGCCGTTTAACACAACTTCTGCACTCTGTTGAGCACAAAGCACACAGCACACTGTCGTGCTCTGCGGCCCTAAAACAACAGGACAGAGTGGCAGATTACCTGCCTAGAGAGAATGGCATTAAATACAGAACCACTTTGACAGAGGACAGAGTCAGAAGACTCTGGCGGTGGAGACATGGCTCGCGACAGCAGAGCAACACTTTGCCAGCTGTAAAAAGAAAACTTTATACACAAACATCTCCAGCTGTACTCTCAAGGGTGGCATAATTCCTCCAGCTTGTTGAATTTACATTAATATGCATTGGTAAAAAAACATTTCAGATGACATTTCTTTCTCAATTTACTATGCATATGTGCAAAATATATAATATTATATCATATATATTGATTTAAAGTCTTCACATAACTAATACAAGTTATAAGGAATGGTTTATTTATTGCAACTAAGACCATGTTATCAAGATTAGGAACAGACCATAGTTAATGATACATTATAAATATAGTAACACTTACTCTCAGTTTCAAAAGGCATACAAACCGACACCATTTTCCTGAGCCGATGTGAGGGTCCTGGGACAGAGGATGTCCTATGTTCACAGATTGTAAAGCCCTCCGAAGCAAATTTGTGATTTTAATTTAAATTGAATTTAAATTGAATTAAATCAACACTTATTTACTGCACAATACTGTATGAAGATCGCATTACTTCCTGCCTTGAAATACATTCCTGGCATTTCATTTTACAATACATGTTGAATAACTAATGTACATAGTTAACCCTCATGTTAAGATACACGGTTGAATTTGTCTACTCCAATGCTAAAATCATTTGTTGAGCATTCTGATTGTTTTAAAAATGGAATAGAAAACTGCATTGCAACCAATGTCGTATTGTGTTCTGTAATGGCTATTATACAAAGTCTGACTTAAGCACTTGTTCATCTTAAAAACATTGCCTGTCCACGCACCTCGCTCTTCGACTGGACGTCTGCAGCGGCATCCTGTACACGTACGGCACATCCACCAAAATCATCAACAAACTACAACACACCCAGAATTCAGCTGCCCACCTCCTCTCCCACTCCCACACCACAGATCACATCACCCCAGTCCTTCAAAAGCTCCACTTAAAACCCATTCATTTAAATCTGCATTTAGCCTGTAATACTATGTATTTATTTTGTTTCTTACTATTGTCATCTTTCTTGTTTGGCTGTTGCTTATATTGTTTGTCTTTACCATGTAAAGTTCCTTGAGTACCTTTTTAAGGTGCTATAAAACAAAGTATTATTATTTATATTTCAATTCTATAATACACACACATGCACGTGAGCACTAAACTCTTTGATTCCTTCAAAGAAAAATAAACAATTTCACAATAAATAAAAAAGGCTGCCTTGCAAGCAGCCCTTGGGTCGGGTAATGGCTTTAGCCGCCTCACAATAGAACCTTCACATCCAAATGTCATGGAACATGTGGCATGCAGGCTTTCATCTGACCTGGATGTTATCTTCCACACAACTGGTGTTCTGCTCTTCATGGAGCGTGCACATGAATGAGTAAATATGCAGCTCGCCAGAAAAGAGAACGTAATCCATGCGTTTGATGCTGAAGAGACCTGATTACTTTTGTTGCTGTGTGGATTCTTTGTGTGAGTGGGGCTTGTGAGTCTCCCCTTGAGACACGAGTCGGACGTCAGAAAGCACAGCGGCTGTCATGTTACATCCATCCCCTTCCCCTGTCATCGATGATCGGATCAGGGATAATAGCTGTCAGAGGGACCCTTTACAGGGAAGTGGTCATTAGGTAGATATGGGGTAAGAACCACCAATACAAACAGCCATGCAATGGTTAACAATACGGCCGTTGAAAGATAACAAGATCGGTCACCAGCTGTACAATGCAGTGCATCGTGTTCTCCCCCTTTACCCCTTCGCCATCACCATTTCACATAATGGAAAAAGGAGATTTGAAGGGTCATTCACCTTCTGCAGAAACACAGAACACACAGCTCGTTAAATCCCTCCAGCAGCCCTTTGAAAGCATTTGCATTCATAAATCAGCAGGAGGACTGTGAATAGCCTCCGTTCCCTTTTTTACTATTTTCCCAGCTACTTGAATGCTTACATCTGGTTGCGAGGGTCAAGACATCGGCAATATTACGTTAAAAATAAATTAAGACAACATGCATACAAGCACCGAAGCTTCATACGAGGTTCTGGTTTTGGCAGATGGCTCTTGGCTATTCTTCTCCTCGGATCAAACTGCTGCACACACTTATCGCTGCTGGGAAAACAAGCCTTTTACCAAATATAAAGCAAGGCAGGCAATCTCTCCCCAAACAGTAAACACATCTAACATCATTATTTTTGCCAGACTGCGAGAATGGAAAGTACTCTGACTGCGGTGAAGCACAACCTTCAACTAAGGGAACCTCAAAGAGAGAAAATAGCTCAGTGGTTGGAGACTCATGATCAAGAACACTGAGGTCTAGGTTAACAGAATCAATCAGTGGTATAAACTCAATTTAAACCTCTTTTTAAATGCAAATAATGCCCATATGATCATATATATAAATAATCTACCATGCAGTAACACCAGAGGTGAACAACAGGTCCAATGATAAAATATTAGCATGCATGGAGTATGTGCAGCGAATGCATCAGTCTGGCATTAATGCTGATGTACTGCCTTCATCTCTTAATGTCATAAGGGCCCCATTTCATCTCTCTCTCTCTCTCTCTCTCAGCCTGCATTCGGCTGCTTCTCAAAAGTTGTAGCATGTGCCACAGGCAAGGCTGTGCCACTTACATTCAGGTTTATAGTCTTGGTTATATTATACACCTCCCCACGAGGCAGCCCTCAGAGACAATGACACCCCAGACACCTATTTACAGGGCTTGGTGAGCTGCAGATGACGGAGCCCCGGCAGTGGCAGGTTGTCATCTGCAGTCCTTGTCTCTGTTTACGGGCTGTTAGAGCGTTTGAACCGCAAGGTCAGACCTGCTGTGGAGTCACTATAATGCTCCATAGGCAGACCACAAAATGAACAAAAATAAATCCTAATGAACCTTTTAAGCCATCTTGTCCATCCGTAGGCTCTGAGTGCCATGTGTGAAGAGATAATGCAAGGGGACAGGGGGAGACGTGGGATGCCAGCGGGGACAATGAGAACAGGCAGAGAAGGCTGTCATTGATTTGTTAAACCTGGTGATCATCCTCCGAGGTGACAGATACTGAGGAGGCGATAGTTTACTGGTGCACACATTTATTTGTGTAAGCATGAATGTGTCTCTATCTACTCTCAAACTTATGTCAAGCAAAACACATTTAGCTGTTATGTAGTAGCAAGTAAATAAATTACAGAATAAACACAAACTAATAGTTTGAAGTGGGTTTCTGACTCCTCCTGTCAGCCTAGAAGCTTCCCAGTAGCAAACTTCCACACACTTCTTTTATCTAACCTCTCTGATCATTTTTCAAATCTCAGATGCAGCCCTTTTACGTTTTTAGTCTCACTCTGCTTATTATTTCCTGAGCATCAGAGAGCATCTGCAGAGAGGGAAGACACACACAACTCAAGGGGAATGAGGAAACACTTCTTCGAGGAAGGAATGAGGAAGTTAAGATTAGATCTAACTGTGGATATGATGGGTGCGATAAAGGGAACATATAGCAGTGTTTTTACTGTAGGCATGAGGTTGCTGACTACCTGGCAGCAAACCTGTATTTAGGAGATCTGCCAGGGCACACACTTAATCATTTCTCAACTGTCATCCTTCTCTGGACATCCAACCCCAACTCCCAGGAAGTTGTGATCCATTTTCTGCGCAGGCAGACACAACACCCACACAACCAGACCGAAGCCTGATTGAGGATTGAATATACTGTAAATTGTACCGTGTTATGTCTCATCATTTTGTGAGGGGATTTTGTATAATAGTTTTGGTGAAAGCACATGTTGTTAACTCTAACTGCCAGGACATGGACAACAGCAGATTTTTTTGATAATCATATTAAGTCTTAATCACCCTCTATTGTAACCTTCATTTCATTAAGGTAATAGTCAAAGCACTATGACAGCAACCACCGCCATCTCCCTCCGCCTTTATATCTGCACCTCTGTCAGAGAACATGTGGACAGAGGCTTAATGAGAGAGGGCCGGCTGGGGAGGGAGGTCATTTCTGCTGTCTCACCTCAGCGCTTCCTTCATTCGACTCTGACTAGCTCCAATAATATCTCAGACTTTTCAACTGTTCAGAAGGACGCAGGCTGAAAGGAAGTGAGTGAGAGGAAAATGGTGAATAATACGTCCCCTCCCTTTTCCACAGCATTAATCTTTTTCTTGTCGCTGTCGTCTCGAGAAAGTGATTATGACTTCATTGTATTGCTTCTCTACATGGTATGTATATATATATATATATATATATATATATATTCTAAAGTTTAAATAAGTCCTCTTTTATATACATATATGTATAAGGAGAGGACTTAATCAATATCTATGAGAGGACTTAATCAGGCACGTGCACAGACATTTTGGGGGGCAGGTGCTCAAACCTAAAAAAAAGGGCACCCATTGCCAAAAACAAAATTCTGACAGAGTTGAAGCATAAGCAGCATTACACCAATGATGCTGTCCTCGACCTGCATTTCCTCTGGGCAGGATGAGACAGCTAGCTTACATTTTCTTTATGAATAAAGTTGAATTATTATATGGCAACAACAGTAGGCTACAAGTGTTCTGATTGGATAATGGCCGTCATGCCAGCCACGTATTGCCCTCCTCGCTGGTCTGATACGGATGCGTATTGCCCTCTGACCTCATTTTCAAAATGAGCGATATTGATAGACATCAACAGCCAAGAGGAAATTCAGAAGCAGCGAAAATGTGTTCTTGAAAGTGATGAAGAGGAGAAACTATAGTTTGGATCACTTGTGTTGTTACTTTACTGTAAATTAAAACTATTTTAGCTGAACCGTGTTGTCCGTTTTCTACAAGATTAATCGTTGTCAGACTGGAACAGCCAAAACAAAGAGATAAAACAATGAGGCACAAGGATAGCATGACACCGAGAGCTCGCATTGTTAGAATAGTTTAGCTCCTATTTTCTGGCTGTGAATTCCCGTGACATTTATAAACATACTTTCAAAATGGTCTAAACAGCATTTATACAACACAAAAAAGATTCTCTCTCTCTCTCTCACTCAAACATGACGTCAGTAAACAGCTGCAAGGCTTTGAAATCATGGATTTCTGAGTTTGTGTGGGTTTTTTTTAGGAAACGTCCACCAGTTATGACGTCATGTTTTCAGCAGCGCTAATGTTCTGGTTGATTTATCACAAAACAACGTTAGGGGACAAACACCATCATGACCTGTGTGTGTGGGTGAGCGTCGCGGAGCACGTCGGGGCAAAATTCTCACAAGAACTCAAATAAATGTCCCGTCGGATATCAAATCATATTTGGGGGGAGTTTATGACAGAGAGAGTAACTTTTATTCTTAAATACTGATGAATGAAAAAAATTTGTCTCCAGCAAAAAGGGCACTTTTCTCATCCAGGGCAAACGGGCTGGTGCTTGAGCACCACTAGGGCTCTATCTGTGCACGTGCCTGGACTTAATAATCAATATATAGATATAAAATAAGAGGACTTATTCAAACTTTAGAAAACTTTGGACATTTTAATTAAGAGCAATTCTTCTCTGGAATGACGATGAAGAGAAAATAAATGGCTTGATTTGGATAACTGCATGGATTCAATAAAATGTGTGATTATTACTGTAAACATTGGTATTCAATTGCAGATGTTTTTACAGTTTTTATCATTTTCAGGAAAACATTAAGGTTTGCTTATTTCTTTTCCTTATTCAGAGTAGGGAACTGTTGTCTACGTGAGCATAACATACTTTGCTTGTAAATTATGAAAGCCGGGGGGGACGACTGTAGATTTGGGTGTCAATTGATCCTTTGCTGATTCCCACCACCCCCTTGAAGGCAGACAGGCCAATCAAAGCATAGCATGACCTCTGAACATTGTCCAACAAGTAACTGGTTATGCTTTATGGACTCAAGAGTTATCATTTTAGACTTTCTTCATTATCAGGCCTGTTTTTCAGATTTCATGCAAGTAATGATTAAAGGCAGGGTTGGTAATCTTTTTTCAAAAACATTTTTCATATATCTGTTGAAATTCTCATTAGATCCTGACAGCAAACAAGTAATCGAATCCTAAAAAAGAAATTGGTGTCTGTGGCTGGTGCAGGACTGTAATGAGCCAACCTAATCATTTAATTTGGCACAAATGTCATCCTTCTCTAGACATCCAGCCTCAACCCAGTGGGCCTGTGCAATCACTGCAAGTCACCGGAGTCGTCCACAAGCTGCTTGACAGCGTTTAATGATTGTATCAGTAAATATAGACTTACTCTATAAAATTGTTCCTGAATGCCATTCATGTTCTTTTCTCTTTATGGTCTTTAGGTGGTTTCTCTTTTTAACATGCTTTTGTTGCTGACCAGTTGACATCATGGTAATATCCAAAACATACTATAGACACTTCTGTCTGCTTCTCTCTCAATTTGAATTATTTTCCAAAAATGAGAAATATTATGCTACCATAGTGATGTTTAGTGTTATGATAATGAACACACACTCTTATATCGCGATACACAGCCGTAATTCAATTCAATTCAATTCAGTTTATTTGTATAGCCCAATTTCACAAATTACAAATTTGTCTCTACAATCTGTACACATAGACATCCCTGCCCCAAAACCTCACATCGGACCAGGAAAAACTCCCAAATAACCCTTGAGGGGAAAAAGGAAGAAACCTGAGAGCAACAGAGGAGGATCCTCTCCTAGGATGGACAGATGCAATAGATGTAATGTGTACAGAAGGACAGATTTAGAGTTAAAATACATTCAATGAATATGACAGAGTGTATGAATAGTTCCACGATCCATCAGGCAGATGGCGGTGGGGAGGAGGAGTCTCAACAGGACAGTGGCGTAGTCATGAGCAGGAATTTCCATCAGGCAGAAGGACTTCCGGGAGAAAGCAGAGTTTGATTGAGAGATGAAAATTCATCCTAAAAGAGGAGATAGGTACTCAGTGCATCCTGGCAAACCTGATTCAGCCCTAACTATAAGAAGGTCTTAAGTCTACTGTGACTGTGTCTGCCTCCCGGACTGTCTACTTTTAAGACTCTAGGAACTACAAGTAGTAGATATGATGGAGCATCACCAATCAAGGCTTTGTAGGTTAAGAGAAGAATTTTAAAAGTGATTCTTGATTTTACTGGGAGCCAGTGCAGAGCAGCTAGTGCAGGAGTGATGTGATCTCGCAGCATTCTGGATCAACTAGATTTATTAGAGCAGCCTGCTAATAAGGAGTTGCAGTAATCCAGTCTCGATGAAAGAATGCAGTCCAGATTCTTTACAGTGGTGTTGGATGGAATCCACATCACCAGATAATTGATCTCTGATTTGTCTGAGTTTAACATCAAGTTGCAGGTCATCCATGTTTTATGTCTTTACAGAGTTGGTTGCTCTCCTCTGGTTTTATCGATAAATATAGTTGAGTGTCATCTGCATAACAATGAAAGTTTATGGAGTGTTTCCTGATAATATTGCCCAAAGGAAGCATGTATAAGGTAAATAAAATTGGTCCAAGCACAGAACCTTGTGGAACTCCGTGATTAATACAAACTGAGATCGATCTGATTTTAAACCAAATTAGTGCCAGTCTCTGTAACAGGATGTCATGGTCAATGGTGTCGAATGCAGCACTAAGGTCTAACAAGACCAGGACAGAGAGGAGTCCTTTATCTGCTGCCATTAAGAGGTCATTTGTAATTTTCACCAGTGCCTGATTGAAATTTCTCAAATAAACTATTATGATGTAGAAAGTCGAGGATCTTGGAGAGGAAGGGAGGTTAGAGATCCTCTGGATCCAGAGTGGGCTTCTTCAGGAGAGGTTTAATAACAGCCACCTTGAAGGAGTGTGAGAGACACATTGATAATATCTAATGGATGGGGTCCAAGAGACAGGTAGAAACCGTTGAAGATAATTGGTCACGGTTGATAGGAGAAAATTTCCACTTGAGAACAGATTGGCACTGGTTATTATTAATCTTGTCCCTAATAGTTAAAATCTTTTCATTAAAGAAGTTCATAAAGTCATTACCACTAAGGTTTATAGGAATGCTCGGCTCCACAGAGCTGTGACTCTCTGTCAGCCTGGCTACAGTGCTGAAGAGAAACCTTTTTTCTATTATTGATGAGTAATAGGCTGCTCTGGCATTTATGTTTTAAGACTATCTAGAGCCTAATGAAGGTATCATTCGTTTTGCAGGTAGATAGTTGGTCATACAACAAGATGTGACCTGATAGTAGGACAATACAAATGCCAGGACGCCGTCACAGTTATGAGTGGGACATTGCACATCTGTCATGGCAGTCTATCCATTAGTTGTCGATATTTTACTCAAAACCACACATGTCAGTCAGTGTTGTGGCACAAAAGAGAATCATGGGAACAATAACTGACTATAAAATATTTTGCGGGTCTTGTATATGCTAAAATATTTCTCGGAGGCATGCATACACACAATGGTACACAACATACAAAAACACATGCAAACCGCACAACATCCGCAGGATACCTACTGGCCATCAAGCATCGTCTCTTTCCTTCCGCTCAAGCTTGTGACATGTTCATTAAGCAGCAGGGATCCCATTACCGCCCTCAACAGCCTCCCTGTCACAATGCTCACACGTAATTAGTTACACATTCAGTTTCAGGAATGCTAGCCTAAGTGTTGCTCTCCCTCCGTCATTTATTCATATACCGTTTTTCACATTCTCTTTCTTGCACGCCATTTGTTCCCTCTGCAGGTGGCATAATGTGCCACTTTTAGACTGTCAAAGTTGTTCATAAAAGCTTTCAAATTACAATCCAGATTTCCACTGAGAACCTATTAATTTGAGAGAGAGAGAGAGAGCGAGAGAGAGAGAGAGAGAGAGAGAGATGGAAAGGCATTGCAAAGGCAGGCTGGAGGGCTTAGACATTACTCACTTTTACGAATCCAATGTGTTATGTCCTGGAAAAACACTTCTTTGTATCCCTCCCCTCATCACTTTCTCTCTGTCTCTTAATCTATCATCCATCGTTGACTGCTTGTGTCTGGCAATAGGTCAGCATAAAGTGTATACTGATGAGGTGATGGTCAGCGTAAGTGGTCACTGTAATTGCATAGCTCCTCAGTCTTTGCAGATAATGACGGAAACCAAGTCCAGCCCTATATGAAAATGATCTTTTCTATTTTGTAAAAAGAAATTCCAGGATAATTAGGTCATAGTGCATGGAGAACCATCTGTGACTCATTTATTAATTATGTTTTTATTATAATATTATTAATTAATTAAAGTTTGTCTTATGAAGCAGTATATATTTTAATATCTTAAGATCTAAGATATTTCAGTCCAAAATTATTTTATAATATCCTGGCTTATTTACATTTAGAAATTATATTGTTTACCAATTAACATCCTTTTTGTATGGCAGGAAACTAAAATAATTGTAAACAGGGATTGTTATGATGGATGTAGATGTACTTATTAAATATGAACTTGATGTTTTCCACTGTTGAAGATTTGGTCAACTTCAAACTTGCACAGTGAATATAGAAAGACACACTAAAGGAAATGTAAGATGAGTTGTGTATGATTACAGAACATGATTAGAACAAATGCAAACAAAACAGATACAAGTGTCAATTTGTGAATTGTTTACAAAAAAGGTGAGTTTATTTATAAACGAGGACTAAAATATTATTTAATGATATTTTGCATCAAGACTTTCAGTCATTATTCACAATTGTATGTCTGTGAGAACGTCGACTGTCATAAAGCCGAATGAGTTGGGCCATAAAACCTTATATAACCTTATACCTTAACAAATATCTTATAGTTCATAAATTGGTTTGAGTGTCAAGATTGACCCCAAGTCTTAGTCATATGCTAAATTAAGAGTCCAAGTACTCAGTGACCCGAGAGGTTTTAAGGGGCAGTTCCTGGCAGAAGTTTAGTGGTGAAGAGTTTGTCATTGTTTTATTATTACATTCCAGTTTTATCATCTTTCCGTAGATGATCGCTACACAAACTAGAAATACTTCACACTACCTCATTATCATGTGAACCCTCTGCTTTTGGATTTCTGTTATTTCAATGTGTTCATATTGTAAAGAGCTGAACAAACTAACTGCAAAATGATCCTTGAATTTAACAACAGCTTTCACTCAGCAGGAGAGGGTCAAACTTGATTAATCTGTCCTCCAACATGAGGCTTCCCTGAATTATCATACTACCAGAATCATATGCACGCAGCGAGGGGTATTCAGTAATTTCAGGGAAAGCTTGACAGCTCTCAAGGCATTGCAGCTAATTCACTCGGCCAGAATATCAGGCCCCTGTGTACGCAGGAGGTCAGCTGACAGTGTGGCTCAACCTTCAGAGCTGGTACTCAAGTGATGTCATGGTTCAACAACTGATCCGCCCAGATGCAGCTGCTCGTCACATTGCATTCAGGTCTTGATTGCCGACAACCTGTAACACACAAGGGTGTTATTTTATGAGGGGTGGAAAAAGATGAGATGCATCCTGTATAACCCCATGTCAACTCCAAATTTCAAAATGCCAATCCTGTTTTGTGTTATTAACTTCAGGAAGTTTTCATGAGAGTGAAAGCTTACAGTTCAAATACAACCATATATCTCAGTCAATCTATTTGATGTTCAGGCATTTCTACCACAACTATTGACCAAACAATATTCATTATGAAGCGGGCAGCAGTATGTTTTTTGGGTTTTTTCCTGATAAAAGTTTTTTCAAAAGCACATTTTATTTGCAGTTTGATATTGTTCCATTGATGGTCTTCTGTTGGTCTCAAAGCTAATGGACTGGTATGAGTCTTCGTGAATATGTGTTTTGACAATCCTTTGGTCATGATGTTATCATTTTTGTGTTGCCCTTTGCAATGATTTGTATGGGATGAGGTACTGAAGTTTAAATGCAGAACCAGTAATAGTAACTGTTTTAGCAGATATTCAATTTCAATTTTTTTATAAATTTCGCCAATGAGAATAATATGTCTTTGGAGAAATAGGCTCACAATTACCAATATTATCTCTCTTGCAACCTACAACTGAACAAATCATATACATTTTCAAACGAATGTATTGTTTATTCCTGAAAATAAAAAAAGGGAATGTTTTTTTCACGGACTATTTGAAAATGTTGGTTGATCACATTTAGACCATATTTAATCATAATAAAGTTAGCCCACATTAACTTAGACATATGCTTACTGCTGGTGCATGTGCAGTAACAACATGCTAACGCTACAAGATAGCAGTATCTGTAGTGAATCTTCGTGTTTTAATTTGTGAGTCTCTCTGTGTGCATTTGCAATTATTGAGACTAATCTGACCCCATACGGGACCGGTACTTCTTTCAAAGTTCTGGAAGCAGCTTTAACTAAAGTACCCGCGCAAGCGTGTTCCCGCAGTAAATACACATCTTACTTTACATTTATGTATGTACCCTGTTCATATGACGATGTCCTGGGAGCATCTCATTGGCAGCACACATTCTATATAGCTCCATATTTATGATGTTTTATATGAAACATTAAATGCTTTCAAACCGCATTTTGCCAAGCAGTGTAACATGACTTTGGCGAAGTAATCAACATCGTCTAAATTGTCAACATTTTCAACCAAGTTTGTGTTTTGTAACCTGTTGATTTTGTAACTGCATTTTAACCAGTTGAAAAGACACCGATGAAATCAGTGATGCACTCCTGGTTGGTGCTCACTGTGCGATATGAAGATGGATCCCCTTTCATATGAGGCCAGCGCAGTGACTTCCTGTAATGTCTGCTGGATCGCAGGAAAGAAACAGTCCGGCACAAACACCCATAACCTGTTGTTGTTTGATTGTTGTACTGATTTGAAAAACAACACAATATAAATCGTAGGAGTTAGGGCTGCTAGTAGGTGGATAGAAGCTGCAAAGACATCATAGGCCAATTATTATATTGTATCGTCAATCTGAACTTATTTGTTACTTATTTACTCATCCAGCCGTTCAACATTAGTATTTATTTGGAGTAAATTTTCTGGCAACCTGACAAATAATTAAATATTCACTTTTCGTTTTGCTCTGGACCAATTCCTGGTAATGATGTTTCGTTATTTAAGTGATAAATGCTCCACTAGCTCACTGGCGAGCTGAGCCCTAAACTGTCTAGTTGCACCCACTTAGTTTTTAGAGTCAAGTTTTTCACTGAAAACAGCTGCCTCCATATTTGATTGACGAGAGCGGTGCGAGGGAACCGAAACATTATTGTCGGGAATATGAAATCAAAACAATCAGTCTCTAAAGGCTCCACTCTGTAGAGCTAATGCAAGTCAAGTGGTAACTCCCTGTGGGTTTGTCATACACATAACCGCTTTCTATGGCTGTTATCCATTGTTAAAACTAACATAATATTCAAATCAGAAGGGCATTCTTAGAAAATATACCATGATTTTAGTTATGAGCAGTTCTACTACATGTCCCTGTTATACGACACTGTACATTCATGCTGGAGCTTCAGTTGTGGGGAAACTGAGAGACAAGCAGTCGTTGATGCAGAGGAGCTTGACAGTGTTGGTGGTACACACAGGGCTGCTGTGGCGAAGCCAAAGTACAGTATACCTGTGTCACAACAAATCACTCATGCACGACCCTCCTTGTCTCTCGTCTCTCGTCCTCTCTCGTGCATCTTTCTTACACCTCTGTGATTTTTCCCTCAGGATTTGGAAGAGATATAGTATGTAGGTCATTGTAACCTATATAGGTAGCGCCATCCATTGGCATCGTAGTCAGCAGCCGTCTCTGTTGTTCACTCATCGTATAACCTTGCTTTCAGGGACTCCCAGCAGTATATGAGACAACAGTGTCACCTATGGGCGGAGTTGAGACCCACACTCTACCTCGTCGAGCTCCTGCACACTGTGCAGGTGGAAAAGGTATTTTTACATCACTCCCATCATGCCCTCTATATAAATTGTGAGATGTGCACAATCTCTGTTCTCCATGCATCGTGATTAATACAGCCAGTCAGGTGACATGCAAATAGACATGGCGGAGTTCAAAAGAACAAGAAAGGGAGAGGATTGTGAATAATTCATTTTTCTGTTGCACTTCTCATACTGTAATTACACAGACAGTGTTATTTGACAGGGAAGAAATGGGAAATTACAATTTAGGCGGGGGAATTGTCATTTGTAGCAGTAATTGACACTGATAAAATGATTTTTCCGTCTTTCCCCTTGGATCATATGCTAATCAAAATGTGAAGTATTAAAGCAGACACTAACGGCGTGATAAGCAGCGAATGAAAGAGGGGAGGCAAGTGGGACAGTAATAGACACACTCCCGCTAATAAGTTCCTGTTCATTAGAGCATGCAAACTGTACCCTCCTCCTGTCTTGTCTGTTTCTTCTGACAACTTTGACAGCCTTTCCTGTCAAAGGCAAAGTTTTGCCTGCACCCTCAGAATAAAGCATTTCTATTTCACAGTACCACCAAGCCAGTAATGAGCCTCTTTATAACTGGATCAGTAGTGTACAACTTTGACGGTTGACATACGCCTCTACTTGACTCTCTTTTTAAAAATAAATGACATTGTCTATAATGTCAACATTTTGGTGACATTTTCTTGTATCTGGGAGGATGTCTTCAGTACCTCTCACGATGTTGGTACACTCAAAGAAATGACTCATTGGATGAACTCAATTAAATTGTTGGCAGGTTTTCCATCCAATAATTATATGCAACTCCAACTCAAATTTAGCACATCAGTGCAATACAATGTAATTAAGTTAGTCCAACTCATTTGTATCAAATACATCTAAAATAAAATAACGATATTCATTAAATTAAATTAATTTGTGTTTGTCCAACTCAAAATATAAACTAACTAACTAACTAAGAAAATATGCAAACTCCACACAGAAGGAACGCCCCGACTGGGAATTGAACCCACAGATCTTTGGCTTTGAGGCGACGGTGCAAGCCACTACACCACTGTACAGCCCTGAAAGTGTCTTCACCTTGTAAACAACTGATTTTCAGCTGGCGCATGTGCAAAGGGTAGTCCTCAATGAAACACATTTATTTTGAGTTGATATGCACACCATCTAAACTAAATAAATCTGATAAATGAAAGAATTCATACATTTTGTGTTCCACCCATTAAATATAAATATCTATTTTTGTAAATGATTTATTTAAATGTATCAAACAATATTTAAATGTGTCACCTCGAAGAAGGGCTTGAATCGTTTTTGTGAGTGTAACCTAAATAAATCTAATAAATGAAAGTATTCATACATTTTGTGTTACACCCATTAAAAATAAATATCTTCGTTTTGTAATTGATTTATTTAAATGTATCAAACAATATTTAAATGTGTCACCTCTAAGAAGGGCTTGAATCGTTTTTTTGAGTGTAGGCTGACTGACACAGTTGATATGACAGACTTTGATCTCTCCCACTCTCTTTCTCCCTTTTGCTATTCCCCCAGTGGACTTCTGCATAAGTCGACCCACTTCCACCCTGAAAAAGCAGAACATAGGAGCCATGAAATAAAAAAAGGAAAAAAGGGTGATGGAGAAAGAACAAAAAAAGAAGAAGAAGTTGAGAAGCAGGTCAAGCCAATGGCTATAATGAGAAATGTGTGACTTCAGTTCACTGCTGATAGACGTATTAATCTTACTGCAATAAAATCTGGTCAGGCATTCACATCGAGAAGGCACCAAGATCGGCTTAGGTCCCAAATTACACCCTGGAGGCTATTACCCTTTAAAAAGAGGTTGGGAAACTGTTGCAGAAAAAAAAATCCAGAAAATAGCACCTGTGTTACAAATAGGCAGCAGGCTGTATAGCAGAAAGGGCTCCAGGCGACTTATCCGTAACCGGCGCAGGCAGGACGGTGTCATAGTCGCAGTTTTACCATTAGGACTGAAGAGATCTGGCGTGCATGGGGGGGATGAGGGGAGCTCTCGGAGATAATCACGCTAACACTGAATTCCCTCATTACCTCTGAGGCTGAGCTGTGGGCACGAGTCCAAGACACACACACACACTCTCAGAGAGAGTGAGAGCTTCCAAAGTGAGCTCAGTGGGAACTGTGGAGAGCACAGAGCTGAGGCAGAATGTTGATCGCGGGGATCTTTGGCCAGCTGTGGCTCAGTGGGTCGAGCGGCGTACATAAACAACGAGGGTTGCGGTTCAATCCCCTTTCTACTGTCTGTGTGTCAGAGTGTCCTTGAGCATGACACTGAAGCCCAAGATGCCACTCGGCTGCTCACTGCCCCTAAATACTTGGTAAAATGTCTATGTAATGTGATTACATATTAAGACTGGAAGTGATTTTGTAGTATTACTCCCGATGGATCCATATTATACAAGAGCAAATTAATCGAGTTTATTTGTTCAGTGTCTCTTGTTTCCCTCCGCACCACTCCAGCTCTGAGAGAAACCTGACATACTTTCTCATGCAGTTCATCCCTCCTCTTCAATTATCAACATGATACTGTTAGTGTCTCTGGTCCCAAGAGTAGTGGTACAAGGGTACAGATCAGATTTAGATATCATATCAAAGATTTCACAATTTGCCAAAACCCTAATTGGCGTGTAGCAAAAATAGAATGTTTGAACTCCCTGTGATCAATGTCAGAGTAGAGCAACTATATGAAGGGTGACAGAGTTCAGTCAGAAAGATGTTCTGACATATTTACTGCTGCGGGGATACTATATTTTATATCTACTCGGTTTTGATTTGAAAGACCTGTTATGCATTTGACTGGTGCGAACTGAAAAGAAAAAAAGAAAAAAACAGGACACACATTCACTTTCTCTTTGTTTGTTCGTCGTGCAATGTGCAAAGGTGGATTTGAATAGAAACATGATTTTATCTTCTGGACAGTTGAACATTAACATTGACTTAGCTCGATACAACTTGCCCTCTATGCTATGGGAAGTCAGCACGTCGTGTGTATGTCACACAGACAGCACAATACCTGAAAGGAAATTGAGTTCAGCGCAGACTGTGTGAACCCTGGAAAAGAATGCACACATAATGAAGCCGCTCTCGATTCTCCACTTTGCTCACAGGGATGTGTGGTACGCACATCAAAGCTAATTGTCGTCTGTCGTTCTCCACTCAGACACCTGTGGATCACCGCATGCTTGTAGAAACTATTTTAAGAGTTAATCAAAGTCTGTGTGATTGTGAGGAGGTAAGGTGATCCATAGCTTTAAGTTAAACTAAAATAAACTTGTCCTAAACAGTGGTTATTTCTAACAAACAGATGCAAAGTATAAATTTCATCATCAAGTTCACTAGATAGGTAGAAACCCAATTGAAAGCATTTGTAAATGCGTAAGCCTGACAAGGCATTTCTCTACCGCATTTTTGTCAAGCAGACACACACACACACACACACTAATGGCTTTCCAACACGACTTTCATAAAGGAAAAAGAAAAGCATTCTCCCAAGGCCTCTTACCTAAATTGTCAGCACCTCATTCATCATGATGAAATAAGTGAAACAAATGTAGTGCAACATAATAACACGGGGGAAATGTTCTCGGAAGGTTAAACACTATTTTAAGCAACAATATGAACAATGACTTCTAGCAATCGAACGTTCTCTCCGTGGGCTAGTGAGTACCTGGATCCATGCCTCTGTAGGTGTAGCCTCACGAGTGTGTGCTTTTCTGCTAGAGAGTGCTGGTTTGTGGGAGGAACAGTGCCAGTAGGAAATGTAAAGTAACGTGAGGTGTGTGTGTGTGTGTGTGTGTGTGTGGGTGTGCAAATACCTGCCCGGTATAACACCGGCCAGGTAGCTAATTGGTGCTGGATAAGGAAGTTAGGAGGATTAAAAAAACGTCGGGCAGCACCGAGTGAGTCTGCATGCTTTCATCTGTTTATTCAAAGATTTGTGGAGCAAAAGGACTCAACTCGTAAACACTCGTCCTCTAGATTATTGGAGTCAACCGAAATAAGCATTGAGAGAGGATCTACGTCAGGCCTGATCTGACCATTCTATTTCCCGGGTAAGTTTCTATTTTGGCACTGGGCAACCAGCAGTGCTTTTCATAATGACTGTATGCTCCTCCTCCCCACCGCCATCTGCCTGATGGATCGTGGAGTCTCCATCGTGGAATATGCCTACTATGAACTATTCATACACTCTGTCATATTCATTGAATGTATTTTAACTCTAAATCTGTCCTTCTGTACACATTACATCTATTGCATCTGTCCATCCTGGAGAGGGATCCTCCTCTGTTGCTCTCCTCCAGGTTTCTTCCCTTTTTTTCCCCCTGAAGGGTTATTTGGGAGTTTTTCCTGGTCCGATGTGAGGTTTTGGGGCAGGGATGTCTATGTGTACAGATTGTAAAGCACTCCGAGACAAATTTGTAATTTGTGAAATTGGGCTATACAAATAAACTGAATTGAATAAGTCGACCCACTTCCACCCTGAAAAAGCAGAACATAGGAGCCATGAAATAAAAAAAGGAAAAAAGGGTGATGGAGAAAGAACAAAAAAAGAAGAAGAAGTTGAGAAGCAGGTCAAGCCAATGGCTATAATGAGAAATGTGTGACTTCAGTTCACTGCTGATAGACGTATTAATCTTACTGCAATAAAATCTGGTCAGGCATTCACATCGAGAAGGCACCAAGATCGGCTTAGGTCCCAAATTACACCCTGGAGGCTATTACCCTTTAAAAAGAGGTTGGGAAACTGTTGCAGAAAAAAAAATCCAGAAAATAGCACCTGTGTTACAAATAGGCAGCAGGCTGTATAGCAGAAAGGGCTCCAGGCGATTTATCCGTAACCGGCGCAGGCAGGACGGTGTCATAGTCGCAGTTTTACCATTAGGACTGAAGAGATCTGGCGTGCATGGGGGGGATGAGGGGAGCTCTCGGAGATAATCACGCTAACACTGAATTCCCTCATTACCTCTGAGGCTGAGCTGTGGGCACGAGTCCAAGACACACACACACACTCTCAGAGAGAGTGAGAGCTTCCAAAGTGAGCTCAGTGGGAACTGTGGAGAGCACAGAGCTGAGGCAGAATGTTGATCGCGGGATCTTTGGCCAGCTGTGGCTCAGTGGGTCGAGCGGCGTACATAAACAACGAGGGTTGCGGTTCAATCCCCTTTCTACTGTCTGTGTGTCAGAGTGTCCTTGAGCATGACACTGAAGCCCAAGATGCCACTCGGCTGCTCACTGCCCCTAAATACTTGGTAAAATGTCTATGTAATGTGATTACATATTAAGACTGGAAGTGATTTTGTAGTATTACTCCCGATGGATCCATATTATACAAGAGCAAATTAATCGAGTTTATTTGTTCAGTGTCTCTTGTTTCCTCCGCACCACTCCAGCTCTGAGAGAAACCTGACATACTTTCTCATGCAGTTCATCCCTCCTCTTCAATTATCAACATGATACTGTTAGTGTCTCTGGTCCCAAGAGTAGTGGTACAAGGGTACAGATCAGATTTAGATATCATATCAAAGATTTCACAATTTGCCAAAACCCTAATTGGCGTGTAGCAAAAATAGAATGTTTGAACTCCCTGTGATCAATGTCAGAGTAGAGCAACTATATGAAGGGTGACAGAGTTCAGTCAGAAAGATGTTCTGAGATATTTTATATCTACTCGGTTTTGATTTGAAAGACCTGTTATGCATTTGACTGGTGCGAACTGAAAAGAAAAAAAGAAAAAAACAGGACACACATTCACTTTCTCTTTGTTTGTTCGTCGTGCAATGTGCAAAGGTGGATTTGAATAGAAACATGATTTTATCTTCTGGACAGTTGAACATTAACATTGACTTAGCTCGATACAACTTGCCCTCTATGCTATGGGAAGTCAGCACGTCGTGTGTATGTCACACAGACAGCACAATACCTGAAAGGAAATTGAGTTCAGCGCAGACTGTGTGAACCCTGGAAAAGAATGCACACATAATGAAGCCGCTCTCGATTCTCCACTTTGCTCACAGGGATGTGTGGTACGCACATCAAAGCTAATTGTCGTCTGTCGTTCTCCACTCAGACACCTGTGGATCACCGCATGCTTGTAGAAACTATTTTAAGAGTTAATCAAAGTCTGTGTGATTGTGAGGAGGTAAGGTGATCCATAGCTTTAAGTTAAACTAAAATAAACTTGTCCTAAACAGTGGTTATTTCTAACAAACAGATGCAAAGTATAAATTTCATCATCAAGTTCACTAGATAGGTAGAAACCCAATTGAAAGCATTTGTAAATGCGTAAGCCTGACAAGGCATTTCTCTACCGCATTTTTGTCAAGCAGACACACACACACACACACACACTAATGGCTTTCCAACACGACTTTCATAAAGGAAAAAGAAAAGCATTCTCCCAAGGCCTCTTACCTAAATTGTCAGCACCTCATTCATCATGATGAAATAAGTGAAACAAATGTAGTGCAACATAATAACACGGGGGAAATGTTCTCGGAAGGTTAAACACTATTTTAAGCAACAATATGAACAATGACTTCTAGCAATCGAACGTTCTCTCCGTGGGCTAGTGAGTACCTGGATCCATGCCTCTGTAGGTGTAGCCTCACGAGTGTGTGCTTTTCTGCTAGAGAGTGCTGGTTTGTGGGAGGGAACAGTGCCAGTAGGAAATGTAAAAGTAACGTGAGGTGTGTGTGTGTGTGTGTGTGTGTGGGTGTGCATTATGCAAATACCTGCCCGGTATAACACCGGCCAGGTAGCTAATTGGTGCTGGATAAGGAAGTTAGGAGGATTAAAAAAACGTCGGGCAGCACCGAGTGAGTCTGCTTGCTTTCATCTGTTTATTCAAAGATTTGTGGAGCAAAAGGACTCAACTCGTAAACACTCGTCCTCTAGATTATTGGAGTCAACCGAAATAAGCATTGAGAGGATCTACGTCAGGCCTGATCTGACCATTCTATTTCCCGGGTAAGTTTCTATTTTGGCACTGGGCAACCAGCAGTGCTTTTCATAATGACTGTATATTAAACTGAGGTATGGTCTATATAGCTGAGTGTGTTTAATACATTTTCCTTGTGAAGTTATATATTTATTTTTCTAACATGGTTCCATTTAACCTATTCTATTCATGTACAGGTGTAGACATTATGAAAAAATAGAAGGGGACATTTTCTAAATTGCTTTTTATATATAATTTTGATATATTTATTGGATCCCAGTGGGTTCAAACCTCCTATCTCACATGTATCTTCAGTTCAATTCAGTTTATTTTATATATCTTGTGTTGTTGCAAGATGGTAACCGTTGATTATCTCTGTAATCTACACTTAACAGCGTTTGACATTTTAGTGAGGAAAATGTGAGAACATAAATAATTTCAAACTCAACCATCTACCCTCACTTTAATATGTATCTAGCAAATAACAATCACTGTAAAAAGTTTGGTGTAATGTCAGGACAAAATAATGCCTTAACTTTGATATATTCTCCTGTACACACACTGTTTTCAGCACGTTCACACGTTCACACTGTCCTTCCTTACTCTACTTCAGCTATTGCTATATCGCAGAAAGGTTTCATGATGCAATGGCATCCACCTCACTTTTCATTCAAGGTTACTTTCAAAATTTCAAATTCAGAGTTGATAGGTCAAATTAAAATAACTCTTAGAACTGAGATAATTAAAACTGTAAATGGACTTATCTAGTTCCATCCAATGCTATGATAAGGCAACACTCACTGAAACGAAAGCAGCAGTCTGACATGGAGATCTCCTCACGTCAACCCCATGGCATATGCAGTGGAGTGGTTTTTCACTCTGTCTCAGCTAATGGGATATTGATCCATAACTGTGAATAGGTATTTGTCTCTTTCCTATGCTGCTGCTACGTTACATGCCTGGCAGTGTAGACAGGGTTAACACACAGCGTTGGGTGTTTGAGCCGACTTGGCAGATTGCCAGCTGAGGAGCTGATCTACCTGTGCATGTTGGCAAGTGTCACATACCTCCTTCAGGGTTATTGGCCTTAGGTTGTGGAAAAAGGATTGCCGTAATAAGTAGCTTGTCTGTATATACAATTTCTGTTTGGCTAGCATCACATTATCTACTGTTAAAATGTGTGTCATGGCTTGGTGTAATATTGTTTACAACATGCCATAAAAGTGTGACAAAGATCTACCAGGAAACGGGTTCAGTGTGGGTCACTGTGCAAAGAATCAGTTTTGTTGTGTCCCCATCTGAAACGGATGTTGACCTTTGAGATCTTGACGACTATATATATATATATATAGTTTAAAACACATATAGTTGACTTCTCACAGGCATAAAGCATTGTTCAGATGTTGGCACATGTGACACAATGAATGAATGCAGTGCAGTCAACTATTTTGGCAGCAGTATTAAACATGAAACTAACAACAGTCTGGAATGTCATATCTCAAGACCCAAACATTGAGAATCAATAGTAACATAAAACCGATCATTACAAGAGAACAGTGTCAGTGGTGACTCAGCTATCGGGCATGTGCTACACGACTATCCTCCCGCTGGTCAAGACAGTGGAGCTGTTGTAATTCTGAGTTTAGCTTTGGGATGCAAATGTGGTGGTTAAGAATGAAACATGCCTTTTTATAACGCGTGCAGCACTAACTGAAAATGTGAAAGGGAGTACAGCCTATACGAAACTCTGAAGGGGTAAAACTCATCGTTTGTTTGGCCATTCATCAACACCATCATCCTCCAACCCATGACTTTCTTTTACACTTCCTCCTTTGATCCCGTCATAATTACTACGGCCACTAAAATTCACCTGACGTAAATATGTGTCTGAATGAGCTCCCTGTACAAATGATCCACGTGGTTACTGTTTAGTGACCATAAATGGTATAGTAAGCATGGCTATGTAAATACATTAAATGAAGTTTGTTGCAATCCGGAGGAAAACATTTCAAATGATTCTGTTTGCATTAAACGTCATACAACTATGATACAGTGTGAGGAGTAAACCATGAGGCCGATGCCAATGAGATATGTTTGACTGATAAAATGCATGCACCGTTTCCTGTGAAGCTCTCCTGTTTACGTAGGGAATCTGAATCCAGCGGAGGAATGGCCTCCAGTCTCGGAGGATAATGAGTCGATGCAAATACATTACACAACTATATTATCGTCATTACCAGAATGTTTTGTTGAAATCTAAATGTTGGATTTAGAACATTTGAAGCACTTTCTTTTGTGTCTCTCGTTGGACGCCAGAAAGCCGTAAGTTAATTTTTTCATTTTCAATTGATCTGTACAGTAAAGACCTCCTCTGCGCCCTCACCCTCTGGGCCATGGTACATCAGAGCGTCTCAGCTACAATATGAGCGTAACTCCATCCACCACCCTGGACAGCCTGCTGACTGCTGCCTGGAGCCCGAGGAACTCCTACCCTGATGGTGAGGCTTGTGACGACCACGAACACACTCACAAAGCATGCGCTCCTCACTGACGATAATCAGTTGGTTAAATTGTACAATCTTAAAATACCCAGAGAAGATATGCTTATTGGTTCAGCTGAAGCATTCGGAAGGATTTTGTGTTCAGCAATCCAGTTCTCTCACTAGTTATGACTCAACAATACCAAATGAAAATCATTCAACAATTAACAACTGATTTTTTGCTCTCATGGCGAGCCCAGATCCTAAGGTGTGATTTAGAGATTCCAGGCCGAGAAGTAGCTCAACGGCTCTTTCAGTAAACTGCTCTGCAAATTAATTGACTGATGTATGAATTAAAATGTTGAATGTCTGCCTGCAGTTTCGATGGTAACGTCTGGTTACATGAGTCGCCTGTGGACCCGTGACTCCCAGCCTCAGTTCTGGAGTAAGTTCCAGGTGTGGGAGTGGCTGCAGCAGCTCATGGACATACACCAGATCGATACCTCCACCATCCCCTTCCAAAACTTTGACATTGACGGCCATCAGCTCTGCAGCCTGAGCTACGAGGACTTCATCCATGCTGCCGGCAGCGTGGGACCAATCCTCTTCCACAGCATCACAGAGCTCAAGTGGAGCGGTGCGTCTCAGGGTGTGATAGGGGCACTGAAGGGAGGGGGATGATTAGTCACAATAAAAGAGATTCCAGTTGAGTCTTGCTGAGGAGGGATTACAGATCCAGTCAGGGGTCGCACTGCGTGGGGCTGCAGAGGAGGCGAAAAGACGGCTTGAAGAGAGGGAGATGATGGATGTGTTGTTTTCTCCTGCCCGGGTAGGTCTCCGAACAAAGCACAGAGGGGGTGTGAAGCTGAGACACAAGCCGTCGCATCCCCTGATTTTTAATTAGAGTGTGAGGCGTATTGTAAAGAAACTGGAGTTCACAGGCCTGAGGGTTCACCTTTGGCTTTTTAACTATAACTATTATGTGTGAAATCTGGCTCATCATAGTTTCCCTAATGTCTTAAGTTAATGGAATTTCAAAACAACTGCAGCAGAAGACCAGGCACAACAGGTTTAACCTCCAGGTTACGGGAAAATTGAAGGTGAACCAATCGAGAGCACAATGCTGCTATTGTTGATGCAGGCTAAGAGAAACCGGCTCAGGTGCTACATATGTACACATGAAATATCATCTTGAAACTGTTTGTGTTACCTGGGCATCATGGTGATAATATTATCAAATAGTGCTAATGAAAATTAAGATTGGAGGTACCTGCCTGTTTTATTCTGAAGAACATGTCAGTTTTTGTATCCACAATTCTCGTGTTTTACCATCTGCTATTGAGGAAGGAACACATTTGTTGGCCCTTTTTGCGGTGAAAATACAGAACCACCATGTTTGGCCTCTAAAAGTGAAAGTATCTGCATATTCCTGATACATTCTTTTGAAATCTGCTGAATAAGACTTTCAAAGATATGGTTCACAGCTCACCGTGATGTTGCGTTAAATAATCAATCTTTACATATTACACAACACAGCCAAATGAAATTCTCTGATTTGTGCTGATCATCCTCTTTCTTATTCCTTCCCATCCCTGCAGGTCAGTACCATGTGGAATTGGGGCAACTGGAACTGAAACAAGAATGTAAGAGTCAATCAAACAACGTGTTAGTCCAGAAAGACAACAACAGAAATGTCCACACAGATAGGCCTGTCGATAGCATGTCTGTTTATCTAAATCTAATCTAATCGTTCCTGCCTTCTTGACCTCTTTTCCCCTTCGTAGCCGACTTCTCCTGTTCATTTTCAGACGCCAGCTATCCACCTGGAGGTACTATGAATATATCAGTTGGCTGGCTTATTTAATGTCATGCTTGATTTGGAAAGGATCGTGAAATAAATTAATGAGCTCTATTTTTCTCTGGTAACTCAGATATCTTCGATCCCTCGATTCCTCCTGTTGCCCCTCTTGCATCCCCCGCCCCTTCCAGCCCTGGTGAGGAAGCTACAAGATATACAGGACTGTCTCAGAAAATTAAACTCAAATATCCTATCTCTAAATATTAGAATATCATGAAAATACAATGCAACACGGTTTATAACGCGGCCGCACAATTAGTTAATCACCTTATGAAAGCAAATAGATACAAGGATTCAACAATGTTTTGATTAATCTTTCTCAGATATCAAAAGGTCTTTCAGTCGTCAGGTCAAAAAACAAAGTAAGTCCTACATCTTTACCCGTTGTCTTTTTGAATGCGATGATTTATTTTTCTTACCATTCAACCTGCTTGCTTACCCCACAGACCCAAGAGGGACCCACTTGTGGGAGTTCATCAGGGACATTCTGCTCAACCCAGAGCGAAACCCGGGGCTGATCAAGTGGGAGGATCGGGCAGAGGGCGTGTTCCGCTTCCTCAAATCAGATGCCGTGGCACAGTTATGGGGCAAGAAGAAGAATAACAGCAGCATGACCTACGAGAAACTCAGCCGGGCAATGAGGTACACCTGCAGCTATCACACGTGTAGTCATACAAATACGAAACCAGACAATAAGTGATCAAATGTTGGAGGAAAAATTGGAAGAGAAACAGATAACTGAATTTGTCTTCAGGAATAAAGTTCCTACAATTTCAATACAAACAACACCCGACATGCACACCGGGGGTTTCTTTGTACAGATAACTTTTGGTCATTTCACACTGCATTGTTCCCAATCCAATCAATTTAAGCACCTTAATATGCACTTGCTAATTAAACAGTTATAAGTAAGACTTTTACTTTGAAGCAACTTCAGATGCGTATAGGTGACGGCATTAAGAGTTACACATCTAAAACCAGTGAACTCAACCCTTTAGTTCCCACTGCTACAGGAGAATGGACTCATTTTTTAACTGCTCCATGTTTTCACTTTGGTCTCAACTAAAATGAGCTCCTGCAATAGTCACAGCTTCACAGTCAAACGAGCTAATCTAATGAGATTAATTTCATCATCCTGCAAACCACTGGCAATTTGAAAATGCGCCCACAGTGTCTCAGTGTCACCGTGACCACAGAGCTGATTTCCTATTTAACGAGGTGCAGAAGGATTTGCAACATGATGGCATCACCAAACAGATTGGTGCTCTCTGATAACAAAAGCAAAGGAATGGCAGCCAAAATAACTTTCATTTTAATTCATGTGATTGAATCCAAACTTATTTTGGAAGAATATAAAATCCTCACAAAATTGACCATCATTCGTTTCATGACAACATTAAATGCTTAATAGATTAAGCCAGGGCGTACTGATAGCTCTGTCTTCATACGTTTAATACAAATGTGACTGAGTAATGTAAGTTGTGGTGGAAGACATTATTTTACACATGATGACAAGATTGAGAAAATAAAGATGGCAAAAGTCTAGATTTTTTATTGTCCACAAATCCAATTAAAAGAACAAAACCAGCAACGTGTTGTTAGTCTTTCTCTCAATACTCTTTGACTTCCACCTCTGAATTTAAAAATACACTGATCTTGAAAAAAATGCTAACAAATATCTAATTTGATAATTTAAAAAAAGGCCAAGGAACTAGGAAACAGCTGTGATTTATAGGGAACATTATTCAAACCAAAGGAAGTGGTCTATTTGTTAGGAACTATTTTTAGTCGTGGATTGCTAGTTGCATCTCAGGGTAGAGGACATCTATGGCACAGATTAATAAACTACATTACGCTTTAGAGACACACAGTACTCTGAGTATCATTGATTCATTGGTGGTTTCAGTTGTTTTCATCAATCCAAAGCTGCAGAATATCACCAGACTTAACCTGTTCAGCTAAAAACACGTCTGTTCATGTCACACGATAAATAGTTATAATTCTTCCGCTTCAGATTCATCAGAAATAAATGTTATTGAAGTGAAAATAACCACAAGTTGTTTAATTAATACTTAATTTAAAAGTACTACGCTGCTGTCTTGGATAACGATTCCAACCACATGGTAGGTCACCCGTGATGAATTATGTTTTCATTTGTCTGACGGTGTTCATCTGTCCCGTTACAGATATTACTACAAAAGAGAAATCCTAGAGCGAGTAGACGGACGCAGGCTGGTTTACAAGTTTGGAACGAATGCAAGAGGATGGAGAGAGTCAGACATGTGACAATTTCATTAATTTATGTTGTGTGTGTGTTGTTATGAAAATATGATGTTTTATTGTAGTTTTCACAAAGCGTGTTTGATAAAAAAAAATAAGTTTGAACTGTTTACACTGTTGTTACTTTCATGTTTGCCTTGATTATTTGTTTCATCCTTTTCCTGTGATGCTGCACTGAGATGCTCTTAACTTTACTGTGCCTTTTCTTTTGTACTTGCTTATTGTATCCGCAGTTAAACCTCTCACGCGTGTGTCTCCATAACATACGATATTGAGAATCCGATTCGTCCCAAAGGAGCGCGTGTTGAGAGCATTGAAAACACGTGGTAAACAAATGTATGTTTTGACAGATACTGTGAAGTGTCCTTTGGGAAGGACCACTGAAAAACAACAACAAGTTAAATAATAGCCAAACAACATCCCATAAATGGAATGAAGTACAACAATGCATACACGAGTGATACATATTCACATCGGCATGAAAGAATATTTGGTTCATTTTATATTTTTGCATTCAATGAACTTTGAAGAAAGTGTGTAAATATTTAACGATGATTGATAAAAAATAAAGTTTATCGTTGTTTTTATTCCACGGATGTCATTTTTCAGGATTGCACATGTAAATGTTTGGTATACACCAATGCAGAGGAGGACGGCTGTGACTTTGAATTGTTTTGAGTCAAAGAAATCAGCACGTAGAGTTCCCCACGCCGCCCAAACTGCAGCTATTCGTGCTCGTGTTTGTTCAATATCACCGAGTGTGACTGAGAGCCACAGCTGTTCGCCTTGTTCCCACTGAATCTGTGAAAAGCCCCGCGCCCAGAGAGAGTGCAGGTCAGCAGTGCTATCGTCACAGTGGGTAGTGCCACACTGTTAATTGGTGGCTAGCACGTCCACAGCTTCATGCTGGTTCTATATCAAAAAGACTGGGCCGCGATGGCCGACCAGATAAAAGCGGGGGCAAAGTGAGACTCCATTCTTTGGCCGGTGTTCACAAGCAAATGTGTTCTGATCTTCCCTCTGATTTGTCTGCCATTTGTAACCCTTCTTCTTCACGGATCGACTCCAAGTTCGGTTGTTATCCTTCCTGACAGTTTCAAAATGTGTCGCCACACCGCCACCGCCACCGCTACCGCCATATCCCATCCCACAACATCGGTGTCCCTAACCGACATTGTCATGAATGATGAGAAATTCCACCATATGTCACAATTAAGAAGTAATCTTCTCGTGTCAGGCCTGATTACATTTCTGAATGATTGACATCAGGAAACCATCTCTGATTAGAGGAGTTTGCTAATTTGGTTTTCCATTGACGACTGAATGAAATAAAGCAAATTGCGGACGGAGCGACGATGTAATCAGAGACTGCTCCTGATTGGATTGAGATAATGGGCATTGATTTTCATATTGTTATATAACTGTACATGAAGCATGCGAGCAGCGCAATTCAAAACTGAAGTGCATATTCATCATATTCAGATTCTGTGTTGTTACATAAAATCACACTTGGTGGTTGCTCTGAAGCAGCACTTATCATCATGCATTGTGTTCTCCTTTAATTTGAAATGCACACAAACTTCAGCGTAGCTGTGTGTCCATGAGTCACTTCAATAAAAGGCATGGTTCTAAGTTTCATATACGTTTTGAAAGCTCACATAATGACGTTAAATAAGAGATTGACCGCACAGTGTAGCTGTTAAGCAGCCACAAACAGATGAGGTAAAGCATCTGGTTGCTTATCGTTTACCCGTAACCTCAAATGATTCATTATATCCGTCCACCAGGACGTTGTGTACACGAAACAAAGAGATGTGCATCTCATCAGTCCTAAAGGTTGCCACACTTTCTTTCTTTAATAATGTGGATGCTGCTGTGAGCTGTGGTATGGGGACATGTTTGATAAGTATACAGTTAGGGAAATACTTTGGACTGACCGCTAGCCGCCCTAGGAGACAGGAGCTTCATTATCCTAACAGGCCGCTGCCCTGCGAATGCAAAGCCAAGCTTTACATACTATCAGCACAAAGATCCACGACAGCCGCTGACATCTGATTGAAATGCTTTTCATTCACAGTAGTGTTGTGTGTGTGTGTGATTCACTGAGGCCTGTGTCTCTCATAGTCCTTGAGAAGCAACTGTATGTGGGAGAGAATGAGATTTGGAAAAGCGCCGTTAAACCAGCACAACAAGTACTTTCAACACGTTCCAATTGTCGACACTCATGGCAGGCACTGATGGCACTTATGGAAACATGCACACGGACCGGTTGTAATAGATCTGGGAAGGAACCAAAAACACACTCACTCATGCAGCTGTGAGGAGATATTTAATCCATGTGACTCACTTTGGTAATAACTGATTTTGTTGCACATTAACTGACATGATGAGAATAGTGCGGACAACTGTCTAGAAAGACGACAACACAATGTCAAAGTCTGCCTACATGTACTGTGAGCCACACATGCAATAACGGCTGCCTTTGGTTTGCTAAAAACAATATGCGATATCAGCCTACAAGTGCCTTTATCTGTTCCCGTCAGAAACAACATTTCAGATTTCAAAGAGCAACGCAAAGGCTATTTCACTATTTAAATAGCGTGCATTAATTCAATCAGATAGATGCTGGAGGAAGAACTGGAAAGTGATGAAAGATAGGCTGAACATAAAGACACTGGGCTCACATACATAATTGGTAACTGTGTGAAGAAGTGTTTAGAGTCAGATGGGTTGTGATGAGACAGAAACATGAGGAAGTATTCATCAAAAAGCAAAGATGTTTTCTTGCTCAATTTCCTGCTCTGACTTTCCATGGATGTCTGTTTCCCCATTCACTTTTGACTAATAACTCACACAATAGTTTCCTTGTTGCACTCATCGTCACAGAAAAAGTCACACCTTGCTCATGTCTCCACTATGACTCTTGTATAAACACATGTCAAGTTCAAACACATGGTGTATGGAAAAATATATTTGTGCAAATATATAATTTCTCACATTTAACCCATCATGAAACAAATTATAATTAGAAAAGTTATATCGCATCACAATCATTTCACATCTTGACCTTCAGTCAAGATCTCATTCCAGAGAAGACACAATAAATGAGGATACATTACATGGTCTCTCTCTCTCTTTCTCTCTCTCTAACAATATCAACATTCAACTATATCAATAGCTACACACAAAATAAGTTCACACAAAAAAATATTATGCAGTCATAAGGACATTGGTATAGCAGTCAGCAACTATCTGCTATAAGTAAATATTTTGTGTAGAATTGTGTTCCTGAGCAGAGAATAAAGTGGCTCTTCCGAGTGTATTTTTATCCGAGCGTGTGGTTGACATCACCGGCCTGCCTGTGCGTGTGATCTGCCGCAATGATGAGCTCATGAGCCGCCAGATTGGCATCAACATGTTGAGAGCAAAAGGATCAGAGCTGTTAATGGGCAAGACACATCCTAATAGTATATTGTGTTTTATTTGTATTACACTAGCATCTTTTCGACAACACATATTCCAGAATTATTGTTTCTAACCATATTGTATAACAGGGGTTCTAACTTTTTCTTTGTACAGTAGCCCTTCATATTCTCACCAGCAGAGGGCAGTAGATTATTGAGTATGGAGGTTTCGACCAATTTAGAACGTAACAGAACAACAGCGTAAAGGACCTCGAAGGACCCATACGAGGTCCTATTTTATAGCCAGCTCATTTATCCGTAAATAAATAAACAATATATTTTTTACGCAAATTAAATAGATTAAATAAAACGAACATGTAACAAAAATGTTTTTCGGAGTTGCTGATGCTCTCAATTGTATTCTATTTTTTAAATGGTGGCCTCATTACCCACTGGCCTAATTTACCGTCAGGCATTAGTGAGGACACGTTTCACCGACGGAGGACGACAACATGGCGGCCTCCTTGCGTCTGGGTCGTCAAGGGATTTTATTTGGCTTTCGACTATCTAGTACTTTTGACAGATGTGTATTGGCCACGCACCCATGTCAGGAGAACGTCAGGCACTTCTTTCGGTCGCCATGGATCCTCGGTGAGTTGTCATGGTGCTGTTCTCATCTTTCTCTGTTGGTAGCCGCTGGCATTTGCTGTCATCGTTGTCTGCCTCCGTTAGTCGTTTTAACATTAACGTTCATTTTTTAAACGGTGTTATTGTTTTTCCTCACACTATAACGAATACAACATGTTTTAAATGGGCAGACTGGCACGCCGCATTCCTGCCTGATTAATGAGGGTTTTATTTGACCTTAGATTACACGTCCATACATGATGGGGAAATGCACAAATCAGGGAATACACAAAGACTCCTTGTGGTCACGTAAATGTGCAGAACAGTGTTGCAAACCTGGACCTTTAGAGAGGCTTTAACGAGTTTTGTTTTTTTACTCTATTTTTGTCAGTCTGGTGGTCCAATATGCTTTGATCCCACCTGCGGTTACTGTCTCGTGCAAAAGTGGGTCCAGTTCCTTTATTGCAAAGTTAAATTAAGCTTATTTAGAACATGTTTGGGCAAAGAAAAGCACTTCTAATTTGAGTTGTCTCAGTGGGAAATCACAGGTGTTACTAACAACAGTAATGATGGCTCCATTCAAGTGCTTCAGTAATACCAGGAAGCCCACATGTACAAAACCAGCACCTGCATCTATTGTTATTTACATGTGGCACATGATGTGGGTTGGGCTGCCCCTCATATTTTAGATTTTAAGTGGTGTTTTTTTAATGATTATTTGTGGAGAACATCAGTTCTACAGATCTGTTGATTCAATCAACTATCATCTTAGTCTACCAACGCACATATGAGTTTGTTGACAAGGAATGTATCCAGGTGAGGACAGCCCTGGAAAGGTAATTACATTACATTGCATGTCATTTAGCTGACGCTTTTATCCAAAGCGACTTACAATCTCAAATGTATCCTTTATTGATCTCTTTATTGAGGACATTCTTCTCTGCATTCAACCCATCTTTATTCCCTTCGCATTGAAAATGCGGAAGGTAATGTTTTGATCGCTGTGTATTTATTTATTTATTTATTTATTTGTATGCGTGTTATTCGCATAACACAAAAAGTATTAAACCGAATCGCATGAAATTCGGTGGGATGATTGGGTATTATCCGGGGACCATTTGATTAGATTTTGGGATCAATCGGGTCAAAGGTCAAGGTCATGAAAAGGTCAAAATCTTCTTTTTACCATAGCACGGTCAATTTCTATCCAATTGGCATGCAACTAATGCCAAAATGTTCATAATTCAATGCCCAATCTTGTGATATGCGAAGGTATGCGCTCTACCGAGTGCCCATTCTAGTTATAGTTATTAAGGAGGAGTGAGCTGCAGTGAAGCGCCCGGGGAGCCACTAAGGGGTTCATTGTTAAATGTACACAGGTTTGGAAAATAATAGACCGTTCATAGAAAAAAAGCTTTTCGCTCAACACTTAATTATCGGTGTTCATACATCCAGAAATAACGTTGTATGTGACACTATTTAGCAGTTTATTACTTCAGCTTTTCAGAGAGGACCCGTCAGGATCAACTGACTGCTTGGCATGTCTCCAGTATTCATCACCAGCAATAGGCCCAGTGAAAGAATTCAGGTCAGAAATAATTGCTTGTTGGAAGAAACCAGAGGACAACATCAGAGACGTTGACAACAAATCACAATGTGACTGTTTTCTTTTGTTCCTAACATTTAGTCATTTATTTATGATTTATGGAATGTGCTGGAATGTGCTGCTTATAATTTCAGTTGATTTATGCTTCAGATAGTTTGACATGTCTTAGCAGACAAAGCACTGGTGTGAATGATTGCATTAATGATGGCTTCATTCCACAATGTGTCAGTGAGCAAGCAGTCACACGGTTGTTGGACTGGCTCTTGAACTCATGACAGGAATGCATCATTGTATTGGACACACATACAGACACAGACCAATGACTGATGCTAAGTATGAAGTTTGATATTTAATAATAATAATGTGAAAAGAGTCAGGCAGTTTGTTTTTCATACATCCAAACACAAATAATATATACAGGTAGATGAATTAGTTTAACAGTTAATGGAATTCTTACATCTCAGATTCTGAATGTAAATATTTAAGCAAACATAATATGAATGGTTAATACTTGTCTTTCTTATACACATACGCACATTTTGTGATATTGTCAAATATCCAGCAGATGGCAGCAGCACCCAACATAAGCAGAGACCACACAGGAGGTAATATTCTTATGGAAGAATGGTTCGGAGGCCGACTTCTAAGACAAGTTTGTTTCTTCATTAAGGCAATTGGATTAATAATAACATGCTCTGTCAAATGTGAAGAACTTTGAAGATAGTTCATCATTGATTTTGATTGTATGTTCCTTCGAGTTTGATTAGCTCTTACGGTGATACCTGTGTACAAGTGTACTGAAGGAATATTTAATATCTTAATACAGGGTCCTATGGCTTATGGTGTTAAAAAGCAACACAATCCTATCCTTTTCTCTGCCTCCTTTGTTTACTCTTTCTGGCTCTTATTCATTGTCTCTTGATTTATTTTGCCTTCCGCATGGACTCGTTTATGCTGAAAGGCGTGGCTGAAGGAAAGCTCTGAATATGATTTTTCGTGACTTATTTCTGCCGTAGTTTTGCTGCGTGATGACCCCTGATGTAAATTGTACTATTCTCTTTCTTTCCTGTAGGTGTCAGCCCAGTCAAAGTGGAAATGCCTGCACTCTCACCCACCATGGAGGAGGGAAGCATAGTTAAATGGCTGAAGAAGGAAGGTAAAAGAAGCACAAGACTTAATTTCCCAGCTCTCATTATCACATGTTTCTGCTTAACTTTCTCTAACAAACCTAGTAAATCTACTGTTTAGAAGGTTAGTAGATTTTCGCAGGTTAGTACATTCATGTAATTCTCAAAAGTATTCATTTCCCCCACAATGATAGACCAACTGTAGCGCCAATCATTGAGTCAATGACATCAGTGTTGCTCTGTAAGACAGAGGACTGAGCACTGGAAGCACCTGAGGCCCTCTGGAGGCTAATTGGCTCCAGGAAACACTGCAGTCACCATTCATCACTGCTTAGCAACTCAGCCAGGCGCCTCAGACACACTACCATTTATCAGAAGGCAGCATACTGAATTGTGATTGGCTGCTCTGCTGTGTTGCCATGTGCTTCTGTGACTTGGGGTGAGATATGTACACGTGTGTGTGTGTGTGTGTAAGGGAGAATGGGAAAGATATATTCTCAGGAGCAAGAACAACACAGAGTGCAATCTTTACAACTCCTAAAATGTCATTTATTTCTCTGTGGGGTCTGAACAATAATGTTGTCACAGAATTGTAAGGACAATCTGAGCCCGTCGGTAAAGAAAAAGCTCTTTTAGTGAAAGTAAATTGACTGCATTGCTGCCAATTGAAATGGCATTGCAGCCTTTTCTGCGTCTGCATCCTGTTTTTCCACAAAGTGGCCCAGTGGCGGGTGATGCATGGCGCCCTGGCCTGCATACCCATGTGTTCTTATTTTATTTGTTATGGTTATGCCCATCGCCTTTCTGGTTGCCTGTTTAATGTTGCACATCACACTTCACCCCTGGGGTCACACAGTGTTAAAGCCTCAGTGTGAATACATTTTTAAACACTCCTGCTTGCTCATAAGGGCCTCCAACAATGTTAATACTCCTTCTTTCAACCTTCCCCTCAGCCATCCCCATTCCAACCTTTAATTGACCCGCCCTGTGCCTTCTTTTTCCTCCCCACACCTCTACATTAAACCTATAAACAAAAAAGCCTATAAACACACTTTTTTGTTTGGGCATTAATTCAGAGTTTTACAGTACCTTTTTTTATTTTACTGTTCTTGCTTTTTCTTTTCTCTGCTCCAAGCCCATAATGCAACTCTCTTATGCTATTCTGCTAAAAGATAGAAATCTGACCAGATGTCCGATCTGGATAACCCGTGGGCTTCATGTCTTTTACCTTACGTCCTCCTCGCTTCTTATCACATGGACATATGTCACATAGGGCTGCAACTAACGATTATTTTGATAATCGATTAATCGGTTGATTATTTTATCGATTAATCGATTAATCGGATAAAAAAACAAAAAAACATTAATTTTCAACCCTTTATTCAAAACAGGGTCCGTACGGTCATGGAAAACCTGGAAAAGTCATGGAATTTTTCAATGGCTATTAGCAGGCCTAGAAAAGTAATTGAAAAAAATAAAATTCCAAAATATTTGGAAAAGTAATGCAAATTTGTTTTATTCAAATGTTAATTTACACGCTATATATACGGTATGCTTTGGAATTCTCATTGATAGTTTAAATACTACATCTTCTCACTTTGTCACGTATAGACCGAAGTTTCAAATGTTTAATCATGGAAATTTGGTTTAGTCATGGAAAGGTCCTGGAGATCCACTGGTCAGCATGTGGATGAACCGTCACAAACAGACTGACAGCTTTACTCTAATGAGCAGTGGTCCCCATGTGGCCCCCTGAACAATATCAGAGACGCGTTCCGATTATTTTTTTTTCCTGGCCCGCCCGTTGAGATTACAGCAGAGACGGAAAAAAAAAAAAAGTGTGTGGCTAAAACAAAACATAATTGATGGACGTCTCGAGTCTCGTTCGGCCATCGACACACAGCGTTTGGGACAGCGTTTTAGAAGTTAGGTTAGTCTGATGTGCCTGCCGCTGCGCTGCTGTCCTGCTGCGCTGTGTACTAACACGTTAAAGTACCCATAAAAAAAAAATTGACGATTGCTATTTTTAGTGTCGATACTTCATTAAAGAAGCGATAGGCGCACGCCGCTGCCCGCCAAATGTCTGCGTCTGCGGCGCGCGCTCACAGCGTCGTGGGCGTCGTGGCTTATCTCCGTTGAAAAATATTAGAGCGCACGCGCTGCCTCCCGCGTTAAATGTCTCGCGCGCGCGCTACACACAGCGGCGTCGGTGTGGCTATCTCCGCCTTTCTCCGGAAAAAAAATTTTTTCCGCCATTCCGCTATCGCCCACGAATAACCACGTTGTCGTTATCCTCTTGTGGAAATGCCACAGCGTCGTGACATGTAGCGCCCTGGTGTCTGGGTTCATAACGTCACCCGAGGCGCACTTAGCTCCGTGAATGTCTCCGACTACGTGAATGACGCTGATTGGCTCTCACAACGCAGCGTTCAGTCTCTCTCCTCTCCCCTCCCGCTCTGGTTTCTGTGCTGCCTGCTTACTCAACCTCTTGTCTATACTCCGTGACTTATTATTGCGCGTAATCGACACAACGAATCGATAATGAAATTCGTTGCCAACTATTTTAATAATCGATTTTTATCGATTTTATCGATTCGTTGTTGCAGCCCTAATGTCACAAAAACAATTCAATCACACCCCGCCTACTCTTGACTCTTCGTGACATTGATTGACTGCAATGGCTAAAAGCAAGACATCTCTGGGGGCTACAATATAACCAAAACACTCATCTTCAACATCAACATTGTGGTTTCTAACAAGCATTTCCTGTACAACTGATGACAATTGTTTTGTTCTTCTTTTCCTCTCCTTTTTGTCCAAAGAGACAATAAGGTTCATTTGTCTGAAGACCCTTTCGAGTTGTTTCACTAAACAGGTTTAGGACAAAAAGGATATATATATATATATATATATATACTGTATATAAGCATGGAAGGATTGAACCGATGCCTCCTAATTGCCGTCCTCTTTCATTCCTAAGCAGATGTTAATATATTCAAACCCTCTCATGGTGTGAACCAGTGGGACTCTACTGGAATTCTAAGGATAGGCAAAGATCTTGCCTTCTTTCAGACACGCTGTGTTTCTGTATCTCATATCCTTTACCATGAAACATTGATTAGGCCCTTCATTTGATGCGTAGGCCAAAGCCGGAGCAGATCATTTCTGGCATAACCGGTTCGCCCCATCAATGCAATTCTTTAGATTTTATAGCAACACTTGTGTTCTTCACATGTGAAAGAGCAGTTGTTCTGAACAGCCTGCATGATTCATGCATTTGCACTTTAACTAAGAGTGATGAATATATTTGGTTTGGGAATTAGTTGCTTCAAATGCCAAATACATGTTGTTGTTTTTTGTTTATCAAAGTTCTTGGATGTGTTTCTTTACCTTTTCAGGGGAGGCGGTGGCAGCCGGCGATGCCCTTTGTGAGATTGAGACCGACAAGGCTGTCGTTACCATGGAATCTAACGAGGATGGAATCATGGCAAAGATATTGGTGAGTGAGCAAAAACACACACAGCCCTCTCGAGGAGATGATTAGAGACAGGAATACAGTTCAAGTATACTCATCCATAAACATGATCATGGGTTGAGGGATTTTTAAAACGCCGTATATTTAAGTGTGTGTTAAGTCAGCAGTTTGCAGTAGTTACGTCTGTTTTATAAATTAGTTTCTATTCACATGGCCCATAATTCCTGTTCAACTTTGTGTGAATGATCAGGGTTCCCTCGTTGCCAATGCTAATTGCCTCTGCCTGTTAAATCTGCTCTTCCTATACAGTTACAGCAAAGCTTTGACAAGGCGTCTTTGGTGACAAATATTTCACCCCCCTCCCCCATTGTGCCGTTTGTGTGTGGGATTTTTAATAGACTGCCAAAGACAGAGAGAGAGATCTATTTTCTTTCATCAGTGCTCCACCACTTGTTTGTCCCCATGAACAGAAAGAGTAATATGTTTTATCTTCTTGTGGTGTTTGACGGATCTGTGAGAGATCTGCATAGAGTACGGGAAGTGAGAAGAAGGGGGAGGATGTCCTCGCAGTTTAAGCAGGATTAATGTTCTCTGTTTTTATCTTCCTCGTTTAACTGGCAGTGAGGTGTTGCTACGTTCGTTCCTGTGCATGCACAGAAGCACAAACACTTCCTCCGTGTCACAGAGAGTGCCTTTAATTCACAACACAACATCTCCCCCTCGCCGTGTCATTTTGGACATGCTCGCATTCTGGTGACGCTTGAGTGGAGCCGGGTTTAATTAGCTGATGATTCTGTTTGTTTGTGAAACCTGAACAAAAAAACAATTACAGAGGCAGTCTGCGCCAACAACCACACATCACAAATGGTCACGCATATGGATTGTTCATTAAATTATTTCTTCCAAGTGCAACATCGAGATGGCTAAATAAAACAATTCATTACCGTAGGGACCAGTGTCAATTATAAAATATCAGATATGATCTCTTTTCTTCCCCATGCTTTTCACTTCACTGGCGTCCATTCGTCCACATTCCCTTACTCCATTCTCGTGTTTTTGCGGCTGTGGGGATGAGGTAGTTTCCATAGCAACCACACACGAATTGGGGGTAGGGGCTTTTGAGCTGAAGCTGGCAGAGAAAGATGGTCTGCATTAGATAAGCCCCTGAGCTATCTCTCTCCCCCCTGTAAGAGAGTACGAGTGTAGTTAATAATAAAAAACGGGAGCTTGTGGCAATATTTCAGAGATCTGTGCACTCTTCTATGGCACGGGCAATGTGGCATCCCCTTTGTCTGGGTCAGAGAGTATTGGGTCTTAAAAGTCTAATTGGGGCCCGCCGAGTCAGTTTCAAATTTAGAGGCGACAATAATGACCTGCCCGTGGCCAGATTCCCGGACATGCAGCCGTAGACGTGGCCCTTCCAGTGCTCCACAGGGGTTATTTATGGGGGTCAAGTACTGCTATGGCCCTCGACCAATTTTCAACCATGGCTCTTGGGATTGAGAGAACAGGGGATATATTCCTCTTATATTGGCTTGTGGATGCTGGGGGTGGGAGCAGCAGCATCGAGAACACAGATTACTGTATCTCATCATACTGTGTTCAGCTCTACGCTTACCCAGGGGCTTCAATCTGAAAAATCATCCCTGGGTACAATCAATCATCGCCTGTGTTAAAATGGCATGCATTTGTTGCAGATACGTACTGAAGATGCCAAAAGCTTTTCTAGATTCAGATGTCTATAAATATGAGCGCCGCTGATCTCTAGATGGAGAATACTGATCTAGAAACGTATTGGCAGGCACATCAGAAGGTCGTTGAGTGTGGATGAATTGGTGATCAATATGATTAATTACATGGCAGAAAAGACTGATGGATAAATGAATAGATGGATAGATAGATGAAGATATCCTCTCAGTGTTCCATTAATTTTCTTCCCCCACCAATCTTTATCTTCACACACTGCCACATGCAGTATATTTAAACACCAACAGTAGCAGCTGTAGTGTCTTAAATCAATTCTTAGTACAAATCACTTTCTAACCATTCAGCATTCTAAGGGGGAAACAAATTGGGTGAAAAGTCTGTCTGATCCAGAATTTCACAAATAAAAGTAAATGACTTGTAGACTGTTGTCACAAATGATAAATTAATTCAAATTACAGTCCATATTTTTCTTCAAGAAAGGCAAGCAGGGCATGGGGGAGAGAGGTTGGGACGAAGGTGACACATTATCGAGAAAACCGAGTGGAGAGCAATAGAAATGATCGAATAGATGAAGAGAAACTACCTTTTGATAAAAAGATCCTTGACAGTTCGAACCTGAAAGTTGTCGTTCTATTGTGAGAAAGCTAAACAAACAAGATGCTCAGAAGGAATGAGTTTACTCATGCGCTGCAGCTTTTTCTGTGAGATTTCATTGGACTCGCAGACTGGCATTGTTAAATGACGCATGTCGCTGCCAATCCTCTTTGTGCGATATCTGTCATGCTCTGTTGATCAGAGACCGACCTTTCTCACTGCCTGAAGATCTCTCCCTCTTTTTTTCTGTTTAGAAGCATTTTTAGGCTAAATACATCATCCTTTTGCCAAATAAACCTCTTCAAACACTATGCAATAGGTATAACTGTTTGACCACAGTCCGATCCCCATCGTCACGCTAACACACCTGGAATGATTCATGGGATTTGCAGCACAAGCACAATCTACATCAGCCAACACTCGTAATTGAAATTAAAAGGAATTTTCAATCTCATCCAGGCTGAGTTTATGGTAACTAAGCTGTTTACACACTCAGGGGGCTTGTATGGCTGGCTGTATGATAACAGTTTTGAGATAAGTAGGTTAAACCTCATAAATGGTCCAGTCTGACTTTATTAAATCATTAGCAAAGCTGATGGGCTCTAGAGAGGTCCCTTAAGAGCCCTTTTTGTGATCGGTTAGACTTTGACAGTGAGAATGTTGCCATAGAAAAGGCTAAAGACTGAGTCTAGCACGCTGAATGCTCTTCATAGTGTTGAGCTCACTTGTGTTACGCATCAGAGAAAAGATGGCTGTGAGGACTTGGACCACGCGGGTAGACCAGTGAGAGACACGTGTTTCTTTTGTTAAAAAAAGAAAATGTATATGTTTCTGTCAACATGACGGAACATAACTGAAACACTAACGGAAGAGAACTGAGAAGCACAAAGTGACGCTCTTAACTGAGGGGAGACATTTATAGTGACTGATCAAGCAATTCAGAGACAAAAGACATAATCAACTGAACAAACTACAATAAACAAAGAAATGTCTGCATAGCGCCACCTAATAACTAAGGAAAGATAATGAAACAATGATATAACAAACACTGATCGTCCATAGAAATAACAGAAATCTAACTATGATCATAATCTGACTATATATTAATATTAATATAACATTAAACGCCAATGTGTGTGGTTTAGTGTCATGCTTTGACCAGACCCTGTAGAGGAGTTTCATGCTAAACATTGTGATGGTTACATGTTACAGAAGCTCTTTGAGCATAAAGTGAAACCAGCTTTGCGACACACTGCATCATAAATTCATAATCCTTCCCACAGGTTGAGTGTGTTTTATAACCATTTGATGGCAGTGTTGAGCCCCACACCACGACAGTGCACTACACATTTACTAGTGTGTGTGAGTGCGTGCATCTAAAGTTGTGTGCGTCTTTATAATGAAACCACCGATGAAGCTTGTGATTAAAATGCAGCACATACTGTATATTTTCATGGTTTTAAAAACTTCCACTTTAGGGAGAAATGCACTTGCCCGACAGTCAGAATCTGTGCACTTCTTGGGTACCGTTTTCCTATATTGCTCCTCATTCTGTAATGCTATATGGTCTTCAACCTGATATGTCTTTTTAAAAATTGCCTTCCAAGCTGCAGTGCCGTGCTTTCTGAGAGTTATACACCTAAAAATGACTTTATGAACTTCTTTAATGAAAAGATTTTAACTATTAGGGACAAGATTAATATTCTCTTGCCCATAACCAGTGCCAATCTGTCCTCAAGTGGAATGGCCTTGGAAACCGCTGTATGCCCTGGTGTATATTTGGAGGGCTTTTCTCCCATCAACCGTGACCAATTATCTTCAACGGTTTCTACTTCGAACACGTCTACCTGTCTCTTGGACCCTATCCCGACGAGGCTGCTTAAAGACGTTTTGCCTTTAATTGGCGGCTCTCTATTAGATATTATCAATGTGTCTCTGCTAACAGGCCACGTACCACACTCCTTCAAAGTGGCTGTTATTAAACCTCTCCTGAAGAAGCCCACTCTGGATCCAGAGGTGTTGGCTAACTACAGACCGATCTCTAACCTCCCTTCCTCTCCAAGATCCTTGAGAAAGTGGTCGCAAATCAGTTGTGCGACTTTCTACATCATAATAGTTTATTTGAGAAATTTCAATCAGGATTTAGAAAACACCACAGCACCGAGACAGCACTGGTGAAAATTACAAATGACCTCTTAATGGCAGCAGATAAAGGACTCCTCTCTGTCCTGGTCTTGTTAGACCTTAGTGCTGCATTCGACACCATTGACCATGACATCCTGTTACAGAGACTGGAGCAGTCGATTGGCATTTCAGGCACGGCACTAATTTGGTTTAAATCCTATTTATCAGATCGATCTCAGTTTGTATTTGTAAACGATGACGCCTCGATAACCACCAACGTTAGTCACGGAGTTCCACAAGGTTCTGTGCTTGGACCAATTTTATTTACTTTATACATGCTTCCTTTGGGCAATATTATTAGGAAACACTCCATAAACTTTCATTGTTATGCAGATGATACTCAACTATATTTATCGATAAAACCAGAGGAGAGCAACCAACTCGGTAAAATTCAAGCATGTCTTAAAGACATAAAAACATGGATGACCTGCAACTTCTTGATGTTAAACTCAGACAAAACCGAAGTAATTTTAATCGGCCCTGAGCACCTCAGAGATCAATTATCTGGTGATGTGGTTTCTGTAGACGGCATTGCCCTAGCATCCAACACCACTGTAAAGAATCTTGGCGTTATCTTTGATCGGGACTTGTCCTTTAACTCCCATGTAAAGCAAATCTCAAGGACTGCATTCTTTCATCTACGTAATATTTCAAAAATCAGGCACATCTTGTCTCAAAAAGATGCAGAAAAATTGGTTCACGTTCGTTACTTGAGACTGGATTACTGCAACTCCTTATTATCAGGCTGCTCTAATAAATCTCTTAGGTCCCTCCAGTTGATCCAGAATGCTGCAGCTCGTGTTCTCACTAAAACTAAGAAAAGAGATCACATCACTCCTGCACTAGCTGCTCTGCACTGGCTCCCAGTAAAATCAAGAATCACTTTTAAAATTCTTCTCTTAACCTACAAAGCCTTGATTGGTGATGCTCCATCATATCTTAAGGAGCTTGTAGTACCATATTGCCCCACTAGAGAGCTACGCTCACTAAATGCGGGACTACTTGTAGTTCCTAGAGTCTTAAAAAGTAGAATGGGAGCCAGAGCCTTTAGTTATCAAGCTCCTCTTCTATGGAACCAGCTTCCACCTTCAGTCCGGGAGGCAGACACAGTCACCTCGTTTAAGAGTAGACTTAAGACCTTCCTCTTTGACAGAGCTTATAGTTAGGGCTGAATCAGGTTTGCCCTGGTCCAGCCCCTTGATATGCTGCTATAGGCTTATAGCTGCCGGGGGACGTTTAGGATGCACTGAGCACCTATCTCCTCTTTTTTCTCTCCTTAAGGATGAATTTTCATCTCTCAATCACACGTTACTAACTCTGCTTTCTCCCCGGAGTCCTTTTGACTTCACGTCTCATGGGGTCATCGGACCCTATACGGCATAGATCCTATCTGCCTGATGGATCATCGAGGTCTGGGTCGTGGAATTCCTGCTCCTGACTACGCCACTGTCCTGTTGAGACTCCGCCCACTGTTGAGACTCCTCCTCCTCCCACCGCCATCTGCCTGATGGATCGTGGAGGTCTCCATCGTGGAATATGCCTACTATGAACTATTCATACACTCTGTCATATTCATTGAATGTATTTTAACTCTAAATCTGTCCTTCTGTACACATTACATCTATTGCATCTGTCCATCCTGGAGAGGGATCCTCCTCTGTTGCTCTCCTGAAGGTTTCTTCCCTTTTTTTCCCCCTGAAGGGTTATTTGGGAGTTTTTCCTGGTCCGATGTGAGGTTTTGGGGCAGGGATGTCTATGTGTACAGATTGTAAAGCACTCCGAGACAAATTTGTAATTTGTGAAATTGGGCTATACAAATAAACTGAATTGAATTGAATTGAAAAAGACTGTAGGGGAGGATAAATATTTGACAACATTTCCCTCTGGGTCAACCACCCCGTGGTGGGGTGGCGCTGAGGATAGTGTCAGCTGCAAATTGGCATTATATTCTCCAGCTGGCAGGTCGTGTATTGTGCACCTTGCTATTAAGCTGCCAGTGACTGTGTTTTCAAATCTATTTTCTCATAGCTTTTACAAATACAATTTGTTCCCTAATTCTTCGATAGGTGCAAATCTATTTGGATGTGTTGTCAAAAATATTTTCAGTGTAATTTGTTATGTTATGTTTTCCATATTGTGTTGATAAACTGGTATCAAGACAATGTATAATGATTCTCTACACTTGAACTGTTCTGCTTCCTGGCAGAACTGTTGCTCATGTGTTGCTGCTCAATGAGGCCACTGGTGTGTTTGTGTCAGCACTTGACGGTGCAATGAATAAATATATTCTGGATCTGGCTTTTGGTTGTTCTCCCCTTCTGTTGCACACAAATATATTGATTGTGGTCGTCACAACATATCACAGGGTTGCTTGTGTCACGATACCACGGGTATTGTGGGAAGTATATTGCTTCTCTAGTACCTCCTATTAAATTAAAAAATCCCTCTGGGACTGAAGAGAGGGATCTCCGGATTCCCCTGACAGGTCTTACGCTTACCTCAGCCCTATTGTTCAGGTGCAGGCTTTATATGTGTTCCAACTCGGGGCATAGCCTAGGCTTGTTGTGTTAGCCAGTATATTGTAGGTTAGTATTGCTTTGTGCTCATCACCATCACTTAGTAAACATGTGAAATCGTACCTAATTGTTTTCATTTGGTCAATTGTCAGACATGTGCAGCTTAGTACGTGTTGACTGGTCAGTGGTTGTGTTTTACAAAGTACAGCAGGGTCTACTTTCACATATGTGGTCGTTCCTGCGTTTATTCTTCCTTCTCTCATGATATCGAGCGACACCTTCGAGAGGCAGCTCAGTAAGTGGGTACCTTTTGAAAAGAGAGCATCCCAAGCCTCTATATTGTGCCTGGCCTTTCATTTTAACTGATCAGTATTGACTGAGGAACAACAGCCACAGCTTGTAGAGAGTAGCGTGAGGCTTGCAATGGATTACTCTGCAACAAGATAGTGAATCAATAGTTGGCGGTATGAAAACACATCCATTCCACTCCAAGGATTCATTGCAGCACAGCTGGGTTTTGTATAATTTCTTTAAGTTAACAGGGGAGAAAATTGAGAAATGGAAATTGATGTGAATGAGAAAGCAGTGGGATTGTTCAAGAGGTCATCTAATAATGGCTGTCACAATGTTTTCCTTTTTAATGACCACTGGTGAACTGATTAACTTCAAAATCACTTTCACATCATCTATTTCTTTGTTGTATATTCTTTGCTTCACAATCATGCAACACCTCAGACCGTCCCTGTTATTCTAGTAAACTCAGTTTTACTTGCAGTGTTTCTAAAGTTCTCCCGTAACTGAATAAATATGTCTCTCACACTCTTTATAGATGGAGGAGGGAAGTCGCAATGTGCCCCTGGGCACTCTAATTGCCCTCATGGTGGATGAAGGGCAGGACTGGAAGCAAGTTGAGATGCCTCGTTTAGAGGCTGCTCCCCCTGTGGCTCCCTCTCCAGTCCCTCCACCAAAACCAGCCACATCAGGACCGTAAGTTTTGCCGTCCTTCTATTTTTCTGCTGAAATTACACAAATTAATTATGGATTATTCCAATTAATAAAACCTTGACTGAATACAGGTCTGTACACATACCCCATTGCATAATGTGACCAGAATGGTGGATCACATCTTCTGGGAAGACAGTTACAATTTAGCACTCTCAAAGGATTTATGCAGTATTGTTTTGTCCCTGAATAAGCTTGATTTGTGTTTATATGTAATGCTTGTTGTTGTTGAAGTACCCACAGTACGAATCATAATAATATCAATATCAATCAATAATTCTCATAATAATAGGGATGTCAGCATTAACATCCGGTCATGCTCGTTTGAATTAACTACGTTAGTAAACACCCCGATGTGTGACAATGACGTATGTTTTGTCTTTGTAGTTATGCAGTCCCGTTGACCACCACAATGTCGCACATTGTGTTACTGCTAAGCCAAGAACGTAGATAACAAGGACAAAGATGCATGCAGGATTAACAGAAACGCTTCCTCTTATTGTTCAGTCCATACAGCCATGCTAATTTCAGGTCTTACCCTCATCACCACCATCTAACCGGCTGAATGGGATGATCTTCCTCTGTTCATATTCCAAAATATCTGTTACACAATGAATACTCTTGGAAAGCAAAAGAGCTGCCACAGAACACACAGGCCCGTTTTGTAATACCAACATTTCACGCTGAGCCCGTCCACATTTTCAGAGTTGCACTTTGCATCCACTTGACGGGTGAAAGATGTGAATAGTGGATGTGTTGTGAAGTCTGATTGTCAGGCGATGGACACAGGAATAGGCTCTGTTCGGCAGTCAGGTCAACTAGATGGTATCTGAGTTAACCCTTGTGTTGCCTTAGGGTCATTTTGACCCGAATCAATATTACACCCTCCCCCCGCCTTAGGATTAATTTGACCCCATTCAATGTTTAATGTCGGTGTTCTTTCGGTAGTCAACAAACAAACATAAAGTGCCTCACACTTAAACTTGGAAAACAATATTAATTCTAATAATTTTCTGGAGGTTTTAATTGCTGGCGTCAAATTGAACCCAAAGGGTAAAATATGTTAGCAAATATAAAGGTAACAGGAGGGTGAAACATTGAATCGGGTCAAAATGACCCTAAGGCAACACAAGGGTTAAGTAATAGGTCCTTTTTGAAATGTTTTGTGAAAACTCGGTAAGTATTATCTTGAAGTTGGACTGAAATGCTTTAAATAACATTTTAGCTGGACAAAGACTTGTTGGACTTTAGATGTAAATATAGGATTTTAAAATGATCTGGAATTTAAAAAACATCTGGAATAATTGTTGTCCTTAAAAGCAAAAGTGCAGAGTTCAAAAGTATATCGTAAATACGCTCTCTTCCCCGTCCAGGTTACGTCTGAGTCCTGCAGCAAGACATATCCTGGACTCCCATGGCATAGACCCAAAACTGGCCACACCCACTGGACCAAGAGGACTTATCACCAAAGAGTGAGTATGGATAAATGGGTTTGCTTTATTTGTTTGCACAGGAAGAGATTTGTCAGCAGTTGGTGATCGTTTAGCAGGGTAATAGGTCTAAGGGCACAAATAGGAAGGGTCCCCTCGTGGCCAACATAACGCCCAGGTAGCTCTGAGGAAAAGAGATGTCAGTCAGCGCAAGATGGGTCATAGCAACAGCGTCGGCAGTGGGAACGACAATGAACATGGGGGAGAGCCGAGATAAGTGAAAACAAGATGTGACTAAGGGGGTTAAGATGTAGGTACTTTAATCCTGTTATATGACAAATTCGCACTCCAGAAAGCTGTCCACAAACACACAAACACACACACACACAAACAGACACACACACACACACACACACACAAGCACAGACACACACACAAACAGCCATAAATGGTTACCTGCTGTCAATAGGGTCCTGATTGAATACTGTCGTTACCCACCTCACACCCTGCTGGGGAATCTCATTAAGCAACTTTAGTCGCCATAGCAACTCAGTCTCCAGGACCCACTGGTGACCATAGAAACGCAGACCATATGTGTTCTGAGGTGCGTGTCTTCGACTGTAAAAGGGATGCGAAGCTTCATGAACCAAACACACTAACAAATGACAACTCGGAGAAATCCAGCGAAGCCTTTTCCCCTCATGCATCCATTGTTGTAAATATTGTTTACAAACACCCATTTTATAAATCCCATTTTTAAGTTTCTTTACCACTGAGAGAGCGACTTAGGCGCCCTCATTTAAGCACATTTAGATTATCTTTTCACCTTAAATATTCAAAAGGGAACACTGCCTGTTCTTTTGGCATCAAGCTGTGATTAACTGCCCAGTTAATGAACACGGGTGGGTTTTGCGTGTTCAATGTCATCTTGATTCATAGTGTTTAAATTGTTAAATTTGTAATGCAGTTATAATTATCTCCAAATTATTTGAGTTGGCATGCAGGCTCAGTTACCGCTCCTTAAACCATTTGTTGGAGTCAAGATTTGCATGATCGGTTTGCCAAATTCCTAACATTGTACCGAGGCCATCTAACCGGCTCAGAGAGGAACATAGTTGAGAGACTCTGCCGGCCAAGAGGTTGAACAAAAAACAATGTGTCAGGGAACAAATTGAATGATGTGCTGTTGAAATAGTTTGCTAGCCACAGACAAAAATAAGTCCACAAAGCTTAACTTGTAAGGCATTACCTAGTTTGGAAATGAAAAGTGTTTTATTTCCTGTGGCTTTTCCTTTTGGGAAGTGCTTTTACGGGTGTTGAATACATTACTTCAGGAATGGAAACTGACAAATACAAATGTTTATTAGTTGGGAAATCCTGCTGATACCTCAGGAATATGTAGGGTATCAATATGTACAAAAAGAAAATATCCTTTAACATTGTTCTGAACATCCAGACATAGGAGCACAGACGATTATACATTATCAGTAATCTGTGATCTGATGTGATGTTTTTCCCAAAATGTTAAATATATTGGCCAATTTGTCTTCATAACAACTATGGGCATACAAGAGCTTGGCCAATGGCCACAAATGGTTGGCATGAAAGGAAGTGGTCTATTGAGCATAGTTTAAAAGAAAAATGTATATGGGACATATATGTTGAGGAGCCAATTGAGGCCAACTATTTCTGTATTGGTGTGATTAAGCCATTTCCCTTTAGCAATGTCTTTTGGATATTTAGATATGTTAAATGTGATGTCCCAGAATAGATGCACCTATAGACTTGCTTCTATGTTGGTGAGAATAGTTTCACATAGGCTGAGCTCCTTTAAGGGAGGACCGAATAGACCCCATTTCCTTTCCTTTGTCCTTTGGTCGATCAGATAAGACTGAAACCAGGGAAGGGTACCCCTCCCTTTCCACCCTCTGCTCTGGTGAGGCCCCTCTATAGTGGGCATGAATAGCAATAGGTCACGCAACCCAGGGATGAGATCATAGCATGTTACATAATCCACGGCCAGGTTTAAATACAGATTGGTGTTCAGAGGAACACATTTCGACTACCACCTTTTTCTCCATTTATCTTTCATCATTGTCATGAATTGAGGTGTTATCCAAAAGGCAAGTTAAGACCAGTGATGGTAATGATTTCAATGATTTTCACCTCACTATAGGCCGCATCACTTTACTGTATGACTACCCTGCAAAACATGTAAAAAAACAAAAAAAAACTGATTTCAGATATTAAGCATAAAGTAATACACATAAGTAAAAGCAAGGCAGCCCATTAACTATAAGCCGCCAGCCTACGAGCAGCGGTTTTGGATTTGCCCGTTAGTTTGAAATATCCAAGTTTAGCACAAATTATTGTTGTTCTCTGATTTAACTCTGCACTTCCTACTGCATAACAGTGCACTTATTTGAATGGAAATACTCTCAAAAATCATGTTGAATATCAATGAGGGCTGGCCTAAAAGAGCAGTTGTGTTTGACCTTGACCAACACAGGTATTCATTACCAAAGTGAGGATTTCTTGATCAGCCACTCAGGCATGTACAGCACCAGAGCTGCACTTTAGCTAAAGTTAAAACATAATCAGAATACACAAAAGAAAGTCATCCAGTATGTTACAAGTACAACATAGTGTATCAGTATGATCTTGTACCTATTGCTGTTTAAATGAAAGGACTGCTAAATAGGAGGTACTGCTTTGTCGTGGCATGTCAGTCATTTGGCTAAATGTGATGTTGCTAAATTGTCTTGCATTGTTTCAAAAGCACGTCTTGCTGCAACACTTAACTGCAGAACTAACGGCCAACTTCCTTTGTGGTAAAGTGATTATTTGGACCCCTTTTCTTTTCCTCCTTTTCGCTATTCAAATGTGTATGTTTGATGTTTCTCTTTTACAAAAGTCTAAATCTTAATGTTATTACAAAATACAGCGTAGTCCTCTTTACACTGAACTCTATTTCAGCCATCATCAAGATTTCTTGAATCTTTATTTAAGATTGTTCATATTTATCATATTTTTTTAACGTGATTGAAAAAGCAGACCACACGCCATTCCAGTGGAGCGGCTCCCATGACTACACCACTCTCTTTTTTCCCCATTGTAGTCTGTCCTAGGTGGCAGGAGAAGACAACATGTATTCATATGTGGGCTTTTGTGTGTGTGCGCTGCCTCGTTACCTTTTTAATATTCTACTCACACTCTCTCAGTCTTTCAGAGGCTTGTTTGCCTTTGTAGGGGTGTAAATGGTCAGTGTGAAAAGTGCACGCCAACCAGCTACACAGACGTATCGAGGCTTACTCGTCAAGTGTCCACTATAGGCTGCTGGTGACTTGACTACAGTATATATTTCATATCAACAATTTGCTCCCTTTTTATTGCTTGTAATGTTGGACAATCTTGTTAATATCAGATATGTTTTGTTAATTTGCTCACTCTGTTCTCTTTTTAGAAGCATTCAAAGTTGAAGTCACTTATAACCTCTGTGCTGCACTTTATGTTTCTTATGTGGTGGGCAGTTATCATTAAAACAGTCAATGTGGTTTTCACAGGATAGCTGGGGGATTTCCAAGTCGCCTCAGTCCCTCCACAAACAAATACTCCTATCAATAAGAGAGAGAGAGAGAGAGAGGGAGGGAGGAGTTAGTGTGCTGGAGGAAATCAAAAGATACAGCTCAGAGAGGGACATAGCTGTGAGGCCCAGACTGTTCCCGGCTACATGTTGAGGTCAGAGGCAGCTGGTCCAGACAAAAGGCTGGATGTGTGTGGGTAGGTGGACCCCAGTGCACTGAACTGGAACCAGAGAGCTCTTGCACACCTGATACGTTCCCCTCCCACCTCCTTTCGCTGCTAAGAACAAAATGAATGGGAGAAAAACAATCTAGGGCAGATTTTTCAGTACATTTTGAATTTCCCTTTTACCTTTTCTCTCTTTCCTGCATATCAATCTTCAGTGGAGCGTTCTGCAGGATCCTGACCCAAATCGATTTGTCACTTCCTCTTCTACATTTATGAAACTTCTGTGAATGTACAGATTACAAATATACTGCATGTGGAAAATGTGCCCTATTATATCTAAACTGGCCAGTGTGGAATATCATTGATTTCATTTCTATTCTAATTTTTCTTTTCCTAAGCTTAAGGTAGAAGGAATCATTTGAGATGGCTTTGGGGTGGTCTGTAAGTGGGAAATTCCCCCTCAGCCGAGATGTCAAATGTGTTTAACCCTTGTGTTGCCTTAGGGTCATTTTGACCCGAATCAATATTACACCCTCCCCCCGCCTTTGGGTCATTTTGACCCGATTCAATGTTTCACCCTCCTGTTACCTTTATATTTACTAACATATTTTACCCTTTGGGTTCAATTTGACGCCAGCAATTAAAACCTCCAGAAAATTATTAGAATTAATATTGTTTTCCAAGTTTAAGTGTGAGGCACTTTATGTTTGTTTGTTGACTACCGAAAGAACACCGACATTAAACATTGAATGGGGTCAAAATGACCCAAAGGCGGGGGGAGGGTGTAATATTGATTCGGGTCAAAATGACCCTAAGGCAACACAAGGGTTAACTATGCAGCATAAGACGTCTGTACCAAAACATTTACTATTTTATTGTCGTCCTTGAAAAATATGCTGTTTGAAAACGTTTTGTGTCCAAGGCTCATCACGCCAGTGACAAGAATAATGAAGCCAGCGTTTTGAATAACCGTGTCCCTTGCTGCACCTGACACCCGATCCTGCTGAGCCTTATCCTGATGGGGTTTGTTTGTGACTGGCAAATTATTCTCATGACGCCCATCCACTGGAGGATAACCGAAAGTTACCTCTCTCTACAAGCCTGACACCAATACAAACCAGATAACCGTAGCGTGATACTGATGCGCTTGGTGAATTGGAGCATATGGGTTCATACTATATGAGTGTACTGTCGTCAGCTATGCCAGTTACTCTTCTTTTTCCATACAATTGCAAATTCATTTAAAAAGGTCCAAGTAAAAGAAAGTGACAGCACTTCTATAGATTTAGTGTTTCAAAGTAGAAATCAAGGCTTTAATATTGAATAAAGAAAACATGACAAGGAAAAGTTTACCAAAGGCTTGAAATATCATAGCTCATCTGTTTAACGGGCATACTGGGTGAGAATCAGTCAGTTCACATGTGCACTTCAACAAAACAAACTGATTGTATCCATTGATCATGTCAAATGACTGCGTAAAGTGACGCCTGCCGACGTGTGTCTGTTCTTTTACTTGAACAGAGATGCATTGAATCTGTTGAAGACCTCTCCTGCCCCCAAAGCAACCCCAGCCATGGCTGCCCCGACTTCTGCCCCGACTTCTGCCCCGACTTCTGCCCCGCCCCCAGCAGCTACCCCTCTGCCCCCAGGCAGCAGGCCCAACATACCTCCGCTCTCTGTACCAGGGAAACCAGGAGCACCGGTGAGCCCTCCTCTCACTCTCTCACGCACCCCTAACAAGTCATTAAGTCTTTGTAACAAGCTTATCAATGGCGTCTCTACATTGTCAACGCCATCCATCCGTTTCAGTAATTGATGGCATCTGAGATACACTACCGTTCAAAAGTTTGGGATCACCCAGACAATTTTGTGTCTTCCATGAAAAATCACACTTTTATTTATCAAATGAATATAAAATATAGTCAAGACATTGACAAGGTTAGAAATAATGATTAATATTTGAAGTATTAATTTTGTTCTACAAATTTCAAGCTCAAAGGAAGGCCAGTTGTATAGCTTATATCACCAGCATAACTGTTTTCAGCTGTGCTAACATAATTGCACGGGTTTTCTAATCAGACATTAGTCTTCTAAGGCGATTAGCAAACACAATGTACCATTAGAACACTGGAGTGATAGTTGCTGTAAAAGGGCCTCTATACACCTATGGAGATATTTCATTAGAAACCAGACGTTTCCACCTAGAATAGTCATTTAGCACATTAACAATGTAGAGAGTGTATTTCTGATTAATTTAATGTTATCTTTATTGAAAAAACTGTGCTTTTCATTGAAAAATAAAGTCATTTCTAAGTGATCCCAAACTTTTGAACGGTAGTGTATGTCTGCCCATCGCTCTTGTCCCCATTCATTCCCTACTGTCTCTCTCAAAATGCCCTTCTCACCCTGTTCAATTACTCCCCCCTTCCTCTACTTGTCTTCTTTAGGGCACTTTCACAGAAGTCCCAGCCTCAAATGTTCGTCGTGTGATTGCTCAAAGGCTGACGCAATCCAAGACCACCATCCCCCATGCGTATGCCTCGGTTGACTGCGACATGGCTGCCGTCATGCACCTCCGCAAAGACTTGGCCAAAGGTAAGATCACACCACTATGAGGGGGGGGGGGGGGGGTGTACACGTTAGAAATGTTCTGTACATGTTGGTGTCTTGCCCTTCACTGCATCCCTGACACGTATATGAAAGGAAACGTTTCTATGAAGATGTGGATTTCAGGGTTTTCACATGACTGCTCACTTGACAAAGAGGACAGTCTTATGCATTGAAAGAATCTCTGGTACATGTCGTCTCAGTTGTTTCATGTAACTCTGCTTCATATCAATAACCCCCCCGCCCTGACCTGTCATGTCTTCACACAGCATAGCACAATTAAAGGTTGATAAGACACACACAGTTAGTCATACACATTACTCTGATTTATAATCTCTTCCATTAAACTCACTGAGTGGCTGCATCTGCCAGCTTGAACTGGCTCAGAAAGGTTGTGAAAGAATGGATGCTGTTTTCATTCATATAGTTGTTCCTTCCAGAAAAATCTTTTGGATTCTAAGTGTTTCCAATTGATTTGTTAGTGTGTTTGGTGCAGCTGCTGGTGTTATATAATGGCAGTATTCAAGATGAAGAAAGACATAACAACTCTGAGTTCGGTCCATCCACACAGTGTCAGCGAGGTAGGAAGTGTGTGGATAGGTTGAGAGCTTGAGTATTTGTAGAATACACAAAATACTCGCTGTATCTTCAGCGTGTTTTTGTAAACTACTTTCTCGGACTCAAAGACTTCCCTAGCAACTGTCACTGAGCTAACCGCAGCGTATTGCGCCACATCCATCAGGATGTGTGTGTGTGTGTGTGTGTGTTTAAGGTGAAGTGAGCCACAACCACCACAACCAGAGCAAGGAAACATTGTGAATGGGTCTCAACAGTCATTCTTCAGCATTTTGCTCCTTTCGGTCAACCCAAACATTTTTCTTAACAGCTGCTTTTCACAGACTCCCAAAATGTTATCCATGCTTACTTTGGGACATTTTTTGTTGATGAAGCGAGAGTCGTGCATCAATTTCCTATTTTTAAACATTTACTTCAACACACCATCACGTAATTTGCTTTATTTAGCTTAACTTTAGCCTCGCTGTCAAAACAACCAGCAACTCTCTCTGAGATCCGTCTCTGTAGTGGAGGAAACGGGTCGGCCTTTCCAGAGCTATTGGCTCGGTCATGTGTGTACTCGGGGATTCTCTCCACGGTTGTTTCTGCCGTCTCTCATTGTTCAGGAGCAGAGCGATTTCACGGTATGCTCGTTAATCATCCCGCTCACAGCATTCATAACCGTCTGGTTCTGCACTAATGGACACTAGTACAAGTTGGCAGTGATGCCAGGCCGAGCCCCCTGGCCCGCTGGTGTCCCACACGCATGCCAGGGGCTGAGTCATTGAGAGGGATTGTTTCTGATCAGCTGGAAAGGTCAAGCTATAGGAGAGTGCTCCTCCCCCTGAGTAAATGTGTAGTAACAATCATTCGACAAATGCAAGTGAACAGTGTCTCACCTCACAGGTCAAAACATACGTGACGTTATGTCCATTAGTTGCTTGAATCAGGCTCACAAACTGTTTCTTCTCTGTCTTTTCAGAACAGATCAAAGTATCAGTTAACGATTTCATTATCAAAGCAGCTGCCGTTACACTTAAAGTAAGTATTGTACACCTGTTTGTCTTTACTTGGTTGTTTTTACTTGGGGTGTGGAACACAATAGTGTAAATGTTCTCGGTAATGTTAGTATGAAATGCTAAAGCACCACATGGCTGTCTTATAGTCTGGACACGGCGTCCCACAGAATACCTCTTTGGATTGGCCTCGGCACTAAACTGAGACATGGGACTCGCATAACAGCGGAACATCAGACAGTTGACCCAGATTCGGTACATCAGGAAGTGTCATCTGAGGCACATGTTGTACTTTTTAATAAACTGGTTTGCACTGGGATTTGTGTTTTTGTAGGCAGATAAAACTAGTGTTCATACAGCGAGATTTTAACACAGACATTTTGATATTGAGGCTCCATCACAGCAGATTAAGATCAAGATTATTCAGACATTATTTTTAATCAGATTTGATGGCCTGATAGCAAATCTATACATCTGCCACCAAATTGAATATTGATGTTTTTCGATTTACTAAGTTAATTTTTTTTACTGTCATCATAATTTGTTCATATGCATGCTACCAGTCATATTATCGGAAATTATATATTTAGTATTGTATCAGACTCAGTGTAACCAGAGCAGAAAGGCCTTTTATCTCTAATTTACTCATTTGTTCTCACTGTTATCTGTCACAACCTGCGCTGACTCTGACTTTCCATCCTAGGAGATGCCAGAAGTGAACGTGACCTGGTCTGGCGACGGGCCCCGTGCACTTGATTCAGTCCACATTTCAATCGCAGTGGCGACTGACAGAGGCCTCATTACCCCCATCATCAAGGATGCTGCAGACAAAGGAGTCCAGGAGATCTCAGCTAATGTTAAGGTAAAAAGTGCATTGTAAAGCATTATGTTTTCATATGTTGTGAGGTACCTGGCTGTGAGGGTCACCTCCCAAAGCCCAAAGAGTATGTTTCCCATACTTCCTTTGCTGGCAGTAGATCGTAACTTATCGTAACTATAAGCTGCGGGGACATTCACCGTATCACTTCACAGTTTTGCTGTTGATTTGTTCGTGGAAATAGATATAAGGGAGTTGAGACTTGACTGCAGCCCGATTGTACATACGCCTCTGGAGGCATCTGTAGAGGTGTGCTCTCCTATTGGCTCAAACTTTATTGCATACAGTTATCTTTTCGAATACACATCAGATCATGTCAAGTTAAAACTAGAACGGGCACTCGGTAGAGCGCATACCTTCGCATATCACAAGATTGGGCATTGAATTATGAACATTATGAATTTTTTGGCATTTGCATTGGAACAATTGGATACAAATGGTAAAAGCTATGGTAAAGAATTTTTTTTGACCCATTGACTGACCTTGACCTTGACCCCGATCAATCCCAAAATCTAATAAAATGGTCCCCCGATACCAAATTTCATCCGATTTTTCTTCATTTTTTTTTTTCATTTTTTTTTTTTTAAGTATACAAATATAAATAAATATAATCAAAATATTCATCAAAAAAACATTAACTCAACTGTAGATAACAACTTAAGATCATAGATTTGGGATCGTTAGATGTGTGATGTGGCTCAGCTGTCACCGGCTACAGATCAGTACAAAGCAACAATGGTCAGCTGCTCAGTCAGCAGCTGGGGACAGGCATTTACACACAACCGCATGAATGTGCTCTCAAAATGTGATACTCATGTACAGACACATTCTGGTTGAATCGTCTCACTCCCGTCCTCTTTCAGGACACAGAGCAAATAGACGAATTTCTCAAGATGAGGGTAATAAACACGATGTCTCTCGCCAGCTGTAACCAAGTGTAAAATGTTCAGGGCCCGTATTTAGGCCTGATTTATGTCTCATTCTATAGCAGTTGGCCACAGAACATGGAAGACAAATGATTGACAGATATGACATGAAGACAGTGTTGTCAAACTTGAAGACTGCTTCTCTACCTGGCACATTAATGGGACAGCGAGCATCAATATACGATAGTATTTGTAGTCGTGACGGGACCAATTTTGTCAGGGTAACCTGTGTGCTAGTTTAGAGGAAATACATGTGCAGTGTGTTGATGAGAGGTAATGGATGAGTGAGTGCGTGCGTATCTATTTTAGACATACTTCTAATCAGATTGCAGCAGTTTTGCCTTTCGTTAAGCCGTAAATCCATATGAAAGTGATCTTGCACGAGACGTGTTTGCTTCATCACACGGGCTGTTGTCACCAGCGACATGTTGCGTTAAAGAAGTATAGTGTTTGGAAAGTATTTCATTCCCGTTCAACGCCAATTTAGAATGTGCACATTTGTTTCGCTTCAACCCTTTTTGAGTGCATTATTTTTCGGTTTTTAGTATCCAATCTCCTTTCAGCGTTCACGTGTTTTTTGTCAGTGTATGTAGTTCGATGATAGTCGTACTATCCAGTTTAACAGGTAATTTGATTGTACATGTCCTGTATTGTCCATTTGGATGGTGTTATATATTGTTTTGTATAGTTTTATAGAGAGCCATGATTGCAGATCTTTAACTGACATAATTTATTCTAATATATGTTTCATGTTACCCAATGCATATATTATCTGTTAATGTTTAACCTTTTGTTGTTTTTCCAACAATCTACTGGCAAATTATGCAAATCTCGTTATTGTATGAAAATATATTGCTTAAAACTTTCTTTATATGTTTTTCTAGTGAATCGAGGTGCAATTTTTTTATTCCAGTATAGTATCTGGCTTGCATCAGGTTTTTTAATCAAGCTGTCCAATTATCTTTGAGATACCAAAATGCATGTGCAAGTTGGACTGCAGGTGTAACTTCGAAGCTTGGGGGAGCTTTTTTTGTCTGCCATGCATTTATTTGAAAGAGCAGTGATATTAGTTTGTTTCAGTGATGAGTCCCAGAGGAAAAGATAGCCGGCTTCATTCTGTTTACGTGTGTTGTTTTCTTTATGAAACTATTTTGATGACTTCAAGTCAAATAATGTAACGGTTCTTAGCGATCAAATCACTGCAGGAGGACGTGACATCTCTCGTGCAAATGCACATCCAACAGCTGCTATGGCGGACATTGTCGTCCACTTGAGCCCTGAAAATGAGCTCTGCCACCCACTGCTATTCAGTTTAGTGATGCTGCCGCCTTGAGTCAACTCTACGTTTGCCAGTACTTATTGCTCAAATTAAAATCAACATGTGCTTTGAATGAAGCACAGAGAGGTCGCTGCTAGCGATTGATGTGATGGAGTGGAGCATCAAACTGCTTTTACACTTAGAGCTCTTGACTCAAATGTGCCCAGTGTCTCACAATCCTGTGAGTCATTCTCGACTCTGTATTGGCCGTGTCCCCGCATTCACCTTTAAGTGCATTTCCATTTGAATAAAGTTCACGTTGAACACGGTGGTCATCCAGCAGTGTCAACAAAGAGCAGAGCTTGGAAAAAGAGAAGTTCAACGGCAGCTTTTTTTATCAGTAGCTTTGTTCTTTCTGTGAATCCTTTAGGATAAGGTGTCCTGTATTTTAAACGGATTAAAAAGCTCATACAACTGTGTTTAGAGAATCACAGGACTGCTTCTCATTCCTTCTCCAGAGACAATACCATCAACAAAGTTTGTTCTCCATTAAAAGATTTGCTGTGTTTTGTCCTTTTGTTCCAGGCTATAATTCATTTACAACCCACCTGTACAAATTTTATGTAATTTACATAATTGTTTGCCAGGACGGGACTAAAAACGACATACGTGGAGGCGGCTTTTTCATTTCCTGAAGCCAACGCTGACTTGTTTGTCTCGTGACTAACGCCACTTCTGTTGTTATTTTGTGTATGACACAAGTATTCATGTTGCCTCAGCATAGTCGGGGCAGGCGCTGATCTCTGAAGATGAGGATACGTTGCTCTTCCCCGCTCTGATAGAACACGACTTCACAGAACCTGTACACGGCAATTCAATTCAGTTTCAATGTTTATTTTGTGTAGCCCATTATCACAAATTACAAATTTGGCTCAGAGGGCTTTACAATCTGTAAACATATGACATCCTCTGTCCCAGGACCTCACATCGGATCAGGAAAAATTCCCAAGAAATAGAAAAAACCCTTTCAGGGGGGAAAAAGGACGAAACCTTCAGGAGAGCAGCAGAGGAGGATCCCTCTCCAGGATGGACAGAAGCAATAGATGTCATGTGTACAGAAGGAATCATTACAGAGTTACAACACATTCAATGAATATGACACAGTGGATGAACAGTTGGTGGTAGTCAATGCGTTTGTGTTCCTCGTTTTCCAGCTTTGTCTTATATGTCACAGTGACTGTATGTATCTTGCATATATTCTGCCTTCTCTCAAACTAAGTGTTTGAGTGGTGTGTCATGTTTCAATAGGCACTGGCCCAGAAGGCTCGAGATGGGAAACTACTGCCAGAGGAGTACCAGGGAGGCTCATTCAGGTAAACTGAAGACACATTGGTGAAAGAAGAGGCATATGAAAAGTCATAACACTATAAAACATAATGTTGTTTTCCAGTCTTTCCACTTTAATGTGTAGTATAACGCAGTAAATTGTTCTCAATTCAATAAGCTCACTTTCTTTGTGTGGGAACAGAGGCCATTTTATCTCTATTTAATCTCGCAATTTCCTTTGGAGCTCAGCGGTAACACAGCCTTCATAAATGTCCCCTCTTATGACTTTGATCCAGTTCCACAGATGGTTAATATATTATGCATATTTTACATTTCATGCGAGCCTGAACTGAACGTGATCTTGGGTGACAAGTACCATCAGTTACTGTGACATCAATTGCAGAGAATTGAATGGGAGGCTTTTTAACTCGTTAGACTTAATGGTGTCATTTAGACATAAATGGGGTTTCTGTGTCAGGCAGGAGGGATGATTTCCTATGGAGATGCAGCCCTCTTTGTCCTCCTGAGGATATATGTCTACGTCTTTCCTCCATTCGTTCTTCCATCTCCGCGAGCTTCAATTCTCACTCAGGCAAACGGCAAACTGCCCTCGGGTCATTGATGCTCAGGATACTCACTTGGTGGCCGGTGCTGCTCTAATAATCTTTACTGGTCAGTGTTCTATGTTGTAAAATAAGATCTTAAAAGACAATTATGTTAATTTACCTCAGATTTTTCAGTCATTGACTCCCACAGATGATGTTAATTTTTGCATCAGGAAGCTGGTTTTAGAGCGACCGTCATGGCGGCTTAGTTGATTTGTATGCATTTCCTCTCGTGATGAGCTTGACTAACAATGTAATGTGTGTTCTGTCTCTTCTTCTGTCCCGCCCCTTCCTCCATCCGTTCTCCTTCTCTCTCATTGGCAGTATATCTAACCTGGGGATGTTCGGTATCAGCGGCTTCAGCGCCGTGATCAACCCTCCTCAGGCTTGCATCCTGGCCATCGGGACCTCCAGGTCCGAGCTGCGACTGTGCGAGGACGATCAGACCCTGAGCACCCAGCAGCTGATGACGGTGACGCTCTCCAGTGATGGACGACTGGTTGATGACGAATTAGCCTCGAGATTTCTCGATAAATTCCGCGGCAACCTAGAAAAACCGCAACGCATGGCCCTCGCCTAAAAGACAAAGTGAGATCGCCGTATGAAAGAGGCTTGAAGGAAGAAAGCAACAATGCAAGAAACTCCTGCATTAGCCTGTCTCGTGCTTTCACAAGCCGAGAGCTCTTAAAACGTTGTTTCCTGCGCGTGCGTTCCATTAAGGCTTACAAAAGTAGGCTGGTGCATTGTATAAAATAGATTTTGTGGCCTGCTTCTGATGGATAACCACCAGGCTTTGTGATGGAGCCGTGAAACTGGGCTTCTGCTAGAGAGGAAGAGGAAGGAGCAGTGGTGCCAAATATAAACCGAAGTTGGAGAGCGGGGTGCATCCCACATAATGTAATAGCGGTCGTTCTATCACACCAGTGTTGTGTATATATGAAGGTATTCTTCCACTTTAAGTTCTTTCTTTCAGCCCCAGGGCAGCTAGTCTGTGTCACTAGTAATAGTGGTCCTGTAAGCGATGGTATTTATCACTGATGGCAGTGCAGTTTCTAATAAGGCTGAACTACGTCAACCATTTACTATCGTTACAGAATTCAAGAGCTTAATTAGCCGTTCATGTTCATACATTTTAACATATTTAAACGGATACCTTTGACATCCCTGAAAACAAATTTCCTAAATTCATGTGCATACAAAATAAATAAAATCATTATGGTTGTTGGTTTCCTTAAATAAAACAATTTGTTCAACCGTGAAATGTCAAAGAGCCTCTGTGTGTGTGTGTGTGTGTGTGTGTATGAACTATTCATACACTGTCATATTCATTGAATGTATTTAAACTCTAAATCTGTCCTTCTGTACACATGACATATATTGCATCTGTCCATCCTGGAGAGGGATCCTCCTCTGTTGCTCTCCTGAAGGTTTCTTCCATTTTTTTCCCCCTGAAGGGTTATTTGGGAGTTTTTCCTGATCCGATGTGAGGTTTTGGGGCAGGGATGTCTATGTGTACAGATTCTAAAGCACTCCGAGACAAATTTGTGAAATTGGGCTATACAAATAAACTGAATTGAATTGAATTGGAGCCGCGGGGGGGGGGGGGGGGGTGTTGAATTAGAATCTAAAGAGATTACATCATTATTTCTTACAAGCCAATTAGGATAATTTGCTGGGCTTAGTATGCAGGTCAGTCTCTGCCAGCAGATGTTTATCTTTGCTGTAAGCGTTGGCAGAACAGCTGTTTACATATATAATGGCACCAGTTGGGCAGAGCTTATCCTAGATGTGTGTAATCAGGGTTTGGTATTATTTATTTTAGAGATAAAGGAAGAACCTGCTGAAAGAGAGGAGGTGTGATATCAGACCCGACACCGCTTCCCGAGCGGGTTCAATGAGCATATGGGTGCAGTTCAGCAGTTTGAAAAGGTCAAGACGTTGCTCTTAACCCTTGTGTTGCCTTAGGGTCATTTTGACCCGAATCAATATTACACCCTCCCCCCGCCTTTGGGTCATTTTGACCCCATTCAATGTTTAATGTCGGTGTTCTTTCGGTAGTCAACAAACAAACATAAAGTGCCTCACACTTAAACTTGGAAAACAATATTAATTCTAATAATTTTCTGGAGGTTTTAATTGCTGGCGTCAAATTGAACCCAAAGGGTAAAATATGTTAGTAAATATAAAGGTAACAGGAGGGTGAAACATTGAATCGGGTCAAAATGACCCAAAGGCGGGGGGAGGGTGTAATATTGATTCGGGTCAAAATTACCCTAAGGCAACACAAGGGTTAAAAGACTTGGCTGATGTTTTTTCTTTATGAGCTGCTGATTCACATGATGGGTTTTCTACATTTTAATTCTGAATATGAATGACCTCGATTCAGTTGTGGATTATTCAGGTAACAATGAAAGAAAAGAGGTACAGGAACTGCATTAATATTTAATGACGGGCAGGACTGTCGTAAAAAATGCCTTCTGATAGTAACTCAAATAAATCATTTCCCCTCAAATGCAGCTTTTACATAAATAACCACTTGTCTATGACTGCAGAGCAAGGATGCCTTTGTTGTGTGGCTGTTGTGGCACCAGATAGACGTGGGGACACATACAGGAAGGCCACACTGGGCTCGGGTGTGGAAGCTGCATTCAAATGCTTTTCAGCCTCTTAGACTTGAGTCCTAATCACCATACAACAATGTGGAGAAGAGTCGGTAATGTTGCACATGCAGTTTTTAGTTTTCCGGTAAAGTCTTTCTTTTTGTTTGTGATTTGATAAACATGTAATGCCACTGTAAAACTTACATTTTCATCACTCCAGTTATCTTCTATAAATGTGTTCTTACGTGGTGAGCCATGCTCATTATTGAATCGCTGCGTTGTGCGAGTATTTATCTGCGTGCACAACAACCAGCTGCTGGGAAGAGATAAAGTACGTTGACGGTTCAACCTAAGATCAGCTGAGATTAAAACCGCTGCTGAGGAAGGCAACACCAATGTGAAAGCTGCCATCGAAGCACATTCAGAAACACATGGTAAAATGGAGCTTAATACACTATGTGACGTTTTTTTTCTTTTCTTTTTTCTTTTTTTTACAACACTTTTGCATGAGACAGCCTGCTGTTACCCCAGCAACGAGCTAACAGGAAACCAGTCAGACGTAGCTCGGAGCCAACTGATAACCACGAGTGGTTTTTCTGTGTAAATGTTGATTAGTTAGTCATGGTCTTGTGCAACCATACAAAGCCTCCTTGTGTCATTGCTAATATCCTTTAGGCCTAATATTTGGGATGAAGGAGACTATTCTTTCTTTTCTTTAACCTTTTTTTCTGTTCTAAAATTCCTATGTTGACAGTGTTTTCATGGTGAAATAGTGTTACTTTATTCGACCGTGCATTTTGCTACCAGCTTGACAACAGCTGGCACCATTTAGCAAAGCAGTTGAACAATACTCTTCCAATATCAGCACTGCAAATGTAGCAAAACAGAGTCTCACATTTCCTTGGCTTACCTGCCGTCTGACATTCACTCCTCTGGCTGTTGGGTGTCATGGTGTGTTTTCTAACATCTGGATAAGAGAGACAGCAAACGGAAGGAATCAGATTTGTTCCCACCGAGGTTTTGATTACGTGTGCGCGTGGTCTTGAAGATAGTGTGGGGGCTGACGCTGGTGTGTAGGTCAGTTTCATGGACACACAGCATGGTGCAGAGAGATGGAGGCAGTTGCTATGGCGACCAAGTGGGCGAGTGGGCATTTCTGATATTTGGACGTCCTTGAGATGCGCCGTCTCACAAAGGTGTTTGTTCCTCGTTTGAAGGGTTACGACCAGACATTCATTGAGGGTTGGAAGCACCTCTTGATTAACAAAAGAATAACACAGGCTCGGGGTGTGTGGTACAGTCATCCAGTCTGCACCCCACCCTTTCACTAAGCCTCCATCCATCCCCCTCCAGTCCTCATGGGCAGCACCAACACGTAGAACTATTTATGCATGAACAGTCCTCAAACTTTCAATGAAATAAAACAGACCTTGAAGGACTTCTGTCTCTTTAAGATAGTGATGAATAATGTCCCAACTTCTAAAAATAAGTTGATGATTGTATCATCTAATAATGAACCATTTTAGTCTATTTTGCCCCTCAGGAGTCCCTTTTGAGTCTCTCACACGCACACGCACACACACACACACACACACAGACACATATTTCCCTGTGTGAACAGGCTTTGTGAATAATCACCAGGGTTGGTGAGAAGCTTGCTCTCATCCACATGATCTCACGCTCAAGTTTGTTCAACCATTGTTGACAGGATTTCCTCTGGTGTTCCCGTACTACCAGCACTTCTCTGTTCAGTCGTCTTTTAACTGGGACGCAAACTTCGCTCGCAACGCCAGCTGTAAAAGTACCACCTCGTACTTCCACTTCCTTCCTCTGTCTGAGTTCTACTACATTTAGACCTTTTATGTCACTTCTTGGAGAGCCTCTTTTTTTCCACGCTTCTTAAGGCATCCCGTTTTAGCGATCTTAAAGAAAGCACAGGTAAATAAACCTGATTGGTATCCACAAACATTTCACCCAGATGGGGGATGACACGAGACATTCCAGATGGCTATACAGTACTTTGTGATACTCGCTTTCCAAACACGCTGGCTCTGCTGTCGCAGCACTCAAACACAAGGCAGGCCCTTGCTTTGTTGTTGCTGCACAAAGCCCGGCCTTTTGAAGCAGTCCGGTCATGCTCTCCTGATGCCTGGAGAGCTCATTCAGCCTGAGACGCATCAGGGTGTGGCAGAGCTCGTCTATCGGCCACAGATACACAACGAGGACACGCTCCTGAAGACCCCCCTCACCTCTTCAGAGACCCCTCGATTCGGGGACAATAGGCTTCTGAATGCCTCTCAGTAGTTTCAGGTTACAGGAAGTAGTAACAGGAAGTTGTCAGAAACATCTGTCTAATACATACCAAGAGATCACATGTTCTTCCGTAGGATCAGATTAAATATCAATATAACTGTACACCATGTAGTTCTCATCTTTACTTTGCATCTGTGCAAATGCTCATATCCACTGGATATTCAGACAGCCAATGATTCATTTCATCTCGCGGCTCTGTACGTATATGGACATCTTGCACTCTCTTCTAGCCCGAAGTGACGGTGCTGGTTGGAAGGAAAAAGACACGTTGCCGAACAGGAATGCATTAGTCGACCTTCACCACACGGATTCCCAACCACAAGAGCGTCTGGTGAGAGCGTCTGTGTATGTGTCCTTACTGAATAACTATCAAGGACTTGTCGTACAAATTGTAAAGCCCTCTGAGGCAAATTTGTGATATTGAGCTATACAAAATAAACTGAATAGAAATACATTTTTGTCTGACTCAACAGTCAAAGGTTTAATTTAGGCCTCAGTCATGCCCCGTATACAGCTGTTTTTCTCTTTGTTTTTATGCTTTATGTCATTCAGCAAAGATAGCCAGATAATAATGCTGGGACCTTGGTTCACTGGTTGTTTTTATTCCTTTTTGCGTTTTTTACTTCTTTCAAAGCCACTTCCCACTTAAATGAGACGTATCATCTTCATGTTCACACAAGCCCTTGAACATAATGATTTCAAGGTAAACAAGTGTATTTGACCTCAAGAGACTGACAGTGATTGATAGTTGTGTGCATTACGTACTCAAGTGTTGACAATCGTACTTTTTCTTATTTATTCAGTCTACCTTATATGGGACAGTGTGTATGTTCAGCTTTTATCATCACATGTGTAACATCAATCAGATGTTACACATTCACCCAACTATTCATTAAAGGTGTGTATCGTCTTTGCAGTTTGTCTCAATGTTGTTTCTCCAGAAAGAGAAACTAGGGCAGACATTGTCCTGCAGGGACACAATGCCGGGCTGGGTAATCATTGGTCTTCACAGTCTCGGTGCTACTCTCTGTTTCTGTCTCTATGTTTCATCATCCTATCCGTCTAGATCTTACTGGAACAATTTTACTATTTTCAGTTGAAATATCACTTTTAATTTAGACATATTTACAATAGTCTTCATATAAAGGAACATATATTTGTCAATCAAGGCAAGGCAAGCTTAGTTTTTGTATCAGGTTACACAGAAAATTCAATGTGGTTTTTATGATAGAAAAGAAAGCAAATACAACCTAACATGGAGTTCTTATATGATGTAAATCTGCATATTTCTTTGCCTTTATTGCTTCAGATGAACGATAAACAAGTTTCACTATGGCAACAGCTAAAACAGGAAGTGACTTGTATCTGTTGGGTAGGAAGTGTGATTCTATCTGATGCTCTGTTCTCTTTTTTCTTTGGTGGAAGCGGGTGTGAAGTCCGTCATCAGAAAAGACAATCTGTCTATTTGCTCCTGAAATATGTGCTTTGAAAAAAGTCTAAAAGGATCTCTACTAAGTTGTAGTCTTTCCATGAACCCAAAGAGCATCTATGTCTTCATTGCCACTTGTGAAACCACTTGACCTTTTGCTCTCATCAGTAGGGATGAGAATTGATAAGATTTTAACGATTCCGATACCTTATCGATTCCTGCTTATCGATTCGATTCCTTATCGATTCTTTTTGGGCAGGGTGAAAAAAAGAGCACAAATTTATTATTTCATTTTTTTTTTTTTTATATACACACACACACACATGTATACATACACATTTTTTTTTTTTTTTAAAAAGCAAAAACATTTATACCTTTATTTTGAACTTAAAAAAAAACTTATAAAAAAAAAAAAAAAAATGTATTCTGTTTAATTTAAACAAAGTACAATTATTACTTTTTTCCTTTTTTTTTAAGTATATTATAACCAAAAAAAAAAAAATGAAAGTAGCAAATACAAGTACCAAACCATCAAAAGTATGGATCATCAACATCAACAATTTGAAAAAAAAAATAATAAATCTGCCTTCTCTCTCCGGGACTTATTGCGTCTCCAGCACTATTGTGTCAGCCAGCGATGGGTCTCTCTCACAAGATGGGTCAGATGGAACACAAAAGATATGAGTGGTGGAGCCTGACGTCCAGACAGACCTTCTAGCCCTCTGACCCCACAGACTCTGGAACCATCTGACAAATTGTCTCATCAATGGATTTTATGGAGATGGTTATTATTTTATTATTGAAAAAAACAAACAATGAAAAAAATGGCAACAAAAAAATTGTAGAATTTGCTGAGCTGGAAGCCTGATGAAAACACAGGGTAGGAAACATGACCCTGCCCTCAATGTGATTCTCAATGTGGATGTAGTAGCTAAATAGCTAATAATAAATTTAATAATGGATTAAAAAATGGTTAATCAGTTTAATAATGGGTTAAAATTTAAACACGCTAACGCAATACACTCCACATATTGACCCCCTTATAATTCAAACATTTTCAAACAAACTTTCTCTTCAAATCAAACAAAACGTGAAGCTGGATTAAATGGAGACTCAAAATGCAATGGCAAAAGATGGCGACAGCTAGCAGAAGACAGAAGATAACAATCGACTCCACACAATAAAATCACAATGGCTTCCACAGGGTGAGTTGGTTGTGATCACTTTGGAGGAGTTTGAAAGAAGACGAAATTGATGAAGCTGCTGCTGCATCTTAGCATGTGGCCCACATCATTTTCCCTACATTGTTCTCAAATGCTTCATCAATATTGTATTTCAATAGATTTTCATATTAGTTGTATTTTTTCCTAGAATTTTTTGTAGTTTGTGAAATGAAATAGAAGTGGCGAATGAAATGCTTTTGTTTAGCTTCCTGCCTTTCTGAGGCGCTGCTGCCCATGTTGCTGCCTGAGGACCAGAAGAAGAAAAAAGTAAAGAAGAACGCAAGAGAAATGCAAAAGAAACAGAATAAACAGAACAAAAACAAAAGGAACCGATTCTAAACAGGTTCGGTTCAGAATGAACCCTTACTCATCAGTGGTTTGTTCCCAAACCGGAAGTGAGGAAAGGAAGTTGAGGGGCTAGTCCTTATCAGGAGTACATTGTTTTCAATGTATTGTATTCAAAATTGTTCCACAATTAATTGCACTTGTTCTTTTTCCTGCATGTTTATTTCATTGTCAGCTGCCTGACGGGGATTATGATGTTATGTTTGGATCTCTGATGGCTGGTTTTGCATTCAGGTGTATTCTGGTATTTGTAGCCATACTACTGGCGTGGCTGAAGGGATGGCGATGTCCGTCTCTTGGTCACTCGGTCGGTCCCAGACTTTGGTCCTGAACAGACACCTCCAGGTCTAAAGAGCAAAGCCAATGCAGATGTGCCTTAAGCTTTAATTCTTCCTAATGGCCATCAGGAGGCGACATCTCTGGTTACAAAGAGAATTGAATAGAAGTATATGAGAAAGTCACTTGATGTATTACATCAGTAAACATGAGTTAATGAGTCTCAATCAATAGAGTCATGTCTTCTTCAATACAGCATGATGTTCGTTTAGTAAATGATGGGAACATTTAGAGTCAAATAGGCGATAAAGTAGGGTGTGCTTGAGGGCGTGGCTACCTTGTGATGGAAAGGTCTCAACAGCGGTGTTATCCAGTCTGGGAGTTGTCCATGATTTCTGTCGTGTAACTTAAAGTTAGTTGTAACCTTTTGTGGCGCACTAAAAATGTCTTATTTAGTGTCCGGTTGAATATAGCTTCACCATCTTGGGACATTTCTGGTTTCAAAATGCCAAGATGTAACCTTCAATTCAATAAATGAAGACGGTGAGCATATGGTGAACACCCATCTGCTTGAGATGAGTATGTTCACTTCGTCATTTTGAACATGTTAGAATATGGAAATTTGCATTTAGCTCAAAGCTCTAATGTTACAGCCTTACCGATAGCATGCCGGCTACTCTTTTGTGTTTTACAGCTGAAGTCTGTAAGAGGTCCATAAATATTGCTATACATTTTAAAGTATTTGCCATATTTGGTGATAGATTTTGAGTTGGTTTACCCCGTATCCCAAATGGCCCTATGTGTCCTTTGCTCACAGGCTAAATGAGCTGGAAATGCTTACTTAATGTGGCAAGTTGCTGAGTGTTATAATAACTGTGTTCACCTTAAAAGCTGAGTCACTGTTTATTTAAGGGCTGTCCCCATGACTACCACATTGATGGTCATGCTGAACCTAATTATATATGGCTGGTTGTTAAGGAAATCAGAAAATTACAGATGAGCAGTCACACATTATCACAGTGGTTTATTTGAGATATTGCAAAATATGTTGTCTGGAAACCTCCAGTCTCAATCTGGAGTGACATGTTATTACCAATTTTTAGAGTGTAAGGAAGTTTCTCTTGAGAGAAAGTGGAAAAGGAAGGTAGTTGAGATATTGCAGATAACAACAAGCATGTGGGATCCTCAGCTAAAAGTGTGACTGGAACAGATTCCCACAACCATAACTTGAGCCATTCTTCATGGACAGAGGTTTTTAAAATGAGTAGCAACTGGTGCTTGCTTTTGCTTCTTCAGCATGTTTTCTCTGATGAAGGTGTATGTATGTTGCTGCCAATGGTAAAAACACATGTTAGACACGGAGAAATGTGTGCGCCACTTTAGAGTTCTCTGTCAAGGTTTTGGATCTATATAAACTTGGAGGTTGAGGTGTGTCTCTGTGACCTCTCTCAATTGGTGGCAGGAGATCACACTGACACACACATGGCAAAAAAGAAGAAGACCGAGATCGCAAGGGAGCAGAGACAAGAAAATCAGTTGAATTGAAAATGGAGTGAACAAAAGACCAGATGGGCTTTCAGAAACTGTTGCTGTCAGGGACATGAAAAGAGGAAGAGGGGGAGATGGGGATGGAGGGAGGGAGGGATACGGAGGGAGATGAGGATAAGCAGCCAGACAGAGAGAGAGAGAGAAAGAGAGAGAGAGAGCAAAAGAGAGAGAGAGAGAGATCACCTTCTTAACCATTAATAAATGTAGAGACAGGAAGAGGGAAGAGAATGAGCCAGCGAGACTGAGGCAGGGCGGGAGGGGAGGTGGGGCAAGTGTGGAAGAGGCAGAAGGGTGTGTGCTCACATGAACCACTCTTGCCCTTCTGCGTGTGTGCCACTAGTCAGTGTCTTTCAGGCAAAGAATAGAAAAGTTAGAGCAAAGTCTGAGTCAGCTCCAGCAGCTACTAGACACTCTCAGCAACTCCCTCCACATTGACAGATTTCTTCTCTCTCTTTTCTGCATTTTTTTTTTACTGCTCTCTCTCTCTCTCTCTCTTTCACACACACACACAAAACACACACCACAACCACTACCACTACCACCACCACCACCCGTCACTCCTGGCTGAGGGAAGACAAGACCACAGGAGAACTGTAACACACCTTTACTCCCAGCTACTCACCCAGGCATCGACAGACGCCTTGCCCAGGATGTGGACGCTTGTCTTTGGGGTCACCTTTGGATTATTGGCCTCCTCCAGGTCGGAACAACTTCAAGGTGAGGGGACTATGCCTACGCCTAGTGGATGGCTCTTTGTTCATATATATTTGTATTTAAATCGATTTCATTTGTATCTTATTCTGTCAAAAAACTCGGATTTTAGGGCCAGACTGTATTGAGAACGCTGAGTGAACGTTGTAGTAAAGAGAAGACAGTGAGAGAAAGAGACTGTGCTCTGCTGCTGCTTGGAGAACGGATGAGTGGATGCCGGCGAGAGAGCGTGTGCTCCAGCAGCACAGACGCGCTTACGTCTGGCAGTCTGAGACTCCTGTCAGACACAAAGGAGACAGGCGCTCTCGCTCACTCTCAATCTCACACACACACTCACAGGCTGGAACGTAAACCTTATTTATCAGGGTTTTGGATGATCAGCGTAGCTTTCACAAGCAATCTTTTTCAAGTAGAAGCAGAAATGAGTTTTTTTCTTCTTTTTCTCCCTTTTTTTGCTGGAGTCTGTGCTGCCACGCTGTATGCTTTATTCTGTGACACAAAGGATGTTCAGCAATCGCTCGCGCTCTCCCCCCGAAGTCTCCCTCGTTTCTCTTTGTCTCTCACTCATGTGCTTTCTGTGTATGGTTTTGGTTGGATTTGTTGCTCGGAGCGATGTATATCTCTGGAGGCGAAGTTGGTCCTGAATGTAACAGGTCTGGGGTTGTCTGTCTGGTTCCCTAAGGAGGTGGTGGGAGAGATGTTCACAAAGACTCCCTGTGGCACTGCGCCAAAGAACAATCAGCATTAAGCTATATATCCGAGCAGTATTTAAAGGCAAATAGGAGACTGCCGAAACAGCTTATATGTGCACTGTATGTGGGCAGAGGAAAAGGGATGGAGCCACTTCCATCCACCCCTCCTTCCAGAGGAGGTGTGAGCTTTTGTGTGTGTACTTGTGTATGTACCTCTATATTTGAGTGTTGAGACTAATTGGTGTCTGGCTCGAGGGGTCCTATTGTGGTTGGATCTCATCCTGGTGCAGATGTAGTCTTTGAACCTTAAACCTCTATCTTTTGCCTGAACCACATCCTTAAGAGCTGGGACCCTGGACTTGTGGCTGGCTGGTTTACTAAGTTGGAATGTATGGAGAGTTATTTATGAGATTGCTTGTATATGCCCACCAATAGCAAGCATCTATGAGCATACATGATTCTACAGAAATTGTGTGACATTTTTTTAAATTTGACTATAGACTGTTTTTCTCAGTTGTAACATTCATGTTATCCATTGAAATCATACATAACTCTATGACCTCGGCAACCAGTGTAATAATAACATAATTTATGATGGTTCAGATGTATTACTGACTCCAATGAGACACCTGATAAAGAGACTGTAAAGAGTTATATTCTCTCACTGAGGGAAAAAACAACAATGAAAACAAGGTATTTTTTGCTTAGTTAAAATTTGCTTTGCAAGATTTCTTGAAATAAGATGCAGTATATAAGCATTTTCCAGATAAAAATATATCTATTTCTATATATATATATATATATATACAGTATATATTAGAGATGCACCGATCAGGTTTTTGGTGCCGATCACCGATCACTGATATCAGTATCTGCCGATCACCGATAATACCGATCACCGATCACTGAAATCAGTACCTGCCGATCCGATAATACCGATCACCGATCATGGTGTCGATTGAAGCATTCTATTTATTGTGTAGCATTATTGCCTAGAACTATGAGGAAATACATGTATAAAGCACCTCAAACATTAAAGAAATTACCGATTTCTTTAAACATTTAGGACTTTTACTTTGAAAAATGTCCTAATTGAAACATTAAAATGGTTTGATTGCTATTGTAGGGGATTTCAGATATGTATGGAACACATCTGCATTATTCATTTCCTGGAACTCTTGGGGAAATCTATATACAGGACTTTTCTTAACACACAAAAGTCTGACTTATTTTTATAAACTCTTCCTTGGTACAGTAAAAATGTTTTAATGTTAGCATAATTTAAGCTAAATCTCAGAAACGATCTATAAAGATACAAAATCAGTTCATTGTTTACTTTTATATATTCGTGTATGATTTGTCGACATCTTATTTTGAAAAACGGATATTGTTTCACGTGGTTCTTTCCACTAACTTTGCAAAACCGGATGTTGTCACTTAAATCCTTCCGCTAACTTTATCAAAACCCTTGCGCGCTCCCGATCGAATGCGTTTACCGTGAACATCAGTATATAGGGACTCAGACATGTGAGTGTCGGCTGAGTCGACCCAGAGATTCAACTCGGGGGACGGGGACGCCACTCGGTGCGTGAGGATCCCCTTGTGGACCTCTCACTCTGCCGGCCCTCGCCGGGCGCATTTACTCCGTTGCGATGCGCTGCGATTGAAACGTCTGATAGTTCTCGCAGATGTTACGTCATCTGATCGGCCGTTTTGATCGGCCGTTTTGAGAACGCCGATCAAAACCGATAATGGGAATATCGGCCGATATGGATCGGCGCCGATCAGATCGGTGCATCCCTAGTATACACTACCGTTCAAAAGTTTGTGATCACCCAGACAATTTCGTGTCTTCCATGAAAAATCACACTTTTATTTATCAAATGAATATAAAATATAGTCAAGACATTGACAAGGTTAGAAATAATGATTAATATTTGAAATATTAATTTTGTTCTACAAACTTCAAGCTCAAAGGAAGGCCAGTTGTATAGCTTATATCACCAGCATAACTGTTTTCAGCTGTGCTAACATAATTGCACAAGGGTTTTCTAATCAGACATTAGTCTTCTAAGGCGATTAGCAAACACAATGTACCATTAGAACACTGGAGTGATAGTTGCTGTAAAAGGGCCTCTATACACCTCTGGAGATATTTCATTAGAAACCAGACACTTCCACCTAGAATAGTCATTTACCACATTAACAATGTAGAGAGTGTATTTCTGATTAATTTAATGTTATCTTTATTGAAAAAACAGTGCTTTTCTTTGAAAAATAAAGTCATTTCTAAGTGATCCCAAACTTTTGAACGGTAGTGTATATATATTTCCCTAGTACCATGACGTGTTATGTGTTCCGATAACCCTGTAATAGGTATTTATTCCCCCAACAAGATATTCAATATGCATTGCCTAAAAACACGTCCATAAACATCACTGAGTGAAATGTTACTTGTTAGGTGATATAATGAAATAATTTGATAATCGTCCATTTCTTGTCTAAAACACTAAGAGATTCAATATTGATGATCAGCTGATCAGAATGACAACATATGTGGAGCTTTCCACGCAACCAAAACTCTCATCAACTTTACCTGATGGATACGATCAGTGCTTGTGTATCTTTGGAGTTTATAGTAGTTCTAAGTCCTGCTTCCTCTTTCCAGTCGATTACTCTCTCTCTCTTTCTCTCCCACACACACACACACACACACACACACATGCATACACACACATACACACACACAAACTCAACTCAAATCCATGCATTGAGGCCCAACTCACTGCTGGACAAATGCAGCCATGTTTGCTTCTTTGGCGTAACAACCCTTCCTGCATGCCCCCGTGTCATGTTTCAAGGTGAGGGGTGGTCAGGGAGCCTGAGCACCGGGACTGGGCCCTGACAAAGAGTTCTTGTGCCTGTGCAGGTCTCAGCACCATCTCCTGACACCTGAGACACTCAGACACGTGTTTGCCTTCTTTACCAATCGACCCTTTACTGCAAATAACCCACCCTAGAGCAGATATCTCATATAACTCCTTATTGTTTCTTTACCCAGTGCCTTGGACACGGTTAAACTGGTCTTAAATATTGCGGGGGTCCTACACGGTTTCATCCATCTCTTTGAGTGCTGTTAAACCTTCTAATTACTTTTTAAAACTTATTGTGAGTGTCATGCTCATATCTATACTCCCCCACATGCTCTCCCTCCACATATAGCCAACACTAAAGTCTTTGGGATTTCCAAACTCACTGTATCATCAAGCCGAAGAGCAGATTATACTGGTGATATACCTTGATTTTAAGCATAAAAAGCACTAAATAATGTTTACGAAAACAGACAATGAGATACTTCTACAATGTCAGGAAGGTTTTGAAATGTGTCCTTTCCACTAAAGGCTTATCTGTCTTCAAGTGTGAATGTTTCAACAGCATGTTGGACGTCACATTTCCTAAAACAGTTAATGTATTTGGATTCATTAAAACCTTCTTTTTTTAATTTAAGGCAAATGGTCTAAGAAGCAAAAGGAAATAAGTGAACATGTCTGCTCTATTTAATAGAAAGCTGCTTTCAAAAGTGGATGTACACATGAAGGTGGAGGGAGACAGAAGGTGAGAAAGGATATGGCACATTTTCCAGAAAATCAGATAGCGAGAACCCTTCTTGTCACCTCGGGTGATGTTGGTTGGTTGGAAGGTGTGTGTGTACGCGTGTGTGGGTGTCCGCAAACATATTTGGACCATGGCTCATGCTTCACCTGTCCTGCTGGCCGGTTGGACTTGTGTTGTGACCAGTGGAGGGAAAAACATGCCTGCTGACAGCAACTTCCTTCAAGTGTGATAATGCAGGACACTGGAGCATTGTAGCAGTGATGGCCCCTCTCCAAACCAGCTGATGAACTATAGCTAAAAGGATTTTACAGTAGTAGTGGAGTGTAGGGTTTACAGTACACTGTTTTTTCTAGCATGGGATTCCTCATGTTATGAGAAACTTCGGTGAGAACATTTTCACTAAGGTGTATTTGAGAGTTTTTGTAACTGGAGAGCCGCTATTTTCTATGTAGTAATCTTGATATCAGGAATCTGTATGTCCGGGCTCTCTCGCTGTGCTTCATGCTGCTCGACAAAGGAAATAATCAGCCAGCATCCAAGTGTGTACGTGCATGTGCATTTTTGATCTGCTCATGTGTTTGAGCATCTGCATGCAGGGGGTAATTTGTACTTTATTGCTGGCATGGAATAGACAAACAGAGAGAAAGTAAAGCGAGAGTGGAGAGTCAGGCTTGTCTATTACTTTTGGAGCAGCTGGAGGTTTTGGCAAGACGTGGTATTAAAGCTCTCTTTCTCTTAGGTTCTATACACTCTGACTTTGCAGTATCCTTGGTTTCAACTCTATTAGGTGACAATGGAGCCTTTGGGAGAGTCGGTGCTTTGGCATAGCAGGCTTCTCAACTGTATAAAGACACCCATGACCGTTCCATCTGCATACTAATGTTTGTGTCACATATTCAAGTCAGACCCCTTTTCAGCTCACTGATGGTAAACTGTGCTCCCTTTGATCTCTCTGGGCAGGTTTGCAAGGCCAGGACAGTTGTCTTGTTTTCACCCCTTTTCTTTCAAGGACACTGTGCCATGTGGCAGCATGTGTTGAGGTACTTACAGTTGTGTGTGTGTGGATGGGGGGGTGGGGAGAGAATAGATGGAGAGAGAGAAGCAACTGAAAGAGCCTCGAACAGCAGAAAACGTAACTTACTACTGCTGCTAGTGCTCTGTTTACTCATAACAGCCAGTGGAAAAGAAGGTTGGGGGTGGGGTGGGGGGGTACTTTTTTTACAAGTCAGCTTTCTACATATCCAATGGATAAACACGCCAACAAAAGCTTTACTTTAAAGTTGCATTTCCAGTGAGATAAAAAATATCTGTAGTTGGCACGTAGCTTTTAGAACCAATAAGTAATGTAATGCATTTCTGCATTCACATGCCACAATGAAGAAGTCAAAGTCAAATCTGTACAGTTGGCGGTTAAACAGAGCCCCTCCCTCTTTGCTGAGGCTATATAGCTGAACAGTGTGTCATTATGGAGCATGTGATAACAATGTGAGTGCACGCTGTTCAATGTCATGCAATCTAATACGGCAACAACAACAACAACACAAACCACTGAGCTCATTAAGTTTCTCTCTGAAGCAGTCTCAATAAAGCTTCACAAATGAAGTTTACATTGCAGGACAATTTAATGATCTTGCACAGGCATCTTATTTGGTCTAGTAGTTTTGATATTGTGAGGGAGCAGTTTTTACACGTTTTAACAATTCCAAGATTATATAGCTGCAGGTGGAAAAAAGAAACATTGCAAACTATATTTTAAATCAGTGCCCCAGCATGAGACATCGTTTGGAGTTTTGACTAATTTCTTACGCATTCTTGCTAAAACCTACATCCTCTGGCTGTGTATTTACGCTCCAAATTACGCTTCAGATAATGGAAGTTGTTAACTGGAATAAGTTGGCATAGTGACTGTTTGTTATTTATATATATATGTGGTATTTTCTTGTGCAAGTCTGGTGACTTAGCATTAGACATCTTTCACATCCTGTGCATCCATCACCATGGTTGCACATTAAATATGTGCAGATATTGAAATCTTCTAAAATTACTTTTGCTTATACAAATTACAATTTTGATATCTACTGCATTTATTCATTTGCATTTTATTGACTATCTTGAAGAACAAGATCTGTTAAGCTTTCATATCAGTTTCCAGATTCAACATTTCAGGTTGATAATACAGTTTATGACGTCTTCCATTTCCCAGGACATCTTATGCTATTGTACATAATGGAGATTTTATGCTTTTAAAATCCCTCCATGTAAACATCACGAGTCAAGATCACGGGTAAATATTCAGTGTGAGGGGTATGGCTCCCACCAGGTGGTGTTTCTCTCTTTCATTTTCAATGCAAATGATCACCTGCTCATATCAGGCAAATCCCCAGGTGTTCTGAAATTATGTATTTTTAAATTGATCTTCATGTTAACACGTACTCATGCTGCTTGTTTATCTGCTCCTTTGCCAGGCGTAGTTTGCATTTTTCCATGAAGTTCCACCTTTACTGCAAGCAAACACACTCAAAGAAATGACTCATTGGATGAACTCAATTAAATTGTTGGCAGGTTTTCCATCCAATAATTATATGCAACTCCAACTCAAATTTAGCACATTAGTGCAATAAAATGTAATTAAGTTAGTCCAACTCATTTGTATCAAATACATCTCAAATAAAATAACGATATTCATTATATTAAATTAATTTGTGTTTGTCCAACTCAAAATATAAACTAACTAACTAACAAAATATGCAAAGTCCACACAGAAGGAACACCCCGACTGGGAATTGAACCCACGGACCTCTGGCTGTGAGGCAACAGTGCTAGCCACTACACCACCGTACAGCCATGAAAGTGTGTTCACCTCATGTAAACAACTGATTTTCAGCTGGCGCATGTGCAAAGGGTAGTCCTCAATTAAACACATTCATTTTGAGTTGATATGCACACCATCTAACCTAAATAAATCTAATAAATGAAAGTATTCATACATTTTGTGTTACACCCATTAAATATAAATATCTATTTTTGTAATTGATTTATTTAAATGTATCAAACAATATTTAAATGTGTCACCTCGAAGAAGGGCTTGAATCGTTTTTGTGAGTGTAACCTAAATAAATCTAATAAATGAAAGTATTCATACATTTTGTGTTACACCCATTCAATATAAATATCTTCGTTTTGTAATTGATTTATTTAAATGTATCAAACAATATTTAAATGTGTCACCTCTAAGAAGGGCTTGAATCGTTTTTTTGAGTGCAGGCTGAGCATCACACGAGAGGCAAACGTTGCACAGCTGTCAGCGCATTGAGTTTGGGCTAAACCTTTTGAGAAAGAAGTCCGTTATTGTGCTGGAGAACGTAGCTACATTTTGTCTTGTTATGGCATGATTGAGTATTTATTTGCAAGGCATCGAGCAGACTGTATGTTTGAGTGCATACCTTTGTCCAACCTTCCTCGTCTTTGGGCGCCATGCGTTCTCTGCTTTGCACACGTTGTATGACTTGTAGCTGAACACTGTCGATGCCTCTGCTGCCCGTCTCAAGACTCTGTCTCAAGAACCCATCTGGACAAGTCAGTCGTCTCTAATAATGAAGCAAAAGACACAGCACATGTAGGCTGGAGATCAACGTGTTCCTTACCATACATATGAAGCATGCATGCTCATCAGCACAGGGTCCGAATGCAATACTTTAATCTTCTGAATGGAAAACATGGTATTGGAATTGAGTGAATGGCTGTGTTTTTCTCTATCAGGAAATCATGCATGAATCAAAATTGAATAGCACATTCCCATTATGTAACCCACTGCATATGGATTCTCACTATAGTCTTACACCTTATGCCTTCTCACTATATAATTGTTGTATATGTGTTGAGCTACTGAGGTTTTTTTTTTAGATGCTAAGTCATAATTCTGAAATAGTATCTCATAATTTTGATTTACAGGATCCTCATTTCTTCCTCTACGGGGCGGAAATCGTGTGCCATAAATATCTCATGAATATTCCATGAATATTATATTCTATCCGAGGCTATATAGTCCTCTCAAATCAAAATGTCCTTCTATGGTTCCCTGTTACTGGCTAGAAAATATTTGGATATAATATTTCAAGTGCTGCAAAAACAGAACATAAGCAACGGCCTACTATGTGACGCTGAACCTCTTTACTCCTTCTCTGTCCCCACAGTGAATTCCCGCAGCTGCAGCTATGTCGGGGTTTTTTTGGCTGAGGGAGCGAGTCGCCACTCCCTGAACTTTGACACGGCTCGAAAGGTGTGTGAGCAGCTGCAGAGCGACTTGGCGAGTCCAGAACAAGTCCAGGAGGCCTATGATAAAAAAATGGAAACATGCAGGTGAAACCACAAGCTTTTGTTTCATAATTACCTTCATCGATTGTCGTGCTGAAGACATTTTTATTTACTGAAGACGTAAAATAAATAATTGTAATGTTTGCTGAATACAAAATGCATTATTTAAGCTCTGAGACATGAAAGAAATATCATATTTATGATGTAACATTTATGGAACCCATATTCGCCTTCACTTCAGTTATAGGGAATCCGTTGCTCATAATCAGACATCATTATTAACCACAATTGACCTTCAACTTGAAATGCTCTTAGTCTTCATTATTGCTCTTCATCTAGAGATTTAAAACCAGAAAAGAAGAACATGGTGTTCCAGTTTTACAATATGGATCCACCATTTGGGAGCCACCCTGTCGACCTCCAATAAACCTTAGTATGATGAAATGTGTTCAAACCTGGGATTCTGTCTCAACAAAAGTAAAACAAAATTGTCATTTTATATGTTTTTTTATAAAAATAACAATGTTGTCGCGTCCATTCAGAAACGGCTGGACCAGCAATATGAGCGTTGCCATACTCAGACACTCGCACCATGAAAACTGTGCAAAGAACATGACGGGCTTCATTATTCATTCACGTGAAACTCCTGAAGAACTCTGTGATGCTTACTGCTATGATGACAAAGGTGACTATGTCCACAGGAAATGGTTACACTTTCTTAGTGCAGTCCACAATTCAACTGTTGTATAGGCCTACTGTTATTTGTCTTCAAATCTGTCCTGTTCCCACGTGCCAGCTGGACCTGAGGAGGACTGTACGAAAGCATTCGCGGTGGAGGAATACTCAGACGCACCAGGTTAGTACCATATACACATACTCACCCTACTGTCAGACATTAAGTGCCCATTAGTCACCGTGTATCAAAGGTTGAAGCACTGCTATACAGTGAGGTGAAACCAAAAAATAGAAATTGAAAGCAGTGTAACTTTATTTTTCATTGGACAAACTGAAATGGGACGTCAACATCTAAAAACATGAAATTCAACCTTGTCCATCGTTCACAAAAAGAAAGTGTCCTGTTACTTAACATGACTTTTAAGAAGCATGTCAAAATCACAACTAGGATTTTTTTAATAATTAAAAAATGTATCATTGGTCTTAAGTGCAGCAAGCGGGACAAGACTAATTATGTGCTGTTTATTTGTATAGCACATGCAGCATGTCATATCTGTCATGGCTCTCTCTGATTGTATTGTCTGACGAGACATTGTTCAATTATTTGACTTCACATATATATATACATATATATATATACACTACCGTTCAAAAGTTTGGGGTCATCCAGACAATTTTGTGTCTTCCATGAAAACTCACTTTTATTTATCAAATGAATTGAAAATTGAATAGAAAATATAGTCAAGACATTGACAAGGTTAGAAATAATGATTAATATTTGAAGTATTAATTTTGTTCTTCAAACTTCAAGCTTAAAGGAAGGCCAGTTGTATAGCTTATATCACCAGCATAACTGTTTTCAGCTGTGCTAACATAATTGCACAAGGGTTTTCTAATCAGACATTAGTCTTCTAAGGCGATTAGCAAACACAATGTACCATTAGAACACTGGAGTGATCGTTGATGGAAATGGGCCTCTATACACCTCTGGAGATATTTCATTAGAAACCAGACGTTTCCACCTAGAATAGTCATTTACCACATTAACAATGTATAGTGTGTATTTTTGATTAATGTTATCTTTATTGAAAAAACAGTGCTTTTCTTTGAAAAATAAAGACATTTCTAAGTGACTACAAACTTTTGAACGGTAGTGTAAATATATATATATATATATACATATATATATATATTTTAGAACTGTATAGGATAACATTTCCACTGTATCGGGGTTATCTGAACACAAGACGGTGATAAACTCAACTCAACACGCACTTTTGTAAGCATGTGGTTTGCATTGTATTAAACTATTATTATAACATTACTGTGGCATTATAACATTTCTTAAAAAGTAAAAAGTAGTTTGAATCCTAAAAGAGAAGGTTATCAGGCTTCACAACACTGAAAACGAATATCCAGATAGACACCGCCATATTGCAAACTAACGGTTAATGTTGTTCTTACAAAACATATCAAAAGTAATGACTAAAAGTGTGCATGCTCTCCAATCAGATGAAGCCTCACCACAGCCTCAGGTCCCAACACCAGCAGAGGGCCAGGAAGAGACTATTCCAAAAACACGACCCGAGGAGGCTTCTGTTAGTGAGGGTGGCGACCCGTCGGCAGCCACCGGAGAAGAGGCTCTTGGGGACGTGACCCAAATGACCCCGTCAGCCACCACGACTACGAGTCTAGACAAACCAGCTGCTGCCACGGAGAGTCCTGCAGTGGAAGACAACACCGTTGGAGCGAGTGAGAACAGCAATGTGGGGTCCACTTTCACTGCGAGAGAGTTTGACCAGCCCACTGGATCTGGCATGATGTCCCCCTTCTCTGAGGAGGAGGACACGTCTCCAACTGTTGGAGAGACAGACGAAACACAACCTCCTACTGACGATGAGCCACAGAAAGGGAAAATAGAGCCCGGCAGAGTCGATGCCATTACAGAGCGTAAGAAAAACACAGCAAAAGCAACACATACCTGCTACAAATGAAAGCACAGGTTGAGTTGAAACAAAGTATTGAACATGTTATGTGTTCTTGTATAATTGCCATGCAATAAAAAGCTCCCAGTGCTTGTAACGTTCAGCTTTAGTATAGACTCTTTATTAGATAATTTGAGTTGATTCTACTCTGTAGTAATATTTGATTTTATACAGTTTCCTACCTCTGCATCTTTAAAATAGAAAAGGCTGATTCTTGAGTTAATGTTTATTCATAATGCACACCTTTCTAAAGAACAGCTCATCCTGACATCAGATGTAACAGGTATTGGGTTTACTTAGATTAAATAGTTAGATTTGACTTTATTCATCCCCAGGGAGAAATTGCTTGGAGTAACTTTAGGAACACATGACGCCCCCTTGTGTTAGCTTGAGCTGTGATGTCATTAAAACAGGCCTCAGTTATATTGCCCTTTATATGTCCCTAGGATGAATTACAATCGGGCCCAATGTATTCAACAAACAAAGTATGTATTGATGGCATATCACATTTTTCAGACGAATAACAGAAATAGAACTAACAGTTGAACACAGATAATTTAAAGGAAAACTATTGATTGTATAACTGGTGTCACAAAACCTGCAGCCTCAAAAAAAGAGGATTATGAATTTTCAATGTAATGCAATATGATATCAAAGACCATTTCCGTGAAACGGCCACACATACATTTAAATAATCCATCTAGTTTTGTTTAGGTTCTCCTAAGTGAAATGTGTCAGTGAATGACCTGTATGTGAGATGATTTGAATGTTTACCCTTTGTTTTATTTACATGCAGCTCCACAACAACAACAACCTAATGGCAAAGGACGGGACCTGGGGTCTGCTGTGCCTGAGTCCGACCACCATGGCTCAAGGAGTGAGCGGCCACATTACTTTACATACGTTCATAACACACTGAAGTCATATAAGATCATTATGGGAAATGTGCACTCCTATTTGGATCCAATCTTTATTTCTTAATGACTCAGCTTAATTATTTTTGACAAAAAACTTGTCATTGCTCCCTCCAGACTGGCTGGTTATCATCGGAGTGATTGTGGCCATTGCTGCTATTCTTCTCGTGTGTGCAGCTATTGTCAAGAGAAAGAGGTATGGATATGATTGCTATTCTTTGTTTCCACCTTGTGCTAATAAAGCTGTCATGTAACGTGTTATGGACCGAAACATTGCCCCCTGTTTGCCTTTCTGGGTTCACTAGCATTGTTCAAAATGGAAACATCAATAATATATCATAAATAACTGTGTCTGAATGTACTCTTGCAGCTGGTTCGGCAAACAGCAGACGCTGATGATCACGTCCAAAGACGGCGGTGAGGGAAACGGGGCTGCAGCATCAGCATCCAGCTCCCACTCCCAGGAGAGAGAGCAGGAAATGGTGACCCTCATGAACAAAGAGAAGATCCAGGAGAACGGCAACACAGAGGAGTTCACCGTCATCACACTAGAGGAGTCGCCAGATAAAGAACAGCTGGCGTGAGAGAATAGTGGAGGGGCTGGCAGAAAAGAGCGAGGAGAGGCAGGCTTGGCGTAAGGAGATGGTTTAGAGATGGAACAGGTTGGGGCTCCCAACACTGGGTGGAACAACTGCTTAGGTGGCCAGCACTGGATGGACACCACGTAAGGATATGTGTGTGTGTGTGTTACTTCCAGAGATTGTCTAACTGAGGTACCATATTGTCTCGGTTCAGCGGGGTCTTTCAACCCAACATGTGCATCATTTATGGTGTGGAACCATGCATGATGCAGCAAGGTGTGTGAGTGTGTAACGTGTCAGTTCTTTGTGTTTGTGAGCTGTATGTTTCATGTTAATGATAGGGCTGGGTAGACGTGGGTTTCAAAGGAAGGCTGGATGAGGGTCTAATTTAGGGAGAACATTGATGGCAAATTATTATATTGGTGGATCCTAAATTGTAGAGCCTTTCACTGTAAATGAGAAATGACAAGTTAATGATGTGAACTGGGTTATTATATTTGAGATACTGTGGATAAAAAGAAAAATCTTAATTTTGAGCAAAACAGCCTTTGGTGTTTTACATGTTTCATCTCCTTGTTTTGTTTACTTATTGTGGTAACTTTGTATATTTCAGACATTGCCTGTGGACTGGAGTTTTTTCCATTTGCAATACAATTGGGGCTGTTAATACCTTAATGTATGCAGGTTTGAGTCCCCTTTTCTTGGTCTCTGTATATAACGTGTATGTTTTGGAAATGCCTTAGCAATAGCTGCAAGTGCTTTTTGTTGTTTGGTAGAAAGGGGCTTTGTATCTCTTTTAAAAAAAAAGGAATGTGTCATTTTTTAGGGTTATTTAATTAGAAAGCAGTACCTCTGAAGTACACATTTGTGAATTAATCTTTTGCAATAGTCAGAGTGGAGTGAATATTGTATGAATGAACTTGATGTATAGCATCCAAAACTGTGCAATTGATGCACCACTGAAGCCCATTATTATGGTATGCATTTATATTGGGCTGGTAATAATAATGATGATGAAGTCCCGAATGTTATCCTGAGGATAGGTGGCATTATAAAAATGATGGAGACATACTATATACACAGTGTGTACATTGATTAAGAAAAATCAAAGATCGAAAGAAAGAATAGGATTAATTAATCATCTTTTAAATGCTAAAAGTATGCTCATTTGCGTCAATTGAGTGACAGCGGCCTAGCTTTAGATGATAAACTACATGGCACCTATGATAACAGGGAGCCGGTTTCTTCATAAAAATGGGGCTGTGACAAAGTCGTCTACATAGGGGAGGGGGGGGGGGGGGGGGGTAATAAAGCTGTTGTGCTTGCCAATGTGCCAGTTTTTGTACATTTCCCACATGTAAACAAAATGCTGCAGTTTTTCTACTGACCTTCCCCTTGGTGAAATATATCATTCATTGTGTCATATCAATATTGTTCCTTGTGTGACAGCTAATTCTTTCTGGTTCAATATGAAAATGCAGAATTACATCCAGCGATTGCAAACTGATTTCTTGTTTTTTTTCTTCTTTTCTTTCTGCTTTTGCTCACATGGTCATGACAAATTAACAAAAGACGTTGCTGAAAAGATTTGTAATGTCATGGATGAAAATAAATGTGCATAGAAAGAGATGTGCCGGAAAGCGTCGTGTTCACTCACTAATTATTCTGTATGTGTGGAGACAAAAGAAGCGAGTGATTGACATGACAGAGATGTGTGAGTGGTTACATTTCTCCATATGAGAAGAAGTTAGGTTTCCATGGCACCAGGGTCGTGATGTGTGAATATGTTAATTCAGGAAACATAGATTGAGATAAAGACGACTATTTTGAGAGATGACATTTTTCCATACAGTCTTAAATTGAGTTAGTCATACAAGGAAGGCGGTTCTTTTCGTAATTTTGTATACGATAGCCAGCCCTCCTATACTGAAATTTTTATGAAAGTCTATACTATGATTTGTGTGTGCAAGTTTTCGGGAGCCTATTTTAAAGCTGAATAGCTAATAGAGATGCTTAGAGTAACATAGTGCGTCTCTAAAAAACCACGCCCACCGGTAGGGAAAACAACCGGCACCACTATGTACAACACACCTCGGCCAAAATGACTGTGTCTAGGTAAAGACGTCAGGTTTCTAAATTGTACCTTTACTTTGTAAAGTAAACAATACGTACCTATAATATGTACAGTAAAAAGTTAAATATGTAGCTCTAAGCTGTACATTATAGAGTACAATGTGTACCTCTGAGGTGTAGTACAGTAAAAAGTACATTATGTACCACTGAGGTGTACTTGAGTAATAAGTAGAATATGTACCTCTGAGATGAAGTACATTAAAAAGTACAATATGTACTTCTGAGGGAAAGTACAGTAAAAAAAGATAACTTAGTACCCTATACCTACAAGACTGCAGCTGATAACGTGAAAGCGATGATGAGCTGGGACAAGTTAACAGTTACCGATGTGGACAACTAGCCACCAGTTTCCCCTTTCCTCCAGCTGATTACTCAAGTTGTATTGCCTGTATCCTCAGTGTTATTGTTTGTTATAGCTTATAAAAACGAGTTATGGGTTCTTTACTATTGTTTACCCCATCATCACGATGTCAGCCAGGATGCGAGCCTTCTGCCCTGCAGTCTGTCTCCCGACCATGATCCTGGAAACAACATACTTTATTTTGATGATTGTTAATCTATTCAGCCCCACCTCAGTAATCAAAATTATTAGAGATTGCATTTACCTGTGTTCGAAAATGACACATGAATGCTTTGGGTCTAATAATTCTTATAGAATATAGTAAAGGCTAGATTGGCGTGACACCAACTGAATGACAGAAGCAGATGTGAACATTGTATATCTGTGTGTGACAGTTATGTAACAAGAAGTAAAAAAAGAAAATCACACAGCCAAAAGACCAAGATTTAGTTATGAATCAACATTTATTAGTTATATTTGTATATGTACACCAAAGGGTACAACACTTATTGATATGTAGAAACAGTTTTGTATGTATACCACAGACCGAGGCAATAATTCATGTCTTTTTTTGTCTTTTTTCTGAGTAGTGTATCTCCCCCACACATACACTCTGCCTTTACATCAAAATTACAACAGCTTTAGGAAAGAGGAAAGGCTTATAAAAGTAAGATTGGGAAAGCAAGTTTGTTGGTAGGAGTATGACAGGTTATCAGCTTTGTTTAGGAGTTTCTTTAAAAATACACACTTCAGTAGAAAAGGACAAGCTTGAAGATATACTGGCTCTTTGTTTGAACTACCGTGTCAATCAGATCTCATTTCATAAGTACTATTTAACTCAGCTCCAGGTGTTTGTTAGTGCATATAGTTTATGTGTAGAAAGCAATAAAAAGGCAAGTGGAGTATCGGCGGTTTACCAAGTGGGATTTCTATAAACCTCCATAATGTTGATAGCATGTCAACGGTCAAATGTGTGTGAAGGTGTGGCGTTTTGATGATGTGAAAGATCTCGATATGCAGCTTTAAATGCACGTGCAACAGGTAAACAGAGTAGCCTGAGACTAAAGCCAGTTTTCTTCATTGAAAAGACAAAATGATTCAGATGAGTCACCTGAGGAATGTTGCTCTATACTGTAACCGGCATCTGAATGCATCACATGTTGTTTATTCTTTCACACAAATCAACAACTAGGCTGTTATATTCCTCACTCTATCCTACATACAGGGCAAATTTGACCTTTTCCTTTATTTGTCTCTCTTTTCAGCAACCTTTATATATCTCTTGTTGGCCCCATTTCTTCAAACCCAAAACTTCCCCTCGCTCTCTTTCTGTCTCTCTCTTCCTCTCTCTCTCTATCTTTCTCAAACAGCGTTTGCTTCAGGATCACTGGAGTTTCCAGAAAAGTCTGCTTCGCCACTGAACAGAACAATTATATATTTATTTATGTACAATGGAAATGAATGCACACTGTTTATATCTTCATGAACAAACATTCAAAACTCTTACATTAGATTTAAAAAAAGATATTTATATATTTTTGTGTGACAGGTAAGTAAAACATCTCGTTAACAACTATTAGAGAACAGAAAAACAAGCAATTTATTACACGATTTCCTCTCTAAACATTTTGTCTAATCTAATTTTACTCAGGACATAGATGATATATTTTTTTCTCACGGATTACTTTAAAAATGTCACATCAATGAAACTATATTCCTATTTACCATTTCAACGCCTCCCAACAGAAAACAAAAGGAACAAAACAAATAAACAAAAAACATCTGTTACCTGCAATATATACACAAAGTGCAAGGAGGCACTTAAAAATATCATGCATTTAAGATAGTGGTGCATAAAATAATTATCATTTTATTTTATTCATGCTTCTAAAACCATGAGTTTGGACATAATAGTGGTCCAACACTCAATCCCCATCGATGATACTGTAGTGTATCTCGTCTCCTTCATGGAGTTTTTTCTTTTCTTTTCCTGATCACAAGGTTGAAAGCTCAGACTCAGAGGGCCCGATGTGTGTCAGTGCTGTGCTCAGCAGCTCGCTAATTACAAGTAGAAATGTAGTTTCCAGGAGTGTTTTCGTGTGTTTGTATGTGAGCCTTTCAAAATGGTAAATGTGTGTGTGTACTCGTTGTTGGATCGAAGCATACTTGTTAGCCGAGCTTAAAACAAAGCCAAGTTGAAAGACATCTTCTGAGTGTGTTTCAGGAACTAAAGGACATAGTGCTGTGCTAAGTGTGTCGTTACGTTTCTTAGTGTTACTCTTCATGGCATTTGTTGTTGGGATTTGAAGTGAACATATTCAAGGCAAGGTTATCATTAAACAAACTAAGACAGGTGAGAAGGACATAATGCTGACAAAGAAATCAAATCTCAGCCACATCACAGAAGTCTCACCTCTCACCCATGCAGGCTAACAATAATTATCAGCCAGTAGTCCAGCTTCATTTCTATATTTGCAGGTCTTTTTAAGCCGTTTGGTTATATGAGAGGAATACAGTATATTCATATTACCTGATAGATGGCAACATTCTGGCATAATGCATGTGAAGTGTCCATTGTCCTAAAAAAAACACCTTTGAAGCCATATGGACACACAGCTGCAGCATCTAGGGTTTGTAGAAACAGTCTTGAGCTCTGGTGGCGAAAATATATTGTTGTTTACCTTCTTTTAGGTCTGGCTAAACAAGACGCTGGCAAGCCTCCCAGAAAGGGTTATATCAGGGATCTGTCTCTGTTTGTGCAAGCCAAGAATACATCTGTCAGCCAAACCTTGCACTTCTCTTTCTCTGTTTCTTAATAAAAAAAGAGCATTAAGTTCTGGTGGTTCGCCACGTGTCCTCTGTCAGTAATAACTGTGTCTGTGCTAGCAGAGTACGCACGTTGAGGATCATTCAAACGCTGGAATGTTATCTGAAATATGTGTGTGTGTCAACATTTTCAAGGTCAATGCTTAGAAAAGTTGTGCTGCTATGAGGCTTTTTTTTAAGCTGTACAATGACGAAGTACACATTTTAGGGTTACTTTTTTTCCCCCTGTAAAAGAGTAAAAATACAAGCCTGAGTAGCTTCCACTGTCCCTTATTTTCTTTTTAAAAATAAATTTAAACTTGGAATACAACCAGTGGTAACATGAAACAATAATGTGCATGACTTTGATTATGCCACTGACTGAAAACGATCCTCATTGGATTTATTTGTGCTCTATCATTCTGTTTGTGCTCTATATTATCTCATTCTGTGCTACAGATTATTCAGATACGTCAATTATTTATTACTGTCGATTTTTTACAACAATCCCTTTGGCGCCTAATCTTCTTTTAATTTCATTGGCATCACTAAATATGTTTTTGGGGGGGGGGGGGGGGGGAAGAGAAAGTGTGACGCTTTATATTTAGAGCAGTGCTTTTCTTAGCTTTGAGGCTTCAACTGAAATGGTGGTAATAGTATCTGCGATTAATGGACATAAATATTAGAAAGCTGGATAATGTGTTGTGAGTGACGTCATGGAGGCCTCTGAGTTGATTGATTTTCTGCTTGTTTGGTCCCTATACTTAACTTGGTCATGTTCTTAACTTCAGCTCTCACTCTCTCTTTCACACACACACACAACATTTATATCTCACTCAACAGGTTACATTAGGACAAAGAAGTCCCTTTCCTTTACAGCAGAAAAAAACAAAAAAACAAAAGGGGATACAAAAAAATGGCATCCATGATTTGTGCTTTATAATTCCACTGTGACTGCTCGTAGGTTATGAGGCTCAGTGCGGTTATCCCGTTCCTAACTGTTCTCCCTGCCTCCCACCTTTTCATTGGTTTGCTGGACCTCAGGGATAACGAGTAATATTGGGCAAATGCAGTCAGATGCAGTTGAACGTCTGACAGTTTGAGAACCAGAAGTGATGCTTTTAGATGAGAGACTGAGCTGATGTGGAAAAGCAGTGGCGTTACGCACACATGTTGATGGTACTGACAGGGCTGAAATTAAAGAAAGTTCAGTCCCAACATTACGTTGGTTGTCATGATGCTTTAACTTCTCCTCTCATCTTAATAACATCTCATAAGTGTAGAACCAGGATATATTGCTCAGCAGAGTGTATATAACTGTGTTCTCGTCCTTTCCTCCCCCAGCCTTGAAGTATGTTGTGCAAGTATCTGCTATACGGACATAACTGTGCTCTAATAGGTAACGTATATCTCTGTTATCGATTCACGTGAATTAAGTGAATTAGTATTATAAATCAGTCAGATACAGTTACAAAAACTTTTAAAGGGACTAATAAAAAAAGAAAGCTACATAAAAAAAACAATTAGTAGTTCTGTTCGTGTGACTTTTTTTTTCATTCACTTTTTCACCAGATAGGAAAGCTTGTGGAGCCCAGGAGCAGGGGATCTCTGTGCTGCCATTATTCATGTTTCCATGGTCCCTCCTCAACAAGCGTGCACTCCGCAGCAGAGCCGTTAGTGGCTGAGGTTACCTGTAAGCAGTTAGCAGGGAGATCTAAACAGTTGATCCAAGGCACAGACCAAAAACACAGTTCACTTCTCATAAAACTTTGGATCTGCATTACGGATTCAGTGCTCCCATCTAAGTTTCAGCCAAGCATTGTAATTGGTCGATCAGGCTTACAACGTGCATGAAGCATGGTTGACCATTATTTATTGCTTGCTTTTGCATCAAAAAAGCACATTTACCAATCAATGCTATGTCCTAGTTGTCACATGTTGAGGTAATAATTTGAGATAATACACATGACTAAATACTGTATAAATGTAAAGCCAGGAAACCATTTAGGACAGTATTTTCTGTAATTTTGGGTGCTGTAGCGTTGGTTCTTTGGCATTAAAACATTGCCTCTTCGGTAATATAGCTACTTTGCAATATAACAAAGCAATGGAAGAATACTGGAAATCCTGAATGAGCTCTGATGATCATGCTTATCGTCCTAAGAGTGGAGATGATGACCAAAAACAGGCAATACAACAAATACAATGAATTAATGCAAAATAGACAGATTACTTTGGAAACAACATACACAAACTACATAAGGAATGATTTGTTAGGTTTTAGCTATTTTGCAAGCACTCTACATTAGGTTGTATCTTTGAAAACAGGGTTAGAAAAGTCAAACTATTTACAGGCTAAACAGACCAGAACACAGAAAGAAATGGCATTGTGGTTACTTGAAATAGCAAGCCTTTGTGTCACATTTAAATGTATTTTAATAAATAGAGATCCAGATAGGAGGATACCACTTTTTTTACTATAGACAGATCACTTGACAGGTTGCCAGTGTTGCTAGGCAACACCTTTCATTCTTTAATAAATGAATAGGCTCAACAGTAGCCCTTTTCCGCCAGGGTGTGTCTGTGTGTGTGTCTGTGTGCATGTTGGTGTGTGCGTGTGCGTGTGTGTGTGTGTGGCAGGGAACAAGCCCTCTGAACCCACACATATTAATCTAAAAGCCCGGATCACATTCAAAGACGGGATTCAAAGAGCATTTTGTCACACATTGCGTCACAGCTTTCAATTTCACAACGGACAGAAATAGCTGGTGTCAAAATGGAAGAAAAAAATTGCTGGGAATGACTCACTGGCAGCTTGGTTCAAAGTGTATATATAGGGAATTTAACTACTTATTAGCTTTCACACTTTCCTGTTTAACAATTAAAATCCCCTTCATTTGAAGATAAAGCATATTTAACAAAATCAGATATTAAGCTGAACAAAAGGAAAATGAGAACTAAAATTATCCAAGAAAAAAGAAAATGGATGCATTGTGAATTTTTGATAGATGGGAGGACTGCTAAATAATTCCTCAGGGTCATGATGAGGATTAACTGGATCTGCCTTTGAATCAGAGCCAATCCCCCAACAGGTGACCGTCTGATCAGGCTAACTACAGAGCAGGAGCTGATCTATCCCTCATGTTCACGCACTGAACTCCAAACATTGTGTCGTTTGTGTCATGTTGAAAACATTCCGGCTTGAGTGCTTTCAAATATTTGGACGTTCATTCAACACAAAAGCTGCTCTTCAAGAAAAATGAAGACATATGTCCACATGCATTGTTTCTCGTGCTCCATTTAAAATCACAGTGGGTGTATGAACATTATTATGTACAGAGATGCAATGAAAGAAACAAGTCAAGCCAACATGCAGGGTGAGCGTGCAACAGCAGAGAGGGTTAAATACAAGTCTCTATGTCGAAAGCATTAAATGTACCTTGCATTCATCTACTACGACAGAATTGTTAGCAGCGGCACTAGAGGTTGCGATATCGGTAGAGGTTAAGACGCACTGGTTGGAATTGTTTTCGTGGTGGTTCTTCATGTCGTCGCAATAAGACTGGTTCTTCGACACCAATTCAATGCCGTCGGATTTGGCCGCATGTTTGTCCAGCTCGTCAAGCTCAGCCTTGGACAAGTGGTACACGATGCCTGCACCGTAGGAGTCACCCACCACGTTCACTGAGGTCCTGAATCGGTCACTGAGGACGGAGAAAAGCACAAACAGATGTTCTTCTTCACTTTATCAAATGAGGAATAAACCAGCTGGGACTCCGAGATGCATTCAAATACTAAACCGTATGTAGAAGCAAAGAGAAGAATCAATATGTAACACAAGATATGTGTTTGATTTGTCAAACTCACAGCAGCCAATCAACAGCAACCAGCAGACTGATGTCTTCGGTTGGCAGGCCGACAGCGGTCAGGATCAAGAGCATCGTCACCAGGCCGGCACTGGGAATACTGGCAGCTCCAATACTGGCCAAGGTGGCTGTCAGGCTGGAGGGAATCACAGCGAAGCAGCAGTCAGTCACGTTGTCTAAATCTATCACACCTAAATTGAATCCCAAAAAACTGACCTCGCACTCTGCCACAACTCAAACACCAATCCACGTGAACACAGCTTCACATGACATACATTCTCTATGGTACTTGTATATAAGAGCAGCAGCTGCAGAGCACCAGAGTGGGTCCTCCATCACACATGGTGAGAGGGTTACATGTGAGAGATGGGTTGTTTAATTCAAGGTTTTTGTGGATTTGCATGTTATGTAAATGTCAAGTTGAAAGTTGTCCATCCTTGACTCACTCTGATATCAGAAAGGCATGTGGGAAAGATATTTACAGATTGGTGTCAGTCTTCCTGCGTAGCATGAAACCCGCCACATGCTGTCACTTCCTCCTGGTGGTTTATTTTCTCGACTGTCAATCTCTCTAATGTTGGTGCTTTGAGCCAGAGAGGATTTTCTGTTCCCTCCACCCCTCCACTGCTGCTGTGTTTTTTTCTGATTTATTAAGAGCCTGTTTGGTAAACGGGATCTGCAGGGCTCCTTTTAAACTTTCTTTAAGTGAGGGGAATTACAATTTGTATAGTTATGACAAAAAAACATAAAGTTAAGTCCATTCAAGAAGCGTACTTTCATGTGGGGGTTGTTGAAATATAATGAACGATTTCATCATTTTGCAACACTAGTGTTGACATTTAATACATAGCCTTATGTAAATGACATCAACTGCTAATATACATCTGAGGCTCAAGGATAAACAAATCATAAGAGTCTCCTGACCTGACAGTGATAATCTGACCAGGGTCGAGGTAGATGTCGTTCATCTGGGCAATGAAGATGGCTGCAACCGCCTCATACAGAGCAGTTCCGTCCATGTTGATAGTGGCACCGACTGGGAGGACAAAACGAGTGACTCTTTTGTCAATACCTAAGTTCTCCTCCAGACAACGGAAGGTAACGGGCAGGGTAGCAGCACTGGAGGGAAGAGGCAGAAGAAGCTGAGTTATACTTTGTATCAACTGGAGAAATAACAAGAACCAACTGTGCATGTATTCTGATGCTGACCTGGATGCTGTCCCCAGGGCAGTGACCCAGGCCTGGAAGATTCCCAGGAAGAAGGTGAAGGGGTTTTTTCTGACAATAACAAAGTAGATGGTGGGCAGGAAGATTGCTCCGTGGATTATGAGGCCAACAACCACTGTCACCATGTACATGCCCAGCTGTCTGCCCACCACCTCCAGGTCCTTGATGGAGATGATCTTACCACAGATAAGACAGGCAATGCCAAAGGGAGAGTACCTGACACAAAGAAAAGCATTAGTTATTACTTTAAATACAGAAGACAAATAATTTGTCAGGAGGCAATTGGTTTTCTGTTTCACAAAGCTATGCTTTAGCATGTAATGACTTAAAATAAGACATTAACAGTTATTTTTGGCTAAAAATAACTGAGTTTCAAAATGAGTCAATGAGATTCTTAAGTGATACTGACCACATGATACAGATGACAAGTCTCATCACAATCTCATTGAGGATGTTGAAGAATTCAAGCATGAGTCTGGCCCTCTCGCCCATCTTGCCCATGCAGATGCCAAATGCAATAAAGAAACCAATCATACCTGTGACAGAAAATAATAAATGTATCAAACTTTAAATACCAGCGTGGACGGATGAGGGGATTATTATAGAAAGATAAGAAATGTTCGGTCCAAAAATGTGGCTTTGCCCAAATATTTTATACTGCAAAATTGTAAATATAATACTGTAACTATTGCCAGTGTGGCACGAGGGGAAACAATCGGTGAGTTAGTCAGTTCAACATTTTGGCCCCAAGTGAAAATTCTCAACAACTACCAGATGAATTTTCAATGACATTTGATAGAGATATTCATTTTGCCACAAGAATAAATCCTAATTTACTTTGGTGATCTCTTGACTTGTCCTGAAGGTGAAATGTTTCAAAAGCTATGGGGTGCATTGCCATGACAACAATCTCTGTTGTATACATTGTTCTATGACCAAATATCTGCAAAACTATTGACATGATCGGCATCAGCTTATGTTTAGTTCTAATGGGCAAATGTTAGCAAGCTAACGTGCTGAACTTTGACGGTTAACATGCAGAATAGTATTCATGCTAAACATCAGCAGTTCAGCCTCAATGAGGCATCTCTGTAGACTCTTTTTGGTTTTGTTTAGTAGTAATAGTTCACATACTGTTATTACGTACCCAGAACATTCATGCCACTCTTGAACTGAAGGGATTTGTTGACGATGAACTGAGGCTCCTTGGTAATGTTAGCCAGCAGGCCTTCGACAGATGTTGCATTGATATCCTCCACAATTACCACCTCTACCTTCTGCGTGACGGTCTGGATCTGAGTTAAAGGAGGAAAACATACTAGTCCTGAGTTTGATGAACAATACTGAAATGAGGTATGATGTTTTCTATGACACGCGGCCACTGCTTCTTCTATGGTGTGTCCTTACAACCCAAGGTGCATTTGGATTCGTCTATTAACAATTCATCAGCTATATAAAGATAGTCCGTGTCTACCTATTTCCAGACATACAAGCTTGTGAGTCTCTAACTTGAATTCGGCCGACACATTCGATACCATATTAAGTGATGCCATCCATCCAACACACAACAGTGACTTTCATATACCCCAGTCTTTCTAAGCATCTAGCACCTGCACTGACTGTCACTTAGCATTAAATTGTGTGAATCATCTTGTTCGTGTTATCGTCAATTACCTGTTGGAAACAAGCCTGCACGAGGTTATCTGGGAACAGGTTCCGGATCAGATCGAAGAAGGCATCCAAACTGGACACGTCATCATTCTTCTCTCCCTGGCCCAGATTCTCCTTCAGTTTGGGGTTGCCAGGGTGGATGACTAACACCAGGATGACTCCCAGTACAGCAGCAATCATAGTTGTGCTCATGTAGTAGACCATAGCTCTGCTTCCCAGGCGGCCGCTGGATTTGGCATCCAAACCAGCCAGACCTGCATCCAAAACAAGCACGATTATGTTCACCTGGTAGTTACTTTGACTTATCGAATGGTAATCTTGACTTTATACTGCAAGATATGAAGCCTGGATGTAAAGACCATCGGGTGTTTGCATAATAGTGTTTGATCATGTGCATGATTCTTGTAATACAGCAGAGGAAGGTGTAGATGAAGACTAGGTCCACAATATCCAATAGCGTTGTATTAATATTAGGGCTGTCAGCGTTAACGCGTTAATCTATGCGATTAATTTGGCCGGGTTAACGCACTAAAATATTTTAACGCAATTTTTTATTTTTATTTTTTTTAAACCGCGGCAGTACGGTTTGACACTGTTTCCGTTTTTAAAACAATTATTTCTCCGCGAAAATAAGGAGCAGAAATCAGTTTAAACTCGTGGATGAATCAGTCGGGTTTCCTCCTGCGCTCCTTCCTCCCGTCTCCCCCTCTGATACACAGAGGAACGGAGGGCGACGTGTCGGGTGACGCGGCGCGGAAAGAACTCGTCACACGAAACCTTCACCGTGATTTGTCAATCCGTTTGTCTGTCAACATTTCGGTAAAAAAAACAACCAATGAACACTCAGTAAATCACAAAGGACCGCCCACCTCACAGGTTAGGCTCATTTAGCAGCCTGTCAGTCAGAGAACCAGAGGACACGGCGCGAGGACAATGAGCCTCATTTCAGAGCTGAGATTGTTCTGGAATGTTTGATGTATAACACGTGGGGGTGTGTCACATGCAAAAGACTTTAAACGGTGAATTTAATTTATTTTGTAAAATGTATAAAATGCCCCCAGCCTCCAGAGGGTTAACGTGACATATTTGAATGTCAGTCAGTTATCAAGGCCACTGGTTCTGCTGTTCAGTGTTAAAGATGACAGGACCAATGGGGTCTCAATATACTTTTTTTTTTTTACTAATCTGATGTTTCACTGAAGAAACAATTTATCATCCACGATATTAAATACCTCGCTGGCACTGTATATGTAGGCGCCTCTTTGAAAACACAGCTCTGTGTGAAGTTTTGTCTTTAAAAAGAAGGAAAACACTTTTAAGCGCGATTAATTGCGATGAATTAATCGCAATTTCAAAATGTGCGATTAATTAGTTAATTTTTTTTAATCGATTGACAGCCCTAATTAATATAGATATAGATATATTTTCCATAAGAGATCAGTCACCTGTGATTAAACTGGAGATGATGAGTGGTAGGATCAACATCTTCAGCATCCTCATCAGGATGTCACCAGGAAAAGCAATCACCATGACAATATCGGGGTGGATCGGGGAGGCGACACGAAGCAACATCCCAAATATACATCCCAGGATCACACCTGAAGTTGAAGGAGGAGTGTGAGTTAGTGAAACCGGAAGAGTGTATCACGGCAAAATAGAAGACAATCGGAAATGAAGTCAGATATTGAGAAGTCAGAAGTCATTACAAAAATGAAAGTAATTTCTCATGGGTGTAATATGTGCTAATGTGAAAATCGTAGGTATAATCCATGAAATGGCAAATGAGCTATGATTATCTCCATAATAAATGTCTCAGTTGTTAGGAGCTGTATGGCTGTCGTGCTTAGGGATTACAGTGGGCTGAGGAGATGAAAACCTGCTGAGAGAGAGTAAAGCTCATGGAGGATTACGATCAGATCTCTCTGAAGCGGTAGGGAGGAGGCAGCGTGTCAGATTCCCTGCTGAAACATCTGCAATCTCACCAAACCCAAAATGGTTTTGGAGGATTCTTTTCCCTTTGTGGCAGGGCAAATAAAAGAGACTCACGACACATTTCTGCCATCCAGTGGGTTCTTTGCAACCTAACCTGTCCTCTGGCCTCCGTTCACTCTCTACAGCTTACAATCAGTGTCATTCCAAAGATCAGCCTCTCCCTAACGAAGCCACTGCTGACCCGTGAAATACTTCTTCCAACAAACAGTCATTTTCCTTCCACACAGCATTTCTGCCTCCAAAGGTCAAGATGACCTCTGTGTGCTCTAAGCCCTCTGTAGCAACTACAGGTCCGGTAGTTGTCCTCTGTGTCTGTCCATCTCACACACTCCAGCGTGCCCCCTTGGGGCTGCACTTCCTCTACTGCCACACCACTGCCAACGATCGCACAGGCCCGAGAAATTGTTTAATGACACACACATTTATTGTAAACTGTCCTCTGTGCTTCAATCTTGCAGCATCCTGTGGATTCTGCACATCCAAGGGTTTAGGATGGCACTTGATTTCCTGCCTTCTCTTTGGCCCATTTGGAAGTTTCCATTCAGGCTCTTATCTGCGAAGTGACAGATGATCAATGATCATGCTGGCTCACTTGCCTTGCGAGAGTCCTGCCAAGTGGGGTGAGATGTTCACATTACACATGCTCACATAAACACACATCCATGCAAGCAGGATACACACAGACAGGCGCACACACAGCTAAGTTAAATATACGGTACACGCATACATGCATGTATACAATTTTACCAGGCTCATAGCCTATTCTTGTTCATGACATGTGAGGGACCACACGGCAGTCACACACAGCAAACTATAAGTACCATGTGCAGATCAAACTCAAATCTGATTCAATGCTTAGAACCAGACATTGATCGACTTGTGTGCCCTTTTCTTTAAAAATACCCCTGTGGCAAAGTGAGGCAATGCTATTATCACATTATGTTCATGCACCACCAGAGGATGTTGTCTTGATGTCCAGTGCTGCAGAGTGTTTGATAGCAACAGGTGGCTCTGAGCTGGGGAAGGTCAGGACACCCAGTCATCGTACTGTCTGTTACACTGAGCAAGCACAGATGGCATCTCCTCCTCATGTTATGAGCAGGCTGCATAATTGAGCTCTGAGTTACCAGAACACTGATACGCCGACCACAAGGCGACTTACCGAGGATGGTGAGTGTGAGCAGAAGGTTCGTGAACAGCTTGGAGCAGATTTTGGCACATTTGGACTGAGGCCTGGCCTCGATGGGCTCCAGGTGACTCTCGTGCATCCTCACCTCAACTTGTTTCGGCATACTGTTGGCACTGTGATAGAGAAAAGGCACACATTAAACTGTGATGAACAAAATGCTGGACCCTTTCAAAAGCACACTACGGGCGAAACAGGATAGTTAATCTGTATGTATCACATTGTTATTGTGGTAACGGGAGAAAAAACAAGGCATTAAATTGACTACCATATGATAGATCACCATAATACAGAAATCTGTTAATTTGGGGCTTGCATGATGTTTCTGAAAATATATGTCTCATGTTGTTAAAAAGACAACAGCGCATGGTAAAAAAATGTTAAGCATTCAAGTGTGTTGCCAAGCTGCCACTCCAACACTGTCCATGATTGCTCGAGCCGATAGTCAACAGATGGAAGCTGACTACAAGCTGCTCGCAACATCGCATTCCTTTGGGGGCAGTACTTCAGACACATAGCATCTGAACACATATATATACATTTTTTTTTAGGTTTTAAAATAATTTAATGTGGACATTATGCAATTTGACTGACTGAAATCATTTCCAGGATACCTTTTATCATTCTGAAAAGGTCATATGCACATACACAGAACAAACAGTGAAGACGATTGCATCCCGAGTACAAGTTTCAAACCCAGTTCAATTATGGGGACTTTACAACTTTAAATAATGTATCATGTGATCATCATTGTCTATGCTTTTTAATAAAATACAGTGGTTCAGTGTATAATAGCAGGGTGTATCTGGACATCCATTAAGTGAAACAGATGCCCACTTGACAGTACAACTGTTTGATTCCGGAGAGAAGGAGCAAACTTATTGCCTGTTCAGATGTATTCATCACTGTGGCAGCGGGGTGTGTTTAGGCTTGGCTGCAGAGTGGGTGCAGCGGGGGGGGGGGGGGGGGTGGTTCAGGGAACGGTGTCTGATTGGCATCAGCTGGTCTGATGGGTAATCAGTCCAGCTGATGACAATCTGTGTTTTGTGTATCTGCGAGGCTTTGTCTTTGAAGGAACTGGATGGACTGAAGACGGGAGGGGAGTGCTGAGCAGAGACACTGTCTGTGGTCTGGAAGAATAAAATATATTACCAAATATCACTCCGACTGCTCATTCCGTGGTGCTTATAGGGAGAACCTACTAGTGACGGCTAGAAACCTGTCACAATCACCTACACATTCACTAACTCAGACGTGACTGTGTGACTGTGAATTTAGAAGCACATCAAATCTTAGATACAATAGTAGGGAGAGGGCGCTCAGTCACGTGGCGTAATTAGTTGAAAGAAAGGTGATTTATCATTACAGGCAGCACAGTGCCGCTTCCTGCTGTGTGGGCGAGGTGTGTGTGTGTGTGTGTGTGTGTTAGCGAGAAGAGAGCCAGCTGTGTGTGTCACATGCCAGTTAGGCAGTTGTTCAGTAACTCAGTAAGAGCTTTATATTCTTTCTCTCCTCAACAATATGCAGGAATAATATATCCTATTGTGTTGCTCGGTTTGACGTTCTTTTTGTCTGAGATAATATCTAAATGTGTATCTATTTATCTTCAATAAGGCCATGCACATGTCTGCTGTGATGAATTACAAAGAAAAGCCAAGAAGAGATAATGTGACTGACCTTTCACCCCACCCCCTGGAGTTCATGGCGTATAACTAACTCACAAATGAAAGTCTCAATGGGGACAATTTTCTTTTTTTTACCTTATAACCCCCCCCCCCATGTCCACGAAGAAGTCAGACACTGCATAGATATTAAGTATGAGGCTGGCAGGTTTTAAAGCTGACAATCAAAGGCAAGACAACTCAACTCCTCAAGAGGCATTTAGAAAACGTCCTCACAACCAGAGGCTCTTTAAGGTGTTATTTTTGTTGTGTAAGTACTCACTAATAATTCCACACAGACGCAAACACATACACACACCTCCCGCAGCTTTGTAAGCTTGGCCATAGGAAGACCACCTGGTCAGCTTCCAGGCACACAGATGGACCAGTCCTGTCTCCTCTTATTAATTTAAAAATGAAGTGTGAAATACAGAAAATACATTTCATACTTCAGATAATGGCTAAATGAATTAGTAAAGCCCTAGGAATAAAACCCAGAAAAAATACCATTACCATGTAATTCAAGAGTGATGAGTGCTGTTAATTGAATTTTTCGCCGTTTCGCTCCCTTTCATTATTTTTAGCACTACGATGGAGAGAAAGCAGACGTTGGACGTCACAGAGGACGGAAATTATTCTGTCATGATCCCCTCATTAGCACCTCTCTCATCAGGCGTAGGACAGATGAGAAGGGGGCTTGTGTGACTCAGTGATGGATGAAAATTAAAATGTACGAATACAGCAGAGAACAGTAAATTACCATCAGTATGTGTTTTTCTTATGTGAAATAATAATTTGACTCGATGGGGAATTCTTGTGTACATTGATTTTGCTTTCATCGTCAACAAGTTTGGAATGAATTCTCTCATGCCATGAAGAATAAAACTGAAATCCATCGAGTTACACTGGGACGCTGCTTTTAGAAACTGTGAATATAGAAAATAATTAGAAGCATAAAAGTCCAGTAGGTTTAATGATTTAAAGAATATTCACGCATGCACACACACATCCAAATAGTTTCTTCTTCTCAGTCTCTAATGGGATCATTTTATAAATCGGTTAATCTTGGCCGAGGGCAATATCAAATGAATCACATTACAGGACCGCTAAGCCATTAAGTATTAAAGCTGGCCTTAACTAATCAACAGATGGTTTCAACCCAGATATACAGACACAAATGTTTTTGTATTTCAGTTCCAAAAGAGATATTCCTGTATATTTTATCTAATACAAGTATAGGAGCTAGCCATGTTTACCATTGACTTTTACAGAAAATAGAATGGCTTGCATTGAATCAATAAAGAAAATCAAAGTATGTTGTGCCTCGAACGGCAAATGAGATACAAGTACTTACTTAATTTCTGTTGGAGTTGAGCTAAGTTCTATGTACATTCACCAGGATCAAATCTCCAGCCTTTGAGTTTCAGAGTGAATCAGCTCAAGGAATCGTTAGTGGGATCCCGACTGCTCCATCTAAAACAGTTCCCAGATGTCAGCAGGTAATGTCCCGAGCACAGCCTGTGGCTGGAAGTACCGGCGCTCTGCTGACAGCGAGCAGCTCTCAGCTGTTCACGAGTTCTTCCAAAGCATCCAGAGAGGAGCGAGTCAAACCAACTCAGGAAACAGACCCAGCCACAGGAACCTGAATTGCCCCATCCTAAAGTCTACAACCCCCCATCAGCCCCCACCCCTTGACTCCTTTACCACCACCCACAACCAGCTACACACCAAGGCACGCACACACACACACACACACAGCATGCACACACATCCACAAAATAGAAATAAATAATCACAAATAAAAAGAGGAGGGAGGAGTCAATAGCTTAAGAGTCAAATCCCTCAGGGACCCTCCATTCCCTGGACACCGTAATCCCCTCAGAGAGTATGCTCCCAGACTCACGAGCTCCATGGGACAGTGAGGCCGGCTTGAGATGATCACGATGATGCCTGCTAATGGCGCACAGGAGACTAGTGCTTTGGAAGTAGCCCTTTTGACGAGAGGGGAATAAACGACAAAGGCATGACTGATGGAAGAGTTATCATGATTATGCTGCCGTTTGGGAGCTTTGAGGTCATCCTGACGGACAGCAGACGAGCGTTAATGTGTGCTGCTCTTGCTACACCATATTATGTCACTCTTTAGGGTATTGTAAATGGTTATGTCACAGTCTTCCAAATCCGTCAGATGTACATTAGGCATACACGTATACTTATTTAGCATAAGCCACACAACAAGTCTTAAAATATTCTGTAAAAATAAGATCCACACATTCAAGTCTCACAGTGTCCAACATGTGGATTACGTATTCCCACGATTCAACAAAACTCCAAGTGCTGATCGCCAAAGCACAAATGATCAGTGTGATTCAAGCAAGGATGGTGTCACGCTGATTCCCGTCCAGTCTCCCAGCAGCATGGGACATCCTATTGAGCAGTATCACATTCTAATTAGGCAGATGTGTGGGAAAACTATTTCCTCTTTAAAACAAATGGCCAACTGCACAACAAAAGCCAGAGGAATCCCGTCCCTGTCGGCAAAGGTTGTGTCATGAGAAATCACTCATCCTAAATCCCTTGACATGTCACACTCATTGAAAGGGCGCTCGCAGCGATGAGAGTATTTTCAGGATGGAGAGTAGTGCAGAGAAGAAGGGGTTTCGAGGGGGAGTGAGAGGAACACTGGGGGAGAAAGGGGTACTGGGGTCACACCAGCACCTCTCAGCCAAAAGAGGGGCCTGTGAGGGAAAGGCTGAGGCAACCATCCCTGCTCTTGGCTGATACCATGTGAAGCTCTCTGCTTCCTCTCTCTTCCTTCTGAGGGTCTTTGTTTCACGCGCAAACAGTGGCAGTGGCCCCAACTCGCCCGGCCAAGCGCTGCATCCCAACTGGCAGGGGCGAGAAAAGAAGGGAGGGGGTTCAAATGGGAGGGGGTATGAGGGTATAGCGAGGGGGGAGGGCAGTGGGCATGTCCAGAATGCCAGTTCTTTCAGGCCACTGATGTCATGCCTGTGCCCACCGTGGGAGAGCACCGGAGGGACCAAGGCGCCCCTTTCTCTCCCCCCTCCACAGTCTCTTTTTCCGGGATGAATGAATCTTTCAGAAGCTGCAGCCCATTGTATCCCATAATCGACAGCGATTATCCCGATTTTATGCTGCCTTCCCAGTGCGAGGAGTTCCCTGAGTGCTGGCATTGAGGGACGCTGGGATGCAGCAAGGACCACGAGGGGTTGTCCTAGCAACACTCTTCGGCTTAGAGAGAAGGGCAAACGGGCAGCCGCACACAAACACATGGCCTGCACACACACCGTGGAGAAATGGTATTCAGCTTGAAAGATTCGCAGACGGATAGAGAGACTATATTTTTACATCACCAGATAAAATGTAACTTCATAGACAGAGACGTATTATTGCGTTAAGCTTTTGATTGCATGTAGAAACTGCAGGACATTTACAAAAAGAGCTCCTCTGGGTTCCATCTCGCATAATTAATGAGCTTCTGTCATACCATCCACAACATGTGCTTACATAATGATTCACAGGTTTGCATCAGTGACCGTTTGTGTGTTATTCTCATCTAATTCCGGTTGTCGGGACCATGCACGTAAATGACGTTTCCTGCTGGTCTCTCAAGCGGCCTGATGGCCATTCTCATGACTGGAGCGTCACAATATACTGTGAGGTAAAGACAATTGGAGAAGTGCCAGGCACCGGATATATCTGTGCACCCCCCCCTTCCGGGCCTCACAGCCACTTGCCATGCAGTGGGAAGAAATGAGCTCACACTGGCTGCCTAGGAGCTGTGAAAAAGTCCCCCCAAAATGAAGCTCTCAGCAAACACTTCAGGTTGCGCGGCGCATAGGAAGTGGGAGATAAATTCCAGCTTCTGAAGAAAGGGAAGCTTTGTCACTCTCCGCCTCTCGATTATGTACCCCTCGATGGAAGTTGGGATGAATGGATTCAGTGATTGATAGTGATAGAGAGATGTGTGGACTTTCATGCAAATCTGGTTTATTCCATCAGCAGTGTAACTCACTGTTGTTCAGTAGCAAAACAAAGAATAGTGCTGCTTGCTAAGACACAATATCCCCTCTGAAAAGAGAGACCATGGCAACAAGCTTTCTCATCGGGAAGCTGCTTTATAACTTTGTGTAGATTCAACCCCAAATATCAAACCATAACTGGCCCCGGGCTTTTCCAGTATACATTTCTTAAACAACTGCGCAAATGAAATTGACCTTCCAGTTTCTTGGTCAGTTCATCTCGAAAAGACACACGTTTAAAAATAGAAGAATATGTTCTTATATTAGTGGTTGGGAATTTTCACATCTACAACTGCTCAGGAAAATAATTGTATTTGTGTGTCCATAATCTCCACATATTCATGTATCAGAACCGGTTCTGAATCGACTCATACGAGGGCACGCACTTCCTAAATCAAATAGTACAGGCAATATCACACGCTTCATCGTCTTCATCTGGTTTATTTCAGAGTGACCCCAGACAAATGCAGGTGTGCAGAGTCACTCTGTGGTCTACTTGAAAGCTGTGTTGAACCACTTCCAAGTGGACTGTGGACTGAGAGAGCGGTGTTAAAAAAAACCTGGCACAGAGCCAAAGGAACTTCACATCGAATGGAGCAGATTTCAATTAATTTCCATGCTGTAACTCAACGTTTTTGGAATGAATGCTGAATGGATAATGAATGAATACCAAATAACTCTAATTCTAAAAGATGATCAGATTTAATACCAAACAATTTGCTCATTTACAGTCCAATGCAGAATAAGTGAGTAAATGTGTCATCAGATTTTTGCTTGAATAGAGCAGAACAAAGGAAATATTAAGTTACAAAAACATGATGCAAGTAATATCTTGGAGAAGTTTCATTTTTTTAGAGTGAGTAGCATAATTTCTCGCACATTATAAATTGTTCCCTTAATTTCTACACCTTTATGATTTAGTTGCTGTTTTATATACTCGGTGACGCCTTTTGATGGAGGCCCTGGACTGTGGAAGGAGCTGCTTTTACCACAACAGATCCAAAGTGATCTAATGGTTTGCATCCCTGACGCTAACGCGTGTAAAACCTTAAAATAAAGTACATTGACCTCTGGGAGCAAACCGTCCTTATTAAGCTGATGTCTGTGTCTGTCTTTAAACTTTCTACTGTAGATCACAAACCTGCTTTTCAGTTACTGTCCATCATTTGCTGCAATTAGCCAAACGCTGCTTACATTGTATGGTACAACTGAACCACTAACTCACGCTCATATGCTGCCATCACATCTTTGAAATTGTATTTCATAATCAGGGAGCATCAGCATCCTGGCAACTCCTGATTGAGCCATACTCAACATCCTCTAAGGTTTCACTTTGTTGGGCTCAACTCTTTGTGCCCATAATGAGGCAGTCATTTGAGAGAGCCTCTGTGAATCCTGAGGCGAGTGTTGTCGGCTTCGTAGGTCTCTCAGATGTGACCAGTCCCACTGTAACTACGTGTTATGCGCTACCGGCCTATTGTTGTGGGGGAGTGGGCATCATTGGGCTGAATTGGGTGCGTCCCATTTATTTGGATACAATCTACAGAGAGCGTACGTTTGATCCAATCGTTCAACAACCAACATAACAGCCGGATCCACAGTTGGGCACTCAATCGCGAACACGTACTCATCCCCACATGTCTCTTCTTCTCCTCCTTTAGATCTCCTCTCCTCTTTTTTTTGGTCTTGCATTCAAAGTGTGTAACTCCAAACTCTCTGGCATTCGTACTCCATGTCTCAGCTTGTGTTACTCTCAGGTGTTCCTCCATCATGTCCTAAGAGCCTTAACTGGGATGGTGTTTTTAGCGGTGTCTTTCAAAGTTGAAATCAAAAAGATGGTGTCCTCTCTCCCAGCCCCCACCTGTTTCTCAAGGCTGCACAGATGAAAGATCATACATATAGTCAAGGGCTACACACCTACTGCAGACACACTCCTATTAAAGCATTTTCTCCTCTAGCTGCTCATGCGTTTAGGCCGGCTGCATATGAAGCGATGCTATCATAAGCAAAGGCACATCTGTTTAACAGAGATGGCTGTATCGCATCACACAGCTTTTGATGGCTTCAGTCCGATCCCGACAGGAGCTCATTAAATCTGCCAGTAAAGCGGGATCACCCAACCCCCTACTGCAACCATCGCAATGGTATACCCGCTACATTGCTGAACATGGAATGAGAGAGAGAGAGAGGCATATAATAGACATGGGGAAGAGTGGGAGGGGTGAAACGCCGGGAATGCCAAATACAGATAGATGTGTAACAATGTATGAGAGAAGGGGGAATGTAAAAAGGGGGAGGGTAGAAAAGAAAAGGTGTGGCAGATAAAAGTGGAGAGAGAGAGAAATGAACGGAATGTCAAACACATTAAAAAAATAGGTGATGGTGAAAAGAAAGGGTTGGACGGAGGTCCGATTTAATCAATCAATCAAAGTGGAGAATGAGATGGAGCATGTCTCCACATATACAGTCGCCTACATGGACGTGTTGTCAGGTTATCCATGGATACATGAAGCGCTAACATCTGTGTTGGGCAGCTGGCTCTGTGAAATGGGATTAGTGCACAAATCACGTTTCACACATCACTCGACTCACCTGCCACACTCGCACATTTAAATATACACCAACGATACGTGCACTTAGCGCTCACTGTCTAGCCCGTCTCTCTTGCGCATATTTGTGTCAGCGCAAAACATGTAAATGCAATCTTGCGCATACACACACACACACAAACACACTGGCTGTGGTCAGACATCTCAGTTGGTCCAGTCCCATGGTATTCAAGGCAGGGTGAGGGGGTTACAGTCTCTCTCTGGATTTGCCAATACGAGGGCTAAGGAGGATGGCTGTTCTCTCACTAATGAACCACTGCAGTCGATAGGGACCGAGCCAAGTCTGCAGCGGAGGCCGTGCCCCGCTCTCCTCACACCACCCCGCAGTGATGGAAGGAAGGGCATTCCTACACACACACAAACACACACACACACCTCATTACATCAACCAGCTAAGCAACATGACCACAGACACACACACACACAATATATATATACAGGACTGTCTCAGAAAATTAGAATATTGTGATAAAGTTCTTTATTTTCTGTAATGCAATTAAAAAAATATTAAATATTAAAAGAATAAAAGGCTTGCAATATTTCAGTTGATTTGTAATGAATCCAGAATGCATGACATTTTTGTTTTTTTAATTGCATTACAGAAAATAAAGAACTTTATCACAATATTCTAATTTTCTGAGACAGTCCTGTATATATATATTTTAAACACATTACTCACAAAATCCTTCATAGTGTCATGTAACTGTTTCAGTATGATGAAAGTATTATATGCAATGTACACAGTTCACCTCACAAAAGCACTAAAAGGAGAGTACCTGTATATACACTTTACTTGCGTATCTCTTCCAACCTACTTTCATAGACATATGTTACAACTCATTTCATACAGTATTGCTTGGTTTGAATTATTATTGTGCTTTTTTAAATATGTGCCAGATGGTATACTGGATGAATCAGGTCATGCTTATGGCATTAACCAGAAATTGGAGACTATGTGCTGGAGACATGGCCTGTGGTAATGTTATCCCACGCATCCTGTTCTGTGTATCTGCAACACACATCACATCAAGGATGACCAGCATACAATGGGGAAGCACATCAGCAAAGTGTTTATTTAAATTTATTTCACTCCTGTCAAGCACTTTGTGACTTTTGTCTCTATAAAGTGTGATAAAAATACATTTTACTTACTTACTTTCAGCACGTCTTTCCCTCCCTTTGTTGATTTTCCTTCTGTGTGTCTTTCACATGTGCACACAGCATGTCACAGCTATCACAACACACCTCCTCAACTAAAAGAGTACCTTCATCTGTTATGCACCTGAGATACAAACAACACCTGAGTATGACAAACCTGCTCTGGGTCAACTGTTTGATTGCAGCAAACATCGTCTTAAAACATCCAATGATACAAAGTACCTCTAAATAAGCAAAACTTCCGCCTGTGCTGTAAGCTTAAGGATGATGACATGCCTCTAACACTCGAGCCTGCTTTCCTTTCAGGACCACTTCACTGACACTGTTCTTTCAGAACCACATGTACGTATGAGTCATTTTCTCATATCCCTTAAATGCAGTGACAATAAAAGCTTATCTCTGCCTTTTACCTCTTCTGCTCCCCACTTCATTGTTTTTCTTTCCATGTCACGAATATTGCATACTTTGTCAAACTATGTTAATATGCCTTCAGTCACACACAGCACTGGAATGCCATTAAGAGCAATGGCACTCGCTTTTCCACCAACTAATTATGGAAGTCGTTCATTATGAGAACCTCTAGGCTAAAGCACTTTCAACCCAGTTCCCCTGTTTGATCCCAGTCTCAGCGAAATCCCCAGAGCACATTCCTCTTAGCCCACTCAGAAGATGGTAAACCCCTTTCAGTCGAGATGTAAAGCAGACAACGGAAATTCCTCAAAATCCTGGCTCGCTGTAATCCTCTGCTACTAAAAGACGAGAAAGGATTCCCAGTGATGTCGGGATCTGGAGACAAAAGGATGCTGTGCAGTGTGCAGTAAGAGGGCACGTGAAACTGTTGTTATACACTACATACATCGAAATGTATTCAACTTGACATTAGATGATGATGGATACTTTATTAATCCCGAGGGAAATTGAGGTCATCCAGTAGCTTATACACTTAACTCACAAACATACATACACAAATCACAGTAGAATCACAGTAGAAAAACAATACCAATAGGGAGAACATGTTCACAGGGAGTCGGGTGTATACAGATATTGTACAGATATTACAGTGTGCAAAGTGATATAAATAGTACAGTCTGTGCAATGGGCTAGTATAGCCAGTAAAAAAAAAAAAGAGTAAAAAGATGGACAGTGGGATGGAGAAATAAACTTTTACATGTATGATGTTTTCTCTTTTTCAGATGAAGGTTGATTCATAAACTTGTCTTTCATCAATGTAAAGAAAAAACATTACAGATCATGTATTATGTTGATAGATCGATAGAAAATAAGATAGCAAGATACAGTAGATAGATAGATGATAGATAGATAGATGGATGGATGGATAGATAGATAGATAGATGGACTCAGCTCTTAATGAACCAGTGCATAACGTGGTGAGCCAAAACCCTCTAACAAAACCCTCTCTGTGTTCGTTAGCCATTGAGGCGAGCCGCTCTTGGAACCCGCCACCCCTCCTTGAATAATGGACCACTTTACAGGCCTCCAAGTTAGTTCACAGAAACTAAAGCTGGGAAAAAGCTCACACAGGGTTCATTGGGAGGAGGGGTAATTTAATTGTTTCCTTCGTTTTTGTTTTTGTGAACCCCCCTCTTCTCTCTCTCTTCTTCTACTTCTGAAAAGGGGGCTAACAAACATGCAATGAAGGGGATTGTTTTGTGATCCGCTGGACAAGTGGGTGAAGTAAACAAAACCAGACTGTAGGGACCATCATCTGGGCTCGGCGGGATGGGATAGGCCGAGCCGTGGGGAGCAACACACATACAGAGGGAGGATTGGTCGGGCTTCTGTGGGGTAAGGGGTGAGGGCCATTTTGGGGGTGGTGGAGGGTAGAAGGGGCGAGGGTAAAGGGTCCTGGGGGAGAGAGAGCTGAGGGTTTTTTTCCCGGAATAAAGGGGAGGTGGACATGGGTGTTGGGTTTACTCCTTCGAGGGTGGGTATTGTATTTGGTGCTGAAGTTCTCATCCTTTTTTTTGGGCTCTATAAAATGTTAGAAAGTGATGGAGCTCTCCACCAATAAGCTCTGCGCTCCCACAGCTCAGGCTATTTACATACTCAAGAGGAACATTAATGCCGGCCTATCCCCCAAAGCTGGACAAAGAAGCACACAAACCTTCCTCAGAGGCCCATTACGCACTTAATTGAGGATTTGTGGAATAGTAAAAAGGGGCAAAGGAAGAGGAAGATGGGTGAAACCGGGAGGGGTGGTGGGTGAAGTGGGCAATGCCACTGGGTTTATTGCTTTTCTGTATCCCTGGTCAGATTAGATTTTGGCTAAGGTCAGGAGGATCAAATGTGAAAAAAAGATATCTAGCTACATCTTTGCATATGAAAACTCTAGGCATCATCACATTTTTTGTTTCTCCTCTATTCATCCCTTTGTTCTTTATTCCCCATTTGTTGATCCTTCCCACTGTCATAAAAGCTTTTCTCCAGAAAGCAGAATATGAGGAGAGAAGCAGCTTGAGCAACTACAATATTTGTTTTTAAAGCTCGAAAGAAGCGAAATATAAACTAGCTATATCAATATATTTGTAAGTATATTTGTAATGCTTTTCACATTAGGTCACATGGGCTCATATTTGCAACAGTCAATCATATAGCTCTCGTTCATTGAAGTGAAAGTGAACTATCTCACTGCTGTTGTTCTTATATATCATGTGCTGAGGCATGAAGAGAGCAATGGCTCACACAGGGAGCTCCATCTGATAACCAGTGTGAATCTGTCAGGTCGCATCTTGTGACAATTGTTCAGATGAAGTCCTCTTTTTGTTTTCAACAAATCTCTGAATGTGCTTTAATTGTGAATCTTTTGTTGCTGCACAATGGGCTGATTGTTTTCACTGGCATGGTCTTTGGTGCCAAGAGAAAACAAACAAGAGCACCCCCCCCCCCCCTTGTGTTTGGCCCTTCTTCCCTTTACCAATCACTTTCAAAGCAATGTCGTGACTCCCCCTGCTGACCTGAATTCCGATATAGGAGGTGCCAATGGGATGTGGGTGGTTTGGGGGGATTGTTTTCGGGAAGGAGGACAGGGGCAGTGAAGGGCTGGGTGGGAGGAGGCCTTCACTGTAGCACAGTAAACACTGACACAATGCCCTCTGGGGGCCCCCATACAGTAGCTACACGTCAATGTCTTTATGTGATATTAACTATGTTGATTCTTTTTGAAGAGAAGGATAGAAAACTACAGATTGAATCATTTAATCATTATTTGAGAGCTCTTTAAAAAAAATAGTCCCTATTAACCGTTTGTGGTGACCAGCTCTTATCTTAGTTACGGGGGAAATGTGTTCATCTTGTGGACTTGGTATCCACCAGATGCGAGTCAAAATCATATATTCTAATATTACAATAAATACAAAGCAATCGCTTTGCTTGAAAAGCACGTTCATAATCTATTACAATAAAAAGGTTTTGGCTCATTGTTTTCTTAACTTGACACGCTTAATTGTCTATTTCTTATATGCAAGTATGTGAGCTCTTGAATTGTAAACAGCTGATACTTTATGTTATGGTCTGTCTTGCACTATGAGCTCATTATGGCAAATTCCTGACAACATTTGGTGTTTTAATGAAATAAACTCACCTCAACTGAATCTCCATCTGTATTCACCACTTTTTTTTACCACATGACAAACAAGCACCACTGTTTGAGGTTACGGTTCACCCCTTATGCATCAACACCGATTATAATTTCAGGTTAATGATCGCCACTATCTCATAGCACAACAGAAGAAATGCCTGGACCGTGGCTAGCGGAGATCTATCGTGTTGCCGCCCGGCAGCAGACTCGCTCGTGAATGCCTGGGTTTCTGTTCCTGTGCAGTCATACAGAAGGAGAGCTGGGCTCTTTGTCCGGTCCACCCATGGGAGAGCCTCACTCTGTTGTGCTCTCTGAGAACCGAAACACTGATTCTATAGGAAACTAAGAGAAAAAAGAGCATGAACCCCATATGTAAGGAATATTCACATCACATCAGGAGTAAGTGATGAGGAGGAGATGACTCACAATTCAAGACCTGAAAAAAGCAAAGGAATAAGAGAGAAATCAAGTCCACGGACAAAGACAACTGGGTGATATTAAGGCAATTAGGAAGGAATGAAATGAAAGAAACGGCGAAGAGAAAGAGTTTGAGAGTAGTGAGAAAGAGAAAGAGACAGAGATAGACGAGCGTCCGAGTAGTAAAGAGTGAAAAGAGGAGCTGGATGGTACGTTGGCAGCTTGTGCGTGTTCCCAGGAGGATTACTCAAGCACTCCATGCCACACACTGCCAGAGAAGCTCCATGAATGGAGACCCACAACCACACACACACACACACATCTCTGAGGATGTCCGAACTCTGGTGTCCCTCTATTTTTTTCTCCAGTTCTTTACTGTTCTTTTCACTTCCTTTTTCTTTCTTGCCACCACTTCCCTTTATTTTCCCATCTCTTTTCTCACCCTCTAACTGTCTCACTCTTTCTGCATCCTCTCCAAGCAGCAGCGAGAGGAGAGGTGTGAGGTGGCCAGTCACAGACAGGTAACATATGCTCTCCGTCTTCACACTGCTTGTGTGGCTTTTTTTACGTACTGAGTTGAGAACCCCCCTCACCCCCGCTTCTACCTCGCTCGGTCACTCCATCATTTGGTCGTTTATCTCAACTGAAGAGAAAGTTCTATATTTTACTGTTTGTCCTCGCCATCTCTTGTATATCTTTCTGTCACTCCCACACATAAAAGCCACTCGCCCACTCTATCTCACACTTCTGGCAGTGTAAATCTTAATTTATTTGGCAGAGACTGAAGTGTTTTCTACATTGTTCTTGGATTTTATTGTTTTTCCCAGGCGCTAAACAGAACTGGAGAACATTATGTAGAAATTTACAAAATATGAAGGCAGCGAGGAGAATAGGCAGGAACTATCTGCCGCCTGCTTGCTTTCTGAGTTGTTGGCCATATATAAATGTATAGCTCATGAAAACATGACCACATTTCACATTCTACCCTCGTGCATGTGAACGCATAGGATACAATTCATCTTTCAGCTTACTCTGCAATGTCAATGCATTTTAATTTCTTTCTTTAATACTTAATGATGACTTGTTTGCCATCTGGTCTGCGCTTCCAGTGATCTGAGTATTACAAACACATCCATCCAAAGGGTGTTCCTCTTATTAATTCTCAAGCACAGCTATCTTCTTTAATTAATCCAGAAAAAGGCAAATTTGAATTCCTTAGTAAAGCAAGTCAATGAAGAGGCTATCGGTTAGCATATCTATTTTTTTTTTATCAGTGGGTTTCAACATACCTTTTCTTTCTATGTTATTTAACCACAGCTCATAAATCTTCACAACTCCCCTCCCCCGACCTGTCTCTGTACCTCACAGTAGAACAGCTTATATTTACCACACATGTCCATGCTAACATCTACTCTGCTCTGTGTACCCCGAGCGATGTCAAGCCTAATTAAAGCAGCATCTTCAGATGGCTAACACAAAATCTGAGAAATATGATTTTGACTTGTTTCACCCTCGCTGCAGGGTTTTGTCTTTGGGAGTGAGAACCTCTCTGTGTGGTATTGTGCGTGTTTGCATGCATGATTACTCGGATGCATTTATGCTTAATGGGGTAAACATATTCATGATTGTTTAATGGACTTTCAATCATTAACTGTCAACATTTTTTTAAATATTAACCAACATTAATTGTTACTATAAGTAACAGTTACATATTGACGTCACAGACTTAAAACATAGATTAGATTTTTTCCTCCACAATCTAAGAAGTGTTTCCTTAATAAGAGACTTGGGTATTACAAGTAATTATATCTAAAATAGGTATTTTCATTCATTTATTTTGATTTATGCAACCTATTAAAATGACAACACACACCCTGTAGTAAGTGACGAGCCAAGAAAGAGAAATAACTGAAGTCGCAAACGACAGTTTGTTTCCATGGTGACATTGCTGGTGATTGGAAAAATGGTGTGCGCGTGCGTGCGAGCGCGAACTACAGTGCTCGCGTTTTAATATAAAAGGAGAAAGGGCTGCAACGATTGGCTCAAGAGATGGGTGGCGATGGGGTCGGAAGACGCGTTTCTTTTCTTCTTTTTTGGAGCGTTTTCTTGCTCTGGGCAGACATAAAACACCTTGATATAATGATCTCTCGTGGGTACATTAAAAAAAATGTTGGAGAAAAGACATAAACTACAGCAGATCATTATGCGGATGGTTTTCTTTCTCGATATTGACTTCGTACATTGGATCTGTGAGAGCAAACCTGAACTGATGTAATGCAGCCAGACACGTTCTGAACTCAGGATATAACTGTTGACTGGTTTGTCATAACAATCCCAGTAATGTAGACAGGGGCACCGTCCCTGTCACAGTGGCACCGACAGGACTTCAAAGCGACTTCCTTTCCTTCTGAACCTATGAGGATGTTCCCCGTGTGTCTGCAGGCTTCGGTTTCGTGGAGATCAGGATTAGCTTGTCACACAGAGGGTGTGTACGTGTGTATGTGTGTGTGTGTGTGTGTACGTATGTATGTGTATGTACCTGCAGCACTGGTACAACGTGTTGCACGGGGCTGCTGTCAAACGCACAGATAACCCGTTTTGAATTCCCTGTGATGCAACAGCAGGAATAATGGTAAACTCCATTTATCGACATCAAAATTAATTCCACTTTTATGTATTGCATGCACGGTTGAGGCAGTAATCTGTGAGGCTATAAAGAAAGATGTGAGTGAGTGCAGCATGTGCAGCGCGAGATATATTGTGGACCCTCAGCGCTCCGGGACTTTTCACTGCAGGTTGTCACCTCTATGGCTTAATTTATGAGCATCTATGGAATATTGAACAAGGAAGAAAATGTGGTTATCAAGAGGGGGGTCTGCAAACTGGTGTTGAACCGTAGGCTATATGGAAATGGTTTACCCACACGCTTGCATCGTTTCTCGTTTAAAGCAATTATTTCAATTATCAAACCATAACCTGTAGCCTATGAAAAACAACAAATAGCCTACAGTGACAAATAAACCGTGGATATACTCATCACCATGAACACTGTGCGTGTATTGATTGTTGTGTGCAAGCTAAAAATGTAAATAAAAAACAGCGTCTTACCTTTGTTGAAAAGCAAGATGCAAAAAGTTATCGGTGGTGTCCCCTTGCAGGGTCTCTCGGTGTCAGAGGGGTCTGCGGAGCGCACAGCGGTCCGGGACAGGAGCGCGTCTCAGACCAAACGGAGGGCTTTTCTGTTCGTTAAATCCGAGGAGCTTCGCAGCTCGAACGATCCCACTGAATGAGCCGTGCCTCACCTCGCTCTTCTGTGCTTTACTCCCCCCCACCCGCCTCCTCCCGTTTCGCCCCTCTTTGTCTCCACAGCATGGGAATGCCAACTCCCGTTGGTTGATGATGTAGGCCAATAACGAACCCATCTCTCTTGTCTGCCACTCTCTCACACATGCACTTACGAAGTTGATGCACAACCTGTTCACAAAGAGGTGTTTGCAGATTGTTTAACCACAGAGATTACGTGTGAAATATTGCATTTACATGCAGAGGGTTGCAGGTCATGTTGGATTTGATGTAATCATTTATTTAGATGCACTGGCTCGGGATTGTTGGATGCATTAAATTAAATTAATTAATTTCAATGCATCTTCTAATCTGCTACATTATGTAGCGCAGGTCTAATTCCTATACGGTTCAACTGAAAATAATCATTCATCAAGAATGTCAATTATTTAAGATTTTAAAATGACCATTCATCGATTGATGATCAAAATAGTGGCCGATGACCATGTTTGACATTTAGGTGTAAAACGCTGACATACTTCAAGATCATCACAGTGACCTTTAGAAAAGAGGAGAAGATGAAAGTAAAAGGGATAAAGCAGGAGCAGGTTGCCAGAGGCCGGGCAACACGGCAGTCTTTTAGGTAGAATTAAGAGGTAGGTTTCAGCTGATGATCTGAAAGCTCCTCACCTTCCACCTCGCCGACATTGGAACTAGGTCAGGCTCAGAGAAGCGCACCTCTCATACATTTCTGGGAATTCCAAACAGCTACAGATCCGCCACTCAAAAAAACGATTCAAGCCCTTCTTAGAGGTGACACATTTAAATATTGTTTGATACATTTAAATAAATCAATTACAAAACGAAGATATTTATATTGAATGGGTGTAACACAAAATGTATGAATACTTTCATTTATTAGATTTATTTAGGTTACACTCACAAAAGCGATTCAAGCCCTTCTTTGAGGTGACACATTTTGTTATATTTTATTATTTAAATATATTAAACAAAAAACGAAGATATTTAGATTGAATGGGTGTAACACAAAATGTATGAATACTTTCATTTATTAGATTTATTTAGGTTAGATGGTGTGCATATCAACTCAAAATAAATGTGTTTCATTGAGGACTCCCCTTTGCACATGCGCCAGCTGAAAATCAGTTGTTTACATGAGGTGAACACACTTTCAGGGCTGTACGGTGGTGTAGTTGCTAGCACTGTCGCCTCACAGCCAGAGGTCCGTGGGTTCAATTCCCAGTCGGGGTGTTCCTTCTGTGTGGACTTTGCATATTTTGTGAGTTAGTTAGTTTATATTTTGAGTTGGTCAAACACAAATTAATTTAATTTAATGAATATCTTTATTTTATTTTAGATGTATTTGATACAAATGAGTTGGACTAACTTAATTAAATTTTATTGCACTGATGTGCTAAATTTGAGTTGGAGTGGCATATAATTTTATTGGATGGAAAACCTGCCAACAATTTAATTGAGTTCATCCAATCAGTCATTTCTTTGAGTGTACTTTAAGATTTATGGATGACAGTGTAACAGTTTAGCTCCACGCCTTCCTTTTTGTAATAGTTGTTTTCATCCTGTCACACCATCTCGTCAATCCAACTCCACTCACCTGCCTCTGATCACTCCCTCGTTAGTCCCTCATTCCCTTCACCTGGTCCTCACGCCCTTCTCACCTGCAGCCCATCCCCTCATTAGTCCCTCACTATTTAGCTCCCTCACTTCCACTTGTCCTCTGCCAGATTGTCTTGTGCTTTCGTGCCAAGTTCTCCAGCGTTATTAGAGTATATTCCTGACCCTGCCTGCCCTGACCTCTGATTCTCTGCCCTGCCCCTTTTTGGACTTGTTTCCTTCTTCGACTGATCTCCTGTTTTTTACCCAGCCTGTTTCCAACCAAAGACAGTATTCTGTGTGACTCCTGTCTGAGTCGTGCTTTTGGGTCCACTCTAATAGTCTCGTGACAGACAGTCAAATTAAACAATCTAGTCCATGCTATTTTGGAGCCATGCCATATCAACAAGAGGAGTTTAGGGTAGATGGATTGCTCATCAGAGGATGTGACTTTGACATGGAGAGCACCGTTCATATACTGTTGTCATTCAACCTACCAACATCTCTAAACCACCAATAAGCGGATCTGTTAGGAGAGAGCTCTTTGAGAGGGGAACACTTCTCCAGATGGTGATCTAGCAGTACTCCAGGCCATGCTCGTATTGCTCGTCAGATTATTCAACAGTGTAAAACTGAAAACTTATTTCAACTATGGATGGCTCTTTGCTTTTTATTGGGCAGCAAACAAGAGAATTATAAGAGCAAATTCCCCCAATGTGCTGCAACAATTAGAGCCAGATGCTGACTAAGACAAGCGCTTTGTGGAGCACCTTTGACACAGCTGATATTCCACTTCTGCACATTGTCTAAATGCAAAGTTTGCATTTTGAGACCCACCTCAGACCACCCGTTTTAACAGTTGAGTGAGCCTTTCTGTGTGTCGCTGGCTGCTTTGTGTGGGCAGCACCGATTAGTGGCTATATGCAGCCGTGCCACCATCAACAAACACAAATAAAGGTAATTATTGCAGGTATCGGGAATACAGTTATTCTTAGTGACAAATGCAGTTGGTCAAAGTAACAATTTAAGTTTAAAAAGTGTGTAGACAGGTTCAGCGAACATCCTACAATTATTTAACCATTAAGCAGAAACTCTAGCAGCTGAATCCTAATTAGATATATGAATCAGGTCCTCTGAGTAACAAACATCTCTATCTGAAACAGAAATGATGTTGTTAATCCGTAAGCAGAGCACCAAAGGAGAATGTTTGCAGGAAGCAGTGACTGAGCAGCAGGAATGGACAGGATAAGAAATAAGCATATAACTATTAGAGAGCAACTCCCCTGAGAGTGAAAACAAGTCACTGAAGAGTTATAGTTCTTCTTTTGTTGACTGCAAGTCTTGCAGATGTTTTACCATCACTACAGTATTGTTCTAGAACCGTTACATTGTGTTATATTTGTATACAAGTTCAGCTATTTCTAGATCTCCTCCAACTTATTACATCAAAATAAAAATATGCTTATAAATCACAATTGTGCCTAATTATATTATCAACACAAAGTCATTTCTAAAAGTGTAATAACTTATAGCATGTATCCAGGGTAATTGATCACTCATTACAACAGTAAAATCTGCTTCCTGGGTTACGTTCTCGGTGATGGGTAAAAGTTGCAGTCCTTGAAGAATGATCCTTCACCTCCCTTCACCTCTCAGTCATCAAAGGCAATAGAGTATCTTAAGTATGGAGTTAGAGATAACTGGATTAGCTGTGTTGCACCTTGACTACACTGACTGGACTTTAAGACGACAATGTCAACAGCACACATGTAACAGCTTGTTTACTTTGGTGTAATTCTCATCATCCACTTCTTGTACCGGTTGACCGTAGTTCCAGTGGGATCCTATTGTCTGAATTCATTTGTAGTGAGTGGATGAAGGTCTATTTATGTAAAACAGCAGACTTATCACCATCATTATTGGGTTACTGTTGTCCCATATAAACAATTGTCTTGTGCATCTTCCAAATGTTCCAAATATAGACATTTGAATGGATAGATACTATAGATCTGATGACTTGTACTGCAAAGCAAGGAGCATGCTTGCTCTGCATGTGCTCTATGTGTCTAAGATGCCAGACATGCTTTGCAATAGGAGGAGGATAGATGAGATTAAGTGTCTTGTGTTTGCAAAAATGTAATTTTGCTGTGATGATTTCTTAAAATCCATAGGGTCGCCAAATAGACCTTTATTCCCTCACTATACAAAGTCATTTAAAATAGGATCACACTCAAAACACACTGGAAGTACGACCAACAACATATTTGTTTTGTATTTTCAGCCCATCTCAGGTAACCTGGAGGACCAACTGTGAGCCATGATGATTCTGAAAAGGCTGGCAGATGTGCTTATGGTGGTATGATAATCATACGGATTATGGTGCATGATAATCAGCTCCACCTAGCCCTCACCCCGGGGCCAGCTGTGGGTCGGTATCACCCAATAGAAACAACTCTGACAACAGCAAATACAAGTGCTGAATTACTAATTTTAGAGACACTGAGCATGACATTACTCAGTTAGTTAACTATATTAGCAAATTGCTACAGTTTGCTTGGTAGGATAATACAATGTGTATTTATATATATATATATATATATATATATATTAGTGCTGTGAAAAATAACGCGTTAACTCAGTTAATCCAATTACAGGTTTAACTAGTTTTTTTTTTTAACGCATTTAACGCATGCGCAGAATGAGCTTCCAATCCGTCTGTTGTTGGTCGTTGGGACGAAAAAAAAGTCACTTGCAAAATGAGCTTCCAATACACCACTTCAATCTGAACTCTGTCCGCTCTCATGCAGACGGTCTGTTCATCGGTAATGATCCTTCCGCAGGTTCACCTCCGGAAACCTTGTTACGACTTTTACTTCCTGTAGATCAGGGTCTCAACACGTCGATCGCGACCTGCCAGTCGATCGCGGCGTAGTGTCGGTAGATCGCATGACATTAAAAAGATTGGCCCGCCCCCTGACATGTTCTCTAGAGCACGTCTTTGTTCTTTTATTAAACTAAACGTCTGTTGTTGATCGTATCTCCACAGCAGCATGTCATCTCTGTCTCTACGCGTTGCGTTAACACTTATCGATCTCCGTTTGGCGCGCCACAGAGCTCCGTGCGCGCGCATCGGGACCGAGCAAAAAAAGTCACTTGTCAATCTGTCCACCTTTAGATTGTATCATGGTGGAGTTAATGGTTGACAAACAAGAGAAAATGCTCTGTTTAACCCTCCTGTTACCTTTACATTTACTAACATATTTTACCCTCGGGGTCAATTTGACCCCAGCAATTAAAACCTCCAGAAAATTATTAGAATTAATATTGTTTCCCAAGTTTAAGTGTGAGGTACTTTATGTTTGTTTGTTGACTACCTAAATAGCCCTTTAAATAAATAAAAAAGTTGATATTTCTGATATGTTTGACACAGTGAAAACAGCCTGGGGTCAAATTGACCCCAAAGAACACCGACATTAAACATTGAATGGGGTCAAATTGACCCGAAAGGTAACAGGAGGGTTAAACATTCTGTTTAGGATGAAGATGTATTAATGTTCCATATGGAAGAAAACTGCTAAATAACTGCTGAGTTGCAGCACCATTGTATAGAAGAATGTATAAATGTATATATCCGTCTTTTGTCATAAATCTCTATGTTCTCACAAAATATACCGAGAATATCGGTAATATGTGATTAATCATGATTAATCCACAAATACCTGTGATTAACCCGATTAAAAATTGTAATCGTTTCACAGCCCTAATATATATATATATATATATATATATACACTGCAAGCAGTCATAGCAGTAGTATCAGTACTAGCAGACATTATATAAGAATAATTACTACTACTGATAATAATAATGACAGCAGCAGTGAATGACAGCAGCAGTGTATGATGATAATTGTTGGAAAAATAACTATTTCAACAGGACTGTGACCTTACAAATAACAGGATATTGGACTTTTATGGTGTGAAGGTCTTCCGTGGAGGAGAGCACCAGTAGGTCCAAATATTGATGAGCATTCTTCTTCAATCACTGATAAGAATAAGAAGTTGACCACAGGTATTTCTAAGAGAGGATAACTCATCTGCTTATCTGGAGCCTCATCACAGAGATAAGGGAGACCTGTTTCTGGAGAAGATAAGAAACTGCTGAGGCCGGTCCGGACCACATTATCTCCTGTGACTGTCTGTCACACTGACAGAGGCTCAGAGATGGATCTTTGACCAGCAACTTGGAAATATGACTTGTGCGTGAGTTTAACTCTTGCATGAATAAATTGCCTGATTTATGATTTTACACTTGGTGTCGAGTAAAATTATTTGAACAATAATAGCCTACAAACAGTAATAGTATAATTATGTTTTTAAATTAGGCATTTTTATATGTTGTGGATTTTAATAGATTGTTGATGGAAGAAACCATGAAGAACCATTTGCACCTGCCCCCGTACATTAACCTTTGAAGGCTCGGGCCAGAGTTGATGGCCTCTCAGGAGCAATCAGAAGATGTAGAGGGGTTAAGAGGATGTTCGAGGGTAATAAAGCAGGACAGTCTTCGGAAATATCCCACGGAGGGTTTCTTTAGGGGAAGAGGTTAATGCATGTATTGACATGTGTGCTAAGCCGTGCATATTTGAAACACTGCCTTCGGTGCTGGTGAACGGTACATATGTTTAAAAGAAAAGCCCAAACAAGAGAATGTTACTGCGTGCCCCCAAACAAAGGAACCCCGCCTGCTCGCACATTATCGCTATTTCCTGCCGTCTCTTTTATTCATTCCCTCTTTATCTTGTTATATCCGTATTCACTTTTTCCTGTTTCTCAGTTCAGTAGCAGCATTCATGCCGGCTTTCTGCAGCTGCTGTAGGAGTCAAACAATCACAGCTATTATAAATCATATTGATACTTCTTGCTGTGCAATTCAGTCACAGGCCTGCATATGGATGAAAACACATCAATACTGCAAAATTGCTTTGTGTGTTGAAACCCGTCGTATATTTATTCAGGGCTGTGACGTGTATGAATTGCTATCTTCCATTTTATATAGTCAAGCCATATCTGGCAGGTAATGGCTGCATAATACCCTACTCTGTTTAGATGCATGTATGTATTAGAGGGCTGAAGGGGCTGGAATAAGAATCCGAGGAACCAGAATGAGCTGCCATGGGCATGGTGGGTAGGACATGAGGTAGGGATAACATCATACGATAAAGTGATCCTTCCAACAAGTATTGCCCATACCAAAGGCTGATATACAGTATAATGTATGTACATTATATTCCTCTATTAAAACACATGAATGAGCTACTGTGGCTGCACTGGGTAACATTGAAAAACAACTACTGTTCCCAATGCTGCCTTGAGACCAATTTTCAAATAGTGAAATCTTCAGATGGAAATTTGGCAAGATAAAATGATTCGCAACCAATTTGGACAAGACTGGATGTAAATGTTTCAGGTCATAACCCAAGCAGAATACTAATAACAGAGCTGTGTGTGTGTAGTGCCAAAATGTTTTAGTTCAAAGGGGTTTCTCACACAGAGAACTAAGCACAGAGGGCTCATCCGCCTCACTGGAAAACTGGTGTGAAAACCTAAACATTTTGTGTAAGTCTGGTGTGAAGTATTTTGTCCCTTCCGCCTCTCCAGCTTTAACTATGGAGTTCTCATGGTAGCTTTTTCCCATCATTATCCAGGTACTTTGCTCAGGGCTACATCTCCGTTCCCAGGACAGTCAGGACTTGCCCATGTTTCTATGGATGATGCCCTGGGAGCTGACCAGGGCCTGTGAACAGACAGCCTCCCAGTCCAAGTGGACAGGACTCTCCTCGTGGGACTCGACTAAGCTGTTGTTCAACTTCAGTAAATGGGTGAAGGAAAGACAGAAAGTCTTTGATGGAAGTTGTTCCTGCAGAGTTCAACAAAGGTACTGTATTACTTTTGCATGCCAATTGTGAGATCATTAAGTGTTATAAATGGAAAGGTTTATATAAGGTTTATATTTATATCATTATATATGTATATATTGATATATATATATATATATATATATATATATATATATATATATATATATATATACAAAAGCACTTAGTAAGATCTGCTCAAAAAAGCATCTCCTTTTTGTTTGTCTTCATAGATATATATATATATATATATATATATATCAGAATCAGAATCAGTTTTATTGGCCAAGTAAGTTTGCACAAACAAGGAATTTGACTATGTAAAGTGTCTCTCAGTGCTTACACAAAATATACATTTCAACACAATACAATACAGAACAAACAAAACAAAACAAACAGTGCAGTACAGAACAAACAGTGCAAGAGAGAGCGCACCACCGAGGCAGCCATCCGCGGCGCCATCTTGGAATATATATATGAAGACAAACAAAAAGGAGATGCTTTTTTGATCAGATCTTACTAAGTGCTTTTGAAAGTAATTAAAATGAGAACTTTACAGCATTGACAAAGGATAAGTAAATTGGACATAGTAGGCCTAAAATAAAAAATCGATCTGAACAAAATTGCATCCTAAAATGTGAGTCTTGAAAAAAACATCCCTGCCCTCAAGATAACCTTGAGTAAGAACATGAAACCTGGCAAATGTAGAGACAAAGTAGCTCTGACGACCTCAGCTTGTGTTTCATCCCATAAAGTTTTTTAAAAATGTATCATACATTTTGAGCAGTCCAAATCCTGCAGTAAAGTAAGGGCTATATTTCTAAAATTGACGAGAACATTCATGAGAGTGAAATGTTTCCAAGTCAGGTGTTGTGTAATCACTTTTTGGCCCGTCTTTTGAAAACTCTGACTACATGTTATCGTCCAGCTGGTTGGGCTCATGGTTCTTATCAGTTTTAAAGGCAGAATTGTGAAGAGTGAAGGCGGTTTTCAGTTTTTAGTCACTGACTGGAAGCTCCGGCTCGGGTAGAAGCCCAGCCCCTCTTTACATAAACAGACATTCTGGGTGCTCAGCAGTGGGGCTGTGCATGTGGGGAATGTATGGCTGCAATAAACACAACTGTGGTGAGCTTTTAACACAAACACGCTGGCTTCATTATGAGCGATGATTTTATGTATCAAATGCAAGAAGGATACCCAACCGTCAGAAAAAAATAGATCACTTAAAGCAAAGTTCACTTTAGACCTGATCTGAAGGGAAGGGCAGCGGAGAAGTGCACGGCTGGATTAATAGTTACACAACCATCACTGCTTCAATGTGTTGTGGCTGGATTTCTTTCTCTTTGATCGATGCTGACTAACCTCTTAACCTGATCCTGTATGAACTTGTATCTCTCTCCTATCGGAGAGCTGGTGAGACGCCACAGGATACTCACACACAACCTCGGTAATCAAACACCCTCAAGACAAAGAGAGTTTGGATCAGAGTTCAATTCACGTAGAATTATTTGTAACCAACAGTTTCACAAATAATCCTGAGCTGGGTTATTAAAGACATCAACCTCCCTCCACATCCGTCTTTACCAACCCCCGAACAAACACATTGACATATTAGTCATACCGTCACACTCTATGCATGTGCCCCCCTGTCCACTCCCTCATTACATATTCCTCGTCACTCAGTTTACCCCCGTACATCGGTTCAAGCCGGTTACTTTAAGGAATGTGGCTGCTCTTGCTGACGTCTCCCCCCTGGTCACTCTCTTATCGTTATTGTGTCTGAGCATCCCGGTCCTTGGGCTACAGTCTTCTTTCTTACGGTTACTGGAACAGCACAAGGTCTCTGTGTCTATCTACGTCTGGCGTTCTTGTAACTCGTAGCAGGGAGAGAAATGTGTGCAAGTCATCTTTGCAGTTATTATATAACACTATGCACATGTATAACACACTTTCCTCTTTATCTTGTGGCAGAACACAATACTTGTTTTCTTCCACAAAGGTAAAACCTCAAATTTCGGTGCTCATGCTCCCACGAGAACACGGATGTTTTTAAATGCCACTTTATCGCATCCAATTCCACCAGAGATTTCTCAAAGATTACGTCCCTGATTGACAAAACATTCTTTTCAAGTTTATATCTCAAAAATATGGTGAGAAAGTGAGAAAGTTATATGTTCATACAATTACGTTCAATCACTGCAATCCCAGATCGTCTTCCTGCATGCTTTCAGCCGGTCCGCAGTTGCTAGGCTGTTGACACATTTCAAAAGACTACATCATTCCTGTTTATGCCAGTTAACTCTGGTTATTAACTTTTATAGTTGATGTTAAATACATTTCCCTCAAGACTTGACAAAAATGTACCGAAAAAAACAATGATTATTAAATATATGAGTCAAGTTCTCAAAGGTACGACTCCAAATGAATGATGATATGTAAATAGGCAATGTATTGCTCACACAACAAGCCAACTTTATATAGTGATGCTAAGTCAGTGTTTAAGTTCGGTAAATACTTGTTCTAGATTTCCGACGACTCAAAGCGCTTTTACACTTCACATTCATTGACCCATTCGTACACTGATGTCAGGGGCTACCTGCCCATCAGGACTCCAACTAACATTCACACACCGCAGGTACAACTTTAGGGTTGAGTGTTTTGCCCAAGGTCAATTAGCGGAGCCCGGGGTCGAACCGCCAATCCTCGAACTGAACCACAGTCGCCCACATTAAGACTTTACTGATCAGATTTGAAGCACTTCATGGGCTGGTTTTTAATTTAATTTTAGATCTATTTTTTTAATTGTAACCCAGTGCACAGCCTCAGATGCTCATCCTTCTGAAGGTCCCTCACCTTCAGAGCTTCCCGTCCGACGCTTAACAACTCTGCAACAGTTCTGGAAAGAAAGAAGAAAAAACAGCCTCTTCTCAAAATTCTGGACATTATTATTGCAGCAAACAACTATTTGCAATGTAAAGATATAGAGTAGTAATTTTATCTGGACAGAGAATGCTCTGGTTGCATCTGTTTGTGATGTCATCTGATCTTCTCCTGGCTTTGTTAACATTGCCGGGCTGGCCGCTGATGGTGTTATGTAAGTGCATGTGAACCCGACTGGTTTACTCGGGGCAGCGTTTGATGTGAGCTGATTCTTTGGCGTTAGATATGAGCTGGTTCACCGTAGACATGTTGAGATCTGTTGAGAGGCCATCGAAATGCTCCCAAATCTGAGACCTTGCATCTTTAACATTGAACTCAATTTCATTTTTACAGTTCCAGTATGTTTTTTGTGTGTATTTAATTCTGTCCCCTCTGATTTAATTTAATTTAGTTTTTGTAAACTCTAATGGCCTGATTTTACCCATCATTGGTATAGTTTGTAGTATTAAAAATCATTTAACCTTAGTTACTCATTATTATTTCATGATTATGAAATCCCCAAATTAAGAACAAATGTAGGTCAAGAGACCATATTCTCCATTGATGCTCCTTGACGTAAAGTAATATATTTGTATTACCTCCTCTGTCTATTCAGATTCACTTCTGAATAATGGAGGAGGGTCAGAATGGAAGTTTAATTGATTTAATTTGTGCACAGAAAAGGGAATTGATCTGTGAATAACATGCTCCATTTACAGTTGTGAAAACGGTGCTTCTCTGACCTGGATTAATTAGCCTCATGACACAAGCTCACTGTGTGTGTCATAGAGGAAAAGTAAGATGTTTTTTTTCCACACCACACCGATGTAATGATGTAGGAACCGGCAGAATATATCTGTTCACGAGTTTTACACTATGAGGAAAACATGATCCCACTGCACACGCCTTACCACACCCACATTATATTTATTAAAAAACATCAAGATTGTCTTTAGATACAATATGTACAGCTCTTCAGTCATATGCATTGATAGAATAATTCAGTACATTACAACATACACTGCCGTTCAAAAGTTTGGGATCACTTAGAAATGTCTTTATTTTTCAAAGAAAAGCACTGTTTTTTCAATAAAGATAACATAAATCAAAAATACACGCTATACATTGTTAATGTGGTAAATGACTATTCTAGGTGGAAACGTCTGGTTTCTAATGAAATATCTCCATAGGTGTATAGAGGCCCATTTCCATCAACTATCACTCCAGTGTTCTAATGGTACATTGTGTTTGCTAATCGCCTTAGAAGACTAATGGAGGGTTAGAAAACCCTTGTGCAATTATGTTAGCACAGCTGAAAACAGTTATGCTGGTGATATAAGCTATACTGGCCTTCCTTTGAGCTTGAAGTTTGAAGAACAAAATTAATACTTCAAATATTAATCATTATTTCTAACCTTGTCAATGTCTTGACTATATTTTCTATTCAATTTTCAATTCATTTGATAAATAAAAGTGAGTTTTCATGGAAGACACAAAATTGTCTGGATGACCCCAAACTTTTGAACGGTAGTGTATATACATACCAATGAGTACAATACAAATTCTGACAGGGGCGTGAAATGTCTTTCTGGTCACTTTCAAGTCTGAAACATCAGACTGAATCACCTGAACTGAAGCTTTCTGATGCCAGGCACATCTAATGTGTTAGCACCCCCTTCAGTTAGAGCACTGTGGTCTCCAGTGTTGTCCTGCAGTGAATGAAACAATGCCCGGGTCCAAGAAAAAAACAGACAAACATGAGGGAAAGAGGACTGTAAGATACAAAGGTGTTTAAATATGTCAGAAGCATGAAAGCAACAGTCAGACAGTAGCATCTTCATTTCATGTGGCTCTCGATCCAGTCTTTGAAGTTAGCTACACGTGTGTAGACTGTGTAGAGGTCAGGGTTACACTCCCCTTGGTCATAGCCAAAGCTCACCAGTCCCATGAGTCTCCACAGCCCTTTGCTCTCCCCCTGCCTCAAGCTGAGAGGGGGCTGCTGGTTGTGGCTGGTTTGGTTCTCGGAGAGGGCGGGGAGGACAAGGATGCCCCCCGTGTCAGAGGGACATATGTTGGAGGGTCCGTAGTCAGGCTTGTGGCTGGCACAGAGCATGTTGTCTGTGACGCTGACTGGCACGTCATTGCGAGCATACTGCCTCTCACAGGGCACGACATCAGCCAGGTGAACAAGCCCAACCCTCGCCTTCTCATCTGGACCCAGACTTGAACCAGCCAGGGGAGACCAGCCTGTCACAAGCCCTTGGCCAGATGTCACTTCTTCTCCCTGGCTGTCTGAGAGGCAGAGCGGCAGGACCTTCTCCCCGATCCGCGCTTTGTCCAATAACTTGACCACAGCCATGTCAGAGTCGAGAATATGGGGATCGTAGTTTGGATGAACAACAACGGAGGCCACCTAATGGAGAAAGACATGGACTCTCTGTAAGTTTGGTTCACGGGTAACATTAAAAGACACGCGCTGGCATCACTCACCCTCAGGTGTTGCAGACCTTTGCTTTCCCTGTGGTCGTCACGGTACTGCTTCCCTACCACCACCTTGATCTTGGCTGCATCCAGAGGATACACCTTCTCCAGCTCTGTCACACAGTGGGCCGCAACCACCACCCTCTTCTGGTTCACCAGAGCCCCACTGCACACCAGCTGCCAGTCAGGAGCCCGGTCGTGGCGGCCAGTTCCTGCTTCAACGTCCCCCTTCAGGGACCCTGCCTGGCGGTCTGCCTTGGTCACCTTGGTCCCAGCTCCGTTGGTGAATCGGCGGTAGATGGCTACCAGCCAAGGCCAGTGAGCCTCTGTCGGCCTCTCTGGGTCAAAGGTCGGATGCTTCCCACACACTGCCAAAGAGGAGGTGACAGGATGAGAGGACAGAGAGGAAAAGACCACAAGGGGCGGGGAACGGAGTACGGGAACCCATTTGACTCACACTGAAACAGTATCAACACTTAGTGTCTTTGATTTGTCTTTCTTTTATGAAACCTACTATCTTTTATGTGCACATAAGCTGTCTTTGAGAATGTTTGCCAACAAAGCAGTGGCATAGAAGGAGTAACTTAAATACTTAAAAGTGACACAATCTTCTGAAATGTGATAGAACCTAACTCCTGAAAGAAGCCCTAAATCTTAAAAAAAAATTATCTACATAATAGATTGATAATTCAATTCAATTCAGTTCATTTTATACAGCCCAGCATCACAAATTACAAAATTGGCTTCAAAGGGCTTTACAATCTGTACACATACGACTCCCCGGTCCCAGGACCTCACATCGGATCAGGAAAAACTCCCAAGAAGTAGAAAAAAATCTTTCACAGGAATAGAAAGGGAACAGAGGAGGATCCCTCTCCAGGATGGACAGAAGCAAGAGATGTCATGTGACCAGAATGAAGCGGTACAGAGTTACATAAACACATTCAATGAATTTGACAATAGATGTGATAGATGTTTAACTTGCCCGTTACAATCTGTTCATAACATGCATTCGATTCAAACCCCTTATTGCGTTTTGATACAACAAAAATAATTTACCTCCAGGGATTAACATATGGTAGATTCATTTTATTTCAGGTAAACACAGGTCACAGACTCAACACCTTTCCAGTTAGGAATTAGGAGAAGAGCGTCCAGTTTTACGTTTGCTACAAATAGTGATGAAATTGTCTGGCCCAGTGTGTTTCCCCTCCGCCTTGAAGAATATTAAGAGCTATTTTAAAGTGATTTCGTCTGGAGGCGAAAGGTTCCAAGTTGACCACTCCGTGTGGATGAAGTCTCCTGAGCAACGTAATTGTATTGATGGCAAGGTAAGGCGGGATCGCATCTACTCAGCATAACCTCCTGCATAATGTATACTTCTACATGTGAAGAAAATGGAGGCTGTTGTTTATGTATTTTTTTCCATTTAATTAAAACCTGGAAGACGCCTTGTTTATTCAGAGATGTTGATCTTTTAAACTTCCACTGCATCTACCTCACAGCTCAGCTGTAAATGTCAGCGGTTGGATTTTAATTTGAGGAGCTTCGGAAAGTTACAGGCAACAGAGAGGAGAGGACTACAGCCGACGCCTCCGAGGTGGGTGAAGATGCTGACAAAGTATTGTTCAATGCCAACATTTAGAGGCAGCGGCCATAATTTAAGACAATGAAGATAAATGTCTGTCAGAGTGACTACATCATCATAATGTGTCCACATATCATTGCTGATAGGTGGGCGTTAATCACTGTAATGCAATCTGTGTGTTGCGTGGGTGTGGCGGTTGTTGCCAGTGATCAGCCAACCAGTAGTTCTTTGCTGCCCTCACCTGGCGAACAGGACACATGGCGCCCACTCCATTTCCCAGTCTTCAAGCAAGTGCGGCGAGAACTGCCAGCGTGGTGGTAGAAAGGAGAGGCACACTCGTACTCTATGTGCGAGTAAAGGTGGTGGAGGCCCCGGGGCAACTGGGAAAGCACTGGCGGGTCTTTAGCGGGGCCCGCAGACTGGAGCAGCCGGCCCAGCCCAGAAGAGTAGAGCTTGTGCACAGGTGTCTTTCTGAGGGGAGAAGAAGAGGCCAGGGGCGTGTGGACGTACCCTCTCTGATGAGTTAATGCTTTTGAATGTGGCTACAGACAAAAAACGACTGTATAACATTAGATTCATTTAACTCTTCGGTCACTAAATATCAAAACGATACACAAAACATCTATCCGTACGGTATATCACATGAGTCTCTGGTAAACATACCTGGATGGGGCCTGAGGTGGCAGAACTCTTTGTCTAACCAGCTCCGACACTTTGGGCTCCCGGCATGCTGCAAATAAACACATCGTTTCATGAACACGCACAGATATTAACGTCAGCTGTGATTTGAATGGAGACACTGGAACAGTGACTGGACTGTGGGGATTGACAGGAGCGCCATGTCTTTATCGGTATCGCTGTCTAATGTCACATAGGCTGATGGTTTTAGAAGTTGAAGTCATGTCTATCATTAGGGTAAAAAGAAAAGTTCAATATTTTAGGAAATTCACAAATCTGCTGTCAAGATTTAAATGAGAATACTATCAACATGTGTCTGTGCTTCAAACATGAGGTGCTGATGTGCTGTGAGTGGTATCAATCGGGTATCAAGCCCCTCCTCTAACTAAGAGAAAAAGAGTATTTCCAAAACTGTAGAACTTTGTTGAAAAGAAAATCATACTTTGCTTGCTCTGTCTTTTATTCTTTACTCTATAATTGATGAGTAAAGAACACTCAGACACTTTGACCCTTTTATATTTTGGCATCCAGACCAAAATCCATTAAGAACTATTGAACAGAACACTCCAGACTTTATGGATTATTATACTAGACAAATCTTTGACCTATTAGCATTTATTTTCTTGCATTTTAAAACTCTTTACTAATGGCCTTTGGGCTGTATCTATAAGTCTGATGGCACCTTATTAATTAATCCTTGTCTCACAAAACACTGCACAGTCTGCCGTACCTTTTGATGGTAGGTTGTACACCGTATGAGGAGGTGGTCTGGAGGCTACATGTCATCAGTAGAAAAGCAGAGACCAAACAGACAGTACCTCTGACACAGAGGGGATGTTGACCACTCCAGGTCCCATTCGGCTGGCAGGTACGTCGGGCATTACCACTGATCGCATACGAGTGGTTACAGAAGAATTCCACTGTTTCAGGCTCCAGTCCAGGCACCAGCTGGTGGTAGCCATGGTAGAGGCGAGAGAGAAGTGGGCAGCTTTTCCCTGCAGGGGGGGAGCAGGCAGACGGTGAGGGTAAAGACCAACAAGAAACGGATGATATTCATTTTGGATTTTTTTTCTTCAGTGATTCTCTCACCGGTGAAGCTTTGGTTGACCTCTTTCTCTTTTTCTTTGCCCCCCCTCTCAGCAGAATCCTTCAATTTCTTGTCCACTTTAATTGTTGGTTTTTCCTTTGGTTTCCCATCTTCCTCGGTTCCCACTCTGTGCATGTACTGTGTGATGTTGACTCGAGTGGGAAGGACTTTCCTCCCCGGCTCTGGAGAACCTATGGTATTATTTTCCTTCTGTGTATTCTTTGTCTGACGTATCGTGTTGTTCTTTGTCATTTCCAGGTCAAATATCTCCACTGTGTTGTCACCCTCAGCTACGATGGCCGTTCTCATCTTGGTGTCATTCGGGCTGACTTTGTCCGAATCTCTTTTTCCATTCACCTGCTCTTCTTTTCTTTCCTTCTCTTCTTGTCCTTTGTCTTTCACCACAACTACTTCTGTGATATCTGTCTTTTCTGTATCTAAGTTTGTCTCTGGACTGCCTTCTTTTTCCTCAGGTGGCCTCCCAACCCCAGGTTCATTCATTTCAACTGTATTCAGGCTGTTGTCTGGACCTTCACTCTCCACTTTATCTTCGCTGCCTCCAGTGGGTTTCTCTGATCCAGTATTTCTTTCCTCTAGCTCTCCTTCATTCGCACCCTCAGACACAGTTTCCTCTGGAACGGTACCCGTATATTTATCTTCTCTGTCGACTGCTGTTGTATTGTCGTGCCCAGTGTTTATATCTCTCCCTCCAACACTTTCTTTTTCACCAGTTGTGTTTTCTTGACCTTTCTCTTTTCCTTCTCCAGTGAGAGTATTATTCACTGTAGATACAGAGCATAAAAAAACAGTGTTACTTTATTGTCAGTTAGCAGCTGATTGCAAATCTATTTTCTTGTTTTACGGTTGTCATGATGTCTATTTTTTTAATGACCTTATATAACTTTGCAATATTTGAACTGACCCAATCTAATCCACACTTTTTCTGACCTTGGTTGCAAACGGGAGGAGTCCCACTCCAGGTGTTGTTCGGGAGGCAGGCTCTCTGGGAGCTCCCACTGAGTTCATGGGGCTGGTAGCACAGGTACTGTAGAGCAATGAGGACATCATTGGGTCCATAAACCAAGAAGTGGTCCCCATGTGTTGGCTTGGGAGGAAGAGTACAGACTATTTCCACTGGCACTGGAGACAGGAAAGGAAAATCAGGCTTTTAGTGTTTGCAAATCATCCTTTTTTTCTCGTAATCTGCACCACCTCAAGGGCCGTATGGCATCCAGAGCAAGCAAATGACACATTTGACATTCCCAGTTCCCACATTTGAAATATAATGCAGAAAAATATATATATATTCACATCAATATCTTACCACACTCTGGGGCAGACACACTCCAGGTGCCATCGCTCAGGCAGATGGCAGTGTGGAAACCCCGCAGCTCAAAGCCAGGGTCACAACGGAAAGTTATGCGTGCTCCCGAGTGATGAAACAAACCCTCTGTGAATCCATGGGTGGGCACTGGAGGCCTGCAGCATCCAACAACTGAGTGGAAATACAGGGATTCACAGTTTATTCATAAACATATGTTTTATTATTTTGCTGTTTTTTAACTGAATGCCAGATCTTCCAAATTATTTAGGCAAAACAATAATGGTTAAGGAAGCATCTCAAGTATTCTTCAAAACATCATGTTTTTTATCCTCACAAAAAGACCTTCAGTTCTTCACTTGCAGGTCAGACAAACCAAACTCTCAGCTCTCTGACTCTTGATTTACAAATGCCCAGAGCTTTAAAAGCATATCCTGCTCCCTTAGAGGCTCATTAATGAGTCATCTCTCTCGTCGTGGTGAAGTTCACAGCCAAACGTATACACAGGGCGTGTAAATGAGGAAGGAATAGATCAAATAGCTTTAGTTTAATTTTCCAGGGTTGTAAAATTGGATTTTACACAGTAGGGTAGTAGAGATTGTTAATGTGGTGATTGAAGACTGGGTGTAACTCTGTGATGTGAAGAACTACTGGAAAAAAAGATTCACAAATGGAGAAAATATAGTGTAATTACTTTAGCATTTTGTGTTATCTACGGTACTTTCTTTGTGAATAAAGTATCACACATGCTGTGGAACAGGGTCGCGCCACCCACAAGTGAGTTAAAAATAAAAATAAATTTAAAAAACACACACATCAACACTGAGGTTCCATTTCTGTGTGCAACGAATTCTCAAGAGGTTTTCTGTTTTGTTCATCTTTGTGTTGGGTCCGATCCAGGAAATGTTCTGAGTTATTTACCAACTTTGAACAGAAGTTGAACAGCAAACCGTAGTTGACCTCTTTTTGAATGTGTTTTGTAAAACGTTAAAGGATGCCGGGGGGCTGTGGGCATCTTTTTATTGTGCATAAATGATCCATTTTGTGCACAGACATAATGAGTTGAGTCATCGGGCTGGATCTAGATTGCTAACAGACTATGCATAAAGACTCATACTGTAAGTACATCATCATTCCTTTCGTTAATGCCTTGGAAATGCTGTTGAAAACTGCACTCTAAAACAGATTACACTCAAGAATAGGAGTGAATAAATTATTTCCTATGTTGAGTTTCTACCATTAGGTTTCAAGACTCTCTCATACACAATGAGTTGTATCTGAGTTTACAACAGTTGACAGTTGGATTATTGGAGACATCAAATACAGCTGATGTCAGATTCATACTTAAAATTCTCAACGTGACTCCAGACAGAAATGTAGTCTATATTTCCCCCCACGAAATGACGAGCATTACAATTAACAGCTGAGGATTCCTCATGGGAATACAAACGAATGCACACAGTGTGGACTGAAACTCATGCCTTTTTTATGGGGTCTCCTCCAGTGGAAAAGCTGGCTCACGTTGTAGAAGTAAAATTGTTTCACCATTTTATTTATAGACTCATACTTAACCTTGAAAATGACACCACAAGAAGAAAGTGAGTGAGGTTCAGGAGGTCTGTTTTTATAGGATCTTAAGGGAGGTGTATTGGAGATAAAAACACAAGTTAGGGTCCAGACACCCAAAAACACAAGACCGTGGAGGCCAACCAACCCTGATTGAGCACTACCCCACATGGAAGAGTTGAGGAGCTCTGCTGGTATCTTGTAAATATTTAAGGTGGCATATAGTGCAAAAAAACTAAATGGTTGCTGATCTTACCAAAAAAAACATAATTGGTTCTCTTCTGCTCATTCTTGGTTCATATATTGCATTAAAGTTCCTTTTCCCCTTCAATTTCTTTGCCACATACCTGATCTATCTATGACTTCATGCATTAGTTAGTTCAATGCTGCAAATACATTTATTAGATGGTGTATAGGATTTGCAGCCCCACTGTTAAAATGCTTAATGACCAACGCTATAAGCTGGGACTGCACGGACAGTGGAAAGCAGCTGGCCTGAACCTAGTCCAGACCACAGACCTCTTCCTTCTGACAGTGAATCACCGCCTGCCTCGGAGCAACAACAGCACAAAATAATAAGTTCAATGTAACTAGGCGTGTCTGATTTCAGATGAAAATGACAAAAATGACTCGCAGTAAGACACACGTCTTGATTTTCCCACCTCCGCAGGAATGTCCAACTCAGGCTTCAATTCTACCCTGTGATTAGAACTTGCAGGCATTTGTTTTTTTCCAACTTACATATTTTTCAGGAGTGTCGAAGCTTTAGTTATGTTACAAACTCACCGTGTTCACAACTCTTGCCTGTGTAGCCAGCCAGACAGGCACAGTGGTACGTGTAAGAACTGTCCAGGACACAAGTCCCATCATGTAGGCAAGGAGAAGAGCTGCACGCTGGAAACACACAAGTGTGTGACATTAGGGTACAAGAAGAAATGTTGTCTTCATTAGCAGCATGGTGAGAACATTTGCTAAAAAAGAATTGGCTGCCCACATCAAGATACATCAAGGGATTCATATTAAAAGCTGGTACCATTTACATGCCATCTTTACTTTCCAGTTCTACACAGAATGCCAATGTTTACTTTTACTAGATGTGGCTTCGCAACTGGTAACTTAAGTGTCTTTGCGTGTGAGAATAAGAATGAGGGCATTGCTGGAAATTATGACATGTTGGTCAGCGCAGGCCGTGAGCAGGCTCAACCCCCTGACGAAGGCTTTTGCCAAACGTGTAGGTGTCAGTCACGCATTATGAAAGGCTTTTTTTTTAGTATCCACTGGACTGTGAATTCCTTGGAAGCTTCTTTCTAGTTTGAATTTGTTGTGGCTCATTCCCCAAAAGAGCCCCTCTGTTCATTGAGCCTGATTTTCCAAGTAACTTTCTAATTATTGTCTATGAAGCAGGGACTGGCTGTTGGGCTCTTTTATTGGATTCAGACTTTTGGGTTTATGGTTAAAATGACAATGTTTATTGGAGGTTGGAAAGCATTAAGTCACCAAATGTCCTCAAAAGTATAGAAATGAATTAAGAGTGAATAAATATAATTAGTAGCCACAGTATTTTGGTTATTGCTAATAAATAACAGTGGTATTTTGACCTACCTGAGCTCTCCTGGAAAGTGGCAAAGAATCCATCGAAATTCTTATAACCATCAGACACAAAGAGTATGTGCAGACTGGGACCAGAGCTCTGAACGAGGGCCGGTCTGTTGTTCCCACAGAATCGAGCAATAACACGCGAGTCAATGCTGTCACCATCTCGGACCTCCACAAAGTCGTAACGACAAGATTGGTGAAACTCCAGACTCATCATCATGAACCTGTCAGCGAGAGGATGAGTACAACAAAAACACGATTTAAAATCTTCAGCCAGCGAATAACTAATGAACAGTCATATCAAACTAAAGCTACTCAATGCATAAATGGGTATTTGCTCCACTATTGTGAAGTTATTAATGGTGTGTGAAATGAGTCTCTTTTTATTGAGGTACCACATTAGTTAAAGATTTAATTGAAAGATTGAAGATTTAAATTAAATATGAAAACCCATTATACTACACCAACTTGTACTAACATGATATGAGCTCAGAGTAAATATTTAAGATGAAGCAAAATAAATACACTTGGCAGCAACATCAATAAGCCATAATCAGATGCTTATCATTAGTTGTTTTAGAGACATCTTAGGAATTCAGCCCCTGACATTTAACAGATCGATTATCTTTTAGCACTAATTATGTGTATATTTAAGAGCTTGATACATGATCACATGATTTCATTTGTAATCCTTTTGGCCCAATGTTGAACATGAATGACTGGTGAACTTTAAACAATGCACGAGCATACTCCCAAATCCTCTAATGTTACCCTTTATCAGAGACCCTTGGTTCAGAGAAGCTTAGACTAATAAGATATAAAGTCATGCTAAATGTTAGCCTGCAGCAGCTCCCAACTAGAATGCCAGCTGTAATTCAGATACGTCTCCTGCGAGGCACGGCAGTTAAAGAAATACAGGAAAACCCTAATTCCCCAGTCACTCAGGTCCAAACAAACAACTTTCCATGAGTCTATCTCTAAAAACAGGAGCTCTGATTCATTCAGTAGTTTTGTTTATGTCACATTGGCATACCTGCAAACTCATGAGGGGTGAAAAAGGTGACAACAGGGTGGGTGCAGGTAACTCTTTTGTCGCCACATCACATCCACGTTGTTTGATGACACCTCAAAGCTTTTATAACTATACGGTCTTGATTGTTCTGACCGCAAATCGACATAATAATAAACAAACATAAAAAAGGTCCTCTGAATAATTCAGTGGTCGGGCCCTAATAACAGTAATAACAACTTTACATTGTCATTATATATAATATGGTTAAAGCCAGTCATGAACCAACTTCCTTTTTTTTTTACTAGTGTGCTCTGCTGAGCTTTGAGTCTGTTCCGTGAGTCTGTTCCGTGAGTCTGTTCCATGATTCTGTTCCATGAGTCTGTTCTGTGATTCTGTTCCATGAGTCTGTTCCATGATTCTGTTCCATGATTCTGTTCCGTGAGTCTGTTCCGTGATTCTGTTCTTTCCTCTACCTGGTTGTCACGATCCTAAAATTATAACTTCTATACGATACCTGCCATAAATATCATGATACCCGATACCAGAATTCAATACAATACCATAAATACGATATACCATACATACGATACTGGTATACTTATCTACAGTAGTAATAAAATAAAATAAAATGTTTAAAGCCGAAGACGTTCTCAAAAGCTCCACAACTTAACGCCACTCGCTGTGAGAGCGCTGCGCAGCGCATTGTGTGCAGACAGCATCACTCCAATCTCATACACGCCGGCCGGCCAGTTGACCCCCCCCCCCCCCCCCCAAAAAACAAAAACTCTTTGGATCTACACTATTCACGTGGATGACCTATTTTGATTTCAAAACGGCGAATTTCGTTTGCAGGTATGCATTGGACATAAGACACGTCAATATAAGACACATCTATATTGATGTTGATAAGACATGTAATGCAAAGTTTTATATATAGAGCAGAAAAAGCGACTGATTACCACACGCTCAGCCTGAGTTTATTTGAATGGAGCTTTGGTTCTTCTAAAACTCTGCCCAAAAGTGGCCTGTAAAAAGCTGTAATGGAGAAAATGACAAAGATAGAAAGTTATCACAGGACTGAAAAGCAATAACTTCCCTCCAAAAAAAAGCAGATGTTGTGGTTTCCAAATGTTGCTGTGGACTTGCATTGTCTAGGACATACAGTACATCTTGCAGAAACTAAGCTGAACTTAAATCAGACATAGATAACTGATGGCCCAATGAAGATCCTTAAAAGTTATGTTTAAAAACTGAAGCTGAAACAAAAGTTCAGTGTATTCAGAAAATTGTTGAATCTTTTAATCAATGCAGTTATTAGCCAGTTATTTGGTTCATACTGAAATATCTCAACAGCTTTCAGATTGCCATGGAAGTGTGTATACGCTGTGCTCCCCATTTTTTATTTGGTTTATGATAAAATCTTGGGTACAATCCCATCCGCCTCAGCTGTTTGGTGGTTTAGTTAGCAAAAAAACTAAACTGATGAGGTAAATGAGGACCAGTGAACTACAACTCTAGAGGAGGGGGCACGGTCTTACTTGAGCTCGATAGTAAAGGGACGGTCCACCTGGATGGTCCACTCGCATCGAGCATTGTTGGGGTAGCTCTCGAGCACCAAGTGGCCCTGACGTTTATGGATCACTCCCCCACACTCTGAAAAACACATGCATGTTCTTTCATTTTCAGCTGCTGTGAATTACAGCTTCATTATTATTTTTGAGGGGCTACATTCTGCTGCTTTGGTTAGCATTCAAAGCAAAAGCAATTACACATGAGTTCCCAAAGCCACTGTAAAAGCCAAGTGTGGCACTCAACAAAATAAAAAAACACAATACACAATACACTAAGGGGCAACAAGGCGTTCAGCAGCCTATCCAGGTTCTGCTTTTAATTAAATATGTGTTTGTTGTTCCCCCTGGCAGGGCATTTGTGTATTGAGCTGTAGTCAGTGTCCACATGTTATATGTGAAATCGCTTTATGACATTCCCGATAGTTGACTCTAACTTGCCATTCAGTTCCGTGTGGAAACATCTTCTGGGCATATGGAAGCCTTCCAAGCTGGCATAGTTTTCCCAGATGAGCATACATCATCAGGGAAGGAACAAATACATAGAAAAAGGTTTGATAGCAAAGCCATGTAGGGTCTGCTAATCGGGAGAATCAAGAGAGACTTACTCATGCAATCTCCACCAGACCAGCCAGGACGACACTCAGCGCAGTATTTTCCAGTAATGAAGAAGTCATCCCTTGGGCCCCATGTGCCATTGTTACATCGCTTACAGTTCTCAAATATACTGCAACCTAAAAGAAAGAAAACGCAAAACAAAAACACAGAAAGGTAATTAAACAAGTATTTAAATGGGCTGGTCTTTTTTATTAGAATTGGGAACACTTTCCCCACATTGGTGTATTACGCTCATCTCTCACTACAGAAGAACACATAGTAGTGCTTCCTTTTTAGAAACGTGGAGAAAACAACTTAAAATGGCTTCTTGGGACATTCGCTCCACGCGGGGAATGATTACTGGGGCATGACTTTTTTTTTTTTTTTGGAGTAATTTACAGGTAACCGTTATGTTCTGAACGGCTGTTTTCTTTTCCCCAGAAAGAAAACCATGAGTACATTCAAGCTGTGAAGAAAACATTTCATATTCTACAGGCGGATCGAGTGCAGGAAGACAGCATCAGGAATGCAAGGGTTTTGATGTTAGAGCTGCAGTACAGCTCTAAGTATTTATATTATCATGTATACACACCTGTATGTCTTACACAGACAATGAGTGAAAACACCCCCCCCCCCCCTCTTCCATTTTATTCACAAATGAAAGTGCAAGGTATAATCATTTACTCCAGCACTCATAGAGGATTCTACCAGAAAGGCAAATGAAGGTGCCAATGTGAAGTTGGCCTGCAACCAAATGAGATCAGACACAAGTATTTTCCCGCTTTCTGTCGTACTGTTTGAAATGCTACGGTGCAGTTGACAGACATCACTTGGTATTTACAATGCAGATATTAGATGACGATTATATCAGAAGAACTTTTCATTATGTTCAAGGTAAACAAGTCTGCAATGCCCTATCAAATTGAAGCACTCATTCAAATATGAACATTCGAAAGGGTTTTACCTGGATGGAAGATGCAGGGGTCACACTCATCGATGGCGTTGCGACAGCAGGGCACTGAATAGCCTACCGGTGTCCCCTGTAAGGGGCATTTACAGCGGATCACATCGTACTCGCAGCAGCCTCGACACATAGCGTTCCACTCTGGGCCGGGGCAGTGGTTGTACAAATACCTGTAATCTAAAGAAGACACTACGTCAGGGTCGTCAACTCAAGCAAGCGAGCAGTGAACACATGTGCATGTGAGCATCCTACATGCATGTGCTGACAAAGATGAGTTAAACATGGAGTGGATATGACAGATGATTGGCCTGGTGAGCAGACAGGGGTTACGGTCAGCAGTGGAAGGATTCTGCACTGGCTTCATGGTTATTTCCACTGCCATATGGTGGCGAGCTCATAGGGGACGGCAAGTCTCTCGGGGAGTCTTCCTCCCCTGTGTGCTCTCATACGACATTACATCCGACAACATGCCAAGATGGGAAAGGCACACTCAACGATCAGGAAGTGCTTTCTTTTTGTTGAGTTCTACCCAGTTAATGGAATGTTTAATTGGACTGGAAACCAGTGAGTCAAGGACATTTGAGTCTGAGTGCTTATGCAACAGTGGATTCAGAAGCAGTGGGAATGATCTTGCTGTAGACGTGGACAAAGTACGAACAGAAGCTGCACTTTAAACGTTGGTGCAGTGTTTTGAACGATCCCTTCCCTGAGCCCTGCAAGCATAACAACCTCTCTGCCCTCAACCCTCCCACCATCTACTCTTCCCTGACACCCCCATCTAAAAACACAAAGGCACACTTTTTTTATTTAATGCTATAGCTTCACACGAGAGATATTTGTTGTTTAAATGACTTTCGTGAAGCAAATAATTTAAAACACAGAAAAGCAAAAACCAGGGAGGATGAATCTTGTTGTGATAGTTTTCAGACTGTTAACTAGAGAAGAGAGTCGTTAGAGGTCTTGGAATGCTGTGCGTCGTCCCTGCTGCCCTTCCACATTAATGATATCATAAATTGTATCTCAGTCCAACTACAATCTGGCTCATTCTCCTCAGCGATTTCTCATAGCAGACTCATTGAGGTATGACAAACGCAGTGACATTAATGCCACTAGTTCAACTTTAATGTAAGTTTCTTTCAAGGACAGAGTTTGTGCTTTATAATTATGTTGTGATTCCTCTCAGTTCTTAGCGCAGGTCATTTATGAATAATAATGAATAACTGAAAATGTCTGGAAATAGCTGAAAATGTCTGGAAATTGCTGAAATATTCAAAAAGGGAAACTTCCTGCTGAAAATGTTGAAGCACAAACATATTGGGTGGAAATGTATAACTGGAAAAGATAAGCAGTCAGTTTTTCGTGACGGGGGCGGAGCCTGTTTTCCGTTACGGGGCGGAGCCTGTTTTTGTGACGGGGCGGAGCCTGTCTTTCGTGACATTTGAAATATGAAAAGTCGTTCCCCTCTATTCTTGAAGAAGCTGAATTTCTTAATATTTGAATGGTTCAAATAGCTGAATATAAGAAGGACTAGAAGAGGGACAAAAAGGTACGGAATAAATAGAATAATAAGTTTATTAAAGAAGACAAGAACAATAGTTGGACTGCTGAAGCATTCCAACTAATAAGCAACCGTGCTGGATGAAAACAGTGTTCATAAAGTGTGGAGTCTGCCACCTGGGGATTGAGAGGCGCTGACACCATCTCCTCTCCGTAAGGGACAGCGTTGCTGTTTCCTTGCTGAGGTTGGTAAAGGACGCTGGCCGGAGAGACTGTGAAAGCTGATTTATAGGCCATGAACCCCGAAGGGTCAAAAAACGTTATGAGCTGGTCCGGTAATGTCATTAGCTGGATTACTGCTGTGTGTCTTGTCCTGAGATAGAGGAAATACATCCTGTGTGGGTAAACTGCCTAAGTGCACTCATTTTGAAGTCCCTGTTTTACAGAATATAACGGATCTTTACCTCTAAACTTTCGTTGGTTATGTATCTTATTTCCCAGCTCAGACAGTGATATGTAATAGCATGCATTTATGACAGGATTCGTTTCCAGCTCTTTTCTGAATGATGCTGAGGTAAATAAACCCAGGCAGCAGCGTTTTTATTGTTTATTCTCTGTGAATGGATTCAGTTTGATGACCTCCATTTGTGTTTTTCTCTGAAGCATAACTTCTTTCTACATACTTGTTTACACCAGCATTTGGTTGAATCAAATATTCTATGACCTTTGCCTATGCTTTTTACCTTTTTTTGGTGATTTATTTTTCTTATTCATTTTATTGTGTTTTTTATTGCACAATCTTTTACTGTGTATTGCACTTTGCTCTTTTAACTGTTGAAATGTTTTGGCCGCTGTTATTGCCAATTAGTTTTCATTAACTACAATACTGCACTTTATGACACTTGGTCTGTGATAAGTGGAATATAAATGAACTTGGCTGACAACAATAAAGATCATTTTAACATAACTGTGCTTTGGCACGGCAATTTGGATTGATTCACTGCAGCTACAAGCTTACTGCCCTGTAAAAGCACATCTGCGTGGCTTTTAGGTCAACACCTGCAGGTAACTACAGACTGGACAGCACCAGTTTCAGATGTTTTTTTAGAGCAAGGAAGATCTGAACAGTGCTTACGGGAGTAAGCCTACGAGTGAGTGGGCGTTTGTGCAAGCTTTGGTAGCCTACATGCATGAGCCGGCCTTCAGCGTTTAAGCTTTACGCTTCACAAAAGCAGGATATTAAATGACTGAAATCCTATTTGGACCAATGTGTGTTTTTTAAAACTTGTGGAAAAAGTGGCACGGACATGCAAATGACACATTCGTCATTATGTTCCCCAGACCTGTAATTTAAGCCAAGACTCTTATTGTGCTAAGTGCCCCTGGCTAATGTGTATTTCATCATAAACTGGAAGTGTTGACAGGTGTCTGAAAGGTACTGTAACAAGTAAGCAATCCCTCATTTTACAAAGGTTGCTTCCTTGTTGTGCCTCTCAGCAGTCTGGCACTCAGCCAAACACAATTTAATAGCAGATCACAAAAGCTCCCTCCCCCCCCCCCCCCCGTTCTGAAGCAAAGCGTGCAGATTAGTGTGTGTTTTGTTTGACTTTTCTGGTCTCTGCTTTTTTTCCAACATGTCGCGAAAGCAGATAAATGAAAATAACCATAACACAGGTATCATAACAGACACCCTGTCGCCTGGTGGAGACCTCTGTGCGAGTATCAGAACCCCCCAATCAGAAGCTATACACACCCAGGTTGTTAGCCGGCATGAGTCAGCTGCACACCTTTGATCTGGATCCAGAGACTGATGTCATAATTACTGGGGTCAGACTAGATGTGGTCACATACTAGATGTGGTCCAATTCACACGAGTTCTGGGACCCTGCGTCTCTGAATCTGCCCTGCTGGCTCGCTAACCAGCGAAGAGCCACAACATGCAACTTCTGCCAAGATCAAACTATAAAAGGACCACCTTATTGTTCTGTTTTGCATCTCCCCCCCCCCCCCTTCTTCTTACTGCATAAATGTATTCTGTCCACATTTAACGGTCACCGATAACTCATAACTGTTCCACAACCCCTGCAAAAGCATCATTATTGATAAACTCGAAATGTGCTGCAGGTGCAGAATTCACCTTCCGAGTGACTCACAGGCCAGCATCAGCTCTGAAACTGTGTCAGCTGTTTCTAGAAGCAAAGCCCTCTCTACTCAATAAAATCCAAGGTCAGACTGTTCGGTGGTTTTGCATCAGCATCAACTTTTGATGCCAGCTGTTTTAGGAAATGCAGCTTGGCCCAGCATCTTCTTTGGCATCAGAACCGTTGTGTAGTTTTTCATTTTCCTTCTCACTTCTCTGAAGCTGCATCCCATCAGTCCGGTCTCACACCTCTAACTTAGCGAAGCTATTTTGAACTTCAAACGAAGCTGAGGAGCAAAAGGTGGAGACAATTTTAGTGGCGCCCAGTGAGAAGATGGGTTCAACATGTTTATCAAGCGCAGCACAATGCTGAGGCCGTGTCGCCTACGGTGGACATGTATGTCTCTATTCTGGAGCTTTTGACTAAGTTATGCAACAGTTCAACATTTTGGGAACCGCTTTCTCGCTTTCTTTCTGAACTACTGCTTTTAAGTTCAGCCAAATTCCCCCCTCCACACACACACAAAACGTCTCACTGGCATCTAGCAATGCAGATTGCGTCAGTTCTATTGGACCCTGCTGCTTTGCATTATCCTCGACACAACATTAAGTCATACTTGCTCCTTTCTATAATCAAGTGTGAACTTATGTCAGAAAACGTTTCCTGTGAAGAAAATGACATTCTGGTTACAGAATAAATCTCCTGAATAAATAGTTTCCTCCTGACAAAATGGTTCTTATTTTATGCTGATGTATCATGGAAAAATAGATGATTTATAGCATCTGCTCGTGCACATACCCGTGCATGTGTCAGTGTGTCATTCCTTTTGCACACTGCCCACAGCAGCTGTCTGGTATTTTAAGGTCAGAGTGATTTTTGCTATGCTGGAACGGGGAAACTCCCAGAGGAGCGTTGTGTATCTGAATGTAGCCTGATCCCCTGCGCTGGTCCCGGTGGTCATCCTGGAGATATGCTTTAAATAAACTTTCCCTCACCACAAACCCAATGAAATATCCTGATTGAAATACCCTTCACCCACGATGGTTAAATGGTATGAACAGGCACCACTACAGTAGTCTAAGATCTGCACTTTTCCTCTCAGCATTCAGCTCCTCAACTTGGAATGAACTCTTGAGTCTGATATGACACACTCGCTTTCCAAATGCTCATTCACAGGACATGCTTTGAATCTTGCAACTCTCTTCTGTACCAGGATTTCCCTTTCTCCAATATGCTTCTGACATGTGCTAGTCTTGGCTTTTGTTTATTACAACACACTACCCTTTAGCCCTGGCGACTTCCCAGTGGACTTTAACTAAACACAGGATAAGGAGAGTGTGTCAGAAGGGCAGGTCATCTCAGGATCCAGGTGGGTGGAAGCCTTACATAGAAGATACAAAACATGCACAATACACAACCACAAGCGTGCGTACACACACACACACACACACACACACAGGTCCACATAGTCAGGATGTGTAGGTAAACCCCTCTGCTCTACTTTAAGAAAAACAGACAATTTCCAATTGCTCAACAGAAAAAAACATCCATCAGCTGATGATGCACGATTATTAAACAGGCCGTGCGGAGAGTGACTCAGCTGACAACAACAAAAGTGAGCAAATATCCCGGAGTGCATTGACTAACTCTCTTAGTCAATGCAGCTTAAGGCAGCTGAGCTATGCCCAGCCCGTTGCCACATTCACCAACACTACAACTTGAAGACTATTTTACAGCCTGGTTACCACGAGCCGAGCAATCAACAGAGGTTTAGTTAGGAGCCTTGGAGACGATGTATGGTACAAACGCTACCACAGCCAGTGTGATTGACTTCAACATGACTCATGTCTTCCTGCAGCCTTTAGAGTGGTCACCCAGGGTAAACAGGCAGCGAGCAATCTCAATCTCACGGAAAGCACTCTTTAGCATTTAAAGAGACGCTCTCACACAAAAGGGAACGCGTGCCAAGATTCACCTCTATTTAGACTCTAACCGCCTCACTTTACCTGAAGGAATGTGTGGCCACATCCAACTGGTGCTTCTTTTACTTTAGAGCAGAAAAAACAACAATCTGACATTAATTTCCCACAGAGAACAACTGCAATGAGGAGAGAGGAAGATCACGGAGACCCCTTTAAGAGGACAATAAACCATCCCTGACATTGCACGAACATGTCAGTGCTGTTTTTCTTTGCAGCATCTGTACATCGCTGTCTCTCTGTGGGTCTTCTTTTACAAGCCTTGCTGAGTGATGTTGTGCTCTTAAAGGATAGAACGGAAGAGGGGATGGAGGGAGTTGCTGATGCCGGCTTTTTGAGAACAAAGAACATAAACCGAGATGCCGTGCCAACCATAGGGAGAGGGAGAGAAAGAGCAGCAGTGAAGCTACGGTCTTTGCCAGTCTCTTACCGTAGGGCCAGGCTGTCCCTTGAGGTAGGGCGATGAAGAGAGAGATGAAGAGGAACCAGCCCTCCTTCCATGAGATGAAGGTGGAGGTCCAGGGGATTGTGTGGGTGCCCCTGTGGGTTTGCCCCAGCTGCACTCCCCGTCCCGCAGACAGCATGCTGCAGTCTGGAACTCTGTTTACTTTCTGAACGCAGCTGACATCACCTTCTCTTGCCATCGTTCCTTCCCTCCCCCTCTCTCTTTCTCTCTCTCTTCTCTCTCTCTCTCCCTCTCTCTTTCTTTCTCTCTTTCTCTCTCTCACACTTCTCTTTGGCTTCAGGTTACAGCCTCGCAAGGAGTTCCACTTGCAGGTCTCCCAAAAACTCCCCTTGCTCCTCTCAGAGGACGACGTAAGTGCCCCTGAATGAATGCAGGCTCCAGCCTTTTATATGCTGAACTCATTATGGTGAGTTCAGCATATAAAACACACACACACACACACACATTGAGGCAAATCAACCAGTTTATGTTCTATGCATTGTGCCTGCCACACTAACAATACCAATGATGTGGTGATAGCATATGTGTTTGCTTCACTGCTGATGTGTTCATGTCAAAAAAGATCTTCAGGTCAGTGTTATTCATGTTCACACTTTCTAAACTGGAAAACAGCAGCTGTTTGTCGACTAGTAATGCCGTGTGTGTTAAGCAATAGCATTCAGTAGGTTATCATTGCAGTTTAGAGGAATAGTAGGCCAAAGTGTTTTTGCAAACTACTTTTATTTGATTTCTTTCCAGGAGTCAGGTTGAGCTGACTGATATCACTCTTTGTGTGTGCACTGAAGCTATGAGGCTGTTAGCTTAAAGACTGGAAACAGGGGCAACCAGATGTAACAACATCTGTCGACCAAGACGAATATGTTTATTTTTGTTATCTGTACAAAACACAACAATTTGATATTTAACAGATGGTTATGTAGCAGACTATTTCATGGTTGGGACTAGGAGTGTTGTTACTTGTGGAAAGAGCCAGGCTCGCGGTTTCCCCTGTTTTTACTCTTTATGCTAATTTAGCTCACAGGACCTGGTTCCAGCTCCAGGCTCTCATCCAACTCTCGCAAATAAGCACATTTTCAAAAGATGTCCCTGTGAAAAAATATACACAAATACGGTATTTCTTCTCCATCTATGTTGCATCTGTTTGGTGCATTACTAATGTTATCTTGCAAATTAAATGGTGGGGAAAGTAAATGAAAGTGTTACCCCCATTACAATCCGTTTTTCAACTGTGACGACTTCAGCAACAAAAAAGGTTGCTAGTATAAACACAGTTGGCCAAGATACTTTCTTTAGCAGTTGTCATTTCGTGTGATCTCCTGGGTGTGTTTTCTTTCTGCTGGAAACATCACTGGAATTAATTCATGTGTTGTTCTTTCAAGCTGCATGAAAGAGCTCACAGGGAGCACAGATCAAAGGACTCAGAGCCGGAGAATCAAATATCCCAAGCCGTTTCCTAAAACAGCAGGATTTAGAGTGCAGAAGGAAGACATGAGCAGAGCTCCTGGTGGTGTACGTGTTGTCGGGGAACTAAAAAACAGACTGGAATCAAGAAAGTTCATGAAGAGAATAGAGGAATGAAGAAATAGGCACACAGAGGGAGAAAAGAGTCAGGAAACAAAGTAAACCAAGCAAGAAAGAAGGGGGAAAGGAATTAGTGTCTGCCTTTGTGTGCTTCCTATCCACCTTTCACCACCTCGCTAGTGTTTGTTCAGATGCTCAATGGTTTATAATGTGAAACCCAAAGCTTTCAGGTTAACGCGGACACTGGCTTCGTATTATCAGAGACTAAATCTGCAGTCCACTCTTTAATTTAATGATCAAGACACAGTAGGTTATAATATTAATAGCGTTTTTTTTTTATTCTGTAGAAGTTCATAGGATCTTAATTAGCTGATATTTTGCACTTTACCTCACGCAGACTTTGTCTTCTTCCACATTTGGTCGGAAATCACAGTTACACATCCAGTTTACACATTAACGTAATTGGAGACTTTTCACTGAACAATGACAACATAATGTCTGACGATGGATGCCACCGCACAACATTCAATAATAGACTGATGGGAAGTTCTATGATATTGTCATTAGTATCTGTTTTGGCCACTTGACTCTATCGGAGACTCATTTTGGACACATTGCAAAAAAACAGAGCTTTGCTAATACCTTCATACATCATTACGGTAAAAGAGATATGTTGCTGAAGGGAAACGTGTTCTCACGACCCACGGATCACGCTCATTCTGAGCTGCATTATAGAAGCGTCTGAGTTGGCACCGCAGTGACTGTGATTGGTCAAACAGAATGGACCCCCTGCTCACAGCGCACAGTCAAATCTCATTACCAAGTACATGAAGGAAGTGGTGCAGTGGCGGCACAACAAATTACCCAGCAGCCATTACACTTAATGACATCCATTGTTGACTACACATTCATTACCGAAGGTTTTCAGAGGCTATTAAATACGATCCAAAATGTGTCTACTCTGATCACTTCATTGTTAATAGCTTTAGCTTTTTTGTGTTTGAGGTTTCAGAGTTCACACAGGGTCAGACCTGTGTGCGCCTTTATGGAGCCATGTGGCTTTAATATGAAAGAATCTAATCATGGCATCACATTCATGTCATTTCTATGGTTACACAGTAAACACAAGGATAGAAACTAGGCTGGGGGCTTCACAGGTAAGACAGATGCCTGCAGCAGTTGCTTAACAAAGCCAGTGACCACATGTTGCCAGGAGCGTATAGTCCCATGACAAAGTGCGGGTTAGTAACTCAATAGTGCAGGACTGTGTCAGATATGCTCCCGTGTATATAGAGTCAACGAGAATTGCTTCTCCTTGTCTGCCCTTTTTCCACACCAGTCCTTATGCTTTATTTCACACATGCGGTTAAAGGGGAGGGAAGAACAGACGAAGAAAAGAAAGATATATGGTGATTATAACCTGATACACATAATTTGAAAGAGAAACCAAATTAGCCATGCACAATATACTGAAAGATTTACTGTAAACATTGAAATGTGCTTTTGGATAAGTGCCTTAACTTACTGACCCCTTTAATATGCATGCTTACAATACTCATTCTGAAATTTCATATATGCCAATAAATCATGCTCTCGTTTAAGTTTGATAAAGTGTCTACACTGAGCTGAGGTGGTCGCGGAAGCAAAAACTCGGGCATGGGAGGAGTTCGGGGAGGCCATGGAGAAGGACTTTCGGTCGGCCTCAAAGAGGTTCTGGCAAACCGTCCGACGGCTCAGGAAGGGAAAGCAGGGTCTACCCCAGGCTGTTCTCAGCGTGGGGGGGGAGCTGCTGACCCGGACAGGGGACATCGTCGGACGGTGGAAAGAATACTTTGAGGAACTCCTAAATCCGGCCAACATGTCCCCTCTAGAGGGGGCAGTGCCTGTAGACTTGGGGGGGGTCGCACCAATATCCCTGGCAGAGGCCGCTAAGGTTGTTAAAAAGCTCCTTGGTGGCAAGGCGCCGGGGGTGGATGAGATCCGCCCTGAGATGCTGAAGGCGCTGGACATTGTTGGGCTGTCTTGGCTGACACGCCTCTCCAATGTCGCATGGGGGTCAGGAACAGTGCCCTTGGACTGGCAGACCGGGGTGGTTCCCATTTTCAAAAGGGGACGGAGGTGTGCTCGAACTATCGTGGAATCACACTTCTCAGCCTCCCTGGGAAAGTTTATGCCAGGGTACTGGAAAGGAGGCTCCGACCGCTGGTCGAACCTCGGATTCAAGACCAGCAGTGCGGATTCCGTCCCGGTCGTGGAACTGTGGACCAGCTCTTCACCCTCGCAAGGGTCCTCGAGGGGTCCTGGGAGTTTGCCCAACCAGTCTTCATGTGTTTTGTGGACTTGGAGAAGGCTTTCGACCGGGTCCCATGGGAATTGTTGTGGGGGGTGCTGCGGGGGTATGGGGTTCCGGACCCGTTGCTACGGGCTATCCGGTCTCTGTACGCCTGCAGTAGGAGCTGTGTTCGCATCCTCGGCAGTAAGTCAGACACGTTCCCGGTGGGTGTTGGTCTCCGCCAGGGCTGCCCTTTATCACCGGTCCTGTTTGTGATTTTCATGGACAGGATATCTCGGCGCAGCCTGGGGGTGGAGCAGGTCAGGTTTGGGGGTCTTGGGATCGCCTCTCTTCTGTTTGCAGATGATGTGGTCCTGTTAGCATCCTCAGACCATGACCTCCGGCACTCACTGGGGCGTTTTGCTGCCGAGTGTGAGCGGCAGGATGAGAGTCAGCACCGCCAAATCTGAGGCCATGGTGCTCTGCGGAAACCGTGGATTGCTCCCTCCAGGTGGGGACAGAGTGCCTGCCCGAAGCGAAGGAGTTCAAGTATCTCGGTGTCTTGTTCACGAGTGAGGGTAAGATGGAGCGGGAGATCGACAGGCGGATCGGTGCAGCTGCAGCAGTAAAACAGGCGCTGTACCGGTCTGCCTTGGTGAAAGAGAGCTGAGCCGAGGCGAAGCTCTCAATTTACTGGTCGGTCTACGTTCCAATCCTCACCTATGGTCATGAACTTTGGGTAGTGACCGAAAGAACGAGGTCGCGAATACAAGCGGCCAAATGAGTTTCCTCCGTAGGGTGGCCGGGCTCAGCCTTAGAGATAGGGTAAGGAGCTCGGACATCAGGAGGAGCTTGGTCGAGCCGCTACTCCTTTGCATCGAAAGGAGTCAGCTGAGGTGGTTCGGGCATCTGATTCGGATGCCTCCTGGACGCCTCCCGTTAGAGGTTTTCCAGGCACGTCCTACTGGGAGGAGGCCCGGGAAGACCCAGGACACGCTGGAGAGATTATATCTCCCGGCTGGCCTGGGAACGCCTCGGGATCCCCCAGAATGAGCTGGAAAGTGTCGCGGGCGAGAGGGAAGTCTGGGTCAACCTGCTGGGTCTGCTGCCCCCGCGACCCGACCCCGGAATAAGCGGATGAGAATGGATGGATGGATGGATGAAAGTGTCTACACATTTTCATTTCACATCACTGCCGCTTCACATCCAATTCAACAAACATAAAAGCGTTCTCAGTGCGTGAAACGCATATTCTAGTAATCTTGCCCGAAGCGTTTTGGCTGACATGTACCCACTGTTTGATTTGAAGTCACACTCCAAACTTAGATTTTCGTTAATCTTAAATCTAAATCTGTCCTCCAGAATCTCCACCCAGTAAAGCTATGGAGCTATAGCTGCCCTGGCTGGAAGTGACAACAACTTGGATTCCACATCGCATTCCTCCTGTTAGTCCCACCGCAAAAGGGCCATCCGCAGGAGATTGCAACAGCAGGGAACAGCATTAAACGATCATCAGCATTAAAAGATTACTTTAGCACCCTCAAGAGATGTAAACCTTCAAAAAATTGAAATGTGACTTTTTCTCTGAATCAGAATTTATTTGATCCGTAGAAGAAGAAAAACATAAAAGGAAATAACTTATTTTAATAGGAAACAAATGCATCCTAATACTCAAAATATCTGCATACCAAATCTTTCGATGCACAGCCACATTTAAAATTAGCCAGTGTTTGCTAATCTTAGCAAACATCCTTGCACAAATATTCCTTCGATCTTTTACTGTTCAATTGAGATTTAAAAACTTGAACCCTGATAATCTAGTTACTTGGTTTAAATCAATAACCAATTCCACAAGGTATATCACTTTGACAATATAGTGGAGACTAGGCATATGAAGGTCACCTTCTCTTCCAATACACTCAATAGTATTTTTCTCAGAATAGTCTCACGCCAACATCCGAAAGGCTCTCAAGATCATAAATATTGTCCAGCCCTCCAAGTTTATAGGCAGACTGTAGTCTACAGCTGTGGGGTCCAAACAGCAGGAGTCTCATGAGCATATGCACTATTCTGAAGATGAAATTGTTGAATGGGAAAAACAACTGGAGCTGGTAGCAGGAACACTAGAGGCTTCTTGAATCATTGCTGACTGAGCTCCCCACTTGGAAGACGGAACCTCGCTGGGCTAATGGAAACCTCAGAAGGAAATGGAAGAAGATGGAGAGAGAGAAAGTTGTGCAGAAGGGAGGAGGAGTTTCCATCTCTGGGTTCCAACAGGGAGTGATGACGTCTCTGACATGAGACACAGTGCCCTGCAGACCTGCCTCTGCTTGTGTTTATAAGGCAACGTCCCCCCGTGTGACCCGCGTTCATCATAAAGTGACCCTGGTCCTTGTTACTGACGAGGAGCCACGTCACAGGCAGTGAGCCGCAGTCTAGACGTTATGGGGCATCGTGGCAAAGAGGTATCTCGTAATCCCCTTCCTGTCACTGTATGAGCACCGCTGATACCATTGCGGTGGAAATAGTTTGAAGAGAAGAACAAAAGTGTTTGTCTGAGTGATGTCAGTGGAAGAGACCGCTAAGCTCCTTTAAAGTGTAAAGCAGCCACACAAAGCCCACAAACAAACCCAACAGTTTACTCCTCCTCCTCTCTAGCTTTGCTGCTTTAGAGCAGTTTCTCCTTTCTGAGCTCTCTCTGTGGTTTTGTCATTCGTCTGTTGGTTATGGCTCTGGAGGAGTCTCCAGGCAGGAGCCAGAGGTCTTGACATGTTCTCAGTGACCGATGTGGCATTTTGAGTGAGGAATGCAACACTTGACAGAAGGAGATCACAGTTGTACCGAAGAGGCTGATCATGGAAAACAAACCATTGTGCAGAATTGTGGAGCTCCACCCTCTCGATCCCTCATCTGTTGTGTGTTTCTATAGTCACATTCAATTTGGATTTAGGTTCATGGGAGGGAGGGTTGCTCTGCAGCCATCATCACAATAACAGTGGCATCCTTTTCTGCCCACGGAGTATGCCTTGGTGCAATTACATGGGATTTGATAAGTTAAGCATTGAGTGCATGTGCACTATATAAATAACACAAAAGACATATAACATATTTTGAATTTGAATGATGATGTTAGAATGAATGAAAGTATGATGTTAGTAGTCCGATAACTACGAAACTGAAATGTAATTGAAATGTTCATCATGTTCACATTATTTTATTTACAAACAGAAAAATGTTGAGAATAGTGATGATTATCCATATATTATCAATAACTTAAATTAGGGTAGTATCAACTGGTTATTGGATCATTTTTTGACTATTGAAGGGAAGATGGACTACACTCCGACACTGATAATAAGGCACATTTAACGTGGATTGTAAACCTTGTTTAAACAATAAATAGAATATGGTAGTTTACTTTGCACATTAAATAAAATATATTTTAAAATAAGGTGGTATACATTCTGATTATTTCTTTTTGCTTTCCAAGGCCCTTTCCAGTTTGGCTTTTGGAGACGTCTCCTCATAGAATGCAGCCTGGAGAAGAGTCATCCTGTCACCTCCCTCTTTCCCCCACATCTCCTCCAGGGACACTCGGTTCTCTCTCTCCTTCTCTGCTGGTTGTTCCGCAGAAGATCCATTTCATGAGAATCGTCCATCTAAAAAAAGTAAGATGGATATAGACTTGTCTACGCAATATGTTTGGTCATTGAAATCTCACCATCTTATTGGAGGTTGTGGACCGCAGAAAATTATAATCCTCCAGGTTTTCTCAGCAGTCATATGCAATATTTCCCATTAATTCCTCGTCACTGTCTAAAGTTGTTCAAGAAGAGCAGGAGTAAAGGTTCATGACGGCTCGCAATGGTCCAAATGAACCTCCACCGATGACGAGGAGGAGAGGATAGAGGCAGTTTGTACATCCTCACATAACATACGTCATGGACATATAAAACCATATTGTACCATTTATAAGAACAGAGGTTGGACACACACTTCTGTATGATATAATGCAAACTGGAGACACAGCCGGCAGCAGAACATCATTTTAAAATGGGTTGGAATTAGACAAACCCATCTAAACTCGCAAAATGTTTGTACTGAACATGTCAAAAATTGTTGTTTGACTTTTTCTTTGGGCAACATTTATTCTCCATGTTGTCCTACAGAGAAAAAGAGTCCCTAAATATGATGTCAAATGTGTTAAAGTGTTTTACATCAACTGGAAAAGTGTGAATTACGTGTCAATATTATACCTGCCACATCAATAGAGAAGAATAAAGGCTGTTGCCGGGTTGAAGCAGGGTTTCAGCTGTTTGACGACAGTAACACAATGTTGCATTCTGCTTGCTTTGTAGTTTCTTTCATATCAGCTCTAATCTTGGCAGCTCTTCTCACAGTGTTTGTTCCCTTTTCTTTGTAACCTGTGAACATGAAGGCAGTACATATTTATCCATAAGTTAGGATGGTTTATGCCTTACATATCACAAATAGTATTTATATCCTGTTGAGGTTAACTTCATCAATAGGCTAAGTGTTTGTGAAAGAGATGCTGATCTTCTGTGAGGCAGCAAATAAGACAATAAGATAAGGCGTGTAAATATTCTTAAAATATGTCCTTAGTCCAAATTCATGATTTATGAATCAAAAAGGCTGCAATATTTTCAGATGTGAAGTCTTTACCATCCGGGCGTCGTGTCACTGACTAATATTGATAATAGCAATTAACTTGTTTACAATGTGTTTCACCAAAGACTTAAAGAGTGTAGAAATAGTTGAATACCAACTGGGTTGGCTCTCATTCAGCAATATCTTCCAAAGTTTGTTCGTATAATTGAACTTTGAACAAGTTTTTAATAAAAATCTATGGCATTCTCACAAAGTTTCCTTATTTCACAGTTGGAGGTAAATAGTTTTTACCCGTGTTCTTATGATGATGAGTCCCACCATCCTCGTAAATGAAGGTTGTGTGCCAGTTGATTCTAATTAGCAGGTGAGCGGCCTGCCAATGGCTGTTCTAGAGACATTGACCTTGTTTTATATTATGTTTCCTCCCTCCTCTCTGTCTTCTCAGCACAATGTCACGACCGGCCTTTTATCTTTGACCAGACTGGAGTTTGAGAACAAACAGTCGACGACATAAAACAGCTCAAGTACAACATTATTTAAGCCAAAGTTTCACGGGGGAGATGATATGCGGACAGCAGCCTCTTGTGGCCAAACATGGAAGTGCACAGTGTTTGTGAAGGTTGGCAAAGGTGCTGACCGCAGGGCAAACCGCATAGCAATGCAAATGCCATGAATGTTTAATGCACTTAAATCCTCGTGGGTATATTAAATAGCTTCAGGTGGAAAAGGAAAGTCTGTGAACATCCTACAAACTTCTTTTGTTTTTTTGCGCTGTATGACAGCGACACGTCAAACAGTCCACTCTGTAAACTCTGTGTCAACTCTTTTTCCCTGTAAGTATTTTTGCATTCAGTGGAAACCAAAAGGTATGTGCACGCGTGCGTGTTTGTGTGCATGTGTGTGTGTGTGTGTGCGTGCATGTGTGTGCGTGCGTGTGTGTGTGTGTGCGCGGGAGAGACACAGACCCACATAAAGTGCAATTTTTTTTAAAGTGTGCAACTGAGTAAAAGTAAAAGACATCAGAAGATGTGACGAAACAAGAACAAAGAGAGTGAAGCTTTACAATGTTAAAAATTTAAGAAAAATTGTAATGCACTGCCATTGTCAACATGATTGACTCTGCACTATTCATCTTTGGTAGAAAGACAAAGTTAATTTTCAAAAACGGAGAAAACTATGATGAAAGGCCAAAGACAAAATTAGTAGCTTGTCAAAGAGAAGATAACTTCTCTGGGATCAATCCTGTAACACAACCTTAAACTTACGGAAAAATAAGCTGATATCCATTCAAAATATGTTATTCCAAGACACTTGAGACATTTGCCAGAAGTAGCACCGTGATCTCAAGTAACTGATGAATCCTCCTGATAGCTGTGTCTGCCTCTGATGAATGAGCCCTTACAGAAGTGTTACATCATGCATTGCTCATTCTGAAGCCTAACCTCCGACAACGTGGGCAGCTGAAGACAGAACATGCCGCAGTGCGAGACATTCGCCTGTCGATGAAAGCCTAGTCTTAGTGAGCCCAGGTTTCATGAGACTTAATGTGCAAAACTGCCAGATTCCTTACTATACAAGCATGGCCATTAAAGATGGGATGTATGTACATGCAAATGTGACATTTGGTGTAAACTGGGAATTCAAACAGAGGCTATGGACTGTGAGAGGTTTTATGGGAGGAGGAATATTGATGTTGATCTTCTGATCCTCTAGAGGGAGTCAGAGTCTACAAATCCATATAATATTTACTCCCTTTATCAGAGAGGCATGCTATGCATCTAAAGTAGAATGTGAAGACTTATAAGCAGGCCAGATGTGGAAGGAAGGATATGTGTCTTCTCCTGCAGGCACTTGTACAGACCACGGTGACAAAGAAGAACCCTGTAATGCAGCACATCACTTTCTGGGATTTCACATGAAGCACATCCAATTGTTCCCTCTTCCATCTGTTATGGAACATATCGATTTGCCATTGCAAGCAGCAAAGTGGAATCAAGATTTCCACAGCGAGTAACTCAGTGGGGGAGAGGACTGTAAGTATGCAGCGGACTGGAACAGGGCACCGCAGCTCAGCACTGATCTCATTTCCCTATTTATATTCCCACAGCCGGGTGACGGTGGACTGTTGGATCAATTCTCCACTCCCTTTTTTTTCAGCAACAATCCACTGTCGCTCTACCCACTAGGTTAAATAACTCAATTGGGCCTGCCTTGTTGTTAATAGCAGTGATTATTCTTGCTTAAACGGCATAATGTATGCGCTGACAGCCAACGTAAGAGGCTACATTAGAGATTCCAGGCACCAGCGGATAGGCGAGTAAAATATACTTAATATTGAGGCCTATGGAAAAGTCTTATTCCACAAGCCGAGAAACATAAATGATCAAGGCGTTAGTGTATAGCGGACTTCGAGTGAAAAGAAGCTGATATAAAATTCTAAATGATGGAAAAGCCGCTTCTATGTGCAGTACGTCTGCTGATGTTTGGCTTTGAAAACCACAATGTTGTTATTTATGGAGCACAGTTCAGAGAACAAATTCTAAAGATAAGATTAAAGGGATTATTTCTGAGTTACCCACGCTGTGCCAAGATGCATGAACATTTCTCAAAAACTAGGCAATTTGGTTTTTAATGAAAAAGTCGCACTATTTTTAATATTTGTTGTCAAACTCAAACAGTCTACGTTGCATGCTGATTTGGAGTGAGCGACAGAGAGTTGGGGAAGGTTTTCCTTGTTTTACTTGCAGAGGCTGCCTGGAGTTCTTTTCCATGCGGCTTCTTTGTTTACCCATCCCCCACCAGGGTCCTGTCAACACTACCAGCCTCGTGTGTAGGAAGAGGTCAAAATGCCAAGGGGTCATCCTGGTGTCCGACATTCTGGCCCTTCCCCTACGTTAACCCTGCAGCACCCTTATTACTACTGCAGAGGAGCCGGGAAAGGAATGTGCAACAGGGAGGAAGCAATCATGAAATATGAATATTTTGCCAGGTGAAAATAAAATGTGAAAAAGGTGTAATCGCCTGTTTTTAAACTAGTGTACTGTATGTCTACCTATTAAAGGATAGGTCAGTATCGCTGCTTGAGCTGCCATACAAACTGTAAGATTAACTTTTTTTCTTTTCAATTAATGTCCGTCTTGCATCGAAGCAGCATTTTAGGCTTTTTTAGGCAAAGATCACAGTTTCTAGTCAACAGGATGCCCCATATGGCAAATACATATGAACACAGCACCGCACAGGCCTGTGAATGTGATGACTGTGCATTAAGCCATTTAAAGTACATACTTTATTCTCACCCCTCGCCTGATACAGAGCAACACGCCCGCAAGTCAATTTAGCCTCGTAGCTCAAAACACTGTACGGTTATGTGAGCATTCTGGAGATCCGGTTTAAATAAATCACACTGATATGCACATCTCCATACATCTGTTCATAATTGAGACTGAATTCTCTCCACTGGCTGTGTAAGCTCTTGCCATATGCTGAACAAGCCCAATGCTTTTTATTAGTGGGTTGCTTAAACTGAAATGTGGAGGGCGGGGAGGAGCTGAGGAAGAAGACGCGTGTAAAGCTCTCCGCCCTCACACACACGGAGCATTCATTCCAATGTGATATGATGAGAGCAAGCACTTCACGCTGCTCGCCCATTAAACTTGAAGCTGCTAAATGTTTCCCTGAAACGTTAGGAGGATATTCAACCACCATCTCTAAACTTGACTGACCCTGTGAACCCCACTGGAGCCGGGGCAAAGCCATAGCACACGATGCACTTCATCAGGAAAAGCAACACAGCAAAGGCTTCCAGTGTCATGACTCTCTCCCCATAATGATCCGATGCTCGAGAGCTCTCACTTTAGCCAATTGGAAGGCGATCCTCGGCACGAAGCGCTGAGCACGCTTGAGTCAATAAGCCAGTTAGCAGAAATGAAGTATAAAGATGAGATTCTTGACTTAGAGGGGATTTAGTGTGGCAGGTCAGGGGGTGCAATTCAGGAGATTGGACCCTGATTCTTTAATCGACTGACTTGACAGTAGATCTCCTTCCTCCCATCCCTGGTTTCTCTTGTAAGAGGGTCTCCCGTGTGTAGCACTGAATATATATCCCCCCCCCCTCCCGCCCCTCCAGCCTCTGCTCTCTGCTCCATGGAAGCCTAATGGAGAGTACAGTTCTTCAATAAATGACGCGTCCTGCTTTTCTGCCATGGATAAGAGACAGTAGTGCAGCATCCATTAACAATAGATCATGCATTAGGAAATAGAAACAGACCCAGTCATTGCTTTAAAAAAATGAACAAAACAAAACAAAGAGCCTGCACATCAGGAAAGTGGCAGAATGAGGCTAATGTGACCACAGTGCCGGGTGGAACAGGGGCAGCAGTTTGGTGTCTGCTCGCCTCGCTCAGGTCTCTCGGCTGGTTTGGTCTCCCCGCCTCTCAGAAACTCGCTGTCTCTCTAGACAAAGTCGTGAGGGTGGCCGATGTTGCTTCTATAAAACTGCATCATCCGAGGAAACTCTGTGGTAGAGAATTACACCGCGTAACCGCTCACGTTCAACACCAGCAACCTCTGCCTGCTAAAAGAAGCCACGAAAGTATAGAGTGCTGACTATAAGGTCCGTTTGTGTGCAATTTGTGCAGAGCTGAAGCGTTATTTGAGATCAGCGCTGCGATAAGTGCCGAGAAGATAAGTGCTGACGAGATTGGTTTTCTGTCACCAGTTAAAAAGAAAGGTTGTATCTGTCTCAGGAGTCGTTATTGTAATGGTACATCCTCCACTGCAGGTTTACCGCAGCCAATTTATTGCGTGCCAAGTATAGAGAAAAGTGCATGCTGGGCTTCTTGAACAGACGAGATCACCGTTCCTGAATTCAAGTCAGGTATTGAGAGTTCGGTGTGCATACATGTTCACCCCCAGAATACTAAATCAAATCACTCCACCTCATTGTTATCACCTGCTCCGCGCTACACGCATACGAGCACACACAGATGTCTTCATCATGAGAGGATGAATTCATCCCTCCAGACGCTCGCCTGCCCCGTCCCTGGATCCCTGAGCATGAGTAATTGTCAGGCCCTGTAAAATAATGGCAGCTTTCAACGCTAATGGAAGCCCTGCAAATTCATTATTCAGTCCAGGAAACAGAGTGCTGCAGAGCGTCCGGGGAGCTATGAGTTATTGCTCAGCCTGCACTAACCTTACCACGAGGGAGGGGACAGTAGCCCCCTGCATGTCCCCCTCCTCTGCCCCCCATGCCGTTTGGTGTCTTTGGCGTCCCTCATGGTTTTGGTGGGCACCACAGAGAACGAGAGATCGCATCCCAGCTGTGGCGTGGGTGTAGTGTGACGCTGCGGACAGCATGACAGACGGCCCGGGCTCTCGTGTCACTTCAACGCTTGACCACGGACAGCCATGACGGGTGGAGAAAGGTTTTCTCTGCGTTACGGCCCTCCCGGGACTGCCGGGGGAATTTACGAGGAAAGCATGAAGGAGGAATGCGGGAGGAAGGGGGGCGACGAGGTTCGCTGACCTGCAGATAACACATGGCAAGAAACAGATAGGTTTGATATGTGAACATGCCCGCACTTGTGCTCAGGGGAAAGGGACACCCTGAGCCAGTAAATACAGCCACTCCACACTCCTCAAAAGCAACACACAGACAGAATTCCAGAAATGCACTTAAGCCGTCTTCATTTCCCACGTCTAGACCTCGCAAGTCTTGCAGTTACTCAGCTATAAAGTGAAAGTGAATGGAAGCAGCCAGACCTTCGCTCTTTTTTAATCAGGGCCACAGAAAAAGCAGAGATAACCTGCCACAATGATGTATGGCACACATTCATTCAAACATAAAACTCTAAAAGTATCTATTTCATATCCCTCTGCATAGCCTATCGAGTGAGCCTGTTTAGTATCCTTAACTATCTGCTTTTCTGGGAGACAGTGTGCAATTTGCAAAGGCTAATTTGTTTTTAACAGCGCTTAAAACCAGATGGAAAAACCCACATCCTCAAGGACCCACTTATTTGTCTAGAGAAACCTGCTCGGCCATGCACCACCCAACAAATCATTTCTTGAGATTCTCGGACGAGTAAATGCTTCTCTACTCGGGTGCAACTCAGGGATTTTGTTTATTCCTTCTGTACTGCTATTGCTGGCAGGGACTTGAACACATTATTCCACTGACTCTGAAAAAAAGAAAATAACAAAGCATGTGAGGCCTATATGAGCAATATCAGAATAATTTCACTTTTGTATAGTTTGGTATGTTTCCCTTCAGGCTATGATAATGAGCATGAAGATAACACAGCTCCATGAAGCTCCGGGCGTTTAAAGCCTACATTAGCAGATCTCTAATTTACCGGGTGTAATTGAGTATTCTTGTCTGCGGTTGTCTTTTCAACTCAGGCAATTTAGCATGCCAGCATGTTGCTATAAAAATGACCCAATTCATTTGATAAGCAAACTAACATTCAAGATACAGAGTTCGAAAACATGAGTTGAATGGTAAAAGTTTGTGAGTATGCTAATGAGGAATAAGTTAATGAGGGAGATGTGTAGAGATGAGTTTGTGTGGATAGGTGTCATACAAAAGCTTTAAGGATGAAACAAGTTGACTTTATTGAGTAATGGTACGATCAGAAATGTAAAATGTAAATTTTTATAAATACAAAACAAGAGTGTGAACCATCATGCTGAATGAGTAAAGTCCATTGGCGGCTATAGATGCTGAGATATGCAGGAGAGCTGTGTAAAAACCTCGTAAGGGCACCACGTGTTCATGTATCGGCACATTTTTAATATAATTGGATACAATACAGGAAAGGTCTAAATGATACTTTCATAAATTTTAAATGATTGTTATCTGCAAGCACAAAATGTGTTATGTTGTAGACTATTTAAAATGTCAAAAAATCCTCTCAGCCTAAACATTTATATATATGGTGTGGAATGGGAGGAACGGCCAGATTGCTGCATCGTGTGAAGTTCTTACTGGCACAGTCACACATTAGTGAGAGTCTTATTTACTCCAGCCCACTGGCCTTTAAAAAAACAATGCTAGCTAAATGAAAGTGCTGACTACAACATGTGAGAGTGGAGTGTTAATGCTCCAACATAAAGTAATCACATTTATTGTGTGGTTGCATTGACTTGCAGTAGCATTCTTTGCAAAGGAGCTTTTGCCCTAGGTATCAATTATCATAATGGCTGCCGTTTCAATAACACACAATCCTCTCTCTCTCACACACACACACACACATACACCCACACACACGCACACCACGGTGCAGGACACTTGCTCTGTTCCTCTCTGAAACCCCCCTTCCCACGATCCGCCCACCACCTCGGCACTGGAGTCACGTGTCTCAACGCTCAGCGTCTCTCTGCTAGTCGACACTACAAACCAAACTCACCCAGCGCCGGGTGGAGAGAGCCGAGAGGATGAGAGACGGAGCGGTGCACGCGCGCAGAGAGCACCTACAGCGGGTTACAACGGAGACCGTCCAGTAGAGCTGGCTATCCGCCGTGCGACGTGTCCCGCAGAGGAGGGATGCAACGAGGCGTCTGAACAGGACGCCAGATGAGATCCACACAGTGTCGGAGACTCTCCTCTCGCAGTGATCTCAAACAGCCCGCGGGGCGAGGAGGAGGGGAGTCCGGGACAGGGGGGCGCTCCGTCTCAACTGTGGATTGAAGAACAAACATTCCTGCCGTCTTATTGAAACCTGCAGGAGCTCTGTGGGTCTCCGCGTTGGAGGCTGGTCTTCACCATGAGGGCTTTTTCAGCGAACTTGTTCGCCCTTCTTTTCCTTTGCGCCCTTACGACCGTGTTCTACGTGTGGAGCGCACTGGAGAGCCGCTTGGAGCGGCACAAACGCGGCTTCTCGGTGCCGGGCGCAGGCGCTGCTCACCAGGGTATCCCGGCGGACCTCTCCGCCAAAACTTTCCGGGCATTGCTCGCTGTCCCAGCGGCACAGAGACCGCACTTGGGGGGCAGACTCGAGGCTCCCAACCTCACTGATCAAAGCGCCGCCGCAGGAAACCGAGATTACCATGTGAATGGGGATAACAAGAGACCCGCGCCGCGGGAGGGCCCTGTCGAGTTGAGCCCCCCGGTGAAGGATGGGGTGTTTTGGAGTGAATGGCTGGAGGATCTCCTCTCCGAGGGCTTCACGGAGGAATACGCCCGGGCTTGGCGAGAGACAGCCCGGACACGCCGGATAGTGAAGCTGGAGCCCGGGTGCGGCAGGATATCGAATCAGCTCGCCACGTTCGCCGATGGGACCAAAGCGTGTGTGCGTTACGGGATAAACGCGGATCAGGTGCAAGGGGAAACTTTGACTTATTACCTCGCCAGTTTGCTGGGCATCACCAACCTGCCTCCTCTAGCACTGTCCCAGCTGAACGGAGACAGTGAACAATGGGCGGCTGTGAGGTCGCGGATAGGCGGATTGCAGTGGAGCGACCGGGCCGTGGTTTCTCTCACCGAGTGGGTCGCCAACCTCACCGGGGTGGTCACACCGGCGCCGCTCAGGCAGGAGAGCAGCGGGCTGCACCCCGAGCCCGGGGAGCTCTGGAACAAGACGACGGCGGAGCTGCTGGAGCTGATGCAGTGGAGCGACCTGATCCTCTTTGACTACCTGACCGCGAACTTCGACCGACTCGTCAGCAATCTGTTCAGCCTGCAGTGGGATTCGCGCGTAATGGAGAGGGACACCAACAACCTGCTGAAAACACCCCGCGGGGACCTTGTGTTCATAGACAACGAGGCCGGACTCGTGCACGGCTTCCGGGTGTTGAACATGTGGGAGAAATACCACAACACAGTACTGAGCTCCGTGTGTGTGTTCAGAAAAAGGACCATGCAGCGCGTGGAGGAGCTGCACAGGCGCAGAGACGCCCGGCGGAGGCTGCTGGAGCTCTACAGAGACAGCGAGCCTTTGTCTCTGGAACTGGGATTTCTCTCAGACGAGCACGCCGGTGTTCTCCAGGACAGGATAGACCGAGTATACAAACACATGTTGCACTGCAAAGGAAAGTACAGCCAGCCGTGAGCTTTCCACGGGCACGTGGTGATGGATTTGTTGTTGGCGCGGTCTGACGAGCTCTGCATTGGCACACCTGTGCTGGACTGATGCGCATTACACAAACTGTGTTGAATATCCAGCTGAACTACCTCTGGTGAATATAATGTGATGCCTACTTTATGAATAAATACATGTGACACGTGTATAGGCCCCCTGCTGATATTGTCACTGTACGCATCACAGAGAGGAAATATTAAGGCTAGTCTCTCTCCTGTCTCTCTCCCCCCCCCCCCCCCCCACACACACACTAATGCTCACCGGATAGGAATAAATATGACAAATTAGGCTTTATGTGTGACCCGGGTCTCATAACGCAGCCCTTCCATGTGTATTTGGATTCTGGCCTTGTGTTCAGCGATCATAATGATAAACTCCTAAGCCTTAACATAAGTTGACTGGTGAATTCTGTATTTCTGTTGACGTATAGAGAACGTTGTTTGCACAGAACATTTTCATAGCAGCACCTGCACTCCTGTAATTGTGTTTGAATTGCATATTCAGCCTTAAAATCACAGGTGTACCATACCAATTGTAAATATTGTAAGTACGTTGTAAATATTGTCTGCCAACCTGTTGTGGACATTTGATGCTCCACTACTTTAACGTGCATTGTAACATTCCAACATCTCGTGTCCTTTTTTGATAAATACACTGTAATTTAATTTAACTGCTGTCAAACAATGTGTTTTGTTATTCTTGTTTGTACTTAACTGCCTTATTAGAGTGCCTGACATATTGATCTAGTCTGCCTTTGTGCAGTAGGCTACCTCTGGACTTACAGTGCTCTCATTGTGGAAACGTCTCGTACTGGGACGCTGTTCCCCAGGAGCCATGCTGTCAGCCAATCGCACGCTGCAACAGGAATCCCTAATCCCCCATATACTCTCACTGCGAATGATAAAGTGAAGGAGACAACTGACATCCTTTGACGTCCTTTGAAAAGGGGTTCACTGAACCCCAACTATATCAAAATACAGTGCGTTTCACAACCAGAAGACGGATCGCAAAATATGTGTCAGTCTAGTAATATTAATGGTCCACCAGGCTGAGAAGGTTTATTGGTTCAATGTGTTCAGCTGAAAAGCAAGAAAACTCCCTTTGTGGGTGCATGCGCTGCCGAGAGACCAATCCCACATTAATGAGCACTCCGCTCTCAGAAGAGAGCCGTGTTTACAGTTTTCCAAAGGTTTAATTTGTCACTGTGAAAGGTGATCAGGAGAAAAAGTATAGCATGCCTGTAGGTCAGCTGCTTCATTTGTGCCCTATGCTGAATGCTTTCACTTCACATAACCACATCTTTCTTGCATTTAACCCTCTTGAAAGGCATCTTCTCCTTATTAGTTCCACTATGGGCGCAGCTCTGTGTCTGATTTCCGATTCCAGGCTTATGAGCACATCAGAGGGAAAGTCAATGAAGAAACTTTTGAAGGTCTAATTATTTCCAGCCTCACGCTGTTCTGCATCTCATCTGGTTTCTTTTACTACTTTCTTTAATGTATGGCCAACTCCACTGAACACCACTGTCAGAACATCTCCACAGAGTGGGATGAGTGCATCTTGTTCAAATGGAGGCACGATAACCCGCACCTCATTTCATGGCTTATGTGTCAGTGAAAGAGTTTTCTCCTCGCCAGGTCACTGCAGAAGTGCCAGCGAAGCAGCAGAGGCTTAAGCAGGTGGAACTGGAGGCTTTTCCCAGGCCGACTGCCTGCTGCAGCTCTAATGGGGACTCGGGGATCAATATGTGTACTGGCTGTATAGGGGAGAGCAGGCCATGTAAATGTGCCGGGTGTCGGGTCAGTATGTGGCCGTGTGTCGTTCACAGGGGCTGCAGCTGGGCTCTAAGCAGGTCTGTTGAGGCTAAACTCTGCAAAGAGATTTACGACACTGGGGATTCGACACAATGCTGAACTGAGGTCTGCGGGTCCAAACCAGATGCACAACCCAGCCTCCTTTCCTGCCTCGCACAATCACTCTCTCGGAGTAATTCAGACACATCTCGCGCTTCCTGCCACATCTGTCTTCACTGTCAACATCACTCATTTGTTTGATAAATGAAAGATGAAAGGTTTTGGATTTTTGGGAGGTGGGGGGGACTATTTCTTTGCAAAAGATAGCCATTGTTTATCCATGGACCATGCCATCTGTAATCACACTAATGGGTGGATATCAAAGAGGTTGTTAAATCCTCAATTTAACTGTTCACATATGTTCCTCCATGACTTTCTCTGCCTGGTTTGTTTCAGATCACCGAGTCCCCTCCCCCCCCTTCCTCTATTCCTTCGCCCAGAGGCAACAAAACCTTCATGCACTTGGAGCAGCATGCCTTGACTTCTAGTCAAATGACTGCAGCTTGTCTTGGCTTGCAGCATCGGCACAGTATTATTATTTTGTAGGCCTATGGCAGTTCCTTACGCGTTTATACATGCCAGGGTTGTGTGGCACCCTCCAGATGTGCTTGTTATTTGTGTCAGTAAGCCGAATCACAGGCTCACACCTTCATACCCGCCAGGGGCCCACAGCAGGTCTGAGCACAGACCCCAGGTACTCCAGCCGATCTTCTTCTTTGTGCACATTGCAAACATTCCAGAGGAACTGAGGGAGGATCTTCTCCATGGACACAGACACACACAGACGCACACAGACAGACACTCCTGAGGCAGTGGATTGCCAGCAGATAATCGTTCTTAAAGTTGGCTGAGATCCTCTCTTTTCTTCCTTCTTTTTTTAACCACAATAAAGCCAGGATAATCAGTGCGTCATATTAAAATAAAATGATGTACATGCAACATTGTAAAGGCACACAGACACTTTTAAAGAAAAGATCATTACTGTTGCTTTCCTGCTGATAATTAGACACGTCTGCTTGCTATTTGTACACTTGTGTTGTAGGTGTGTGTATAAGTGAGTCACACCTTTGTTATTAGGGAGCTTTGGAGGTGCTTATAGGTGCATTTTGCTCCATTCACTCACAGCCGAGGTCACAGTTTCAGTCCGTTCCCACCCTTGATTCTAAACTGTGAGCACGTCAGAAAGACGACTAACATAATGAACTCTATCTAGAATGTTATAAAGTAATTGTCCTCCAGTGACAGTTACTTACTAACTAATGTGCACGATGTAAAATATGAAGTGCTTTGGACAAATGAGTAAAATTGGGTGTTGTGCCAGACACCAGGTGACTAACTGACTTCGACTGCCCTTTTCCCGCTGGGCCTGCCGTGTGTGAATGGGCGGACATTTCTGGGATTCTTTCATGGCTACATAGCACAGGGAACTTCCTGCACATGATTGAATGATTTCATGATGAAACACGGCACATACGAGGGGAGAGCCAGTTCGTCACAGCTGAGTGGAGACGGCCATGAAGGGTAAACTGGGGGACCAGGGCAACGACCGGAGGGGCTTTGGCTTCGGACACAGCCGGGCTTGTGGCGTGCTTGGAGAGCTGGCACAAAGCCGGGCTTTGTCCAAACCAGGGGGGGAAAGCATAAGGTCAGGACCTTTGAGGAATTCTTACTCAAGACAATGTAGAAGGTAATGAGCAACAAAAAAGGGCCTGCAAGCCACCTGAGCTAATAAGAGGAGAAAAGACGACATGTTGAGTGTATACTGACCTCATCTGTTTTCATCTCTGCATGTGGACGTCCAAATTCATTCCAGTCCAATCTATGACGTCGATGTTTGAGTTGGCTAGTTTCATAGTTTCTTTCTATGAACAGGTGCGAGTGGTGGAATTGCGGTATGTGGTCTGAATTCATTACAGGCTGTGAGATCTACAAGTGTGTGCACCTGGAAGCATCACCAGGGACACCCAGCGCTGTCAATCTCTGCCATATGGATTTACTTTTTAAGTCAGCTGTGATAGCGCATGGGAGTATGATAAATGAGAGTGAATAAAAGTCTGAAAAAGCAACAGAAAGAAAGAAAGTGAAGCAATGGGTTATGTATACGTTTGTTACCATGTAAAACTCAGAGATTTCTCCTTTCTCGAACAAGAGTACGCTCCGTTACTTCCACATTTTCTCACTTCGTCATGACTACCAGGGACTGAGATCTTTGATGCAGTTCATGTTGACCGAAATATATCAGATAACGCAGACATTACTGTATTATATTCCTCAGCATCGGTTTATGTTATTAATAGATTTGGAGCATTAATATAGCCTACAGTATGTATACAAATAGGCATAGAGATCTGAACATAATCCTCTAAAACTGTTTTAGAAACATGTACTGTTTAACCCCAAATTGGGTTCCCTCTATTTTCCCTTAATACGATTTGCTTCATGCCAGTCATGCCATGAATACACATAATTCCTGATTAATTTCCACACTTAAACCCATCCTATTTGTTCTGCCTTGTCTCTTAAGCTCCACAATGTCAGAAGATAGCCTGCAAGCAGTCAGAATGTAAAACATTGGGATTATATATCATACAAATAATAGGTCCACTGCACCATTTATAAATGATAACGATTTTTCTTCCTCCAGGATGGGCTGGATAAAAAACTTTAGCAATGTCGTAAGCACAAGTGGCAAACAACAAATGTGTAAAAGAGGTAGACTCAGCATGTGGCTTCGGTTGTGCTCATCAAATCGAGGTTTACCCAGGCGTGACATGAGCTCCCTTGTAAAGACAGCGCCGTGTTCAAATGTTTTGCCTTTCTCCTTCTCACTTCCACTCAACTGCCGCACAGCATTTTGACTGACGCGCTTGACGGGTTCTGATATTCCTCTGGGCGATGCCTGCTGATGCCTCGGTGCAGCCAGGGGGCCTGTTTCAAGTACACGCTCATTTGCATGTGGATTCATCTCTATGTAAATGTAAATTAGTTTGCTGATGGAAATGTTTTATTTTGTCTTTTGCCTGCAAAAGTCATGGGGAGATAATGACTGCTGAATGCCTCTTTCTCGTGGCCAACTAGCTCAGACTGTGGCTGTAATAAAGATATTTCTAAGCAAATGATGTGAGTGGAGGATATGACTCGGTCCCAATGCTGGACAAAAGAGTCGATTGGTCCAAATTAGCTGGCAGGACATATGAATAAAATATAAGGAGGTGGCTTTTCTAATTCAGAAAAGGTGTGTGGAAATGAAGCAACTCTTACATCTGACACATCTCATTATTTAGCTTCTAAATGTATTAAATCGTACTCCCACACGACAGCATGAACATTCTTCATAGCCATCCGTACTAGTCGTATATGGAGTTTTCTTTTCCTCCATCGTGCTGTGACTGTGTCATGAGGGCTTTGTCCTCTCCGTGCATGAGGTGCAAAGTGAATCGATACGCAGAAGGGCAAGAGGACGTGTGGTACTTGATGACAAAACACCTACAAGCTGCTGAAACAGCACATTGCTTCCTGCTCGCTGACCCCTTGCTCCCTGAATGTTAGCGCCGGCTGGAACCTGTGGGCTTCGTAGCCTGTTGTGCCACACAAACGCTCCGGCTTGCCTCGTTCCATAATAGCGCACCGTGCCACTGAAAAGATGAACGCTAACAGTGAGAACATGTTGTGGCGGTGAATCAGTCAATCAGTCAAGTAGAGAGGTCAAAAGGACTGTAGATCCGAGAGAAGGGCACGAGAGGCACGAGAGGCAGGCAGAGGTTTCGGGTCGTGTCCCGGTGCCGAGTTCTCTCCTTAGAGGCGGCGAGAGAGAAGAGCTCACTAGAATCCGACATTAGGGGTTTCTGGCTGACTGTGCAGTTTCACTGTCATTTGAACAAGATTGGACATGCCTTGGTGAAGGTGAGACGGGACTACCACACTGAGGCTGTATGTCAAGCCAATGGGACACAGTGGATAGACTAAGTTAATGAAGCTTCTTTGACTGCATTGCTATTGTCCTTTAGAATTTGACAAACTGAGGCTGGGGCACAAATGTTGGCAGCCTTGCGAGCCAGGAGATCTCAGCTCGAACAGACTTCGTATTATTCCTCCTGTCTTTGAAAACAATATCATTTGGTGGCATTGCTTTTCATTTTCAAATGAAGAGGGTCGTGTTGTCATTCGTTTTTTCTATTGATATTTTTTGTAAATAACTTTGGAGTTTTTCAGTCCCGTCAGCGCAAAATGTCAAACATCCTTTTCTACACTCGTTTGTCTCACTTCGCTCGTGGTTTACGCCATCAGACAAAAAGCCTCATAAGCTTTTATACCACCATTAGCGCTATGGATCAATGCTTTCACAAGTGAGAGCCTCTTTTGTTCGTACACGAGCATGATGACCGGTATGCTCGTGCATCGCACATACACAGGCAACGCATTGCACACTCCTGGTGCCAGTTTCACACTTTACCCCTGATTGACAGCTTTATTGAAGTAAACGTGAAAATAAGTGCAGCAATGCACGACAAGACAAAGGCAGGAAAAAGAAAATGGCAAGCACGTGTAGAAATAGATTTATAGAAAATAGGTTGTATATAGACACTTTAGAATTATAGTAGAACACTGAGCACACTGACCCCTCACACACACACACACACACCTACACACACACACTGTCTCTCTCTCTGCCACCCCCACACACACACCTACAATGGCCCTTCGTAAATATCCTGGGAACGACCTTCTAGCTAGTTCGTCCCATCCCGAAAGAGATAAGACTATCTTAAAAGACTCCCCAGCCTGGTAGTGAAGCTTCAAAAAGCAACAAGTGAATCATGTCTTTGTCCCGCACATGAACTCTTCAAGCAGAATCAATTAACCCCATATACACTGAAATGAGAAACAACATGCACACACTACTGATGGCTGGAGAAGGAAGACCTGGGTGGGGCATAGAGGGCTGGACTACACCCTGTGCTCCAATGAGGCTCCTAAGTCTAAACCACGGGCCGCCTCCTACTTATTATGCGCACCAATCACAAATGCTCTGAAAGACTTATTATGCATAACTCATTTTTGGAATTTCAGTCTGTCAGGAATCGAGCAAGCGGAGTTCCTTCCTACAGACCCGTGTACACGTATTCAGCTTGTGTGATACTCTGTTGAATAAACCTGATTGAAGTTCAACTAGAATCCTCCTGCAGTACGGCTGGTCTTTCCTGCACGCGTAGTCGTGGATTGATTAAATCGCGACACACGCAAACAAGTAAGACTGTCCTACGTCTTTGAATACTCTACTAATTATTATTAATAATAATAAGAAGAAGCACTTGTGACAACTTATCAACCAGTTCTATAATATATCAGGTTTCTCCACAATAAATTAAACAAAAGCACCACTTCAAATCTTTTGTTTACCAGATATCTGATGATTAGTTTCTTGAATATAAATAATTTAGAATATTAAAAGCATGAAGAAACAACTACATACATATATATAGTGTTTTTTTAAACTAATTGACTAACATGAAGCAGCAGATAAAAGAATGTTTTGCAAATGTTTTAGGAGGGAAAAGCACTTAGCACATGTGTTTGGCCTCACAATGTTTTTTGATGAGAAGCTAAATTATTTAGAGGCAACTTAAAATTCTCCAATTCTAGCCATTGAGTCAAATAAAAATAAAGGTTCAATTCAATTCAGTTTATTTTATATCGCCCAACATAACAAATTACAAATTTGCCTCAAAGGGCTTTACAATCTGTAGACATAGGACCCAGGACCTCACACCGGATCAGGAAAAACTCCCAAGAAATAGAAAAAACCCTTTCACAGGGAAAAAAGGAAGAAAGGTCATGCCATTCAGTGAGACGGTGTAGGACTTGGATGCCTGTGGGCTACAGGGGGAAATTGAAAAGCGGTATCCAATTGTATTTATACTTTTATGATTGGTTGAAATTACAGTATAATTATAGTAAAATATATTACTGTATTATTCCCAAGCCAATGGAATGGCTGGCAATGACGGGGACTATGGGAATCTGAAATTAGCAGACACTCAACGGAGAAGAAAAAGTGGGCAAAACAAATAAGGGACAATAACAACATGCAGACATGCCGTCTTCCTTGTATTTCATTTGATCGTTTAATCATATGTTATTAAAGAGATCGCCTCTCCCAGAGACATTATTTTTCCCTTCCTACCTGTAACCTGACTCATTTAAGATGACAAGCCCGAGACATCCGGGCCCCATCACGCCATCGACCCGACTGCAGGCGCAGTGTCTCCGTGACACCCTCACACGATGCAGCCCAAAGGGGAAACAATAACTTTACACTTTGCACAACACGTATTCTGTGACAACAGAACTGAAATGTTGCATCGAGGAGGTTTCAGTATCCTTAAAATAAAGAGAGCACTTAAAAGATGATGCATGATCATTTATAGAATCAGCAAGGCACAGCAAAATAAAAACAGGGTTGTGGCTACTGCCCATGTCTTGATTTCATAGGGTCCTCTTTCATCTTTTCTTTTCTCGCCCTCACCCCTTCTCTGAATTTCCTTTCACTCGTTCATGTTCTATTTCTTCACATCCATTTGCCCGCTGCAAATATTGCCATTGTGAGAGCCTGTGAGCATTGATTGATTGCAGGTAGGGGGCTAATGATCCGGGCTTGTAACAAAGACGTCTTCCACAAAATCAATGCCACTAAAAGAGAAACTAAATCTTTTTAGGGTTCCACAATCCTTTGCAATAAAGCACCGTCAACCACGAGGGGAATATCTAGTGTCTTCTCTCATTTTCTCTCCTTTCATTTCATTTTCTCCAGCATCTTCGATTTTTCAACTCATTTATTCAATATCATTTATCGTTTAGAGGGGGAAAAAAGATTTCGGTTTATTGGACTCTTGAGGTTTTGACATATATCACTGAGATTAGCTACACTATTTGAGTCAAGTTTAATGGCAGAATGGATGGCCTCCCATCAGGAAATGGGAAGTATAGTGATTGGCTGTGAGATGCACAGACATCTCCAGCGAGAGCAAAGAGAGTGCAAACAAGTGATTTATTCATTTCTATGTTGACTTTTATGTGCCTGGCTGCTTTGCCTCTCATCTGTGGAGACAGCATGAAGCAATAGTCATGTCAACCTAATGGCTTCATTCCAGACCCTTAAACAAACCCAAACGGACACACATCCGAGAACGATTGGTTGATCAACTGACTTAATGATCAGCAATTTTGATACAGGATCAATTATGTAAATCTGTTTAATGTAATTGACAATATGTTTTTTGGGTTATGGACTGTTCATCATTCAAAGCAAGCCATTTAAAAATGTCACCTTGGACTTGGAAAATTGTCCTATCGCTAAAGCCCTCCCCTGAATCAGTTATCCAATCATAGTTCAGCCCCTGGCGCTCGGCACAGCAGATGTGGTAAACTTCGTAAATTGCAGCGGTGTGCAGGAGGCAGTTGTGAGGAAGACACTCAACATTTAATAAATAGTGCTGGATCCTGGATTATGTAATTCCATGCGCTCCTGCTGTGCTGCCTCTAAATGATTTCTCCGCACTGGACCCATCACAAACACAAAAATGCACCTTATTAACCAGCCTGACTGGTTGAAATTGGTTGGTACTAGTTTACATAAGCACACGTCATATTTTGTTTTACAGGAAGAAAATATTTTGATTTTCGACTGGGGATGCTAAAACCTTAACACATACATTTCTGTGCACAACATAAAACAGGACTTTGAAAGAGAGCGGCTGGTAAACATATCCAAACACACCTCTGCTTTCACAGGCAGACAAACAAATGGCGGTCAATGTGGTGACTCTGCCGTAGGACCGGCGTGGACAGATGGGGCACTTTGAGCTCGCTGTGTAGGAATGACAGTCGGGCCAGTTCACGACCAGTTCACCCCGGCCATGTTCTGTCATCATAACCCTCAGCCTTTTCAAAAACACCTCTTCCCCGGGTTCTCAGCTATTTCTTTCTGAAGTTGCCTCTGGACTGTAGACTAAACACTTATGTTGCCATCTGGTAGAAACCATAAGTGCAGGCCGTCGGCAGGCTTGTGTTCCACGCTTATTCTGCGATTCCAAGGCATATTACCAACATCTAAAGCAGTTGACCACCAGAACTAATCCATCAGCGTGGTTGGCTGTCAACATTATGCCCTTCAAAGGTATAAGAATACCTAAACTACCCTCTCTTCCACCCCCACACCCTCTTTCATTCACCCCGCCCAGGTGTTCCCATAATTCACCGGGCCTCAAATTCCTGAACTTCAGAGGCAGATGAGAGCCCGGATTTGTGACTTGCTGATAGACAAGGGGGGAGCATAGCGGGGGAGGGAAGGTGATATGGTCCGCTTCAAAGAGAAGGAAGCGTTTGTTGTTGTTGCTCTCCGACGCTCACTGGCGCACACATATGCACAGCTCTCACTCCCCCTCTGAGCCTCGGGCAGCTGGAGTGCTCTCTCTGGTTTACACACACACACACACACACACACACACACGTGACCATATATATATATATGGCGGTTTGGTACTGAAGTTTGCCTCTCTTCCTCTCGCATAGAGATGATGAACAGTTACAGACACGAGTTAGCCTTTAATTTGTCATAATATCATAAGGTGACCCTTTAAAGATTGCCTCCAACCTTTTTTATTTTTCATGCAACTGACTAGAATATCCCTTTTGCTTTTCAATGCCACCTCAGAATTTGTTTGTGTGACTTTGCATAAAGCGCACAGAAACAAGTGCTTGAGTGTGGATGTTTGTCTCCGCCTGTATTTGTGCGAGTGCACCTCTGGTCCCGACCCGCCGGTGTTATATTGGAGGGGCCCCATGGAGTGGGATGTTGATGGATTTGTGGAGGGGTGTCGTTTCTCCGACCCGGATGTGTAATGAACCCTGCTCTGCTTCTGTAACATTTGGGCTGATTGATTACAAACAAAGGCCATTCAACATGCAGGGCTGCAACAAAGCCTCACAGATGGGATTGCACATATACGGCATGAGAAAAGACCGCCGCGTGCTGCTTGGTATCGAGCTTTCCTTCTGCCCGCATGAGATGAGATGATTCATAAGTAATGCTATCAGCTTTAAACTGTAGTGCTAGTGGATTCACTCTGACAGAAAAGGGAATATCAAATTATTTCTGCAGCTTTAAATGTCTCTTCTGTGTCCTTTTCTCATTCCCTCCGCCCATTTTCTTTTTTAATTAAACACTAAGATGTTCCTCTCTGAGTTGCCCAGGACGATTGTTAAGGTGGAAAACGTGTGGCTCCTTCTCCCAGTAACCAGGGCGATCCAAAAGGCTCCGGTCCTCTCGCTGCTTATTCAGACCACTTTTTGTTCACTTTCTCTTTTCTCATGGTCTGGCCTGCCAACTGGAACCAGCCAGGCATTAATGAAATTCAAATAGACATTTTTATCTTCTCTCACATGGGAGCAGCTTCAGATGGATTTTGAAACGGAACTTTCAACACTTCTCTAAACATACATATCCTGTTCCCATGTGGTCCCCTCACGTTGTTTTCCATCTCTCAGCCTTTCAGGGAGCCTCTCTAACCTGCCTTCAGAGCCACGAGAGCTTCAAGAGCCTGATGCTATGGATGCTTGTGAGTTTTGAATGTTGTGTTGGCCCTGAAGTGACACAGGGAAGGTATAAATAGAGCAGACCCACAGATCACTGTGCCAGACAGAATGTGGCATCTGCTGTGCTGCGAGTGAGATGTGTTGAGAGCCTCCTCTCCATTCCTCTTCGCTCCCGTCCCGCTTTCTCCTCGTCTTTCCTTCCCTGTTGTACCGTCTGTTGATTCCCTCTCTCGCTTTACCTTAATCGCCTTTACCTTCCCTCCTCCTACTACTCCCCTTTTCTCTTTCTTCCTTCAGTCTCTTTCTCCATCTGCCTCATTTCCCCTTTGCCCTCCCCCTCTCATGTAGTGGCGCACACATCTGCTGCCATGTGTTGAGTGTTGAGCAGCAGTCCCATTTTCAATTTAGGCTATAAGATCCTATTTCTAAACACACAGAGGGAACCGGAGTTTGGGCAAAGAGCTATTGATACAATGGAAGTAGGTAAAAAGTTAGATCGACAACCCTGCATTGGTTAACATCAAAGCCGTGATTTCATATTCACTATGGTTTCCAAATTCCTCTCCTGCGATGCTACAAATGTTGCATGAAAAAACTATTTAATCCCGTGGGATTACGTGGCATACTTGTGAGGTAATCTCGAGCAGGACGAGAAACACTGTAAACGCAGGAGACAAAAGCAAAGTCATTGTGGCTCTCTGCAGGTTTTTTTTCCACCCAAAACAGATTATCAATCCTACAGATTTAACGATTAATTAACCTGCTCTCGGGAAAGCCAAAGTGACGGTAACCCCTCTGCCCCCTCTTTGTGACATAACGCAGCGTATTGTAAAATATTATACAGGACTGCATATCCCAACAACATGACTCATTCATATTTCCGTCCACACTCCCTCTACACACACACACACACACCACATACAAATTCAATTAGGAAAGATTTCCTTCTAGCGTCACTGTACTAACCGTTTTCATTCATCTACCACTTTTTTATTTATTTCCCAGAAGCACTTAATCTCATAATCTGCTTTTGCTGCGACTAGTCTTGGATCCCCTCAAAGACAGGGGACAAACAAACCGCACACACATGCACGTGCATATGTGCACACACACACACACACACACACACATGCACGCGCACACAGAATCCCAGTGTCAGCTAAATTAATAAGCAGTTTAGCTGTCATTAGCTTTGCATTTTTAAAACCATTCACCCATTCTTTATGCTTCCCTCAACCGTTTCCTCCTCCTGCATCCTTCTCCTCCTCTGCTTCGACGCTCTGTGACAGGGAGCCGTATGCGTCTGTTTGCTGACAGCGCCGTGTCCACCCAGTCGAATGCTCGATTTAGGAGTTGATATTGGACGCTGGCAGTTGGAGACTTGAAGCGAGGGAGGGAGTTAGAGGGAGGGGCGGACCTCGGGAAGACGGGGAACTGTCCGACCGTCAGTCAGAGAACAGCAGCAGGACATCTTTTCATCCATTTGTTCGCTCACAGGCAGTGTTCTCGCACAGTGAAGACGAAATCCAATCTTTATCCTTTCACTCACTGCGGTTCTCTCCCCTCCACCTCTTCTCGCCCTTTTTGGCAAAACTATTGTCTGCTTCTATCGTCCCTCTAACCGCCTCTTCCCTTTTTCTCACTCTTTCTCTGTGGCTTCTTCTTTCTCACGACTCTGTCAGTCACATCGGCAACGCACACACACACACACACACACACACACACAAAAGACTCTCCGCCATTTCGTTGGCCTCGGGCACATCTGTTAGAGTGAGCTTTGTGTGAATCTCTCTCGTCTTTTAATCTGTAATTACCTGAGCTATTGTGCAAAATGCAGTCTCACTACCGCACCCCCTCCGATCTCCTGTCAAGGAAAGGAGGGTGGTTTATGTTGCCCCCTTTGACTGACTGGTGCTGCGTTACCTGGAGATCAACCCTCGACTCTGATCACTAATGAAATGACTGAGGTCAGCTTCAACATGAGAAGATAGTGAGTGGGTCTGGAAACACATTTCCCACAGAGGTTTCTGTGGGAAATGTGTTTCTTATTTCTTATCCAAACAAGAAGCGTGTGAAACCCCTTAAATCATCATCAGCACACTCAAAATGTGAAAAGCCTGATTGGTTGGGCAGCCAATAGGAGCATTTCTTGGCAAGTTTAAACCATTTTTCACATTTCAAAGGTGTCTTTTACTTTTTTTCTCCACATGCTCTGCCTATCTCTCACACACACACTCACCTTCGTGCCGTCTCTCTTTCAGTGTGTTGCAAGCCGAGTCCAAGACTATCAAGCGTGAGACCCGGGGGGGATTGAAAACCAGGATTTGGAAGTTTTCGCAGGCGTTTGGCACGGACGTTCATCCTGAGAATGTTGCAGGGCCACGTCAGTGACAGGATGTCGTATACGAGAGAGGGCACAGAGGAGCATTGTGACCCGGAGACCACGTCAAGGGGCCTGCCGAGAGGGACCAAAGAGGACAACACTGAACGTCATTGTTATGTAGCGCCAATGATCTGCTTTGTGTCCTCTGCTATGATGTCATGGCAGACACGCATCCAGCTGTGGCCAAGCACGCACGTCTGTTGATCAACAGCGTTGTGCGAGTATTACTACAGGCAAGATATGTACTTGATGTTGATTTCACCTCACAGCTACATTTCCATGTACACAACTTCAGTCTGAGTTTTGGATGCTAGACCTTCAGTCTGAGTTTTGGATGCTAGACATGTAAATGAACTAGTCAGTGACGAGTACACACTTGTTTTCTGATGAAGCAGACGTAGGAGGAAAATGAGCATGTCACGAGGAAAGACAAGTCATAACAACTTCAGACAAACCACCCATTGAGTTTGACTCACTTGTTCTCCCTCAAACGGATCTTAACCAGATTCAGCACTGGACTACTTTATGTGACAGAACACATTCTGTTAACTTCAGACATGAAAGTACATTCATATTAGATTATCTATCGGAGGGAGCGTTCACATGTGACGGGTTAAGTTCATTATCTTGTTCCCTGTTCTTTGTTTCGTGACTAAATGTCAATTTAGTCAGTGAACATGGCAGCACAGAGTGTGCAGAACCCCCCCCCCCCCCCCCACACACACACACACAACTCTGCCATATAATAGTCGGTTCGGTATTTACGGGACTTGACATGCACAGTATGCAGTCTCACTTGCAATCAAAATGTGCAGCACAACTTTGGTGTCCGCAGCCTCACCCCGGTTCGTATGGATGTGAATGAGTGTTGGTGGTGGTCGGAGGGGCCGTAGGCGCTGATTGGCTGCCACGCTTCCGTCAGTCTGCCCCAGGGCAGCTGTGGCTACTGATGTAGCTTACCACCACCGGGATGACTGTGTGTGTGACTACTGGACTCTGTAAAGCGACTTCGGGATGTCGGCATGCCTTGAGAAGCGCTATATAAAATAAATGATTATTATTATTATTATTATTATTTATCAAGCTTCATAATGCTTTGCATAGTCTGCCTGTTTACCCGATGAGCACCTGTGCTCCGTGCTATCTTGGTCACAGTTGGTGGAGGCCAAATAGTGCACAGGAAACCTGACCAACCAGGAGAACTATTACAAATTCACACAAACATTCTTCAAAAGAGACACAACCTGACTGACAGTTCATTTGTGCGACCGTATTTATTCATATCGAGATCGTTGTACTGTATATTAACACTTTTGACTCTTTGACAAGAATGCTATTATTTTTGGCATACATCCAACAGTAAATGCAAGAATGGCTACTTCCTAATATAAAAGAAACCGCTTATACACCAATTCTGTCTCCAAGCTTGCAGATTTGATTAAATTCCTCATCTTCATTCAACATATGTCTCCCGATGAAGACTGCAACGCAAGAAGAATGATAGAAGAGGAAGTTAAGAAATGAATAGTCTCTATAAACTACTACAAGAGGAAGAAATCAATGTGTGTCAAGCAGTTGTAACACCAGGTCATCTGTAAATCTTACGCTGGTACGCTGATATGGACCTTTGTTGCCAAATATGTTGTTTGAGCAAATGAAAATGGAGATGAGATGCACGTGTTGCTTATTTTTGTCATTTTGAGCATTATATGATGACTTCTATAGAAATTGGAAAAAACATTATTATTAGGCAGAATTTTTCTTATTTGAAATGGAAATGTGTTGGGTATGCTAGAATGTTGCTTTCAAACATGATGCCATATACAATGTATATGTTCAATATCAATTTTAAAATAAGTAATCTGTCTATACTGCCTGACATTCTCTCCCAGGTGTAACCAATTAATGAAAGGACTGCTAATGTATGATACGTTTCAATTTGCTGTAGGGCTACAAGCCAAAGTGTAATTGCTTCCACACACTCAACTGTGCAGTGAGAATTCAAAGTCATTACATTAGCCGCGCTGGATGTTCGATTCTGAACAACGTTATTACCGTCGTCCCCCGACACCCTAATTCTGACGTTTTGAGCAAAAGTGTGCCGTGAACCCTGCAGGAAACAGCCGGCTGCACATCGATGCCCTCCGACGAGCGATGAAAGAGTTACCGTGGTTACAGACTGTGTGTAAAAGACTGATAAGAGCAGGGTTTGGATTAAACAGAGGTAGGCAGAGGCGGGATACGGTTAAGGAATATATGTCCAGGCAGAGATGACGAGTCACTTGGTTTACAAGCTTCATTCTTCTACCCTTATAGCAACGAGTTCCTCTTCACGGAGATAGAGAAACAGTGAAAACTAATTATGTTAGATCATTTTCCCCTAAGATTTTCATAGAGATATTAGAAGAAATATCTGATTACATTGTTTTTTCGAGGTCATCTAAGTGGAGCCAATTACAGGTGCATTTGTGGTCCAGATTTAAGTTTTCTAGCTTCATCCACGGCCATTCTCTGACTTCTAATTCTGTCAATTTGCTTTTATTAATTCAGTCCGAGGTAGAACCTGGATTTACAAAAACAGACGTGATGCAGTACTCTCTGGGGATTATTGATTAAATGACTTATAGATGGAAGGCGCACAGATGGAAATTGATTTTGTTTCTCATTATATATTCCATAGGGATATTTTGTAACTCATAATAGCATTGCAGAGGTCAAAACAAGAGTTAGAATAGTATGGTATAATCTGTTATAGGCTAACAATCTCATCTGTAACACCGTCGAGAAGCAATGACCACAGAAATACTCTTGGATGCCATTTATTTGAGAGCTTGCAGTTCTTTCCTGTTGCCAACTATAAACTGTAGAGACACAATTTAGGTAAATAATTGAACTCCTATTTTGTTTCACGACACTCCTTGAGGAGAGAAAGGAAAAAAGAAAAATCTCCAATCAGTAGCCACATATATTCATAATTTGTGTTTTTACTTGTGAATTGCGAGTCAGGGAGGCTTTTAACTCTTAACAGTGTTATGCACTATGCAAGATGATGTTGTCTCTTACTGTGCAGTTTATTGCAGTGAAAGACTTTCAAAAACACACCGACCATGTATGATTTATTAGCGTACAGTAATTTATGGTTGGATGCGATTTTGCTGTGATTTGTGTTGCAAAACAACTTGTGCTCTCAATTTCAGCTAAGACTAAAAACATAATCACATATTTGTGAGGATTAAATGTGGTTAAATGCAGTTTGGGTTTTGATGGTTACACGAATATGGCTTGAGCAAGTCTCATGCCAAGGCTAATTTTATTTTTCCAGTGAAATATGTTTTCATTCAGTCATGCTTTCTGTTCGTAGACATGTACTAAATGATGTCTGGTGGCAACCTTGCTATACGAGCAATGCTTTTCAAAACAGCTCAACATTTTTCGTAAAAACAGCCTCATCATAAAGTGGAATCTGATTGTTGGTTATTTATGGTGTGCCATTCAAATAGCATTAACAGTAAACATTGTATGGCAAATACGGCTCGTCTGCAGACCAACTCAATGGCCTCTTTAGATCTCTCAACAGAGAACAGCTCGTTTTTTCTCATCTCTCGGTTTTCTCTCCAGACCTCTAATCCTGTTCCATTGTCTCTCGATGATGTTTTCTTAGGACGTGTACAGAAAAGGAAAGCATACATCAAAATTAGAAACTCCTCACTAACCATCAGTGTTATAACTGATTTGTTTACTCTTCCAGCTGAACCCAAATACAACATTCATCTTTGTTTGGCCTTGTGGCTGTCCCTTGTTTGATGTACATTTTTATAAATGTATCCATGACCAATAACATGCACTTATTTTTAAAACATCTAAACGCTCACTGGGAAAACAGGATTAAATTATGTGATATCATTTTGCTTTCCCTGACTCATCCCCCAAGGAATGCCAGCAGTTTCATTTCATCCCTGGGCCCCCAGTTATTGCCACTACTGTTATTACAACTTTTGCAGTGATGATAATATTTGAGTCACAGAAATGAATCAGTGTTTTTGAACAAATTACTATTTTAGAGATGTTTAACTTAGGGGCTTCAAAGTCAAGTCGAAAGTCTCATGAGCAAGTTAGTCACAACACAAGTATTGCAGGTCTCTGAGCACTGGTCACAATCCCTATGTTCTTTCTTTCAAAGCGATATTCTTTGATCCAGTTCATTCAATCTATTATACATATTACCACCAGTAGCTGTGCCTTTGACAATGCAACATTCATGTCATTCCTCGAATGTGTAGTCCTTCATGAAAGGGATTTTAAAGTTTGTGCTCCATCATCTTGGTGTGAGCTAGTCATTTTAAACTAGATTATTTTAGATGCATGAACAACTTTAAAAACAGGATTACGGACTATTGACCTCTTGATGTACATGTCCCGTCACCGATCAACACTGCTAATACATAGTTTTAAGTAATATGCTTGTTTCTTTTTTGTGACATTTCTTATTGTCTTTAACTTATGTATGTTGTTTGTTTCTATTTGAAACGTTTTATGTTATGGTCTTGACACCCTCAAAAATATGATTTAAAATCTCAATGGGAAAATCCTGGAAAAATAATGGTTGAATAAAAAAAAAACATAATAGATGCGATAATACAAATCAAATAAACCAGTTACATAACACAAAAAGTACTGTATGACTTAGTACACAACATCAAGATGTAATGACATTACCCAGAGCCTGTTTTTGGCACAAATGTTGGCGGAAATATTTACAATAACAAGCAAATATTGTTTCTATTTCTATAATTTTCATATTTTAGGTTTATACATTTGTATTATCATCAATGCATTTTGAATGTATTCAATAAAGAAGAAAAAACGAAACACAATAGTTTCCGATTAACTTTCAACATCTTTGTTTTTCAGAGAAAAAGTAAATAAACCACCTCAAAACAAAAAAAAACACCTCAAAACAAAAAAACCAAAAAAAATGAAGCTACTCAACTTAACTTTGAATAGTAAATCATTGGCCGAGTAGGTTATGGGAGACATTGGATTTCGGCTCACCTTCGACACCATGGAGCCATAAAAATGCCATAAAAATGATATATGTAATCACGAGAGCACCATCGTAACTTTTTTTGAGCAATTAAATAGATCTCTTGTTCTGCCTGTTTTGTGATATAGATACCTAAATGGTGCTTAATATTTCTATCCTGAAATAATATCGGCATTGTAATTATTATAACTATGATTGGTTGGTGCCCCCTCAGGACTTGGTGCCCTACGCACAGCGCGCAGTGCGCGTCATGGGAGCGGCGGCACTGCAGACACAGGGCTCTCAAGTCTCACGCATTGAGCGTGAGACTCACGCATTTCGGTCTTATCTCACGCACTCCCGCCACACATCGAATTCCTCACGCTGAAAAAACCTCTCGGCTATTTAATGCTTGAATGCAGGGGTGCTCAATACGCCGATCGATTGTTCCGCTTCAGAGCTCCGACGCCGGTCTGCGCGCATTGGGATGGAGCAAAAAAATAGTCACTAGCACCCCCCCCCCCCGTCAACAACTTTTTTCGGAGTAGAAATAGTCACTAGCACCCCCCCCCCCCCCCCGTCAACAACTCTTTTCGGCTCGATGCCGGCGCGCGCATCGGTCAGCTGTATCGGGTGCTGATGGAAATCTCACGCTTGCCTGTCTTCAAAACTTGAGAGCCCTGCAGACATTATATATTAGTGGCACAAATAAATCGACACTAGAATGCTTTAATGGGCGCCATGTCGTTTTGTAAGGTTGGTGTTAACCGCTAGCTATACGAGACACCATTATAACGTGTTATTAGTATACGTTATCTAACGTTAACCCTTTACTCACCTGCACCCTGAATGGCGGAATCAATTAAAAGCGTGGGATGAAGACAAACCAACATTGCTTTACAATTGTGTAATATTATATCAATTCAATTCAAACAATACATGCTTGGAGCTCCTAAAGGTGATTATTTAGCTAGTTGTTAATCAGGTTCACGTGCGCACTAGTTAACATGACATTCACCTCATGGGTAGTTTATTTGCTCGTGACACAAATGACGAGCTTAATGTTACGACAGTGCGAGTCGTTTCCTTCTACCTGCCTCCGGTGAGCAGTTTCACCGTCACCCGTCGAACGGGCTTTCTCCCTCCAGCCTCTGCGTGCCTCCGTCACACGGTGAGGAGACTCACGTTACAAGCAGGAAGTAGAAGAAAAAAGGGAGACAGCAGCGCACGAAAAGCAGGAAGTAAACGCTCTCGGATCGAATTTGGAGCATCTTTCTTTGCCGTAAAGTGAAAGTAGAGCTGTCGACAGCTCGAGTAACGACACTGAGGGCGCAGCGGCTGTGCTAGGGAAGTTAGCCGTCAAGCTAGTTCCTCCACCGACTAGTTGTCTCAACAACAGCTCGACAGCAAAACAAGGTGGAGGAAGACAAGTAAGTAAACTGCAAGCCCCACCTTGTGTGTGTGTGTCTGTGTGTGAGAGAGAGAGAGTAAGCTTTTTCCACCGGTTGTTTGTGTCAGCAGTAAGGAAAGAGGACACACACATAGCTCAGGAGAGGAAGGTTCCGAGAAGAAAGGTTTCTGTTGTGTGTGTGCTCTGTGTACAGGCCATTCATCATGGCTCTCTTCGCTCTTTCAGAGTGGGCGAGAGGGCATGAAGACAAAAACACAAAATAAAACATGTAAAGGTCAAAGCCTGCTGACTTGCAGAGGGAGGAGAGAGATACAGAAAAGAAGAAGAACGTGGGTGCTGGGGTCATGTTGAGGAAACTGTAAACACAACTGAGTGTTTGCATACAAAGACGGTTCAGTCACTGCAGATGTGGTCTTCTTGTTTATTACCTTCGCATTGAAAATGCGGAAGGTTATGTTTTGATCGCCGTGTATTTATTTATTTATTTATTTGTATGCGTGTTATTCGTATAACTAAAAAAGTATTAAACCGAATCGCATGAAATTTGGTGGGATGATTGGTTATTATCCGGGGACCATTTGATTCGATTTTGGGATCGATCGGGTCAAAGGTCAAGGTCATGAAAAGGTCAAAATCGTCTTTTTACCATAGCGCGGTCAATTTGTATCCAATTGGCATGCAACTAATGCCAAAATGTTCATAATTCAATGCCCAATCTTGTGATATGCGAAGGTATGTGCTCTACCGAGTGCCCATTCTAGTTATCCTTGCAAAACGTTGTATGTGTATGCAGGTTGTTTGATAGTGTTGCTCTGCGTGGTGTTCCCGGTGGACTTTGCCTCCCTCTGTACATCATCTGTTATGAGAGTATTATATCAGAGGGGATTAGTCCAAAGGATCTTGGACTTTCCCCCGTGCAAATATGAGAGCTGTTCACAGAAGGTCGCCGCTATTAATAAACTTTCCTTTACTCTGTGTGTCTCCTTTAGGAGTTATTCCTCTTATCCCCAGAATTATTATCGGCCCCCATGGACCACAAGGGGGAACCCCGAGAAGAAGCCATGGGACTGAAACTTGAGGAGCTGCCGCAGATGGACGGATTGTGTGACGCGTGCGAGCCTGACGAGGCCCAACCGGCCACACAAGTGTGCCACACCTGCAGCTTTGCCTTCTGCCCTGTCCATGCCGACAGACATTCCAGCAGCACACATCACCCCCTCATGCCGTACGACCACGAGGGGACACGAGCTAACGGACTTCGTACTGACGGAGACTCCAGGGTTGGAGATGGATCTGAGGATGAGCCTCTTGCGGAGAGGCCAGCTGGAAGTTACGGCAATCAGGAGATGGGGCAGGTCGGCTCGGCGACGGCAAATGGCGCCGAGGGTGACGATGCCGGCGGAAGAGAAGGAGCCAAGAGTGATCCGCATCCGGAGGCCGTGCCGGGTGACGGAGCTGAGGGTGCAGAAGCGGGGCAGGAGGCCTTGGCCAATGGAGAGGCTGGGAAGAGGGACACCGTGACGGTCGAGAGATTGCGCTGCAAGGAACATAAACAGGAAGGTTCCCTCTACTGTAAACCGGATGAGAAGATCATCTGTGTTGTGTGTGCCGTGCAGGGCGAGCACCGTGAGCACGAGATCATCACCCTGCACGAGGCCTACGTGTGGCAGAAGGTGAGTTACACACCCAGAATAGCTTTATAAAGTGTGATTTTCTGTATGCTCTCTACTGTAGTTAAGTATAAAGTAGCACTTTAGTAGCTTAGATGACACTTATAGCACTTTGTAACTTGGCTTTTTTGAAGAAATTGTACTCTCTTGATTATTTTTGTTCGGAGTTTGTGCTCATGATGACAAATATTTTCTGGGAAAACTATGAAATGTCAATTAAGCATTAGGAATATCTCCCAATGTCCATTTGGCTTGATGCCTATTCACCTTTTCTCTATTTCCCGGATTGCCTTTCCTCGTGGGAGTCCCCCCTGTGCAGCAGTGCAGGTGGTCGGTCCAGTTAGACGGGCTAATGCTGATCTGGCTTTAGAGAATAACTCCATCGCCGTGGGCTCAGTTCTGCAGAGCATCGTGTTTGTGATGATTATAGAACCATTTAGAGTCAGATGCTATCAGCAGACTGAGCACATTGCACAGTGGACCAATTAACAAGGGGGGGGGGTAATATTAGAAAACAAGACTTAGTTTATGATTCATATTTTGAACAGTCAATGATTTTGCTTGTGAACACTGACATAAACTAAATCACAAAGCCGGTGTACTTAGCTTCAGTAGTAACGACCACATGGTGTGTTGAATGTGTTTTTAAAGAGCACGAGTTTTGTCACCCTGTGGCTGCACATCTGAAAAACTAAAGTCGAACAGCCCAGTTCACTGGCTCTTACATCGTGGTCGCGTACGGATTGATGAAAGACAAAAGGGGTCACACACTTCCAGGCAGCCTAAGGCTACATTATTTACACTAAACCGACTCTGGCTTTCATCCTACTCGATGTGTCAGTGTATACATGTGAAAGATCTCTTAATCTCCGGTAGTGATATGATTTCCTGTTGCTGTGCATGGCCTTAAGCATATACAATGTCAAACTTTATATGTATTATTAGCCTGCCATTGACCGGTGAGCTGTCAAGGATGTACCATGTATTTTCTTTAAATATCTTCTATAAATATTGAGATGTTCAATTACAAATATGGTCATATTTGGGTTTTTTTATGTTGTTTCCAGTGATTCTTTGTAGGTATATGAAAACGGGTCAATTAGATGCTCTTTAGAACGATTACAAATGCCATTATGAACTAATAACAGATGACCTCTTTGTAGTTATGTGCTACATTTTATGTAGTGGCATTGTATTTAAGTGTGTTTTTGTGTTCCCACCTTCAGAGCAGGCAGGGGTATGACCTGCTGGGCTGTACACGACAGATGTCTGAGAAGATCACGAGCAAGTGGACCAACCCCGATGTGAGTGCAAACTCCTCCATCACACCCAGTCGATCCTCACACGAGTTATACAGGAAGGGACATTTTTAGAACATCCCTCCCAAAGGATTTGCACTCAACTGTTCTCATTTAGAAATGAGCTCTTATCAAATTAAATGTTATCTGCGGCAATAAAATACTTGACCTCCTTGCAAAAAAAATGACAACACTCTGGAGACCCCGCAGGTCCATTTGTACATTTCAGTGCAACTATATATTTCAGTTTTCCCCAGTCAATGACTTCCATAACTACATTCAATTTGGATCAATGACAATCTGATTTGAAGGTGTGATCATTAAGTTGTTTTGTCTCAAAGTGGCTAAATGAGTATTTTAATTTATCAAATCGGTTATGTCTATAGAATCTTTTTCTGTTTTAGTTGAACCTGGTTTTAAGGCATGAGAAGCCATAAAAAGCCATTTCTCATTTCTAATTCAGTGGGTACAGCAGTAAACACTGCAGAGAGATATAGACTAGAAGGGGAAACACAGCAGTAGAATAAGATGAAGAGGGATTAGAAGAAGAAGAAGAGATGATGTCATAAAGGCATTGGTTAGTAAACATGAGAACCAATTATTTCAATCCATATAGTTATAATGCCGCCCCATTGACAGATGACAGACTTCTGGTTTCTGAAGCTACTGTTGTACTTGAAGTGCATGTGATGTCATCATTGTGTCCGGCTGCAGCTGATGTCACTTGTTTCACTCTGCACTTCTGGGCCAAGTCAGAGAGTGGGTTTAACTCTATTTACTCCTAGTCATGTATAAAAGAGGAAGAGAAGAATACATATGACCCTGGAGCTGTTTTTAAAGACATGTTGGACTTGTTAAGTTGACGTAATTACAGACTTAGAAATTGAATGTATTATACAGTGCGTAAATTAGTACGGTGGTTCTAATGTTTTTTTTTTATCCTTCTCGATGGATACATAAATGACATGGATAAGATATGAAAGACATATTTAACTACAATGTAGCCCAATAAACCATCAATAATCATTACACCCTCAGAAAATGAAGACGCACGAATTGAAACAATTATTTAAACATTTGTATTTAACCTTCACCAGGCTGCCGTCTGAAAAGTAGTGTGTCTGGTGCATTTTGCACACACCTTTCTCTTAATAGCAACAAATGCAAAAGCGGCACACTGTATTTTCACGTCAACCTTGAAAACCTGGGCTGTATTTCCATCACGGATGCAAGAGCGGCTGCGTGTTCTGCCCCCGAAAAATAAAAGCTGACCGCAGACGGTTCATGTTGTGCAGTGGGAGAGGTAACCGTGAGCGACGGGATCGGGTCTCGGCTAATTGCGTCGACGGTGACTGCTCCTGCTCTCCCAGCCGGCCCTGCACCGCCTGTTCTTCTAAAACTGTGTGACTGCACCGGAGAGCAGTGGCACCCAGCAGCGTTGCCCAGTCCCTGCAGAGAGGTGACCGAAGCTCAAAGGCATCATTTAGAAGGTTCATTTGACTGGCCTGCAATCGGCGACGCTTTCACTGGCAGCTGCCACTCAATCCAAGTTCATGTCTATTATCATGCTGAAATATCAATGCTGCCCCGAGGACTTCCTGGACATTCAGTCTCGTGCCGGTCCACTGTAGTGGTGCAGTGCGCTCAGCGAAACCCTTCCCTGCTCTGATTTACGTCGCATGTTGCGACCACGATAATTCTTGCATATGAGCAAACAAACAATTGCCATGATCAGTCCTGGTTCACCGAATATAAAAAACTAAGAGTTGGGCAGACGGCTGCGAGCGAGACACACAACATGGGGAGAAGCAAGGAGTGGCACATGTGTGTACATGACTAACCAGTGAGGGCATGCACACTCTCACAACTAACCCTGCTCTCAAAGTTGAGTTTTGCTCGTGCGATAACCGAGGGAGCCACTTGCCCTCTTCCGATTGGTTACTCTCAGCGCGATCACACCCACACAAACTGCTGCATGTTGCTGCTGACCGTCTGTCTGCCCAGCCACCCAATCGGAGAGGTCCACCGCGAGTAAACAAATACAATATGTGTGGAGCAGACGAGGCTGCTTGTTGTTGTATTGAGAATGAAAACCTACTCTGTCATGAACCGAACCAGTTCAGAGAAAAACATCAAGTCAGACACCTGCACACAATACTAAAATGATCTTGCAGCAGTGTAATAATCTAATACAATAATAGAAAATACAAAAAAATTTATCCAATAGGTGTCAATGAGGAAAGCTGTTGTCTGTGAAAAACTAAATGGGGAATTTAACCCTGAGCTGGTGTTTGCTCATTCACATTGTGTAATGATGTACTTTGCTGCAGGTGTGTTTTCTCTTTCTAAGCTCACAGTTCCGTTGTCCACGGGGAAGTGGAATACAATGCAAAAAACAGTGATGAGACTGCATGTGCATATGAATGTGACGCCAGAGGCTTAACCGAACATGACGGGACTAGATTGCTGTCGGTCGCTCGGTCGTTACTTATCGTCAAAGAGCGGGACGTGATTTGTGAAACATGTCCAGTCCAGCAGGGTGTCATCGTGTATTCTCGCTCCTTGTTTCCGTGTGTCGTCGAGGACGGAGGCCGCCCGTAGTGCCGCTCTCTGCAGCGACCGAGAGGAGTCTGCAATCTGCAGGCAGCATGGCAACATCAGCCCAGTCCCAAATGATATGTGTGCGGTAGCGACAGCCATTTGCCCTGCCTCACATCATTTACAAGGGCAGCAGACGCATTACAGCGGTCTCAGGGAGCCGAGGAACAGACGGCAGCGGCGTGAAAAGACTTTGCTGCTTTCGGTTATTTTCATCCTGCTTTTTCTTGTTCAATTTTCCCTCATTCTGTTCGTCTTCCGCCTCCCACTCTTCCTCTCTTGACACCCTCTCCCACTGCTCTTTAAGACTGCCATTCCCCTTCTATCTCCACTCGCGGCATTTTAATTAAATGACCCTGAATCATTCCCCCAGAAAGTTGCTTGGCTGACATTGCCTGATTTGCCGCACTCGTCCCATTAAAAAGGTGCTGGGTATTGAAACTATTATAAAACCCCAGGCCTTCGGTCTCATTTCCCCCTCCCTCTTTTACCTTCTCTTACATTCACAATTTATATTTCTTCATCGAACTTTTGAAGAGCTGATGTATTTAAGATGAACTTGTATTGCTGTGTTGTGTTCGAGGTATAATTGGAGAATCTAATTCCTGCAAGAGATAAAAGCGAGCGTGAGAGTAGTGTTCACTTGGAACTGGGCCACTGTTGCCCAGGGAAAGGACATTTCAAATCCATTTACCCCTAATGCTCTATTAATGCTTTTTAAGCCTTTTTTTAAAAAGCATCACACAAAACGGACCCTAGTAAGCACCAGAACTGGCACTAATTTCAAAGAAAGTTAACTATTTGAACTGTAGTGCTCCCAAAATTCCCCTTAGGAAGGGAGCATCAAAGTCTCTATGGAAATTTCAAAGAACATACGCTGAATCTGCGTTTTTTTCATTTCTTCATTGAAGCTTTCCCCCAAGAATGCTATATTTGGATCCATAAGGGCTTTAGTTCTTCTTCTCTTTTTGTCGCCACTCATGACTCGCACAACCTTTTTGTTAGAGCCAGTAACGGACTTCACTTTTGTGTGAAGTTAATTCAGTTTGAGTGTCTTTCCTGATTGTAATCTGAGAACGGTTTTATTTTAAGTAAATCACATACCCCAGCTTTCTGTTTCTGAGCAAACATGTTCATGGAAATTCGACTTCAGCACACCTTTCACGTCTTGTTCATAAAGTAATTAAATCGTCCATGGTGGTTGACAGGCAGATTACAGTCCCTTGGATAAACCCGACATTGGCCTTTTTTTGCAATTGCCTGCAATACCATAATTCCTGAATTTCTCTGAGACTGGTTTGACAGAGATAATGCTAGGCGTGCTAGAAACATGACTGGAAATGAATTTGGCTTCCCTAATCTGCTTGCCGAACGTCGTACCTTTTGCTTGAAAAAGAAATGAGCTTTCTTAATCTGCTAGCCTGACGTCGTACCTCTGCCTGTGTGCTCTCTCTCTCTCTCTCTCTCGCTCATATCCACTGTCCTTACTCTAACTCTTGTAAGCAGCGTGCCGCTGTCTCTCCCGAGGCCTCATTTTGTGGCCTCAGTTTGCAGCTATGCAAATGAAGTTTAGCATGCGTGAATGCTGCTTCCTTGCTCGCTGGACACGTTCTCAGAGAAACTCAATCGCATTCGCTGGGTGAAAGGTCCAAGGGCGGAGGGCTCCTGCTCCACATCAACAAAGTGATCCAGGATCACGCCTCCCATCTGCCACAGGGACTCCATGGTAGGGCTGGGGGCCTGTTGGAGGCCCGCGGGAGAGGAAGATGTGACGATGGAATGTGTTCGTTTGATGAGATACTAAAGACGACACGTTTTATGTTCTGATGCTGTCCGCCCTATTCGTGTTGTGGCTTTGTTCTTGGCTAGCATTGTTCTTCATGATTCATTGGCACCGCTTTCTCTCCATTCATGGAAACCCGATGGGACCACAAAGAGTCCGCATATGCAGATTTTATGAAGTGATGTATACTTATGTATGTATGACTTATTTATGTGGTAGAATAATGATATGTGAAATGAAACTGGAGACCTCAATGAGTGAAGATTAGTTCTCACAAATGTTTCCTCACTATTTAATTTTTGCAGCGTAAAGAGAGAAGAGTTGGCATTATCAGCTACAATGCAATATATATATATAGTGTGTGTGTGTGTGTACCACATTTAACGTATTCGAAAACATGCTGTGTAGCTACTATTAGCCATAAGCTACTGGTCATAATTCCATACGTTGTCGATCTGTAAGTCGTAGAGAGACTCTCAGTTTAAAAGAAATGGCACAAATGTAACTCCATCAGTATTCATAAGGATAGCTGAATGCTAAAGCTATGCCTGACAAGGAATTAACTAATAAAACAATTACTGCTAGCTGTTATTAAATTCATACTATAATACAAAAAAAGTCGATAATACAAAAAAAGTGACGGGCTCATTAGACGTGGCAAACTGAATATAAATGAAAATGCCTTGCAGATAGTAAAGCCTTTTTAAAAAATTATATTTGAAAGGCAAATGTCGATGTGCAGAAGAGTTGACTTGAATATTGAATGTGTGGCTCCATCACGGTGTCGACGCGCCTCAATCAGAGCCAACTTGGAGCAAGACGTCTGCCACATCAAAACATGAGCAACAGCTCAAGCATTGAATTATTATCTCCCTCTGAAATGAGGTAGTAAATATGCCTTGTCATTTCTAAATGTGTTTTTTTAAGTCTTAGATGCGTACATTTTGAATTAATGACTTCTAAAAGATTGAATCAGCCGATATAGTAATTAATTTATATTATGTATTTAGTTTATGATGTTTGGGCTCTTCCTACTATTGCTTTGTGTTGAAGTAAAGAACTTCCGGCACAGGAGAATAGATTGAACAAAAACGAAGCTTTATTCCCTCCAATCTACTTTCAGTATCTATACAAGTAATGGGACATGTTCCATTGTTTCTAATTCATCAGAGATATATTTAGGGTATTGATTTTGGTGAAGGACCCCAAAAAAAACACAGTTAACATCTAATCGGAAAGCAAGAGCAAAGTGTCTGTCTGATTTAGAATGAACAATGTGCACGCTTTTCTCTGTTTGTATAAAGAAATTAAATACAAAATGTTACCTCTTGCACTTCGTTTAATCGGCAATTTGGAGATTGTGATTGCTTGTGCCGAAATAGCATGTAGATGATAAAACTGTGGGCCCCTAGGGGCCGTGGCTCTGCCAACCTCAGTAAAGACCGATGATTCCTTGCTTCACTGGAGAGAGGGAGGCTGTAGGGAAACGAGATAAAATAGATGGAAAGGAAGAGGGTGAAGTTCTGCTCAAGGGAAGTCGGCTGTAGCTCAGTGGGGTAAGGGTGTTGTCCTGCAACCCCAAGGTAGTCTGTTTGATCCCGGCTCTCCCCATTAGTTGCAAGTCGAAGTGTCCTTGAGCAAGGCACTGAACCCCCAGTTGCTTCCCGGGCGCATCACTGCAGCCCACTGCTCCTTAATAACTAAGGATGGGTTAAATGCAGAGAACTAATTTTGTTGCATGAGTACCTGTACTCTGTGCAATGACAATAGATTGAATCCAATCCAATCCAATAATTTCAATCACCATGTATTTCTTTATTTTTGCATCTAGATGTCCAATTCATAGACATGCAATTTCACCTCATCTCTTTGTTTACTTGTTTTTGAGTGTATTGTCTCTCTCTGCTTCTCTGTTTTACTCCATTTCATACCTACACTGAAGTAGTTCAGTCAGGGCTAACTTGAAACCGCCCACTGTCTCAGTCCTGTCTTGGTTACTTTTGGATTTCCTCTACTTTAATGTGCCCCGTTCAATCCTTCACTTTCACTCACGCTCTCCTTCTCCTGTACTTCATCTACATGTCTTAGATGTCAACGGAGGAGCTCGAGGCCTATGTGAACATTCAGTTTGATGAGCTCCGCAATCTGGTGTGTCTGGAGGAGAAGAGGACCCTTCACCTGGTGGACCTCAAAGAGGCCTTCCTGACCGCATCCGCCGCTGAGAAAATCGCAGAGATCTCCCTCGAAACCGAGCGCCTGCAGGAAGAGATGGCCAACATCACACACCAGCTGTGCCTGCTGGAGCGGGCGGAGTCGATGGGTCCTGCGATGGCAGCAGTGGCCCTCGCAGCAGGACCAGCCCGCCGAGTGCCGGTGAGAAGGGCCTTCCTTTTTATTGTGACGAACATTCAGCATGGCACGCTATATATAGGCTGATGTTTAAAGCTTGGATCCTTCGGCTACTGCGAAACCCAGCGTTTGCCTTCAGATCTTCAGACTGTCGCTTTACTTAACTACAGACTCGGACAGTACACAACGCTGTAGTTAAGAATGTCGGCATTACTCAAATATGGCTCCCTGAATCTGAAAGTTAATCGATATGGTTTTTCAGCCGGATCAAATTCAGTTTATAATCTGTATTTAATGTTGGGTTTTTAAACCGGATCCACTTGATTCAAAAGTCGGTTTAGAACTGGGCAGCAAGTAACGGCAGTCTGCTCTGGGCTCCAACTACAGGAGTTTTGGGATGATTAAAATCATTTAAGATTGAAAAACTCCAAACGCCAAAGCCTGTTGTGGACAACATCTTTGGCCGGTCTTAAAAGCGGTTAACAAAATGACTAAAACCCAGGGCATTAGATCCGTAGGTCCGCATCTGAGCAAAGCTGGCATCCTAAATCAAGTCACATGACACCGTTTTCTGAAAGAGCACAACGGTGTCAATGATTAATTAACACACTTTAAACACTGAGGTCCGCTGCCAAAGTTGTAACTAAGCGCAGCCTCGTAAAACAGGGCACTATTGCCTTGTCAATAAACAGTTTGCCAGCCAGCAGAAAGCTGTTCTGTTGCTCATCATATATATTTAGTTTTGATCATTTCTATGTCTGCTTGTGATGTGGCCTAACTTACAAATGTTCTTGCTGGTAAAGACTCGGTGCCTTGTCTAAAGACACCTGAGCAGGATGGTCGCTTGCAGCCATGGAGGTTTGATTCCAGGCCTTCAACGTAAAGGATTATCTTCCTAATGTCTGGCATCTGCTGCACTGTCATTATGACAAAAATTAATATGGTAAACAGGTGTCACCATACACAGTTTTGTTCCTAATGAAAGACGAGACCGGCTGTATTTATCCAGGCGATCATTATGGTCATGTGTAGAAATGCACTTTTCCTTTCATAGCTGTGTCAGTGCAATGCAGATGGTTGGATGAAAACAAATGCTGGGCTGTAGACTGATGCGGTATAGTACGGCTATATACACAGCAGCTGGCACACTGTCCTTCCTTTTTAACCTCACACTCTCTCATCTCTGGTTTTTACATTGAAGTGGAGGCTTTTACTGCGTATATCTCCCAATTTAAAATACCCCATCAGTCCATTTGTCACTCTGTACACTGAAGTCACTACATTCAGGAAAAGGGGGCTTGAGTGTTCCCTGGTGGAGCTCGACAGGACCAGGGAGGCCTCAGTAATGCTGCTGTGCAGATTGCTTTTCTCGCTGAGTAATGAGTCCACGGTGGGCCAAGTTCATTAGGAGCCCTAATTGAATGATGATTGGGACCCTGTTTGTTCTTGTGTGTTAGTCAAGGCTGGAGTGGGCAGTGTTATTTGGAAATGCGTGGTCACAGGAGAGGTGTAGAGAGGCGGCTTATGCAGTACTTATGCAGGACTTATGTAGCGATGATGTATCTTTTTAATGTTCCAAGTGAATTGGGCTGAGTTGTATGCGTAGGCTGAGATGTAAAGTGAACAGGTCAGGCGGTACCAAAACAGTCGTTGCGTCAAGTACCCCTGAACTCGCCAACACCTGCATTTATCCTCAGTAAAACGTTTGTGATGTGTTGAGAGTTTCTTGTAACCGGAGAACAGCCGGCTCAGACATTAATCCTCCGACTTGCTCCCTCACTATATCACTGTTAATGTGTCCGTGTCCTAGTGGCAGCGTCTCCAGATGGTACGCTGAACTACAATCATTCACTTCGCCCTTCACTGCAGTTCTGATTAACTTTTCAGGGTTCTCCTTGTCTGTGACACTGGAGCTGAAACTATGCAGTCGGTCTACTAATAATTGTTTCGTCGTTCAACATTTTAAAAATATCAAATCGGAAGTTTTTCCTTCATTCCAACTTTGACCAAGAGAAGAAAAGATCAGCAACTTCTGAGCCAAGTCGAAAAAGCAATTGCAGCTGCAGCCATGCAACGGCGAGCCTGTGGAGTGGGGCAACGATGATGTCAATTGTGTCTCACCTTCATAAGCCCCTTCCTTTAAAATGCTCCCCAAAGAATATAGCACATCATTGATGAGTCTTTTGGCTTGAGGTCAAACAAACACATTACTCCTGGTTCCGTTTTAATAATTGCTCATCATTCTTTTAAATCAGGCACAGGAACACACACACACGCACACACACACACACCATAAAGAGGGTCAACAGGGTTGAGCAAAACCTTCACAAAATCGCCCAATCAGTGGGAGCCAGAGGGAGAATATATTAAGCAACTCTGTCTATTTATTATCAAAATACTCTGTCTCCACGTTTCTGTAAAGTGCCTGTAGGTACTCATTTGTACAGCTTTGCAGTTTGCTGACCTGAACAGAGGACTGTACAGTTAAAAAACAAACATGTACAGTCTATGTCGCCGGGCAGGAAATGATCTTTCTGCCTGACGGGGACAGAGCCAACACAAAAAACAAACCAAGCCAAGCTCATGAGCCAGGCATTAGGAGTCGGCACCAAGGCAAGGCAAGTTTATTTGTATCGTACATTTCAATAACAAGGCAATTAAAATTGCTTCACATAAAACCAAAAAGCATCAAAAACATAATGCAAAAGAAAATGAGATTTGAAAACAATTAAGAACATTCATTAAAACATCAAACAGTCAAACAACAATAAATAGAATAAAAGTTGCAGAGCAGTTAAATAAATAAAATGCAGTCATGGGACGCAGTTATTGATTGATATCCTTGAAACTTGTTCAATTAAAGGCAACAACAAACAATCTGGATTGAAAGGGGCTGAGTGTTCCAGCTTTGACCCGTCTCAGTCGTGACCCGGTCACAGTGAAGTCCTTGGAGGCCGGTTTGAAACTATTCAGCCTTTCGGCTCGACATTACAATAATAGAAAGTTAATTGTTAAGACTCTTCTTCCCATGCAGTTTTGTTCAATTTTGATATATAGTGAATGTTTGAGAATTAATTTAGCATTATTGGTAAAACATAGAAATAAAAAAGGACGTTTTATCAATTATTCATCATTGCTTTCAAGGTGCACCATATGAAATCCTCTAATTTGATGCTAACTTCACGTTAGTAGTTTTTCAAGGTATTTATAATAAATCATTGCTGTGTCTACAAAAAAGAATTTGAAGAGCTTATTACATATACCAATTTACCATAATTTCATGATAAACTCACTTATTTGTATTTAGCGCTCCGCCAACAGATGTTTTGTAAGGGCAGTTGGTGCACTTTTGAAATAAAGCTGAGCTCTCTCCAAGAGATCGAGGGCGCATCATTTATGAAGTTGATATTGTTTAAATTATGAAGAGGGCAGCTTTAGGTTGCTCTTTCAGTGGCTTTGCAAGTTTGCGAATTGTGATGTGCACAATATAGACTGAACTGCCCCAGGCCATGTAAATAATGGTGGTATTATTATATTATTCAGCTGTGATGTATGAGTTTCCAGCTCACACACACACGCTGGAAAGGTAACTGCAGCAATAACGGTCAAAACGAAGCTCCATCGACGTCGTGTTTTTTCTTTCAGCATATTGCTTCCAATTTTGTGGGCAGTGTCATTGAAACACTCTTAAATCGGCCCAAATGAAAACAAAGCACACAACTGGGACCATAATGACATTCCATTCATTATGTTGTGATATAATGCACTATAAGCAAATATAAAGGAAATGCAGTTTGCAATACTAATTCAGCATTTACTTGCAGAGCATCCGGGGCGATGGAAGTTCAAACCAAACAAATAGTCACAAAGTTTTTTCTGCTTTCATCATTAACACCATCTGATCACCGAATGATTGCCCAGTCAGTTTAAATGATGTCAGAGCAGATGTCAAGACATTAGGACATCGACTCTGTCGTAGGATAACTTCATTGTGGCTTGTGGGTATTATTTTTTTCCAGGGAATTGATTTTTGAACTGAAAGATGATATATCGCAAGTTTTGCACTTTTTAATTCGACGACATGTAGTTTCTTCAGAATAGTTTGAAGTGTGTGGTGTGTGCTACCCTATGTGCATTCCACTTTATTGCCTCTCCAGCTGAGGGTGGTAGACAAAAATGTATCGACAAAAAGTATTTTTACCCAGCAGCATCATTATTTTTAATACCACTCTGGTATTTGTATATGTCTACTCTGTGAGTGACTTGAAACCTGTTAGCAGTCGACCAGTAATCGGTCATCTAACAGGAAGAGAGGCAGCATTTCAGCAACCAGTCACGAGCTTCTCTGGTGAATGTCAGCTTGGCACTCTGATAACACAAATTGTCTCTTGAGTGTCTTGAAGTGTTTGACAAGGTAAAACAAAGAAGAATCTCACTGAGTTCCAATATTTGAAAGTGTCTTATTTGTCCAGATCTGAAGCTAATTAAATTTGGAGCCAGATCTTCGTCAGTGAGGCAGACAGCCAGTCAATGCTCTGCAGCCACCGCTCATCAGTTCTGCTCTCCTCTGCTGTGCTACCGAGAAGCCCCCCCCCCCCCCCCCGCCTTCTAGACGCTGTAAATTGCACGGTGTCAATATCCCTTTCTGTCGCAGCCATCTTAGCCTCGGTAGTCAAGGTCCAGGCCTACAGAACAGTCGGAGCTTGGCAAATTATTAAAGATGACAAAGGCCACGCCTTGTGTTCAACGTCCTCTTGTCTGAAAATACACCAATTGAGATGATTAATGGTCTAACGAGTATTAATACTGTACATGATTCCAGTGTGGCGCATGGATGCTTTATGTTTGGCATGCTGAATACTGAACAAACCGGTGCTCCTGGTAGGCGTTGTGAAATAATGCATTTACATCTTCTAGAGGTCATCAGAATCTGAAATGTGATTTTACGTTTTTTGTTTGCCACATGAGTAAACGTGCAATGTTCGTGTAACCGTCACATTCTGGCAGTAAACAGACCGCGTCCATCATTTTGACATGCAACAATCTTTGAAGAGCCGATCACAATTAAAGAGGCTCATTTGGTGCTTTGTTCCAGACTGCGCCTTTCACAGCTAATAAATATACATGAGCACAAGTGGTGGGTGAAAGTTAATTGGTCAGATTAAGAGCCACGCCAGATGCGGAACCTAGTTGATGTAAATTATCTTCTTTTTTATTCACCTGTTTATTTGGTATCCACACAAAGATTTTAAATCTCTCTCTCTCCTTTTCCTTGTTTTCAGCGCGACATTGAAGCCAGGCCAAGGTAAGACTGCCAGTATGATTCATTTTCACCCTTTCATAACAGGAGAGTTTCACACACACACACACACACACACACACACACACACACTCACCCTCCAACTATTTTCCCATCTTGTAGTGACTCATTAAAGCAACTCACAAGCTCACCACAGACTCAATGTCACCTATGCACATCAAGCCTCTCATGCCTCCAAAGCTATCCGGTCACATGCGAGTCACGTCAGTGTCCCAGCAAGGCAATTGTGTGTGTGTGTGTGTGTATTCCTATAAGACGAGCTGTTGTGTCATTAGTCGGGTCAAGCCACGCCCTCTGATCCCGCTTCGTCTTTACATTGGTACTATGTCCAAGCTGGTTATGTGTGCCTGCCAGTGGAGGAACCGGACTGGACGGATGCAGCCATATTATTTTCCAGCCACATATACAGTTTGTTTGGGTCTTTTTTTATTTTGCCTGGACTACATCCGTAACCTTTTATCTCTCTGTGTCAGACGATCTGAAATGGATAGTCCTCTCCCAGTCTCACACTTATTGATCTGTTGACACTGAAAGCCTCTCTGCCTCCTTCAGCCGGTTACAGGAGCGCTCCTCGCACCGCCTGCTGGTTCTGCCTCTCCTCCTGGTCTCGTGGGCTTTCATCTCAAAGTACTCCTCCCTGATACAGACACGTACACACCTTCAGCAAATGCCAGCACATCTGTCCTCAAAGAAAAATAACCTTATTTTCTGTGAGACTTAATTTGATTAGATAAGACAATGGAAGATGAAGGCTGAAAAAATACTATATATATATAATCCTGTGTGCCACAGCATGGATAACATGCATATTTGTTGCATGTGGGAATTGTACTGTATTTCCACACACGGTGCTGACATGTAAAATGTTATTGATTGGTCAGTATTATGACCTCACTGTGGAGCAGATGGCTGCGGTGTTGGACCCAAGGGTGAGAGAGTTAAATGTGTGCCCTTAGTCAAGGTTAACCTTTACATCTCTCCACACTCACCCTCTGATAATTAATCCCAAAGTGCCCTAAAATGCAGTGAGTGCAGAATCCACTGTGGCTAGTGGAAGACGACTCCTTTTGGAGAGAAAAACATGAGAAGTTAAGAGTTTTTAATTGAGGAAACATGTATTAAAAAATTCTGTACCATGTGTAAGTTTATGACAGTGGTTGAGCAATAGAGATTGGACATCCTAAGGCGGCTCGAAGGGGAAGCCAACAAAGGGCGAAATGGAATAAAGATGGAGCAGAAGGATAGACACTCAGCAGGAGGAAGGGAGGAGTGGTTGTTATGGAATGCAGACAGCAAATTGACTATGAAGCAGAAACACTAATCTGGTGTCTGAGCCCCGTATCGCTGCTGTAGACAGAGCCTCCCCAAAGACAACAATCCTGCACCCACACGCATCTTTCCCGGACTTCCTCATCAATACAATCCCGCCTCTCCACAAATCCCGTAACATATAAATACTCCATGCATGCTAAGATTTGTCCTCCTCTGAATATAAATATTGCTTCACTCCGCTCAGCCCAACCTTCTCACTGCTGCCTCTAATGGGATACATTTCAAATTGTGCTTGCCTTGCTCGGCTTAAAGGCCCTCAGCTCCCGTTGCAACCCTTGTCTTTGACTTCCCCCTTTTATACATGCGTGTTGTCTTGTGTTTGTCTCTTTATTTGCTAGTGTGTATTTGTATGTATTAACTTGGAAAATCAGAACAATATCATCTGGATCTCATCTAGCTGTTGCAGTCTCATTGTTTGTGTATTAATGCATGTAATAATGTCCCCTAAGGGGTGACTATTTAGGTTATGTCAGTATCTCGTGCACTGTTACACCATTTAGTCTGTCTAATTGATTTGGAAGAGCAATAATTAAAGGTTGCACCTAAACTCATGACTACAATTCTATTTCTCTCTCAAAGTCTACACTTTGCCGACTGTCTTTCTGAGAACACACACTTCATTTGCGTTGACATTTGGTTTTCTTAGCTTTCATTGATCCTAGAGCGGCGGTACATCAGGAGTCACCAGACTACTGACTAAAGGAGGAGAGTGTCTCTGACACACTCACAAATGAAAGGAAAGGCTTATTTCTTCACTTTTATGTGACCATGCATACGGGAGAAATAGAAGCAAAGACAGTGGGACAGTCAATGAGATAAAAAAAGGAGCACTCCAAGGAAATCCGCTTGTTGGACTTCTATTCACTGTTGCGTTGGGACTTCAGAATATTTGATTTTGAATAGATATGTAGAATAATTTCTGTCTTTTGGCTTCCCCGACTTCAGAGTTTTTAGCTCAGGAATTGTGGACTTTTTGCCACCATGAAGGAAGGACTCATTGGAACACTGCAAAGGAAAAAGTAACAAGTTAACCAATATGTCTCAAAGTCAATAATCTCTATTACATCGGTATAACAAAAATGGAATTGTGCATAGTCTTTGGCGATCAGACTCTATCCTGAACCAGGATAAACGAGGAGCGGTGACGCTGAGTTCTGATCCGACAGACACGGGTGGAGGTGAATAATGGAGTTTCTGCCTGGAGGCGACTGGGGGGGGGGGGGGGGGTCGCCTGCAGGTTTGAGGTGAAACGGCAGCTGGCAGAGTAGTGTGACAGCAACGATCTGATTGGCTTAGAGACATTGTGCTGCATCTAATTGGTCGTCAACGTGCACGCCCCCCTAGATCAGCTGACAGTGTAATCACTATGAGTAACAGACTGAGACACTGATGCATGACCCGCCTGTAAAGAGAATCTTCCTTCCTGAACTACCGCTTAAGCTCCATTTAATGTTCTCTGATTCACTAAATCAGCAAGTACAGATCACCTCAAACTTTTAAGTGACATATTTGGGCAAATTATTTTGATCAGTTCTTCTATATTCCCTTAACCAAGCCACCAACCGGGTTTGGCAAAGTAAAACATTTTATTGATGAGATAACTGATTACCTACGACTCTCTCCATCTTTTAACGATCAACGCAGAACAAACAAAGATGCCATGTCTGCGCTCCCCGGACAGAAGGTGACCGATCAGCATGAATATGAAATGGTTCAGTATCATGACCCTTTCAAATAGCACATGAAGTAATCCATAGTGTGGCTGTTGTAATTCATACTTGTAATTGTAAAACACACAACTGAATGCTCGCTCCACCACAAATGTTAACATGTTGGAATATTAGCCTGGCGGAGCTAAAGCTCTGAATTCTAGTTGAGCGCCACAGGAACCGTCAACGCCGTAATCCCTGACCCTGGTTGTGCCAGATAAATCCTGACTTGATGTGACTTCATCCACCTGTGCCACAAGCTCTTCTTGCACCCATTGGTACTCAATCCGTCTCTTCCAAAGAAGGCATGGAACAAAAAAATGTATCTACTTTTTTTTTTTAATGTAGTTGTGGTCAGTGCAGGTGAAAGTACTGTATTAATGCACAGGAACTAAATGAGTGGATTGTAAGGGGCACATCTGTTTGAGTGTATTTTGCACTTGTTTCCCTCTTGAATTTTGTTTTCAAAATCTGCCTCTTTTTTTTTTTTATCTGCGTCATGCTCATTATATTTGCAGAGGGAACGTAATTCAAACGGAAGAAACGAGAGCTACATGTCTGTGAACCCCCCCGAGTGACTGTATAAAAAAACATGCCACCCCAAAAGAAGAAAGAGAAAATGATACAAGGGAATAGGGGAGAATCATTACAAATCATCAAAATTCACACCTATCAAATGAAGGGGAACAAACCGGCATAAATATCCGGGATGTGAGAGCTTCGTATGACAGCCACTGGATGTGAACTCCGAAACAAAACAAAGAAGCAGCAGGAAAATCAATGCCTTCCACTGATAACAGGGTTTGTTTCTGAGTTTGAATCTGCCTCAAGATCAGTAAACCTGCGAGAAGAAGAGCCACCTGAATTAAGAAAAGGTAAAGCTTTGTCGAGTGTGATGGAGGTCTTTTTAGAATAGAAATTGCATGGTGCAATCACACTCAAATGGTAAAGCCTGCTGGGAAGCATAGCACTTCCCCCACCCCACCCATCCATTGCTCCAATCAATCACTCACGTCACGCTGTATCTCAAGAGCCTGTGTCCCCTGCTTCCCTCACTTTATCACTCATGCATGGGCCAGAACACACACACACACAGCTGGCTGAACTCACAGATTATCTCCAATATGCACTCTCCTACATTCATTTCCATCCATACATGACGAAGGTGCTCTCCACTTTCCTCACTCTGTAATTAGGTTTTAAAGACCCTCTCTGACTGTCGTAATTCTATACATTTCTACTTAATCTCTCTGATCTCCGTTGAGAAGTTTGTCATCTTCCGTCATCAAACGCTCGCTGACGGAGGAGAGCAATGGTGCAAATTGCTCTCTCTCTTTCTCTCTCCCTCTCTCTCCCTGAGTGAAGGCTGTGTAGACCACCCTCAATCATGGTGTCCGAAAGGAAAAGGGTCTGACGGGGAGGCGAGTCGGCCACTTTGGGACACATCTTAAACCGTCGCTCTGAGCTGCCTGCCCTTCGGCGGGTCAAATAGATGGGTTGAGTGAAGCTGGGCGGTGTCAGGGGAGCAGGGCTAGAGCACACGGGACCGAGCCCAGAGATGAGGGGATGGAGGGAGAGCTGCATTTCTTCTCATGAAAAATGTACATCGCCTCCTCAAGGAGCTACGACAGGCCCTCTGCCATTATCCCATTCTATTTGTGGGTGTGTGTATTTTTGTTTGTCTCAACATGCCCTCATTGAATAATTTAAGTGTGTGTGTGTGTCCCAGCTGCTTTATGACCGTACTAAAACTGCTTCATCCCCGCCCCCCATTCAACAGGAGTGGATCTGAGCTCCCAAATGAATGCAAAGCTCACGCAAACCAAAAACCGACGTGTATTTAGATGACGAAAGACCAAAAGCGTGCATAATTCATGTCACATGCATAATTTCTCTCAGTCTTGACTTGGTGTTTGTCTCATGCATTTGTGTTGGTGCTCGCATGCGTTTCATGGATCCTGCGGCACTAGCATGACACATCAAAGTACTTTGAAACGGAGGGGTGTGTGCAGAGGTGTTGACGGGAATAAATAAGGGAAATTAGTGTGTTGGCGTGTGTCCCTCGTGATGACTAATGGCAGTTATTTGTCTCTGCTGCAACTGTTCTGAAATACAAATGAGGTCGTTCACACAGTAGCAACGGCAGCCCTCGTCCTCAGTTGTGCATTTGAGAGCCGAAGGTTTCCACCCAAAGCTTCCGGTTCAAAGATGTCATGTTAAAGTGGCTCGTATGTCACGTGACTGTTGGACCGCATGTCAAAATGCAACCGAGATCAGTCGGTTTAACTTTTTGCGAAACATGAAGGGTATGAATGTATTTTTAAACACAAATGGCTTCTTTTGATTTTGGATTTGACTGACTCCTAATAAATTGTATGTGTTTCATAATTTTGAACAGAGTTTAACTCGTGACACTGCTGGATTTTTTTAGTTGTTTGATTTCCTCCAGTATCGGTCTGAGAGAGCCGGGGACACGGTGGACAGAGCTTTAGGAGGGCTTTGCTTTATTGATCTTCTGTGTCGATAGAGCACCTCCCAGAGTTCTCATATCCATGTCCAATACATCTCTTGCCCACCTGGCCTTCCCACCGCTGCATGTGTGCAAAGTTGTGCTTCAGCGTGGCGACCCTTCACCCGGAGAGAAGGAAAGCCCGTCTTGTTTTACTGTTCTTCACTCTTTGTAAAGCCGATAAGACAGAAGGATTTAACAAGGAGCACCATGGGATTTTAAACATTAATATTGGATGAACTTTGCCTTTTTAAATGTATAGAGAGAAGAAGAAAAAAAGGTTGAGTTTGACACAAAGTAATGGGTTGAGAACCTTTTGTGGTCCATAGTTTACATATCAGGCTGATGCTCGTATCCAGAGGGTCTTTAAGTTAAATAGAATACATTTGTTTGTTGAAATAATTTGTTGCTCGTTTTAAAGACAGGCAAGAAGCACAAGCTATGAAAGATAGATGTGTACATGACATTTACAACTTAAAAATTGAGAATCAAGTTTAAAAATTGACCTGAAATGAGTGCAGCTCGGCTGATGCACGAGGTGAATAGAAAGTGTGCTGTAGAGATGCAGAGATTAAAAACATCAACGCTATAGCAAGCTTTATGGGTATGCTGGTAATTCAGAATAGACAAAATTGACAAATATTATTTCAGAAAGCTCCAGTGCAACAATAGTCTGATGGTAAACCTCACAAGGCTTCCTGGTATTCTAAATCCTCCAGCTGTCTATGTTTCGATATTTCGGCTTTAACAAATACTCTTCCTGATAACATTGGTGTTGAACACCCGAGTCACGAAGACTGAGGAGAAACCACACTTTGTGTTTCTTATTCCAATGTCGTGCATTAATTTACTGTCTGTTATTGTAAATTCAGGCGGAACATGTCTGACTTGATGTGTTTTCATATTCTTCATAATTTATGAATGCAGAACAGTTTCTATGTGCTGCACCCCTTTTCTCACAGCCACACGTGTTCCTTATGTCTCCCCCTGCAGCTGCTCATTGAATCACCTCCCCAGACTTCTCAAACTGCCCCATCCAATCATCGTGTTGTGTGTTTTGTTGAAGCAAGCAGTGAAGATTCAGTAGCAGAGACACAAATATAAATATATATATCCAAATGCAATACTTCTGGTGTGAGCACGTAGGTGTTTTATGTGAGCGGCTGTCGGTTGCTCCAATTATTTTAAAAAGAAGAAAGCGTCAAAGAAAAAAAGGGCAGTGATGAAGAGAGTTGGCAGATGGCAGATATTGGATCGCTCTATCCAAGTTGCAGATATTGACATTTTTCTTTTTTAAATTATCTAAATTATGTCAAAGCACATCTGGCGAGATACAGCGCTGCTGTAGCGCTGCTGAAATGACCTTCTAGTTTCAATGATGTGATTCATGAGCAGTATTTTTATAGCCACAGCCACCGACCATGTGGAAGGATTATTTGCTCTCAGACTGGAAAACATAATATATCATGTGTAACCGCAGTAACACACAATTGTAAAACATAAGATGGTCGATATTTATTCAAAGTTATTTTGACAACACTCAGACATGCTGGCTGCACTGAGCTAAATGCTCAAATAATGCTAACATGCTGACAATGACGATAGATGTCCAACATGTTCTAATATTAGCAAGTAAGTATTTAAAAATGTAAATCTTGACTGATAATTGATTGAGAAGTCATGACTATTAACTATGACATCATAAGTGGTTAATAAATATCTTTAACTCATTAGACTCTCGGCAATAGGTGTTCTGAACATAAACACTTTAAACTCCCAATTTCGACAGGAAAAGTCAGGATTGGTCGACTGTCGTCCGTGAATGTCCGTACACAAGAGTTCCTCCAGTCGTTCAGTCTGGACCAAAGGGCGTGGCGGTCAGACCAACGACTCTGGAGCCGCACGTCTAGCATGACTAAAAATAGCAGGACGAATGGTGTTGTTGGTGTTTGTGGATTGCCTCATTCTCATTTCAACACGTGTCTGCAGTCCCATGCTTTTCATTGGGTACTTTGGAAAAGATGATCTGATCTGAACATCTAACAGCTGGACTGTAATGATCAGCAAACGTCAATGTTGTCGATCAGAATAAGCATCTCTGGAAACGGCCCTTCAGCCTCTTACTAATTGGGATGAGTTGTCATGTTGTGCACTGTAGGCTATGGGCGGGGTGCTTGTGAGATTCTGTTTTTTGCATTTTAAAATAACTATTTGGCTCGAGAAAGGCTGATGACATTCTGTAGAAAGATATTTTGCTATTAGGCCCTCTGCTGTTTAGTATCTTATACCCATTTCTAAACAGGGGAAATAGGTCCATTTTGAAACTCTTTGCATATTCCCTCTCCCATTGCTCATTTCAATATGCTTAATTCGTTTGAATGTTACAAGGGCAATAAGGCCAAAGCATCAAATAATAATGAGATTACAAAGAGAAAGGTACACATCCTAAAATCATGACAGTGCTTGCTCCCTCGCAGCCACAGGCTCTGTGTTTTATCCACTCGGCAGATTGTCATACTGATATGTAGACACTGCCTTCCACCTTATCATGCATGAAATTCTCTCTCTCACACACACACACACACACACACAAGTAAAAGCAATCTGAAGATATCTCACTGTGTATAAACATTTATTATGCATTCTAGAATCAAACACACACTTGCATGTTTAGGGTAATTAGACGGGAAAAAGCTTTTATACACAGATCCCTTCCTCACACTCTCACCTACGATGTCCCCTTTTAACCACACAAACACACGCATGCGCACACACACACACACACACACACACACACACAGTGTGTTAGCCTTCGGGTGGAATTACCGGTTTGATTTCATCTCGGTGGAGATGTAGGAGAATGATAGTGGCAGGCTAAACCAGGGGGCAATGAATCAGTGCCTTATCAAACCTCTGGCCCAAGTTGTGAACTGTCAATTTAGAAACTACAAACACACACACACACACACACACACCATGGGCAAGCGTCACTTTTCTGCAGTTGAACTCAGCAGCAATGTCCCCGCACGTGTCTGCGGGCTCAGGGGGGGGGGGCTCAGTGTGTGTGTGTGTGTGTGTGGGGGGGCGGTTGTCAGGGCGCTCTCCTCGCTCTCCGTCCAGTCTTTCTCTCTGCTCAGCTATTCTCCCAGGGAGGGGACGGGGGAGTGGGCAAAGGCTGGCATGTTTAATTCAGCGGCTTGACGACAAGTCCTGTCACCATGTAGATTTATATTGTCGAGAGAGCAATGAGGAGATGGTTGGGATTTAACTACCCCGGGATTCTAATGGCAGATTTATCATGCACTTCACAAAATCACCTTAATCCAGTGTTGTTCTCTGAAGGGAGGGAAGGATGTGAACGGAAAATGTATTGCTTTTTTCTGCACGTCTCAGTTTCTCTTTTGGACCAGACAATTGGTCACTGGTTGTTGCTTTTCATAATTAAAAATCATTGCTTTTGAGTTTTGTGACTTTTGGCTACAGACGGATAGACGGATGCATGTTTGAAATATAAATGATGTCTCGTATTCACCTATGATAACAGATAAAGATCCAATTCCCAAGGGTGGGCATTAATGAAGAAATTAAATCCGATGGGGCCATGCTACCTTCAGGAGAAGACGGACTTTTATGACTGATGCTTTACAGGATGCATTAGTGCACGTAAAAAAGTGCAATAGTCGGCCAGCACTGGGGAGCTGTCGAGGCCCCGACTGTATTTCACGGTGCTGAGCTGCATCTGACTGGCTGCTCCTACACAAACAAAACAACACATCTCACTGGCTAATAAAGCCCAAACCCGCCTCAGTTTGTGCAGTGCCGCCTGTAAAGTACAATGCTTATATATTTGCATTGAAGCATAACATTTGCATTTCAAGCTTTTCTGTAAATAATTTAGAAGAATCTAGTGGTAGATATCGTAACTGTTCATTTGTGTGTTTGTTGCAAGAGGAAGATGCTCCTGCTGCACCCAAAAGATAGTCCTTTACTCCAACGGCAGTTTAACATTCTGCAGAGGAAAGGGGGGGGGGGGGGAGGCATGGGAGACTTATCAGCCGAGGTGGAAGTTGTGACAGGTTTTCTGGGCTGTCTGCCTGGGTGTCCTTCACACTGAGCGCTTGGATGATGGGGCGTGGATGCAGCAGGGTGGGCGACTTCTCATGTGACAGAAGGCTTGGCCTAATAACCAACCGGTTCTCCAACTCCCTCTGACTCATCGACGCACTCTCGTTTTCTCTCTGCTCCTCTTCTCTGGCCTTATGTGTCTCTTACATCTCTCCATCTCTCATAGAAGAGAGTACAGACAGCGGAGGAGTCCGTTTCATTGCCTCACGTGTGGCGTAAATGAGCTTTTAATTTTAAAATCTCTCCAGAGCGATCCAGATTCTGGCTCAGCCGGTCTGGGCACCTGGGCAGTTCCCTGATTAAGGTGGCACCGGCATTCTTCTGTGAGAGAAGGGGGTCGTTTGAAAGAGGCAACAGGGGGCAGCTCTGCCAGCCTGCCAAGTGTGTGTGCGCTGCTGTGGCCTGTCAGTCTTCATAATGGATGTCTGGACGGAGCCAGCTCAGTGGTCACATGACAGACTGTGGGGACCAGAAGAACTTCACTCAGTAACCCTGAATCAATGGGGCCGAAGGGGACAACAAAGGGCAGAGGGGGGCAAGGCTTATTGCCGAGGGGACAACAAAGGGCAGAGGCCGTATGGCCGTGGGCAAATGAAGCGAAGAAAAAACAAGTGAGACGTAGAAACGGGGCATTATAAAGGACAGAGAATGGCCCATGAAACTAAATTACACCCAAGTTGAAGTCACAAAAAAGGAATATGAGAAAGAAAATCATAAGTAAAAGGGAGAGTAGGAACAGCGGAGGTGCTCACTATTCTTTACCAGAAGGACAGATAAAAGTTTATCTGTCAAATGTGTTTTTCTCTCCCTTTCTCACGCTTGTGGGCTTGAGATTCACACTTCAAAGGGGTATTAGAAACTAGAAAATGTCAATGTAAGCCAAAGACATGGGCTGCATTTAAAGTTGGCATGTTTTTAGAAACCTGCAAGAAAAGGAAGTTTTGCTCGGCTTGACGAGTATAAAATAACCTCCGACCCGGTAAAGTGAAGCAATATCCGCCTGGCTGCGTCTGAGATAAGGAGGTTCAGTAGACGTGATATTAGTAGTCTTAGATAACTGGTGTGACTAAGCAGGCTATCAGCATTCACCGGAGAGGATTTTGTTATTCAGCAATGGGCATTTACACATTTAAGATGTGGGAATGAAATCCCTTATCGCATGCAAGAGGAACAGATAAAGACTGGCATTTAATTGGAGATAAGATGCATGGGGAAATCGTCGTTCCCACAGCAACAACACATTTTTAATCAGGCCATAGGGGCTGCATTATTAAAAGTTGTGCTTTTATGTTTTATGGACATTATAACCAAGACTTAAACCACACTGGCATCCTTGTGAGGCTGGAATGCTCTTTACAGTCCAGAAAACGAATGTGTTGCTGGGAGGCGACATGCAGAGACGGCTTCGCTATTATTAGATTCTTGCCACTAAAATGACGAGAATGTTGTCCTGAGTGGCGTTGAAGGACGGGCCTCGTTGCTCCCGAAGCAAAGGGTTTATCCCCTGGCGAACGTGAATGTTTATGTCTGGCGGTGATCCACATGAAGTTTGTGCAGGAGGAATTCTCACTAATGTAAACCACTCATGAGATGTTGCGTAACTTACTCTTTCTTTAATACTTGCATGACGTGTTGGATTCAATGCTTGCATCACAATAACGATTCTATAATGCAGATTGCAAAACAACTGGCTCCAGTTGATCAGAGTTTGTGTCCACATCGAGGACCTGCAGTGACTTCTCACACGCTGTGTTTCCTTGTCATTTCTGAGCCGACCCACTGGACATCGTCTCCCTTCATGTCGCTGGTGCTTTATGTGAGCGTCCTGTCCGAATAGTGACTCCATGGATGTGCGTGACATCGGTCACCATGGCTAAGTGTACGGTAGTCGCTGCTCTCACAGCGATTGGCATCTGGCCAGATGTGCAGCTTGTGATTTAGTGTTTATTAATGCTTCATTGATTTATTCATTTGTAGACTCTTTTCCTTTTTCTTTAAAGGGATGACAACCACTCAAGAAATTAGATTTGTATTTTAATTTCCTTGACAAAATGGTTCCAGTTTTTTGTTATTTCCATTCCAGTTCCGACACCATCAGTGAATCTTGAAGCAGCGTGGTAGCAACCAGTACGTTGTCCGGTCTTTGAACTCGCTGCATCCTATTTCATCTCCCGTCTTTAAGCCCTGCCCAGTTTGACATCAAGGTGGAACATTTACTTTAAATCACCAGAGGCTCAATAGTTGTCGGCCATTGTGAGTCATTTATCCTCACACCCCTTGGGTTTCTTTATGGATCTGGCTTCGACTGTTTAAAAAAATGAATAGCCGAAAATGTGTTCGTCGAATGAATAACACCAGAAAATGAAACCGTATATCCTCGTGAAAATGAAGCCTCTTGTTAGCCGACTCCATCCGACGTGTTGCTCCTCTCTCCCGTCTCTTTGTTATACAGGGGGAACCATTAAGGTGATTCTATTATCTCCTCCTGGCTCTCCTCTAAGGGATCTTCCCAACAGCATTCATTGGCATTTAATTTGTGACCGAGAGTATCACGGCCCTGGAACAGGAAGGCACAGGGCTGTGCTACTCCGGAGCGTTGTTGATCGTCCGAACACATCTCTTGAGAGGGGGGTGGACAGGAGGTACCGTCCATACATGGTCAATTATAACTTCACATTCTATTGAGCACTTCTATTTCTGTGGGCTACATGGATGGGATTGCTGCAATTCTTCTCAATTAATTCCTCCATCGGCCCCTTGGCCACAGAAATCTGTAAGTCTCTAAATGAGCCGACGTAAGATGGAGTCTTTCCGGTGGCTTAATGCTCTCATTCCAGCGGCTCTGTGTTTATTCCTCCGTGTGATTAACAGCAGGTGCCTGTGTCAAAGGGAGAAGGAAATGAGTTCATGGAGGGGTACAGTATTCATTCGACGCCTCTCACCTGCTGCAGCGCAGATGAACCCGTGTGATCGTCCTGATTGGCTGAACACCAGCTCTGTGACCTTTCCGCCTCGCCGTACGCAGGGGAAAGCGTCCTCTGCATAACGCACGCAGCATCTCGCGAGTTGACTGCACGCGGTCCTCGGCTGGAGGGGTAATCGCCGCACTTTCTGATGCATGAACACGCGTGTGAATGGGGTCTTTTTGAGGCCATGCATCTGGTGCACTGTAAAGTTGATCTATTGTTGCTTGTCCCATTTTGCGCTGATGAATCAGCTGCTTTGCACTCGCATTAAACCCCCTCCAGCTCCGGTCCCGTGTACCATGATGCATTGTCTGATTAACTCTGTGGAACAGCATGGAAACACCACAGGGTGCTGCATTGTTTTTCAGTGTAAAGACAATTCCACTGAACAGTATGAATAGACCAGTGACTCAGAACAAGGCAGCCTGTCACTGTTTGGAGGGATTATTCAGTCGGCTCAGAACATCTTATGGGTCTTATGACGGCAGCCTCTCTGTCTGCTTCTCTCTCCACCGCTCGCCTTCAGGCATTCAGAGGAAGTCAATCATTACATTCATGTAAATGTAGGTGTGAATTCTACTTTTGTGCGTATTTGAACAGTTCCATCCCAAATGGAAACGAAGACCCGCTTCATAACCGACGAGATGAAACACTTTCCCCCCGGCTTGGTCAGGTTGGCATTTCAGAGATTCAATATAACGCTCTTTCTTGTTAATGCCGTTTGCTGGGGTCACTGTGGAGACGGAGGATTAGATTTCCTGAGGAAGAATCTCCTCAGCCCAATAAATAAATCACCATGTAAACAAAGCAAAAACTACTGTGACCGTGGCTCGACAGGGGGTGCTGCACGGATGCAGCTATAAAGACATTTTTACAGATTCATCATGAAAACAATCCAGCAGTTTTGACAACCGTGTAGATTCTAGTCCCATCTCATGGTGGTTGTTTTCTTTGTCTCAAGGAAAATTGCTATTATTCTGAATCCCTACTGTGTGTGTGTGTGTGTGTGTGTGTGTGTGTGTGTCCTGTTTGCGTGTGTGTATTACTGCGTCTGAGAACATTGGACACGGCTTACATTTTTTGCTTAAGGAGGAAAGTTCCCAAACAGCTTTCTTCAAAAAAAGTTAATCCCAAAACAGTTCCACATGTCTCTTATTTGCGACCCCCGACTGTCACATAATCCATTTGAAAGGTATATTTACGCCCCTCGGTATATATTCCTGTGCAGCGGTTCATCCTCCTGTGAGTCATAGAATCCAAGCTGGGAGCCATCCTCCTCCCACACCTGCAGCACTGGGACCACCTGCCCAGCCAGCAGCCCCTCACCACTCCTCCATTCCTGCTGTAGTATAAAGAAGTTTAAAAGTATGAATAAACCAGAGCTGCACGTAAGATGAATTAAAAAAGACAAAGAAATGGAAAAAACTAGTCCTTACTCACAATTTACATAGTAAATATGCATATTATAGAAGTGACTTTCAACATTTTACGCTCCTCTCGAGCCTGAATTCTTCCGGCGTGTTATTTTAAAGTATCTTAAGCCTTGATCGTAGATCACTTTCAGTCTGCAGTTTACTTTGTGCATCTCAGATGTAGTCAACAGGTCGGTGCCCCAGTCATGCTTTGAAAGAAATCGCATCAATGCTAAAATAGCCAACTCTAAAAATAGCTCGTACAGTAAGCAACAGAAAATTCAGGACATCTTTTTTCTTCTTTCCACTGCAGCTGCATTTTGAAAGCACTGCAGTGATGCTTGATGACGGTCCTCCAGGAGAGAATAAAGAGCTACAGGCGCCTCATCAAGAGCAGAAGACGCTGTGAATTACACTCTCAGTGTTTGGTTAGCCAGGACGCTTTGTCGTGGTACGACGCTCAGACAGGCGAGGAGCAGCGGTCAGTGCCGCTTTGAAAAGCCACACTAAAGCTACAATTAGAATATCTTGAGGTATTGTCATTTAGCTGTGAAACAGTTTTCGATGCATTTTTAGGGTAAATGAAAATGATAGAAGGCCTCTTATTCAGGTCATGTGTTATCTATACACTGCATGTGTATAAATAACAGTGAGAACTGGGGAATGGATCGAGCACAAACCTCCGGGGTACCGCAGGAGGCGTCTCTGTATCCACGCCAGGAAGTGCCGTCTTCAAACCAGATTACCACCAGTGGAAAGCTCCGAACCAGCACATGTCGGAATTACAACCAGTGGTCACACACATCCTAAAGCCATTGTGAGCAGGTGCTGGACTCCAATGGAAATATGAATTAAGATGTGTAATGTATTAGCACATCCACTTTCAAGCGAATGCTCTTTCTCCGACTTGGCGATGGTCCGTGGAGGAATGACGATAACACTTTTATTGGATCTGTTGCTAAATTAGCCACGTTGTTATTATTTGAGGCAGAGTTTCAGCAGCACGCTTACTTAGACTTATTAAATAGGCAATTTGTTTGTGTAAAAGTGATTAACTGTAAAAGGCTTTTACTTTACTTGAAATAAAATGTTTGTTTGTGGATTCAATTTTCAATAATGAACGTTGGCTCTTTTGTTTGGCCTTTTGTGCAAATTTATTCACAAAGGCAGGTTTGTAAATTGATGCGTTTTTGTTGTACATTGTAATTCAGAGTTTCGGGAGCTGGCGACAGCCCGACTTCGTCTCCTTTGTGTAGTAGAGACAACTCATTTCAGGAGGAGAACGTTCTTAAACTCGGAGCCTCATTTTAACACGACTGCTGGTCGTGTCCCTGGCAGCGAGCTCACCACGCTCTGCGTACTGGAGCACCTCTTATGATCATGGCCCGAGTCATCTGGACAATGAGCTTTAAGAGACATCCTGACAGATGTGTTTGTCATGGCTGCCACACATGTCCTGTGAACACTGTGGTGCCCTTTCCTTTTGTTCTCTGATCTTTACCTTCCTGGAAACACTCTTAAAGGACCTTTTCCTTCCTAAAGTCTGACCCCACCTCTCCATGTCACTCCTTTGCCCTCTTGGGTTTCCCTTCACATTTCCTCTCATTAGGATACATCCCTATGTCAAATCCTTGTGTGTGTTGTCCTGTCCTCTCAGGGAGCCAGAGGTCTCCTCCCATGATTGATGGGTTCATCATCGGGCTATTCGAGAAACGTTTGTCTTTCACTCTGAAAGGGGGCATTAGTTAGATTAGCTTTGTTCTAGTCTTTTTTGTCTTTCCCTTTCTCACGTCATTCTTGCTCTGCGGTCATTTTACTCCTTTTTATTTGATCATTTTTCTATATCACAGTCATCTCTTGTCGCAAACTGTTGATAGTGATAAATCATCCTGCAGAAGCGACAGGATTTACTTCATCAGGAGTGGCAGAGAGCACCGCGCCACTGGAGAGTACGAGTCAGTCGCTATCCTCTCACTAGGCCCGACCTCACGGGTCTCCAGGGCGTAAAGTGTGCCCTGCCGTCTGATGTGATGGAGTATGCTTTGATGGCATCACCTCTGTTTGTAAATGAAAAACACTTACAGTACTTTCACCTGAGGATCATTGCAACCGGCACGTATGTACACCGTCTTATTCTCACTTGACGTCTTTGCTTAATTAAGAGGAATCTCACTCTCTTCTCTTCCCCTAGTGCTTTTTTCTTCTTCTTTTTTAAACACCCACCTCAAACCCATTCAGCATATCCGATCTACCGCAGCATGATTATTCATATGGCAATGAGGCTGGATCGAGCTGGCAGCTGGCAGCGGCGCGATGGGAGTGTTTCTGGATGATGACTTGGGAGTCCTGCAGCTTCTGTGCCAAGAGCAAGGAATTGAAACGTATCCCGGGCGAGGACCCCTCCCTCCTCCCGTCTCCCAGAGCGCTGCACGGGTTGAGGCCAGAACAGGAAGAGAGTGAGAGAGACAAAAGTCAAAGTCTCGGCAGCATCCTGCACGCTCCGTCTTCCTCTCAGGGAGCCGGAGGTCTCCTCCCATGATTGATGGGTTCATCATCGGGCTCTTCGAGAAACGTTTCTCTTTCACTCTGAAAGGGGACATTAGTGAGATTAGCTTTGTTCTAGTCTATCAGTTCCATCTACAATCTTATCACACACACACACACACACTTCCAAATTTCCAGGGCTGTTATCCATCCATCAACACGAAGGCCGGGCCAGGATGTGCTCCTGAGGCCCAGACGGTGATCTCTGGAGCCCCTCAGCGCCGCACTGTCCACAGGACGTGGTCGCACCACGAGGAGGAGGCACGGTCGGCCCTAATCAATAATACAGCGACTGCATTTACGCGTATGAATAAGTCATGGGCGGAAATAACCCAGACATACACACACACACACACACACACACACACAGAGCAAAGTGATCTTCTACTTAGGCCAGAGGAGATGAACAGACAGAAAAAGAGAACAAAGCAACTTGTAGGGAATTTATCAGCCAGCCACTGACATTGTGTTTCATGTTTGGAGCTTCACTCTGGACCCCCAACAATCTCTCTCTCTTTTTCTCTCTCTCCTCTCTCCCTCCCTCTGCCTGTTTTCCTGCGGGTGGAATACAAAAGTGATTGTATCCATGTGTCCGAAGGCTTAGCAAGGACTGTTTTGAATATACAACTTGTGGAGGCTTTGCTTTGTGACATAAATATGTGTGTAATTATTATTTTCACAAAGAGCAGGGCTTCACTGTTTCGGTTGGAGATGAAATGTCCTGACGCAAATAATTCTGGCAACGTGTTGCCCTAAACACCATGTCAGACCGGCGGGGCTGAGCACAACGCACACGTTGATGCCTCGTGCTCTGCTCACAGTAAAGTGTGTGTGACGCGGTCGACAATTAAAAATGTGTGTGTGTGTGTTACAGAAAGTAGTAACTGTGCTAAAAATGATTGGGAGCAGCACTTTTGATTAATTGAAACCGTGGATGTGGCACTTGATGCCGAGGTGTGCGTCTGTATGCAAATTGTTGTCTCTTTGTTAGAAGCTGAAAGAGTCGTCTCTGACTTCACCGCCAGGCACTTTGGACCGATGCGTGTGCTTGAGGGAGTGATGTCATATTCCAGTCGCTCACGTGTGTATGGAGTGTATCAATGAACCGCTTCCTTATCTAAAGGATTCAGAACACACATGTTTTATATCACGCTCCAACTTTAACTTCTGAGACAGGTTGTGCCCATTTTTTTAAACTGCATCAGTATAAAATCACAGATTTTAATAGAATAATGTCTGTTGATTCTTTCTGCGATAGACGAGCGTAAATTCACAAATATAAATGCAAACGAGCCGTCCGAGGTCATAGGAAGTGATCGATTGAGACTCGGGGAAACATTTGAGGGGTGAAATTCGACGACATGGCTCTAAAGTGAATTTAATTTCATTGACTTAAACGGTGTCCCCGCACGGAAAACATGCTGACACTGTGGTGTTTTGAAAAGGGAGGTGCCATAGACGCATGGGGCCGAATCCCAATGAGAAGGATGGAGGGAGGGTGGAATGAGAAGTTACAGAGGAGAGTTACATCTCAGGGAGGAGGAGAGCTCCATCACCTTCACCACGTTGTCCAATGAGAGATTAGGATTAGCGCAGACTGTCTCTGGTGAACTTGAACCCATCAGCTCTGGTTGCTGCAGGTCTCTGACATGTTGTCTCCCTTTGTCTCTGTCTACAGACCTGCTGATGTAAAACCGACATAATGGAGGATTTCTACTTAAGGCGTAGCTCGATTGAAGCTGATTACATTTCACAAAGGTTTATTATAGTTCCACAATATGTGTGTGTTTGTGAAAGAGAGAAGAGTTGTAAAGTCATCCATAGCTCTTTTCCCACTGGACAAAAACAACCCACTAACACCCATGAACATCTAGGTTGTATCTTTAGTGGTAAGGTTCCAGTCCCAGGACCGATGACTGGTAGTTGGTATTAGAAGGTATTTATATTCTGCAGCTGGGATCGGCACTGATGGAAACATGACACCCAGGTGACACGTGTTACAAATAATATCATTTCTTAACATACTAAACATACAGTTATTATACTCTGATAAGTTTGACCTTGTTTTTCTTTCAAAGCCCAAAGTCTTCTTTGGTCGTCTTTCCTCAAACATCAGCCACTCTGATGTGACGGTTTGAAAGAGAGACTGACGACTTGGAAGGTTTTCCCACGTGTACCAAAACCACACACACACACACACACACACACACACACACACTTTGGTGGGAAAAGGGTGTAATTTGTCTTTGTTCTTTTTCTCTCCAGGTTTCCCGAGCCGAGGGCAGACCCCCTGAACCCACGGAACCTTGACGACAATGATTCAGGACCTTCGATGGGCCACGCCCCCTGAGACCAGCCGACCAGACGCCCGCTACATTCCCCCGTCCTTCAGCGTTTACTCCGGCCAGCCATCAGCCCCGTCGAGCGGTCAGGCTGGCCCTCTCTTTCTCCGTCAGCCGCCTCTCGCCCCTCCCCCTCTCGCTGCCTGCTGGCAGCGGGCTGACCTTGAAGGGGGTTGGTGTGACACATATGGATGGCCACCTCCTTTCTGTGCTCCAAACTTTTTAACTTTTTTTCTTTCTCACGACCTACTAACTTTCTTTGATTGAAGCTCTCACGTTTGTGCAATGAATTAGCGTCAGGCTCAATCAGTCCGACCCCCAGCTGATTGGGAGAGGAGCATCTGTTAAGCCTGATGTCAGAAATGGGGAATTAGGTTCTCTTCACACTTCATTTATGCACATTATCATTTTTGTCATCGTTTTTTTTTCTATTCAGACCTCCATGAGACATAAAATGTAAACTTTTGTCAGATGCCGAAATGCCTTACGTCATCGAGAGATTATTACAAAGTTGTACTCTGTGTTAGGTTCTGATTGTAAGAAGGAAAAAAAGCAAAGGGAAACCTACGTGTGCCTCGTTTATGTTTTATAATGTTGTACTTTCCATCATCCTGTTGCCTTCACCCTCGGCCCGACCCGCTGATTCTTTGTGTGGATATTTGAGCGGACTTCCTTGTGCTTGTCAGATCCATTATGAGCAGAGCGGACATATTGTGACACCTATTGATCGGTGAATGTTGCTGATTCTTTGTTATATTATAATTTGACTGTGCAAAATATCCCTCCAGCAGTATGAGCTTTCTACGCCCTGTGACGTAGAGGCTGGTTACTGCGGGCCGAGTGTGTGCACGCTGACCCTCGAGCCGCTCGGCCGCGGCGTTCATTCGCGACGTCCAGGGCAGTCCGTGTCAGCAGTTTGTTTTTAACGGGTTTCATTCTGTGGCCTTGAATTCCAAAGTGAAGGTGGTGTCACTCATCATACGTGGGACATGTTTGACATCCACATGACTCCACTGTGCTGGAGCATCGCACTAAAAACCACAGAGACGTACACAAACACCCGAGGGAAATGTGTGTGTCAACTGCCGAGTGAAATAACTCCGTACGGCTCCGTCTTTATTCTCGTGTCACAACCGTCTCCTGACTGTCTAATGTGTCTTCTTGATTTTATTTGTCTCTTTTTGTCTTAAATCTACAAAATAAAAGCCAGTTTCTGAGATTGGATGTTGAACACGACATTCATGTTTCCAATCGCTGTATTATTATATATTGCAAGCACCTGAATATCATCAGTCACCCAAGACACTAACATCAGAGCGGCTCACAGGCATGCGGCGATGGATGGAGACGGGAGGAGAGATGAAGTGCTGTGAAGACGAGATTGAGGAAGGGGAAGACTTCTACTTCTCTTCCATCAAAATGCAAAGCAGGAAGACGCCCCCATAGGACTGGGAAGAGCAGCGTTGGAAACGAGGGGTTGATGGAGCAGCTCTTCGGTCTCTGCGTCTCCACACTGAAGCGTTTAAATGCAGACTGCTTTTGTTCCTCCGGAGCCTCTCGTCACCCTGCGGCCTCAATCAGAAAGCCTTTGTGTCTTTTCGCTGCTCGGTTTACTTTCTCACTTTACTTCTCTCGCCTCTCACTCCATCTTCGCTCTAGCCTTCTACCTGAGCCGCTTGGTGCTTTTTCTCCGGCGCGTCTGACGTCTCATCGTTGAGATATTGACTCTGAGAAAGTCATTTCGCCGCTGGTCATTGCTATCTGACCGGTATCTGGATTGGAATTCTCTGCTGAGTTTCCCTCTCCAGAAATAATGGGGCTTAATGATTTAGTGATGAGGCATCGATCCCCAGCATTCACTAAGCCACTGCTGGCTGACCAGGAGCCAGAGCACCCAACACCATGAGAGATTAGTCTCTTTTTTTCATGTGTATATTTTGATGCTTCTGCGACAATTAAGGAGGAGACACCGACAGAAATCTCCCCCTGCTATCGAAGAGGGGCTTTTTTCGGAGAATAATCCTTATTATAATATTAACTAGAATGGGCACTCGGTAGAGCGCATACCTTCGCATATCACAAGATTGGGCATTGAATTATGAACATGTTGGCATTAGTTGCATGCCAATTGGATAACAATTGACCGTGCTATGGTAAAAAGAAGATTGTGACCTTTCCATGACCTTTACCTTGATCTTTGACCCGATTGATCACAAAATCTAATCAAACGGTCCCCGGATAATAACCAATCATCCCACCAAATTTCATGCGATTCAAGAAGATTTTGACCTTTTCTTGACCTTGACCTTTGACCCGATCAATCCCAAAATCTAATCAAATGGTCCCCGGATAATAACCAATCATCCCACCAAATTTCATGCGATTCGGTTTCAAACTTTTTTTGTTATGCGAGGAACACGCATAACAAATAAATAAATCAATACACGGCGATCAAAACATAACCTTCCGCATTTTCAATGTGAAAGTAACAATGCTGTCATCGACCTGTAGTCTGGCGTGATCATAGAGATATTAGCGATCCTGATGGGGGACAATGTGCCCGTTGTCTGGGGAGGAAATGGATAGAAGAAGATTGTCTGATGTAATTTAGCCTCCGAGACCACGAGGTCCCCGTTCCACACCCAACTACACCTTCCAGGTCCACTTCACCGAGCATGTTCACTCGGAGGCACGACAAACACGAGCACAGTTTTTAAGGCTTGCAATTTTCTGGCAGGCAAAAAAAAAAAAAAAAAAAGACTTTGTATTGACATGAATTACTTGCTTCATGGCTTGTGAGATTGAATTAGCGACGTGACGTGCGTGCTAGTGGCGCTGCAGCTTCGATGGCCGCCTTTTAACGGAGCCGGCTTCTCGCTGCCGTCGTTTAAAGGACAGTTGGTGTCTGTGGTTTCACAGGAATGGAGCAGCACCACCACCCACCACGACTTCCGTTTTTTTATCTCACACACCCACGTGCATGTGTGTGTGCATTCTTTTCAGGGTGTGCTTTCGCCTGTAAAAAATACAGTTTATTTGAATACACCTCTGAGATTATGCATCGCTTCTCTAACAGCAAATGCACTTTCCTATTCATCTTTCCCCTCGTCCTCCTCAGATACACACACACACACACACAAAAGCAAAATAAATAGGCATCAGTCAAGAGATGGGCGCCTGGATTTTTACATTTTCCACTGCTTTGGGTTCAACCGTCCACCGACACAGAGATGACTATAACAACACTTGACATCGCTCATGGTGTTGTGAAATATCTTTAGAGTTTCACGTTGTGCGACCTTATGTGGGTTTCTATTGTGTTTACTTTGCATTTCGGGAGCTAGAGAGCACATCACAAAAAAGGACTTCACTCGATGCATGAAAGTGCTCTTTGTGTTTCTGTTTGCATGTTGAGACCCACCTCTCCCTTCCAGCTCAAGCGTGTCTCCATGTCAGTGGTTGTGTTCCACAACGGGCTGAAGCACCTCCCGAGAACCACGACGAATCAATCTCTTCACAGCCGCCGAGTTCTGGCTCGCGTGAGATCCAGCCAGCGAGAAGGTGCCACAGTTTGTGGACCCCTCCAGGCGGACTGACAGCAGGCATCTGTCAGCCTCGACGGGTGCAGCCCGGCTTATGAACAATGACTGGCTGGAGACGAGATGGCCGAGGAATCCATCTCCCCCCCGGACAGCTCCCATCACTCTTACGTCCTTCGGGCCTCTGTCTCTAACTTCGGGTCAATCGCCTCCCGTCTGGGCATCCTCCGTCGACGAGTAAAAATACTCGTGGAGGAGGACGGGAGAAAGAAGACTGAGAGGATGCTGGGATCAAAAGAGCCGCAGAGGAGCACGCTGACTCCAGCTTTTAGAATAACGATGAAGAGTTTCGACTTAAAGGTGCAATGGGGAGACATCCAGCTGGTCACATGCGAGGCGATAACGATCAAGATGGCGTGGATGCAGCGGGAAGGAAGCGGGGCGCTCGCCGCTGATGGAACACGCCTCTGAGTAAGAGGAACAACCCGCCTCGATAACACCGCCGTTCCTCCTGTGGGCTGCAACACATTATACTCTCTCTGTCACAGCTGTGATGAATCATCCGCCCAAAAAGGATGAATGTGGAATATAAAGGAGTGGGAGGCAAAATACAGCCTTGGCATGCTCGCTCTCAAAAATCCGTGCCCAAAGGAACGTGGAGTAGCAAACAGAACGTCTCCATTGTAAGATCAGGAGGGCGTATTACATTTCTCTGTTGACACGAATGTGCCTGCGTGCACGACATCTAAAAAACGATAATGTTGTATTAAAATCCTGCAGACTGAGTTTGACGTGCGCCTCCACTAACTGTTCACAGGAACCCATCGGCTTGGCTTGCTCCACTCGAGTCACCCCCCCCCCCCCGCCCCCGCTCCATCTCCTCCCATCCTCACCTCATCTCTCATGCTGTGTACACAGTTTGTCCCGGGCTCCTCAGAGCTTGTTAATTGGTGTGTGTGTGTGTGTGTGAGAAGCGGCAGTAGTAATTGCTCTGGCCTATAGTCCGAGGTGAGGAAGGGTGCAGCCGCCTGGCCTCCAGGTCCGCCCCGAGGCTACGAGAGCAGATGCAGGGTCCATGTTCGATGAGATGGATGGCATAATCATTTTATCGGGAACATTGTATAACAGCTCCGTGTCCAGATTACACGGCACATACACTGTAAATTCAGTATATATATTTAGCTGTATTGCTCTCACTGTTCATACAAGAGTGTGATGACCTTTAGATTCCAGCCAGGTCCCCGTGTAATCCATTCACTTCATTGATGTCCCTTCCCTCTAATGCAGGGAGCTCAAATGCCATCGCTTTGCATAATGCGTGGACTCACACACACACCAGGGTGGACGCCTTAAACGCCCGCCGTTGTACAAATGGCTTTCTTTCAGTTGGCAGCTTAGTGTCGGTGGCCCCCATTCATCAAGCTTTTCCAGATGGAGACGGGAGAGTTTAGCAGGAAATGATCCAAAATAAATCAAAGGCGGCATTCGGAAGGAAAGCAGGGAAATCAGTTGACCATTTATACGTGAGACGCTGAAAATGATGCAGACAGTCGTGAAAAGGATCGTTGAGGACACGCAGCTCGGTGAAATGTGCCTCAGCAAGAGTGGATGTGTGTGTCAGGCGTTGGTTGGAGTTTTGTTTTGCTTCATCTGATGAAAGCAGGTGGATCAGTGGTGGTGGAGTTTTCCTCCCGCCCCTAAATACATACGTGACACTCATGTGACTGACGAGTTCTTCGCCGTGTGACCTTGACGAACACTCTGGCCTGAGGCCTTGCCTTGGTCCCTTGAGGCTGCACACTGCTGCTAAATGAGTCAAACGTAGAGGACACATGTCCTCGCGGTGGCTAGTGAAGTGTAACATAGCAGGTGTTGCTTGAGTTTTCTATTTCAAGGTCGCACAAGTCGCTGCCAAAAGTGGAGTTTTGTTGGCAGTCGTAGAAGTGAGACCCAAGGGTGTCACAGCGATAAATGATGTCGGTCGATTGTGTTGGAGTATCTCTCCATATTCAAACTATAGAAACACATTGTACACTACAATGTCACCACTCTGGTGAACCCGCATATTCAAATGTATATTTACTTGTTTTGATCAGGCAGGAGGAGCGTGTTTGTTTATTAGTATGAAAACAAAATTATTGAAATTATTCAATTTGATTAACATATATTAATAATAACATGGCAGCGGTCTGGGATAAGGCTCATTCGGAGTGAACAGTGAAGGTTGAATTTGAATACAGATAACGATATAGTTATTATATTCACAACAATCACAGCAAACTGCTCCTTAAAGTATGACACAGGTTATTTACTTTTAACAACACTGATCAAGTCAATACTATGAAATACTAACAACAGCTACGATACAATTGCAAGCGTAACATCAAGCAGGGAACTGATTTTAGTGAGCGTAAATTAATTCACAGTTTAGATGGGGAAATGAAAAAAAACTCACAAGAAAATATTGACACAGGAATGTCAACATCATTAGGAGTTCGTACAGTGAAGATTATTTTGTTCCTCCCCGACTCGGCCTTGTCCTTCCCGCCTCCACACAGTGTTTCTTCGGCAGCCCCCCCGCGGTGACCGCTTCATCACGATGACACGCATTTGAAAAGCTCCAGATCCTGATGGGATGCAGTGAACAGAACATCTGGTATTTCCCAAATTGTGTTATTACCTTCGCATTGAAAATGCCGGAAGGTTATGTTTTGATCGCCGTGTATTTATTTATTTATTTATTTATTTGTATGCGTGTTATTCACAAAACTCAAAAAGTATTGAACCGAATCGCATGCAATTTGGTGGGATGATTGTTTATTATCCGGGGACCAGTTGATTAGATTTTGGGATCGATCGGGTCAAAGGTCAAGGTCAAAGGTCATGAACAGGTCAAAATCTTTCGCAGAACTCAAAAAGTATTGAACCGAATCGCATGAAATTTGGTGGGATGATTGTTTATTATCCGGGGACCAGTTGATTAGATTGTGGGATCGATCGGGTCAAAGGTCAAGGTCAAAGGTCATGAACAGGTCAAATCTTCTTGAATCACATGGAATTTGGTGGGATGATTGGTTATTATCTGGGGACCATTTGATTAGATTTTGGGATCAATCGGGTCAAAGGTCAAGGTCAAGGTCATGGAAAGGTCAAACTCTTTTTTTACCATAGCACGATACATTTTTGTCCAATTGGCATGCAACTAATGCCAAAATGTTCATAATTCAATGCCCAATCTTGTGATATGCGAAGGTATGCGCTCTACCGAGTGCCCATTCTAGTTACCTTCGCATTGAAAATGCCGGAAGGTTATGTTTTGATCGCCGTGTATTTATTTATTTGTATGCGTGTTATTCGCAAATCTCAAAAAGTATTGAACCGAATCGCATGAAATTTGGTGGGATGATTGTTTATTATCCGGGGACCAGTTGATTAGATTTTGGGATCGATCGGGTCAAAGGTCAAAGGTCAAAGGTCATGAACAGGTCAAAATCTTTCGCAGAACTCAAAAAGTATTGAACCGAATCGCATGAAATTTGGTGGGATGATTGTTTATTATCCGGGGACCAGTTGATTAGATTTTGGGATCGATCGGGTCAAAGGTCACGAACAGGTCAAAATCTTTCGCAGAACTCAAAAAGTATTGAACCGAATCGCATGAAATTTGGTGGGATGATTGTTTATTATCCGGGGACCAGTTGACTAGATTTTGGGATCGATCGGGTCAAAAGTCAAGGTCAAAGGTCATGAACAGGTCAAAATGTTCTTGAATCGCATGAAATTTGGTGGGATGATTGGTTATTATCCGGGGACCATTTGATTAGATTTTGGGATCAATCGGGTCAAAGGTCAAGGCCAAGGTCATGGAAAGGTCAAACTCTTTTTTTACCATAGCACGATACATTTTTGTCCAATTGGCATGCAACTAATGCCAAAATGTTCATAATTCAATGCCCAATCTTGTGATATGCGAAGGTATGCGCTCTACCGAGTGCCCATTCTAGTTGTAGATGTTTTGAAGGGATTCAAGAAAAATATTTTGGGTCATTTGTTTAAAACTGTTGCTCCTCTTCTCAGTGGACTGTCCAGTGACCTCTGTGGTGCTGCTGCACTTAGAACCAACAGTTGCAGCTATGCCAGATATTCTGATGACCTCTGTTCAAGGGGAAACACTGAATGTTCTTCTTCCTCTGCATAGCAACCGAGAGTTTGCCTCTGATATTGATTCAAATCAATTCTCCACGGTGTTAGATAGTTTGTGTGGATGTACCGTAGCCCAGAAACTCCCTGTTGACTTTCCATTATCCCAACAAGCTTGCGATTTTTGATGGATTTATACGAAACTGGAATGGCATATTGTCAGATGTCTCAGTCGGTTATGTGTGTGTGATTCAGCTTCTTCTTTTTAAGGCGGAGAATAAGCATGTGGTCTCCAGGGGTGATATTCTACTGCAGGAAAAGACAGTAGGCGGAGAGAAGCGTCAGCAGCAGAGTGTGAACTGAGGTGCGGTTTGGAAAGCATACACACGTACACAAATAAAGAAACTGTAAACAAGGCGGGTTCTTCACCTGGTTCACAATTCTATTGCAGAGAGAACATGTTGCGATGTGTAGATAGAGCTCCAAGCATACATGTAGGTGTTATTGAATTGCTTTTTAATCACTTTTATTCAATGTCCAGCTCGGCAGCCACGTTCCTGTATCGGTAGCCGAGGAGTCGGCATTCAATCATCCTTTAGCATTATTGCTGCACCCATTCTATTTGTAGAGTAAAGCGTACATGGGGATTATTATAAAGGGCAGACGGTGAGGAGATGGAGCGGGGTGAAAAGTAATTCTGTTGTGCAGGGCTACTGTGAAGCAACGGTGGGAAGTGAGCTTTGCTTTCAAGGCTAAGAGGAGGCTGTTGTTGAAATGGCATCAAAAATAAAACACAAGATAGCGCAGAGGGATTCCATGTGTTTTAAATGTGTTTCCTCCATGTCCACCGAAAACACCACAGGAGCCTGCGACCGTGTCTCGCTTCGATTTCATTGTCTCTTCAAAATAGGCCAGCGTCCATTAGCGCTGGCAGGCAGGCGATTGAGATGAATGTGTTCCCCTCTGAGTACCGGGGGGGTCCGTGACGTAGGAGTGGAGCTGGGCCTGTTTCAGGGTGGCCTCGCGATCTCTGTGGGCGGAATACCAAACACATAAACTTATGAATGTGCTGGTAGCATCTCACATGCATCTTAGCGCCCAGCACCACAGCGCTCTCCCTCGTTCTTTATCTGTGTGTTGCTTCCTCTCTCTTGTGCGCACACACACACTATATCACGTGAGAACGCTGCACCCCCAAAGGCCCACCTCTGAAAATGTGTGTAATCACGTCAAACGTGGTCACTCCATCTCCATTAACACGTCTGCGTGGTAGATAATGGGGAGAAAGATGGCACTAAGAGCCCTCCTTGATAACTCAGAGGAGAGTAAACAACCAGTTTGTTTGTGTCGCGCTGGAGTCAGAGTTCTGAATCCCGATGGAAGCTCTGTGACCGAGTCATGATGGATACAATAAGAAATGCTCCTCCCTCGCTCGTATTGAACATCTTTCTTGAGGAGACGCGTTAAACCTGTGAATCAGGATGCTCATTTAACCCCGTGTCCACCTCACCAAACTGAAGGCCTGTAACAGTTTAGCTGTTTGGTAATAGTTGTTTTCATCCTGTCACACCATCTCGTCAATCCAACTCCCCTCACCTGCCTCTGATCACTCCCTCGTTAGTCCCTCATTCCCTTCACCTGGTCCTCACGCCCTTCTCACCTGCAGCCCATCCCCTCATTAGTCCCTCACTATTTAGCTCCCTCACTTCCACTTGTCCTCTGCCAGATTGTCTTGTGTTTTCGTGCCAAGTTCTCCAGTGTTATTAGAGTTTATTCCTGACCTGCCTGTTCTGACCTCTGATTCTCTGCCCCTTTTTGGACTTGTTTGCTTCATCGACTGATCTCCCGGTTTTTACCCAGCCTGTTTCCAACCAAAGATAGTCATCTTTGTGACTCCTGTCTGAGTCGTGCTTTTGGGTCCACTCTAATAGCGTCGTGACAAGGCCACAACTTGTGTGAACCCAGTTTGAATTTCACCACGGTATATGGGCGGCCGTTAAGATAATGAAGAATCGTCTGAATAAACGAGCATCCGGTGGTCATGTTCATTTTTCTCAAGATGAAAGGTCAGGCTCAGCGTGTGTCTGAGCCCAGGCGCCACCAGCAATACTCCATTAGACTTTCTCAATTAAATGATCCACAGGGAGACGGAGGAGGCCCGCTCGCTCTGCTCCCAGCTGACCTGCAGGGAGCATGCTGGGTCCTGAAGGCGCTCTCGCCATAGAGGGCAGTTGGCACCTCAAATGTTATGGGGGAGGGGTCGTTCGCCACTTCTAAAACTAAATACATCATCACAAACACTTCAAGCTCATTAATAATCATTTCAAGTGTGTGTGGTTAAGCTGTTGCACACACAACATGCAGCGACACTACCCCCTTTGTCTACGTTCTGGATTTGGCCCTTCCACTGCCGATATGCTGAGGTGGCCCCCCTCCTCCGAGGATTAGACACGATCAAATCTCTGCTCATTCCACGCTCACATGTCCTCCCTCCAAATGGCAGGTGGGAAACCCCCATCGGCCCACACACGCACACACAGACACACACACACACACAGACACACAGACACAGACACACAGACACATACACACAGACACACACACACAGACACACACACAGACACACAGACACACACACACAGACACACACACAGACACACACACAGACACACACACACACACACACACAGACACATACACACAGACACATACACACAGACACACACACACAGACACATACACACAGACACACACACAGACACATACACACAGACACATACACACAGACACATACACACAGACACACACATACACACATACACACATACACACAGACATATACACACAGACACATATTCTCAGCCAGCAGGGTAAGCTTTGGACATGCTTGAGAGAATTGGGAGATACGCCAGAAACTTTAACTATACTGCTCAGAAACGTTGAACTGCCAGTGCTTCCATGCTCATGACGTTGCCGTGTGTTTTGAGTCCATGTCCTGTGTGTGTGTGTGTGTGTGTGTGTGTGTGTGTGTGTGTCGGTGGACTCATTTATTGGTGAATCACGTTGCCTCGCAACATTTCAACTCCATTTTGAATTTGAATGTCCCGCTCCAGGTCGTCCAGTCGGAGACGTGTTTAGACTCGGGAAAGATGTCCCCTTCACACCTCAAGGGACGGCTATTGTTGAGATGCTTCTGATGACCGACCTCTCTTTGTCAGTAAGTCAGTGTGTGTGTGTGTGTGTGTGTGTGCAGACTGGTATCCCCCCATGTCCCTGTGGCCCCTCAGCAGCGACGCTAACAAGGGTTTGCCCAAGGCTACATAACAAAAAAAATCTTAATAATACTTTAAATTCATACAGCACTTTAATAGACACTCAAAGAAGCTTTAGATCAAGAGAAGAAAAGTAAAAAGAAAGACAAGGAGCAAACAAAACAAACAAACAAACAAAACATTTCGGGTAAAAAGGAAATAACTGGAGAAGCTATGGGGAATGGGTCATGTGGTGGAGGGTGGGGGGCAGGGGGAGAGGTGAAAGGTGGGTTTTGAGGGCTTGCTTGAACAATATTTTAAAGTCTCTCCTGTATTTGACCGGGAGTCAGTGGAGGCTGCGTAGCGGTGATGTGTTCATAGCGGCGGGTGGGGGTGAGCAGCTCTGAACATATTGAAGTTTATGGAGGATGCTGATGCAGTCGTCCAGGCGGTTACGAGGGCCTGGATGAAAGATTGAGTGGTGGCAGAGGACAGAGAGGGCCGGAGGTGTGCAGTGTTCCTGAGGTGGAAAGACGCCAGGTTTGGTGATGTGGTTGGCGTGGATCATCGAGGTCTGGGTCGTGGAATTCCTGCTACCGACTACGCCACTGTCCTGTTGAGACTCCGCCCACTGTTGAGACTCCGCTCACTCCTCCTCTCTACCTCCATCTGCCTGATGGATCGTGGAGGTCTCCATCGTGGAATATGCCTACTACGAACTATTCATACACTCTGTCATATTCATTGAATGTGTTTTAACTCTAAATCTGTCCTTCTGGTCACATTACATCTTTTGCACCTGTCCATCCTGGAGAGGGATCCTCCTCTGTTGCTCTCCTGCAGGTTTCTTCCCTTTTTTTCCCCCTGAAGGGTTATTTAGGAGTTTTTCCTGATCCGATGTGAGGTTTTGGGACAGGGATGTCTATGTGTACAGATTGTAAAGCACTCTGAGACAAATTTGTAATTTGTGAAATTGGGCTATACAAATAAACTGAATTGAATTGAATTGAAAGAGAGGGTGGGGTTGAGGATGATACCGAGGTTGCGGACCATGGGTGGAGGGGGTGACGATGGAGCCATCAATGTTGAGAGAGAAGGTCTGGGCTGAGCGGGTGAGGGAGTCAGGAGCTGATGATGATTATTGCAGTTCTGTGTGTGTGTGTGTGTGTTTACTTCTGTCTCTGTGCATGCCAAGAAATGAATGACAGTCGTGGAGCAACAAAGGGGTTGATATTTAAATAGACATTTCCCATGGTGCTTTGTGGTCGGGGCCCAGGAGCAGTGGGCATATAGCTGGTAATTCCTCCACCCTGTGATCAAAGGCCCTGTTCTCAGCTCCCCTGCCGGTCTCTTGCCCTTCCCCTTATTTTCCGCCCTCTCTTCCTGCTGCTCCAATCAGAGCCCAGAGCCACCAGGACTGAGTTATAATCCAGTGGCGTTGCTCATAATGCCGGAGCCTAGTAGATCAAACTGATCTGGCCTGACAAGTCAGATCCCGCTGTGCCGAGCGTCCGGTCCTCCTGCTGCTCGAGCTGCACCCAGACCTACACAATCTATTCCTGTCGAGAAACCTTTGGGCCGTGCTGCCACCTCATGCCTCCCCGGTGTTCAGTCTCTATACCGTGTTGAGCTCCACACATGAGCCATTATATCACGACCTTGACGAAACCGTATCCTAACGTCCATAACTATTTAGTTTAGTTCAGATATTTCATGCTCCTCTTCCTCCTAACCCCTTTCACACACATCTATATTCATGTGCTTGACTGTTGAATCTTACTTATGAACCAATTATTTCTTCCCTGTTTGCTCCCACTTTCTTTTGTCCTCAATAGCTGTCCGCTGCTCCTCTTTTATTCTAATTCACGCTTCAATAGCTCGAACACGACGCTGTGCATATTCGTTCATCTCGCAGACATACAGCACCTCGTAATATTCTCAAGGTTGCTCTCAATGTTACCGTCCTGCAACTCAGGGTTCTTTTATCAAACACTAATATGGCTCGGGGCACATTGAAATCTGATGGAAGATGCAGAATAGGGCCAGGGCGTGTGATTGGCCGACTTTAGCCCTTCAAAAGACGAAGACAGCCTGCGGGTGTGCTATGAAACAGGGAACGCCTGCTGGGAGCACTGGTGCCTCTTTTCATCCTGGCCTCACTCCATCACATGACCTTCTGGCCCTGACGCTCTCTTCTGTCCTTTGTTTTCCTCCTCTCGATGGCTCACTCGCTGTGATACCCCCTCTCCTTCTATTCTTCAATAATGTATTCGATGTCTGGTAAGTTGGTCACGTGTGTCCAGACTGATGCACAATGGGGCGTGAAGCAAAATGTGATCGGTTCCGTTATGTCATTCCGTTTAATCCCATTGTACCGTAATGTTGCCTTTGATAAAAGAGTTTTTGACTTGAATGTGAATGAACGCCCGTTTATCGAGAAGACACGTGCGACCGCTGGCACAGGAAATAACTTATAATTGAAGAGGTGGACATTATGCAGCAAGGAGGCACTCAATGTCTGGAAAAGAGATGAATGAGAGTAATTGTTTTACTTTCAATTCTCTTAATGCTTTTTTGAGTTTCTGGTGCTGGTGAGCGGTCCAGAAAGTCCTCACGGTGCCTTCAAAAGCATCACAAGAAAAAAGATCTTTCAGGGACACATTGTGTTCTGTGTACAAATGAGCATTTTCTGATGTGCCACTTGTATGGTTAGGATTTGATTATCTTTAGGGCAAATTACTGGGTTCATGTTAAAAGATGTCGTGCCATCCACCTTTTCGTCTGAGGGAGGACAAGCACCACGGTGGGCAGTGTTGAACAGCTGGTGCCCCTCTTTGGTCTCTTTGGTCCGGACAGAAATATGTTGCCGAATCACATGGATTGACATGCAATACGGACATGAATGGTCCTCATGTGATGAGGACAGAGACTTTGGTTATCCCCTGGCTTTTCCTTTAGTGCCACCTTGAGGTCGGCAATCATGGCTTTGTGTGAATTGGCCCAACAGATGTTGAATGGGATGTTGCATTGCTACATCAGATTTGCCTATGACCCCTAACTTTTCATCATTCAGAGCCACCAGCAGGTCAAAGGTTGTATCTTCATAAACTATCTTCACAACATATATACCTATATCGACTATCACACGGTCTACTGTGGTCACCGCTTATGATGTAATGTGACATGTTTGTGACCCCCGGACTATTCATTGAATGCCATCGTCAGGTCAGCATTTCAATGCATCCAATAATATGGTTCACAACTCATGTCATCCTCACCAGCCCCAGCTGCATGCAGCTCAGAGCACCTCATAGAGCTTCTTTCTGACGTAGCGCCACAGGTGTTTCTGTAGATAATAAACCAGCGTTTAGACTTCACTGGCCATCATTTCATCATTTAGAATGACACCTAAGATTGTAGAAACATACCGGTAAGTTTAGTTTATATTTTGCCGAAAGAGGGCTGACCATGTGAGGGATGAAACCCTGATGGGTGGTTGCAGTTGTCTACAAATCTGTGTAAGTGAGAGAAAATTGCCCATTGCTCAGCTGGACTTGACCTGGTTTGAGGCTGTTGTTTAAGAATGCCACCGCCTGTGCTTTGGAGACCAGTAGTGATGGACCACTGCTGCCTTGAGAGTAAATTATGACTTCAGCTTTATTTGTTGGGCTCATTTGAATCTTTATACATCAGAAACAACTGTTGACTGGTGTCAACTTAAATGACGGTACATATTCTGGTTTCCTGTCTATATTTTACTGTTAAATATAAATAATTAAATTATATTTTTAATTATAAATTATTGTTGCTCACATCGTTGTACAATGTGAGTCCATTATTACATGGGGGTTTTAATCTATTTTACCATTAACATACCGGCTATTTACATTTCGTGAAATAGCCCAAAGCCGGATCATATTCTTTAATATTCACATCCCTGCTTTTTCCCGTCCATTAATGTTATGCTAATGCTATATTTAACATACTTATTTTCACACTTGTATTTTGCAATTTGCCGTGTCACCCTTTCCAATCAGTACGCCATTTTGTCTGGCTTCATCAAGAAAGTAATTGTCAATGCTGCAGGCGCTTCTCCCTCGAATTGTTATCGGCCCTCGCCTCTGAAATCCCAAATCGATATCTTTGATTCTCTGCCTGGGCCTCACACACGCACACACACACACACAGACACACAAATGACCGGTTCTGTCTCCCTCTGATTCAATTGTTGATGCGTATCTGATATCCCCGCTGCGCCGCCAGGCTGGAGGTCAGCTTTGCTAACTAATGTCAGTGGATCCAGGCAACGGTCACATAATTGAATGATTATTCAATTAATGTCTTTAAAGGAGCATGAAGGAGACTGAGAGTGGGCAAAATCATCCAATCATGCAAGAACGTATAACTAAGTGTGTTTGTGCATGTTTTTCAATACAATTGGTCACATAAGTGTGAGTGTGTGGTGTCGTGTTGGGAGCGGTGTGTTTTTCTCTTCTTCTGTATATTCTCCACTAAAATCAACTCCTTTATGGATCAGCAGAAACATTTTCTGAAACCATAAGCGTGCTGTCCCTCGGTGTGTCCTCCCCCCGTTTGTTTCTGACTCACACACTTACTCACAAACGGAGATGTCCTTCACATTGGTGCGCTGGTTGTTAAATGTAAAATGAATGTCAAGGGACTCGCCCCAGAGAATGAGCCGGTCCTTTCGGGGCCGTGGCGTATCGCAGCTGGCTCCATGGCTTTCCGACATGACAAGGACATGTCACGCTGAAGCTCTCCTGAGTTGTTTTAAGGCTCTCTCGACCACATGTTACACTCTCAGTGGATGTTGTGATATGTTAGCAGAGCTCTCCGTGACAGTGAACTCAGCAACCATGGCGGATTTACAGTATGTTTACATTCAGCATTACAGTTTGCCTTAAAGGTTCGGTAAAATATTTATTCAAATTAATTTCTCCTCTCATTTGTCATCTCTTTCTATTACAATATCTCCGCAGATTTGTTTTCTCACCTCTTTATACTCACACCTTCTTCATCTCTTGTTTCCCTCATTCATCCCCTGATACTTTTTCTTGCTGCTGGCTTCCTTCCTCATTCTGCCTCCCTACTGGTCTGTAAGTGCTGTTTTGTCACACAGACTCCCTTTGTGCTGCTCCTGTTACACACTCCCTTACCTCTCGCTACATCTCTGGCTGAATGTCTCTCTCTCTCTCTCTTTCTCTCAATGCCACCACTCGCCCACAGGCAAAGTCATCCCGGGTTGCGATGCTCCCCCCGTTCACTAATCAGATTGTCTCATTGAGTCATTTTCCAAATTTCACTAATTGGGTTCTCCTGCGATTAAATCAATAACAACCTTCATATTAGAGTTATGTCCCTTAATGAGTCCATTTGTTGACCAGAGGCTAATAAGGTCTGAGTTGTTTAAAGATAGCCTCAACTAATTGATGGGAAGAACTGAAACAATGCGTCAATCAGGAATATAGTTCAGCTCATTTCTGCTTTTGACTTGCAGCCCCCCTTAAAAACAGATTATACCGGTGTGGTTCATGCATCAGACTGTATAATTCGTGAAACGGCTCGGCATTAACATTAATGAAAACTCCTGGGGAGCAAAATGAAATCCATTTATCATTGACTGACAAATCATCTTCCTCCTCAGCAAGCGTTTAGTTTTACGAGTGTTGATTGTATTCAGGATTTGTGCTGAGGAGGCTTGTGTATGCTTTTGTTGGCTCATCAGGATATTCATATCTGCCAACTGTGTGTGCTTCCAGAGCCGTTACGCAGCCCACGGGAGCCTCACGCCAGGACTCAGTCAAAACAGAATTAAAAACATAAGGTACAACATGCTGCAATGGAGGGATACGAGGACACAGGCCCTTGCAGCAGCTATCAAGCAGGAATCGTTCACAACGTTTTCCCAGATTCGAGCGTCATGCTAAGACCCTCCACTGGAGCTCGAGTCTGCACGAGGCTTCAGCTTGATAAGGCAGTGTGTGGATGAATATAAAGTGGGCTGGAGGAGTCTGATATTGGGACTCATCCCAATCGTAGTCCTCCAGGTTAGCATGCTATCAAAATGGGGTCTTGTTCGAAGCACCGTTGTCTGTTTGCACACAGCTGCACTTCTGTGATAAAGAGGAGAGAGGTTTGATAGGGGAAGCCTCCTGTCGTTGGCGTCTCTCTCCCTGTCTCCCTCTAATTCAATTCAACATAAACTGATGTTCTAATGTCAATATAAAACGTGATGATACATTCTTGCTTCTTTTCTGCCTTGCAGCTGTTTTGTATGTCTGTATCAGTGGCCTGACAGTCCTCCATCTGGGTTGTTAAATATTGAATTCCTTACTGTGTGGAAGTTGCATTACAAGTTTGTATAGTAGTAGAACTAGAGAGAAGATGTCTCTCTCTCTCTCTGCAACTGTCTCTTGCTTTCTGTGCCACCACCAAACACTCTTCCATGCTATGATGTTGTACATTGTTTTACCTCTTTTACCTTACATCAAGGCAAACCATGTGTTAGAAGAATGCTCCAAATAGTTTTCCCTTGTGCCAACTTTTGCATGCATATCTAGTTATTTCAAAAATATTTGTATTCCTATTGAAAATAACTGCAGTATTGGTACGGTTAATCCTTTTGTTTGGTTTGGCACATACTGTTGAAATGCACATATTTCTGTAATTTGATAATATGTTCCTGTATACAAGCCATACAGAAGGGGGGATGAATGGTGATGCAGAAAATATACATTTTAAATGACAGAGCTGCTTTGCCCCATCCTCCCATCCCAGTGTTGCCAAGATTGAATATAAGAAGTTATTACCTCACATACATAAAAACCCAGAATTAAGGGGGCACTTTTAATCCTCCCTGCCTGGATATAATAAAGTAAACAGGATGTTTATCCAATTACCAGATCATGTGTACCGTTATCTATCGTGCAATTACCGCTTGGAACCTACTGCCTCCTCGTTTAACTCACATAAGTAACAATTTATCATTCAAAAAACAATTAAAGGCGCACCTAAGAACATTCACCACTTGATGTATTCTATTGATTTTTAGTCATCTGATTTTCTTTTCTTTTTCTTTGTATGACTTAAGTTGATTTGCATAACATAACATATATCTTATCCTTCAACTGTACTGAGCATCTGACTGCACCATTTTATTGTTTTTTACTTTGTTGTACTATTTTTAACTTGGTTTCACGATATGTTTTGTATGTTTTTGTATGTATTGTATTTTGTCCTTTCTGTGGACCCCAGGAAGATTAGCGGTCGCTAAGGCGTCAGCTAATGGGGATCCAATAAATAAACAAATAAACAAATAAATGTTTGTTGTAGGACCAAACAAAAGGCCTGTGCTTTTAAAAATCTCAACTACATATTTAATTTCTAGTGTTTTCCAAAGATTACATTCATCAACAGGAGTCTTCAAATAAAATATTATGGTAAGCGGTTGAGTTGTGTCTGTCTTAACTGTTAGATGGCATCATTTTTGTGTATGTTTGACTGTTAGTTTTGGCTTCCCCAAATAATGTTTTGTTGGAGCTAAAAAACACATTAAGTACTCATATGATGTAAAGTAAAAATATACTGAATCTGCCATCAATGTCTAATTGTTGGATACATAATAAAATGGTAGCATAATTGTCTTTGAAGGAACCAAAGAGGGGAACTCTGGGTTGTAGGTGATGACAGGAGGATCTACAGGAACTTCCTGGGGGCTTAAATGAGAGCAACAGTATCCCGACACCTGGCGGTGACTCCTTCGGAATTGTATTGCTTTATCATTTCATGCATATCTTTGTGCACTTGAAACTGAACAAGAGATACATCAGCCACATTTGATACATTGCTACGATGTGTAGTATGTATACAATGTAAGACCACATAGCCTATATGTGTCTACTTATATCATGTCCCATAATCATATTGGTTTGCAATATATATTTATTATAGTTTTTAATATAACATTTTTTAAGCAAGTTTGTGTTACAGAGACCCTGTGTAGGCCTAGTGTACTTAATTTTACATAAGAACCATTGAACAGGGTGTTTTTTATAGGCCATCTTCCAAATGGGATTTAACATTAATAAAATACACTATGGTTTATTTCTTTCACTCTTTCCATAATTTTTTTCGATTTTATAAACAATAACCCCATGCAATGTTTTAGCAGGAATTCAGGAGACAATGAGGCCCTTGCCTAGGCCTGCTCATATCTTTATTTAATATTAAGGAAACCATATCAGTAAGCAATGTGGCCCTCACTTTGCTTTAGCTCAGTGGGGTAAGAGGGCCGTCCTGCAATCGCAGGGTTGTGGGTTCGATCCCCGCTCTCCCCATTAGTTGCAAGTCGAAGTGTCCTTGAGCAAGTACTGAACCCCCAGTTGCTTCCCGGGCGCTTCACCGCAGCCCACTGCTCCTTAATAACTAAGGATGGGTTAAATGCAGAGAACTAATTTCCCCTTGGGGATTAATAAAAGTGTATATTCTATTTGGTAGATGGAGGTTCTCTCATGTATCCCATGGCAGTGCCGTCTCTGTTGAGTATCTACACGTGCGTTAAAATAACTTTGCTGTGACAGCGAGTAACGGTGCAATCAAACAACTCCCGGTTTCCTCCTGCGGGGTCCGTTAGCGGTCCTTCGCCCGCAGTTTGAGAACCACTGTCCCGGACTGGGCGACCTCTGCTCTCCGGCTCTGTGCCTCCGACTCCGCCTCCCTCAGCACCAACGCACGGAGCGGCCGTCTCCCTGCCTGCCTGCCGCCACCCCGAGCCCCTTCCCAGCTCCAGCCCGTGCGCCCTCCCACTCCCCGAACCGGACTACTTATGTCCCGACGCGAATCCGCCACTCTCACGCCAAACGCGCTCCTCGTATTGCCGGAAGATAAAAACAAACACAAAGAGAGAAAGAGAGAGAGAGAGAGGGAGAGAGAAGAACAATTGAGAAGTAGCTTCGACAGGCAGGAGCAGCGGAGCTGTGTCGGATAAGTTTTTTTTCTTCTTCTTTGCCCCCAGTTTTCGGCCCCTCGGCGGGGCAGGACAGCAAGGGCAGGCCGGGGGTGGGTGGGGGAAGTAGACCGTAGGATGTGGATCTGGTACCTTCTGCTTGGTTCGTGGTCAAGCTCAAGAACTGTTGGTAAGTTTTTTTAAAGCACACGGAAACTACTCCGCCGACACTATCTTCAGTATACGGGCGATGTACAATGTGTTTAAATGCTCTCTGTATGGCTGGTTAAAGCTCCACTGGTAGGAGGTAGTGGTGTTGTTATTTGTTTAAGTCGACGAGTGGCCTCAACTCAAACTAACTGGAGCAACTTCTATGGAAATAAGTTATCTGACTTTTCCTTCGCATCGACTGAACGGTGTTTCATGTCTGGAGATGTGGATTTGAAGCTGCACGCGCGATGTTGCTTCGTGCACGTCGACTGGATGCATGCCCCCCTTCACGAGCGTCGCTTCCATCCCCACATCCACCCGCTGAGACGGGGTTACAGTTTCCTCCGGCTTACGGTTATGACGGAGAGCTTGTTGACAGGGCACTGTTGACAAGTCAATCTGTTCCTCCGGCCCCGCCATGGCCGCTTGGGCCCCTGGTGGAGGACACGTGTACGGGACAGTGTGGATCCTTTGAACTATGCTGGTCTCCCAACCGGTGACACGCCTCTGGTCATTAGTCATTACAGTGGGCTAAACAGTGAGTAATCACGGTGATGTGAAACACCTGCGTGGCAATCAGTGAATCAGAGGTAAGCAGCCTCAAATTAGGTGAGATCTTATCATCTTTTCGCCTTTTCAATAATCATCTGCTCTGCATATAGAAAGGGCTCCACATGTGTGGACTGTATGCTGCACGTTCTGGTATAATGAAACTAATTAAATATGTATGTCCACTGTGCCGGTGTTTAATACAGTAACTCCTATTACATGTCATCCACCTGCATGTGTAAGGTACTTTTTTATTTTCTCTTACGAGACCTTTTCTTATGTGTAAAAAAAAAAGATTCAACTTTTTTTCCACTCACATTTTTTAATCACATCTACAGCGCATAGTAATGAGCTAAACTGTTATTGTAGGTGCATTGAATGTGCATCGCTAAAACAGCTCTAAGATGCTCCAGGTACTACTTAGGTCCTTTCTGGGAGATGTTTTGACATGATACCAGAGGCACAGGAATACCAGAATAATGATGTTGATTTCCATTTAGCAGCTTTGGGTTTCAGGGTTCTGTTATTGTGGATGCTGGCTCACTGTCATGCGGTCCTGGCTTACTGGGACACTTTGATAAACAGAGAGCCATTTGAGGTTATTAGTAACACCTGTTCATGTGCACATGAATATATGCTTTTTTCAGTGCAAGTGAAATGTAAATATTATATTGGGTGTGGAAATGAGATTTCGTGTTGGCCGCCAATACCTGCCCCGTTTGCTCTTCTGAGCATGTACACATGAGTGATGTCAGACATTTACCTGCAGTAGTTGTCGGCTTTGAATAAACAAATTATGCTTCTGTCTTTTATTAGCTCTTTGCCTGACCAGGTTAAAAAATAATGTCAACTGGACTCTGTTTGTGTGTGCTGTATTGGTGCCCTGGTCCGGATGCAAGTTACATATCATTGCTATTACCAGCCACTTTCGTTCTTTAGTCAGTAGAACATTGCCATTTATTATTATTCTGGCTATATATATACAGTTTATTGATATGTTGCCGATGTGAGTGCATTTCATTCCCTTCAGTGTCACGTGGAACCGAGGAATCCCAACACGGTTGTTATGCATGCTGTAATCAATGAACTCACATTCACACTCAACTACAGAATCATTCATTTCATACATTTCCACAACACTGTCCAAAATCACTATTTGGATTTTGAATCCCTCGAATGGAATATGTGAGTCTTGCAGATCAGCGGGTTCACTCTTCCAATGAATATGGCTTTAATACTCAACAATATGTAGATATTATTGTTATTATACTTAATGAGCTGTACAGTATACAGAATCATGTATCAGCTGGCTCAAGCCAAATTTGAGGCTAAAAATACATTAATAGACTGTACTACATTTCGGAAATTAGCCATACATATCTGGGTTTGATGCACAGCTCTAAACAGTTCAAAAGTGCTAAACTGTTCCAGTATACGTACAGCATCTGTTCCATGGTAATGATGAGATATTGAATGTAGTAAAGACTTTCTGTGGGCCAACTCCCTTTCAGAGGATGCTTCCAGACTGTGTGCTCTGCAGCCTTGTACTCACACTCAAAGCTGCAAGACATAAATCAGCTATTATGAGATTTAGCCACACATGTGGCAGCCTGCAATTACATTTAAGATGTTCAGCTGGTCTGCCAGGCCCTGCACCAGGGATGATATTGATATGAATCCAGGAACAATGTCAGAAAAGTTCATTACCTTTGCAACAGTTATCTTATATACCATATTGTACATTGCTCTAACACAGAGGGCTGCCCTGGTCAAATGTCCTTTAATGTAGAGGTACATTTGACACATTTATGTTTATACTGTACTTGGACAGATTTGTAAAACTCTTAAAAGATATATTGAAATATTTACTTGCTGCAATCCCACAGTTTGATGCGTTTAAGCTGTAACATTGTTTGTGCTGCTCTGTGTTACCAAGCCACACACACACCGGCCAGCTGGCCGCATCTTTTCCTTCAGAACCAAAGACACACTATTCCTGTCATTTCAACGGGGAGACAGAATCACATTGTTTCCGCTTATTACCTTCGCATTGAAAATGCGGAAGGTTATGTTTTGATCGCCGTGTATTTGTATGTGTGCGTGTTATTCGCATAAGTCAAACAGTATTGAACCGGATCGCATGAAATTTGGTGGGATGATTGGTTATTATCCGGGGACCATTTGACTAGATTTTGGGATAGATCGGGTCAAAGGTCAAGGTCATGAAAAGGTCAACATCCTCTTTTTACCATAGCACGGTCAATTTTTATCCAATTGGCATGCAACTAATCCCAAAATGTTCATAATTCAATGCCCAATCTTGTGGTATGCGCTCTACCGAGTGCCCATTCTAGTTATTTTTTGTATTTCTGAACTGTGGCGTCCCAGCGACAGCCCACTAAACCTCTGTGTCCGTGCTTATCGTTGCGTGTCTTTGCAACAGGAAAAGAGGGAAAGAGATGTTGTGTGTTTGCGCTGGCTGACATGGTTGATGTGCGTCCAGCCACAGTCGCACAGAGAAGGCCAGGGATTAAGGAGGGCCAGCGTGGCTTTGTTTCCCAGAGCTGTTAAACAAAGCCACATGACTGGAGTCAAGTTTCAGACGATGGTAAAAGAGCGGCGTTAAAGCAGGGGTTGGTAATGTTCTTCTAACTGTTGGGTTGTATTTGTTGAAATTCTCTCTGCATCCGACAACAATCAATAAAACGAATGCTCTGACAAAAAGAAACTGAAACGGTAGTTGTCGCGTCCAATCCTTTACTTCGGGCAGAATGACCAACCCGATATACTGTAAGCATACATTAGTTATCAGTCAAATGTAACAACACCTCCGCATGTCCCATGCTTCCGACCAGCCCAGCACATGTGCACCGTGTGGGGCCTTTCACCACCAGGTGGACTCCATCTTGTGTTTCTCTCTGCGTGGGAAGTCGGTTCTGTGTTAATTCTCTTTGAGCATCTGTGATCTACAAGTCATGAAGCTAAATGTTTCATGAAGCCTGGGGTATGTGGATCGAGGAGTACAATTTAGTGGAAAAGGTTTGGAGACAGCTCATTACATATTGATTTTAGATTGATCTTGGCTAATTTGCCATGCAGTGATGCACATGTTTTGTTAATCCCTGACGTCTGCCTGCCTTGTATTGATCCACCACGTTCTTGGATGCCAAGATCAAACAGCAGTCTTGGAGGAATCTGCCTTTTTAGAAGAGAGTTGTTTTGAGTAGACTTTAGGGTTTTGGCAATTTGTCCACTTGTGAATATATGGCACTCTTGCTTTTCACCCAATACTGTATAGTGTTTGCTCAGCACATATTCTATCAATAGTTATTCCCAGTGGAGGTAACCATGAGGACATTTTGTGCGACACATGGATTATAACTGTCCACAGTGCCTTAGCTAAAGGCAAGGGTAACTTAAGATGTGCTGACAAGTTTGCTTTCTAGTGTGAGAGAGAGGCAGAGTGCCTGATAATATATAATATATACAATTCAGTTTATGAACTTACATTGTATTTTATTTAATATGTATTAAATAACTATTTTCAAGGTAGACGTACCCCCATCTGAGAACCACTGCTCTACAAATGCCTGACCCTGGAGTTGTTGATATACCGTATGGTGATTCAGTCGTGGAATGCAGACTTTGGGCGAGTCGAACTTTGCATGGGGACTCAGAGTTGTGGATCATTTAGTTTGGAGCTCGCAAAGCACATTTGCTCATTTGTCACCTTGGATCCCCCACTTTTATCTTCATCTAGGACTGTAATGAGGCAGCATGCGTCCCCTGTGCCGCTTTGCCCGCTGTCAGACGAGGAGCGGACACTGGCCGGCTGACAGCTGGCTCCCCTGCTGTCCCCCGTGATCAGCCGTCATTTGCTGGACTCCGTCTCACAGCCACCGTGGCAGCCAGTGTGGACAATGACAGGCTATTTTGGACTGGAATTTCAGAATCCTGCTGTCAAACCAGCCTCACAAACGCCCCCTTAAAGGTCAACAGACACCCATAGAGAAACACAGACGACATTAGGGCCACCTACCCTCTGTGTGTGTTCGACCCGGGGAAAGTGTACGTTTGTTTTGCTCGATGTTTCACTCAACTCAAAGAATTGCTCCTTTTGTCATTCGGGGAATTCAGGATAAATAAATGCTGTTTCCAGGTGTTATCAGCCACAGAGGAATCAGGCCGATTGTAGTCAGAACACTGACAAAAACAAACAGTCTGACGTAATGTCTAGACAGAAATATGTTGATGAAATAAAATACAATTATTCTGTGTCAAATATTTAATGTGATTTTTTTGAATAATTATTCATTTTCTAATTATGTAGAAATCTACTTTCTCTTGATATTGTTTAATCATCTGCATAGGAACATTTTAGGTATCAGCTGCCAAATGCTTGCGGTAACGAGCCTGTGCTATGAATATGCAAATTGTCTTAATGGCATTGTAGGTAAAATCTGTGTTAGAAGCACAACGTTGCTGCTGGTGCATTTATCTGCAGGATTAGATTAATCTTTAGGATTACAGGGACTTTTGTGGAACTCTTTTTCTCCTTCTATTACACAACACAAGGATTTAGCATTGCTCAATAGTCCAGGGGTAAACTCCGAGTCCGAGGCCCCCCTGGCCGAGATGCTGGCTCGTGAAACAAGCCGCCGATTGAGGTGCCGCACAGTGCACTTCCCCTGTCTCAATGTGATATCGCTGTGTGTGTTATTGATAGTAATTGGAGAGATTCCATGCCATAGTTGTGCCAAGGAGATCTTTGCATGCCACGATGTGTCTTACATTCCATTAACCTTATTCTCAGAGCAAACCAATTTGGCAGGCATGTCGGAGCAGACCAATAAACCCTCCATTACACTGATATCCATCCCTATCCACAGAGGAAATGTGCAAGGGAATGATGTGACCCGCCCTCCTCTTCGCACCAGACATTGAAGTGACGGTGCCAACAGAATTCCCTTCACCTGATATTGCGTGTTCGCTCGCATGGACACAAGTCTGATTGAGCAACTCCTCAGATGAAATGCCAATCTGGTGACGTACACGCTATCATGCACTTGAGGCGTCTCCACCACCGGGCGGGTCCAGACATAAATAAATAAACAATCTCAATTTGGCGGACTTGAAGTAATTGTGATAATTACTTTCAGAGCTTTGACCCACCACCCCTGGATATTGATATTGAATTTTCCATTTTTACATGCACGAAAAGCCGCTCATTTTCTGCAGCTGAATCCAAAGAATTAGTCTGTGTTAAATTGATGATAAAAGGGTCACGGCAGGCAGGGGTAATTTGAAGACTGTTCTGAGGAGGAGAGGTGCAGTGATGCATGACTCCACCTCTGTCATGTCACAAAAACACGGCTTCACCTCTTGAGCTTTCAGCCCGCTGCTTCAAGTGTGCACTCTTTTCTTTACTTCTCTATTCGGTCCAGTCAGTGTATATCATATGTGTGCGTTTGTGCTTGAATAAGGTGCTGTGAATGCACTATATGTGTATATATATATATATATAGTCGTGGCTTCGGTCATTATAGGACCGAAGCCATTAGTCTTGCCCGGGTCTACTGTGTCAGAGATGGTAATTGAGTCCGTCTCTGTGCAGCTTTCTCTGATGAGAAGCTGCAGGCCTGAGATTTGACTAATTTCTTTTATGCCTTGGACGATACGTCAGCCCGGCCTTCCTGGGCCTAATGACTCCAGATACTTGATGAAGGATTGGTGGGATTTCCAAAGACTCTAAAGGAGCTTTCTATTTATGTACTTCAAAAGTTAGTGCACGCTGGAGACTTCTCTAATGACTTTCATAGGCATTTGATGTCCTGACACTTTACCGTGGATCAAAAGTGGTGTGTGCATATATGGAATATATATATATATATATATTTGGGGAGTCTTCTTTTATACCATTAAACTAGAAAAACAACATAATCTTCATCCACATCAAAACAAAATGGAGGTATGAACAATTAAAAAAAAAAGTAAATTATAATTATATTAAGTGTTAATTTGAGGAGATTAAACTACAGTGAAATAACCAGAATGCAAATATGTCATGCCCAGCCAAAGGCACGTCCATCATTCCATCAGACGGGGGATGTGACCTTTCTGGTGCAAGTGACATTTACATAACGATAAACGTGCGACCGCTTTTAAAAATAAAAGGTTCCTCAATAAGCGCATGCTTCTGTAGATGCCCTGACATATGCACGTTGCCCACGCAGCCCCCAGTATGGTTGAACATCGTTTCTACAGAAACCAGTCAAGCTGGTAGACATCACATTTCACCCTTGTGTGAATCTCATCTCCACCGTGTCCTTCCATGGGTCAGGAGCTCTTCTGTCCCGAAAGAACAGCACAGCATGTTGATGATGACGGATTATGGTAGATTCCTCCTTGACTGACCTCTGCAGCCAGCCACACATCCTTCACAGCCCAAGCGCACACTCACACACACACACATAGACAAGACATGTAAACACTTGCATAACTGGTGATTCTCAAGTGTGACAGTTGGTGAAGGAAAGTAAACTCATCCAAGGTCAGACGCTCACATATGGAAGCACATACGTGACCACATATGTTACTGACCCTTTGGCTCACATCGGCACGAGTGAGTCTGGAACCAATTAACTTTTCATAAACTCACATGAAGGCAAACAAACCCTTACGGGAAATAGGAAAAGAAAAGGATACTTCCAAAAACAAGCTAAACGAGCGGGAGCCGCTTTCTGGAGGAGGCCACTTGTTTTCATTCGGTTTGCTGTGTTTACCGATGCCGCGCAGAGCGCTTTGAGCAGTGTGTCTCCGTCAGACTCTCCCCCGTCGGCCCCACCCACAACCACCACCGCTCGTTCCATTTCCACAGAGAGCTGTGGCTGCAGTGGAGAGAGATGGGCTGCGCTGATCACCGATGCCCAATGACGCGCGTTCAGTCTCCTGGCCAACGAGCCGCGAAAGCGCTGCCGTCTGCATTTCCTTTGGTTTTCAAAGGACAACCGACATCGAACGGCAAGCGAACGATGTGTCGGAGTGGCCGGGGACGGTGACCCCGCGGAAGCGACGGAGGTTTCAAGGCGCCGCAGCTCTGAGCGCGAGTCTGCATGTGATCTCCGATCTGTTCCGCAGTGAGATGTACACTACCGTTCAAAAGTTTGGGGTCACTTAGAAATGTCTTTATTTTTCAAAGAAAAGCACTGTTTTTTCAATAAAGATAACATTAATCAGAAATACACACTATACATTGTTAATGTGGTAAATGACTATTCTAGGTGGAAGTGTCTGGTTTCTAATGAAATATCTCCAGAGGTGTATAGAGGCCCATTTCCATCAACGATCACTCCAGTGTTCTAATGGTACATTGTGTTTGCTAATCGCCTTAGAAGACTAATGTCTGATTAGAAAACCCTTGTGCAATTATGTTAGCACAGCTGAAAACAGTTATGCTGGTGATATAAGCTATACAACTAGCCTTCCTTTGAGCTTGAAGTTTGAAGAACAAAATTAATACTTCAAATATTAATCATTATTTCCAACCTTGTCAATGTCTTGCCTATATTTTCTATTCAATTTTCAATTCATTTGATAAATAAAAGTGAGTTTTCATGGAAGACACAAAATTGTCTGGATAACCCCAAACTTTTGAACGGTAGTGTAAATGGTTTCCGTTTATAACCCTCAGGGCATCGGGAGCTTCTTCTCAATGCAGTGCCAGAGTACTTGTTAGCCATTACCACGTCGAGGTCTAGGGCTCTGTCTGTGAGTGAGTGGAACAGAATTAAGGGACTAAGTCATGCAGCTGGACTCTCAGAAGGCAAGGGACATCAGGTGAAGCAGGCTCACCAGCGGAGATGAATGAAGTGGCAACGGGGGATGGGGGGATGGGGGGGGTGACACCGTCATCACGTTGACATGGACTGACTGTGTGCGCAACAGAAAATGAACATCTCCCAAGCATCCGCTTTGTTCCACTCAGCGGAGAGAGGATGGCTCATCACCGAGCGGGAGGAAATGAGACGTCCCCCATGCGGTGAACTCGTGGCCCGGACTGTAATTACCGGTTGGAAAAAGAAATTGGTCACCAGGTACTCTCGGGACCTTTCTCATCATCGCCCGTGTCATTTCCTGTCGCGTCGCTTCTATGTCCAAGTTAGCCTTTTAAAGACAGCGCATGGACTGAAATCGTATCGGATGACCTTTTAGTTACAATATCGTCGGCCGCGGTGAGAACTATTCACGACACCCGTTCACTTTTAAACTGAAACACTCCATTTTGACTCATTACTATTCAGTTGAGTAGATATTTTATTATACAGAGAAAAACAGAGAGGTGGCAAGATATAGAGGCGACCACTGGCCTCATCTGCATTCTGTTGAAATAAACATTTGGCCTGTAATGCTCCCGTCATTTCCCCTTTACCCCGATTCCTTCATGTCGAGTCTCTATCTCACATCCCTTTACGTCGCCTCCCCTAACCCTGCTCTCTCTCTCTCTGTTCCTCTAATGCTCAGTTTTGGCAGATATCGTTGATTAACACGGATTTTCAACCTCTGCAGTGACTCCATGACCTGGCTACACAATTAGGAGCTCATTACTGGCTAACACACAGACGAGAAGACAAAGCCAGTCTGCGCCTTTTGTTGAACCCTCTCTGCATCATTTCCTCTCTCTCTCTCTCTCTCTCTCTCTCCCTCCCTCCCTAGCCCGAGGCTCTTTTTTTAAGTAAAAGGATGCAACTTCTCCCTCTGCTACAGTTCATCTGATCCACGCTGCACAATGAGCCTGTGTGTGCTTAGAAGAGTTAATGGTTAAATATCAAACCTTTTAGCGTTGTCTCTATAACATTTAATGTGCTTCCATCTCATATACCGATGACTTTTGAGTTAACGCATCTCGTTTTCTGGATCATTGAGCATCTCTAACGTCAGTGAATGCCCTTTTAAAAACTAGATCGTGGCTGTTTTCCTCCTGTTGCCGCTGTCTGCATCAGTTCTCACGGTCCGGCTGTCTCTGTGGAAACGCCCGTTTGCTCGGCACGGGGTCTCATGGCGGCGGCCGATGAAGAGCGTGTGCTGTTTACCGTTGTGTTCTGCGACAGCGTGATGTAACAGACGCAGGTCAGTGTTGACATTTGGGTCTGTGCCGCTGATGGGCCACGGTGGGGAATCCGACTGAATGGAATAGATGCGTTTGTTGGACAGGAGAAGCTTTCTCCTCGGGATGGATGAGGAACTTGAGCCCAAAAGAAGATATTTGTCCGACTGTCCTTGTGTGCACTTGTGCGTACATCTCGGTCGTTGTACTTTGTGTGCAGTGTTATGTCTATTGTTTTCCGTCTGAGTGGGAAGCAGCTTGCCCGCAAATGTCATTTGTGTCATCGTTCTCCTCCTCATCCTTCCTCCACCCTATTTCCATCAGCACCTCCTCGCTGTGAAGGTAATCCCAAGGTGATGGTAATAGGCTGGGAGGCTGTTGAAAAAATGCCACTGTCATCTATTCGAGGATTAGATGGACAATTGCTTCTCTAAAACCCAATCCAAGAGGTGAAAACAAAACTGCAACAAAACAACTTTTCTCAAATTCAATATACTGCCAACGTGGGAAAATGCCATTCCATAACATAACCACACTGGATCGTACGAACTCTATTTTGAGCCTCGGATTTTTATTTTAATAACCACAGACCAGACTCATAAACAGTTAAAATATACTAATGCTATGGGATTATAGGCTCAGTATGAGCTGTGCAGACAGATTAAGACTAATTTGGCACGTCACTGCTCCAACAATCCAAAGGCACTCAATAAAGTGGCCATTGCAAGGTCCACTTCATCGCAGAGGGGCTGCTGATGATGACATCAAGACAGAGGCCAATGAAGCATCGGTGTTGTGCTCATGTTGACAAAGAGCTTTGTTTGGCAAAGTAAGCATTTCTGGTTTCCATTTACCTTTATGTATCCATACGCAAGAACACAGATATAGCTTCAGGCAATCGGTTCAACAGACCTCTGTAATTAATTTCTTATATTAATAACATACAGACACAACTTTCCGCAGCTCCATTCAGAGAGATTCACTGAATAATATTCTCCACGGACCGTCCCGTCACCCTGCATGAGTTTACATCTCGCTTTGCAACAACCTTTACCTCTGTGTATGCATGGGTGTTTTTTATTTAAAATCAATTTTTAGTGGAATCTAATTTTTGTATATGTTTTGAATTTTATTAGCATTATATAAACTTACAAATGTAGTTGATATTGACACTTTCCAAATAATGTGTACATTGTTGCTAAATAATATTAATAATAATAATAATAATAATGGAAATAATAATATGTATTATTTTTTACATTTTTATTTCATTCAGTCAATCACTGCAATACAATACAACATTATTCTATATAACATACAAAACAGAAAGACTGAAAAGGTATAGGTAGAAGCAAAAAATGCTTATATATTCATATCCTAAATTATTAGAATCAAATTATTATTCTTTATACTCGTAATAATATTTCAGGATTACAGGATTTCTGCTGTTTGGATTTGGCGCTGCCCTGGCTTATCGGAAAATTAAGGAAACGGTGACAGCCAAAAAAAAGCCCCCGACCCGACACGATTGACGGAGTTTGTTTTGAGAGTTGTTGGCACTTGATTACTTTGGTCAACCGTCAGAATGAATGACAGACTCGTGAAAGCTCTGCAAATGCAAAATTTGAACCTATTGGCAAACGGCATTGGCAAAGGGGAGGGAATGGTGGAACTGAAAAAAGAATTGCACTGACTGAACAGAACTAATCTCATCTTCTCTTCCCTGCTCTCTCCTCTATCAGGGCCCAAGGCCAAGGCTGGGACTGGAACAACAACAAGATCACTGAAGCGAGACTCTTCATTCCCTTCCCCTATCCCACACCACTGGTTGTTTTCCCCAGGCCCCTTCAAGGCCACATCTCCAGCAACGACCATCTTGTGGACTGAGAACTTTGTCTGTTGTGGTGTTGGGGAGGGGGGAGGACGACCCACACACCAACTAACACACTGAACTGAAATGCAACTCCCCCCCACTTCCATCCCCATCTTTCCCCCGCTGCTTTTTGCCCCGTCGTCCCGGTCGCAATTCCGCGCGGTGACGGCGGTTGCGCTGCTGTGGGCCCTGCTGGCCTCTTGTCGGGGCGCGGCCCCTACCTTTTGCCTTTCGCCCAGTTCCTCCTCCTCCTCCTGCAAGTCTATCATGTATGTCTGTAGCTGGTGTGCAGATGTAGTTTTGTTTTTTGTGCTCCCTGTTCTCCTGTCCTACACTCTAGGGCTAGGGTTCTTTTTTTTTTCTTCTCCTTTTTCTGTATGCTGTCATCTTTCATCCACCTTTTCTTTCATATGCATTTGATCATCGGCGTGTCTTGTCTATGATTTTGTTCGCGATTTCCCAAAAAAAAAAAAGTTCCTCATGACCTTCGTTTGATTATGAACAAACTTGTTCTTCTGATTCTGATTCTGATTCTGTTTCTGATTCTGATTTCTGATTCTGATGTTGATAGAAATGACTGGAAGGCAGTTTGTATGTCCTAGTCAATTACTTTGCATTATAAATCTTGTGTTTCTATTGTTTTTGTGGAATATGCACGTCGTTACATTTGTGTTGGTCTAAATCACGGTTTCTCTCTCAACATTTGATGTCTTCAAACTTGTTCTCTCTCTCTCTCTGGCTCTGGTCCTATTTCAGACCACAGATGCACTATCAATAATGCAGCCTCTTAAACAAGGCTGAAGCTTTTAAGAGGGCTCGTCTGCGCCCCTCCCTTCTAAACGCCTGCTCGTTGCTGGGTGGTCACATCCTAGCGGGAAATCTTTATTTTTGCTCTAAAAACCAGGAATAAACAGACATTTTATACTTTGTCTATCTTGTTATTAAGGCTTTTTCATCTGAAGCTCGCAAATTCTGAAAAGCACTTAATGCCGGCAGGGCAAGAGGTCGCTGCCTCGCTGGGGAACTGCATAGCTGGAGGCAAAAATGAAATGGTCGCTAAAGCAAGAAGCAAACACAGCACGGCATCACACCATAACGTTCATATACTCCTGGTCCATATTGTGTTAACAAGATACAGCCCACAGATGGCTTGGAAGGCCATTTGAAACCTCACAGAGCCTCATGCTGCACTTCAGGTGAACCCATGTGGTGCAGCAGGCTTGATTTTGAGTGAAATATTTACAAGAAATAAAGGCTGTTTGTTGTTTGAGTCTCTAAAATCAGTGTTATCCCTCAATGTCTGAGATAAAGCCAAATGCTGTAGGAGGTTAGAACACGTGCATTTATTCTGGCATGTTGACTGTAAACAGCACCGTGTTTGAGGTGAGTCGACGAGAGAAACACAAATCACTGCTGAGACTGGATTGAGATGTTGCCATGTTCTCCTTATTTTCAGAAAAGCACAACATGAGGAAGAATGAAAATACAATTTCAATTCTTTTTCCATTAAAGGAATATGACTGCTGCAAAACTGTGCTACACGTTTTGTCATTTTAGTTCTCATACTGTTCCTGTTAAATTCCTGTACAGGGCTGTGTATGTATATATATTTACATACTATATTTGTCTATTGGCAAGCACATTGTATGTTTGTATCGGCGAGTACCTCACCTCACGATATGAAACCTATGGTATCGGGAGGTGCTTGCTGTATGATACTGTTCATGTGTCATTACCTTCGCATTGAAAATGCGGAAGGTTATGTTTTGATCGCCGTGTATTTGTATGCGTGCGTGTTATTCGCATAAGTCAAAAAGTATTACACCGAATCGCATGAAATTTGGTGGGATGATTGGTTATTATCCGCGGACTATTTGATTAGATTTTGGGATCGATCGGGTCAAAGGTCTAGGTAAAGGTCATGAAAAGGTCAACATCTTATTTTTACCATAGCGCGGTCAATTTTTATCCAATTGGCATGCAACTAATGCCAAAATGTTCATAATTCAATGCCCAATCTTGGGATATGCGAAGGTATGCGCTCTACCGAGTGCCCATTCTAGTTCATCTTGCATACAAAGGTGAAATTATAAAACCTGACACTAGTTGTTTGGGAGTTATATTATACCATTTCACATATCTATTGCTGCCTTCTTTTGATTACAACACAACACACTATAGTGAGATGCTGTAGAAGAGAATGTTCTGCACATGGCTTATGGTGTGTGTCCCTTCCTTGAGGCATGTACTGACTTTCTGCCTTCAGAGCCAGTGTCCTTCTTTCATATATACAGCCAGAGCTGAGTCCCAAAGACAAACAATCGCCTCGTTATCGTGCCGCATGGATGGAGACTAATCCTGCTTTAGCTGAGAGGACAAGCATTTGGTCCATTGTTTGTTGCTCTCCAGTGGCACCCTGGGGGATTGGGCTTATGCCCATCTGTGAGAAGTGACCAGTGCTCCGGACAATCCCGTTGAGAGTTAACCACTCTCTCCTTGTGAGGTTGGCACCAAAGACTCTTTTAGATTTAGTTCTTGGGACGTCCTTGGAATGTAATTCCTTTTCCCAGGATGAAGTCAGCTTAAGTCAATTTTCTTTCTTTTTACAGTCAAACTTGAACTTCAAAGTCATATTTAAAACATTGTGTTCAATACACTACTGTAAAGGATGAAAAGTGCATCACCTTCTTTGCCCAAATCACTGCATATGCAAATATGGAGATGCTTTAAGGCGCCGTGTTTAACTTTTAATTGTAAGCAGGTGTGTTGCATGAGGCTGGTTGCATTGCAGCCAGACGGGCTGGCGGCTTCTTAGCGTCTGTGTCCTCAGGATATTGGCACATGTGTACTGACATTTTGATGTCATTAGTTGCACAAACAAATGTGTGCGTGGCTCAGAAAGCACAGTGCTGTTTTGCGATATGAATATGTAAGTGTTATGTGCAATGGGGAACACGATAATATTGTCACACGACTGACTTAAGTGACGAAGAGGATTCATAGGCAGTCTTCTTCTTGTTTATCTGTTCAGCAGCTACCACGCTGCTATTGTTGAACTTTCTGGCTCAGCATGCTTCCTCCCCTCCGTCCATATCTCTCTTTGGTGATATTCATATGCATTTTTTACCAATAGAAATATAGCATTGTATCAGTGCATTGGAAGATGGGCTGGCCTGTAAAGTAAAAATCAAAACATCACAATATATATTAAGCAAATACCTCGATATTGATCGTGCAACAATATTGTAGGTTTTATCATCGATGCACAAACAAGTCACTCAATGAGATTTTTTATTAATAATCATCAGTAATTTGGTTATAATGACTAAGTGGGTAAAGGCAAATAATAGACCAGTTAGAACAGTCTGGTAAGTTGAGGAAACAACATACCTGGGCTCCTGGACGGTAACGCAGCCTTTAACACCATGACGACACGACATTTCTGCCACATGAAAGGATCACAATATGAATATAACATCGATCTATTGCCCAGTCATACTTCATAAACAAGCTCTGAATCCTCATCAGTAGAGAACCTCTACAAATTTAGAGCCCAACATGTGCTGTATGCTGGGAGCATTTCTATTACTAAATTATATCAATCACCAGATAACATGTTGCATCTTTGTCTCCAGCTGTCAGTCTGACTGACTGACTCCTCTTCACCACAAGTGATGAAGACCAGAGGAGACGTCAAGATATCTGTTTACATAACAAACTGTGTGCTAATACATCTAGTGTAGCAGAAGATGACTTGGTCTGGTGTTCAATAAGTCAACAGTTCAACAATTTTATATAATGTGCTAAATTTAGAAGTGAAAATCAAGATGAAAGTTAGAGTTGTTTTGCAAATAGACTGCTGTGAAATGTTCTTTATTTAACTTGACCCACTGCACCGAGCGTCATTTTACCGCTCTTTTACTGAGTGTGTGCTTTTTTGTTTACACCTCCAAATGTGTGCTTCACACAACATAAATCTGGGATTTGTTTAAAGCCAGTCTGGATGACTCGTGTCGGTCGCCTTGTTGTGAAGTCGTGCTGCTGTGCTCCGATAGCAGCTGTATCCATGACACAGGCCAGTGAAGTGGAGGATGGAGGATTTGTTCCTGGGAAATAAATGTCAAAATAAAAACGACTAAGAATTGAATTAAAATGATTCAAGGCTGATTTGTGGTGAGTGCTCGGTTCACGTACTCATATTGATGTCAGCTGTCTGGCCTCTCATATACACACTCCTCTAGTCTGGGAACAACAGAGGCTCTGGCAGGAAATCGGACTCGCATCATTTTTGGAGCGTGGTGCACATTAGACGCTGCAGTAAAAGATACGGCCTACATATTGTAGTTTACCAAATTACTCTAACTAAGGACCCCGGTCAAATCTCTGCTGTGACAGTGGAACTGGGATGTGTGTTATCCCACTGCACAACATCATGTGTGTATATTTTTGGAGAAATGACCGATCAAATAAATCTCAGATTTTTTGTTGAATGAGTTTTTTTTAATGAGGATGCATCCCATCTTATTAACGCGTGTTCTCAAATGTTATTATCTCAGGCTTGAGATCTGCTTAATGACTTTTGATTTAGCTCTTTCTTTAAAGCCTAAATGCATCCACAACCTGCTGCTGTGCTGTATTCTCCTCATTGGGTATTTACACTCCGTTGTGGATTTTGTGAGGATTTGGTTATTGGCTGGTGGTGGTTGTGCGATGGAGCCTATTTTAAGAGCTGTATTCTCCTCACTTCAGAATCGAGGTCAAGATTAAAAATACGAGACTTTGGCTCACTTAGCATTGTCATGGCGATAACTGTTTACACCACAGCGACAGTAACGACGTAGCAGATGACACAGCCTGTGGCCCCTTCCTAAAACTCACAGAAGCTCCTCCCGTAAAACATGTGGCCTTAAGAGGGCGAAAAAGTCTGAACAACAGCCGAAAGAGGCGCAGGCTTATATATAGACAATATTGTTCCGCCTTTACTGTCTTTTTTTCCTGCATGCCTGCCCTTCTTCCCCTCCCCCCACTAATGCCTCACTTGCTCTGCTGCTCTGTGCTCATGCTGCGCTGCCTCTGTCCGTCTCCATCTTTAATTGATGCAGAGCAGATTCTTTACACTTCTTTACACACGCTTATTTATACTGGATGCTTCAGTGAGCTGAAGGAACAGGATGGAGACACGCACACGTACACACACACATACACACACACGCACACAATAACAACCAAATGCGCCTCACAGTCTGCTTGTGCAACTAAGTGAAAAAGCTAGTTTTTGTTCAGAGCTCCTCCATATTTATTATTTCTCCTAATCCTCCAACACAAGCAGACGTTACCAGACGTTACCATTCGTGTCTGCAATGACCTTGTCGGGCTGTCATGTAACTCGACTCGCTCCTTTCTCGTCGTAACGTCTTTTATTGAGGGCAAAAAGCTGAGGTGAAATGATGGTGATGAGAATGTGGCATTATGTTTATGACAATAAAACCTGTTTGTGTCCTTTTGGAGAGCTACTCTCATCAATATATGTTTATGTGATACTTGCCATTACTTTCAATTCTCCAGTGGCTTACAGAGGCAGGTCAATCAATTGTCTGGTGCTGTTTTCATTTCGAGGCTCCACCTTTGACCCAGGGCTAATCAATGCAGCTCATTTATCTCAGCCTGTGGAGAAAGATAGGGTTAAAGCAGTAACGGCTAAGCCAATAGTCACCGCAGATATAGATTTATATCACTGACCTTTCATGCCTCGAGCTCAGGGAATATAACTTTTTTCGGGAAGGATATTATAAGGAATCTGAAGGGAGAAAAGGATGTTACTGTCCACCTCTCGGTTTCTTTTCTTTTTTTACTCCGCTTTCTTCCATGTTTATTTCATGTTTCCCTCCCATTTGTTGCCCTTCATTTACTCATCTTTAATTCTCCTTTTCTTTTTCGGTTCTCCCCACCGCACTGTGCTTTTCTTGGTTTCCCTGTTGAGTATTAGGGCAGCAGTTATGTCCAGACATACCCTGAAGAATCATAGAAAGGAAGCCATCCATATGCTTACATTAGTAATAGGCTTTGTTGAAAGTATTTACAATATCGCTACCAAATTAGGTATCTAATGTTGGCTGGCATGCTGACATTTGGTGTGAGAATCTTCATGTGGGTGGCTGGACTGGAGGCGGCCTGGCGCGGTCCGTGTTTACATATTCAGAGAATTGCTAACGGTGTAATGAAGTCTCCAGGCTGCATTTCCAGCATCATTATGTATGAAGTGCTCCCATGGAAAATTATGGAATAAGTGTTAAGCTTTTCGTTTATGCACTGACTTGATTTTTGCTTGTTCAACTGGGCGACAGTGGTCAAAGGTCTTGAATAATGCACAACGTTTCAAGAGAGTGTGGGTGCGCAGATCTCTCCAATTCCAATTATGCAAAAAGTAATCACCTTTTTAAATAAATGACAACATCATATACGCAGGAGGTACTGAGACATAAAGAACCAGAATCATCCCCAATATTTTACCAACATGTTCTTTATTTAATTTTATTGTAGAGTAAAGAGGTATTCCTTGCTTTAACCCCAAAATGCCTGTTTTGATTAAAAGCGTGGTAAGGAGTATTATTGGAAAAATGTTTTCATTGTTACACATGACAAACATGTTGAACGTCTTTCTCATAACACGCCAATTACAATATTATTATTTTTGGATTTTTGGGATTGTTTACGTCTATGTTTGCAGCATGTCATCTTCCTCCTTGATGGGCATTAAACGACATTATGCCACTCCTGTGTGCATGCACTAACAAATCCCTCTGGTTTGAACATTGCACCACTAGTGGTCAACAACTGCTCAGGCTCTCGGATGTTTGACCTTCACTGTGCAGAATAATGTATGCGCCATCGACTTTAGATAACAAGTGGACGTTGTCATCGTTAGGTCACCCATTGGTTTGTGGACTGATGTTTTTAAGCCTCAAGTTTGCAGATTTTGCCACTGCAATCTTCTGCAATGGGCTCACTCAGCAGAACCGGAGGCTGCTGCCCGGTATGAGCAGGGTTTGACACGAGAAGACTCTTAACACATTCTTCTGAGGGAGTTGTGTTGCTCTGTGCTCACATTCAATAACAACACACAAGCAGGCTGTTGCGAGAGCTTGGAAGAGAATCATATGCAATTTACAGAAGTGGGACGGTATGAGTGCACATCGCATACCGCATTGATAACGGATGTTTCACGAAAAGTGTGTGTTTTGCAATTTAACTTTTGAAACGGGACATATTTTCTGATTTATCGATCTAGATGTAACTGTTATTTTAATAATATGTAACCATGTAATTGAACATTTTGGGTGAAAACTGTATCAGACAAATGTTATCTAATATTATCTATATTATTTAAAGCAGGTATTTTTATGAGAATTAAATATTATCCGAAGGGGATTTTGAATTTGCTTGGAAAACTGATAGATGTTTGCTTTTATTAGTGCCCTTTTTCTTCTGAATATAATCCGTAACAGAACAGCAGCCGTGCTCATAATGATGTCACTTATATCTCAACAAGGAGAGATCGCATTAGGGATGATATTGCCCTTTAGAAAATATAAAAAAATATACCAAATGGGATTTCAGGATTATCCAGAACCACTGGGAAATTAGAGTAATTTATGCTCTGAGTTCTTTTCAAATTATAATTGAGGTAAGAGAGGTGCAGTGTGTATATACTCTCCCAGCAACAGCAGCTAAGCAGCAAGATGGTGAGGGGAGAATTTACGCCTGTCTGAAGCAGTGAAACTTCTTCAAATGTAAACGCTAATTAGGAAAAGTATCCAGCAAAGGCAGGAAAGATTCTCCGCTCTATGATTGAAAGGTCTAAATAGCGCCTTAGTGGACACAAACATCGTGGAGGCAGAGGATGCGTGTACAGAGGCAAGGATAGTATCGTCAATATTTACCCTGAGTAATTGGTCTACACTTCCCCCACTAAGCTACACAGACGTCCAGCATCATCCCGGCCTTATCTCCTCCAGTTCCCCCCCACACACCCGCTGGGTGAGCACAGCAGGATTGGGCAACTGTGCATAATGTCCCAAGATATCCAAAAGCCGGTAGTTCAAAGCACATAGGATGAATGACCGTGGGAGCAGTGCCCACAAAGAACAGCAGCGTGTTGTTATTCTGTCAACAAGCACACAGAGCGGCCCCTTCAGCCGTAATGAGAGGGGCATGCGGCGCCAACGCTACTCTAGAGACAGAGTGACAGGGGGATCGCAATAAGATGAGCTGAGGAGACCAAAGGAGCCACTCACTCACAACCGTCTCTCTCTCTTTCTCTCTCTTTCACGCTCGTACTCTCAAAGCAACTCTGTAATTAACCTGACGCCTCTCGAACCTCTCCAAGCTCCCTGAAGTCTTTTTGCACGGCTCCCTCCTACTTGTGTATTGCGTGGGCTTGAATGGACATTTACAGAGCATCGAGTTTAGTTTATACGTCGACATCGAGTGGCCCCACGTGTATCTGCTCGGCAGGTCGTGGGCCTGTAAACGCTCATGAATCCATAGCATGCATAGTGTAAGAAAAATAACTGTATGGCTACGATATGAAGAACCAGTCAGATAGAGCTAATTAAGGGTGTCCAACATTCCTGTGTTGTTCCTCTTCAAAGAATGCATCTCTGTGTAGGTCCCTTTGTCAGAAAGAGACAAACCAACACAAACAGGAGGGGACGAGCCAGGAGAGACTGTATGAATATGAGCGACTGTATGAAAATGAGAGACTGTATGAATATGAGAGACTGTATGAATATGAGAGACTATACACTACCGTTCAAAAGTTTGGGGTTATCCAGACAATTTTGTGTCTTCCATGAAAACTCACTTTTATTTATCAAATGAATTGAAAATTGAATAGAAATATAGTCAAGACATTGACAAGGTTAGAAATAATGATTAATATTTGAAGTATTCATTTTGTTCTTCAAACTTCAAGCTCAAAGGAAGGCCAGTTGTATAGCTTATATCACCAGCATAACTGTTTTCAGCTGTGCTAACATAATTGCACAAGGGTTTTCTAATCGGATATTAGTCTTCTAAGGCGATTAGCAAACACAATGTACCATTAGAACACTGGAGTGATCGTTGATGGAAATGGGCCTCTATACACCTATGGAGATATTTCATTAGAAACCAGACGTTTCCACCTAGAATAGTCATTTACCACATTAACAATGTATAGTGTGTATTTTTGATTAATGTTATCTTTATTGAAAAAACAGTGCTTTTCTTTGAAAAATAAAGACATTTCTAAGTGACCCCAAACTTTTGAACGGTAGTGTATGTCTGTATGCATATGGTGGTGTTTACTTTCGATATATTAAAATAAAAAATAAAAAATGACTTTGTGTTGTTTTCACACCTACCTGCAAGTTTCTCAGACTCCCCATAGTAAGTTGCTGTCTTCAAGAAATGGTGTCTGCACACCACTGGGATTTGTGTTATCCTATATGCACTGACGTATTACACCACACAGGTGACACTAAGACGCACAAACAGTCTGCTATTTGTTCTATTTTTGTCAAGGCAGCACTCATGCATGTATTCCCCGAGAGTTACAGTTTTTGGGGCCTCCCAACAATCATAAATGGTTATTGGAATGCTTTTCAGTCCTCGGAAATTACAAGAGCCCTTGCTCTTTGTCCATGCCTTCCCCTTCTGTGTGTTGCAAGAGGCAAAAGATGGGTTTGCATTATCCCGTCAGAGGATTAGAAGGGTCGCGCTGTCTCATGAGAGGATCTATGTCTGGTTTCCACAAGCTGCTGTGGTGAAAGAGCTCCAGGAGGGCGATGATGTAAGCGCGGATGGTTTCTCGTAGCGACTAAGTGAATATCAACTGGCTTTGAACCGAGAGCCGTGGTTAGGAATTCACAAACACTGACATGTCAACGCTTTTTATTTGTACCGCAGTACAATGGATCCCTCCGTTATGCACACTGCCTCGTCGTGGATGTGTCCCTGTAATGATTAAATAGATCAAAGGAACCATGCTCAAAGTGAAATCATTTATCTGATCTATTTTGAAATAAAGAAAGATCGGAGGCTGCGACTTTTCCTGAAACAACACTGTAGTACGGAATATCTAATCTCTTTGAACACGATGAATTATGAGAATGTGAGATACATTTTGGGACCCAATCAGTCACTTTGCTGGTTAACCCCACTGCGATGAAGTGGCCTCGACCAGCTGGACACAGTTTGCAGCACTGCAGCATGAAAGTGTTCCTCATTACCGCCCTATAGTATTGTTTACGAGCTCAACTGTTCACCGCATAGTGTCGACCCTCAGCCAAAAGACCGTGTCTCACATTCCAGCCCATTATACCACAGCTGCACTGCGTCAACTGTAAACGCCCGGAACGAGCTCAGGGCACAAAGTGCTGTGTGTGCGTATGTGTGTGACACAGGCCCCACGTTTATTTGTTTGTTTGTTTGTGATTGTTCTTTGGGTGTTTCCTCAACTGCCTGATTATGATACTGCCTCGCTCTGAACTTCACTCTTATGTGCATACTACTGTTAATAGTACCCCCCCCCCCCTGCTTTTGTATTCATGAGAAGATCGCCCTCTGTATATTTCCAAGTGCATTCATATAGCTTTTTAAAGAGAGAGACACTGCCTTTATTGTTTTCCCATCTAGAGAATGGAGATAATAACGGTCTCCCATTTTGCCTGTGTCGATCGATGCATATCGCTGGAATGCAATATCTCTCCACAAGTTTACTTTCTTCATGCTGCGACATCGTATTAATCAGTTCTCTTCTTTTCTTTTCCTGTGTCGTTCTATTTGTTCCTCAACCAGAGAGCCAGCTTCTCCCTGGGAACAACTTCACCACGGAGTGCAACATCCCTGGAAACTTCATGTGTGGAGATGGGAAGTGTGTCCCCGGTGGGTGGCATTGCGACGGATTGTCCGACTGCTTTGACAACAGCGACGAGACAGGCTGTCGTAAGTCCAGTTTAGTCTTTCTCTTTTTTTTTTTTACAGTCCTTAGGTGTGCCTAAAGCAATGAAGCCAGATCGCCTCTTTAGAGTCTCACCAAATCTCAATTCCTGAACTCCTCTTGCTATCCAACATTCTCCCACTCCTACCCATATAAACCTAATTCTATGCCAATTTAAATGAACTTTCCTCCTCCATCCTTCCCTCCCCTACACAGCGTGCACCCGTCCTCCCTGTTAGACCCACAGCCCCCAGTTTAGCACCAGCGCACCAACTTAATACCATCAAAGCAAAGGCCGATTACATGTGTGCGCAGGAATAGCAGCGCATGCATAATGCCACTGTAAAGCTACAGTAATGGTTCCGTTTTGATCCTGACTTTTAGTTGACTTTGATCCCTCGGGCCTACTGCTCCTCCTCTTCCCCCTCCCGACCCAGCCACAGCTCCACACAAAGATGAGACCGCTGATGGATATTGGCTTAGAGGCCCCGCCACACTGAATGGAGACCTCCATCTCCTCATATATTAATCTCTCGAACTGTCTCGCTCTCCCCTTTTCAGTCCTCTCTGCGCCCTATTCCATCGGATGAGTTTTGGCTTCTGGCTTGTAATTGGCTTCACAGGGGCTTGTTTCCAATTAGAAAAGCATAATCATCTCCTCAGAGGGTTTTTTTCTTTCTCAGCTTTTTGCCCTGCCCAAAAACAACAACATGTAGTTTGTCCTCTATTCTGACATTTCATTTCCATCTTTTCTCCTGCAGCAGTCATTTCTCTCACTGTTCTCTCTTTTTGCTGAGGGGACAGGCAGACTACTCTTGACAAAGTCGTGTCCCGTGTTATGCCGGCTCACATACAGACACACTCAGCCCACATATATATATATAATATTGCAGTAATGAACCTTTTAGTTTGTAATACCGTAGTCATTTACTGTATATACATGGGGAGTTTGGGGACATTTCTAGAGGTGTCCTAAACTACATCATTTAGTCCAGCTTTATTGTTGACATCCCCATAACTTAGAATAAGTCATACACTACTTAGATGGATGGACCCTGTGCCCATGATTCTCATCATTCAATGGCCTTAAACTGTCAGCAAATGTCAGAACTATATTCCGATGCACTGAAGCTAATGAGATGCATTACGTGCTCCTGTTTTATCTAGTTATGTAGTTTGTGTTTCAGTTTGTAACACTCAACTTCACCTCAAGAACTTTCACTTTGAACCCTCAGACAAGCTTTTCTGTCTGTTGCTGACACGATATGCTATACTGGTAAAGATAAAAGCGAGTTATCATAAAGCATCACACTCAGCCTGCTTCTCCCGGTTTGCTGACGGCATCTACATTATCTGCTCTGACATAAGTAGGCCTTATGATCCTCAAATAGACGGCTACTTGTCAGTCGATATCTCTGGCGACTGCTTCACAAAACCTCCCCAGACAAACCTCTAGCTCCATTAGGGGCTCTGCAGGGTCAGACAAGGGAGTAAGTGAAGGAAAGGAAGTAGCCACTCATTATGGTGGCTACAGGAGGAGCTCTGTCTGGCTGTCTAATATCTGAGGGGGAACACGATGCCCGCAAGCTTTGAGACTGCAGTTCTGGAGCAATCTTAATTAGACAGTAGACACCCCCCCTCTAAGAAAATGTATTGGAGATAGTACATTTGTGTTGTCTTAGCTTATTTTCTTTCTGTTATTGAGCTACATGAACATTAAAAAAAATGCATATTCCTCACAAAACGTTAATAACAATGTATCTGATAATGTCTGACCACTGTCTTACATCCATCCATACATACATAAATAAATATATACATGCATATATACATACATATATACATACATTCATATATACATATATATACATAAATAAATGTATACATACATATATACATACATACGGCGGCGGCTGTAGCTCAGTGGGGTATGGGGGTCGTCCTGCAACCCCAAGGTTGTCGGTTCGATCCCGGCTCTCCCCATTAGTTGCAAGTCGAAGTGTCCTTGAGCAAGGCACTGAACCCCCAGTTGCTTCCCGGGCGCATCACTGCAGCCCACTTGTTAGGACTCCGTGGGGAGAGACACAAAAGGAGAACCCGCTATGCAGAAACACTGGGACGGAGACTTTGGGTGGAGTGTAACCAAAAGAGCTGGATTTATTAAGTCCACAAAAACAGGCAGGAGAAAAAACAAAACTCTGAGCTGAGTAGGAAAAACCCGGGAGCAGCAGCTGAGATGGAGGTTGGCTTGGACGTGGCAGGCAGGATGGAGTGGATGTGGATCTCAGTGAGAGTATACGTAGAACTGGCGAAGTCTGATGGTCGAACCGGGGTCTTAAGCAGCTGTAGGTGAGTGGTGTAATCAGTGATGATGAGAAACAGGAGCGGAGGTGAGTTGATGGGAAAACGGAATGTAGGTCAACCACGCCCATCCAGGAAGACAGACAGATAGACAAACAAACAGAAAAAGGAGGAGGAGATACTGCAATCCTCACAGTACCCCTCAATGGGAGCCACCTGGCGACCACCAGGCTTGTTCGGATGGGCCCTGTGAAAGGCCCTGACCATGATTGGGTCCATGATACGGGAACGAGGGACCCAACATCGCCTCGATGCCATAACCCTCCCAGTCCACCAGGTACTGGAAACCCCTGCCCCGTCGTCTGACGTCCACAAGGCGGTGCACCGTATAGACAGGGTGATTGTCGAGAATCCGGGCGGGAGGAGGGCGTAGAGCCGGAGGGCTCAATTCACTGGTGTGAACCGGCTTAATCTGGGACACGTGGAAAGTGGGGTGAATTCTCAGAGTTCTAGGAAGCTTCAACCGGACTGCGGAAGGGTTAATGATCCTAACGATGGGAAAAGGACCAATGAAGCGTGGGGAAAGCTTCCGGGACTCTGAGATGAGAGGAATGTTGCGGGAGGACAACCAGACTGACTGGCCTGGGGCGTAAGGAGGAGCGGCCCTTCTGTGACGGTTGGCAGACCGCTGGTTCCGTACAGAAGTCTGGAGGAGGGCAGATCGTGTATCTCTCCAGATCTTCTGACAGCGACGCACATGCTGCTGGACTGAGGGGACAGCTAATTCTCGCTCCTCTTCGGGGAACAGGGGTGGCTGGTAACCCAAAGAAGCCTCAAAGGGGGAGAGACCAGTAGCGGAGCAAGTGAGAGCGTTGTGGGAGTACTCTACCCAGGTGAGATGCGAGCTCCAAGTTGAGGGGTTCTTGTCGGTGATGCAGCGGAGAGCTGACTCCATGTCCTGATTGGCTCTCTCTGTTTGGCCGTTTGATTGGGGGTGATATCCCGAAGTCAGACTGACTGAGGCTCCCAGGGACTGACAAAACTCCTTCCAGACTCGAGAGGTGAACTGGGGACCACGGTCAGAGACAATGTCAGAAGGGATACCATGCAACCGGAAAACATGATCCGTGAGGAGTTGGGCGGTCTCCAGAGCTGACGGGAGTTTAGGGAGAGCTATGAAGTGAGCCGACTTGGAAAACCGGTCAACCACCGTGAGGATAGTGGTGTTGCCCTGGGAGGGGGGCAGGCCGGTAACAAAATCCAGGGCGATGTGAGACCAAGGACGACTAGGGATTGGAAGGGGCTGGAGCAACCCTGCAGGTAACTGGTGGGAGGACTTACTCCTGGAACACGTGGGACAGGCAGAAACGAACTCCAGAGTGTCCCTGCTGATCGTGGGCCACCAGAAATGTCTTTTCAGGAGAGAAAGAGTACGGTTTCCTCCAGGGTGAATTGAGAACCGGGAATTATGGACCCACTGCAGAACCTTGGAGCGGGCAGCATCAGGAACAAACCGACGGTTCGGAGGACCATTACCCGGGTCTGGTTGTTCTCTCAATGCCTCCAGGATGGTGTCATTAATCTCCCAAGAGAGCGCCTACAACACAACTCTTGGGAAGGATTGGAGCCTCTGGAGGCTCGGGAGAGTCAGGGGAGTATAGCCTGGACAGCGCATCGGGCTTGACGTTCTTGGACCCAGGACGGAAAGTGAGGCAAAAGTCGAAACGACAGAAAAACAGAGCCCACCTGGCTTGTCGGGAGTTCAGTCGCTTCGCAGACTGGATGTATGAGAGGTTTTGTGGTCCGTCCAGACCAGGAAGGGCTGCTTGCTGCCTTCGAGCCAGTGTCTCCACTCCTCTAGTGCCAACTTAACGGCAAGAAGCTCCCTGTTACCAACGTCATAGTTGCGCTCCGCTGGAGAGAGGCGACGTGAAAAAAAAGCAACGGGATGAAGGATGTTATCAGGACCAGCCGTCTGAGACAAAACTGCTCCTACTCCCGTATCAGACGCGTCCACCTCCACAACAAACTGTCTCTCTGTGTCTGGCTGAATGAGGATGGGAGCTGAGGTGAACAGGGACTTGAGTTTGATGAAAGCTCTGTTAGCCTCCGGAGTCCAACAGAACGAGATGTTAATTGAGGTGAGTTTGGAAAGAGGTGCAGCAACCTTACTGAAGTTCCGGATGAAGCGACGGTAAAATTGGCAAAACCCAAAAACCTCTGAAGCTCCCTCCTTGTCGTTGGAACCGGCCACTCCACCACGGCGCTGATCTTCCCAGGGTCTGCCTCCACCCTTCCTGGCTGATGATATAGCCCAGAAAGGTGATCCGGTCTTGGTGGAACTCACATTTCTCCGCCTTGACGAGCTTGTTCTCCAGCAGTCTCTGTAGGACCATACGGACATGGTTCTCGTGTTCCTCCTGACTCCTGGAGAAAATCAGGATGTCGTCTAGGTAGATGAAAACAAAGCGGTTTAAAAGTCACGTAAGACATCATTTATCATAGCCTGGAAAACGGCTGGGGCGTTAGAGAGACCAAAAGGCATGACCAGATACTCAAAATGACCTAATGGAGTGTTAAACGCTGTCTTCCATTCATCCCCCTGTCGGATGCGGACCAGATGGTAGGCGTTTCGAAGGTCTAATTTGGAAAACAGGGTCGCCTCCTGGAGAGGTTCAAAAGCCGAGGTGAGGAGAGGTAAAGGATACTTGTTTTTTACCGTGATATTATTTAACCCCCGAAAGTCTATGCAGGGTCGTAGTGACTTGTCCTTCTTGACTACAAAGAAGAACCCGGCACCGACAGGAGAGGAGGAGGGACGAATAATACCAGCAGCCACAGAGTCCGTGATATAATGCTCCATAACCTCCCTCTCAGGACGGGACAGATTGTAGAGGCGGCTGGAGGGTAGAGGAGCTCCAGGAAGCAGATCTATTGGGCAGTCGTAAGGTCGGTGGGGAGGAAGAGAGAGAGCCCTCTCCTTGCTGAAGACCCAACTCAGGTCGTGGTAGATCGCAGGGACACCAGTCAAATCTACAGATGCATCAGAGCAGACAACAGGAACTGGAGAAACTGATGGAGATGGTATAGCAGAACACAGGCAGTTAGCGAGACAGAAATCATCCCACTCAATTATCCTCCCCTTAGCCCAATCTATGTGTGGATTGTGTGTACGTAGCCACGGGTAACCCAAAACCAGAGGTGTGGAAGGAGAGGATATTACCTTAAACTGAATGAGTTCACGGTGGTTTCCGGAGGTGATTAAAGTCACCAGGGGTGTCTGTGCTGTGACTGAGGAAATGATTTGGCCATTAAGAGCATAAGCTGTTAGCGGTCTTTCTAGAGGCTCCAGGCATAGTCCCAGCTGCTCAGCTAGCTCACGGTCCAAGAAGCTATCCTCCGCCCCAGAGTCAATGAGAGCCTGGAGAGGCAACGTCATAGAGCTAACACAGAGTTTGGCGGGAATTAGGAAACAAAGTAATGATGGGGAAAGAGAAGGTTCTAGTGGACTCGTCAGGGACCCCAATCTCACTGACGAGCCTCCCAGTTTGGGCGTACTGAGCAGTTGGAAATAACATGCCCAGTCTTTCCACAGTACAGGCATTGGCCTGCATCTATCCGGCGCTGACGTTCCTCCAGAGAAAGTCTAGCTCGACCCAGTTGCATGGGCTCCTCCTGAGAAGAGGTGCGCACGCTGGACGGCGGAGAAAAAGATGGAGGTCTAAACACAGCGTTAGCAGGAGAAAAAGAAACACTAGGCTTACTGTGTGGAGCTGGTGAACCCCTCCGTGTTTGCTCCGCTCGGTGCTCCCGCAGGCGACAGTCCAGGCGAGAAACCAAAGAAATCAGCTCAGTGAGATCCGATGGAATGTCTCGCGCTGCTAATTCGTCCCGAAGCTGGTCACTCAAACCTCTCAAAAACACCGCTTTGAGAGGCGCCTCGGTCCAACGAGCCTCTGCAGCGAGTGTGTGGAACTCTATGGAATAGTCCGCCACTGTCCGGCCTCCCTGTCGTAAGCTGAGCAGCTTATTCTCCGCGGAGCCCGAGAAATTGGGGTGGTCAAAAACGGACGAAAACCGGGCAGCAAAGTCCTCAAAAGAAAAAGTGTCGAAGTCCACTGAAGAGTCTAAGGCCTGAGCCCAGGTTAGAGCTCTTCCGCGGAGCAAACCCAAAATAAAATTAATCCTTGTTGCATCGGAAGAAAAAGCAACAGGACGCTGGCGAAACACCTTTCTGCACTGAAAGAAAAAACCTCTACATTTCTCCACCTCTCCGTGGAAAGGCTCAGGGTCGCAGATTGGAAAATCCTGGCGAGGAGAGGGCAAAGGGGGTGAACGGGAAATAGCCCGATCAGCTAGCGTTGATGTGGTAAGAGCGGAGACCTGGCAAGCCAACTCGGAGACGTGGTGAGCCATGGATCGATTGCTCTCCACCAAAATCTGGAAAAGTTTCTCATGCTCACCCAGGAGAGTCCCCTGACTGGAGAGGGCATGTAGTATTGGAGTGGATTCCGTTCCAGATCCTGCGGGGTTCATAGTTGGCCAGTTCTACTGTTAGGACTCCGGGAGAGACACAAAAGGAGAACCCGCTATGCAGAAACACTGGGACGGAGAATTTGGGTGGAGTGTAACCAAAAGAGCTGGATTTATTAAGTCCACAAAAACAGGCAGGAGAAAAAACAAAACTCTGAGCTGAGTAGGAAAACCCCGGAGCAGCAGCTGAGATGGAGGTTGGCTTGGACGTGGCAGGCAGGATGGAGTGGATGTGGATCTCACTGAGAGTATACGTAGAACTGGCGAAGTCTGATGGTCGAACCGGGGTCTTAAGCAGCTGTAGGTGAGTGGTGTAATCAGTGATGATGAGAAACAGGAGCGGAGGTGAGTTGATGGAAAAACGGAATGTAGGTCAACCACGCCCATCCAGGAAGACAGACAGATAGACAAACAAACAGAAAAAAGGAGGAGGAGATACTGCAATCCTCACACCACTGCTCCTTAATAACTAAGGATGGGTTAAATGCAGAGAACTAATTTCCCCTTGGGGATTAATAAAGTATATATCTTATCTTATCTTATCTTATACATACATATATGCAATAACTTTGTGTGAACCTATAGAATTCTCTGATACATATTTAGCTCCAGGACTCTATTGTGACCCCTTAAGCCCCAGGAGACTGTTGCAGTGGGAGAGAACATCCCCTGGGAGCCCACACCGTCTAGCCAGCAGATTGTGCTGGTGTGGGTATCTCTGATCCGATGAATACTTATGCAGAGCCTGAGGTAAAGGTCATATTTGGTGACATATCCCTGGTGTCTCATTAATACGAATTTTGGAAACTATGTAGCTGAAGGGGAAACACAAAGGAGAACAAATCCATTTATATTTGCATGGAAAGATCAATTTTTCCGTTGAATCTATATGAAATTAGTGAACTTGAACACAGTTTTGCAACCCACACTCACTTGCATATACTGTGATTGTATCGGTCCAATCAGTGCGAAAGAGCCTCGTAAGACCGAGCAACCCACACATGAACTGACGACGAGACTGTCTGGAAGCAGAAATACACTTTCTGGCTGTTTTGTTGATGTGACTATATTTTATTCCAGTGCCATCAGCGGGTGAGGAGGTTCAGAATACAATCATACAAACCTGCTCTGCGCTTGCTCGTCTCTCTCCTTTATGTATTTACTTGTTGTGGATGTGTGTGCCGCAGCCTGCTACGCCTCATAGGCCAGGCATTGTCTCTCTTATGGTCAGGGGATTGTTTATTCACTTAGAGAAGGCAGGCTTCTCCCTTCCTCCCGATCCCTGCTGCTCCTCTCCTGTTTGTTTGTTCTTCCGGTCCCCTCTAGCACGAGGGTCAACTTGAGTCGTGCTATTATATGTCGCTTGTTCTTAAATGAAAGTCTGGGCTGAGAGTCTATTGCATTTAAGATGCCACTTATTGTATTACTCTCCTACGACGTGAGGCCAAGACCCCCTACAGATAATTTTAATCAAGTAAAACATTGTGTTGTTGTAACCTCTGATTCTACCACATGACTGAATTTAAGATGAAACAATATCAGTCGTTCTTTCAGTATCTCCAGTACTGAACATCTGCTTGGCGTGGGTGTGCTTGTATGTATAGGAGTTGGCAGATCTGAGTGCTTTTCAGACTAGCCATGATTCAGATACAGGCTGCTGAGTAATTCCTCACACAAAGAGGTCAAACGTACCACCACGCTCGCCGGTGTCCATAACGACAGCCTGGGAGAGTGTTGGACGACATGGATCCTGACAGAGGAGAGAAGGAGGCGAGCCGGCTGAGCTCACTGGGCCTCAGAGCCAGGATTAGCCTGTCTGCCCTTGTCTTGGCAGGGCATGGGCAGGCGAGCAAGGACAGATGTGTAGTGGGGCTGAAAGCATGGGGGGGGGCAGACATGCAGTTTGTGGAAGAAAGTAGGACTGTGGCAGGTCTACTTTCTCCATGCTTTTATCATCATCAGCGGCAGTCACTCTCAAAGATCACAGATCAGAGCACATCAACCACATTCAGCTCAAAAAGCTTGCATGTTGTAATCAAGGCTAATGTTCTCGTTATTCCACTATCTAAATGACATTCCACATAATCTTGGGTTTCCAGTCACAAACTGGATGTTTCTTGGTCGGACCTTCCTCTTCTTTAGAGGAACGGCCCCCTACCAGGTGTTTGAGAACACCAAAGGGGTCTCAAGAGACATCTGATGTGTCACATGATGGTAAATAGGCGTGCTGAGATTAAAAGACAGTTTTTCTTCTACAAAGATGTGTTTGTTTTTCTAACTTCTTTAAAATAATTTGCTTTTTTTTCTTAATTAGAGGATCATTTTAGCCATTCAGGCTTCAAAGCAAGGCTGGATAACTTTTTCAAGAAGAAATAACACGATCTTCCTCCTCAAATGACTCGTTGAATTCATAAGCAAGAAAGTCAACCATTGCTCAATTCAAAGCACTCTCTGGTTACCTTCGCATTGAAAATGCGGAAGGTAATGTTTTGATCGCCGTGTATTTATTTATTTATTTATTTATTTAGTTATTTGTATGCGTGTTAATCGCATAAGTAAAAAAGTATTAAACCGAATCGCATGCAATTTGGTGGGATGATTGGTTATTATCCGGGGACCATTTGCTTAGATTTTGGGATCGATCGGGTCAAAGGTCAAGGTCATGAAAAGGTCAACATCTTCTTTTTACCATAGCGCGGTCAATTTATATCCAATTGGCATGCAACTAATGCCAAAATGTTCATAATTCAATGCCCAATCTTGTGATATGCAAAGGTATGCGCTCTACCGAGTGCCCATTCTAGTTTTTACTGCATCAGCCTTATTGCGCTGGGATAACCAGCAGCTAATGGTATCCAATGTTGGCACACTCCAGAGAACTATTGCTGCGTAACGGAAATTGCAAAGTCACTTGGCTAATTTGATGACTTCTCTTTACTTGAGCTACACATTTTTAACTGTACTATAATTCTTTAATTGTCACGTTGGGTCACAGTGGTGCTGGTCAGCAAAAGAGATGTAACACAACCACTTCTGAAGGGAAGGTTACCAAACATAGACATATTGAACCTGCGACCCATGTCACTAAGCAAATCTTCGTTATATATTATTAACATTTGCTGCAACGTGACCTATTTATCAATTGTACAGTAGTAGGGACTCTCACTCCTGGCCTCCTTTATTCAATCACTGGGAGACCACACAGGAACGACAGCAAATTGGATGCCCACACTCAAGGGGGCTTAGTTAGTTTAGAAGTCTATTAATACTTCAGAACAATGAGGGGATACAACCATGTGGAGTTTTTACTTCCCGGTACACTGTTTATTGATTCGGTTATTTCTTCTCAACCTTTGGGAGAAAAAAGGAATTCATTTCAGTGGATTAATGGAATGTTATCATATTATTGCTTTCTAGTGTAGTCTATAAGACGGCCAAAGCCTGGAGCAACATTAATGGTGCTTTTTGTTTTTCTGTGTACTGACCTCCATAACATGCCCAGGAGATATCGAGCTCAAGAGAGCTGCTAAATGCTGATCAAAAACTATTTGTTTCCTACACAGCAGGGGTGGAAATAGCTAAAACGACTCCTGAGACAAATTGGTTATGATTTAGATAATGAGGCTCATGCTCAAACCCACCCCCGTGTCGGAAAGGGTTTGCTGAGATTCGTGTGTTTATTTGATAAGAACAATGACCAATACACTCACTTACTCGAGCACAACAAGCCAGATGTGTTTGTTTTCCTGTTGGTGCTCTGCTTCGTTGTTCATAGAGAATCTTTGCACCGAGAGTGTGTTTGCGTGCGTGTCTGTGTGGGTGTTTACAGTTGGAAGGACGCACAGATAAGAACCAGCAGGTGGGATTGGAAGACTCTGGAGCATATCTGGCTTTGCATGTGTTGTTCCCCCGAAAAGAGGAAAATTAAGAGAATGTGGTGCTGTCCTAACCTTTTGCAGGAAAGATTAGGACAGCAGAGGAAGGGTTAACGGGACGGAGTCGAGTGCACCTCCACGCGCTTCATGGCTGACGGATCCATGAGCTGCTGTAATTAATACCAGGGAACGGGAATGCAATATTGATACGGCTCTTACGCGCAGTCTCTAAGTCTGATTCTGTCTCCTGAGTGCTCTTTCACATTAAGTGCTCTCCATGTCAGATTTTTGGTCACAAATTAGACAAAATGATTGCTTTGAAATCTTCAGAGGAATAAGATCAGCGGCCTTGTCATTTTACAGTCTTGTTTTGATTGTTTTGGGCACGACCAGTGAAAACAGGACAATAGTTGCCGCATGTTGTTTTCATCGATGCATTTCGCAGCAGGGCCATCATCTGGCAGATCTCCCCCGCTGCTGTCTCACTGTGTGCCTTTGTCTTTCCCTTTGCCTCTTTTACAGAGTTGCTGAAACACGACTGATATTTTGAACAAACGCCCGCTGTATTGTTCATGTGTTCCTCGTCTAGCATGGAGTCTGACGGCTTTGCACAACACCATTGGCCTGTAAACACTTGGCTCCACAATGTTGCAATGCCTCTCCCTGCACACAGGAGGTCATTGTGTTGCACAGCTAACGCGTCGGGCTCAGACAGTGAAACGTACCGAATGATTATTCTGATCCCCGAGCCCTCTAGACTGAAACTACCCTAGCCCTTCTTGCTTACACCCTGACTCCATTACCTATTGATTTCCTCCCCGAAGAAACCTCAACAAGGTCAGAGAAACCTTTCAAGCCGTCAGCTGTCTCCACTCTCAGAGCCTCGGTTCCCCTCCACTCCCCCCCCACTCGTGCTGTTTTCTTTCTTGTTAGTCTATTCCTCCCCTCTTTCGCCTCACTTCGTCAATCACGCATGCCCATCACGACCAAGCCTACCTGTGCCGAACAAGTTATTCTATTCTCTGTGGATTTGAGGAGAGGGAGAAAAGGGGAGAAGTGTGGGGAAGGGCACAGAGGTGCACATTTGGGGAAGAGCAAAGCACTCTGCTGTCAGATTCAGCCCGACACGAATGCCGAAGCCACAGGGGAGATAGAGACTGTGAGGAAGTGACACACGGTAGAGCATTCTGTTTCGAATTTCATTATGGATTATGAAACGAAAGTCTAGGTTTGAACTTTGTTTTTTACTTAAGGTGGAAATGTTTGATATTTAAATCTTTGAAAATAAAACAAAGGAGGAATGGATTGCTTTAGAAAGTACAGATTTTTGGCAGATGTGAAACTAAGCACCTCGGTGTGGTGTGTATGGTTGCCTGTAATTGTGCAGGAGACCGAAAAAGAGGGAAAGAAAGGAGGCATATTTATGTGTGTGTTGTTGTGCTTTAGCGTGTCCTCCAACTGCGTTTCTGTGTGATCCGTCCATGTTTTTCTGCTAGTTACAGTGCAAACCTCAAGTAATCGAGCCTGACCACTTACCTTTCGTTTGTGCTGCTCGGCTGAACACTGGAACTTAGTTTGAAAGTCGCCCAAAACTCTGCCTGCTTTTCGTGTAAACAACTAAAGAAAGAAGAGAAAGAAAACGTGGCATGGGACTTAAAAACAGAGTGTTGGGATCAAGACTGGCTGCACTGGATCTTAATCGGTTGCAGAGTACGGCAGAGCGACGCAAATCAATCAGCATTACCTGAATATGAAGTCCCAGACATGGAGTCAAGCAGGACCCCTTCACGAGATCATCAAAGGCGTTTTCTTGGTTTCTTCCACCCTCAACTTGCTCTTTCTAATTAATATTTCCTCTTCTTGCTCTGAAACTGCTCAGCTCAGCCTATAAAGGGCCACACATCCCCCAGAATACAGCTCGGCACATGATCGCTATGCTTCCAACCAGTGCTGCTGACTTTCCCTTCATAAGCCCCTCGTGTGTCTTCTGAGCTCATTTGGAACACAACCACCGGGTCAGATGAATCCTACCAGCAGGACGAGTGGTCATGAGTATTTGGCCGAGGGAGCGGGTGAATGTGGAATCGCAGAGCAGTGACAGAGCTGTCCCTCCAGCCACGCCTGGCAATCAAATACAAATAGCAGAGAGGATATATGTGGAGAAGAGAAATGTTGTGAGGACACGTATTGCCAGACCAGCACATGTTCTCTTTCAAAAACAAAAGGAAATATAAAAAGGAAAAAAAGACGATTAATTAATTTGTTTTTGTTGTTGTTATTATTATTACATTGCTCCTTGTCTGAATCCAGACCCATTTCGACGAGCTCCCCCACCGCTGCTTGTTTTTGTATCTTTTCTTCCATGTGTTTCTGTAGCTCAAAGCCACGACTGCGTTTCTCTCTGGAGTCTAATGAACGTGATGTACCATGCACTATGAGCTTAGGGTGCTCTGGGCCTCTGCTGCCCAGGTAAACAAAGGCTTCCCAGACTACAGACACAGAGATCGGGCGCTATCCCAGCTTCCTCCTGCGTTCAGTGGATTACATTTCATCCTGGAGATGGGTGCTCCAAACCGTGGTTGTTATGCCGAGCCCCCCCCACGCGACACATAATCCCCGTAGTTTGAAAGAGCTCATAAATCAGCCTCTTACAATACATTGTAGAGGGAAAAATGTGTGCCCCTGGCATTTGAGATGGCACAATGCCAACCTACGAGCAGGCCAATGCCACCCTTTGTATTCAGTAGAGGAAAGAACAGAGACTGTTTGGCGTCTTGCTTGAGATGTCTAGCATCCCCACTCACTCTCCCCCTCCTTGTGTGTTTGAGTGTGTGGGCTGCTCCGTCCTTTAGTTGTTCTGTAATGTTTCAAATGTTCAAAATGCTCTTCCCTCATTGGCATTCAATTGTATTAGTATTGAACTTGTATCATGTAAATGCCTCCGCATCAATTGGCAGCTTTTGCTTTGTCGCTCTCCGATAGGAATGCACAATCCCACTTTTTTAATCCTGAAAGAGCTTTGGGTATTGGATGATAAGTACTGATCCAATACTCACTGTGTATTCCTGTATGTGTAAGGCAACATCAAGCTTGACCTAAACAATTATTTCTTAACTTTGTCCAACAAAATGCAACAGATAAATACATAGATATGAATATGCTGCATTGTTATTTGTCGTCAAATTAAAATAATTGTAGACCAGCAACTTGGAAAGAAATGTTAAAAGTCCACGGCAATTACAATTCAAATCCAAACGTTTTAATACAGCAACAAATTGGTGCAATTTAAATTCCAGCATATTACGGTATGTATATATTGTATAAACAGATAATTTAATTAAATGAATTGGCCCCATTTGTCATCGATTTCTAATATCAGTATCCGTATTGGTGCATCTTTAGTCTCCCATAAGTACAAATACAACAGGAGCAGGTCTCACACAAAGTTCAAACTGTTGTATTATTATGCACTTGAGTAGAGAAACCGAGGTCAGAGAGATGATCCTGTATTTCACACATATGTGGGTCATTATAATAAACTGGACATATCGTTGGTTCGTGCATTGTCTTTTGAATATCTTGTTTTGGGCTTTACTCCGAGATTGCGCTGAAGCGAGGTCGTTTATTTCTTGACGCCTTTTCCAGAATCTACCGTCAATCTTGTTTTTCTCCTTCTGCCAGGGAAGATCAATGTGTTTGAGTTCAAATTAGGGGCTAGTGCTAAACGGAGGATGCCAGGCATTGATGTTCTGCAGGCTCGTCAGTCAGGCCCGTCCTGGGAGAGAACGGCCAGTGGCCCGCTTCGGCCGATCAATGGCTCAATCCATCCAAACACTCTCCCACACGGCGTGCTCTCTTTGTCATCAATTTGTTTTTCTTCTCTTATCAGTACTTTGTGCTCAGGATTTTACCATTTATTTAACCGTACTTCAGAGCCCATGAAGATAATCATTACAGAACAAAAAATAAATAATGAATCGGTCTCTATAACAAAGCAGCTGTTTGACCTATGCACAATGGGTAATGGTTTAATGCAGCGATTCCCAAACTGTGGGCCGCGAAGGTACTGCAGGTGGGCCGCGAGAGGTCATTTACAATAAATAAATAAAATGTTTTCAATTTTGAAAAGTTTGAAATTAATATAAAAATATTTATGATTTAAATTACGTGTTATTCTTTTATCTGACCGCCAAACAAAACAATGTCAAATGGGGCGCCCTCTTATAGTATTAGTTTATGTTTTGATCAGAGTTGTGATCAGCGCCGCCGCTCCCATAACGTGCACTACGCGCTGCGCGTAGGGCACCAAGTCCTGAGGGGGCTCCACAAAATCGGCAACAAAAAAAATCCTCATAGTTATAATAATTATAATGCCGATATTATTTCAGTCTAGAAATATTAGGCGCCTTTTAGGCATGTACAGGACTGTCTCAGAAAATTAGAATATTGTGATAAAGTTCTTTATTTTCTGTAATGCAATTAAAAAAACAAAAATGTCATGCATTCTGGATTCATTACAAATCAACTGAAATATTGCAAGCCTTTTATTCTTTTAATATTGCTGATTATGGCTTACAGCTTAAGAAAACTCTAAAATCCTATCTCATAAAATTTTAATATTTCCTCAGACCAAGTAAAAAAAAAAGCTTTATAACAGCTGAGTGTTTGTCAAGGCTCAGGAAACCCTTGCAGGTGTTTCGAGTTAATTAGACAATTCAAGTGATTTGTTTAATACCCTACTAGTATACTTTTTCATGATATTCTAATATTTAGAGATAGGATATTTGAGTTTTCTTAAGCTCTAAGCCATAATCAGCAATATTAAAAGAATAAAAGGCTTGCAATATTTCAGTTGATTTGTAATGAATCCAGAATGCATGACATTTTTGTTTTTTTAATTGCATTACAGAAAATAAAGAACTTCATCACAATATTCTAATTTTCTGAGACAGTCCTGTATATCACAAAACAGGCAGAACAAGAGATATATTTAATCGCTCATTTCAAATTGGGCCGCGGCATTCTTGAGTTTGGGAACCGCTGGTTTAATGGTTTGCTGTTTTAATTTTAAAACATGCACTTGTGTCTGATATTTAATTGTCATTAAAATCATTAGGACAACTTAGCCTCCGTTCCTTTGTACATCGGGGCCAAGCTTAATTAGGTCAGAAAACATAATGTAGTGCATTAAGAATTGCTGCATCATTCATCACAGAGACTAATCCATTGTTTTTCTTTCCACCACTTCCCCCCCACCCTCCACCTTTCTTTAGCTAAGGTCAAGTCAACGTGTGCCCCCACATTCTTCGCCTGCGCTAATGGCGTCCATTGCATCATCGGACGCTTCCACTGTAACGGCTTCAGCGACTGTCCTGACGGAAGTGACGAGGAAAACTGCAGTGAGTCTCGCACAACAACTCATTCCATTGTTATCCAATTGTCTAATCATGGCGTGAGTCATAATCTGCTCCATCGGTTCATTCTGTATAAACGACATTTATTTAAAGACCGTGCTTACAAAACTCAACTGACATCCCAGCCTCCATCTTTGGTCGAGGATTTATTTTTAAAAAGCGAATATCTTTTAGTTTCTCCAGAGGGACAGCACACACATGATAGTGGAGGCAGATGTGGTCAGGAATTGTCACACTAATTTATTTTTTAAACCGTGTTACTTTTGTATGGCCTTAGTTGTTGTAATACCAGAACAGTATTGCTATACTTATTAAAACATATGTCCTTCCCTTCAGAAGAATGTCATTCTATAAAGGTACCTTGTTGCTGTCCCCTCCACTCAACATCAAATCCTGCGTTTAGAACGGATAATAATCGAGGTGACGAGTTATGAGTGGGAAATGTAGCAGATTCTTCTTTTACATTAACAAGGAAGTCTGAGTCATTTTTTGCTTGCATCACTTAAAACTCCTGAGTCTGCACCCTTGGGCCTAGCTTTGCCTCCTATGCAGGTTATTACACATATTGAATTGAAATGATGGACAATGGGAACACCGGGGTGCAGGCGTATTGTTTTGTCCTCACATGACCCCATCCCTGCTTTCTCATTGGGAAAGTGCATCACGCCGATCACTCCCCTTTGTCAGAGCAGTGTTCCTTCGCCTGCAGGGCACCGCGCTCACAAATCTAATCTGGTCATTTAAATGGAGCTTTTGCTCCACGCTCCCAGCACAGAGTGCGTCAGCACTACGTTATCGTCTGGCTCGTCTCACAAGATACATTTGCCTCATTTCGCAGAAGCTAAAGCCCAGAACATAAAAGGAAGTGAGAGTGCTGGGCAGGATTTTTAAAAATCTTTCAGTTAGATTTTTATCGCCCTCACCAGATCGAATAATTTACTACTCTAACTTAGTGTTTTTAATGTTTTACTTCTGCTCCAAAATTCCACATGACAATGTAATACCCATGATCTTCTCTTACATTTCATCAAATCATCAAATCAGCTCTTACTGTAACCCTGTTTGAACTCACACTTGACCCTTGACCTCTGCCCTGTCCCAACCACAGCAGGCAACCCGTTGGTGTGCTCGGAGGCTCGCTTCAAGTGTCGAAATGGCCACTGTGTAGACCGCAGCTTCCTGTGTAACGGCCAGGACAACTGCCATGACAACAGCGACGAAGAGCTCTGCCTAACGACAGCAGGTCAGTCATTGGAAATGATCATGTGTGCTGGAAAGAAAGAGGGAATGGAAACATCTAGTGAAGGGCAGACTGAGGAGGAGGAGGAGGGATTAGGGACAAAGAACAGGGAGTTGTCGCAGAGCAGAGATGTTCCTCACACCCTTATTTCAAACTGTCGTTATTGAGGCATTTATTGGTTACCTGACAACTTCACAGACAGAAGCCAGCGAGAGGCAAAACTACAACACTCCTGTCTGCACGTTGAGTTGCTGCAGCAGAACATTGTGAAATGATGAAGCAAATTAAATCATTAACCTACAACCAGAACATGTAAAGTAGGATTGTAATTAGCAGGTTATTCGTCTTAGATGTTAAAGTTCAGCAGGACTAAAGTATAAAATGCCAAGCGTCATGCGAAAATAGCAATATAAATTATGTATGTAGTAATAAGTAGCAGATTAGATATAATAATATGAAACAGTTATACCTCACATCTACATGATATGTAAAACATATATGACACTATCTATCACTTCATAGAGTTTAAAGGCATGTGGTTTAACAATAAATTGAATTTAGATTCATAATTTGTGATAGGATTCAGATTTTAATTTGAGTTTGTTTACTTCGAATTTCATGAGTGACACATGCAAACAATCACCAGTTACGGTAACATGTACTGTTATTACACAAGAATTGTGATGTAAATGATCATATTTTATGGGGGATTTTAAAGTATAGTGTAAAAAACACAGACTAGAAGTCCAGATTCAATGTGTCAGAAGTAGCTGCAGAGACACCAATTATTGAGGAGCTCTGCAAAAGAATTCAGAATAAGTGAACGCTTGTGGATCCAATATGTACAGCTTGTTTATTAAACTGGATAAAATGATGATAGGGGATTTGGAAGAGTGTGTCACTCAATATCATCGGATGTTCCTGAAAACATCACTTAGCTCATGATTCAAGCCTCGGACGGATCTGACGATGTGTGCTGCTATGAACATTCCTCTCTCGGACGTTTTGACACACATTGAACACACCATTGCATCATTATTGTAACGTCGTGAAATGAAATGGTATAGATGGCATTGTGCTGACTCTGCATTGTAACACAAACAAACAGTGTTGTCCTCCCTGACAGTGAGTCTGACTGCTGGTCCAGTGTCTCTTATTCACTGGCAAGATCCACTTCCATTACATCTGGCCCGGCCTTGTGGCGCTCTCACTTCCTGCCGCCACGATGGCACACCAGTCAGCTCCGCTGTGCTTCCACTGGCAGCAATCCTGACGTGGACCCCGCTGTCAGCATTTTTGTCTTGTGCATCCCGATCCTTCTGTGTAGGTCTTGCTGTCACACTGATTTGCTCTCTCAGAAATAACAAAACAGGATAAGTGTGGGGTCCAAAAAAAACTGTCAGTGTCTGTAAGCCCACGAGGCAGTAATGTTATTACCAACGCTGCGATAGGCCAAGTCAGCAGAAATGGGAACTCAAGAGGCAAAACGTGTCGAATAAACAGGAAAGGAGCGTGGCAGTCCCACATTAAACTTCAGAATATGAACACAGTAAATCCTGCCGAGACCATTTATTCCTCTGAAATGAAATAAAACAGTTTATCACTTTCCTAAGGCTGTGAGAAATAGCTCTGATCTGACACTATTGACAAACTACAGATCGGTTAATGGTCCCAGCAGATCATTATTTTACTCATTATAATTTAGCCCGCTAATGTATGATTACCCCACAAATCTAAATGTGATAAGCTAACCCTAATGAATCTTCTGTTTTTATTACCCGATAAGTGAAGCTGAGGACATTTGTTTTTTTAATTCATTGTTTTCCTTGCGTTAGTAGAGAATGAAAGAAGGAGTGCCTCCATCAGCACTAGGTCATCCTTCTCAGGCTCAATGCTGAGCCACAGCATGCTGAATAGAGCTGTATAGTGATACAGAAATATGGATTCGGATCTGAGTCCACTGAACTCCATTTCCTCGTTGACAAGTGACCAATTTCAACTCCAGTGCTCGCAGCATGTATCTGTGTGTGAGTTGTTATGGCATCTGAGGCTCGGGGGCTTGTGTTGGATGCTGTATGAACAGCTCGCTGTTTGCAGAAAGCCTAATATGGGATTCATTTGAGGAATGTTTGCTTCTGTTATACACAATAAAATATCACGGTAAACAAAATTAGCAATAATGATCTGGCAGAGAACATTTTGAATCAGTTACACTCAGATACATCATATCATGAAGGGTTGGTGCTCAGTGAGGATAGAAAGAGTGATTTATGATTTTTTTCATGTTGCCAGACAGCAGAACAATTATTATACTCACTTTCGACAGAAATAAAGTGTTGTGCAATTATTTAAGAAAAAGGCCTGCTATGGCCGGCTGAGAGGTTCCTCAGACCGCCTCTGTTTCTAAAATGTTGTAAGCGGTCCAATAATAGAAGACTAAACATATTTCAGTATCTTTCAGCTATCCAGCAAAGTAATGTTTATGTTCTCAAGGGCTTCCATAGAAATGAACCAGCGAATGACCCAAATGTTCTCCCGCTTGTTTGCAACTAGTGTAGCGCTGCATAAAGTACGACGAGTGTTGAGCAGTTCAGTGCTCGGTGTTGTCGTGAGGAACAGCAGCGTTCTCTCCTTTGTTCTTTGTTCCTTTTATTTTGTAACATCAGCTTCCGCACTTTGGAGGGAGGGAAGGCATCACTGGGGTTTGACTCTCTGCCGTTCTTTTCCTTATGAGCTCTCTCTCACGCACAGACACACACACACACATATACACACTCTATGACCTATTCTTCTGCTCTGACTTTGCCTCTCTTCATAATAAGCAAGCAGAGACCTGCAGGTGACAGATACGCGTACAATATCCGTTCCAAGACACCTCAGCACAGCATCTCCTTCCTCACTTTCTCCCCAGCCCTGTCCCTCCTCCTCTGTTCAACTCCTCTTCCTCATCCTTATTCCTTACCCATAAATACTTGCTTCAGTGTCTCCACATTTGGCTCCTTGATTTGAATAGTCTAGTGAGAGATCAGCCTGTCAGCGGACAGATCATCTAACACGTAGCATTAAGACCGACAGAAGCAGCACCCTGCTCTTAGCTTCTTTATGCCTGCAGTGCTTTTATTCCGCATCAGAGTGATTTCAAACAATTAGGCACAGTTAGACACAAGCGGCAGCACAGAGCTGCTTTTATCGTTGATCGTTTTATTTGATGGGTAATTGATTTTTTAGTAGAGAGGAAGCAAAGTGGCAAACAGTGCAATTTAACAATACACAATCTTCTCCGAATGCATCGGTGCAATCATCGCACAGTGAGACAGAAGAGTTGGCATGAGAGCCTGTAACCGATAACGGAGAGAAAGAAATGGATGGCACACCACATCAACATAAGACAGTGAACCAGAAAAGGAGTCGCGGGGAGCAATAAATAGCAATGGGCAGCAAGATGGAGGCCAAGAGAGTCAGGTGATTTGGTAGAGAAGGGCAGGATTTTAATAGAACTGAGCGAGGGATAGCGATTAGCCGAGAAGGATGAGAGCATCCGTCTCTAGACGAGCCCGAGGCCGAATAATGTAACTCTGGAGATAGAAATGACAGGAAAGTTTTGCAGAGCTGAGCTCCTCATTGCTCTCGCTGGTCTGCCGTGCTCCTCACAGCAGGGGATGGAGAGCAGTGACGGAGCACAGTGCGATGCGAGAGGGATTGTTCTGCATATTTAATTCCCAAAAATCAACTGCGACCTCCAGAAGAAACTTCCTGAAGGTCACGGGGCTCACGAGGTCTAAAGACTCAGTATGAATGTGACGAGCACAGAAGTTGAAGCTTCTGTCAAAGAGTCTGAGCATCCCGCTCGAGTCATTCAAGAAAATTAATTGATTTAAAATGCAGACATCAGCGTCTCTCATAACGCATTAATTAACACATGTAGACAGAAGAGTGGTGTGTGGTGACTGTGGGAGTGTGTGATTCACTTTGAATCTCTTCTATCTCAAAGAAGCTTCACCTGGGCCTCTTCCTGAACTGAAGTCGCTTTGAGAGGGGGACCAGAGTGAGGGGAAGTGGAGGCGGCGTGAAGGTAGGAACAGAGGCCTCAAGGATGGGTTGAGGCCTTCAAAAGTGTGAAATGTGAAAGATAAGGTCTGCTTTGTGGAGTCATAAGCATCATCTGTGTTTGTTTTGGTTTGGTTGTTTGTGCATCGGTTCATTTAGGAGACAACACACAAAGGTCTAAATGATGTTGTGTTCTAAGTTTCACAATGTGCTGTAGCTCTTCCACATCACATGGGGAAGACTTGTTTTTTCACAGATATTTACTTTAACAAATCCTCGGGAAGACTGCACGGCTCACAAGTACTTTGAAACCATCAAACCATCTAAATTACAATACATTATAAACAAAATGATGTACGGTCTGTCTGAAAGGTATCTTGCGTCACTCTTACGACAACAGAAGCACTCCCAGGGTTCGGCATTTGTTGACACATTGCTTCAGTGTGCACTGGGTCGTGTGCCGATTTCGGAAGTGTAACTGCCACCGCACATTATGTTCACATCAGAGTAATCATTGGCCTCGAGGTCCTCAGAGAACTGTCAGTCAGAGGGAGATGTTGGGCAACGAGCTGACAATTAACATGAGTCTGCGACATGAGTAAACTGTCACAAGATTGTCAGACAACATCACCCGTGACTCTGATTGGTTTGATGAAAAAGTACGTCGCGTACTCTACAACGTCTAAGAGCTGCAGAATGAAGTGTCAGCAAAACATGTTGGGTAACGTGACCTGTCCGGTTCTGTTGTACATCCTGATGAGCCTGTCAGCGAGAGGGACTTGTGTCACAGTGATTAATCAAGGGAATTTGGCTTCTTGTAACAATTTCTGCCCAACTAAAACATTAATATGACCATAAGCTGTATTCTGTCCACTATCGCCACACAGCCGCAACAAATGCCTTTAACCTTCTGCTTTATGAATGGAGCGCCGCTCCCCGAGAAGTAAAATCCTTCCTTTTAAACTCCAGGGATGCTCCCTTCCCACAGAGAGTAATCTGCAGCCTTCTTTGTGTTGTATCCTCCTCAAGCCGGGTAAGAAATACTCCGTAGATCCACTAGCGCTGCATCTGTGGTTTTGACATGAGCACTGTGTTCAGCAGCCTCACTTCACAGCCCTGCTATTTACAGGGCAAACACACACCAGCAATGCAGACAGCGTGCAGTGACGGCGTCCTGACACCCAGCAGTAACTCCTGCCTCTCCATTAGCGTCACCAGGAACCTTGACAACAGTATATAGTGTCAGTCTGATGTAGAACAAATAAAGGACGTCATAGTGATGAAACGCCTCACTCTTGGTATCCTTTTAGCTTGCTAATAGTTTCTCACTCGGCCGCGTCCTCCCGGGATGATTGCTGCCAGACTTTGTGCCCGTACAATCCAGGTGCTATAAATTAAAATGACAAGTTAATCGATTTAAATGTTTTGTGGTCGGGACGTGTGTGACGCTGAGATGGCGGTCTGTTCGTGGCCTTCGTCAGGAGCCCTCGGAATGCTGGCAGAGAGAGAAATCTGTGGGAGGGAGCGTGAAATGGCGCGGGGGAATATAGTGGCAGTCGACGGAGGTGTGGGAGTGGAACGTAATGGTGCCAGTTCATCAGAGCCAACGCACACTTGTCAGGCACACTTAGGGGGAGGTTGCACATGTCGCCGCCCATGGATTTGAACTCTGGGACACTTTCAGGTTTTTGCTTTTGTGAGCCCGAAGCATGTTCACAGAGCAGCGCTGAGGCGGCTGCTGGTGCCCCGGAGAGGACGGCCACGCCGTCGGCGAGGCGCCGTTAGCTGCTGCTGACAACATGAAACTGATGGGGTGCTGCTTCCTACTCCTGTACATTTAAATTGTAGATTTAATTGTTTTCCATTATTGGGAGAGTGCATTTTAAGAGTGGACTTCTGGCAGTAGCAATTAGGATAATATACTATATATATATAATTTTTTATTTTTCTTTATCTGACAATAAATCCTCACATATTTCATTTCTAGTCATCTGTTACCTCCCTCCCCCCCACTCTCTCTCCCTCCCACTCTCTCTCCCTCCAACTCTCTCCCTCCCTCCCACTCACCAAGGCTAAGTGTCATTTCTTTCAGAGCTGCTATTGTTTAAGGGGCCTTGTTGCCATTAGCATGGGGAGGCGTGGGGGGGGGGGGGGGTAACCAGTCTGCGTGAATCATCCCCGTCCTTGAATCAGGACCAGGCAGCCATTTCTGTTCAGGCTCCTATCTTTATTCAGTCACCATGGTGATGGTGGTCAAGTGACGACCTGCACCCGCAGACTTTAGCTCTACTGTTGCTATTGGGGAGAGTTGGACTTCCTTTTTTTTTGCTGGTGTGTTTTTATGTATGTTTTATGCGTGGGTGCACAGGAATTGTTTTCCATCACTTCTTGTTGACCACACTTCCACTTTAATAACTTTCTTGAAAGATGAATCCAAGGAAAGAACAGGTGCTCTATCATCAAATAATAATATAACACAAGTGTCAATCTCTTGTTTGTGTTAGCTTAGTCCGTTATCGCTATGCAGCAGCCAAAAGCATTGAATCATGAGAAATAATCAGTTTGAAACCATGAGATGACCTAAGTAGCATTGTAAAATGTAAAACCCCAAAAGGACATCAATCAGCTCATCAGCTCATGGATTTCTGCTTCTACAAGCTTCACATTTGCATCAAAGCAGTTTATGCCTGGCCTCATTTGTAACATTTCCCTGTTCCATCGGCACTTGGCTTGAGAGACGTGGCCCTCTGGCCCCTCAGTACACACTCACTGGTTGGCTGACAGCAGAAAGGAAATGTGTTTGTGTTTGTGTTTGTGTTGTGTTTGTGTGTGTGTGTGTGTGTGTGTGTGTGTGTGTGTGTGTGTGTGTGTGTGTGTGTGTGTGTGTGTGTGTGTGTGTGTGTGTGTGTGTGTGTGTGTGTGTGTGTGTGTGTGTGTGTGTGTGTGTGTGAATGGGGATGCCTCTGTCTAAGCCTTTTGGTTCTCTGCATCTAAATCCTCCGTCATTAACTGCACCTCCACTCTTTTTACAATACACTCGCTGTTTTATAAAATTGTGCCTGCCTACTCTGAATTGTGCAAACTCCAGTGAGCCTCACAAGGCCGTTATCTTTACAATATCCTCATAAAGAAAGAGCAACATGTGTTGGGGCTGCACCAATCCCGCTGTTGACTGCTCATTACTAGTCACACTGCTAAAGGAGTCAATAGATGTGACGTACTCTGACTACTTCTTTGAAAAAAAAAAGACTAATATAGAAGTCTTCAAAAGGTTCAGTGTGCATTTAAAATAATTAAAAAGGAAAATATAAGGACTTCTTATACAAGTTTTTTCGAAGAAATGTTTTCCAAAGTTTGCACAAGAGAAGTGAAAATGCTGTTATTGCATTTTTAAATTGCATTAAGTTAAAAATGGAGAACATTATCAGCAAAGAGCTGCACTGGATATGAATTCATTTTCCTTGTATGACTGTCATGAATTTTGGAGAAATGTTGCATTACTTTCAAGAGACGGTTATGTATGTGCCCAGAGTTCAATTTAATTCTCCCCCCACAATTATTCTGACTATATTATCTTTTTCTTCGGGCATGTCTAATGCAGCCATGCAGAGTCACTTAAAAGCTGCATGGCTGCACTATAAATTGCAGAAAGACTGGTGTAAATATAAATATAAAATGTGAGTAATCTACACTGGGATCAGGTGCATCTTATCAAAACAAGTGGTTCCATAAATTCCTCTCTCTTAGGTTCCCACTTAATGGCTGATACGTTGCAAGGGGTTTGAATGACTGAAGACTTCTTCCCGTCTCATTGCTTGATTACCGCTTTTTCTTTCCATGCATGATTTCGTCATGGTAACCTGACAGTAACTAATTCAGTATTACATATTACAAAGAGGCAGCTTGATCCCCACAAGCATCTACAAAAGTGGCAATACATCAAAATGGTGCGCAGCTATTACGAGTAAACCGCGGGACACCCGTGAGTGATGCATTAGGTGCCAGCCAGCTCTCGCTATGATGGACCGGGTTATTTTCTGCAAATGCTTTTTCTGACAATACCGTGTTCATTCACCAGTGATATGTACGGCTGAGCCCAAGGTGCTGCTCGACAGAGAAAGAGCCGTGCCAATTATAGATGGTGTGATGGACTGCAGATATTCGTTTAGGTGGTGATAGAGGGGGGGGGGGGTCTGTGTGTGTACGTGTCTGTGTTTATGTGTGTGTATGTGTGTGTTTTTGTGTGTCTGTGTGTGTATATGTGTTTTGGAGGTGTACATGTATCCATCAGGGAAATGCAAAAAGAAGGAGGCTTTAGTGGAAAGGAGGAAAAAGAAGAGTGCCCTGGAGAGAGAAAAGAGGGATTGCATCTCAGAGACTGTGAGAGGTAGAACTGTTGGAGGATGGTGAGAGGGGGAAGGGGTTCAATAAGGGATGAAAAAAAAGAGTCAAATGTGAATGTAAAGACGATGAAGCGGAAGTAGAATGGAAAGCACACGGGAGAGAGTGATAGAAAGCAAGAGAGGAACTGATGGAGATGAGGGATTAGGGAGAGTGGCAAAGCCATTGAGGAAAACATAACAAAAAAATCCAATCTGGATTCATTGTGTAACAAGACAGGGAATCAAGGGGGAGCACGAAGAAGTGGAAGGAAACGGGGAGATAGACGCGGTAGCTGGGGATGATGTCATGGATGCCGGTAGAGGGAGAAAACCCCCTAAAGACAGGGCCTGAGGTGAGCAGGACATATGGTATCTGCAGAGTGATCACGCAGAAACCTTTGAAACAGGAAGTGCAGTGAAACAGTGGAGCTGCATGTGGAACAGGAAACAATACACCGAGTGATCTGGACGAGCTGATTGAAGTGGAGCCACGGTGGTGAGGTGGGAATGAAACAAAGCAGAGCAGATGAAAGAAGCCAGCAGGTAGGGATGAAAACGGCAAACAAAATGGAGAGCTGGATTGTGAGCGATGACGAGCGATTGGAGGGAGGTGAGGAAGACGACAGGGAATGAGATTTTGAAGGAGGTTTTCCTTGAAGCTCAGAGACTGAAGAGGGGGCTTGGAAGAGTCCCTGGATGCAACAGTGCTCTCATTACTCACTGGATTCTGCACCATCTTTCTCAATTGCAGCTTTGTCTTTCTTCTTCTCATTGCTCTCTCTCATCCGCCTCTCGGACTCATGGGCCATTCACTCCCATCTACTTCTCTCGGTGTTGGCATTTGTCTTCCCTCCCCACCCTGTGCTCATCACTTCTCTTCACTAGTTCCCCTCCTCGTGCCCCACTGTCCTGCCTCCTCTCGTCATGAGCGTTCTCCTCTCGCCTCTGCTCTTCTGCGCTTGCTTCCTCGGGCGGCCTGTGGTCGTTATGTTCAGATGGGCAGGGCTTACATGCAACGCTCTGCTCCTGCTCCATAGCTGTTTTGTTTTCCTTTTCAACATCCGCCTCATCTGTTGTTTTCTCCCTGCCTCGCCCATTCTTCCTCTTTATGTTATTCTCATTGTTTGATACTGTCACATGGACACCCACATGCTAGAGGCATGTGAACAACCACGTGAAAGCGAAGCGGTAGGGAGAAGAAAGCGATACGGTGAACACTAAAACGAGATTTGTGTGGTGGATTTCACCTCTGCTCCTTCTCAAGCAGCTTTGTTTGGCGGAGAGTACGAGTGCTCCAGGGCCACCGTGTGCAGATCTGTGGTAAACAAGTGTTGCTGTTGCAGTTTCCAGTTGCAGCAAAGATGCAGAGAGGAAGAAAATATGCTGTGCACAAAATGCATTGCTCTCACAACCCAAGAAAAGGTTTTAATTATTGTCACATTCTAAATAAAAGCTGATTCTTATCTTTTCAATTCTTGATAAAATACAAATATTTTGTTAAATTCTATAAAATTCCGAAACAACATGACCCCTTTAGTGATATCGACAGTGTCGTCCATCAATGTGTGTGTCCTCTTATGAATTAGTAGTTAAGTTTTCACCAGTAAAGTAGATTTGGGAACCATCAGTGACAGATGTTTTGTTTTGGTTGTGGTATTAATGATCCTTCACAGCGCTTCGATTTCATATCTGACGAAATCCATTGCATGCTGCTCCGAGTCTTATATAATCTCAGATCTGTTTTGGATGTTTTTATTTTAACTGACAGTGTAGCAGAACCGTCATCAGCGACATTGGAACCACAGTCATAAAGCACTTATATCATTGGTGGTGATGCTGTAATCGTCCCTCTTTTTTCTAAATGTTTTTTATTTGACTTACTCACATAAAGATAATTGCCCTTTGACATTTCCACTGTTGATGGTTGATGAGTGTATTTAGCAACGTCATGGCTTTCCATAAACGCTTTTAAACAACGTAGCTGTGGTAAGATATTGATGGGGCTGCGTTTCTGTTTTATATGTTGAGTATGAGAGTGTGTGTTATGGCACATCAAGTGTTACTTGCTCTTGTTGACATGATCAGGATTTATAATGTGCATTTGAGCAAATTGATGCGCCAGACTTGGGTCAGTTCTTTGTTTGTCAGTTGACAGAGCAGGAGAGCATTTCAAAAGGGTTTCATACAATATAGGAGAAAATAAATCACAGTTCAAGTAGCTGCCTCTGCAGGAGGAAACTAAATTAGAGAGACTTTTCAGCCCTCTATGAGGAATTCTCACTTAGCTGTCAGCCAGATGCTCAGATTCTGAAACCGGCCTCATTTGTCAACAAGAATCTCAAATGAAAGCGTATGAAAGCTAATAGTTCCCTTTATTTCTGTGTGATTATTAGATTTGGAATAATCTCTATCTTTCAGATGTTTAAATAAGACAGAAAACAACACAGTGTAGCTCCATAGTTCTTTAGAGAGCTTTTTTTCTGCCAAGTGGCAAACGTTTGACTCGTATTGCCTGTAAAGGCACCTCACCGTGGCTATAATGTGCATCTATTTACTCATTTTAATTGTTAAAAAAGTATTCTGAGACTTTGCTTTGAATGTGTTGAGCTATCGGCGATTTCCTTGGAGTCCTTGCACAATAGATGTGGATGTGCCGCCTCAACAGGACAGCTTTTGTGTGCTCTTTTATCATTACTAGCCTAGTTTCTCAAAGCAGCATCCTCCAGCTCCGCCACTGGGAAACATTTGTATTCACAGAAATAGCAAAACTCAGGGCAGACGTGTTCTCTTTTTCTCCTCTTCAAGTTACATCTTCTTTCTAACAACATCTTTTTTGAGAGTAGTATTCATGTTTTAAACTCATATCCCCCCCCCTGTGCAGCCACATTTCGTCCTTGTTATGGTCTCCTGTGTCTCATACATACTGACTTTTAGAATTGTGAGTTGTGATTTTTAAGGTGACAATAAAGTAAACTGCACATGCAGCTCCAGGGCCGTTGTGAACGCCATATATTAAAATAGGAAAAAACACTTTGGCTTTCTCAAGTCTCAAAGTTATTTGAATAGCATTATTCTGTTTGTAAAAACATACCTTACATTACACTGACTTCAAAACATGTCACTCTAAAAACTTGTATTTTTATAGTTTTAGCGTCTAGTATATAATATCTGCTTTTTAATCCTGTAATTGCATCTGCGGAGGTGGTGCCTCAACACAGAAAGCCTCCACAGTGCGCTACATGATCACCGTCCCTCACTCCGTATCAGATGACTCCCTCAGACCTCTGATGATGAAGAGCTGGAAGCGGCGTTATTAATTAGATGGGCATCGAGTTGACACACTTGTACTGTGTGCTACGGCTTGATGTGTGGTCTGCCTCATCTGTGGCTGAGTGGGCTGGAGATTGTGTTTCTGTGTCATAGAATATGTGCACGCCTGCCTGAGCCTGGTGCTGATGGATGGGAACCAAAATAATCGTGCATATTCTCAAAAGCATTCATTACAGAGACAAACGAGCGAGTGCACGGACGAGCATCAATTATGTTGCAAATGATGCGGCGTAATTGTACGTTAACATATACTGTCTGTTATTGATTTGCAGGAACCCATTAAAAGAGGCTCCTGCTGAGAATAAGGCGTGTAAAGGATCCCCAGGCAGAGACACACTGAGTTGGCTGATACAAGCTGGGAAACAAGCATCTGGGAGGGAGACCGAAAAACAAACATTCATTGAGATTTAGTGATCACACGGAGGAAAGAATGCTGTCGGTAAAGATTAACAAAACAACTAATGCGTGGGAATGCAAGGATAGAAATGAGAACATTATATTGAGCAAGTAAGCTGTACACTAAGGTATGGACAAATGATCTTCCTTTCCATTTGTAAAGGTTAAACACACAGCGAGCCGTATTTCTTAATTCCTGCCAATTAGCCAGGGCTCTTGTGCATGTCGAACACACAGGATAGTACGTACATCATGGATTTAATGTGTGGTAACCCATCAGCAATAGGAAGAGTTATATTTTCTTCTGGTTAATGAAGCTTTCGGCGTTGTAAATAGCCGGGGGCAAGAGGGGACAAAGGACTGTTTGATGTCCGTCACATCTCTGCAATTCATGGAACATTAAACTGTTCACTCTTTTTGGTTTTCTAAAAAACATCAGTCAGCTCTTTCCAGCTGGGGACTTCCCTTGATGTGTGGGAGGATCTAATGTACGTGCAGGGAGAGAGAATAAGACACGAGATAATGATTGGCCTGAGATAATAGCGGAGGAGAATGCAAAAGAGCAGACAGAGATGGTGACACACGCAGTGTACCTTCTGGTGGCAGACCAAGATTCCTGCGAGGATTTATTTGCTGTCCCCTCCTCATTTTTGGGAGCACAGTCCCCATGTTTAGACCGCACAGCATGCATGACCTCCGTGTCTTCTCTTATGTAAACGTCTTGTCTCAGAGAACGCTGTGGGATCAGCCTTATCTCTGACCTCCAGGTCCCAGCCCCCCCCATTGGCACTGATCCCCAATCTTTCCACGCTTCCTCAACCCAAACGGTCACAATCGGAGCAAATATGTACGAGCTGCACAGCTGACCACCGTGCTGCACTTCGAATCACCGAGACAGGCCCTTGATTCTACTCTGGCTGAACACAGATATGGGCAGCAGCTGTAGACCTTCAGCTGTTGTTGTTGTTGTTGTTTGACTTTGATAAAAGACGTAGGGGCGCCTCGCGCTTCCACCAGCTTGACCAGGCCCATTGTTGAAGGAGAGGGTATCAGACGGTGGAATGAGCATTAAGGGTCTCGCTCTGCTTCCTAACCGGGAGAAAAACCGGGCAGAACTAAAGCCATGGCAGGACTGGCATTGTGTGTGTGTCTCCACGGCCTTTTCATTCTTCTTTACAGACAACGTTTGCGTGTCAGTATCTCCATCATTGTGTGTATGTATTCTGTACTGTGTGCGTCTGTGTGGGTCTTTGGAGGGTTCAACCCACTGACTCCCCTGTGCTCTTCTCTTCTCTTAGCTCATTCTTATCGGAGCGTGGCCTTCCAGGATAAAGTGGGCCTGTCATGGGGGGGGGGGGGGGTTAGCTGCTGTTCACTGTACCTTTAAAAGATAAGCCTTGAGTAGGCTGTCCACGCTGGCCTAGCCTTTATTTTTTCACCATATTACTTTATGCAACAATATATTGTTTAATAGTGATCTAAAAGTCAGTTGTTGCCAGGTTTGATGTATCTTCAGTGATCCAAGTGATATAATTGTATGCACAATAAATCGAAGTAGAGCATACCTGGATTTATTGGACAACTCTTCCGTTTTCATCATCGTAATTAAGAAAGGTGTGAATTATTGTTGTCTGTGTGACTATGGTCTGCTCTGAGAACTAAATGAAAGACTCTCAACTGGAACTTCACTCACTGAAACGCTGTCTCCACTTGTCACCAAGAGGGTACATTCTTTGTTTGCTCATGCATGTGTGTGTGTGTGTCGGCCTGTGTCAGTCCTCAGGTGCACAGATTGTGATTTTCCCAGGTGAACAACACCATACGGAGCGCTCATGAAAGACCATTCTGGGCCATCAGCCATGTGTGTGTCTGGTTTGATTGTTACATTAAACCTGCTGCAGTGCTCGAGCTTTTACTTTCAATGCTATGAAAAAATGCAATACACATTATGTTGAGTATTTGGAAGTAACACAAAAAAGATTTAGATTTTACACAAACAGTAAAAACACGTCACATAATGCTCACAATTTTGGTTTCACTTCCGGTCTTACTGTAAAAGTGTTATAACGACAGCACGAACACAAAAAGCTGCACCGCTGTCAACCAGCTTGAATCTCATCTCTAAAGACGCCGGCCACCTGTGCACTTTGGGTCAAGCTCGGCGAGTGGCAGCTCGAGGAAGACTGATGGCCTACCTGCCACTCACCTGATCGATACAACTGACATCTGACAACTGACGGGCAGCTCGCACGCTCAACTTAAAGCAAGCAGCAATAACTGTGCATTCATCTACCGTGCATTCATCCTTCGGTTGAGCGGGATATTACAGGTCTATATAATTGTTTTTATCAATTAATAGTCCTTTGCTACACCCAAGTCATCATTTGTAAGCGTAACACATTTGTTTGGGTGGATTACTCAGTAGAACTACAGCGCTTTCTTATCAGTGTAGTCAAGAATGCAAGTGTATAATGAAAGGATTTACAACATGTTATTATTTTCCTGCTACGTCTGTAGACCTCCAAGGTCTTCTTGCCTCTGGACTCGTCATGAATGCATCTCCAGAGAAGATGTTTTCAAAGCATTTCCAGCTCAGTGTAAACACCATGTAACAATATCAAGAAATGACCAAGAAGAAAGCAAGTTTCATTGTGATGCATTGCCAATTTCAAAGATGCCTCCCTTCTCGACAAGTTGATGATCTCACAGCATTGGAAAGAATGAAACCCCCTCAAAGAAGCGTGTGTGTTTTGGAAAGTGTTTGGTATTATGCCCAGTGTCCAGTGTGAAAGCATCATTTGCTGATCCACTCAGACACATCCTCCTCCTCCTCATCAAGCAGGTCAGGTTGTCTCTGTACTATCTACTTCTTTAGTTGACCTTGTACTCGACTTCTAATGAATGCAGCTTATTTTAGAGGCCAGCTGTGAGGGAAAGAAAATGTGTTCTTTTACTTTGAATTTAGGGTTTTAATGCTTAAGGCTGCTCATCCACATAAGACATAATATTGTCCTCTATAGGACACACAGTAGATGCATATTAAAGCAGGGTATTTCATCGCACCACTGTGCTTACATCATTCTGTTCTCACGGATTTTAACGTTATATCGTATCCTTAAATCCTCCTTATGACAGGAATATTATGTTTCAGAGAAGAAGAAAAAATCCATTCATTTCACATGACACACACATTCTTTATTTTCTCATTCTTTATTTTCACATGTGAGTCTCCTGAACCTCCTAATGCTTTGTGAATGTCAGCCTGAGCTTTTCTTACACCTTCAATCCCAGCTGGTGATACTTCTGTGTTGTATGAAATCACTAAATACAGTTTTCCCTCAACAGTCAATCGTCTCCTATCGGCCCGCTGTCCCCCAGGCTGTCAGATGAGTCAGTGTCTCTATGACTCCTGCACGTCAGCCTGCCTGCTGTTCTGTCGATCTAGCTGCTGATTACAGTTTATAATGGTCTCATCCTGAAGAGGCTGGTTGAAGCCTGCTAATGCACACTGGCCTGAATAGGATTCCTAGTCTTATCGCTCAGCTCCATCACATCATGGCCTTTGTGTGTTATCTGTCTGTGCACATGCGTCAGGCGTATGCGAGTCTGTGTCCACTCTCAAGCCAGCCTCCTCCCCTTTCTAACTCACCTTTTGGCCCCAGAGAACAGTTGCCATGGTGATGGAGTTCCCCGTCATTTGGTGGGAGGGGATCTGAGTCAAAGCCTCTCGGCGATCCTGAACCCTCCCCATTCTTCCTTTTCCTCCATGAACATATACCCTTCACAACCACTAAAAGGGTTTAGAAAAATAATTGATGGTTCCACTGCTGTGCCTCAGCTGAAGCATGCAAGTTGTTACAAATAGAACAATGAATGGCACGTCTTTGAACAATGAATGACGCTTCTTTGTCTTTGCAGTTTCTATGGAGTCTGATTCTCTGTGAAACACAAGCAAGCGTGATATTCAGAGCCCATCGTGGTGCAGTGACCTCCGTGTGTCTGCCTGGCAAACGCACAGCGATGACAACACACGGTGAAGTCACTGCACATAAAACCCACAACATGTCATGCAGCCATGAGATGGAATCGATCTTGTCATCTGGGGTCGGCTGTAGCTCGGTGGGGAGAGCGGTCGTCCCGTAACCACAAGGTACCCGAGCCAGACACCGGACCCAGTTGCTTCCCGGGCGCTTCGCTGCAGCCAACTGCTCCTCCTAACTCAGGACGGGTCAAATGCAGAGAAGAATTTACCCGCGGGGATCAATAAAGGATATATTATTATTTATTATTCATCTGACTCTTGGCAATAAAGCAAAAGAGCATAAGCTTATAATGTCAAAACTATTTTTTTATTGAATTTGACTTCTGTGTCAAAACCCACCCCTTTTAGAGGTATAAGAAAGTAGATACGACAGAAATGTTTCTATACGCACATACACACTGAACTGGATCTGCATATGTTCACAGACATACAGGATGCCGACTCTATTCAAGGTCGTTCAAATGCTGCACCATACATACAAGATCAGAACCAAATATTTTCAATATTCCTAAATATTTATCTGTAAGACTCTTATGTCTGTCCCAGGCTAAAGGATTTCATCGTGATAGTAAAGCAGTAATCTGTTTATTTAATATTACGGGAAAGAAAGTAGCGGAATGACAGGTAGCCAGGAATTAAACCGTGAACTTGCTGCTGAAGACGTTTTGCAGCCTAGTGATATTCACCATTCGGCCTGACGGGTGGCCCAGTCTAACGTCTGGTTATTACAAGTACGTTCATTTATCAGCTGCCCTGCAGAACCTTTTCAACCCATCCTTGCTCTCTTGTATTTTATTGTCAACTTATCACAATAGCTGCTCGGTGAATGTATCAGGTAGTTGTCTTCCTTTCACCTGCCCTTCTACGTCCTGTCCTTGGCATCTATCCCTCCACTCTCGCCTCCTCCGGCCCACAGTAACGGTGACTGAGTGTTACGTGGGGGGGGGGGGGGGTTCTGATAGTGTCAAGCAATGGAGCGGCCATTTATTACAGGGCAGGCAAATAGAGTCCCCATGAAGCATGACAACCTCCCTTCCCCAAAGCGCCACTCAAACACACACAGGGGTATACAGCAGGAGTCTCACACAACTACACAGGCGGTCCTCCATGAAGCCATGAAGACATAAACAAGTCTTTAATGAATGAAAAAGTCTGGCCACATACACAGCCTGTCCAATGGTTCCTTCTATCTCTGTGCATGATAACGAGAACTGACAGATAGTACATGATGGGGCACAGCCTGGGACATGAATATTAATACCGGGATGCCAAAGGGATCTGGAAAAGTCCTGCAGTTAACATGCTTTGCTTCCCAGCGTGGCTCGGCAGGGCAGCTCTCAATCAATCAATCTTGTATGTCCCACGAGGGGAAAGGGTGTTGGCAGGGAGGAATTGTAACACAGAACAGAGGACACACTAAAGTAAAGGGTACATATCCTAAGATCTCAAGAGAGGGAGAGAGAGGGGGGGAGAGAGACAGCTAGAGGCTTATTTAGAGAACATAAAGTCTTTAAAGTTCTACAACCAGTGTCTCATTTTCTAAAATCCAATTGTGTTGAAAGCTCTTGCTCTTGTTTAAATTGCGGGCAGCCTGAAATGATGGAATGTGATAAAGTGTAACATTTGCTTCAAACACGTTGTAGCGACCGAATGAAACATCCAACGTTCTTTCATTGAGGACAATGGACCTGTAAAGACTTTGGTCCCACGTGCCGTGAGAACGTCAAGTGTCTCCAGGTTCCTCCCCTTGTGTTTGACAGTGTCTTAGCAAGACAAACGTGTGGTTTTCAGATGCCCCGTGTAGATAAATAAAAGATATAGCGACCTGCTTAGCATGACAAATGTGACCAAATCACAATGTTTCGAGACCGAAATGTAATAGCAGCTGTAAATTGGGTTAGAACACTGGATAGTTTCAGTTCTGTAATCCTAGTCAAGTGTGTTGCCACCATATCCACCACAGTCACTTTTATGAGTTTGTTTTTCACCCTGTAGATTCCTCTTTGCTTGTTGTGAAGTGAGTAAGTGCACCAAACAACCCACAAGTTGCTGTTTGTAGTTTCCCCTCCCCCGTGTTGTCCCCCCAGACGTCTCCACCATGTGGCATGGGTATAGTTAGCTCGCTCTTTCTGGACCAGGATGAAAGGATTTCTGGTATTTTGTTTGTATTGTCGTTCTTCCTCATCATCTAAATGCGGCCTGTGAATGTGTTTGAACTTTTTTTATTTTTCTGACGGTATGCTTGTGAATGTATGTGCCTGGGACTTTATGTTAATTGCACATGGATTCATCTGTTTGAGGGTGTTTGAAGCCAGAAGGCATGCCCCCCCCCACACACACACACCCCTCAACCCAATGCACGCCCTCCCACTGTTCTGAATGCCCGCCCACTACTAATGGATGATGTGTGTGTGTGTGTGTGTGTGTGTGAGTGTGTGTGAGTGTATGTGTGAGTGTATGTTTGAGTGTATATGTGAGTGTGTGTGTGTGTGTGTGTGTGTGAGTGTATGTTTGAGTGTATATGTGAGTATGTGTGTGTGTGAGTGTGTGTGTGAGTGTATGTTTGAGTGTATATGTGAGTATGTGTGTATGTGTGAGTGTGTGTGTGTGAGTGTATGTTTGAGTGTATATGTGAGTATGTGTGTGTGTATGTGTGAGTGTATGTATCAGTGTATGTTTGAGTGTATATGTGAGTATGTGTGTGTGTGTGTGTGTGTGTGTGTGTGTGTGTGTGTGAGTGTATGTTTGAGTGTATATGTGAGTATGTGTGTGTGTGTGTGTGTGTGTAAGTGTGTGTGTGAGTGTATATGTTTGAGTGTATATGTGTGTGTGTGTGTGAGTGAGTGTATGTGTATGTATGTGTGAGAGTGTATGTGTGTGTGTGTGAGTGTATGTATGTGTATCTATATGTGTGTGTGAGTGAGTGTATGTATGTGTGAGTGTATGTGTATGTATGATGTATATGTGTGTGTGTATGTGTGTGTGTGTGTGTATGTATATTGTGTGTAGTGTATGATTAGTATAATGTGTATGTAGTGTGTATGTGTGTGTGTATGTGTGTGTGTGTATATGTAGTAGTGTATGTGTATATGATTGATCTCTTCTCTTCTCATGTTGGACTTAATGTGCTGACAAGTCTGTCACAGTTTCCGCACCTCATCTTATAACGCTGTCGTTGTGGGCGTAACTGTGGCAACCAAGCTGCCAAATGAGGCAGAAGCCCCACATTTGTAATTAGCGTCAGACAAAGTGACTGTAATAACGGAAAGCACCTCTGTGACCAACCTCAATCAGCTGGAAACGGTGTACTCGACACGTATGCAAATCCTGTACTGCTTAAAGGATGATTACACCCCCCCCCACCACACACACACACACTTTGGACTCTTTTTAAAAATGTCACTTGAATGTGAAATAAGTCTTCAGTGCATCGGGAAAGTTCAGCACTCTCTATTCTCCCTCAGGAATGAACCAAAGTGGAGGGGTGGGGAGTATCCCCATTCCCTTTATTCAGAGATGTTGGGCACGTAAGATATGTGGAGTTACTCTACTCATTCATCTTTGGATGAGCATTGTCAGTGGCAAGTAGCCAATCAGGATAGAAGAATTTGCTCTAATAAAAAAAACGTGTATCTTAGCAACCCAAAGACATGTCTGCTGTTGATCTGCAGCATAGTTTGATTAAAGACAGACAAAGGAGTGTATCAGAGTCTGTTTTAATCAGCACTGCACGCTCAATAGGCTATGGTGCACTAACATGGGCTTTAACTTTGCTTCAGTAGCTACATACAAGCTCACAATGTGTGGGTGTGTCCCAATGTTCTGTCTCATCTTGTTCTGTAGGACCTCTCAATGGATTTATGTTTTTATTTCATTTCAAGTAAGACGTATTTTGATATTAAGGCTTATTGCTCCTGGACTGTTTAATGAAAAAGAAATTTAGAAGGTGGTGCGCACAGTATTACAACTCACAGATAAACACATGTAGGGTTGCACACAGTTGTGTTCTTAGACAGAATCATTTAGATTTTGGAATGTGAATAGTATCGTGATACATAAGAATTAGATGTTACTTAAATTGTGTGGCTCATCACCAAGGATGGGGTATTTACTGGAGCCAAACCATCTAAGAATCCTGAGGCTTGTTGTCCAGGTTTAGAAAGAAGAGGACAAAGATGTACAGTACAAGAGAGCAGCACGAGAAGGGATCCAGGCAAAAAGTGTACGTTCCTGCTCCTGAAGGGATACAGCAGGGGTCCCGTGTGACTGTGTCTCTAGATTGAAAGCTAGACAGGAGCAGTGTGTGTAGAGGTCAATGTTCTAAGTCTGTGGTAGAGGAGATGAGATGTGTGCACATGATACTCAAAAAGACACAATATACCCATTTCTCCACCTCTTCCCTTTGGATATATCTACATCTGTTTTTAGATCTGTCCTCTTTAAACCCCTCTCCTCTGTCCTCTGTGACCCTCCCTGACCCTGTAATTATCTCCTGTTGTACAGGGATGATAAGATTGATGCAGGCGGGAAAAATGCTAGAAAGAGAGTGGTAAAGGGAAAGAAAGAGAAAGATTGAAAATCCAGAGTTGATAAGCATTCCATTGAGGGCATAATCCAAGCTTACTGGAGCTGGTGTATATCCTCAAAGTAATAATGATGCCATTGACATGACAGTACATTATCAACAACAGGGGAGTAGAGCAGAAGAGCAGGTGCAGAGCGGAGGAGGAGGAGCAATGGAACGCACAAAGCCGAGGGGGTGGAAGAGGGGGAACCCAACGGCACAGGAGTGGTGAGGAGGAGGAGGAGGAGGGGAGGAAGCACTCTGATGTAATTAAAGTGGCTGAGTTGAGAGGCTGCACCTTGCCACCCTCTCCAAGCCTCCACATATGGCAGGTTTATGAGTTTATGAATAGAGGCTAGAAACACGGTTAGAGGTGCCAGTGTCACTAGGGGAGCTGCAGAGAAAGGTTATTTATGTGGAACATGAGTACATCTACGAGATGAAGCGCTACTCTCCAAAATGTTCCCGAGGGTGGTCCATGTTTATCCCTCAAGATGAAATCCCTGATGATGAAAGATGAAAGAAGCTGAATATTTAACCATATATCTATTACTTTTAGCTAACTAGCATTTTGACTGTTTACCCATTAGCTAATCTATTAACTCTAACACAATACAAACCATTACCACTATTCAAGCTTCATTAACTGATTATTCATTGCTTATAGCAAACTATTTCAACCAGTTACAGGGGTGCCCACTCCACACAGTGACCATGAGATCAATGCAGTTCACACTTTTCACAATCTGTCATGCCACACATCCAATTTATCATGCAGTGAAAAATAACATAGATAGATATAATCTAAAGTTGGATACATGGGCTACATGCATGTTACAGTTTATGTGCATTTTAATGTTTAATATAAATAACTTAAACCGTAAACATTCAGACAAGAACAGGCTTATTACCACTAACTGTGTTTCGAGATGTTATGATTGATGCATCACGTTTCAGAGGTCATCAGGATCAGCAGCTGTCACTCTACTTTCTCTGCATAGAGTTGGTTTTCTACCTCTTTCTTCACACGTTGGTGGTTAGTTGCTGCTCGTTGCTCACGAGAGGACACTGCGGGCTCTATTTTCATGAACCCAGCAGCACTTCCTCCCTGCCAAGTGCCAAGAAACTGTAGAATAATTAATCGAAATGGCTCGGTTGATGTGCACATAAACACACGGGTGTTCTGTGGTTATATTACAACAATCTGATGCCGGTTGCACGAAATATAACCAGCGACTCTGCCGTAAGTAATTGTGTCCTGGTCGTGATAGTATCTCTCCAGTTGGAGACTGCAGATGGAATGGACAGCCGCTGCCTTCATGCGGATGTAGAGTCACCAGAAAGGCCTTCAGTATGGTCCGACCAACTGTCACGACAAACACATGTCTTCTGCCATTAATGCCATAACCACAGGTTGCATTGTCGTGTCAAATAAAGTCATTAATGTTGCTGTTCCAACAATTAATGAAATTACAGATATTACCAGACTAATGTTAATTTTGATTATTCACGCAGCTATAACAGCATGTTTCATCTGAGGATCCATGTCATCAAATAGAAATTATGGGGAAATAATCATAAACCACCAGACAGAATTAAGCGATTTAGCATTCAGACACATTTGACTGAAATAAATTGACTTTGCTGATTGAAAATATTTTCCAGTTGCCAATTTAGGAGGATTGTTTAGCATCATTTGGCTATAATGTCTCGAATTATAGCCTGTCTAGTTTGTTAAGTGTGCAGATCATTGACTTTGCTTTTCATCTATAAATGCTTTCAAATTTGTCTGCTGAACATTTTGAATGAAATGCCCTAACATTTACCCCATCTATTTCAACCAGTTATCCATCAGGTTCAGCTAACCACTAGCTTGCCCGCTAGCTACGCCACCACAACTGCAAAATGACCCTGTTGGTTACCAAGAACCCCGGGCTGGGAAGTCCCTGATGTGTATTCCTGTTTCTTCATACAAGACTTGGATGAAATTGAATAAGCTAAAGGGACAGCTCCCATCTAGGATTGCCCTGGACAAAATACATTCTGAGTGGACTAAGATAGTATTTTATCAACGAATCGATAAGTTGATCTAATTGACGGATCTGTACAAAGATCATCCATAAAGAACCACACCAAAGTACCACTTTCAATCTTGGAAACTAGACATGTGCTCCTAAATTTCTTGGAAATAAATAATTCAGTATGAAAAAAGCTTTAAAAATGTCTAATCAAGCTGATAAATATTCGACGAAGAGGAGGCAGCCCGGCTTCCTTCACTTTACATCGGAGAAGTTACTCCTATGTATGCGTTCAACAGCGTCCAAGTAGCTTTGCTATTGGTGGACAGCACACATGGAGCCTACCTGCAGCTTACATGGCAGATTTGACAAGAAAAAGCAGAAAAGCCTCCAGTGAACTTTGATGTTTGACTTTGATCATAAAAGCTCCATCAAGTGAACGAGGCTCAGAGCCACAGAGCCACAGAGCCACAGAGCCACAGAGCTACAGAGCCACAGAGCTACAGAGCCACAGAGCCACAGAGCCACAGAGCTACAGAGCCACAGAGCCACAGAGCCACAGAGCCACAGAGCTACAGAGCCACAGAGCCACAGAGCCACAGAGCTACAGAGCCACAGAGCTACAGAGCCACAGAGCTACAGAGCCACAGAGCCACAGAGCTACAGAGCTACAGAGCCACAGAGCCACAGAGCTACAGAGCCACAGAGCCACAGAGCTACAGAGCTACAGAGCCACAGAGCCACAGAGCCACAGAGCTACAGAGCCACAGAGCCACAGAGCTACAGAGCCACAGAGCTACAGAGCCACAGAGCTACAGAGCCACAGAGCCACAGAGCTACAGAGCTACAGAGCCACAGAGCCACAGAGCTACAGAGCCACAGAGCCACAGAGCTACAGAGCTACAGAGCCACAGAGCTACAGAGCTACAGAGCCACAGAGCCACAGAGCCACAGAGCCTACAGCAGGTCAGAGCTAGAGCCACAGAGCAGTACAGAGCCAATTCAAAGCCTGTCAAAACATAATCAAAGTCAATCACAATCAATAATGAGAGACAGTCACATGCAAATGGTTATTCATTTTCATCTTAAAAAAGGGAAAGTATCCACATGTTTATTAAATAGAAATATTAAATCATAGGTAAGAGCGTGTGGCCGTTCCACTTTTTCTTTTTAAAAACAACATCTCTGCTATTTGGGACTTTGATGTGTGATTCCATACTTCAGAGAAATTACATTTCTGCCATCAAAGGACATGAAGTGTGCGTGTGTCCGTAAGGTACCGGTGTGTGAGTCTGACTCTTTTCTTTTGAATCTGAATTAGCGTTGCTGTCATGAGACCACACCCTCCCTGAATGGTGATTGATGACACCTTTCTTTTGCAACTCACAGCTGCAAAACAGCTCAAAAAAAATGGAAACACAACAATTTGGAGCTCAACACACCACACACACACACGCACACACACACACACACACGCACACACACAGGACCCCACCCGAAAAGACTACTTGAAAAGCTTCAGTCTCTTCTCTTTTCATCTGCCTTTGTGCCTTTTTTGCCCTCATAAGTTCAGAGAAGGCTGTGCGCTGCCATGTTGCAGCATTGTGAGTTCCCTTTGTGTGTGTGTGTGTCGCTCTGCTCCCAGAGGACGGCACCCAAACCTGACAGGCAGCATAGGGTGGCAGGGATGTGATCTCTTTATTTGTGCTTTTTTCCATAAGTAATTATGGAAATAATGAGTCTTTGTTTTGGCCTTTCTCCGCTGAGTGTCCAGTTCATAATTAATTGGTAGCGCGAACGACTAGCCAATTTTAAATCACAAGGGAGAGGTCGAGGGGGCTTGTTTTATTGGCTGGGGCAGCAGGCGGGTGGAGCTTCTGAATTAGATTAGATTTAATTAAGGCATCGGGCCCCTGACTACACACTGGTACATAAATAGGCTCTATGCCAGGCTGGTTGTTGTTGGAAATTCAACAGCATTTGTGCACACACACACACACACACACACACACACACACACGCACTGCTGAAGATTCCTTCAGGTCTTCAAGGTCAGTTAGACAGAGGAAACACGCAGCACGGTGTCTGGAAGTTGTGGAAGAATTCATCCTCTAATAATGGCCTGCTGCTTTGTCCAGAAACAGCTGTGATGAATATTTAGGGCGAGTATAAAAGGCAATTAAAGTAGTCCATGAATATGAGAAACGAGTTTACACTTAATCTTAATTCCTTCTCAGCATATTGGAGGTTGGTAAAGGGCGTTTTGCCGGTAGCGCTCGTCTTCTGGCCTCTTCACAGTTCGTTCTTACAGCCTCTGCACGACCACTGCGCTGAGCTTAAGCACCTGTGTGATGTTCGTAGCTGGCATGCCATCTGTGGACGCTCGTGCCACAGTGCCATGTGCAAGTGTAAAAACAACCCGACAGGGCATATATGCCTGACTATTTCTTGGAAAGACCTGGCGAAGAAATAGTGTGGTCCGTAACCCGGATGAAGCTGAACCCGTAACCTGTTCTTTTGAGGTATTTGTGAACAGATGAAACAAACACAGCCTGCCTGAATGTTTCCATGTGTCATGTTTATAGTGTGTAAGCGAAGCTCATCCGCCTGGCTGCTTCATATATACTGTTCACAGTTATAAGTCATGTTTCCACATTGTGCACATTGTGACCTTCATCAATGCATTTTTTTAATCCATATCACGAGATCTTACATAATGTTCTTGGAATCAGTCGGTGCAGATCCCTTTAGTCCGGATGTCTTTGTGCATCAGACCTATGACTCCCCGTCCCAGGGTCTCATTGCTGCACTGTGTGGAGCTTTGGACGTTTCATGTCCTTCTCCTTGCAGCTCTAGCTTGTACGTGCGGGGAGGATGTCTGCCTTGTGCTAAATGAAATATCCTCCGAGCGCCTGTAAATCGGTGTCAAGCTGGAGCTCCCAGTGGGCTTGCCCTGTTGCAGTTTCGGGGGATTTAATGCTTACAGATTGGCAGCATCTTCTTTTGGTCATTTCCTGGCAAGCCTTCTGCACAATATCCTCGACAGTCTGCATGATGGATCATGAACAGGGATATGAATCTTTGTATTTTAGGCGTTAAAGTCCACAGTCTGTGAAGCAGCAGCACAGAACCCTCACAGACAGAGGGCATCTAAAGTGCCCCAAAGGTGGTCTGAACTTTGTCTGAGGCACCTGGAGGTTTGATGTTTACGGAGCCGTTTAGGTAACAGTGTAACTTGAGCTGGAACAGCAGCTGTAAAATAATGTCGCTCATTCCTCGTTTGCACAGCCTTCCTGCAGCTGCGTAATAAATAGGATTTCATCCACTCGGCCTTGGTTTAACAGCACTGTCTGCGGCGATGCCATTCACATGAGCCTCAGCCCGAGTTTCTGATTGAATTCTCACTCTGTAACATCAGTGAACGGAAATGTCAAAGTGTTATTCCCTCATCCCATCTGGCAGACATAAAGTTCCCTAGATTCCCCATTTCCCCGACAAACGCGGTAATGTGTGACGGCCCTGATGCCTTCGCTCATCCTCCATGCTGAGCAACTCTCTTGCTGTGGGCAGTCTTGTCCTCACAAAGAATTGTTCAGCCTCTCTTTTCTTTCTCTTTCTTCAAGACAAAGAGTGAGGTCCCTGCGTGTGAACTGTGGGTTCAACACGCGCCTCAGCACAGGACCGCTGTGTGTTCCCTCGGAAGAGTCCGAAGCCTCCGTTGAATCACACACATGTCAGAATGAACCTGAATTCACTCCTTTATATTCATGCCAGTCTTCCTCACTCCTTCTCCATTCCTCAAACTCTTCAACTCCACCTCTCATCCTCCTGTATCCTCAACCACCTCGCCCCTCACATTGTTTCCCTCTGCATCCTTATTGCCTCCATTCCTCTCCTTGTCTCTCAAGCCACCTCTCATCCTCCCTCTTCCCTCCTACATCATGCGTCCTTACAATTGCTCTTCATCCCCTTCCCTTCCTCCCCCCACAGAAGCTCCGGGCCAGGACTTTGTGACACTGGACTACCGCCTGCGCTACTACCCCAGCATCACCTACGCCGTCATTGGCAGCGCAGTCATCTTCGTCCTGGTGGTGGCGCTGCTGGCCCTGGTACTGCACCACCAGAGGAAGCGGAGCGTCCTGCTGCCCAGAGGCGTGAGAGGAAGCTCGCATCACCACCACCACCACCAGCCGCTGCTGCTCTCCCGTCTGGTCATTTTGGACCGGGGCCACGTCCACGCCGGAGGTCCTGGTCTTTCCCCCGGCTCGCCCACCGCAGGGGGCCAGTACAGCTCAACTCCTCAAACCCTGCAGCTGCTGTCTGGGACCCTTTATCCCCCTGGACTCCCCATGGACTCACCTCCATCTTACTCACAAGCGGTTCTGGATGTCAGGTGGGATAAAAGAGGATGCTAAAAGCTTAATGAAAGTTTATACTCCGTTGACTGTATCCATAAAGCTTTTCACTTGAAGCCACAACTAAAATAGCATTAAAGCAGTGTTAGGGCATTACATGTTGTCTCTCTAGCAAAGTATTTTCTAAGTAAGTGTATAATAATAATAATATAAGTGTGTAATACAATATAATAAACTACTTGGATTTAATAGATAAACTTGTCATTTTTATTTACACCAGACAAATCAGTTTTTGGTGATTTTCAATCAGTAACCCTTTACGCAGCTCATTTACCCATTATATATGATGTATTGAATTATATTAAATAAATATTATACGGAGGATTGTTGCTATTTAAAATGTTGATAAATTACTCAAACAGAGAAATGTGGTGAACATTGATGAAGAGAATGAAATTATAACAAAAAGATTTTTAAAAGATCTTCGCTAAATGCTGGTCCCAGTCAAAAGTATTAAGTGTTCAGTCTGTTGACGTGACATTGTTCTTCTGTTTTCCCCTAGTCGGCCTCCCTGGTTTGATCTTCCTCCTCCTCCATACCTCTCAGATGGGGAGCTTCCATCAGAGGGCGAGCTGCCTCGATACGAGGGCCCACAAGACCCTTCGAGCTACCCTAGAGCACTTCCCTCGCTCCCCTCCACACCCAGAACTGTAGCCTCAGGCACGCAGCTGAGTTTGAGCTCCAGAGAGGAGTCGGACCAGCTTTAGCTTCTCTCTTGTTGGATTTTTTTTTTAAATCAGAGAGTGCAGGATTCAAGGATCAGGCTGCAGGGCCACAGGGCCAGGGCGGCCCCCAGCAAGCCCTGCTGAGGAGTCAACAAGGACTAAGCACCTGTGTACTAAACAGTGTCCTTACTGCCTGCACGGCTCCCTGAAGCCCTGGACTGAGACGAGCTCCTCCCACTACACTGATCTTGTATGTTGGCTCCGCCTGCTGGGCGCATGGAGGCATTACATTTAAATCAGTTACCGTTCGATACTTCACATTTCACGTCCAGTGTTTTCCACAGTGGGGTTTATAATGGACTTTTGTTGTGTTCAATCACAGGAAATAATAATAATAATAATAAATGTCTAAAATCTAGATAAATTCTATACTGTTGACGGCTAAATGTGATGATGTGCTGTACATATAAAATGTAGCAATGACATGTTGAAGCCTTATTCTTACTCAAGTTGATCCACTTTTTAGAGTAAGTCCAAATGAAGACGGTACAGTCGTGTTGTGTAATTACTTATAATTTCACAGAAATCGTGCAGCTCTTTAAACGAGAGCAGCTCAATAACAGGTTCTCAACTGTTTTAATCTGTTTTTCCGGTGTTGATGTGAACAGTGAGCTGTTAATATGGTGACAGTGAATAATAACATTGTGTAACTTCTTGAGTGGTACTTCAAACTAAACCCATATTATTCAGAAATATTTCTCGTCGAGCAGTGGAGTATTCTTTTTCGAAAATATAACATTTTTGTTTTCATTTGGTTAAATTTAAGCTAAAATGTGAAAAGGACCATTGAGATTTCTTGAGATTATATATAAATTCAAGCAAAAAATGTGAAACGGACCATTAAAATGTATTAAAACGATGTAGTGGAGTAGATGTGATACACCGAGTGAGTTGCATCGTCATTCCTCTGAGCAGAGAGCGCCCTCTCTTTTCTGGTACTAACTACTACATTTCTGTTTGAAGACCAATCAAGTTTTTATGGAGACACAAAAAAGAAATGTAAGTTATGAAAGTTATTTTGTTGATGCCTTATTGTCGGCCAGTTTGGTCTCATAATCACTGTGGATGTGATTTGTTTGTGGGCACAAAGAGAACCTCTAAAGACAACAACAGCCGGGTAAGATCACATGACAACATACATTTAAGAATTTCATCTCTTAGATCAGATTGTTCACATTTTGTTTGAGATTTTTTTTTATGTATATAACTGTCATGTTTGTAAAATCATCCTCAGTAGTATTAGATAAAGACATTCATATCTGAAGGATCTGTGTTTTTATGATATCATCGCCTTTTACTTTTGTTCTCATTCATTTCAAAGTGTTCAACACTGTAAATAGGAGTTAGGGCAAGTAAAGAAATCTATTTAAACGTAGATTGTAAAGTGAGGCGTGTGACATTTAGTTGTGCTTTGGATCCAGAGCCAGAAGTAATAATGCACAAGAAAACAATACAACCAAAGATAATCATTATTAACCTTAGCCCGAGGATATGACACTCCAAGGGAATGATTACGTATCAACAACTGTTTGTGCCTTTATTATAATAAAATGTACAACGTTGTCTTGAGTAAAATCAGAATTCATATTATTTGCTGTAGAACTGGAAAGCATTTCTCAGGACACAGTGTATGCCGGTCTGTCTCTTCTGTTGTTTGTGTCTCGGTTTTGTTTTCGGGAATGTTGAAGATCAAATTCCCTTTTTTCTGATTTGATATTGAGTTGGCTTTTTACAAACGTGTGTGCCCATCATGTTTTTGTTTTTTTCTTCTGATATTCTGTATATTGAAAGTAATATACAATTCTGACTCAACGTGTATGTATTTGTCTCCCTGGAGAACTCGTATTACATTTTATAAAGAACTTCATATGTTTATTGCAAAGTCTGAAGCTTTTCTGCCGGTCTGGGTAAACCTTATGTCACAGATCCCCAAATAGCCAGATCGTCAAAAAATAGTCATTAGAGTACTCGAATGAGTCGTATGACATCCCCCACCAATGTGTCCCTGTCCCCGGGCCTCTCGCTACATATTACGTACATTTTATTCCCTCATTGCGCCACCCTGTACTGTCGTACTGTCTCTGCTACCTGCATTCACCTGTGGGGCTGTAGTGCCAACAAGCGATGTCTAACAAAACTGAAAGTGTTTATCTGAATCAAAAAGTCTGGATCACATGGTCTTGTGTTTTTCTTGCGTCTTTGTTATCCTGAAAATGCTGGAGGAGCAGCTGAAGAACCACAGGGAGGTTCATCAGAAGCAGCTCCGCCTCCTCCGCCTCTCTCCATCCAAGCAGAAGAGGCTGGAGGAAGCCATTGTTAGGAAAGAAAAGTATTGCCTTGATACTTTGATTATGGTTTCAGTAATTATAGTGTGACATAAATGTGTCAAAACAAATGTCAAGAAAAAATATACTGTAGGTTATGTCTTAACAAAGTCTGCTATAACACATACATATCAGAAGCATAGTAGAGAATGGCCGAAAAATAAAATATATACTATGGCAGAAAAAAGTTATTTAAAAATAGTCATCGTATAGTATGCCTTAAATATGTCATAAAATGCCAAAAAAGGTCCGAGACATGTAAATGTAGTAGCCCAAAAAGCTAATATAGTCTGCCAGACAAAGATTCCGTAAACAATGTAATTTAAAATGTCATAGTATAGAGTAAAATAGGGAAATAAAGTCTGATCCTGTCATAAGAAAGTCATAGCCATAACAATGTCATGGTAGTAGATTAGATATTCCTTTATTAGTCCCGCAGTGGGGACATGTATTACAGGATTACAGCAGCAAACGGGTCAAGTGCACACAAGAGATCAAAAACAAGTAATGTCAATAATAAACGATAAAAATCAGTCATATAAAAAGTAAACAAATTTACAATAATTGAATATTAAATATAATATATACACACATAATAAATATAAGTGTTTAAGTAGTAGTTGTAGTAGTAGTAGTGGTTATTGTAGCAGTAGTAGTAGTAGTAGTAGTTGTTGTTGTTGTAGTAGTAGTAGTAGTTGTTGTAGTAGTAGTAGTAGTTGTAGTAGTATAGTAGTTGTATTTGATGTATAAGTTGCAGTAGCAATAGACACACATCCATGTGAATCTAATGCAAATTATGATGTCGTCCTTCTGTTGCAGTTTCTTCACGTTGTCCACGTCGTCCAACATCTTCTACTTTATGAACTCAGAGGTCATGTTGGGGTATGTCTGTATCTTTGCAGCCGACACAACACAGGTATGTATTGACAACTGTATTCTGTAATCACAACAGGCCTTGTGTAATGATGATGAAGGCCAGTTTGCAGTCTGATTGTCCATAGCTCAAACAGTCATGACGTACTAATACACATAACTGCATTTCCGTGGTCGCCATGTCTGGGTTGTCAACATTAAGTCTTGCATTATGACTTTATCGTCTCTGTGCCTTATAATATAACCATCCCTGTACCATTTAACAGTTTACATAGTGTTAAAGCTGTAAGGCTTACAAGCGTTAAAATGCACTTTATCACGTAACAAAAAGTGATTGCAGCTGCTGCTTTGAATGAAAACATAGAGAGGAAATATGCTCTCGCTTGAGCTGAAGCACTCCTGCAGCTCTACATGTCCACCAGTAGAGGTCCTCATGCCCCCACAATGGACAACGCTTAGCTCAGATCCAGTTTTCAAAAACAAAGTTCTTATTTTCTGTCCTGCTTTGGTTTAATCTAAAAAGTCAAATCTAGGTTCTGTCAAACCTTTGTTTGATCAAAATTATCAAGCTTTGAACAACGTTCAAGATTTCCATACATCTTATATTCATGGCAACTATCTTCATCTCTTATGATAACTAGTTCACTGAATACATGAATACTATGAATACTATCTCACCAGTCACCCCCTATTTTCATTGTGCCCGGCCTCTCATCTTGCCCCTCTCACTCCAATATCCGCATCACATTTGGACATATCAGATAACATGCGATAGCATCTCTGACAGCACCCCCCCCCCCCTCCCCACCGCCCTACCTGCCCCCGCATCGTAATAGTCCTGCTCATCTGTTATGTGCCCACACTCACATGTTCCCTCCCTTCACCCCGTCTTCCTCTCCCGGGGTTAGGAGCCCCGCTCTCCTTCACCTTGTCGTAAACTCTGATGGCGGAGGCCCATGTTTGCTGAGCCCGAGTCCTTAGCTACACAGACTTTAATTAAAAGCATGCACTCTTCTCTTTGCCTGTCTGTCGTGTCTATTTTTTCCAGGCAGCTGGTAAATTGGCAGATGGAATATTTCTATTGATTTGCTGTAACATAGTGTGTTGCTGGACTAGATGATGCTGTCTTTTGAGTTAGGACCCCCACACGCCCCAATACTCTCAAGTCAGTGGACCCTCAGTGGACAGTGATGCTGATGGGAGCAAGCAATGACAATAGGAAAAGCAGAAATAGTTGAGTTGTCTGTTATGTGAGTAGTGAGGAAAGTGGTGATGTCTGTGTTCATGCAGAGGGAGACGATGGTTAACAGACATTATGGCAATATTCCAAGGTGACAGACAAGATAGACTACATTTCCTCTCTTGGGGGTCTTTCATTCGGCATTACTGGCCTTCCGCTCTTGGAAACACTGCAATAAAGCTGGATTATCTCCCCCTGACAATAAAGACTGTACTTATTTCAACTAGTGCTGATTGCTGAATGAGAATCGTACGCTTACTCTAAAGTAAATATGTATATTTTTTTTCAATCATGTGTTTCTACTGGAAAAAGAAAGCCATATAAAGGGATGTATATAAAAATGTAGCCACAGAAGTGTTCACCTGCTTACACTCATGTACTTTAGCTCACACACATAGGAACATGCACACTCTCTTGGCCGGTGTGCCTTAGCTCCAGTGAACTGGAGATAAGACCCAATGTTTTCACATGTAAATGGTGTGAGCATGGAGGAAAGGAGGCTGTATTGTTAGCATGCAAAAGCTCTGAGGAGCTCTGCCGAGGGTTTGGCCAGCGTGGCCCTTATCAGATGAAGAGCAGGCCTCTGAGGGAAGGAGGGGCCGGTGAGGAACGAGGGCCGGGTCGGGTTGAGGGGGCCGACAGGAGAATAGAACAGCTGGCGGAGTCACGCGTGCAACCTCAAAAACACACAGAGCCCAGACACGCTGAGCACGGTGAGAATTGCCTCAGCTAAGAGATCCACAAACACACGGCCTCTTGTGTCATTATCAGCCACCAGCCAGCAAGTCTGAGCACATAATCACACACACACCAGCACCAGAAAAGGAGCATTTCACACAATCACGGACACACATAGCAACAATCACAGAGGTTCACAAATATACATTTCCATACAGGCGTCTTAACACATCATAAGGCAACACACACAGAAAGAGAAAAGACTATGAACACCCCGAAACACAGATAGCTAAATCACCATTGAGAAGTTGGCTAATTTCACAGGATGAATACATGAGCAATAATTTCAGCTGCCACCTGTTTGAAACTTCCTATACCTTGTATTCTATGCGATTCATGCAATAAAAGGAACCAATCACACCGATTCTGCAAATCTAACAACAAACAACATGCCATTTCTGTACTAAATCAGCGGATGTCACAGTCTGGTAACCAACTAAGGACCAACACATGAGTTCAAAAGGCCAGCTGACCACATTGTTGGTCAGAAGTCAAGGAAAGGTTCATGAGATGATTGGAAAAACCTTCGCTGTCGTTACCTCAGTACACATACTGGTAGAAACACACATTCCTCTGGTATGCATGTGTGTGTGTACGTATATGCATAAGTCAGACCAGCTTTAGCAGCTGAAACAGTAACACTTCCCTGCTTAAGAATAGACCAGGGTGCTGGCTCTTGTCCTTTCCATTCAGGCCAGTGTTAAACACACTGACTAGCATGCTAATGGGTAATCCCTGAGGACCGACCACCTTTGTCCCAGCCCTAAGAGGATGTCTCTTTCTGGGCACTGGGTGACAGCCACCAGGCTGCCGGCTACTGGACAACCAGCATGTTGCCAGATACTGATCTCAGTCCTCCAGAGGGATGCCAGCAGGTTGCCAGGCCCTGATTGGTATCTGATGGGCGGTAGATTGGCGTCTGTCCTTGTTTCCTCTCCGTTTGTTTCCGGTCCGTGGAGCACCAGGAGGAGGTTTGCTATCTTCCTTGATGAGGAGAGTGAAAGTGTGGCGTAAGGGCATTTTGTCATGCAGCAGGTGGTCTGTATGTGTCAACAAAGACCTCCAGCTAATCTGATAGGGTACAGTGGGAGTGGTATGAGGTTGCTGTTATCTTAAAGGCAACCACCTCATATTTAGTGTCTTAAAGCCCCATTCAGGGACCTAGACAGCAACCTGAAGCGTTTAAAACAAGCGTTGACAACAAATAATTAGTTCGCAAGATGAAGGAGCCTCAACAGTTGATGCTGCTGTTGATAAAAACAGGTCTTTGAAATACTACTGATCTTTGCAGTTACCGGTCAAATTACGAGAAATTTGGAATTTGAATGGTGTGAGGCAGTTGAATGGGGTTTACATTTTATGCAAATTATTGAAAGGTGTTCCTGTGGTTATAAACAGTTCAGGATTATCTATGGATTACAGCATTCCACATTGCAAGGTGGACAGTGGGAGATGGAAGTGAGTGGAGAAGCAGGCTGACATTGATTTGCTGAGAGGACATTCCACAGTGCAAGGTGCAGTAAGGAGGTCATAGGAGGAGGGTGCTCCCTTGGGAAAACTAGGATTCAAACCTTATGGTGTGATGAAATAAAGAGGAAGAAGTTCTGGAGATTACACAAGGAATAACAGCCCAGAGGAGCCGAGTGAAGCTTCCAAATTGATGGTAATATCATGTGGCGTGTGTGGTATTATATGTTGTGGTTCAACGGATAGCCATATAATGATTATTTTAAACAATTTATCCAGGCCTGGTTCTGTAGTGTCCATGATGAAATATTGTGTTCTCATCCTAACTCTGTACCCTCATCTGTCTTTTCACCCCCAGAGAACTGAGCTCCACATATTTCAGCAGCACCCAATAATACACACAAACACTATGGGAACACACACACACACACACATACGCACACACTCGCACATGCAAATAAACACACACACACAAAGGCAGTTGGCAGTGCAACACTAGTCTCTACTCTATTTCTATTAAAATACCAATTATTGACTGTATTTCCAACTTGCAGATTTATGTTAATTTCTATAACACTTTATATCATGAACATATAATAACTGAAAATGTTAAGTGCATCATTTACAAAATGTTTGGAATTGTGGCCATTATTTATTAACTTGAAAACCGAAATGCTTGTGGAGGACTTTTCATTAATTCCATCAGAGAAGCTGATGCACCACGATGATATAAAGTATTTTTCTTCAGCATGAACCCTCGACTATAATAATTCCCCACCCGCAGTAACATCCTTCTTCACTTGTATTTCCTAAGCCATAGATTCTTCATGGACCCCGACACACTCCTTCTCACCGAGGCTTGCGTCCTCCCCCCATTTCCATAGTCCCTCTTTCAGAATGAAACACACAACAGAGGAACCGTAAACCCCCCCGGCCAGAGTCCGCCTACCACCCAGGGCCACCCCATGCCACGCACGTTCCTCTCAGACAGGGAGCACGACACCGGGCCTCTCCATCCCTGCAGCCCCCCCAACTTGTCTGTGCCCCCCAGTTCCATCCATCATATCTGCCCCCCAGTCTCCATCACGTCCTCACAATGGCAGCTAACCCAAAGAAAAGAAAAGGCAAAAAAGAGGGGAGAAGAATATAGCCGCTACCATGCAGAACAGTGCTGGCCGGAGGACCGTCCTTTGTCCTGGGCCCTGCCTCTCCTCGCCTGGTCCCTCCAGCAAACACACCCTCTTCTCCGAGGGAACAACAGCCCAGAGGCTTGGGGGATGGAACCGGGGTGTGGTGGGATCTAAAGTAGTATAGTTTGTCCCCCTCCATGGCCCCCTGGTCACCAGCAGACCCTGTGTTGAGCTGTCAAACAGGGCCGCCCTGGCCCTCCCCTTGGGTCCACGGCACTCCCTCTGGGGGGCAGTAGGGGCCCCGAACTCCTGACTTAGGGGCCCACAACCCGAGACTCACCGTGCTCTGCTGACCTGAGCGCTGGTGCTGTGTGAAGTTGAACAGTACAACTCAGGTGTGGAGAGGGGCTGAGTGCACATCTGCAAGGAACCATAAAAAGAAGATGGAGAAAGTAGGAGATTTACATCAAAGACACCTTTGAGTTGTGTGTGATATGTGCACTCAGCTGTAATACGACGAGCACAGAAAGAAAAGAAAGAAAGGATGAAAGAAAGTATGAAAGAAAGAAAGACACCTTGAATAGCACTGATTGTGACAGAAACCAAAAATAAAAAGAGCTAAGATTGAGGAGGGGAGCGAATAAGTGAATGGGCAGCATCCATGAAGTCAAACAAAAGCGGGTGTCTTTCTGTCGGTGCTGATATTCTGTTGCGGACCATCCTGCCTTTGTGGCCCAAGGAAGAGAGGGAAGTCCCCGCTTGGTCACGTTCACACCCTCTGCTGATAGAGCACCTCTCACCGCTGGTCATGGGGGTAGAGATGCCTGCAGCTGCGTGGCCACGACCAGAGGTGACAGGAGAAGGACAGACAGTGAGATCGAGAGAGACAGCAGCAGACAGAGTGGCGTATGAAAGATTAATTTAAGAAGGGGATGAAGAAGTCAAAAGAAGACAAATAAAAAAACACCCAAGAGTTCTAACCGATACTCAAAGGAATACAGTAAAGTAGTGGAAGAAAAGACGTAAAAAAGTTCAATAAAAAGAACAACGGTAGCAAAGCCAGGAAAACTGGAAAAGATTACATACAGAAAAGGTTAGAAGATAGGGAAATTATAAATGAGGAGAAAGCCGTGGTCGGGGAAACAAAGCACATGTTGGATTGTCCAAATCCAGTGTGCTACTTTATGAGACCCCAGAGACTTGTGAGGCAGATAGTAGACTGGTGGAATTATAGGGGGCTGGAGGGGTGGAGAGAGGGAACAAATGGGGTTATATGTGGCACCGCTATTGTTAATTAGTGCCGTGCATCAGCATGAAGAGAAGTGGGGGCCATTGTGTTTCATACATCCTATGTACATACTATAAGCAATATAAGTAAATAAATCAATTATTTGAATACATTCGACGGAAGGGGTGTCATATGGAAAACCTGCATGACTAGAGAGGACAGGCACAAAACAAAACAACAACGCACATACACACACAGAAGCAGACATCAGTCCACAAACACACAGCGCCATAATGGAACCGTGACTGACCACGTTCCAGCTCTATTCACTTCAAGGACAATAGTGCGCTGAGGCTGCAAAAAGCCAGTTGAATGTTCTGAGTGTGTGTGCGTGTGTGTGTGTGTGTGTGTCAGTCTTCGGGTGCACAGATTGTGATTTTCCCAGGTGAACAACGCCATACGGAGCGCTGCGTCTTCAAGCTCATTAAAGACCATTCTGAGCCATTAGAAAGCATTCAGCAGGGCACGCATTCCCCCAGACTCCGGTGTCACGGCACAGAGCCATGCCCGAAGGCCCCGGGGTGGGGACCTATGCTAAACGGGCCGAGGGAACACACCAGAAGGAGCTGATCCTTTTCTTCAATGAGCACTGGTTGATGTGTGGATTGATAGGAAGGCGAGGGGGGGTCATGTGTAACAGCTTGTTGAGTTCCCTTGAAAGAAATAAAAAAATCATAGCAACTGTTGAATGGCGAGAAGTGTCGGTTTCCAAAACGTTATTATATTTGGTCTAAATGTATACATCTATTGCCAAAAGAAAAAAAGATTATTATTCAAACAGCGTTTTAATTTCCAGCTGAATCCAGACATGTGAATGAAGGGAAGATGATATAATGCTGTGAGGATTGTGACGATAGATCAGCAAAGACAAACAGGCCCCCTTGTGGACAGCGGCCAGATCCTTCAACATCAGACGCCCATTGATGCCTCTGACCATAGAGTTGGACTGGGGAGAAGTGTGATGCCATTCAGTGCCCAGCGTTGCTAGGTAGAGTGCACTAGGCCATAGTTTTTGTGTGTACATGTGTGTATGTGTGTGTCAGAGAGAGGAGAGAGAGAGAGAGAGAGAAGAGAGAGAGAGAGAAGGAGAATGAGCTCGGTAGAGAGGCGAGGGTGCAGCACCCACCCCTGATGGTTATAAATGAGAGTCATGTCAGCAAAGGGACCCCGGGCCATCTGTGATACTCACAGATGATCTCACAGATGAAACATACACAGACACACACACACACACACACACTCGCACTCAAGTGAAAGCTACACCCTTGGGACACCATACTGCAAAGAAGAGCAATATACAAAAGAATTTCCCGAACGTCTGTGACAGTAGTGCTAAAACTTTAGTGAATCTGACAACCTAGTTTCTTTATTAAGGTTTTACCTCAGAAGAAATATGGGATATGTTCATACATATATATATATATTTGATATATGAGTATAACATGGGTTTTATTCACATACCGATGCCCACTCTGACTGTGTGTCACGCTAACTTTGCACTCACCGACTGTGTTGTAGAAATTTCAGAAAGCTAGTTTGGGTATCTGGCCAGTTGTCCCCACAATAGAGCCCTGTGCATGCTGCTGCAATTAGCAATCTAGGGATTTAAACCGGACTCAGAGGAAAGATAACGTTGACTGCAGCCTCATGGATTCGCTGTTGTAGTTCACAGCATTGAGATCGACTTCTGGGACAATTACCAGCGAACCAAACTGACCACAAAGTTGTGTTTTCCGAAACCAAAGTGATGACAGTGTTGGAAATATGACCCAGGTTGAAAAATAGCCAAATTGCCCGTTAACTAGTATCTATAAATAGAAAAGAGACACATAGATGGGAATGCACTGAGCAGGAAAGGGTTTCATCAGACCCACTTGGCTCAGTTCAGAGCGGAGGCTGCAGAGGAAGGTGGAAGAAGCGGGGCAGGCTTAATGTTTCACTGATAACAGGCTCAAATTTATGCTGAATAAGATGTTCTGTAGGATACAGCGGAGAGGCCCAAACTTTTTTCTAGGTCTTCCAAAAAACATGATCTATGTTCTATTTAAGTCAATTAATCAGACGACTTGCCACCCTGTTCCCTCTGGTGAGGAGAGCAGGAATAGGCAGAGCCTCTTCTCACAGTGAGGGCTCTGGGAATATATATGTATTAATTTCTCTCTCGTGACATTCACTAACTCCTGCTTCAGCTAATCGTGTTTTGGCAGGTAGATAAATAGCCAATCAGAACTGAATTTATTTTAGCTCTCCAAGAAGTCAAATATAAACATCAACCGGCTCATTTAAGAGAGATCATGAATCATACCCAGAGGAGAGAAAGTCAAAGTCAAAGTGACCTTTTGGGGAGTTGCTGGAGAATACTGTCCGCAGGAGAAAAGCTGCTGCTTCCTCCAAACTACAGTCGGGTTGTTGGAAGGAAGGGCAGTTGCCCGGGTTACTTCTGTCGGTATGTTCTGGTGAAGACCGAGACAAAGCAACACGTGACAGGCTCGCCGTCCCCTACAGCTGTGACCTGTCTCCCACCCTGGAGAGGCAAAGGAAAACAGGAAGGGAGAGGAGATGCATTGAAGAGGTGTGGAGGAGAAGTGCCCCATGAGTATATGAAGAAAAAAACCGAGATCTGATCATAGTGAAAGGAATAAAAAGCAGGAGAAGTAACACAAACGTCTGTGGCAATATATTTCCCCACCAGCTCAATCCGTCCTGCCCTCTGCTACTTGTACTTCTACCCCTCCCAGCAATCGGGAAACAAAGAGATCGTAAAATAGCACAGAGTTGTAAAAAAATATATATAAAAGAGTGGTTTCACTCAAAAGATGCTGTAACTGAGGGGGTCGAAGTAGCAACGGCCCGAACTCTTGACCTCCCCTGTGACCCAGAGGTGCCACCCAGCTAAGACAATCCGTTCATAATCTCTCCCTCTCTCTCAGTGTGTGTGTGTCTGATACCTCCTGCTAGGCGTCTTTTAGAAACACCGTCTTCATCAACAATCATGTTGCCCATCCTCCCTCTACCGTCTGCTCCTCTCCTCCCCCAAACCTCCTCCATCGGAGACCCTCTTCAGCTCGACTCAAGTGGGTTTACCTCCCGCCAACAAAAGACATCTTCTTCTCATCCTCCAGCGAGGAGACAGAGGGATGGATGAGGAGATAGAGGGGTATCAGCTCATCCCTTTAATCCAGGGAAGACTCTTGAGTGAAGAGGTGGGGAATCCACTGATCAGGGGCTGAAGATGAAAACTCTTCAATGGACCTGTGGCTCTCTGAGAGGTCATCGCAGCAGGACGGGAGGCCAATCCCTGTCGGTGCTTTGTGGAGAACACACTCTCGCTGCAACCGCACAGCATACTTGAGTCATCAAAGTGATGATTCACATTATACAAATACAAACATCATATATAACAACACTGACGATATCTTGCGGCATCATGTTGTTTGTTTTTAATGACGATTTACTCTGAATCATTCATTTAGAGTCACAATAGCCCTCATTGGCATGTCCACATGTTGGTCATAACCACAAATTATTTATGGACATAGTTCTTCATATCATTAAAACAAATCAGTATATTAATGGAGCTATTTGGTCGATTGTTGGCTCACGCCTCTTTACGCTCTATAATGTTGTCTTTATTTTAGTTGTTGCATATTCAGCTGTGCATAGAGACTGCTGGTTTAGTCTGAACCGGCTGCATTTCTTTGCATTCATCATACAAATAACAAATACGTCAAAATTCCCATTTGACCACCTCAAATGTGCATAAATGATAACAACTTCATAATTGTGTACGTATGTATACCTGCGCATATGACGTGTGAATATGTGCACATGTGTATCAGCATGAGCATGCGTGTCCCTCTGTGCGTGTGTGTCATTGTGTTTCCCTGTGTGTGCGTGTAAGGCGGTGAGTGTGCGCCTGCATTCAGCGTGTCCCTGCAGCTAATGAGTGGCGGCCCACCTCTCCAGCAGGCCTGGCAGTCCTTGGCTATGAGGCTGGAGCTGGCTGTTTTCTCATGGTAATCACACACTTTGTCCCGGGGTGGATAATCCTGCACTGGCATTGTCTGGGCCCCAGAGGAGAGCCCCACAAGGTCGACCCCGCTTCACAGAGAGCCACAAAGACCCAAACACAGTAGCAGCACCCCACTCCAGGCCGGCGCTCCTCAACACGCAGACACACACAAAAATGCATGCTTGCACAGAAATGCGTGCACACCCACCGGCACACACTCATTAGTTATTCTCAAATTCAACAGCGAGCCCTGGAGTCATTAAAACGAGCTGCACAGGCGCGCTCGTTGTGTGTGCATTAGCTGTCAATATAAGCAGATATGTCTTTATAGTATATCATGTGAGCTACACATGCACAGTAAGCCTGTGGGTCCTTCAGCAACAACAAACAACTGTTCAAAGTATCAAAACAAAAAATCTAAACGTTCCCAGTCTCCATTAAAGTCAACTATCTTGATTAAAACTCATTTCACTCATGCAGCGCGTAACTTCTCCCACAATTGGCAACGTTCCACTCTCTATAACCCGGATATAAAGGCCGTATTGCCGAGAGGGGAGTAACATGCTCAGGGCTCGGTGTGGCGTCAGGGAGGATCAGCTCAGTGGAATATCTGGAGGGGCTGAGCGAGACCATGAAGGCTGAGGCCAAGGAGAGAGGGAGACAGGCTCCCACAGGTCTCTCTTAAACTCCATCTCCTCTCAGGTCATCAACGAGCAGGCCTGCGAGGAACTCGGTTAAACCAGCACCTTGTTGATCTCTTGAAGCATCAGAGCAGTTGCACAAGGCGCCGTACAACAACTGGAGCTCGGTGGTCCGTGTACAGGCCTTCAGCATCAGCATCCGTCTTTTGAGATCACAGAAAAAGTCTTGTGTCTGTGATGTTTTAGAAATCCCACATAGGATCGCTCAGAATAAATGGTCGTAGCTCAGCAAAGCCAACAAAACTCTGTGCACTTTCTGCAACTTGAACTTGTCAAAGTTCAGAAAGCACCAAATCAACCGTAGAAGGAAGAGCACAAATCATCATCGGTGGGATTTTTTTGGTAATCAGCCTCTGGTGTTCAAATGTTTTGTTTCGGAAATATCAGAGATGAGCCCAGGGCTGTGTTCTGTTTGAAGGAACGAATGTGTCTCACTGGGTCATTAGCCAGGGGGACTGGAGCACTGTGGGCCAGTGTGAAGAGGCAAAGAGAGGGTTTGTAATCCTCTATGGCCAATGGAACACAGCCAAATGTCTGTCGAGGGACACACTAGGACATTTTTGTTCCACAAACAAGTGAGACACACACATACACATGGCCACGCATACATACATAACCGCACACAGACGCACACAACTCTAGGAATCCCACTGCTTCCAGTCTAGTCATCCTCATTGCGTATTCTGTTGGAGTTCTGCTGTGGACACCAAGTTGACAGACAGAGTTAGAGAGTAAAGGAGGAACAGAGGGTGGGAGGAAAGGGAGAGGAAAACAGACAAAAAACGTCCCCTTTCTCCAGCTCCCCCAGCCGTCATTGGTTGATGGCGCAGGGTCTTTTCTTTTCGTTTTTCGCTAATTGGCCACCCAGGCATTGACTCTGACGTGAGTTCTTACCCCAAAACACGTGCATGTCCCTCCGTCACCATGAAACACCCCCTGGCTATTCTCCCCTTACCTTGCCATTTAAATGACTGGGGGAAGCGTGTTTCCATGGCATACTCATTATATTGTAAAATATTTTTTTTCTATCATCAGCCGTAACTGAAAATACAGTTCATAAAGTTTTCACTTGGCTCTGTCAGCACAACCAAGTGCTTCGCTTAATGTGAATGAAGAGTGCCAGAAGAAGTAGAGAGCCATGTGTTTCTAAATGTACTATATGTATCCATATCTAATGTATATATAAATATATATTATGTAAACTAAATGTGTTTATTATCTTGTGGTGCAAAACCATTTTCTAAAAAGGGCCTGTTTTTCCATGCTGGTCTGGGGTATGTGACCCCCAAAGGTCATCACCTATAGAGCAAGGCATTTCCTCTGATTGACAAGCGATGATCTGATTATTTCATTAACTTATTAGGAGCGGTGGAATTTGGTCACATCTTCCACGTATACCCTCCCGGTCTTGGGGTGGCAAATGCAAAGGTCCGCGATAATTTCTTTTTTTTTAAATGAAAGAAAGGCGAAGAGAAAAAAAGTAATTTGATTGTCTCCATATGGTTCCATGGCTTTTCGGTTCACCCTGGCTGGCTGCTAGCAGACTGAGGCCTTTCACTGTTTCAAACCGATGACAAACTTCCCTATCCTCCCTTCATCCACCTCTCAATACCCCCCCCCCCCCTCACCCTCCATCCCCACACTGAATCTGGTTAGGGGAATAATAGAAGAGGCAAACAATGTGGGGGCATAAGGAGGGTGTTGGAAAAAAAGAAGGAGGGGGTGTCAAGTGACCCGCAGAAAAAACTATCAAACAAGACTGGAACTCTAAGGGGCTGACAATAGAGCGGCCTGCTCTTTTCTGTGCTACGCCACTGGTGGGGCAAGATAAGGGAATTCCTCAATACAGCAAAAAGAGAAGAAAGGGGAGCACTGCTTTTGAGAGATTCAGACCTCAAATCCAAACACTCCCCCCATAGATTATAGCGTGTGTGTTTTAAAGGGTAGATGAAATAAAGCAGCACTTTGTTGGACAAGTTAGCCTTGTTGGTGTTGATCTACGCGGCTATTGTGAGCGGTAGTTTTATGCAGTTCTATGCAGATGACAGGAGATTAGGAAAGGCCTGAACTACACACGGCCTTTAAAGTTCTGATGCCGAGATCTATCACAATAATTCAAAAGGTAACACAATGCCACTAACTGCTGCAGCTGTCTGAATTTATTGAGCCTTAAAAAGCTTTAGAATAAACAGTGGATTTAGCTGTCGGGCCCAAACTCCTGATCAAGCCTTCCCGTGTCTTCTGCTTGACTTGTGCGCTCCAAGACAAGAACGTCTGCACTGTTTGCAAACCTTCGCTCTGGGAATGTAATGGTTCCACTGATCTGAAAGTCAAATAATGGGCAAGATATTAGAGTCAGCCTTGGGCCATACGAAAAGAAACTTGAAGTTACTGAGAAAGTAGTCCGTCAGATGGTTTAAATATACACTGACGCGTCATCGAAACACTCCTTATTGATCCCGGGGCCGAGCTACAAGCCTGCTCCACGTCAAATAAGGTGAAACATGTCGCTGAGGCCCGACCATGCCAGCTACCTGTCACACACAAACACATGGCGGTCCCACTCGTACACACCCTTTGCTGTCAGAGAGATAAACCGCTCTCGCCTGGCACGTCTTCATAAAGTTTAAATTGCATCATTGCCACGCGACAGTGGCGTGTCACCTTTCCCCCTCTGCCCAGGGGGCGAGTAATAAACCTGGATGTTATCCAACCAGCGGATTGACTGACTGAAAGACGAAGGTTGCATCATGCAGAGTGATACTAACAAGCGGTGTTTACTTTGTGATTGTCACAATGAACGATAAAAAAGTAATTGCGGCCGAGATAACTTGTCAGAGTTGTAAAACCCAGGTTCAGAGTATGATGCTGAGTATGATTTGTTTTGCCATCTGTCAAGTAATCAAAATCATGGATCTTTTCTTCAGAGAGTCTTTTCTGGTAAGTTATTCCTGTGTCACCGGTAACTAACGTGTAACACGCTCCCCACCGAACTGACTGGTTGGTTGATTATTTGACATATTTGCAGATTTTTTAGCTCAGTGTTTCCCAAACTTCTTTTTTTTTGAGGACCCACTTTTACAAAATGAAAAATGATTGTGACCCAATTCACGATAGGCCTTATCTATGAAGCATAGAAAAAGCAATAATGAACAGCCCTTACTAATTTCCTTACCATTTCTGCATTACAATGAATCATCTCAAATAGGTAAACCAGCCATATATAAGTTTAATAAATCACTAATTGTTTGTGCATTTGTTATTGAAATTAGAAACATGTTAAATCATTTATAAATAAGATGAATTATTATATATTAAGGGGGAGTTAACAAGCAATCTCATTAGTTGCATCTCCTCTCATTAGTACAACACACATAATTTTCTCAAGCCTTTAAAAATAGATGCAAAGTGTTATGATTATCAGACTAATACAAATATTCAGGCTTTCCCATGTGGCTCAAAGGCAGACGTGAATGTAAAAAAAGAAAAGAAAAAGTCTGCACATCTCTTTGGTAAAGCTCATAATATCTCCTGCAAACCCAGTTGGTTGTGATGCAACAGTGGATGGATGACTTGCTTCTCCACATTTGAGTGATAAATCAAAGCACCACACAGGAAACCTTTGTGCTTTTTCGAAACTTTTATCTAAAAGCTTCCCTCAAACCTGAAGCTCAGGTATTGTGAAAAGAGAAGGAGAAGAAGAGGCAAGAGGAAACGGCACAGAGAGAGAGGGGAAGAAATGATAAAAGGGATTCATCTCTTCTCTCACTCTCTACTGTCTGCATATGTATTTATAAGAAAGGAGCATCGGTGTAACTCTCACCACCTTTTTTTTTTGCAGATACAAGCACTGGTTTTACAATTGTCCCAAATAATTTCTGATGCCAGTATATCCCGTGTGATTTAATGTGCTTTGCAGCTCTGATGGTAAACAAAATGTCATAAGTGAGAGCCAAAAGAATTGACCGTTAAGACATTGCTCCCAGAATAAAGCCAAGCCCAATGCTTATCTCAACGTTTGGGGCAGAAGGGGCTTTACTTTGGAGCGGAGCTGCTCAAATATGCGCTATTTGCACAGCGTACAACTTCCCAGTCACTGCGGATTAGGCAAACAATACAGCTCCCCCATACTGCCCCCTCCGCCAAAAAAAAACCTCCACCCAAATTAGTCTTTCTTTGGCCAGTTATAAAGACCTGAGTATGAATGAGGGCCTCTGTTAGTCCAGGGAAGATAACACACACTCACTCACAGTGAGGGGGAACTAACTCTGTTTATTCTGGACCTCCTCAACATCTGATTGGCGAGAAATTATTTATCTTCACCGATTCTCTGTCCTGATTGGCTGATAAGCATAACTGGCCACGGAATGTTTTACACCTGTCCAACTGTTTCATGGTGCCCTGGCGGATGCTTTCATGGTGTGTGTGTATGTGTGCAGAGAGCCTGCGTACAGACACGTATATGCCTCCCTGTAAGTATATGTGTGGGACAGAAATGAAAAGCCTTCTGCTACCTCCTGATTAGATTGAGAGTTTGGTCATTAAGCCATGACAACCTGCCAGACTTGAACCAGACTTGCAGAAAGACAGAGACGCCACAAACAACACACACAGCCGAAGATAAACGGCAACAACCAAAACGCCACTCGGGGCAATTTCCATCACTGGAGAAAAACAGTTTTGGGGTCATCTCAAACATGAAATGCACACACAAGTGTGTGCACGCATTGGGTGTTTTGTCGTGCTCACTGCTTGAGGGATTGGGTTTGCGGTGTTTTGATTGGCTGATTTTGATTTATGGAGCTCCGACTTTATCAGCCATATAAGGTTGCAGAGATGCATGGAGAAAATTCCTCTCATCGCTAAGTAGAAGAATAACACATTATTCTTCAATACTTCCCTTTAATTGCACCTGTAAGGTGTCACATTTGAGCAAGCAACAGAATGACGGGCGTGTATTCTGAACTGACTGCTGTTGTTCATTACATGTGTCAGTAACTTGATGTTGTATATATATTGTGTATGTTATAACAAGTAATCGGACACATCAAACAGTTGCAATGTGTGTGATAGATGAGCCTCATACCTGTCTGCATGGTGGATACATGCAGACAGGTATGAGGCTCAACCATATGCCAAGTTAGAGGCTAGATGTGCATTAATTCCACTAGTTGGACCCTGGAGGTAAATAGTACACACTGACATCGGACAGACCCGTATGCCTTCACAAACACATAGAAGCTGTAGAGTAGGGATGGTCTGGAATATTTTCTTTAGGTGTAGGTATGTGTGTGTATATGCGGGCGTGTGCATGTCTGATAGAGAGAAAGAGAGCGAGTGAAAGCTAACACAGCGACACCAAGAATGTTTAATTAAATTCTGGAACAGGCTTTGGGTGCTTGTGCTCTAAATGGCCCTCCAGCTGAAAGGAAGGATTAACACAGAGCACGGACAGGCCTGCAGCTACAGCACACTCATTACTGCAGAATGGAAAGATAAGTAAAAGAAAGGAGAAGGGTGAGAGAGGGAGTGAGAGACAGGAGGCGAGAGAGACAGAGAGTGGAGGGACAGTTATATGTAAAACAGAGAGATTGTGTGAATTTGACTAAAGCGGTGTACATGTACAGACTGCACGACGACAAGAGAAGAGGGTGGGGACCAACGGCCGGTGACTCTCGCGAGGAGTCACAGCACATTGTGAAATATCCCTCAAAAATAAACGCATACCACTCATATCACACTCACGAGACGACAGATTCAAGCTCCCACACTTCAAGTGGTCAGTTATGTGGTGGAATCAGGAGTTTGCTCCCTGAATTATGTACCCCGGGAAAAGATTAGTCTAGTTTGTTTTTTAATACATGTATATGTATTGTGCAGTTGTATGAAAGTGGTTGGAGGGACAAAATGCAGACTTTGACAAAGAAGGCCAGCATTTGCTCTCTGGCTCCTGCGTGTGGTTACATGGCATGTTGGTTACGGTTAGGTTAGGGAAAGTATGTGGTTTGGTTTCAAAGCCAAAGGCGCCGCAGTAGCTGAGCAGACACTGCGATGTCCCCGTTTCAATTTCAGTAAGCGACCTTGTTGCATGTCATTCTTTTGTGTTCCCTTATTTACTGTCTCACGACTGTCATCTATCCAATAAAGGCAAAACTGCAAAAAGAAATCTTGAAAGAAATGTATCATGCTTCAAGTCACTATTAACCTTTGCAGTAGTCAACCAACACCACATTTATTCTGAAGCTTAACCAAGTGCTGTGAGTACTGACACATCTCGCTTAATTCGCTTTATTTGATGTATTTTATCGATTGGAAAACAGATGCCCTGCATTATCATCAGCAACCGATGCAAGTAGCTTTAACTTCTTTCTTTCTTACAAAATTATTTCTGATGAAACCAATGTGTGACTTCTCAGTGACTACGTCCACTTCTTATCTACACTCAATCGTTCTCATCAGACACGTTCGGCATCAACGTTTTAAGGATTAGCAGATTCATTCATTTAAAATGTTCAATCTCATTAATAGAAAAATATAATCCAGGCGGCAACATGTCTCTTACTAAATAAATTAGCATTTTCAAATTAGCTGAATAAAAATGTAATTTCAAGCAGAGCGCGAGGGGTTTCTACTGACATGTCAGGCTTCACATACCGAAAAATTAGATTTTTGTCGTGATCATTATGTTTCCAGTTCCCGTAAACACTTTGGTGTGTACATCATTAGCATTACTAATATAAATTATGTTAAAAACTATAAAGTATATATGACTCAAGTTATAAAAGGACCTATGCCTCAATACCATCTGTGTATTTCATTTAAAGGGACCTTTTATTTCCAACCACTAAGTACAAACGTTCACAGAAGGCAGGCTCTGATTAGAAAGGAGAGATGGCATTTAGATGATTGAAGAACCAGATGGAATCTAAGAAATGAGCAGAGAACAGAAGGAAGAAAAGACTGAACATGTCACCATCATTTTGCAATACGGGCATTTGTAAGCGTGGCTGGTGCTGTTAGGATTAGTGCTCTTCAGCTCAGACATGCAGACGGGCTCTCCCCAGGGCGCCTGAACAACTGGGCAGAGCAGGGTTCGACCCCAAGCCGAGCCCCCGGAGCCCCGGCCATGTTGGTATTATAGCCACAGCCAATCTAACTGTGCTCGGAGTCAACAGCTCACACACTGGCTTCACGAGGGGCAGTTTGCTCAACCTGCAGGTCTTAGCCTTGGACGTCCTGTTGACCAGGCTGCTCCAGCTGGCAGGCAAGTACACACATTTGCACTCTCACCCGCAAACAACACTTCATTAAGCTTCTAGAAACACTGCTGGAAGCGGGTTAGTGGAGGAAGTGCAACGTCAATAAAAACACACATGTACCTCTGGTTCATTCAACGACTGGGAGTTCTGTAAGTCTTTGGTAAACGTACTCAAGGAACGTATGTACACTTTGATAAGTGTTACACAAATACCATCCTAGTCAAATGACAAATGTAATTGTTGGAATGTAATGGCAGCAATCGGTGAACGTATGTTTGAGTGAGATCAACGTTCCTGTGCGGAGCAGAGTGCAGTGTCAACAGGCAGGGATCGTTTCATTAAACTGCTTTGCTGTGAACCAAATGAAACCCCATTCACAGGTTAATTAATTAACTAATTAATTAATAATGCATGGAATATAAATGGCATATAAATATATCTGTCTGAGAAGAATATAACAAAATATAGGGAAGTTACAAAATTCACATACTTTAACTTTGGCAGAATCAGGCCATGCAAATAGTAGTCTGTTTGTTTTAGTTTTTTCATCTGGGTTCACCTCTGACATTTCTGATAAAACTCCATGGAGCAGGTGAAGACTATTATTATATTATTGGGGCAAACTTATCCTTTAAATGATCTTTATAACCTGTGGATGAGCATCCTTCTTTTAAATAACCCAACCCAAGTCCACATGACTGGATGTAATAGTCTGTTCTGTGCACTTCAAGAACTTTTGTGATGGTTAAGGTACTAAAACTATTTGATAACCTGAAAGAGAAGCTCATCACCAGCCCTGTAGGGATTGAAAGCAATATTGTTCATCATAAAGTCCACATAGTAAGTGAAGTAATATTTCTACCACACTTTGTGATAGAAGTAAAGCAATTTGAAATCAATAAATTCAAGGTAAAACCAGCAGACAAAAAAAACAGGATATTAGAGGCTGGAGCCGTGTTGAAGTTTATCTCCAGACAGTTAATATTGACTTCTATTAGACAGACATGGGCTGACAGGGAGCTCTGAACATCACGTCTCTTCCCAATCACTCCAGCTCTGTGATAGTTGTGAAGGTAAAGACTCGCCTGTGAAGCCCCTTATCTTTATTTATCTAGCTGCACATCGGCAGCATCTAAATTATACCCTTAAATGTCACGTTGTGTAAGTGTGACATGACAGAGCAGATAAATTGCGAGTGAACTTGTGTTCAAGTTCAAAGAAATGCTGTATCCTATTAACCCGTTCCAAGTAATGTCTGGCTCTAAAATGAATGTTACCAAGGAAAACAGCTCGGAACTTTAAATCTACACTTCTTTTCCCAGCAGAAATCCAACCCCATGTCTGTGTGTGTGTGTGTGTGTGTGTGTGTGTGTGTGTGTGTGTGTGTGTGTGTGTGTGTGTGTGTGTGTGTGTGTGTGTGTGTGTGTGTGTGTGTGTGTGTGTGTGTGTGTGTGTGTGTGTGTGTGTGCGTGTGTGCTCGCTCATCTCCATGTATGAAAGCCTTCTTAGAATGAGAGTAGGCAGCCACAAGTGTGTGTGTGTGTCTCGTGGAGTTGCTGTGAGATTTGGATCCAAATGAGTGGAGTGTTGGTGCATTAATGAGCATCACACAACCCTCACACCACCACCACCACCTCCTCCTCCCTACACCTCCTCCCTCTCTGCTGACATTTCAAGGCTGTGTTGGGAGCCAGAGGAGGAACTTCTTCATTTGGAGTGTGAGACAATGTGGCAGGCCGGTTGGCTTTGTGCTCCTGACATCCCGCCGGGGCACAATATGGTCCCGTCAGGGATCAGTGGGAATACACAATGCCCATTACCCACGGGGCCGTGCGGTGGGCCTCAGGGGCAGGGCCGGGATGGGCCCGTTTCCAGACTACGGGGTGTCTAGGCCACACTGAAAGAAAGATGGAAGGAGGAAAGAAGATCAGAGATCGAGAAAAGATGAGATGGGAATAAGGAGGTATGTCTAAATAAATGTCGGGAGAAAGAGGAGGGAAAGTGGAGGATGGAGAACTAAAAGATGCGGGTACGGGTTAAGAGAAAGAGTCAAGCGCAGGCGTGATAGCGAAAGAGCAAAAAGAAGCAGGATACAAAGGAGGGTGTTCTGAAAAGAGAATAAACAGGGAGCAGGTCCTCTGCCAGAGATGGGGTGCAATGAAAGAGAGAGAAGACACTCCGCCTGGGGGTGAATCTCCCGAGGGATACAGAGGACGGATGGGGGGGGGGGGGGGGGGTCAGTTTATCTTGGAGCTGAACTTGGTTGCTTGATCCCAGCCAGTATAATGGCAGCCTTGAACAAACCAAGGATGAGATGCATTTTCACCTTCACTGCTGCTGCTTTGACCCCGTGGCTCTTTGAGGGGATGCAGTGGGTGGACAGGAGCACACTGGGGGTGGATGTCAGGGGCCAGAGGACCAGAGGTGGTGACCAGGGGCCACAAAGGGGCACATAGAAGCACGGAGAGAAAGATAGAGAGGGAGGACGTGGGTCAGCAAGCTGGCTGAACTTAACCATCAGTCTCCCACGAGAATCTGCCCTCTGTCACTTCTTTCCACCTTCCAGAAAGCGCTAAACCAGTTAGCTGGGCAAACAATCTGTGATCTGGAGTCGAGTGTCCGACCTTCAAACGAGCAGGGAGGGTGAGAAAGTGTTGCAAAAGTGATACCATGACCTCTGTGTTGAAACATTAGATTATCCCAAAGTCAACCAGCTCTATTCAGCCGTTACCTGTCATTTTCACCTCACGTTACTTTCAGTTGAAAGACCGCAGGGCGCACACGATCCGAGTCCTTCCTGAAGCTCCTGACCAAACGCTTGCTCTCACCTCAGTTAGGGGTCAGCACAAGTCTGAATAAATGGGTCAGCGCTTACCTATTTTCAGCCCTTGCTGACAGGGAGATGCATTAGTAATCTGGGAGTACATCCCTGGAAAGGAGGGGAAAAGATAAAACTGCTGTGCCGGTGGGTTTGCATGTACCCCAGGAAGTTTCTTCCCTGTAATAGAGGTGCTCTTATCTATATACAGCCTGCTCTGGCAGAAATTAAGAGAATTTCAGTCTGGGATTTATACTCCTTCAGAAATACCATGCAGTCATGTGGGGTTGCACTGAATCCTTCTGAATACCCCCCTTTCATTGAGGCCAGATAAAAATTGCCAGATGGCTCTCAATCTATCGCTCCCTTCACATTTATTGTCTCACAGTCTGTTTCTGCAAATGCTCACCATCTTTTCCCCCCCATGTCTCTTTGTCTCACACACACATAAAGTAGTGTGCAGATAATCTCATGTAGTTGGATTCACCACATAAAATGTGGTTCACACGGGGTCAGAAGATGGAGCCATTGGTGTAGAAGTCCAGTAATGTCGAGCCGCACCGTGATGTACAACGTGCAACAAGCATACAAAGGCCGACATGGAGCTCAGGACAACATATGGGACAGTGCACAGTATGCAACCGAAACGACACACAGTGCTCTTCTTATGCGTCCCTGGGGAAATCCCGTCACTCACTTTATCCTCCGTCTCAGCCTCCTATCTACCGCTGTCTGTGCTATAGGCTCCACCATAGGTGCTGCCACAGGTTTATTTAGAGTTGGGGGCATGTCCATACTGCACAGCTTGTCTGAATGGAGACTCACAACATGTGGCCCCCCCCCCCCCCCCTTACCAACACTCACCATCTGGCCTGGTCCTTTTCGCGGTATGAGAGCCACGCACAGCAACACGCTGGGGACTGCACAGATGTGTGAGCACAATATTCCCATGTGCTCGTGCGCATATGGAGCCGCTGTGATGTCTTTGGGTGGAGTTGGCACGAACCCCCCCCCCCCCCCCCCCCCAACACTTGTGTTCCTACTTTTATCAGCCTGGGAATAATACTTCATATTAATGGAATGAAGTATTTCTCAAACAGCGTAAGACGACACTTTTTCTTTTTCATATTGGATCGATTTGGGACCTCAAAGTAGACAGACTGGTTTTAAACAAAAGCTGAATGCTCATAAAGCATGTTGACCTTTGGGGTCACAAATCATTGTGTCCTCTCCTTCCACCGTGTGGTCTCTGGTGTATAATTGACATTTAATGAAGGCCTCCGTTTGCATGGGACCATAATGGCTCCGGGTAAAAGAATGGAGACAGGGGGACAGAGGAAAGATGGAGAGAGAATTACGCAGAAACATGTTGATACTAGAATGGGGGAAAGTGGGGGTATGTAGGGCGAGTAATATTGGTGAGAGAAAGGCTTGGAGACAGAACAGGACTACATGAGGAGATGGAGGAAACGGAGCACATGGGACACATGGAAGCAAGGAGAGAGAGCCCAGCAACAGACGCCGAGGACAACAGCCTGTTGTCCTGCTGCCAACCCCATCTGTCTACTTTCACATCACCTCCATCAACCGCAGAGGGCCATGCAGAGATGGAGGGAGAAGAAATGGACACACTAATGTGCCTCATGTTCACTCCATGTCCTGAGATGTCCTCCTAATAGCATGAGAGGAGCACACAAGTGCTCTGTTTAATGAGGTCAATGATGAATCACTGCTGTATCACCTGTGCTGCAGTAATTGTATTCTCATTGGGTCGTGTCTGGGTTCAAGAGCATTTAACACACCTCTTAATGTGAGCAGTCATCTGTCCCAGTCCGTTTCTCCTTAACGACGGGATCAAAGTGGCTCAATCTATTTACCGGACAAACCGCCGAGGGCGTCTACAGTAAAGTCATCTCATTTGCCTACCCCTTATAAAAGTCTGTGTGTCTAAGGAGTGGCTATTATTTATTTATTGTATCTGTTTCAAACTCACTGAAGTTGGCCGGGAATCATAGTCACCATTCGGGGGAAACGACGCTGACACAATGGCCCACAAAATGTGAACAGGTCACAACTGTGTGGTTGGAGGTTAGCCATTGTGGTATGTGCCTTAATAATGTTGCAGGTTGAGCCTGAGGTCAGACGACTGAAGGAGATATGAGATAAGAAGGTTTATAGTGCTCATAGACTGCAGGGGAAACCCAAGAACTATCTGTAACTGAAAACACGTTTACTTATGATGATGAACAACATATATTTACATATATGACATATAAGCAATGCAATATTTTTAGTATCATAATCGCTTCTTTTTTAAAGTCAAAGTATAGTTTCCCATGCTTAGGAAATGTACAGCTTTTCCAGTTCCAGCACTTTTACCATTCATTTAATTTCAAATGAAGTCCACCTAAGAATTTAAAAACTCTGGGAAGTAGTCCTGTAATCTTAATATCTTGAGATTATCCCATCATACTGTGTTGTTTTACATGTTGAAAATATAGCTGAGGTAGTGTCTCGATTTAGCACTGTGTGGAAACATTGTATACATTGTACCATTTTAAATGCGTCACACATCGGGCGATCTTATTAGAGATTACAAACATCTCAAACATCAGGCTGAAAACCCTTTGTGGCCAAAGAGGAGGGCGGGTACACCTGAGGAAACGCGTCGTCGTAAGAAAAGCAGTCGAGATTCCAGGACCCTAAAACTGAAGCAGCTAACTGGAATCCAGCCATCTGTGTGGCAGCCACACTGTCTGCTGGGATCATTTGCATATCGCCAAAACCGGTGCTTTTGATAGGACCAACCCTCTCAAGCTGCTCAGGACAATCCGGGGCATGAACATGCACGCCTCACTGTGCCTCTCGATCATGGATTTTTTGAAGGACAGGAGCTGTTGTCAGATTAAATAACTTAATTACTTCCCAACACCTTACCAAAAGCATCGTCGTCGTGCCAACCCTGTTGCTCTACTTCCTCTTTACCAATGATTTCAGATCAAAATCCATCAGCACACCACAATTGTTGGGCTGATCACAAAATAAAATGTTGACACTGACAGGCTGGAGGTAGCCAGTCCACTGGTCCAGGTAAATGGCCTGGTACTGAAGGGAAAATAGACAACTGAATGATCATTACCTGATGATATATCAGGCGCACACATCAGCAGTAACCTGAAATCGGGCCTCATGTCACATTCAAAAAGCTTTAACAAAAACTTCAGTCAGGCACGGTCTACTGGTCAAATTGTACAGAGTCGTAATTCAGAGAATTCTGTGATGAGTTTTCTGTTATGGAAACAAAAAACCTAAGAACACAAAAAAGAAAATGGACACAAGCATAAAAAAGTAAGGGCTACAGACTAGATCAAGATCACGGCTGACCCTCTACACCAGCTCGCCATCTTTTTCCTGACTGTAGGTGTCAGAACATCTTACCCGGAGCTTCTTCCACAAGGCTGTGCTGTTATGTAATACACACGAACAAATGAATTAAATGTAATAGTTTGTGGAGTTGTGTTCTTGGTATTTGTTTCTCTTTGTGTCTTTGTCCTTATTTTTGCACTGATGTTGTATGTGGTGTACTGTCCCAGCTATCTCATCTGTCATGAGGTGAATTCCACCGGCCTAGCCGTGTGGTAATAATACAAACACGGCACCTTTTCATTGTGAAACTTCTTTTCTTATGCTCTCTTGACTCCCATAAATTAATCTTTAATTTAAATAATTTTTCAGACAAGGTTTTCCAAGTCCCGATTGTATTGTTTTGGTTGTTTTTCACAGTGGATCTTGTCTTCATTATACAGTAGGGTATTTATGGCCCTGCATAAACAGCAAGTAACCTGCTATTACTCTTACTATATATTGAGCAATATTTCTTAGAGTAAATGTTGTCCAAACTCCTTTACTTTACTTTTTCGGAGAAACCAACCTTGCAGACTGCAAGGCAGGCAAAAACCTATTAAAATCCCTTTTCTCATGGGGTTTAAAAAGTCTCTAAAATAGAAAACTGTGCGATTCGTCCCTCTGGGAGGAAGTCCAAATACCATTCATCGCAAACAAACTTTACTGAGCTCTCTCTCACGGCTCTGTGATCTATGTGCAACATAATAAATGACTGCTATCTATCATTCAATTGACATCATCACCATCAGAGCATAATTCAGTTCTTGAACACCAAACTTTTACACCTGAGATATTCTGACCCCAGTTGTCAGATAAAGTCATTGTTAAGCATGAAAACACGGAAATCAAAATCAGCCGCACATCTAGCTACACAGTCAAATTGGCAGTGTCAATTTAACACTTATATAGTACATTTTAAAACTCAGCTCGTGAACATATCCCGAATGCAACACTGTCAAATGTAAATAACACTTGTAGTGTTATTTACATTTGACACTTGGACTAGTGTTAATCAGTATGAACACTTCCCAGTGTAAAATAATAACTCTTACCAGAGTTGTGTTAACTCTGAAATGTTCAGTGTTACTTTACATTACATGTCATTTAGCTGATGCTTTTTTCCAGAGCTTACAATCATGTTACATTCATACACTGTAGACACAGCTACAGGGAGCAACTCAGGGGTAAGTTTCTTGCTCAAGGACACATCGACTAGGGCGGGGATTAAACGCCAACCCCGATTGAAAAACTCTCTGCTAACCACTGACCCACAGTCGCTCTTTAACTCTCTGTAGGGACCACATGTTCACTGGCTTCGTGTTAATATACTCTGTAAGTGTTGCATTGACACTGCTTACTCTACTGTGGAGCTTTCGACCCACGTTAGCCGTCTGCAATACGATATTTCAAGACAGCTCGAGTGTAAGTTGAACACAGTGTATAGCTATTCTAAAGTGTTGCTTTTGCTGAAATATCAACATTTGATATAAAAAAGTGATTTAGAGAAACTTACTGCAGTTTTTCCAAAATTAAAATGCGACTGATGAAACTCAATTAGAAAGGAGAAGGAGGGGGCGGAGCTTTCCAGATTAACAGTGAATGTTGTCATCAACACTGGGGTTTTACTCTTGCTTTAGTTGTCATGACTTTGACAGATTCCCTTTAACACTGTACACTGTACACAAACATGTTTATCTCTGAATATTTACACCAACACTGGGGGCTAAGTTGGTTGTATTTACTCTTTCTATTATTGTAATAACTCTGAAATAGTCAATATACATTAACAATGAATGATTAACACTGGGAAATTGACTGTTTGGCTGCACATGGGTGACAAACGTTTACAGTACTCTCAAATATACCAAGTTCAGAAACAGAAAATAAACAAGAGTTTGGTGTGCAGGTCACGGGTAGCGCAGGACATTCTGTTCTCCTCAACATTTGCATTAGATCATTCACACTCACAAAGAGCAAGGCTTGACCTGTCTTTACCTGTCATCTTCCATCCTCCTTTCCTGTTGGTCTCCTTTATAACCGTCTCCCATTCCTTCAATACCTGTAACCACACACTTAACAGCTGTTAACGGTGACAGTCGTGTGTGGTATTGTGTGCACATCACATGTGTTGAGCATAAACACACTTAAACACATCAATCTGCCAACACAAATCAGGGAGGCAAACAGAAAATGATATAAACACATCATTTTTATTCATGCGCCCTCTGTAAAACTGTGTGTGTGCGTGTGAGTGTGTGTGTTTTGGAGATTGGCATGTGAGAGCTAATGGCTTGTAACCAGGTGTCAGTAATACCAGGCCCACAGCGATTCTTCCCATTATGAGAAATCATGAGCCAAACCACAAGGAATGACATTTCCAGTGTCTCCAACACTGAGGTCCTAAATACAGCAAAAGTAAAGAGGACTGAAGAAAGACAGATTGTTGCTGCTGAAACAGTTACGGTTGATGTTTATCTACACACACAAACCAAAATACACACACACAGAACAAAGTTCAGACTGTGCAGTTTGCCTGTCACTAGCTATCAGGTGTTCTCACAGGTGGAGATGGATGGAAGAGCCGTGTGCATACCTGGACCTCTCCCCTGCAGGTTACCTGTCAATCACAGCATGTCATAGCTCACAGAGGCTGCTTCAACATCAGGATTAGTGCTCACAAATAATAACCTCAGTCACTACAGTCACATGTAACTGCACTCAGCAGTTGTATAAACAATTAGTTGTTTTTACAATCTCTTTCTATTTACTGTACGTTTCTTTTTTTACACCTGCGTCCGTATTTCTTGTGTAATTTGTCCAGGAAAGTAGGCCTCACGTTTATTGATTTATAGTGCAATCATATTTTAAAGACAGCCAATAAAGATAGCATAATGACATCAATCAAAATGTGGTTGTTTCAAGACTTTATTGAACAACACTTTTAATCGTGTTATGTGTTGGAATATTTTGGAATGATCTCAGCTAATTTAGTAATTGTTCTACATTTATTTTAATAAATATAATATGACAAAACTGATACAAAAAGTAAAGTAAGATGGCCATATTGGGAGTTTCAATATTTTCCCTCGATAGGAAAAAATATCTATAGATAATTACAGCATTGCATATGAGAAAAAAAAGTAATATTGTTTGTTGTTTCTACGATTGATTTTTTATTTTCAGTTAAAGTTCATATATGGCCCGAAGCTAGCAAGCGAGAGAAAGTTCAAAGGTCAGAGTTGTAAAGAAGACAACACTGTTATCTGTCATATTTCCACACTGATGCATATTTCACCTTAAGAGATGTTTGGTGGGGAAATCGAGGAACAACTGCCCGAAGGGTCTCTTCATGTCCTCCATGACTGCCTTCTTGTTTTTCCTCTCTCCTCTCACCTACTTTTTTCAAGCTCAGGCTGCCTTCATCCTCTGCTAAACAGTAAAATCATCATAAATCCAGGGTACCCGGCCATTTAAGAACAGCTGATAGCAACCACAAAGAAGCATTTGGCACATGAGAACTTTGGGTTTTCTTTTCCTATTATGTAATCACAGTAGTATTGAATTATATATTACCCCAGCTGTAAAATAGTCTATGAGTGGATGTAGTGGACGCTAAGTTTATTATTTATTATTTCTTGACATGGGAGAGCAGCTCCTCGCCTCTTATCAAACATGGCATCTTGTCATGAACAATACGTTAAAGGGCACTAACTAAAGATAATACATACACACAATACTGTGAACATATTGCAATTGGTGAGTGTAAACCGACAGAATCATTTTGAAACCGTGATGCTGCATGCTTTCGGGCTATCTTTTTGTTTTGGCTTGGTCTCAGGCTGCCCGCTGACTTGTTTACATATGTGGGGAAAGAGAAAGACAGAGAAAAGGAAAGAGAGAAAAAGAGAACAAATTTATTGAAATTAGTTATTAAAATTAAGAAAAGCTAGATTAAAATGATATCCATGCTTTGTGTGCTAGGAATGTGCATGAATGTGTGTGTGTGTGTGGGTGAATGTACCCAGCAGCATCAGGGACAACCAGCAGCCATTTCTTGTGCTTGACGGAGTTGTCAGAACGCATCGGCTCGTCCTCTCGCGATCGGGATTGCAGGGCATACATTCCTCCATCAGGGAATAGAAGGAAGAGACCTGAGAGGTGTCGTGATTGATAAGGACAGACAGATCCACACAAAGAAAGGTACGACAGGCTTGTAAACATACAGAATCTGACAGTGCGAGTAAGTGGAGTGGGACGTGGTCGTAGGCCCCGTGAGCCCGGTCAGACCCAGTGGACACAACGTGGCATTTTACTCCTCGCGGCAAACAGAACCAGAACGTTTTAACCTCGGAAACTTATTCTACACAACAGTAAAAATATTGTTCATGCTTTATGTTTTCCCCTCAACTTCCTGCTGCCACTGACACACAGGCTTACAGAGTCAAATCCATCCTGGCTCCAGGCTACTTTCATTCTCTGCTGTGTGCTGAGACATGAGCAGACCTGCCCGTCACATCCCACGCCAAATCATAGCAAGAGAAAGAACCGCCAACGGACTTCTGATAAGCCACGTGCTTTTGTCTGTGAATCCACAGTAACCGATATTATTTGTCAGTATGTATATATATATGAGAGAGAGAGAGAGAGAGAGAGAGAGAGAGTCATACTAGTGTATTAATTTTCCTCTCATACATTATATAACTGCCAGTGGTTGAATTCATAAATCATGCCTCCCAACATGATATTTTCTTCCATGTTCAGTCCTTTTTCATAACTGTGACGTATAAAACTCATAACTCACACCGTTGATACATTTGATTAAATGCCAATTGCAGAATTGTGAGACGATGCATGACGAGAAAAACATTTTAACAAATTAAAAAGAACGGTCTCACCCAGTTCTCTGTCGGTTGTTACGCAACAATAAATTGGAGATGCAGAGTCTCTGCTGGAATCTTAAAGTCTCCAGGCTGGAGTGGCATTCGCAGGAGTGTCACAACAGCAACGCACAGGTATCTGGCTCCTTCTTCATGCTTGATGTAAATGTAAACACTGGCAGGGCCTTTACAGCTCCGATGTTGTGTGTGTGTTTGGAGCTTCACATTGGGAGGGATGGAGCGGTTGGATGACACTTTGAATGTCTACTGCCGACGCCTTGACTGTGTGTTTACTGTACAGGGAGATAAGAACAAACCAAAACAGAGTCAAGGCAATCATCTCTGAATCAAGGAAGAGTTGTCAATACAGCACGCAAATTGTTTGATCCAACTGCCATATCATTGTTCAAGGTGATGACATTGAAGCGCCCATTAAATGGAAAAATCTTCATGTGGTTTGCTATAACTCATACACAATACGTTTATCTAATTTGATATCATTAGAAATTATGCAATCTTGGTTAACACTTTTGAGAGAATTTCATGACATTAAAATAAAAAAATAAAAAATGGTGTTTACATTACTCTAAAGATAATTGCCCGTAGGTCATAAATGATCAAACTTTTGATTTACAACTTTGATTTAATGCCACATCTAAATCTATCACCGAGGAGAAACCAAGAGTTTCATCTAAATCATTCCAACATAAACACAGCCACACCTACATGCTCGGAAATACACACACACACACACACACACACTCACCTATACACACAGCACAACCCCAGCTTTTTTTTCCTCTTCATTTTTTCAATCAGCCTTTTTAATTGTGCGTTCCTGCATCTTGCGTGGTGTATTTACAGAAAGCGTAACAAGGCCATTGGAGCCAATTACACAAAGAACGGTCTCCAAACCCATCGTCCAGGCAGAGGAATCACAGAAATATTTATCCTGTTTAAAAGTTTTGGAAGGAGAGAAAGGGCCTTGGCACTAAACCCTTTAGTGAGGCAAGGGGAATGAAAACCTCCAGTGTAAAAGGACCTATTAGTCTCAGGACATGGGCATTAGCATGATAGTAGACTTAGCCTCTGGACTGAAGGAGAGGGACGCTGTCTTTACGCTTTCAGCTCGCAGGAGAAGGGGGGTTCCTATACATAAACACACACACACAAGCTCTCTGATAGGCAGGAAAATGCAAAGTGGGGCCCTATACAGAGCATGAGGCACACCAGCGACCCAGTAAATAAGAAGCAGGAGGAGGCGGGGAGGAGAGAGGACGGGTCGGGGACTGAAGGACGGCGGTGAAGAGAGAGGAGAATTAAACTTGCACACAACAGACCAAGAAGAGGTGAACCATTAAAAGATGTAAGGAGCAATTTGTAAAACTGCGAGTGACAACAATGCTTTCCAATCATGAAGAGGGAGTTTATACCGTCAGCAGTCGCTCTGTTGAAGCTGCACATGTTCTACTCTGCTCCAGTTAGTAATGACCAGCAAACAGGTGAAGAATCCCCTAATACATGTCCTTAAAGTGTAGTTTGAGATGGTCAGCAAGTCTTGGAGGTTTTGACTTTGTCACGCACTGCGAGGAAAGGAAACAAGGAAGGTGGCTTGAGCAGAGGAGGTTCAAAAGTATGGGAGGAGTTAACCTGAGCCGAACAAGTTGACCAACACTTCATGCCGAGTTTGGAGAGAAAGAGTCAAACAGGAAACCCAGTCAGACTTCACAATTCTAAACACACAACCACACACACACACACACACACACACAAACAAACACAGAGTGTACTTTCAAACACTATTAGAAGCACAATCATGTGTGGTCATATAAACATGCAAATGTGTGTGTGTGTGTGTGTGTGTGTGTTTGTTCCTGGGGTCACGGAGGGCATTTATGTACAAAGCGTGTGTTTATATAGTGTAAAGATGAAGGACACACAAGCAACTCATGCAGAGAGAGGGCAACAAGTGGAGAGAATGAAGCTCATTGTATGTCCGTTAGGGAGATGCAGAGCTTGGTGGGGTGGTGGTAGTTTTGGTGGAAGGGGGAGGGGGGTCTAAAACTGAACAACAAAAATGAAACTGCGTCCTGGCTTTGAACGGTGCACTGACAAAACAATCAGCGGGCAGAGAAAGGAGGGAGGACGAGCTATTGAGAGAAGTCACCTCCAGTCAGTCCCTGCAAATATGATAAATGGGCTGTTTAATGTCTGCATTCATAGTTTTGAGACAAGGCAAAACATTGAGGGATTAGGCCGTATGAGTCAATATTAGTGCTGGTGGCATTAGGAAAGCCCTGTCTGGTTAAACACAGTAGGGAATAAAGCGTTTCCAGCTGATGTCAATGTTTGAACAAAAGTTCTCATCATTTGCACAGAGATGAGGTCTGCCGGGGTTTATCTAATAGATCAGACGCTGCTGTGGGGCTGACAGAGAGTCCTGCATAGTAAGAGGAGTTAGAATAGTTTTCTGAATGGACAGATGGGTCTAGTGTTGAAAACAATCAGATCACGATTTAGCGGGATATCATTTCCAGTTATTGTATTTCATTGAGATTCTGTCTAAAGGTGTAATAATGTGTTGTATTTAATATCCCGCCTTATTGTCTGGTTATCTTTATATGTATCAGGTCTCCAATCATATTGTTCATTCAGATTGTCCATCCCTTCAACCTTGTTTAAGCCACAACACGTAAATATGTATTTGTGATGAGATGATGATGATGATGATGATGATGATGATGATGATGATGATACAGTAGGTGGTCAGCAGCAACCTGTATTATTTGGGGAAAGCCAGTAGCCACAACGACAGATTTACCTCCTGCAGAGTCCAAATCTGGAACACCAACAAAGCTGGGCAGCAGCGACCGATCGCTACTTGAAAGCACGGTTACCTCTACAGTGGCTGGGTCCGTTTGTCAGTTGTAAATGTAATTGGTAAACCATACATTGTTATGATATGCAAACTAATTATTTTTTAATTAGTCTGCGAGTCTGTTGTGAGCTCAGAATGAATCTTAAATGAATTTCTGTTACTAAAGACTGGTTTTGTTTCAAACTTATTGCCGATACACCGACTGTAACAGTACAATATGGATTCTCAGACCGAGAGAAGATCGCGACATTTGCGATATTGGCTGTGACGTAGTCAGAAGTGTAACTAAAGGAGCATTTCAAAATTCATTAAGTCTAATATGGCTCTTACATTTCCAGCCCCTAAATGCTCATGCTGCCTGCAAAACAATTACCAAATATTAATTACAAAGAAACAATTTTTAAGATGCATTCATGATCGTGTTTACATCATGTGCAAAAAGTAAATAAACTTTATACAGTCTTTTATCCACAGAGTTTGTTTGTGGGTCTGTCCAGCGTGTTGGTTTTGTTTTTTGTAAAGATTATTATTGCATATTTTTTATATTATCAATTGATGTTGAAATGCATGCAGAACTGCCTAAAATGACTGACTGTGTAATTACAGTGGCAAAGTCAAGTCAAACAAAACAGGCGTAACAACATGTGAACAAAAACCCTCCTCTGGTAGAACAAAAGGGTCTTCTGGTTTTTATGGGGCGATTGTGTTGATCCAGATGATTTATACATCTCTCTCGTACAGCCGGAGGTTGTAACTGCAAATTCAAAACGACCCCACACAACCTGACAGTACGTTCTTCCTCCACTCAGATATGACGTACGACATGCAAATGAAAGCGTGCACAAGATGTCACTGATAAAGCATCGGTATTTCATAGAGTTAACACTTGTCCCTAAGAATAACTGCTCTATAATTGTTTGCATACGCACACATTTAGGCAATAGCACAGTATGTGTGGAGTTGCAGTGTGTGTGTGTGTGTGTGTGTGTGTAGAGGTATCCCTATAAGACAGGGGGAATATGCTTGGCCCGCCTACAGCTCTGATGAATGGGTCTGAGGCGTTGTACCACAATGCCCCTCACTTCATTACTGTCACATGGAACAGATGGTGCCTTTCACCGTAGCATCACATGTACACACACACACTCACACTTTCTTTCCGGGGATGCCGTCGTCCTGTGATGAGCACACACACACACGCAGGGGACAGGGAGGCTTAATGAATTCTACACCACATGCAGCTCCTGCGCTCAGCTGAGGCATTAATTTACAGATCTGAAGAGCAACCAAACAAAAATTAGATCATGAGTATGAAATGTTCAACAAACCAAACACGGGGTAATTGAATGAAGCCAGGAATAAACAAAGACCTGTGTTCCATCGTCCAAATGGAAAATTGTATTGGTACTTCATTTGCCAGCACAGCAACACAAAATCCCAAGATGTTTGAGGAGAAACAACAATGTGTTTGTCTGTGTGCGAGCGTGTGTGTTTGCATTGAAGCCTTCGGGGGCCGCAGGTTACACAGTCTTCTCTTCATTGTGTACCTCAACTGGTGTCGTGAATGACAAAAGTGCACAATTTGGGCTTGCACTCTTCTTTATTATGCAAGCAAACGCGCTTACTAAATCAAACATGAGCCAAAAATCACATTCAATATTCCAAGAGCATTTCGATCGGCCAAGACTACAAATCTCACCTCCTTCTTGCCCACTTGTGTTTCTACTGTTCTCCTGGGTTCAGGCCCCAAAGCCCTCAGCCTGTGGGTGGGTGCCACATGTGTGAAGGCCCACTGCTCGGACAACTTTCTGCTGTGCCTTAAACCAAATGTCCCCGCCAACGCCCGACTGTTATCCCTTCCCTTTCACACGGGTCACACATTAACAAGTGCCCGCTCCCTCAGTCGCACAGGAGCAGCTCTGGTAAACGGGGCACGAGCCAAGGGGGCTGAGCTGTGGGGTGGAGAGCGGTGAGGAATCAGGGTGGTGCGTGTTCAGGTCCAATTCAGCTTCTTCTATGTGGAACGGGCATCTTATCTTTCTCTGCTTCTCTTCCCTTTATTTACTGATCTTGTTTAAAGCTTTACACACCGACTCTTTATTAACATGTTCCGTTTAAAGGCTATTTGACCAACACTCGCAGTGTGAGGGGCAAAGTTCACAGGGCTACACACTCTGCTTTAAAGTTACACCTGCCAATAAGCGGGTGCTGTAAACACTATCTTGTTACTTAGCACACACACGTTTCGGCCCCGTTATCTAACTGAAAATCAGAGCCACTGATACAGGGACCGAGACCACACGCCAAACAGTCCCCAGTCCAAGCTCTATCTCAGCATGGAGCGACTCCAGACTGCATGGTACCAGTATTATCTTATTGGTTTAACATTAAGCAAACTGTGGCAGCACACCAGACCACCAGCTATTGGTTCCTCTTTGCTTTATTATATTTCTGTTTACTCTCCTTTCCTTCTGCTATCTTGCAAGAGGCTATTAAAGGTCCATCTTTCTTCTTTACAAGCAAACCAGGACAGGGTGTGTGCATGTGTCCATGTGTGTTTCGGTCATTTTACAGTTAGAAGTAATTGAAGAGATTGAGAAAAGGTAAATAATAAGGGGAATTGTCTTGTATCTCCCCTTTGGCATGTTTACCCCATAGAAGTGATGATATTGTAAAAAAAAAAAACGTCCTTACTTTCCCACATACATATTATCAACAAAAAAAATGTGTATATAATGTCAAATATGAGATGACAATAATCTAAATAATATAATTCTAATATTTTTGAGGACAGAAACTGTCTCTTTATGTCATAACAACATGTGCATACGTTATCACATCAGTGTATCACAATACACAACAATGGCTGGATATATTGACTTTTTTGGGACTATGAGTGGAGTAACTGGTCCCAGTAGGCAGCAGATGCAGGACAACCTCCTCACCATGGAACAATGGCTCCCAGTGCCGTCCACCCATCTGTATGTGTCCAATACAGTAAAGAATCCCTGCAGGAAAACCAACTGGCATTCTTCTGTTGTCTATTGTGATGAAACTATCACAGGAATGGATCACTAGGAAGACAATCCAACCTAATTCTCTGATCCCAAACCAAAAGAATGGACTTTGATTGATCAGAGAACAAATGGAGCAGATTTTCCCTGCCTGACATACAGTTTAAATGGCTAACTTAGTTAATTTCCACAGCCTGAGGCTTCATCCCTGTCAGATTCTGATGGAGTAGCTGGTTTCAGTAGGTGCTTCGTAATGACTGGGGGGGGGGTCATACATGCTACTACTGCTGCTGAATGTCTGCACTGCTGTGAGGTGAGTGAATGTGGACCCCCCAGTAGAGGTGAAAGCACATCACACATTCCTTTGTCTACAAGGAGATTACTTATCGCTACAGGGGCTCTGGATGCCTTTGGGTCAAACAGACACACCTTCACATCAACCCCTGGAGTAGTGCACCTTTCTCATTAAATGGCCGGATGCATTGATGAATTAAACTTCCTCAGCAATCAGAACAGGGCAACGCCCCCCTCTGAACATGCAGTGGTTTAAATCAGTGCATGCGTCATGTCATCGTAGCTGATCTACCTGTCACCGCGTGACAAACAGTGTTTGCTTCTGGGCTGTCAAACTCTGTCAACGCGGATGCCTCCAAAGGTTTTATGAGCTAACCAGCCTGAAAACAGGCGTTATTAGTTATTATTTGTAAATATTGTTCTCAAATATATTGCAGACATTGAAATGTGTTTTTCTTAAAAAATGGTTTCATAGTTGTGGCGTTATAAAGTAAATATCTTGTACATATTGGGTAACAATGAACTACTTACAGGTTACAGCAGAAGGTAGGCCAACAAGGGAATAAGGAGGTAGGAAACGTAAGTGAAGGTGGGATCTAGAAATAAATTGTGCTGAAGGTATTTTCTAAATTACCTTTTACATATTAATTACAACTTTAGCCCATATGTCTTTTTACTGTGTCAGGAAAAAAATGCCAAACTACTTTTAACGTTCATTAACAATATAATATGTTGCCTCTAAGTAAGCTGCAGAAACCTTCTTAGTGTCCCTCAATAACAAAGGCAACGTATCCTCATACAATAGTTTGTATGATATCTTGTGAAAAGTTCTCATTTGTTCAGCGTTTTCCTCCAAAAGCAGCAACACGTGACTTCCTTCTTCACAGGAAACAACTCACTTAGGGTTAAGACAACAAAACTACTTGGTTAGGTTGAGGGAAATATTGTGAAATGCTTAGTTGAGTTTAGGCAGCAAACCCATTTAGTTAGGTTTAAGAATAAATCGTAAATACTTGGGTTAGGTTTGGGCGACTAAAGTAATCAGTTTCCGTAAAATCGTTGTCGATTGGGTTATAATAATAAATACAGAAGTGCCGGGGAACTAACTGCGGTCTCCTGGCTGAAAAATCTCTGTTGTTGGACCCATCTTTGTGCTTCTGTGGTCTTTATACTTCCTCGTTGATGATTACGTGGATAACATACAACATTATTGTATGTGATACCTACAGCGCGGTGTGTTCTCTGCCCGTCGGCATGGTGGTAAATCCCCAGCTTGGACTCTGCCCAGAGAAGGGGAATGGGGGTGGAGGGACGGATAAAGGGAAGAAGGGTCTCATCCTTTATTGCTCATAAAGACCCAGGAATGGAGTCACTCGTGTGCAGTAAAAAGCGTACCGCACCTGCCAGGATGTTGACTCAAAATCGTTATCACCAATATCTAATCGCTCGCCTTCCCCCCCTGATAAATGAGCTTATGTCGGAATTTCCTCCCTCTAACTAAAAGACATGCTTAACACAGGTGTGAGTATGTGTGTGTGTTTGCCATAGAGGGAGGATATGTGAGGAACTGTGCATTTATTCACTTATGGGTGACGTGGTTAATGCTTAAACAGGTGTCGGTGTGTGGATCCTCGGAGAGGCCATGAACCTGGACAGGACATGAAGAGGAAAGAGAGAATGGGGTCGTTATCTAAAGAACTGTGATTAATGGTGAGCAGAGCAGACCTGCTGCCACACGCCATCACAACTAAACCAAAACCAAACGCATATGCACAGAAATTCAAAGAGCAATGGGTTTTTAATGCTTATTATGAGGTGGATAATTGAATTCAATGAATGTGGGGAGTCACTGCTTTCATATTCGGTCTTTCTTTCTTTCTTTGTAATTCCTCTAGAAATGCCTCTGACATTCCTCTCAATGTCTAAAACAGCAGAAAAGAAAATGTTCAAAGCCAAAAGCAGGCTGACAGTTTCTTTAGATCCATAACAATGATATTCTCTTCGCGGGCTCTGTGTGATGTGAGATACTAAGATCTTACACACTTCAAAGTGTGAGGATTACACTCTTTACTTGTGTTAATCCCGGGAGTCAAAGGACGAGAGACATAGCTGGAAAAGGCATGGGCTAAAACCGCTGGCTACAACAACCCAAGGGGGAGAAAGCCAAGCGCTCTCTACCTGAGTCTAAATATTGACTCTGTGGTCCGTCACTGCGTCTATAGCGGGTCGAGAACAGGAGGATTCAAGTTGAAAGCTTCGTACTTCAAGTAAGGCCTTTACCAAAGCACAAACTGTTGAATCTATAAATCTCCTTGTTTCACTCACTGATAAATATAGAGTGAGTTCAACGAGTTTAAAGCACAGCGCCATAAGAACGAACATCACCCAGAACCTCCTCAGGTGTGGGCAATAAATTGGTCAGGTTTGAGGAGTGACTGTGATTGTGGTGTGTTGAGTCGATACCACAGGAGAGCGGCAATGTGGTTCAAGGACTCCAGGATAACCTGAAGGTTTGGTATGTGTGTGTTTGTGTGTGTGTGTGTGTGTGTGTCATAAGTCTCACATGTAAAAAAAAAGTGACGACTGTCAGTAAACCTAAAGTCTCAGCACGTCCAGAGGTGCATGTTATAATGCTCCAAATACAATGTGAACAGACTCTCTCTCTCTCACACACACACACACACACACACACACACACACACACACACACACACACTCAACTCATAAATGTCCTTGTCCAGTGTAAAATGTAACAAATCAAATCAACAGTACAATGTTGAGACTTCTGTAGTTGAGTGTTTCTATATTTCTTATTACCACATTTAAGAGAGTGATATTGCATTTTTTTACATTGCAACATGTATTTGACAGCTACTGTGTACTTAGTGCTTACTTTGTGAAATAAGACTTTGCATAGAAACATATAATGACCATATAAATGAAATGCTTTATTAGATTAAATTAACCCTAAATTAACCATCAGAATATAAAGTACCAGGAATAAACTAAATGTTCATCTACATTAGTAAAATGTTACTTATGTCCAATACAGCATTGTTCTCCAACTGAGTACTTTTACTGTGGATATCTTAAGTAACTTTACTAATAATATTTATACTCATAAACTCATTTTTAATGCAAAAACATTACTTGTAATACAGAATGTTAAGATTCTAACAGGGACCCAGTGTACATTAATTTAATAATAATAATAATACTACTAATAATAATAATGTACACTTTATTGAAAAAAACTGGTCGTCTGTGACGACAATCTCGTAAGAAAATCCCAAGCGGCGGACGCTCTTCATATCTCTGGGAAGAAAGATCCCAAAACAATCACCGTGTATTACGGTGATCTTCCATATTTTGGATTACGGTGAAATAAAGTGAGGGGAAAGGCATCCATCATGAGGAAGCCCACCTACAGTGCAGGTGAGCACACACACATGTCCAAATGGTCAGCAGATAGGAGCCGTCATTGAACAATAGCAGCAGGCTGAGGAGCAGCCAGCGCTGCAGACGCATACTGATAATAGATGAGCTGGTAGAAAGAGAGACGGAGTGAGAGAGGGAGAAAAGGAAGACCTCCTACCAGCAAGGCCACACAGGATCATCCACATTTTACTAATTCAGATGACCCCCAGTCGGCTTCCGTTTGTGTTTGTTTGTTTGTTTGTTGTTTGTTGGGGGATAACGCATCTAAATGCCAGTGATAGCGGTGAACTGGCACACTGCTCTTTGTTAGAGCTTTGTCTGGTTTCAATTATTTATTTATTTGACATACCGGCATCAGTGAATAAGGCTGCAATGGGATTACACAGTGACTTGTCTTCAGCTCAGTCCTTCACCCTTTTTTGTGTGTCTTCTTCGAGTCCTACTCTGGACCCGGCCCTTTCGCTCAGGTCTTTAAAGCTACTCTAATGAGCCTGACTGGTCCGAGCTCTTGGGGCCAGTAATAATCTCTCTTTAGGAGGCTGAGAGGGTGAAGTGAGCCATAAGAACCCTCTCTGTCAGCTTTAACCGGCCAGCAGAAAGAAAAAGTCATAATTATAGTACTCTCTCAGGCTGGATTTAAATAAAGCTTCCTGGCTGGGCCCCTATAGACACACACACTCTCTCGCTCGCTCACACACACACGCACTTCAATAAAGAGGCACTAATCAATCAGGGGTTCCCCTGCCACGGCTTCATTGGAGCCCCTGTCTGAAAGAAGAACTGACAGCCCTCAACCTCCCTGTATTGTCAGACAAGACTGATTAGGCTTCTGACTGACTACCTCAGCCACCAGCTAGAAAAGCATGGAGGTTAAAGGGTCTCCGTTTGAAATCGACAAGCACTGAAAAGTTCTGGACACCTGCTTTTTAAAGTGATGCTTGTCTCCGCAGTTCTATCCTCCTTTTTTGTTATTTGCAATTTGAGGGCAGCGCAGGGGATAGGGAGGGAGTATTTGAGAGAATAAAAAAGGGGGTGAGTGGGGTGCACGGTGTGAGTGTGAGTGTGTGTGTGTGTGTGTGGCTTAAGTTTTGAAGGTGGAGCTTGGCTGGGGGCCAAGGCTGTAACAAAGAGGGGACACTCTTTACATGCATAGCCAGACAGAGTAAACTGGCCCGCAGCGCTGCCAGCAAATACAAGGCTCCAAAACAGACTTAGAGAGATCGGAAAAGAAGGGAGGAGAGAGGGGGTGGGGGGGGGGGGACAGAATATTAGAATAACCCAACCATCCACTTGCTCCACCTCGAAAACGTTTCATCCTTCACGTTTGAGAAATGTATTGGGTCCACATGCTTATTGGGCATTAAATTGCGCAAGCTGCCGATATTTTAGTGTGTATGCATTCGGTGTGGAGCTGCTGGCCGCGGGGGGAGCAGCAGCTCACCTTCACAATGATGAACAAATACAGGCAAGTAGGGCAGCACAGCAACAGAAAGGAGAGGAGCAATTTGATTCATAAAACCTGTTACATTAATTGAAAATGCAATCGTACCATACAGTGAGATTTAACTCTCATAATATAGATGAAGCAGAAAGTCTCCACGTATACATGTCTTCTATTATATGTTGTGTGTATGCTCTCTGGGTGGAACACAACACTTGGATGTAACGCTCCTCACAAAACTGTATCCCTACCCTCTGAATGGCCCTGTAGCAACTGAACAATTCCTCAGTGCCGTGACACTTCAGATGAATGATTTCTAAAGAGCAGTTTTTTTTCCATCACTGTTATTTTTAAGAAGGAGGTGCAGTGGATTCCCTTTCCTTTATCCCCTCTTCTTTTCCACTGAAATCAGCTTAAAGCTCTGCAACGACTTTGCCCTTCAAAAAGGAGAGCCTCTCCATCAATGAGGAACAATAGTTTATTCTGACAAAAAGTCTGAGGGCGTTACGCCACCCTGCCATCACCAGGTTCCCTTCCATACAGCCTCCACCGGTGACTGGTAAATGCCACTTTCAATCTCTCTCTCCTTTCTCTCCTCTTTCCTTTTCACTCCTATTCCTTGCCCTCAATGGGTGTGTTAAGTATTGTGCGTTCTGACGGGGGCGGTGAGTCAGTCAGGATCATTAAAAGCAGGCCAAGCCTTTGGCCAGATCAAAATAATTAACTGGAGAGGTCACAAGCTAATGAAATGAAATGGGGGCCTGAAAGGAACCCCTAAATGGTGCTCACTAATCCTCCCTTTACCTTGTTCTAGGGAGGGGGCAGGACTCTGCATCGGTAAGCCAGGGCTTCTCCGCTGATAATAGGTTGTGGTGTGCCGGGGGACCTGGGACTATAGTTTTGTGTGTGTGTGTGTTTGTGTGTGTTTGTGTGTCGGTGTGTGTGTGTATAGGTGCGTGTGAGAGAGAGAGAGTAAGATTGAGAGTGAGAGAGCGAGAGAGCTGCAGATAACATCAATGCCACCATCTAATTTGAGTCACACAAAAATTTATATTTCCTCAAAGTTGGTGAAACTGTTTCCTGGAGAGGGTTTCCTTTTCAGTTGCTCGAATGCAAATCAGTTTGACGTGATCGTGCGTCATTTAGGAGTGCAGTGGGGCGAACGCCCTCTTTGTCTCTTTAAAATGACGAAAAGAGCCGAGGCTCAATAAGAAGAGAAGAATAAGTTAAGCAATACCACATCTTAAGTTTACTGAAGGAAAAGTACTGAACTATTATCAGCAAAATGTAATTAGTGTCAACATAAAGTTAGTCATTATGCTGCAAGATTATACTCTATATTATAATATTGGATGGTAACTTCTGGTATATTAAGTTACTGTTGTAGTCAAAGTGGAACTAGTTTTAACACGTTATTGGTGAGTAATTCAATAGATAAAAAAGTTGAGTTTGAAAGTTGATCATATCGTTTGCATTTGAAAAATGAATCTGCAAAGTAACCAAGAACCAGGTCTACGAATATGTGGCCGACATCAAGGCTGCAAAAGCAGACAAAACATAACCGTGGTTTAACATTACTGAACAACCATAACTGTGTATCCTAATCCTGCCTGTGCTCTCATGTTTCTATTCAGACTACTTACACACAAACCTTTCATGACCAAAATCAAGTGTACACTAAGCTTTGATGCAATAAAGAAGGTCCTTCTATTGTGTCATGCAGAGATATTCACAAGACTTATAAAAGAAAATATCTAAGTGTCCTACTGTCTGCCCGAAGTGAACAATGGAAGAATGAAGCACAGGATCCGATGCTGAGGGCGATGCGTGTCAGAGGCTGATGAAGCCGTGGTGTGTCACCGGGAACAGGTTCTTCAGGGGCAGGCTGCAACCTGCTGAGGACCTTAGGACATGACTGTGTGTGTGTGTTTGTGTTTGTGTGTGTCTGTGTGTGTGTGGGGGGGGGGGGGGGGGGCTCAGTGTTCAAGGTTAAAGTGGTGACCTGTGACATGAAGACTAACATACTATTTGTAAACACCCACGCACACAAACACTTCAAGACATTACAACGTATTGCTGAGTGAAGGAATACAGGCGCATGGAGGAACACTTTAAACACACACACACGCACACAAACACACACACACACACGCACACACAAAACCACACACAGACATCAAGCCCACACATAACATGTTTTTAGAAAGACAGTTAAATGGAGTTACCGTTTTTTTCTTTGATGACTTAACATCTCATGTCTTCACACACACACACACACACACACACACAAGTGAGGCCAGAACAAGACAGTGTGGGTGAGGTTTTAACGAGGTGTCAGGAGGTATGTGGAGCAACACATATAATGATAGTCATACTGATCATGACTTTTCTAGTAGAAGGTCCTTGGTTGACTGATTATTATATATTAACGGCAGGTGTCTTATTGTAAAGTTTGAATCAAGCTCCAGCTGAGTTCTGAGGCCAATGTGAAAGTGTCTGAAGATGAAGTTCCTATAATGGCCAAAAGATGCTGGCTCAAGAAAAAAACCTTGGGTGGCACCAAGATCAATGCGTAATGTTTTTTAATGTCTGTTCTGGTGTTATTAATTATCACCGTTCCATTAAAGAGTTATTAAGCAGCGGCTACAAAAATATTCAATGAGAGGTAAAAGTCCTGCATCCAATTGTCCCTTAAGTACAAAATACTTAGTGTAAATGTACTCAAAGTATCAAAAGTATTTGTTTTCCAGAAGGGACCCTGATAATGTTATCCCTTTACATTAATCTATAACTGTATATATATATTGGGGCTATGGTACAGGTGTCCTAGCTTGTCACATTTAACTCTGATGGTTATCCCACCACAGCCCGACCAGGGCTTCACTGCATTGCCCACATTTTTTGATTATATGGCTCATCAGAGATTTCTAATAGTAGACACTATTAATGTTAAAATCATTAGTAGCCTACACATACCCTAAATCAGTGGTTCTCAAATGGGGGTGCGTGTACCCCTGGGGGTACGTGAAGGCACTCCAGGGTGTACATGACATTTATAAAACATATATTTAAAATGAACATCCATTAAACTTTTTTTTTTTTATTAGAATATATGTGTAAATTCATGAAGAGAATTGTATATATTATATATATTAAATCGGACACTGATGGCACAGCACTGTGTATTTAACCAAACATGGCTGGTTAGGGGGTACTTGGCTGAATACATATTTCACAGTGCTCTACACCTAACGTTAAGCATCAGCTCCAGCTCTGTTCTTCCTTCCTAGTAAGCCCACACAAGTAAAGAAAAGAACCATCTCCCTCTCGAGGGCGAGCAGCCCACTCCAGGCTGCAGTCTTTCTGAACCATCATTACAGTCATTAGGCAAGAATAAGCTCTGTATCACAGGAGTCCACTCGCATCCAGTTTAACCCAGCACAATTAGTACATCCGTTGGAGGAGAATTACCCTGTAAAATGAGAATGCTCTGGACAAAAGAGGCAGAATTGTTGGAGTTGGAAAAAAGAGGGTAAGTGTGAGGGAAAGGGGGAGAGAGGAGGAGAGAAGAAGTAAGGGAGGACAGAGAGAGATTAAAATTGTTTGAATTGGGTCCACGCTCGCCCCATTCATCTTGTATTCTGCTGAAATCAGGGCTTTTGTTTGGCCTGGCGTAAAGTCGTGTCAATCATCTCGACCCGGTTTTGTAGAATGGAGAAATTTATTATGAATTTGCTCCTGCAAATAATGAGGACTACCCCCTGCCTGCACTCCCTTTCCCCCTCCTTTTCCCCCCAAGCCACCTCTCCTCTCTCCCCTTTGCCTGCACCCCCATATCAATGCTGCAGAATAGGCAATAGAGAGTGAAGTTAGCAATCTCAGGGCCACTCGCACTCTGGACCCACATCAAAGTGACAGAGACGTCCAATCAGATTTGTCTTACAGGCATTACATGATGAATATGGTGCGGCCGCAGCACAAAAGCGCCTTTGTGTCTCCTCCGAGCAGAGACTATTCACAGCCCGCCACAGCCAGCCAGAGTGGAAGTAAATGGCCAAAAGGGCCCGGGCCCAAAAAAAAGCACCCAAACTTGTGCAGCACAATGGCCCATGCAAATCACAGCCCCCACCACCTCCACCCTACCACACATCCCCAGCTACTCCATCCCTCCACCCTTCAGGCCTGAGCTCGGTTCCTCCTCTGCTGGGTCGTCTGAAGTTTAGGGCCTATTCACACACATACAGAGGTGTCAGTTAAAAGTGCTGAGCTGCACGCATTCAAACGTTCATTTGAAAAGAGAACGTTTTTTTCAGAAAGATAGAAGAAAAACAGTCGAATGAGTGACTTTTTTGTCAAAAAGTAAGAATGACTTGGCGGCTATGGGCAAGGCTCCTATTTAGTATGACTTTTGAAGTGGAGAAGAGTATTTCCAGCACACTGGAGTGACCCTGATATGTCTTTGAATTGAGAGAAATTATTAAATAAAACAGGATAGGCCCATTTATCCCAAGAGAAAAGACTTATAATGATCCTCATATCTAGTCCTTCAACACAGTGATGAACATTACAACTCGGTGCATGACTCTGATTCTAACTGCCGAACATCTTTAGCAGATATTCAGTGCAATGGAAAACTCCTGACGGTACATCTCCAACTGAGAAAAGAAAAGCTGAGGCAACATCCACGACACCCAAAACTCTTTAAATATAGTGAGGAGGAAATAGACTTGAAGTATTAGATCTAAAAGGCTGTTATTATCATGGGTCGGACCAATGTGACCTGCAGTGACCAATTATATCAGCGTAAAAACTGAGCATTAACAGTGATTAGTGCAAAGTACGTGTGTCCCTTGTGGCTCCCAGGACCTTACTGAATCAATAGCCCCGGGGTCAGCACATTTGACTGAGTATAAACGTGTCTGTGCCTCTGCTTAAAGATTAACACCTCTGTAAGCATGGCTCAAGGTCGTGCACCATCTCTCCTTTCATCTGCATCCCTGCTCTGTACCGTCATCCCTCTTCTGTCTGAACCGTATTTATCGTATTAGCATCCAGATGTGGTTCAAACTATGGGTTTGTGAGTTGTTTAAATTGTTTGCATTAGTTAGTTATACACATAAATTGATGGTTTCATTGAGAAATTGTATTGTAAACTTAAAGGAATACAAGTTGTTTTATCCACAAATTAGTTCTGGAGTGTATGCGTTTATATTGAGTCTCCATGGTAAAAATAAATCATTAATTATTGTGTATAAATTAAGCATCAGAGACATGAGCAGGTGTGATTGTTGTTTAAAGTAATGCATCAGAAAAAGTTCCTGATCCACCTGTTGCTTTGCTGGCAGGCTCTGAGCTGTGATTGGTGGGTTGTCTATTGTGATATTTTCTTATATATATTCTTAGTTTCAAGTCAACTTAAGATATGCGTTATAATGAGATCCATTCATAACTTATGATAAAGAGTTCAGCTCTTGAGACTAACATGAGTCAAATTAATCTCCTATAGTGAAAGGTGCAAAGTATTCACTTCAGCCCCAACAGTCATCACAGCTGTAAATGTGATACCCAGATGTGTTGTGCAAAATAAACTTTTGAAACTCCTGATCTTTGAAAATAAATGTTACGCCTGTAGTTCAAGTGGTTTTTTTTGGACCATTAGACTCAATTACTAACATTGGAACAACTGAAGGACAAACAAAGCAGTTAGAATATGTTCTCTCACATCTTAGTGCAGCTGGACAACTGATATTTGTATATTGAAATAAATTAATGTGTTGTAATGTAGTTGTTGTTTTGCTAAATGATAAGGCTTAGCATTTAATTTCTATTGATGAATCAGGAGGAAGTGAAATAAAAAAAATAGTTGTGTTATTAGTGGCAGTTCGAGTGTTATCATGTAAATATTGCCGACCATTACAAGTATTCATGTTGTGAAACATACCCTGAAAAACGTTTATTGCCAACGGCGTCAAAACATGAAAAATAAAAAAAAGTTTGTCCACCAGATCAGCAGTGCGCAACACACGCGAATGGATGGATGGCCTCGCCTTCATGCAACATGGCTCAAAGGTCCACAGAGCACTCTGATGGCTGCATGCAGAGCAACAGATGACCCCTCATCACCCCACTTTTGCCCAGTTTAGCCCTATTATATTCTAGGGATGTGCGCATTTGGCGTTTCCATGGTGGAGTCATATATCATGGCTTTGCATGGCTCGTGCATAAATGAGCTGCATGTGATTGATTATTCACCATTGGATTACGCCAAAATTAACATCGCCCTTATGTATTGTCATAGTGAAAATGACAAGTTGACATGAATAAATCTATTTTCACCCCTGCTCTCCCTAAACGGCTGAGGAGAAAATTGCATATCCATCTTAGAGGACAAGAGACATGCCGTTATTTTTTACTTTGTGCTCTGGCCTCTGCTTGACACTGAAGGACATCAGAAACATCATTTCAACCGTGTAATAATAGAGCAGCGGGGCATTTTGTGCCATTGATTTGTCTTTTTGAGTCCCGGTGACGTAGGAGGTTATAAAGCAGAGCGTAATTAATGTCATTTATCACTTGTTGGATTTTGTCACTTCACGGACCGAGCTCACATCATATACGCGAGCCATTAACCAATGGGAGCGCAGAGCCTTTGTCACCGAGCGCAGGCACGCGGCTTACACCTGCAAGCCGCATTGTGGTGTGTTTCTGTGTGTGTGTGTGGGGGGGGGGGGGGGGTATGACTATGTGTGTGTGTGTGTGTGTGTGTGTGTGTGTGTGTGTGTGTGTGTGTGTGTGTGTGTGTGTGTGTGTGTGTGTGTGCTGTGCACGCGCGCGCGCGCGTGTGTGTGCGTCAGAGAGAGAGAGAGAGAGGTGGAGCGTATATGCCCGTGGCACACTTTTAGGTGCACACACAAAAACATCCCATATATCCTATTACACCCCTGTATAAATGCATGCTGTTACGACCCACCACTATAGTTGATATTCTTTTTTCTTTTTTGGATTAATGTGGGCTAATAAAATGTATTTGAGTATTTGAATAGAATATATAATAGTAGACCAGCTTCAATCAGCCTCTTGTTCCCCACTCCAACAGAGAGCACCAGGTGAAATTAAACTCGTTACTTCTCGTTCTGCCTCGCTGCATTTGGCATCAGTGTTAAATTACAATGGAAGATCTTCCATAATTGGCATAATGAGGCGCAAAGGCGCACACAATAGTGCTCACTATGTGGTGTTGTGCTCCCCATTTCGCAGGAGATGGGCTTTTTGGTTCGGCTGTGTGTCCCATGAAAAACACAGTTGGGGATACAACTAGTGTGCAACCCCAGGTTTTATTTAGATTGATCTCAATCGGGCAATAAGAATTTTGACCCCTCTCATTGTCTCGCTAACTTTCCCCGAGCCGTATTTCAAAGAGTCTATACCCTTTGAGAGGCCTGAGTTACACCCCTTCTCCCCCCTCCCTCTCTCCCTGCGCTCCAGGCCCTTGGGGCTATTGGGTGAAGGCAGAGTATACGCAAAAGAAACAATGCAATGCATGAAACGTAATATTAATCTCCCCGTCCTGAATGCAGACAAAGCGCCTAGAAGGTGCACGTCTATAATGGTTATTGAGTGCTCACCCAGCTGCGCAATTTCCCCCCGTGTGCCCGAGCAAGACGGGAAAAGGTCATGCCGCAGCTTTGAATAGAAGAGAAGCTCACTAGTTTGCTCAATTACCGCCACCACCCCCCTCTCCCTATCTCTCTCTCTCTCACACACACACACACACACACACACACACACACACATATGGAAGAATAAAAAGTGTGTGCAACATTATAGCTTAAGAACCAAACCATACAAAAGCATATTATATAAATAGATTCATCTTTATTTATAAAACTTGTTTTAAACAAAATATATCTGTTAAAATCAAATATTTACATTGTAGGCTACGGGACACGGAGAACAAGTGCATACATTGATAAAGGTCTCCTTGCCACCTATTTGAAGAAACAAGACAATAAGTCACAGCTCGCCTTGATATTGCTGTCCAGTCACACGCCTCACACTCACTGCCTCTCTGACAGCTGGCTCTCACCACTGTCAGGACACGCGGCAGTGGCTGTTGTTCAAGACCATAGTTTGTTTGACTCGTGTACAACAATTTGTCTTCATGTTAAAAACAATTTGTTGTATGACACAATTTAGTTATGAAGGGGGGGGGGGGTGTATAGATGACCACACAGTCTGTGGACGCATCATGTTGCTTGTCGTCTTCCAGCAGACGTGGCAGCGGAGGAAGGCAGTCATCAAACGAGTCCTCTGGGACTGCAGCGCCCCATGCAGAACCTGCTGTGTCACGTCTTAATTGCACTTATTCAAACATAACATCAACAGTTCTTTACTTCCACGCGTCAACGTGAAACTGAGTCCAACTCCCTCCTTGGTGTGGGCACTTAGACTATCTCTCTCTCTCTCTCTCTCTCTCTCTCTCTCTCTCTCTCTCTCTCTCTCTCTCTCTCACTCACTCACTATTGCTTTGCTCCTGCAGAAGCAGCCCGGGTGAGGGAGAGAGGCAACAGATCGCTTCCAAGCATCAGAGCGAGACCGATCTGATGTCTTTACCAAGTCTTTGTCAGTGTTTTCTGGGCAGCTGCTTTTACGCACAGACTTCAGCTGTGTGGTTCGGATGATGTCAGCCTCAGTACCTGTCGAACCAGGTCGTAAAGTCCAACAGCTCCTGCTCCTCAGAGCTCAGAGGCTCATAACCGCCCTCGTCTGATGAGTAGGTGGAGTGAGGCGACTCTGGGTCGGCGGAGTAGCTGTTGGAGATTGTCGGGGATGGCAACCCGCACTGGAAAGCAGCCGACACTGCGTCATGTTCGTCCAGAAGTTGCTGTAAAGCCCGGATGTATTCCACCGCAGACCTCAGGGTCTCCACTTTACTCATCTTCTTGTTGGCGGCGCCGTTCGGCACGTGCTGTCGCAGCGTCTGGAAGCCCATGTTGACTTGTTTGACCCGGTTCCTCTCTCTCTCGTTCCGCCGGGCCACGGCCACGGGCTGCTGCTGAGGGATGGAGTAGCCCAGTCCGTTGAAGCTCAGACGCCGCTTGCAGCGCAGGAGCTCCGGCGAGCTGGAGCGCTGTCTCTTCAGCACCTTGGTCTTACTTTGGAAGCCGGCCGCGTTGGTGCTGGGGTGCTCGGCGGGGTCAGCACAGTCCTCGGCTGGAGCGTGCAGGCTGAGGCTGGCATGTCTTTCGGTAAATCCAAAGGTGAATGCAGTCTGCGTGGTGGTGATGGTTGTCGTTTCCATCTTGCTGACAGTTCTTCTGACGTGATGGACGCAGAGGGCGAGCGCAGCTTCAGTGGCACGAGAAAAGCGGAAGGGGTTGGCAGTGTTCAGCTCTCGTGTCCTTCGCGTGGGGACCGTGTGGATAACGCTCGTCCAAGTCTCTCTTGACTGCTTACTCCACGAGCCGATCTGACCCAAACTTTGGCAGCACTCCTCTTTTTCAACACGCGCCCCAACACACACCCCACCCACCCCTTTTTTTGGAGACGCACGCTTCGTCGCGAGGCCCCGCCCCCGCTGTGTGATTCTTCTGCACGCCGACTCCCCCGGGCCAGGCGCGTGGCTCCGGGAGCTCAATAAACAATCCCGAGCTTTCACTGCGCCGGGAGCACGCGCTGAGCTCATTTACATTCCAATGTCCCTAACTTGAAGGCCCATTGGTCGATTCAAACGGCCTGCAACCGTGCAAAGAGAAAGAAAGGCGGAAGGGAAAAAAGACAGAGACAGAAGAAAAAAAGTAGAGTAAAAAGAAAAGTGAATGGTTTGGTTCTTTGAAATGCCTTTTGAATTTGACAATGTCCCCTGGCAAGTCTTCAAATTATCAGACCCCCCCCCCCCCAACCCCCGGCCATCTTTCTCCTCCAGCCCTTTACAACACAAATACCAAGGACGCTCTCCCCTGTATCCAGGCTACAGCTTTCTAGAGCTAAATAAATTGCAAGCGTGTCTCTGAGCACAATAATTGCCAATTATAAAGCGTAAGGACGCGACAAATGTAAGAGTAAACACTTTTTATGACATGGAGGCGTCCGAAAGTCCATGTTACATCTCAACTCAATGGTCTGCAGGTCCAGTTTGTTGTCACGCGTGCTTGACAGGTGGAACGTATTGTTAAATTCATTAAAACCCTTTTTATTTTTTATTCTAGAGTTGTATATGCCTATGCGGACCACAAAGTCTAACACAAAACTAAACCCAACTCTATGTACAGACGAATGCAGTATTTCAGGACCACATCTGACTGGACAGTTAAACACTACGGCTTCGTCATCCTCAGTTTGGCCTCTCTGTTAACCTACGTCGCGGTATTTGTTTCAAACTATTTTGGCTTCATTCGCATTGTCAACAGACCTTTGAAATACGCTTCGTACGTGAAAAGTCTCCTTAACAGGAATGTCTAGCAGCAAAGAAGTCCGGGTGGACATGTAACCGTTACCTGATGAAAGTGGGACACGTGCGGCCTCTGGCGGCAAAACACAGGAACTGCGCCAACACGGACTCAGAAGACACCGCGCACTCACATCACCCACAAAGTAAAACAACTTTCACAATCAGAACTTCAGACCTTCATTGTCCACAACAAGATTGATCAAAAGTGAATCGATTAAACTTTTAACTGAATAATACTGGCTACATCAGTGTAAATACTGACATAATAATTCATGGCCTTCTTTTCCAAGTCATAGTAAGCAAACTTAAACCTGTCAATACGAAGCAATCTCCCAATGTTTGTTCATTTGCACCCTATGTATATAATAGACACAATTCTAGTACAATACAACAAGTTGTTTAACTGTGCACCTCTCCCAAATCCCAGTGTGTGCAGCATCGGTTTCCCTCCTGAATACATTAATATAAACTTGTTTGTATTATTAAAAATGTTTTGGCCTTGACAAGACATTTTCAGGGCATTTTTCTTGAGGCTTGCATTAAATCATACTTTTATTGAACTCAAAATAACAACACAACGATTGTGACCATGTTATACTCAGTTAATATATGGCCAAGAAACTATCCTGCAGGGAACATCATTCAATATCATCATATTTTCTATCTTCAGGGTTTTGTGTGTGTGCGCGTGTGTGTCTGCGTGCGTGTGTGTATGTGGGGGCACGCGTGTGTTTGTGCATGTGTGCGTGTGTATGTGTGTGTACGTGTTTGTGTGTGTGTGCGTGTATGTGTGTGTGCGTGTGTGTGTGTGTGTGTGTGTGTGTGTGTGTGTGTGTGTGTGTGTGTGTGTGTGTGTGTGTGTGTGTGTGTGTGTGTGTGTGTGTGTGTATGTGTGTGTGTGCGTGTGTATGTGTGTGCTGTTCCATGCGCTTTTCTGCTTGGCCAACAGAGGGAGTAAAATGTAAAAGTGAAAACTCTTTGTTACACAGCTCATTCCGCCCAGTTTATATATTTAAAGAGCCTCTGTACTTTGTGGCACCTCCACTGATGCTACATATGAACATGTGTTTAATAAAGATGTTAATGTCATAATAATATGTACTATGATAACCTGTGCCATGTAAGTAATACATATACTACGGGCTACTTTGTTGTGCTTTTAATGTAACAATTATTAGGAACATTTCTGAACCCAAATGAATTAATTTATGACAATATACATTTAAATTTCAGTTGTGTATTTGTTGGAACCAGCAGAGAGATTCACTTCCTGAAATGGTGCCGATTATCGATATCAAACATGGTGAAATTCAAATCATTTTGGAGGACAACAACCCAAAACACACAAAAGATCCTCTGAAATAGTTTGTAAACATGTTGTGAGCGTTCTCAGTGACCCAGCAATGAGTCATGGACAGTCTGGGAGATAGCTGCAAACCAATCTGGAATAGAATTAACAAACAATTGCATGCTTACAAAATTCATGTTACAATAAATAATAGTCAGGCATATAAATATACTGTGTGTATATATATTAAAATGTGATACAGTTTGATATAATACAATTCTTCTCCAATACGATTTTTGTCTCAGACTAGCCTCCTCAAAGAAATACAATCACACACACACACACACACACACACACACACACTAATGTATTAAGTCAGTGTTGCTCATAGGTGAGGGTGCGGCTGTTTATGAAAAACGTAGCAGGTTTCTTTGAAACACACTGAAACTCCAGTGTCTCACAAAAACAATGCCTCAAGTCAACTGCGCCTAAACAGGTGAGAGAGCGATACAGGTGGTAAAGTGTGTTTATCCTTCTAGGTGCCGGTACAACAGAGATAGGGAGAGATAGCAAGCTACAGAGAAAGAGATAAATGAAAGGAGAAGGAGGATCTGGAATCCAGCTGATTCACAGTATAAATGCCATTTTAATAAAACCAAAAATGTAACAATAGTTAATAGTAGTGCCTGCATAATCAAAGCTCCTCATCCGAATGTATACATGCGTCTGTGCTGTCAAAATAAGGGCCTATCATCTCACTCGCAACTCACTGTGGCGTCATATGAGGCAATAGAAAATGTGCTCGGATCAAAACAGTGGACCTTTCAGTCACATGATTAGCTCCTTGCATGTATAAAATATTTAAAATATTTAATATTTCAATTTACAGAACAAGACACTTATGATATTTCCTTTGTATTGCGAATACAAGTGTGAAACCGGATGTGAGCCATCCATGTGGTCTTCCAATAACCAAGCAATCCTTCCTGAGAGGCCTGTGTTTTCTAAAAGGGCCTTCTAGAAGGGCTAAGCAATATTTCCAATGAGCAGGAAAAGGGAAGTGCTCCATTAGAATATGTATCGCTTCTCTATTCCTGACACATCTGTACTGGGTTGCAGCCGTGTTAGCCATATTTTTAAATAGCGACAGATATAAATGTTACGAAGACTTAGTTCATCACTAGCTTTAGTCTGTGGTTCAAGACACGGCTAGAATATAAAAGCAAGCTAAAGGGAAGTAGGCTTAGCATGCACACTAATGCAACACACAGTATCTGACCTTTAATACTGTGTTTGTGAATACTATTCTGTCTCATTCAAACACACAATCGCACACCTGCAAGATTCTTACTCTGAAAGTCCCACTTTACACTTGAATACACTGCACATTTGTTACAAACTAGACGGTACTCTCACCAGTGGATTCCTTTGTGTAGAGTCACTGTAACAGGACTGGTTTCATGGGACGCTATTTAAAGAGAGCAATACTCTCTTAATACGGCCAACAGAGCAGGTGCAGCTAAATGGGTCTTAACTTACTTATGTCATCTGAACTGAAGATACTTACACCATATTGTACTGAGCGATTAAGTATATCTCTACGCGCAGCGCGTAGTGCGCGTAGAGATATACTTACTCCTGACTCGGCTGTTTTGGGTGAATGACATCACCTGCGACCTGGAGGTGTTAACCACTTGTGTGCCAAATCTTTTTTTTTTTTTTAAATTAACATTCGGGGCTAATTAAAAAACAGCCTAGTAACGCCACTGCTGCATGCTGCATAATGCATTCAATTGCATACACCAGCTTACTCCCCCTGCCTCTCTCTCTCACCGTAGATTCATGACACATCTTAAAGACAAAATTGGCAGTAGTAGTCATTACTTGTGAAGCTCAGAGTCTTGACATACGAGCGTCCCCTTAATTGTTTCCCAAAATATATCGACTTCCAACGATAGCGGGCGGAAACGCCTCTTAACTTTCGATTCAATGTGTGACGCAACGCGGATGACGTGGTGACGCAATATACTGAAATTCCACTTTTCCAACCAACCCATCGCTACTTCCGATCTGCAGGGGGTGTGTTTAGCCTTGTTACCTCTGAACTAAACGCACCCTAATGTGCCACGGAGATGCCGACAGAGTTGACCCCGCCCCCTGACAGCCAGGGGGCGGGGTCAACCCAACCTGACGTTGCCTCTATAACTTCAGCGACGATCCAGATCCGTAGAGCAGAGCAGCGCACCTCCTGAGCTATGCAGAGGTAGGGAGACAAGCACTCTCAACTCTTTCTCTACTTTTATGAATAGATTATTATATTATCATAATGTTTCTTTCTTTGTTTTTTTGAGAGTGGATTACATACGCTTATGTGTGTGTGTGTGCGTGTGTGCGTGTGTTTGTGTGTGTGTGTGTTTGTGTGTATGTGTGTCTGTGTGTGTTTGTGTGTGTGTGTGTGGGTGTGTGTGTGTATGTGTGTGTGTGTGTGTGTGTGTGTGTGTGTATGTGTGTGTGTGTGTGTGTGTGTGTGTGTGAGGGGTGTGTGTGTCTATGTTCTCTGCTATCTTGGCAAGTGTTTGATTGTAGAACGACGCTGATCTGTCATGTTTCCTCTCAGCCCTCCCAAGCCCCAGTTTGCCAGCTGGCTCATAGAGCAGGTGGAGACGGGCCAGTACACGGGCCTCCGCTACGAAGGCCAAAACAAGTTTAGAGTCCCCTGGAAGCACAACTCCAGAAAGGACTGCAACGACGAAGACAGTAAAATATTCCGGGTAGGTTCAATTGCCTCCGTTAAACGTGCGGTGCTAGTGTTATCTGGCGAAGCACGTCAGATAAATGGCTTTGTTGACATCTATCTGCCACAACTGTTGTAATGCTGTATGTTTTAGTTTTTTAAGTTATTGTGCTACAAACATTTCTCATAAGCATCTTTTGATGAAAAAGGACTTTCCTGTCATTAAAGATAATTCCTTCATGTCATTACTAGCCCAACGCTTTAAGTATGGCAGGTGACGACAGGGGCAGTTATAGCAGTCACTTCCACTTCCCCTGAGTAGTGGAAGTGAGGCACAGTAGCAATACGACAGTGGAAGTGGGGAGAAAAACTCTATTACAAGATTATAATCACAATTCAGATTGAGATTTATATCAGACTTCATTTCTGATGGCAGGACAGCCCCTTTGTGTGCACATGTGGACTGCAGAGTGTATTGAACGTGTCTTGGTTCACAGGCATGGGCAGTAGCAAGTGGGAAAATCCGAGAGTTCCCCAACGACAAGGCCAGATGGAAAACCAACTTCCGCTGCGCTCTGAACAACCTCCATGAGCGCTTCAAGATGATAATGGATAACTCCAAGAATTCGAACGACCCTCATAAGATCTATGAGATGATCAACACTGAGTGTAAAACAACAGTCCCTTTGTCCAAGCCTTCTATTTCCGCCATTTCGTAAGTGGATTGCAAATGAAAGGTGTGTTTGTTTTCTCTATCTGCAGACAACTATGAAAGCCTGCCCACACAAGACTCCCGGGAGGATTCTGTCATCACTCCAGATATCTACAGCTCCCCCGTAGAGTGCTTCCCCTCAGGAAACGAGGTGCCGTAATGTCTAGAGCGCACTTTCACTTCTCTGTCAATGGGTTTCATATCACAAATATTTTATTTGTGGCATTTGCTTCCCTTCAACACTTATTACATGCCTAAATATGCTTTATGCCCCCCACCAAACAGCATAATCTACTTCACACTTTCATGGCCTTGGGTCTTGGCAACCAGATATCAGGTACAGTGTTTTATGGAAAAGAGAATCATCAACGTTTTAGATGGTCTATAAAGAGGTTAAATGTTCTCTTATTTGCTTTGTATTGCCTCCAATAGAGGATCAGCTGTGTGCAGAGGACTATGGTCAGCACGACCCAACTGCCCCTGCATGCTATCCTGTAGCAGCTGAGAACCAGCCGCAGCCTCTACCAGACCAGCCTTCTTACTGTGACGGTACGTTCAGAAAATCAAATTCCTTTATTGAAATGCTCGACCGGAAACAGAGGTTTCTAATTGATTATCTGTAAATATGTGATCATGTTTTTGTTGTTGTTGTTATCCAGTAAATCCTGCACCAGTCCTAAGTTCACCTCTGCAGCATCCAAGTATTTTTGACCTGGAGATCTCCATCCACTACAGGAGAAGGGAAATGCTAAAGATGACATTGACCACGGCTCTCCTCCAGCTCCACTACCAGCAGGAGGCCCCGGAGCTCAATGGCCATCATCTCTGCTTCCCCTCAACAGACAGTCTGCTGGACCACAAACAGGTACAGGATCACCTGGGCAGCATTGTGTGTGGCCTAATTTAAGAAAACCCTTCATAAACTACTGAATTTAAAAAAACACCTGTCGCCCTTTGGCTTACTTTATGAGGAATATGTCCTACAGTTAATTTGTCATCGTGCATCGTTGGTCAGCAGTCTTCCTCTCCACTGCCTCGGCTTGCATATGACAGGTTTTCCTTATGTTGCCACCACTGGTGGACCAGTGGGATAGTGGTCAGAATAGTACCTTTTACATGATTGTAATATGTGCCAGTCTTATTATATTTTAAAGAAAGGCTCACATCTTCACCATGCCACATGTTCATTTGAGCATTAACTAACTGGAAGGACACGTTTCCAAACACTTCCGCTTTGGAAGAAGGCTGGCAGAAGTTTAAAGTAGCTCCTCTACAAATAACTTTGATCAGCTTGAAGTCAGAAACTATATGTTGTGTTAGTGCAAGAGCTTCTTTTGACACTCAACCCCTACGAACAGCCTTTCAACATGAAATATAGAAATCCATCACAGGAGAAAGAAATAGTGAATCTTTAGGGTTATAAAATACACTGCTGTACATTCTCAGTGTGCCAAAGTTTCTCTAATCCCAACTTTGTGAACACCAGGTTGAGTATACCAACCGCATCCTCAACAGCATCCAGAGGGGTCTGTGCCTGGAGGTACGGGACACTGGTATTTATGCCTGGAGGCAGGACAGGTGCCACGTGTTTGCCAGCACCAGTGACCCCAGTGTGGCTCACCCAGACCCAAGAAAGCTGCCCCAGAACACCGTGGTGGAGCTCCTCAACTTTGCAAAGTATGCACATGGTAGGTGGGGACATCTTGATCATTTCAACAAAAATAATGACTAATTGCCTCATATTCTTCCTATTACATTTCAAGTGAAGAGCGCTGTGAAATCAAATCTTCTGCATTGGGATCCGTTTCAGAACTGAAGCAGTTTAAAGAGAACAACGGCGGCTCTCCCGATTACACCATCAACATGTGCTTTGGCGAGAAGTTCCCTGATGGAAAATCTTTGGAGAAGAAGCTCATCGTAGTCAAGGTTACCCTCTTCCCTATTTCTCCTGACCTTCACCTGACACATACAGTATTTGAGATCATCTCTCTTCAGTTACGCATTCTCTTAAAGAGCTGTGCAATGTATCCATGCGTCTCTTTGTCCATGCAGGTGGTCCCTTTGATCTGTCGACACTTTCATGAGATGGCCCAGATGGACGGCGCTTCGTCTCTTCACAGCGCCAACGTCAGCCTCCAGATCTCACACAACAGCCTGTATGATCTTATTAACTCTGTCTTTGGTCTGCCGATGGATGAAGAGCCAGCACGGGCCGCTGCATCTTTTATACCTCAGTCCTGAACGTGATCTCTCACCCTGCTCGTATTCAAAGCTTTGCTCAAAGAGTAGCCGCAACTGATGACCCGGTGACGGTGTTGGGGTAGATGAAACAGGAAGACACAGAATTAAATTGGGATTGCATAATGGGCCATTGTTTATCCACCTTTCCTTTTAGGATTCTCTCCTGTTCACATTAGTCACATACGCATGTCAAAAATTGACATTTTTGTATCACTACATAGTGAGTAGAAATCCTCCATTATTGGACCGTTGCATTCACTGTAAATGTCTAATCATCTCTTAATACAAGGTATGGTTCAATTGATGTCTGCAAATGATGCTTTACATGGTAAATCCAGTGGTAAAATATGTTACGTTTTTGATTACATATTTATGAGCCTGTAACTATTTATATAGGTCATGCAGTGATATGATATATACATACATATATATATACATGTGTTTTGGTGATGTTTTGCACTTAAGAATTTGTCATTTTTATACTCTGGTCATTTTTGCACTTTTTTAACTGAATGTAGCTGGCAGGATATTTGAATTCAAATAAATAGTTTAACCTTTAATGTGCTCTCGGATCATTGCCTCTGTGCTGCCATGTAGGACTCTAGCATGCTTGGAAGTAAAATATAGATCAGCTCGAAACAACTAATACACAATCTTATCAAAATCAAGCTTTCCCCCTCCCCCAAAGAAAAGTTAAAAAATTGTGACCCTGAAAAGAAAATACAAATGACCATAAAGTGACAATGCGGTGATTACAGGCATCACTATAATAATCATAGTTTATCTTCAGATGTTACCACTTATCATTAACCATAATATGACACGGACAGAATAAGTATTAAACTGAGACGAAACCCCGTTTAACATCAGTGATTTATTATCATTTGTGTTCTCTCTTAGAAACACCGGCCTGTCTGATCAAGTTAATGCAGAACAACGGAAAATACATTCAGATAAACATGAGCACCTGTTTGTGTAGATTCTTCCACGACTCCGCCTCGTAGTGTGAAGCCGGATTAAACGTGGCGGCAAAGCACGCGTCCAACCACACGCCTAATCCCTCGTTAGTCTGCAATAAACTAGTATAGACTCCAAAATTATGGACATGCGGAATTAATTTCTCATGAACATTTTGGTTAAAGAAAGCAAAGCAGATCACCAAGAGTTATGTTAAAGACACAATGAAAAGGCAGTCATCATTAAGCTACGATTAAGAACTGCAGGTGAACACCGAAAAGACTTTTTTAATGTTCCTAGTAAAGAGCACGTGTTTATTTCCATCAAAGCAACCTTGGAAAATGTTGCGAGCTGTTCCATTGTTTTATGTATGACATATAGATTGAATATTGATCTCACAAAACCATGAAATTGTGCCATTAAAATTAACACATTAAATACAAAATGGAAAAACAAAATCTGCAGTTGAAATGTTTGTGTACATGAGCACCAGACAAGACAGTGAGAAAATATGTACATTACCTTTTTGAAAAAATAATGGAGATTGCAACTCTGTAATAATAAACATGAATTAACATGAACATTACCCTTTGTACTCCAAAATAAAATAAATCCTACATTCTGTATTCTAGACATGTAGCGTCCATTGATAAAAACTGTATGCCCAAAAACTACCTAAATCTCTTGCATTGAAGGAAATCTTGCATCATTCTGATTATCATGATGTATATTTATGTATTACTACTTTGGGACAAAAAACAGATATTCCTTGGTTCTCTAAAACCGGGTTCCTACATGGGTTGGAAAACAGATAACGATGAGATTCAAAGGTTTGTTCTGAACATAAGAAAACAAAATGTGCCTCCAGAGAAAAGGCTGCTCATTTCTAACTGCTGCCTGCATGTGCTGGACTAGCGTTAGCTCAACGCACACAGATATCAGAGAGAACAACATAACAGAGGCTTTAAAATACAAAACAAACCAATCAACTCTGAGGACTTCAATCATTTGTGTCAAAACACAGATGAAAGGAACATATAAGTGAATATATCAAATCTATATTATTTACAACCAAATCTAAAATTATTTAATTACTCTACTGATAAATGTTTCTACAAAAATTGCATAACAGTGTTGTTCCTTAATGATACAAACGTCTTTAATATGAATACCTTGCATATTTCTTTTAACCTCTTTTTCACCAACAAAAATGTTGCGACTGATAAATACACCTTCACTCTCACAAAAAAAGAAAACGCCACATGAAAGTCAAAGCCCACGCTGCGTCCCGGTGGAGAAAGCTCCGGATTGGATCGCTCCATGGGTCATGGAGGGTCTTTGAGGTTTGCCTCTTTAAGGCACAACCTCGAGGTCTCCCATTAAGCGTCTGAGCTGTAGGACACACGCCAGGTCTTGGCCGTGGCACAAGACATTATCAGGTGCAGCTCAAGTGAACCTCAAAACTTCCGTTAAGATAGAAAGCTCGACATGTATAGAAAATGTTCCATCTTGAAGCTTTGAGTACGCTTTAATCAACCTTGTAGAATGGGTTTGTCAGTTTGAGGACACTCCCAGTGGTAGGACAAAGTCAAAATGACGGATTAGTGTTTGCAGTGGTTGTCTAAAGCCTGCTTCCTCATGGGCTCATATCGTCCTCCTCTGGCTGCCCTGAGTCGTCTTCTTTCTTGTGTTTCCTAGCGTGTTTGTATTTGTCCACGTATGCCTTGACCAGATTGCCCACCTTCACTGGGTTGATCTCCCCACTCTTGCTGTGGCACACCTGATGACCAAGAGCACAAGATATGAATTCTCAGGAAAAAAACCCGCACTCAACTGATGACCTGAGACACGAAGAAATGCCCAAGCAAATTACTATGAGGGCTTCAAGTTATTGGTCGGCGCCAACACTTTCAGCATGGCAACATTTTGAACCCACCTTCTGGACGGCTTTGCGTACAATCTCTTTGTATTCATCCTTGTCGATGTCTCTCTTCTGGTAGAAAGGCTTGATGGCGAGCTTCACCTCTTCTATCGCCCTCTCCTGCATGTGCAGCTTCCTCAAATACTGATGGCAGGAGAAACATCAACGTTTCCACAAATATTAGTGATACTATTAGTTAGAAGGAGGCGTTATGAAACGTATTTACATCCAAAGACAAGAGGACTTGACAGTTCAAAGCTTAAACACTCAAAAGGTTCACCTGGTCTCCTGGTTCCCCATCAGACGTGGAGGAGGAACCGAGCGGACCACCAGCGCCTCTCTTGGCCGCTCCAGTGCTTTCCTGTTGAAGTCAAGGATGAGAGCAGAGTGACGAGACTAAAAGATGACACGCGGATCAAATACAAAACAAAAGATAGTTGCAATTGCAACTCACAATTTAAAATGTTGTGTTAATACAATCTATTGGCAAAAAAGGCTTCTTTTATATTTCCGTCCAAGATCTTATAAAGACTTTGTAAAGATAAATGTGATGAGGAATTTATGATGACATCAAATGTGTAGACAAAAGGTTAGATTTTCATAGGAAGTCTTTTACTTTCGTTTCATCCGAAAATACTTCAGTATCAGTATCAGTTTCAATCACGTGACCACACAGACAATAGTGTTCTTCTCTAGATAAACATTGCCACCCTCTGGATATTTAACCACATTGAACGCTTAACTTCTATCAATACTCGTGGCCAGAAATGTGAGGTTAACTGAGGACAAGGTTTTTCCTGCATAGAGAAAATTTGGGCGGGCGCCTACGCCGTTTTCCCGAGCGCCTATGACAAATCCCGAGCGCCTAAGGCAAAAAAAGTCTGCGATGAAAAAAAACAACAAAAAACTGTGTTCATCAGTGCATGTCAGCGAATATATTCTCAATAGTATGTTTCAAGTGGGCTACAGCCGAACCCTCGTTCTGTTTTGATCAATAGTAATCGAGTTCAGTGTTTTCCCTAAGTTTAGAGCTTCAGGGGGGCGGGACTAGTGCCGCTAGCCATGTTGGTGCCTTGAGCTTAATTTAACACTGAGGTGTGCTCTGGCGCACGCGAGCCGAGAAGAGTTGTTGACGGGGGGGGGGGGGGGGGGGGGGGGGTGAAGGGTGGTCAGATTTCACCCTGTTCTAATGGTAGGGGAAACACTGGAGGAGCGTTCCTCTCCGTCCTACCCGACTGGATGTCTGGCCTGTTGAAGATGGTCTGCGAGCTCCTTCCTGCTTCAGCTTCAATTTATACAGAGATAGCTCTATGGAAGACAAAATTCAGAAAATATCAAGATAAAGATATCCATGTTATCAACGTGCATGTCAGAAAGAAAATGCAAGTAAATGGGAACTTGTGTGCAAAAGTTGATCGAGAATCACTTTTTACGACTCAACTATTAACGTCAGTGAGGTGAGCACAAACTCCATCTAGCAGCAACACTTACTGCTCGCAGACTTCTCTGGTTGAGGCCCCTCGGGCTCCTGGATGTTCCAGGTAACCCTCTTCACTTGAGTTTTGGATTTCTCTCCCTCTGCAGTCGACGCCTGTTCATCCGTCTCCTCTTTTATTTCTCCCTCTTGTTTGACGGACGCAGCGCTGTCCTCCGTGCGCTCAGACTTCACATAGTCCAGGTTGTCCAGCATCACGTCGACATTAAAGTCGTCATCAGAGTCCGAGGGCTGCGGAGCTTCCTGCTTTACAGGGACGGTGTCCTGTTGTTCTCTGGAGGGCAGTAACTCCGTGTGAAACTCAGAGACGGCGTCCTGGAGACCGTCTGCTGGACCGGGTGTTGGTGTTGAAAATGAGGTGGAAGGGGTAAAGTGGCATAATTCTGGGGAACTTGGTTCGGCTTTAATTATGGAGATTTCAACGGTTTCAGTCTTGTTTTCAAACTTCTCCGTCTTGTTTTCAAATGTTTCAGTCTTGATTTCAAACTTCTCCGTCTTGTTTTCACACTTCTCCGTCTTGTTTTCACACTTCTCCGTCTTGTTTTCAAACTTCTCAGTCTTGTTTTCAAACTTCTCAGTCTTGTTTTCAAACTTCTCCGTCTTGTTTTCAAACTTCTCAGTCTTGATTTCAAACTGCTCAGTCTTGATGGGGTGTTCTTTGTTTCCCTCCTCCTCTACGCGTTCAGCTACCATCAAAGAATGAGTGTCAGTTTCTTCTTTCTTAATTTGTTTCGTGAGAGAGAATGGATTTTCAAACATATCAAGAGAGGTTTGTTTTTCTTTCTTGATTTTTTTTGTAATCGGCATCTCTTTCACCATTTCTGCTGTTGTGTCTTGGCTGTCTGACAAGGGGGCTTTGCCTTTTATTCTAAGTTCAGAGGTGGCAATCTTCTGTTTATTCACTGCGGCGGCTTTGTCCTCTTTGAGGGAGCTTCGGCTGATATCCTTCTCTTTTGTCTTGCCCTGTAATAGTTGTGCGTCTTTTGAGGACGAAACACAGGACCCTGAGGTTTTCTGACGGCTCTTCGATGATGATTCCTCTTTCCTTTTCTCTCTTGAGCTGGATCTAGACCTGTGTCTCCTCTTGTCTTTTGGCCGTGACTCCACCTTGTCTTTTGAGGAGAGAGACGCTTGTTGCAGTTGCGTGTGCTCTTTCCTCCTTTCCCTGGATCCGGACCTGGAACGTGATTTTGAGCGGGAGCGGCTATGTCTCTTGTCCGTTGATACCCGTCTTCTATCACAGTCTCTCTCCTTGCTCCTTTTTCTCATCTTATTCCTCCTTGAACGGTCTTTGCTGCTAGAGCTGGAACCAGACCTGAAAGTAATGACAGACAAAACCCTTAACTGAAGAAAACTACATGGTCCTCATTAAAAGGTCTCAACAACAGACGGTTACTAAATAGTCAATAACAAAAATATTGGAAATAATACAACATATTTACCTAGATCGCCTCTCATCTTTGGATCTGGACCGGGACCGGCGTCTCTTGCCGCGAGTCTTGTCTGGGGAATTGCACTGAGAGCTTTCTGAAGTAGAGTATGCCCTCCTCGTCCTCTCTCGGGAGCTTGACCGCCTGGAACTCCTTCCCCGGTCCTTCTCCTTTTCTTTTCGTTGACCTCCCTGGACTGAGGCAAGATGCTCTCCTCTCCCGTCTCCTGCCTCTGAACTGCTAGAGCGCTTCTCCTTTGCAGCTTGGAAGGTCTTCTTCTTATGGCCCAAATCTCTTGACGTGGAAGAGGATGTGGAAGCAGATTTAGTTTCTGGATTTAGTTTCTTCGTGGTGGGGTTCGAGCTAGATGCTGAGGAATTGTTCTTACAGTCAGTATGTCCACTCTCCTCCTCTAGAGTCTCTCTCTCAGTCTTTAAAAGATCCAATCTATGCTGAACCGGTGGTTTGTCGTCTGCCTTCTCTGATTTCAAACTTTTTAGTCTGTGACCAAACTTTTCATCTTTCCCTGTATTATCCAACCCTGGCTCGCTCTTAATTTTGCAAGTGGCAAGTAAGGAAGTTGGTTTCTGAGTCTTTTTGTCTATAAATCTAGATTCTTTTTCTACCTTGACATTTTCCTCTGCGCATCGGACCCTCTGTGGAGTGGTTTCAGGAGCACCATCTCTCCTTGGTTCTTCCTGTGAGACCTCAATTTCTTGCGTTTCAGTTTTCACAGTAACCAGGTCCGGCTTGCTCTTGACTAAACTCTTTTTGTTGCCCAAACTAAAAGCCTTCCCCTCATGTGTGGCATGTTGGGAGCTACGATCTAGGCTTGCGCTCTCAGCTTCATCGTCTGAGCTTCCCGAGTCTGACAGCGTGGGATCAAAGGGATCGTAGATATTATCACTGTCTTGTTCCGTACTAGCCAGCATACGTGGTGACAGCAGCATCCGTTCATCCCTGTGCAGCTGTCGGTTTTTTGCTTCATCTTCCTTTTTACGCCGATGTGTCGGCATGCGGCCTCCAGCAGCAGGGGATGACGAGCTGCTTAGCTGCCTTGACTGCCAGGAGTTCCCACTGGAGTTAATACGGAAGCTCACTGCTGATGAAGATGAGGAAGACGAGGAAGACAGGGAATAACGTGTTTGGCTGGCAGAAGAGCCAGAAGGGGACAAAGAAGTGGAGAATGAGTTGGAGAAGGTTGAGGACGAGCCGGCTCCATCAGGTCTCTGCCTCGGAGCCTGACTGTCAGCCCGGCCCTTTTGTTGGTCTAGACTTTGCTGCCTTCCCTTGTCCACGGCAAAGCTGTTCATGCCCGCCTCCGGCACGCGGTAACCATTACTACTGCTGCTGCTAGAATTACTTCCATTTCTCCCACCACTGGTGCTTTGATTGCTGCCACCTTGACCGGTGCCATCGTGTGCAATATCACTGCTCTCCCGTTTTTTTTTTGGTATCCTAGGAAGCACCGACACATCTACCCACATGGGCTTTGGAGGTGCCTTTTTAGGTTGGGACTGTGATAAGGCCACTGCCTTGCTCTTGGAGCTGGAGTCGAGCGTGGGGTGAATGGATGAGGAGGGGCTGGAGTCTCCCATTCCATTGGTTCTCAGGTGACCAGGAGGGTGTGTGGGTCTGACTGGGTGAGGTGGCTGCAACCTTGGATGACCTCTGGGTAAATCAGAATGGGAAGATGAATGGATGTGGCTGGATGAGCAGGGCGTCTGGGGGGGCAAGCGAGAAGAGCTCTGGGAGAGAGGTCTGTTCATCGACCTGTGGGAGGACCCTGGTAGGTCTCCATTGGAGTAGAGAGACGGAGAACTGTCTCCTTGGTTGGGTGACATCACTGGGCTGATCTGGGCGCTGACATCTCCTGAGCTGCTGCTGCAGCTTGGATTTGGCACCGATGGCATGACTGTAACACAAACCAGTTACAAAATATAAACACACTTAAGGAGTGGAATAATTATGAGTTTTGCTCAGCAAATGGTAACAGCAACCGGCTCAGGCAGTCCCAGTCAGCTGAGAGCGAGTAAGAAATGACCTCTTCCCAATGCGTCTCACCAGAGTGAAGGTAGTTTACATTTTGATATTCACTAACGACCTGCATTTTACATAAAGCATTCAGGTAGAAGTATTTTTTTTAGGATCATTTAATACATTTGTCCCCATTATTCATCAATTATTGCATACACATGTATAACATTTGGAGATACTAACTACAAAAGGCAACAACAAATGTTATTGATTTACAAAACATACACAAATAAGTAACAGGTGACAACATAAAAAAAACTTGGAATTAAATAAATTAGAAAAGGTACATAACAATAATGGGGAAGGAGAAGGCAAAAAAAAGAGAAGAAATAGAACTAAATAAGCGAAGGGCGTGCATCGTTTGAGTGCCTTTCAGGCTTCAGCTTTTCAGGATGGGTTTAGAATGATTCTTTCTATAGTAAAAGTTAATTTGAAGCCGTTTGATATTTAAAAGCTGGATATTTCAAAAGGAACATATATTTTGATAAGACATATGATTAAGTGAGAACTAATGTCCCGTTAGTCCCACAAACCACCAAGTGTCTTCAATCCAACAGCTATACATTAAATTTTACATTTCATTAAATCTTACTGGTTAGATTTTGTTGAAAAATGTGCCACACACACACACACACACACACTTACTTGGCTTAATAGCTTTAAGGGTACCATCCCGATTAATAACGACATCAGAGCTGTCCATCATGAGGACACTCTGTCCCGAGAGGATGCTGCCCAGGAGGTCGGGCACAGGAGCCACCTCCACCTCCCCCGCCGATTGGTGCACATTCATACCTCTCCTGTTAAGCAAAGCAAACCGTTAATTAGATCAATCATGTTTCTTTAGGATCCATTTTGCTAGATGCCATATTGATCACAGAGACAGACAATCTTTGGTTCTCTTAACTGATTAGATTGTTTTTTGTTTTATTTAAAATAAAAAAACTAAATATGTCAAAGCATAAAACCACCTTTACATTCAGCAGATTTAGAGTGCTAAAGTACTTTGTGAAAAAAATATATTCTCCCAAATGATGTACATTGTTACAATCTTTTCAATCAATCAACATTGGATGATATTATAACTAATATTGAGAACACTTAGGAACCTTGCAATCTTATACCATGCTGCAGTAAAGTCTTGGTCATATTAAGCATTAACATTTTATTTAGTTAGCTATAAATATCCTAACCTTTTCTGGATAACTAACCCTTACACTTCATGGCAAAAAGGGGACGTTACCTGGAAAGGCCTGCAGTGACTGGTCGAGCGACAGGCTGGTGCGAGCGAAGAGCGGAGCGAGAGATCCCTCGTCTCTTGGCCTCCAACAGCGTTGTAATGCGGGCCTGCTGCACTTCCTCCTCACCGATCAAATCAATACTGTAAAGTACAATTTACTTAATTAACACTGCTCATCTACATACAAATACAAACAGTGAAGTATACACAATCCACACATATGTGATAGTGATAACTGCATCTTAATGATTAAGAATCTCCCAATAAACTGAATTTGTAATTGTAAGTATCATAATATGTATTGCACATCCATGCTGCATAGCATCAAAGCAAAGCACACATCTGGCTGAAAGAATGCGTGGGAGCATTTTACACCATCGCTGATAAGAAAAAGCGTGGTGCAACATATGTGCTAAGGAGTTGGGAACACTAGAGCAGTAATTGAGGGGAACAGGCAACTATATCTATTCGTTACCGACTTATTAAACAATATATTTTTTAAATATATTGGAATTTGAATCAGCACTAGTCTCCTTACCGATCTGCAAATGGATCCAGGTCAAAGGGATCTCCATAGATAGAGAGGGATGCTGCACCGATGTCCGCACGCATGCTGCTCAGCGTTTGCTCCGATGGCCGATAGACGGTGGGAAGCGAAGAGCTCTTCTTGTCCTTTACAATCCTGAGATTATTAGCAATTCGGCTTCGAGGAGTGACAGCCTTTTTCAACATCTAGTGGGGAAACATAAGTAGTGTTTATATATTTTTTTAAAGCATCTTACAACGACATGATAAATGAAATGAATTGGTATTATTCATTATAAAATTGTCGAATGAATTATTCATGGTTCGCATTCGGCATTAGATTCATCGAGTGTAACATTTGAAATCAAATCATGTCGATCTCAAGACTAATGTAGATGACACTCACCAGACGTCTTCTGGATTTAGTCTTTCTTCCTTTCCTCCTCTTGACTCTTGTACCGGTTTTACGCTTAGCGGAGGAGTTCTTCCTTCTTTTTACCTTTCTGCACTTCCCTGTTCAGTCATTCATAAAAGTTATCTCACGTCAAAGACATCATTTTTTGGCCTCATAACTAGCTCTTGCTTTTCCGTCCACTACATCTGTTCATGTTTGCGCATGTGATTTTGTTAACCAGCTGGACACTATTGTGAATTAGTAAGTGTGTGCTAACTTACCAGTCTTGCGCCTGCTACTAGAAGGGACACGGGGTGTTAAATCCCGTATATACACAGCCGTGTTGAGCCCAGACACCACGGCATTAATAGTATCATCGAGCCAAGTGGACTGCATCAGATACGTGGGAGCCAACTAGGAAGATAAAGTTTGCATTACTCCACTAGTTCACTCTTAGAAATTACTGCTGTCCAAACACAACTCCAAAACACATGCACTGCTCATTAAAACACAAGCATTTCAATCAACAATCAAACACAACAAATGTCAAAACCACGTCATCATTTCTGCTGTGGGCAGAACTAAAGTATGTTAACCAACCGCATAACTCCATGAGTTATAAATGCAATCATTAAATATATCTGCACGACAACAGACATTGGGAAACATCAAGACGCTTCTGCAAGATTCAGCCTGTATTTATGCTGTGGTAGGTAGTTAGAAAGTAAGCGTCACGCCTCATGCCAAACCTGCGATGTGCGTGCCTGTGTGATGCGATGTCGGTTGACATTAGCTCGAACCCTCTCACTCTGCTGAGTTCGGGCGATTGCTCTGGTGGGACCTGCAGCACCATGCTGGAGGCGACTGGTGGCAGGGTGGGCAGTGGAAGGTAGGCTCTCTGTATCGCTCACATCTTCAGCTGAAACCCCTGACACAAATATAATTGTTATACAATGAACAAAGGTATAGCTAAATATGTAGTTTTAAAAAATGGGAGCAATTCTACAAAGAAAATAAAAAGCAAACAAAAAATAGCAGAATTTTCAGAGTCACACGATAAAATACGACAATTTATCTTTATTCCTGTCTGTAAAGGACTAACAAGTCCAACTATTGTTTGAGAAATGTTTAGGACGTCAAACAACTTGAAGGCGTACTTATGTGACGGTTGCTGGCTACACACTCGGGGCAGAACCATTCCTCCACAGGAACAGAGTTAAGAGGTGGCGTGAGGCACTCCATGTGATACCTATGGAACAAAAAGACATTAACACATTTCTCTGATTAGAAATCTGAAAAAAGGCTGAAATAAAGGCTAAATAAAAGCTGACTTTTAAAACCCTAAGAAAGGGTTATTTATTTTAATAATATCTATCTCACCCAGAATCACAGCCATCGCAAAGCAGGAGACGGTCCTCACGGTCACTGCCCCCACACACCTCACAGCTGGTCTGCTCCAGGTCCAAATCTATTATTTCCTCTTGCCCTTCCTTCACAGGCTTTTGTACTGTGATCTGAAGGAAGCAGACATCACAAATCCCACATAAACAATCAGCCCACATGCCATGACTTCCATAGCGTGAACCTGCTTCACAAATGTTTTAGAAGTTATGCTAGGAACAAAGACGGAACACACTCACCATTTTCTTCACTTTTCCTCCATAACATTTTCTTAGGTATATGCTGTTGAAGGCAATACGGTCTACGGGACATGAGTTTGCATTCTATATAGCGGAGAGAACAAAAACATTAGAAAATCAGTCATCAAACTTTCTCTACCACAGTTGCAAAATATTTACCGTTAATCAAATTATATGAAGTGCTCTCTAACAAAGTGCTTTCACCTAGGGCTCATACAACATGATGTGAGACCCACCTTGGCCCATGCAAGGATGCAGTCAAGACAGAAGTAATGCTCGCAGCTCTCTGGTGTTGCAACAGGCTGGCTTCTGAATGAGTTAAGGCAGATGGGGCACTTTTCTGTGTCCTCATCCGAGCTGGTTTCTGCAAGATCAATAGAGGGTCCCCCAAGAGCTCCATCCTCTGCAGTAGCATCTCCCTCCTCATCTGATAAAAATGGGTAAAAATATATTGTAAATGTACTATACATAGTATATTGAAATGTTATTTCAGCACAAAGTAACACATAACTCAAAGTATTGGAAAAATAATGATATACTTCACGCCAAGTGTATTGCAGAAGCTTATTTTTTCTCTTACAGCAAAAACAGAGTCTTCTTACATTACAAAAAAACAATATTGTGTGGGTTGAATCTAAAAATGAGTGAATTAAGTTTATGTTGTAATTACATAAACTGTAATCAGTAAAAATAAAGTTGAGCAAAGACTACTTAGGCTTTATGATGATCTTCTAGAAGGTTTGTCACTCTTACCATCCTCCTCTTCATCATCCTCATCATCATTCTCTCCATCTGGGTGACTCTCCTCCTCTTCCTCACCACTGTCAGATTCTCCCTCCTCAGACTCCTCTTCACCACTGTCTGAGTCATCTTAGAAGAACACAAATGCACGAGGTGTTAAAAACATTTGGGTATGTTCGGTACCGTACTCTTGTTGAAGTGAATGACATGTATGTATTCATAATATTCACCAACTCCATATCTTAAACATAACAAACATGTTACAGAAGCTACCTGAGATGGCCCACAATGCAGTCCTTTTGCCTTTGCTGTGGGACGCGCTGCGGTTTATCAGCTCATCCTGGCTGTCATCTTCATCCATGGCTGAGCATCAGAAAAAACACCCAACAATTTATGGACAGCTGCACTTTCAAGGAATCCTTCAAAGATGGAACAGAATTTCAGATAGTGTTTACAAAACAGAAAACAGGAGGTAAAAGAAAGACATTCAACCAAAATGGAAAATTGATATGTTATGAGCAGTGAGATGATCATTAAGCATGTGCTCTAACTGGTCTACTGAGAGTCATGACTTTAAACAGCCAACCCCAACCGAGCAAGACATTCTCACAACTCGTGGGTAGTTCAGAAACTTCCAAACAGCAGCTTTAAATGAAACGAATCATGCAACTAATTTGTATCGTTTGTAGACAAATAGGGAAATTGTTTGAAAACATCAGCTCGTCAGCTAGCATCAACCTGCACATTATGCTGTCGCTACATTTGTAAACAAAGAAGAAAGCGCTGCACCAAACGGAGTGTTTCCTCTGCGCCTCGGATGAAATACACATGCGGTATATGTAGCGTATATATAGAATAAAAACATATTGCACTGACAATAATTTGGGACTAACCTTTAAAAACAAATGATGCTAGCATGTAACATTCGCTTCAGTGTAGCGTGTTAGCTAGCCTCACAATGGCTAAATTTAGCCAACGTTAACGACAAGCACCTTCAGACCCTGCGCCCATGAGGCACCCAGTTTGTCATGAAACGTCAATGTGGCGTCACACACATTACTCATTCAACCGTCATAGTCGCAGTGTCCTAACGGAGCATTTCATAATAATTAAAAACCTACCAAACTCAGATAATTTGCTGTACTATCTGAAGTCTCCACGGTGGTTGACTGACACCACCGGCTGGCTGGAGACGGAAATGGCAGAGAGCACTCAGACGACTGAGACTCTTAAAGAGACAGTACTGGTTTAGGTGAGCTCGGTCACACAGGAGGCCGCGTGTGAATCAGAATCAGAATCAGAATCAGAATCATATGATGCCAAGTACGGTGGACATACGAGGATTGCAATACATCTTAGACGTAACATAAAACAATAACAAATATTAAAAAAACAATAACCATGGAAACATATGGTAAATAACAAACAGATACCAGTACTTGAAAACAAGTGTACATTTTTTGAAATAAAAGTGGCATGTGTATTTAAGAGAAGAAAAGGTGTGCAAGGGTGTTTGAAATTGTGCTGGGGACGTAAGAGACAGAGTGGGGCTTAATATATCTATAGATATATATATATATATATATATATAAAACATACACTACATTATATATATAGTGTGTGTATATTAGAGTTTGTTCAGTCACATTAAAGATAATACATGGACTCATAACACATTTCAAATGTCCTGTGGTGCTAGTTTTAGACCATAGGCTGATATTTTACATTTGAAAAGAAAGCACATTATTATTTGTTCTACAAGGATCGTTTATATACTGTGAACTACACATAATAGTGATGGAACGAATACTAGATGGGATTTTAAATATCCACACTGTGTATTCTATAGATGTAAGTAATATTAACAAAAGAAAAACACATACTTGCAAAAACGGTGATTCAAATGACGGTGATCACCTTCACACAGCTGGCCTTGGTTACAGGAGGCCAACATGGCCTGTCGTTAGGAGTTACTTCAAAGTACACGTCACACTACTAAACACACTGGGTCAGTCTAAAGGTGTGCATGGTGTTTGAAATAAGTTACACTGAGACGATCTGGGTCCAGGGTAAAACATTTTGTATGTGTTAATCATTATACATTTTGACATGGCTGTATTTAGCCATAGATCCATACCCTAGCTTCATACTAATCAAAACGTAAAATGTATATCTTTATTCCAGGTCGGCCACAAGCCACTAACATTCAGTGGCCTACAAAAAATGAGTGCCGCGGTCGCCCCCTAGCGGTGACTCTGATTAGGCACAAACCAGCGATTACATAACGTAATGAAATCTTGATGTGCTACTTTATGTCATGGGGTTATGTGTATCCTGGCTGTGAATAATCCGACAGTGTTTACTTTAGACCAGGGGTTCCCAAACTTTTTAGGCCACGCGCCCCCTTCTGCATCCCGACCGGGTTCACGCACCCCCAATCCCCCACACTTTTCTTTTTTTTGCTCCGAGAAGAGTTGTTGACGGGTACGGGGGGGCGGGGGGCGCTGGGCTTAGCCCAGAGGAGTGAAGCAGCGAAATTTGTAGACATAGAAACACTCTCAGACAGAAGCTTGCTGTTACGTGCGCCTGCTGCCAGTCTGACTCCGCTTTTTTGGGTGAATGACGTCACGTGCGACCTGGAGGTGTTAACCACTTGTGTGCCAAATCTTTTTTTTTTTTAATTAACATTCGGGGCTAATTAAAAAACATCCGGGGCTTTAGCTTTAGCCCCGGATGTTTTTTAGCCTAGGGACGCCACTGAGTCTCACGCTCAATGCGTGAGACTTGAGAGCCCTAAGAATGTTTAATATTAATTATTACACCATTAGACCGCCATTACATTTTTCCTCTCGCGCACCCCCTAGAGACAGCTCGCGCACCCCCAGGGGTGCGCGCACCACACTTTGGGAATCCCTGCTTTAGACAGTCAAAAACTTCCCAGAAGGAAGCTTTAGATTTAGAATAGACCAACCTAAACCTCAAAAGTTGATTCATATTATCCAGAGCAAAATAATGGAAACATGGAAAGAAAAACGTGTTCCAGCTGACGAGTTGAAATGGGGGTCAACTATTTTTTGCATACATCTAAAATATATATATATATATTTTATATATATATATTTTTTTAACAATAAATAACGACGAAAATTGTTGTGGATAATAATATTACTATATACATATGGTATTATATTGCAATGATCTAAGCGAGTAATACAGTACAATGGTATTGAAGTTCCCAATCCGCCTAACTTTTGTGTTGTCGAAATTCAAAGTTGAACCAAATTCAAATATGTATTGCAGTTTCAATTCGCTTTTATGCTCTACAGTTGTTTTTGCTCGTGGAGTCCTAACTCTCTAATAATTGAGTTCCTCTTCATCGCCCTCCACCTCCTCCTCCTCCTCCTCTACCTCGTCGTCATCATCAGATCAGATCAGTCACGCTGCATCCTTGGTACGTGCACATCCACACTCCGCTCATGGCAACACTGTCCACAAGTAGGTCGAGTTCAACCACTTCCCGCTGTAGGGGTAAGGCGCCCTTCGTCAAGCCGGCTGACATTACGCGTATCCCGCCTCCAGCAGCAGCTGTCGCGTCACATGGCGTCTATTTGGGTGTAAAGAAAACTGTGTCACATTTCTGTTTGCAAAAAATATCCCGTGAGGACAGGAAACTGATAACAGCAGAATGGTTTATTCCTAATGTAGGACGTGCAGAACTGAACGCGCCGCACCCCAACATAAGTCACAAGGCCAGCTGAGCTGCTGGCCTCATCGCACCCACCTCCATGTTATTTCTATTCGTCGATTATCGAGAATGGGCGGGCCGCTCGTCTTCAGCGCGGCCGCCGGTTGGCTGTGCTTGATGGCAGTTTCTGTTTCATTTGCATAACCAGGTCGGGTTGCAGATGCAGGGTAGGGGTAGTGCAAGTAACTGAACTTCTGTCTCGGTGTCACTATATCATCAAAATGCACCGAACTTTAAACATGCACAGTGATTTCTTTTTGAGGGAAAAAATCATTTGGATGTTTTGATTGATAGTTGAATGGGTCTTATCGGTGGAAATTAAATGTGTTTTTCTTTTACAATTAAAACATAAGAAAACTTGGATTCTGGTAAGTATATCTCCCTTTATCGGACACTATTCTTTATTCTATATGCTGTGGATGAATAGGCCACAGCCAACATACCATTACTGTTAGATATCATTTCTCTTTACATATTTTACACTTGTCAGATGTAACTATTTTTTTTTTTTACTTTCTCATTACAATTGAAATGGAAAGCATTTTTATGTATTTCGGCAGCCAAATATATAAAGTGAACCACTCAGCTTTCATTTCGAATTACTTCGGCTACAGTTTGTTACAGTTACAATTGATGATGATTAGATTTGTGATTTATTTAAATAGTTTAAAAATGTTGTGTTTTACAAATTCATTTAGATAACATTATTGTATATGCATAAGTGATGTCATTGGAACATAAACCACTAATCTCCTCACTTTATATTGACTATGTATATATGATATATGACTGTTTTATTACACCATTGTCTGTGCTCCTCCACAGATTGTGTGTGCTTATGGTTATGATATCTGAGATCTAAAAGGAGGTAAGCCACTGACTAACGCACATTGTGCCAGTTTCCATATCCACTGTGCGTGTGACAGCGGCTAACCTGGTTTTGGGAACACTTCTCATGTGTGGCTCGTCCAAGGCCAGCCACAGCCGGACCAGACAAACGCCTCCATCTATAAGCAGTCCCCCTTGACCATGTCCCATGCACTTTGCTGGGACAGGCCAGCTCAACATGACTGCCCGCCCAGCAGCAGTCTCCATGTGTAGTGTAGCCTACTTCCTCCTATATGTTCACATCCTGTATCCTTATGAAGGGCCAGTGGCGTTGCAGTGACGCCTATCTATTGGTGAGTGTTTCTTTTTCAGCTCTGTGGTTTGACATGATAATCATCGGCCATACTGGTTCCCATTTTGAGGTCAGGGGTTTCTTGAAGTGGTTGCTTGGGGGCCCCACAGCCAATATGAGCGTTATACTATAAAAACACATAACTTAGTTATATAGTAATGTGTCCACCCCTTTACAGTAGAATAAGCTGTTTTCTAGTTTGTAAGTGTGCCGCCTGTAATGCAATCCAAGTCAATTGTATCCAAACATTCTGTACCATGTGTCTTTGTAATATGTATCCCTCAAGTGAAAGTAAAGTTTATTCTCAAATAAATGTTGGCATCATTTTGTCTTTCTGTTTTGCATTTCTTGGTGTCAGCGAGGATGTTTAATTTCCATTAGTGCATGACTCACTGTGACACAGAGGAATAGATAAGTGCAGCATGTCAGACTCATTAACTTGTGGCTCCCATTCATCATCATAATGTGCACGTGCAGATGCTCACTCGTCCAACAACAAGAAGGTAGTTTCTGCCTGGGATATATTTGCATCAATCAGTTATTAATACAAAAGTCTTCAACCGTTTAGCTTTGCTAACCCTTTCACGTCCGACTCCTTCCCAAGAAGATTTGCTATCATTGTATGAGCAATGATGATAAAACATCCCAACACATCATGATAATCTGTGAACGTCCCGTTTACGAGATTGGAGTCTCCTGGGTTTAGATTTGAAGTGGGAGAGGATAACACTGGCCGAGTGATTTTGACTTTATAAGGGATCATTGCTTCCAATGGGAAGGTGGGAAATACAAAGAGGAATACTTTGTATCTTGACTTTGGAGTGTGCAGAGTCCTTCATGTCCACAGGTAGGCGTCAGTGCTGCACCATGCTGTGGCCTTGTGCAGACAGCAGGAACTCGACGGCTTCACTCACCCCCACCAAGCCAGACAGATCTAAACCTTCTCAGTAAAATCTAACTATGTAATTAATCATAATGTCTAAACCGAACACGTCACATACTAGTTAAGCATGCACACAACAATGGCCCAAAGTGGAAATGATTGATAGGAAAAATTAGATTCTCTTTTTTAAATGTTTTATATCAATATATGCATATGTTTAAATGGAGGGAAAAAAATGTGTCTGCTAGTAAGTGAAACCAGATGAGAGTATTTATAGAGATCGGCAGGGTTTCACTCCGGGGTTAGCCAGAGCACAAGGAAGCCCACATCACTCACTGGGTAACAGCCAGCATATTTACTCTCCAGGGTAAACAAACAGGAAAGGGTTGGAGGACAGAAGTGGTGTGCAGAAGCTCGACTTTGTGCGACTTCGTGTCGATTCGATCATGCCGAGGTTCGATTAGTCGGCGAATAAGAAATCACAGAAAATAACTGAGTTGTTTTGTTGCCAGTGTTTTTAAAGAGAGATAGAGAGAGAATCAGAGGGAAGTCCAGACTTTTCCCAGATGTCCTTTGGTGTTAAAAAGATACCATTTCTTACTAATAGCATAAACACAAATAGACTATTAACAATGTGCATTTACAATTAAAACGATCTATAGGCAGCTCTCATAAATCATGTTAGGCCCTAGGCCTTCATGGTCACATGACTTGTAGATATACTGGGTTACATCACCCATATTAGCCGAGGGTGTGCGATACCAGGATGTCCGCCACATTCCATATGCATACAAGGATACACTTTGTAAACTTTTTATCAACACACCTGGAATTTACGGACATAAAACGCCCAGGAATGATTGCGCATCAAAGGATCCATGGAGCACAAGTTATGAAGAGAGCATGCATATTTCAGGACCTAAAACATATTCATAATGGATGTCACATAAGAGTTTCATGGTACTGTCATTTGTAGAAAGTGCACACTGGTGTGTTAAATATTTACTGCAGGGTATTCTGGATGCGCTGTAGCTCCACTCCTAGTTAAAGACGATAATAACAAAATGTAACACCACAAACACGGCAGCAAGAAAAACAATCACTCAACAAAATATTTAAAACACAATGCAGATTTTTTTAATTTTATTAAATATACAGGAATAGTAATTGCTCTCGGTAAAAGGTTTCTAAATTATTTTACATTTCATACAGATACTTTGCAGTGTGTACAGTAGCAAAGCTTTGTAAATATATTTGTCTTATGTACATACAGCATGTATATCATGGTCGATTAAATAATGAATTACAAAGAAAGGGGTTAAATAAGAGGAGACAGAACAGTGAACAACTTTCCTTTGGCCCTGCGGTCCATGTTTTATCTCCATGACGACTCTCGGGATGTCAGGACTGCAAGACACACAAGAATAAGTGGGGATCATGATCCCTTTGTTTGGACAACATGTTTCAGCTAAGACACAGCAGGAGAGACCAGGGTCACTCAGGATATGCACACATGCCTATGAGACACACTCGCGGACACACACCTAGTTATTGGGTTAATTCCGTTACCCGCCGGGGGGGTGTGGACTATGACTTGCAGTCAGAGTAGCAATTTGGGATAGAATCGGTTCAAGCACCGGTTCTATCCCAAAAACTGAGATGTTGCATAATCACACAAAGAAAACACAAAACTGCAGATAGTATCGGAGAGTGCACACTCCAACACACGTCACTTTGACCCGTCAGCATAAGAGACACGTAATAGGATGATAAGTGCTATAATAAAGTAAATATCGGTTTGGGTGGTTATTTGTGGATAACAGTAATGTAGACAGCCAAAGCTTCACATACTGCTTGATGTAATATAAGGGCTTAGGTAAGGAAGCTCATTCTAAATCTACAGTACACTGAGGCACAATACAAGTCATGACAGGTCAAATGTTCAGTGTGATGACAGCAGAAGAACCAGGTGCATACACCCCAGTGGAGAAAAATAGAAGTATTTGAACAAACCATGGTCTTGTTGCGCTACTTTTGAAACGTATACCTTTGTTTTAGCAAAATAGATTGGCAAAACCTCCGAACATAAATTGTCCTCAAGCAGAGCAGAGATAGAGAACAGAAAGACACATTTCTCTGCAGGAAAACCAGGTTCCAGGCTTAACACAGGAATAGAACAGGACAGTGCAATACATTTTGCAGAGACCTTTTTCATTCAAAGGCTCTTGCTCTTTGGAAGTTAGGTGACACCAAAGTACGAGGCATCGTATAAATACACCCCCCTCTCACGTATAAATAGTATCGTACATAAAAGGCAAACTGAAATGGCATCGGTCTCCTATCTTTCCATGTCACAGTGTAAAAACAGCACTACAATCAGAATGTCTTCTACAGTCATTCCCAGTGCGATCGATGTGTTACATGGAGATACGGTGAAAAGCAGCCGTCACTGGACGATTGTTGATTTGAAGGTGGGAAGGCCGCTCTGTATTACAGAGGGGGGTATTGGGAGCAAGTTCCCAGACGTATTAAAAGTAGAACCAAAAAGAAGCTACTGTCAGTCCAAAAGCAAACAGTGAGAGAGGAGGAGGGCGGGGAGAAGAGACAACATGAAAGGATAGATAGACCCACAGAATTAAAGCAGGAATACTTGAAAAAATGGAAGGAGGAATGTGTTAAATGATCGGAAAATAAAGAAAATAGAAAAGGTATCAGTAGAAGCAGAAGTCTTTCAGCCTTTAAAGGCCGAGCACAGGGAAGCTGCTGACAGGTAGCAGGGATCCACACCACACAGATGCTTCCACGACCCAACACCAAAAAAAAAACCGGCAGTTGTAGCCTTAAACCCAATCAAGCTGGGTCAGAAGGTACGAGGGGCAAGGGGCTCTGGGACCAGGGGATGGGCAGGAGAGGAGCAGAGCAGGACGGACTTGGGAAGCAGCAGGGTCTCACACATACACACCCTCAGGGTTGAGACTGGACACCAGAGGGTTTTGCAGGTTGCGTGGATGTCCCAGGAACTGTTTGGCAGTGGGGCGCGGCGGTGAGTCCAGTTGAGTTACACTGAGGCCTGATGGAGAAACAGAAATACGATGAGAGGGCCAGTCCTCGCACTTGAACAGCAGAGTGCACCATGTTGAACTGTGTTTCCATACCTCCGTTCCTGTACCCAACTTGCAGAAGATGTGCAAGTTCCAACTGCTCCAGTTGCTCCTGAAGCTCGGTGCGTGAGTGGGTGTGCGCTGGCAGGACACCTGTCTGTTGTATAAACTGCTGCAGGTTACATTGCCTCAGCTCCTTATTCAAATCCTCCAGCTCATCCTGCTTGGCCTTAGATGGGGAGAAAAAAAACATGGATCAGTGAGGAAGACAAAGGCCGATTGAGAGCTCACATAATTCAGCGCTGACTCACTGAGCGCTGACACCTTGTTTGCCTGTAAATGGGTGCGGCATATGAAAATGGGATGAGCTAAACATGCCTGTTATTTAGTAGATACAATTATTTTCTGCTTAACTTGAATGTTAACTGTGATAATAACACAGCAACAGCATAATGTAATGTACTTAGAAAGCAGGAATTCTGTTTGTATTTTGCCTTTAGGTCACATTACTTCTCCTATAAATGTCAAGCAACCCTTCACCATCAGGGGGCAGCAGAGTCTAAACATCTAGTCTAAATTCACTCAGCTATCATGCACCCTCAGACCATTCACTTGCAATGAATCATCAAAGTCCCACATCTACATAAGCATTCTTTTAATTCCATCCGATTCCAGAAGCCTGAGGCATATGCTCATCAATGGATACATAAAATTGTGCATTCGCCTGCTGCATGTCAAAGTTGTCTTAATCAACCAGGTGCCAAGGGGCCAAGATATGAATCACCTCCAATAAATTAAAAACACGGAGATCGGAGATGCTCCATAGAGACAGTGGCATCACCTTCGTGCGCGCAGATTAAACTGCGACGCCTACACACAGGCCCGTCAATCAGTCCCCATCGACGATCTATTTGTGCTTAATCAATGTGTCTGCACACAAGACAGGAAGCAGCAGCAGTGTGCTGGAGTCCCCACCTCCGGCGCCTGTGTGTGTTTGTGTTTGTGCCTGTAATCAGGACTCAGAGCAACTCAAATCTGGCAGTTCACACCTGCAGGTCTGCCTCCATTAGCCTAATGACAGGGACGCTGTGCTCATCATCACCAGCACTTAAACACTCGACTGGCAGCCTCGACCTGTCGGCTGACTGATGACTGGCACAGTGAGACATGCACCCCTTTCAATTACTATGAACTGAACTGTATTATGTGTATTATGTTACGACTATTTACATGCATCTTATTTCCAGGCAACAACTGCCTGGGTGGCCAAATGCCTCTGTGGTTACTTTGAGATTATCCACTCTTGCAGTCCTGTTATGTATGACATGGTGGTACATATTATACCAGGACGTATGAAAAAAACTAAACGTAATGCGGCTGTTCTGCAGCAGGATGCTGTCTATATAATTGGCAAATTGATCATGACACAGTCCTTCTCCGTTCCATCCATCGTACATGTTGACTCAGACACTCTCCACAAGGATGAGTGACTGAAAAGCAAATGAGCTTATCTTCATGTTTTAATCAGTTTTGCAGCCAGTTTGTTCGTCATACTTTTAAACCAGTGGACTGAGCATTAGACACAAAGCCCTCTCAGTCTGGCTATGCTAATGAAAACAGGGAAGCACTTGTTTTCGCTGTGCTCCATTTCCTCTTGGCAAAACATTAAAACCAGTACAATAAAAGTGAAATTAAATTGGTCACTCCCCTGGCTGGAACTCGTCTGAATGAGCTCCATAAAGTGGACACCCGAGTACAGGGTTTCATTTGGATTATGAGGAAACTTGAGTTTCGAGCTTCAGACTGGGTTTGGCTTTTATTGATACAGCCACATCTCTGACAACCACCATACATAAACAAACAATGACACCACAAACTACCATACGTTGAGGCTGAGTAGATCCAATGAAAGGGGCTTTTGTTCTACAAATCAATCCTCTTTAATCTCTTTTTCCATACACAGGGTACAAAAATATGTAGATACTGGCAATGTAATATAAACACCATTGGTAACCATGTGTTCAGGACATGCATACAACAGGATACCTGCCAAACCAGTGTGGCAAGACTGCAACAAGTTTTTTCCAGACAATATAACATTTTCATACAAGGTAGGATATGAGCATACAGCATTCATGTCATCATACTTTGTTGAATAATTATTCGAATATAAAAAAAAATGAATGCCACAATAAATCATGTGTTCAAGTGTCTGTGCACTGCTGTTTGTCTGCTGCAGTGTGCAGGTAGGAGAGGGATATACTTCTACAGTGTGGCTAGAAGAGGGTCTGTGCTACACCCCTCAAATGACAACACACAGGCTGATGGGGATTTATAGCCCTTTCTCCAGAACTGTCACCTCTCTCCTTACCTGCATCAGAGACACTGCCTTCCCCACAGCCTTGTCAGTCTCAGACAGTTGCTCCTCCAGCTCTGTCCGGTGATTCTCCTGGCTCTTGAGCTGCGCCTTAATGGCATCGAGGGATTCCTCGGGACAGTTGGCTTTCCTTTCCGTCTGACTTTCCCGCTGGATCTCTTGCTCCAGCTGAGCCGAGCGAACAGAGAAGTCGTGGAGCCGGCGCCCGCAGTCGTCGAGCTTGCCGTGGAGCTCCCCCAGCTTCTTTCTCATTCCTCGGTCCCTCTCCACCTCTGCCTGAAGCTCCTCCTCCCAGTACTGCTCGTGGGCCAGCTCGGCCTGGTTCCTCCGCACCTCTAGCTCCAAAGTGTCCATCTCTTCCTGCAAGTGAGCGTCAGAAACTGGTGATGGGCACGGAGATGGGTAGCGACGCTCCCAGGTATGTGACTCCCTCTCGAGAGCTTCTAGCTGGGCCTCCATGGCCCTCAGTCTTTCCTGTTGCTGAAGAACCTTCCTGAACACCTCCTCTTTGGCTGGGCCTGCAGGTGGTGATGGTGATGGAGATGGTGACGGCACATGAGAGGAAACAGGGCTTGGCGAAGGGGAGGGGGAGGCTCTTTGCTCTGGAGAGTCCCGAGCAGACCTCTGTAACTGTTTGTTTCTGGGAGAGGTGGATGGCCCGAGGTTAAAGGTGAGTGCTTTCTTAGGCTGGTTGCGTTTGGAAGGCTCTGGCTCAGGGAGCTTGGGTAGTGGAGGGGGGCTCGGCCTCTCCTGTTTTGAGATGAGTCCGTCACTGCTGCTCGGGCCGGTACGGCGCAGGAAGAACTGGACTTCGCCTCCATGTTGGCCTAACTTAGCCAGAGACTCCAGAGGCTTCTCTGTGGCCAACAGCTGCCTTTCTGTATCCCGAAGACGCTGGATCAGAACATAACGGCCTGTCTGACCTGGGGACAGAGAGAAGCAGGGAGTGAGGGCAGAGACATACACCTACAAGCTGAAAGACAACATCAACAACTGAGCCATAGACACCCCCATATCAAACAAGAGGCAGTCAATGACTTTCTTCTCCTTCACTGTTATTAGTGCTGTTAATTAAATCCAGTTTCTACGCAAGTAGCGCAAGTGAGCATATGAAATCAGACGCATTATGATGATGCTGATACCTTTCCATCTCTGCCTCTGAGGATTGGAGGAAAGGCTTCTTCGTAAGACTTGCACAACATGTAAAGAATGTTCAAATAAGCTGAAGTTTCCACAAGGACCTTGAAATTAGGACAAGCCCTCCCTGATGACTTGGCAGGCAGCTCACTCATGGAAGGAGGAGAGTGCTAAATCTGGATTTATGTTGTTCAACGCTGCTGCATCATAAAGCCAGAAGAGACAGAGAGCCGGAAATCCAAACTGACCCCACGAAAATCCAACAGAGTACTCAATTTGGGTCAGAGGAGAATGAAAAGGTGAGCGCTGAACCGGGTTGTTGCAACCTTAGCATGTACTCATGTTTTGTCGGACTCAAATTTCCCATCGCTGTTATCTAATTCCTTTAGGCCAGGTAAATTAATCAAGCACACATACAAGGTGCCAACTAACAACAGCTTGGAGGCTGGTACCACAACATGGTGACTCAATGATTTCACAGCAGAAAAGAGTTTGAGGTACTCACCAATGGCCTGGGCCAGAGCGATGACCACATCCTGGCACGACGTCTCCTCAGACAGGCCGCACACCACCCGCACCACTCCGTCCACCCACACTTTGAGCTCCATCTGGGACCAGGCAGGAGGAGGTGAAGGGGAAGATGGTCTTTAACACGGATCACTTCAGCTTGGCTCAACTGGACTCAACACTGCATGGCACAGACTCTGAAAAAGGAAAAAAGAGAGCGAGACATGTTAGGCGCGTGATGAGAAGATTGAGGATTGATCCAGAAATCAAATTTCCCAGTTGTAACAAAACACTTTTGTAATTGAAGAAAAAGTAGGGGGCTTCTTGAGAGGATAAAAAAAAGACACCAAGCAAACTCTCTAAAAGCTTCACTGATCATATGTTAATCTCACTCCAACATTGTTGTGAACCAAAACACAACACACTGCAAGCTGTCATATACACAGCACCCTCTCTTGTTAGTCAGTTTGTTGAAAACCAGTTTTTAGTCCAAACAGTGCCGACTTCAAAAAGTACGTTGTTGTTATGACTGAAATTTAAATTACTCAACCAGCAGCCGAGGGGGGGAGAGCAGTGTAGCATTTTGTTAAGTTCCTAGTGGTTAGTTAAGAGCCCCGGCAGTATCTTGTGGACCTGGAAGCATAAATGCCAATCTGTAACCCAATTAAACGCTCTGCTGCCCTCCTTCAAAGCAGTTATGATAGCTTACTGCCGAGGGGAACGGACAGGGAAAGTGGAGCAACTCAAGTGTGTCGACGTTTGGTTGTTTGTGCGGGTAGAAATACACAAAAACATGGCAGGAGAGACTTCAGTTTGATCCCCTCAGCAGGACCAGAACTGGGTCTCATCAGACTTCACATAATCGATCAGCAGGTTGCCTCACACGCGCCGGGCAGCAGTTTTAACCTTAAATATTTAATAATTGTGTCATCCTCTGTGTGTGTGTGTGTGTGTGTTTTACAGCTACGCTTCAAAACAAGGTAATAAAAAACAACGTGCTCATAAAAAGTTAAACGCCTCGGGCGGTGGCAGGATTATCTCTAGAGCTTGGCACAGTAAATGAAACGCTGTAGCCTAGGTGGGTAAGAGACAACTCTTCACCCATAGTCTGACATATGGTGCTCTCTTTCTGCCCGTCTCTGCAGTTCGCAATGGGAGGTGTTTAATTCTGAGCCCCACCATTCACTTGCCCCTCATTCAGGGCCTGGCTCTGCTCCACTGGCTGCCTATAGAGGGCTGCTCTGGAGGAATGCACCGACTTCATCTGCCAGCCGTAAGAATTCCTGCTTTTCTTAACAAAGCCCCACCCCCCCCCACACACACCCCTCGTCTGCCGCTGACCCTGCTGCCCCGCACCACCATCACCCGGCCGCTGTTTAAACGGCAAACACAAACTCTGCTGGGGAGCAACAGCTCGTCTGATGTGGCAACATCACACAGAACAGCTCAACATGACACCGCGTACGGGAGGGGATGCCGCCACAGCTCAGAGATTGAACCCGCAGATCGAGATCACAGCAAACGAGCGGGAGATTCTTTTGAACTACGCGAGCGCCGTGGTTTCATCTGGAGATGAATACATTTGATATGAAAAGGGAGTGCTCACCAAAATCAAACACCAGGAGTTTCAACACAGCTGAGATGTCAATGTGTGCTTCAAGAGGGCACAGAGTGTGCTGTGTTGCAATACACAATTAAGCCGAACTAGTTGAGTCAGTAGACAATCATTTCCTTTAGCTGGGAGGCTTTTTTTTTTTTAAACATGCAGAGGTGAACAGGAATAGACATTTTGAGTCTTCAAGCCTCATGCAGTGGAATACTTCCTCCCAGGCCAAAACAAAACTTTCCCCAATGCAAAAGCATTTTTATACCGAGAGTAAACTGCGAACAAAAGATCAAACTGATTTTTTCAAATACATGCCTGCATGAATTTCACCCTCCCATGATGCTTAGCTCTTTTCCCTTCAGTCTGGTGAAATGTGATAATCTGCACTCACAGGAAACAACCAGGCCTGTGAGTCTCAGGTTGCTATCTATTCTCTTTGTCACATGCACAACAACACAGAGAACCAGACATCCGCCTAACGCAGCTCCTTTTTCTCAGAGCAGCTCTGGACTCCTGTTCTCAGTTCTTATTGATATACATATGGAGGAAGAGCACTTTTACATTGTTTGATAAATGTAGTCCCGGAATCATAAAGACATCAGCGTATTGGCTCTGAACACCGACAGGGGGCTGAAATAATGGTACTGCAGGAGCCTGTGGAACAGCCTGTCAATAAACCCATTTGCGGTCCAAACGGGGCGACTCCAAGCCTACTGTAGGATGTTTGGCTTCAGAGTCAACATGCAAAATGCTGTAAACAAACACCGGCTTCAAACTGCTTTGCACATTCACAGTCATGTGCACACACACACACGTTCAAATATAAGCCGCTAAATGATCCGAATCCGATCATCTTCCACACGCCAACCTTAAATCTCAGGTTACCCCCCCAAAAAAACAGCCCTACCCACCAAAATTGGCACAGGGCAGTTTCAGCTGAAACTCTGAGCTCATATCTTTTTTTAGAGGAAAAAAAATCACAGAAATATAAATACATATATGTTTTTTTCGGTAATCGGCAAACTGAAGCAATCAAAAAAGAACACACTCCGGGGCTCGGACACACGCAAATCCTCAAGGAAGCCATGTGGCGAGGTCAAATTGAATAAATAAAATAGGCTAGTCATACTGTATGATTAATGGGAGAGGAAGAGAGACAGTGAAGAAGACAGACAGTGAGCAAATGAGAAAGGGAGAGAACAACTGTGGGATGGTGGGGGGGGCTGACAGATAAGACAGATAGAGAAAAGCGCAGTGATTGGAGCCATGTGCCATTCCCTCGGTCCCTTCTCATCGTCGCTCACCCATCCAGCTAACCCGCTTTGCGTCTTTCATCACCCTGTCTGTGCCGCTGTCTGTCTCTCTTCAACAACAGCCTCCCGGCTGCTCGCTGAAGTCGACTCAAGGCAGGAGCGGTTCGCACCACGGCCCTGGGCATGCTTCGGCTCGTCTGTGTGCCGTCCTGTGTGAGCAACTGTGACAGGCTGTGAATTGATGGGCCTTTTTGTACAAGCGGGGCACAGAGAAGTGTCCAAATACCCAAACTGCAACACTGCAGACATCCAATCTCCACACATTGTTGTGCTTCTTCCCTTACACGTGAGGATTTCAAAGCAAGGTAGTAATATGCAATAAAGTTGTTTGTTGTTGTTGTTGTACGGACACACCCTCCCCCCTCGATGTTATTTGAAGATGAACTTTTCATTTCTGTTCTATTCATGAGCAGTATTGAGCAACATGAGAAACAGAGTAAAGTTCATGAGGACAATTCAGAGAAAGGTTATAGATGCACTACACCTGAGCCCTGAGGCTAATAGAAAAGTGGACTGACTGGGCGTGTGCACGGGAAGTACACTATAAAGTGTCATGCTGATGCAATGGTCAAAGGTTGGGTTGGCTTCACATACGAGCCTGTGTGTGCAAGTGTGTTTGCAAGCAGACATGTCGGCCTGTCTTCATGCAGCAACAGGTCCAGGGGAACAATGGCAGGAGTGACGGGCAGAGTGTACATCACGCAGCGTTTTCGGAGCTGAACCACAAGACGGACTCACAAACACACAGCAATACAACAAGTAGACACTGTTATCCCTATCAGTATCAGCAGAGACAGCAAGTCCCTGGGCCCGGCTGGTTAAAGTGGACATAATGGGTTCTGCTGTTGAGAGGACAATGAACAGTGCTGGCCGGGTGGAGCTGTGTCCTCAGTGCCACTCTGGTCCAGGTTGGCAAAGACACACAAACACTCAAAGAGCCAGTGACGAGCAGCCTCGTCTCATCGGTCCTGCAGAGACACGATTGTTGTCCTAGTTCCACACTCAGCAGACAGTGTTGCCTCTTTCGTGGCCCCTGGCAACGCTGGGTCGTCCACGCCGGCTGTTAGAGCCATTCTGCTGCGTCCGCATGTTACCGCAGATAAAACTCATAAAAGGGAGAACAGATACTTTCTTCTGTCCTGCCTTGTGTTCAAGGACCGGTGAGACCAAAAAACAGCAGAAAGGTTCACAAGATGCGTGTGGTTGAGCGCAGCGCAATAATTATTCAGAAAACTATCCTTTCACTTTAGTAATTATAACTGGTTCTCTGTGGAAAACGTCCGATGAATCACATGGGTATTCCCAGCCACTGCTTCATGACACAACGGAAAGAAAAAAGTCTAATGCCTGCCTCAACAATTGCGTGATGCTGTCGTACATAATAAACACACACAAGCTTTGGGATTATACTGTAACATGCAGTTGAGTTTCAAGTGATTCATCATTTAAAAACGCATACAAACAACTCAGGGTTCTATCATTACCTATATGACGGCTTACATTTAGACAAAAGTATTCTAAGTGAGAAGAAGAAAAAAAAACATCATCATCATTATTATTAATGAGCAAGCTTCTGCAGCTGCAGCGCCTGGGCTCTGGAAAACTTCCCTACGTCGCACTTTAATGAACAAGGCTTTGTAGAATTGTCACATTGTTACTTTTGTATCTCCCATTACACAAAGTATTGTTTGACTCCTTAACATCTCATTTTTAAAAGATCAAAAGTCTTTCTTGCTTCCGGGACTGAACTCTGATAATCCGTGTACAACACACCTGTGCAGGCTAGGGCCAATTCAGTATGGGGAAAATACAGAAGACATTTGGAGAGAGGCTTTACACTGCATCTCAACACCGACAGGAGCCGTGTGTCTTTATCTGCATCTTTAAAAGCTTCACAATGTATTTTAAACAGCCACATGACACCGTGACTCCCAAGTCGAAGCCCTTGTTCTGAGCACGGCTTTCATGCGGTCAGAGAGCAGGGAGTGGTGCGCCGGGCGCACGAGGAAACCAGCCTTCGAATCTGAGGGCTTCTATTGGCGGATATTAAAACTAAACAACTTTACAATGTAGACATACCTCTTACACAGGCGATTATTTGCTTTTATATAGTGTGGCAAGGCAGTAAAATGTTGGAAAAATAAAGTCGCAGCTGGATGGTTTAGTTTGTCTCGGGGTTGTTAACAAAACATCAAACAGCATCCCGTTCACTTTGTGGTTGATGCAACTTGCTCTACATTTAAAAAGAAAACCGGGCTGTGCGTGCTTTTGTTGCGCTGCCAAGATAACAGTGTATTGGTGTGCCGACATTAGAGTATGCATGTGTGTTTTGCTACGACAGGGACGATGACTGTGCTGCTTCCTCTTCATCACAGGAGAGGCTGCAGCAGGCTCTCCAGACATACTGCCTGGCAATGACACTGAACGGTTGCCTGGTTCCCGCTAACAGAGCTTCACTGAAGCCTCAACACACCTAATGAATAATGCATTGTTTTCAAAGCAAATTTATTTGCCAAATATTTCTCAGAAAACAAAATCCAACCGCTTGTTAGCGACCAACTCTTTGAAAATGCCCCGCCCCCCGTCCGCCTGTATCGCTCCTCAATTGACATGCTAATGACTCAGCGCAAAGGAATCAGAAACAGCACTAATAAGCTTTAGTCATCATATTGCACACAGGACTCTGTCGCCGCAGCCTCCAGCCTTCCCCAATATAATGATCCGCTCGCCCAAGTGTGAACTCTCAATGAGAGGGGATCAGTGGTTCATTAATGCAGGGGACACCTTTCCTTCTAAATCAAGGACAAATATAGGCAGCGGGTCCCATTTACAAAAGCAGACTTGCTAATAAAAGGTTTGTAATGCAAATCCCAGCTCAGCTGGATAAATGGGATTTATTAAACTCTTCGCTTCTATATCTCATGCACAGTCGCTAAACACACAAGCTGTGTAATCGCTGTGCATGTAATTGATGATTGAGGAGGGTTTAAAGGTTGATGCCGATTACTCTCGTTGATCTGAAGCGGGCCTCGACATGGCAATTCCGAGTTTGGCCATCACCTGTGGCTGTCACTAGCACTTCAGTCACACTGTGTAAAACAGCACTTAGTGTGAAATCCCAGTTATCATGAATCACCAGCAGCACTCACACAGGCGGATGGTAGCCTGGCCTTCTGAACCACAAGAGGAAAGGAAATGGAGAAGGTGTGAGAGAAAGAACCTTTATTTAATGTCAATATCGGAAAATGCCTCGCAAGTAGTTTGGTTATTCTAACTTCCAATTCTTTGAAAATAGTTTTGAATTTCATTGAAAGGCAATAGGTACACTCTCATCATGACCAATAGTTTACACAGGCCTACCCCAATAAAACCCTTCTACATTAACCATCCCCCCGGGAGAAAGACTTACTCATACATGATTTGGCCGGATTGATTCTCTCATTCGCTTTAATCCTGGTAACCGAGCAGAGGCAGGTACATTAGAGACCAGGAATTTGTTTGTGCGCACTCATGGATCCATCCACCAAGCCAGCAGCTAAGGATGAGCATGCTAATGCAGGACTGCACATCGCCTGTGGAAGGTCGGGCGGAGCAGACCTGTACCGAGGGCTCTGCTCGGGGAGAGTGGTTTGGCTGTCTGCAGGCTCCCCCCCTGCGAGTACAGGAGTTTGTATTGTTGGTTGAGCCGGAGAAGAAGGCTCTCTGACTGCTGATGGGCACCCATGTGTAATTATATACTCTCGAGCTGACTCAGCAATACTTGCAAGGGAAGGAGGACATTGCTCTGTTCCCAGCCACACTCATATGTACACACACACACACGAGAGAACACACACACATATAGGTTGTGCCGTAACTACATTCACACATACAGATGCATTCAGACAGACATTCACTTATCTCGTCTCCAAAATAACATGTTACATAGATAGAAGGCAGACAGGCTTCATTCGGAAACTAAAATAAACATATAACTGTAAAAGTGAACCTACTAATTTCAAGGATTGCAATTTACACTGTACATGAGTGGAAATGAGTAGCCTGAAAATGACTAACACATGTTATTTAGAGTTTTTGTGCAGGTGCATGTGTGTGGGCTCAGCTCTCACTTCCTGCTGGCCTGCGTGTGTCATTGAGGAATCAGGAACGCCACGTCATTCAATGTCACAGGTTTGAAGCTAAACTCATTAGTAATGTAAAGGCCGCCTCCATGTCTGCTCATATCTATTATTCACTCCATTGTTTTTGTTATCTTACATTAAACACAATCCAAAATAGGAGCTCAAATAATGCAAAAGAAAACATCAATCGTTCAATCTACGCAATGTTATTGAAGTCATATATTTAAAACTCCATCGACTGCAAAGTTATTGAAGGATGGCCTTTTTCAGGTCAGTGAATGAGACTGGTGTTGCTTTCATCTTACTTTAATTCCATACAATCCAAGATGCAATGTAGCCGTGTTATGTTATCTGAGCTGAAGAGGATATTGCCATTAGCAAATACAAAAATGAGCAAAAACAAATAATGTATGGGTTGCTGCAAAGAAAACTCAAAACCACAAACTGAGATCATCTCCACAGTCAAATCCTGTGTTTACAGCGGTATACTAGACCCAAGTCGTAGGTGAGGCGGCTATCAATCCAGGACAGAGCAGGTGCACATTCTTGTGCAGGGTTTGAACGGTAGTATTACAACCAAAATATATAAGACTCCAACCGAGCGAAAACACAGACAATCATCTGAATGAATGTGTTCACAGATGAAAGTGAAGAATTCCACCCAGTTTCCTCCCAAGACATCAATCCGAGGTCACGGACGTCACACGGCACTTCCCGAACTCGTACTACTGTGGCTAATGTGGTCCATTCACCTCACCTGGTTTTCATTAGACTCAACTCGGAAACTGAAAGCCAAAGTTCCCGACTGTGACATTCTTGGAACAAATGCAAGGAAAGTTTGAGAGAAAACCGCAGGCGGTACAGATTAACATGCTATTCCATTGCCAAGGTCAGCCTGCTATGCAAAACATCTCGTCACACACTACCAATATTTACCTAGGGAGTTTCAACATACCAGGCCCCTTGGAGACGGGGACGCAGGTAAACACAGCCACGGCGCGGGAGAGAGCGGGAGTCTGCATGTGTGTGTTTGTGCGTCAGATCACAGCATGTAAAACCCTGCAGCCGAATGATAACTTGTTGTCTATTTGTTAACATGAAGGGGATTCATCCCACAACAATGCTGTTGTCTGTGCTGAGATAAGGTCTAAACTGGGGGTTCGAACAGACGACGAGCACTGTGGAATGTACAATGTGACGATCCGACTCTGAACCATGTTTGACTTCCTGTGAACACACTTCTCTTCAAGTCACACTGCTTTGTATAGATGTTAGAGTCTTATTCTGAAGTGAAAACAGTAATATACCAGCGACTGGAGTGGAGATAAGAAGTTAGTTAATGCCAACGTATAAATTAACCTCACACACAACACAAGGAAGATCAAATATATCATAAGGAGGAACAAAGGGACTATTACCAAAAATGGTCAGGCAGAGGGCATCTTTTTCCCAAATGACATCTTTTATTTTGTGACAGAATGAGGGCGCAGAGGTTCACCAATACAGCACCATTTTAACACAAGTGCCAAGAAACTGAATCTTGTGTGTGTGTTTAATTTGTTGGGAAGAGGATATAAACACATTAATGATGATGTTAATGCAAATATGGCAAGATATTGTATAATATATACTGTAAATAATAACTTTTCAACACTCATGTTTATACCATACCACAGTATAAAATAAAACTCTTCCATATCTTCGTCAAAGAATAGAGACGCCAGATGTCTGAAATATTAAAAGCAACATCTTTGCCTAAAAATAAATAAATAGTAGAACAAGCTTTAAATCTGACCAAAAAGTGAGCAAACATCTCAAATCTGAGCAGAAATTTGCACGGTATTGATCGATACCCAAAAAGGATTGAGGGTTGGTCCCCAGCCCCATATGTGCTCATTTACAACACAGGGAAAGGAAAGGGTGGAATCTGTTTGTGTTGCATGTGGATCAAAAGGCTTAGGGTGGGCCTCTCAATAAGCCTGATTTACAGCCTGATGGGGAGGTGTCACACGGCTCTCTCTCCCCGTCATTACTCTGAGGAGGAGCGCCGATCACGCCTATCAGAGAAGTGTGGGGGGAGGATGTATGGACAGTCAAGATGAGTAAGAAAAAGGTAGAAGGGCGGGGTGTCGATTTATAGCTGACTCCCAGTATCGTAGGAACTCTTTCGGGACCAAGTCGGTATCCGACTGAGGAGCCCCTTCACGTCCAGAAAGCTGCCTTAACATAACATAACTCTGACTCAAGACCACCGGAGTGATCTGTGGCATATATATATACACACATACACACAGCTTCACAATGACACGGCTTCTGTTATTGAGTTTAACATGAGAGAGTCGGCTACTCCTCGGGAACCACAACGAGAGAGGGGAGGGGGGGGGGGGGCAACACAAAGACAAGTGTTTGTTAAAGAGGGAATATTCAACAGCAGCAGGACGCACACAAGAACCCAGCCTCAAATACGTCAAAACAACGCTGACCACACAATTACTGTGGTTGGTTTCGTAGAGAAGATAACTGAGCACCTGTTTCAGGAAGAAAGTCGACCACATTAACTGTGCAACATTGCAACATACAACCTGTAACACTTTGTGTTTAGTTCATTTGAGAAAGATCCAGGCTTTACTCAGCCAAGGCACCCAGGCAACTCAGTCAAGCTGCGTCTTGGAGCACAGCCCAGAGTCAAACACGGCACCTTAAACCGCAGAGAAGCGGGTAACCCGAGGCTGAGAGTACGTCTTATCTGCTCATCTTTATGGGTGACAAAAGTGTCCGCTCTGGTGTCTTTGTCACTGGGCTGTGGCGAGCATGGCGGTCGTACGTACACAATCACATGCACACTCAGTGGCACACATCTATCTATCTGTAAAGTAGTGTTTCGGTATACTCCTTGTGCATGCTTAAAAGAAAGGATGGAATGAAGATGTGACACTTCGCTCCGCCTTTGATGTGTCATAGTCTCACATAATTGTCATCTTTGTCATCTGTAGTTATTTGGTAAGATATTTTCCTTTAACAACTGTCTCCTAACAAAACTACAACCCTCATCCTGAATACTGTCACATGCTTCCAACTCGCCACGCCCTGGTTCTGCACCTGCATTTAAATAAATGAAACAATAGAATTACTAATGCTTTAATATTTCAGGACATCCCACAATGTGAACTTAAAGTTGTCAGAGAGAACCTGGGGAATATTTTATATATATTTATTTGTCAAATATATAATGTGAAATGATCGCAGTTCTGATTCTTGCCACGCCCTCCTGCACATCTTCCCATTCGCTTGTTTTTCTTCTAATGTGCTTGATCAAACACATCTACACTCAACGACAGGTCTAACGTCAAGCCTCTCCGCGTGAGGGACGAGTCTGTCACTTCAACCTGCCTCCTCTGCTCTGCTCTCCCGTCGGTTGATTTATTAGCTTCGAGGCAGACGTTCTTTTCTTTCTTGCTGGCGTCTTGACCCCCCTCATGGACCTGTCCGGGGCCCTTGGCCGAGGCACCGTGTTATTTACTGCCCAGATAGCTCCGTGTGTCGAGAGTCAACACGGCATGGCTGGTTGAGCAAGGGAGCAACCTGCTATTCTCTCTCTCTCACACACACACATACATACGCACACAGTCACATGACCGTCCCAGGGGGCTGGCAGAGATGTTTACCCGCGCTACAATCACTACACACGGTAGAATTGAGAGCCATGGACAGAGAGACAAACAGGCAGGCTGAAACCCCAGCAACCTGCCAGTGGTGTCAAGTGGGGACAAAAGAAGAGGAAATGTGAGGCTTTGGGTTTGATGAGTTGACAGAACACTCATGAAGGCTAAAGTTCAAGCTGACAGGACATGACAGCATTCACCCAGGTGAACTTTACAGTCAGCTGGACTCATTTGGGAATGGGAACATAGCCTAAGGATGACTGAGCTCTGTAAGAACAATCTCAGATCAATCTAACCTCTGACCTGCACATGTTGGATGACTAAAGAAAGATTCAGGCTATGGATGTTTGTACCGCTCAATGACCTAAAACTATTCCAACAACATTCCCTAAAAAGGTTGACTGAGGACAAAAAACAAGTAGAATGGCTTTTAGTTGGCAACAATTCATTCCCTTCGGGATGCGTTTCCCAAACCTCCAGCTGGGATGAGAAACACCAAGATGCTCGTTTCAAATCGGTCCAAAGAATTCTGCAACAAGGATGTGTTTTGAAAAGGGTTCATGTGTCAAGATCTAAAAGCAGAACTGCAGTGAAATTCTTCCTCCAAATCCCCTCCTTCCTCTCAGTAATTATAGCCTGCCAACTGACAAACTACAGGTCTGTTGTGTTTGTCTTTACCTCCTCGGATACAACAGGTGAAGTAAGGCCTGTGTGTGTGTGTGTGTGTGTGTGTGTGTGTGTGTGTGTGTGTGTGTGTGTGTGTGTGTGTGTGTGTGTGTGTGTGTGTGTGTGTGTGTGTGTGTGTGTGTGTGTGTGTGTGTGTGTGTGTGTGTGTGTGTGTGTGTGTGTGTGTGTGTGTGTGTGTGTGTGTGTGTGTGTGTGTGTGTGTGTGTGTGTGTGTGTTGGGCTGGATGCCAGTCTCCTTCTGGTTCTGCTAGCCAAGTACATAATACCCTTCCTGGTAAAAACACAGAGCACCTCAGAACTGAGGGAGGAAGAGCCCTACTTCTTAAAAAAATGACTGTTCAGAATACGAAGATTTTCTTCTCATTGACAAGTTTCCATCTTTCACAAGAGGATGGGGACAGCAGCCTGCTCAAGAACAAAATTAATGTTTCCCCCTTTATTAAATCCTGTGGGAAAAGTGTGCCATGGCAAACTTGGTCAGGATGATTAATTTAGAGAATTACAGAAGATTTGAGAAATTGGGTTGACTTTGGATTGAAAGTAGTGGTGCGATGAGGGAGCCGGATGTGAGGATGTGAATGTGAGGCAAGGAGGACCGGGATCAATCTTTTATCGCTGCAGTGTGCTCTCATCCCTAATGGAGCCGACATGAGCAGAGCAGAGCACTACCTTCCGTCACATTGCACCGGGGAAGGACGCACGGAAAGAACAAGAGGGAGCAAGAGTGGCAGACGGAGCAACATGTGAGAAAGAAAGTCAGAGGGGGAGAAAGTGGTTCAAACTGCCCCCCCGCCCACCGAAAGAAAATCTCGAACCAAAACACGCAAGCACATTATTTCGCTGACATGCTGTCATCGCGTTTCCAATTACTTCTGGCCCTGAGTGCATCTGCAGGAGTTGGGAAAACACTCCTGATAAGGACGGTGAGAAATTAAGTCTCTTCCCAGCATGATGACGACTTTGAAACATTCCCATCAAAAACCCAGAGAGATCTCTCGGTGTGCATGGGTGGACTTGCTTTCTTTGCCATGTGAGCTGAGTGACAGACAGACACATGGACGGGGACACAGACAGACAGACAGACTCTCCTAGATAAAGAGGAGAGTCCATCTGTGTATTCGAGCAGTGAAAGAGCAGTAAAAATAACATTTCGGAGAACAAGGCACGACGACTCTCAGAGGACACTCTGCTCTCTCTCTCCACGCTGAACAGGCTCATTCATGTGATAGAAAACGAGAAATATGTCGGCAGTGAGGGAGACACAAAAGGGAAAGAGAGAGAAAAGAAGTGCCAACTAAACAAGGCTTGAAAGAAAGCTGAAAGTTGTATAAGGCATTCTGATGGCTGGCAACCATTATCATCCGCCAACTGATAGTTGCTTTATGAATAATATCTTTAGTGCTTCAAAGACCAATTCTCTATGCTATACTTAAGACGACTGGTTTCTGCAGAGTTGGTATCAACATCTGACAAAGTTAAATGAGCAACCAAGGATTGCCAAGAACAGGAATATATAACAAAAAAAACAAAAAAATAAGTAAAAACTGAATGAGATTGCTAGAATTAAAGTAAATGAATGGGAACCGAGTGAAAGCTCTGATATACGCCTAATTCAAAGTTTTCCATTTAGTTCTTTCCGCTATCACCAATTATTACGATGACGCTATCTCTCTGGAACCAATCATCGTGTGAAACACACAAACAGAGATAACACATGAGTTATAACCGTGTAACTCCCACAGTCAGTCAGGAACAAAAATAATCACTCCCCAGGCAGGGCGAGGGATTTCCAATCGATGGCCCCGAATGGATAACAAGTACAGCCCGCTATCTGACACGTAGCATGCTGGCAAATGTTAAATAAGATGCAAGTCATGCATAGCGGTGAGTCAATGTTTAAATAGGCTTAGAGTGGTTGTGTGCATTAGTGTTGGCTTTTGAGATGTGGACAACGTTAACAGTTGAATGAGGTAGGAACGTGCTCATGCCCTCCATAAATGAGTCGTTTATCCCCCGGTGGGACCAGGAGCAGCCCGTGGGACAGGGCAAGAGAAGCCTGCACATGTCTTATAGTTCCAACACACTTTGTACACAGAAACAACATCTCTCTGACTCGCACTGGGAGTCCTCCAAACACAGAGAGAAAAACTCACAAAACAAGTTAAAGAAACAAAAGTGCCCAAAGAGGGGAGTTTCAGCCAAACAGGTTTGGGTCCTTTTCCCCATACAGGAATACTTTGTGTGGCGGGTCTGTAGTCAACAGGTACATGTAATGACACAGTTCAGCGCCCTGAAAACACGAGATTCTCTTTTTATTTCTCTCACTCTCAAAAAATATCCACACACAAAGCTCACACATAGTGCTCCTAACACACACACATAGTGCTCCTAACACACACACATAGTGCTCCTAACACACACACAGAGCGCTCCTAACACGCAGGCTGGATCAAACGGACAGAACCAGATCGGCCGACTTCAGAGAAACTTCCCGACGCTGACATTCAAAAGGACAAGGACACAATCAAACAATCCCCAAAAAGAAAGCTCTGACACTCACCGAGTGAGAGGACGTTCTCCTTCTCTTCTGTGTCTTTAATTCCTCTGTCGTTTTCTTTAATTCTCTCCGTCTCTTTTCCTCAAATCCTTTACTTCTGTCAGAGCAGCAGAGCCGGTTGTGCGGCTGTACGAGGCAGCGACTGAACAAGGGTGTGTGTGTGTGTGTGTCTGTGTATGAGTCCAGAATCCTGAGGTCAGAGGCAGTCTCACTGGTCACAGGGAGATATAAAGGATGTCGCGACTTCAGCGCTCTATCTTCCTGCCTTCTCCTCGCTAGCTGCCTCAGGAATGCACTTCTCCTGGGTGTCCTCACCACAGCCAAGATCTGACAGACTGCTGGGGATCTCTCTCTCCCTACCTCGCTGTCTCCACCCCTCCTCCTTTTCTCTGTCTCTCACCCACACAGAAACACCAGTCACTCCTCTCTCACTCTTGCTCTCCCCACCCTTTCTTGGTGCTGACGGATTAGACGCCTCCCCCTTTATCAGGTAGTTGAAAGAATGTGTTCGGCTTTGTCGCTCTCGCTCCGTATCAATTTCATCAGTTATTCCTTTTTCATCCGACATTCTCCGATGACACAAAGGGCGGCTTGTACGACTGCGATAGGAGAGATAAGGGCAGAATAAACGTGAACTCTTTGCATGCATGTGTATTTGCATACGACTCTGTTTGTACAATGTACAGCCTGAGGCATTACACATCCACCCTGTGGCCTCCAGTCACGTGAACAGCTGATTACACAAATGAGTCCGTCAGGTGATTTTCTTCCATTTCCTGGAATGAGGTCATCGTCCGGCCGACCAGGTGCAATTGGTGAGTGTGCGTGTGTTTGGGTGTGTGTTTGTGTGTGTGTGTGTGGGTGTATGTGTCTGTGTTTGAGTTGGACAATGCCCTGTGAGAAAAATCCGAGAATGAACCAACCGAAAATCTGACAACCCTGGCGTAGGGAGCGTCTCGTGTACAAAACAAAAAGCCGAATCAATTATTACTTCTCAACATGCAATCATAAAACAAAGCCAGACTCTTGAACCTTCCATCTCCACAGCTCCCTCCCACAGAGCTAAGACATGCGTGACCAATGGGTCAGGCAGAATGTGTAGGAGCCTCTCAGCATGAGCCGAGTCCTTGTTTTCTATTGACACCCCTCTTGACACCCCTCCTCTCTCATCCATCATCACAGCTCCCTAAATCCTACTTTTGAACCATTATTAGACTCGTTTTTTTTCTTTCTCCCATACCATCCCCCCTAAAACAAAAAGTAAATGTACAGAAAATAAAGTGCTACATGTCAAAACTTATTATAATATATAATAAAGCAAAGTAAAATCATAAATAAGCATACAGCAAAGTAAACGCCTGATGTTATCAGCTGTTACTGCAAGATTGCAAAGCATCTGTTTGCAAAATAAACATGCTCATGAATTAGAAAAATAAAAACTACCATAAAGCCTTTAGAAAGCACAGGGATGTTAATTTAAGTTATTTAAGCACCTTTGAAAGGCAATACCAACATTTAAGAAAAACCTGAATGTATTTTTTAACACAGTTACCAAGATATGTTGATTTGATGATAATAAATACTCTTCCTCAATATATACAGATATACTGTCTCCGTCGGGTTGTAATTTGAACCCAAAATGTACAAATCTTTGTGGTCAATTTGACATTTGTTCTGCAACCATGGTTACTTGTGTCTAATCATTTTTGACCATCTTACATTCATTTGTTTGCCTTTGAACTGAGGACATTGGATAACAAGTACGTAAACAAATGTGTTAGAATTCAGTGACAGTTCAAAACGTAGTCGTACAAAGTCAAAAGAACATTTGACTTCCTATCAGCAGCGGCAAGACATCGACAATCACAATATCTACTTCATCCTTGTGTTTACTTTGGCTTTATCTGACGTCAGATTGTATCCTGATCAGACTAATGAGGACATGTAGTCACCATGCCTAATAACCAGTGAGCCAGTCGTATAAGGCAGATGTTCCAAAAATAGACATCTTGGATTAATTGCATTAATTTGATGAATTATATCAACCAAGCAAAAGACCACTGTGTTGAAGGCTGAAGCTTTTAGCCGGGGTGAGTCACGGGCCCGCTAAGAGTCGGCTCGCATCGCTATGAGCCGTTTCACTGTCCTGCCTATAAAGCAAAGCTTTTGGCACATCTAAGAGCCGTGTTGTCTGACAAATCACTTGAACCTCACTGGTGGGGGGAGAGCCTCCCGAGGCATTGCTAAAGTACTTGAGGCGAGAGTGAGAAAAGACTGAGGTGCCATGGAAGAGTGACATATTAAAAGCAGCAGAGAAGCGAGTACACTTCATGGATCCTGGCTGAATATTACCAGTCAGTGGTGTCCGTCATCACACCCACACAAAGTTAATTTGTCAAGGGCGTTGGTGGTGAGTCCTCCGTATCTGTTCCAGAGTCTGAAGATGGAAAGACAACAGGACTGAAATCAGAGTGGTGGGTGAGGGTATTGTGACGTGATGTGGAGGATTATTGCTCCAAAGCCTCCGAGACCTCTCGGACACCTTCCAGGCATTCCTCAGGGCACCTCCCACCGCTGTTCCTCCCTCATCCCACCCTCCCCTGTCAAGCCCCACATATCATCCCTCTTTTTCTGTGACTCAAACATTCTTGCAACCCCCTTCCCTTCTCCTCATCCTCCTCCTCCAACCCTCCCTCTGCATTCAGCAAAGAAAGCTATAGAAAACAAAGACGAGGTCTAAAAAGGGCTTTAAAACCAGCGCTGAAAGAATGAATCCTCCCCAACGTTGTACGTGTTTACCATTTGTCTCTGAAACGCTGAAATTTGCACCCAACTCCAAACTCTGAATGGCTATTGGACTACTTTCAATCTGCACCTAATAAGTTAATACCTCCACATGTGATAGTAAATATCAATGTGTCCAAAGAGTGGGGAGCCAGCCATAACTCAACTCAGATGAGACAGGAAGATGGCTCTCGGGCTGAGAAATAGACTGGTTGGGTCTGGAAGTGTTTCAATAGGTTTTGTGGAGGGGAGCAGAGTGAGGGGCATACATGCTGATAGTGTCTTTGTTGGCCATTATTCACCAAGAATGAATAGCATTAAGTTTCTGCCGCTGCTCACTCCTTTCAGCCCCCCCCCCCCCCCCACCCGCCCGCCCTTCTTCTCGCTCTATTTATTCAGCCTTTCACTTAAAATCGCCTTCAACAGGTGGGCAACAGGTTGGTCAAGACTAAAGCCTGGACAGTGAATGGAATGAGAGAGGACAAATGCCATCTCTATTTTCAGATCCCAAACAAGTTGCAGAATCCTGAACTTTTGTTGACATCGGTTTTCATAGTCATGGCCAGCAACGCAAGATAGTCATGATCTGTTTTGGCCAAACACGCCTAAGTATAGCATTGCCGTCTCATTATGGTCGGGACGGCGGTGTTGCGCCAGTCGTGATCTATGTCTTGTGTATCATTATGACAAGCGAGATGGCTTTCACCAGAGAAGGTAATTGCACTGTTGAGACGTAAATATAGCACATCCCACGCCGAGAACAGACAAAGACTTTTGTTTTCGTCCCAGAATACCCGGCCCAGAAGATGATTCATGTGATGGAAGCAAATGCATGTCACTAAATCATCTCCTCAAAAACAACAGCTGTATTGAAAATACATTGCCACGGTGAACCAGAGGACAAAGAAAAGACACGGGAGGACAAAGCGAAAAAGACCGACGCGGATTGGATCAACATTTATACTGCAGGTAAACACACTTTGCATTCCTCCAAACACATAAGATAACCAAGCACACTCCATTGGCTTTCAGGGACTCGGTCGTACTCTTTTCATTCTGAACCGGTCCAGACTGGCACCACCGTTCAAAAAGCATGTACCCTGAGGGTCACACTGTGCAGCTCTGTGCTGTTGGTTACAGCCTAAAGCTACTTGGAGAACGCTGTGACTGTCGTAGGGCCTCCAACGTTTCACTCATGTGCAAAGTTGGATGGGATGTTGACGACCAGCCTTTGTTGTTTGTCTGTGACTTTCCCATGTAAGAAATGCAAGTGAGCCAAGGAACTAAAGAGAGTCAATATCAATAAGACGTGACTGCCAGTGGCCTCCGTATACACGCATCAGGTCCTTGCTGAGGATTTCTCATCACAGAAGAGGGACCCAACCCACAGGCTCCTGGTCAAAGCACGCCATGTGCACGGAGAGAGCAAGGAAACAAAGAGCAGGCAAGAGGAGATATTGGCCTGCGTGGGGGTTGAAGCTGCTGATTTAACGATGATCTCACTCAAAAAACAAAAGCCAGTGGAGGGGGGCACGGGATGCACAGGAAATGCTAAGTTAGTGACAGGAGAGCTATCAGGTGGGAGCAGGTCAGGGGTCAGAGGTGAACAAAAGCTTGGTAAGCCCCACACAGAGCGAGGTAGAGGCCCTGGACGCAATACTGACGCCCAGTCGCTCTGTCTACATGCCTGCGCCTGGAGTTTGTTTGTCTGGCAATGTTTTCTTCCATCTGTCTAAATGCTTATCCCATTTGTCCTCCACATCGACTAAGATGTCCTACTCACTTTTCTGTCCATTTAGTCGAAACACTGTTTACAATACTGCTCGAGCATCTGGGGGAGAAAGGGCTATCCAAACACCTGCAGGAACAACAGCATTTAAAAGCTTTCACTGCACCGGGGCCGTCATCTCTTTCCTTCAGTGGCTTTACTGGATCAAAGGAAAGCTGTCGCTGTGTAGAGTGGGAAAGTCTTTTGTAGCTACAATTATGACCTATAATAAGTGCACGTGCACACACTCACACACACAGAAATGTAAGCATGCATGCACACACATACAAACATGATGTGTGTGTGTGATCACCACTGCATAATAAAGTTCTCTAATCACACCATCCTAACAACATACATTTTAGTCTGAAGCAGAGGATTTATGCAAAAAGGATTCACCAGAACTTCAAGTAGACACTTGAAGACCTGTTGAATTTTAACGAGGCCGGTGAGACTGCCATCTGCATCTTTATCGGGGTGGTAGAGGGTCTGAGTGTGTGCTGGCGTGGGCATGTTCATGAGAATGAATTAATGACGTGTGTGTGTGTGTGTGTCAGTGGACATGCCGGATTACTAATCAGTGCTTAGACAAAGGCCATATGTGTGTACGTCTGGTCATCTCACCCACACATCTCCCACATACTCTCCACGTCTGCGTAAAACCCTATCAGCAGGAATGTTAGGACTGTCAGGTCAGCAGTGGTGACATCATGGCAGCCTGTCAGATGCAACAACAAGCCCTCAGTGGCATTTTCCTGGTGGTTGCATCAGCAGTGCGATACCAGACTCTGGATCAATGACACACACACACACACACACACACACTCACTCACTCCAGCACTGCTTCCTGCTCTATGAGTATTCAAACATTCAATACAGACAAACAACTGGTAGACCGAAAAACATCATTTTAACAAAGGTTTAGAAGTGATTTTAACAAACCCCGATGCATGACCTTTCACAAAACATGGGCTCCAGACTTTTTACCTGCAGGAGGTGGTCTAAGGTCAACAACCAGACAAAGAAGCTTTATTGTTTACTAAGAGACGAGAGTATAGCCTGAGGGAAAGCTAACTAGGGGAAGAGAAGTATGCAGAGGAAGGGACCACTTAAGGCCATGCAGCTTGCCATTCATGAGTTGTCTAAGCAGCACAAATAATATGTGAATCTAACCTACATGTATGATAACATTATTCCTCGTAACATCACTTCTGCCACTGGCAAACTCTCTTTTATGTGTCCCCAGCCGATGTAAGGGGGTCAAGTGTCAGCCACAACAGATGCTCCTGTGTGTGCACGCGAGTGTGAGCGTGTCTGTGCAAAGGATCCTTCAGGTCATCAGATAGAGTGCACCTGTGTGAGGGGCAGGGAGCCCGTTTTCAGTGTTACCACGGTAACGCAATACAGACGCGACCATCTGGTTGGTGGAGCCCAACAAGAGGGGCAGAGAGGGCACCACTTCAGGAAGGTAACCATGCCAGAGAATCCTCACAAAGTGGCCCGATACCCAAACACGAGCCAGACCGCGTCTGTGCCCTGACGAGCGGAGCAGGCAGCGCACACAGCTGTTGAATCTTTCATGGACATAAAAAAGGAACTAAGCCTACTGTGCAGCTCTTGTTTCAGCGGAGAAATAACTTTGAACCATCTTGACCGACTTATCTACACCTGGTTTCAGTCATGGTCTATCCTTCTGTGGTGCCACACCATAACACATGTAAAGAATGTGCGCACACAGTTCTTAGTTATCACAGGGCACCATCATCCTGGTGCTGAAAAATACGTGTGAAAGATTCATCATCAGTTAGCACCACTTAATCTTATACCATATGGTCACAATAATAAGCATGCATTTTATTAAACACGTCAAATGCTGTTACCATGTTGAATGTTGAATACGGCTGATTAAGCCAAGTTACATTCTACTTTTGCAGCCACAACTAGAAAGGAAAAAAAAAAGTGTAAACTCAGTGGGAAAAAAAAAACCTTATCTCTGAATAAACAAGGTCATTTGTTTCACTCACCTCCTGCAGATTAACGGTCTCTGTGAAGAAAAAGAAGAGGAGGAAGATCTACACAACCCTGTCGCTGTCTGTGTGTCGTGCTCACCGGCTACCTGATCCACGACAGCCTGTGAAAGAGACAAAGTGACAGAGAGACCGGATCAGAGCAATGCTGAGGGGAGGGGAGGGGAGGGTGGGCAGCTGCAGGGAAAAGTGAAGTGGTGCCGCCATTCCCCGTCACCCGGGAAACCAACGCTCTTTCAAAGAAAGTCGACCAATGACGAACACCGGCAATTGTGTTTTGACAAAAAGTCACATGACTGCCAAAACACCCCTCCCTATACACAGAGTGAGACGGGAAGGAAATAAAAGAAGTATGGTGTTGGGAGGTGGAAGGTGATAAAGACGGGGGGGTTTGATCAGCGGGGAGGGGGACAGAAGGAAACATTTAAGGAATGAGAAAAAGAGGTAAAGTAGTAGAATTGGTCACCAGGATGGATTAAATCCCAAATGTCTGCAAGAAAGAAGAAACCGCCTCATCCTCCTCGCAGTCCCATCTCCACAGCAGCTTTCTACGACAGGTCTGCTTGAGAGGAACAATGCTGAGCGACACCAACGGCCCGGCTCCATCTCCAGCTGGCACACTCAGACATGACCCATCTACTTCCATCTTAGGCCATTTATATAAAGAACGTAGAAAGCATTCAAACATCCTTCCTGCACTCTCTTCAACAAATGACGTATTGACCGTGACTTGATAACCAAAGGAACTTTTAAAAGTTACCTTTGTTGTCTTTTCATCACTGTAGTAAATGTATTGTGTGAAATCAATAAGGAATCATCTATTATAACTATTCAAAAAATATGTATCAACAGATCTTTAAAAATCATAATGACACATTCCCAACACATCTGAAAACAGCTGGATTTTGGAAACTATTTGTTTTATTGCTGCACAGATTAAATGCACTAAAAATAGAAATACTGCATAAATCTGATCAATAACAAAAGATTACATTTATATATATTATTTTTACATGATTATGAAGTTAAGAAAGCAATGTTTAAATCAAGCCTGGTCTTGCCTCACACATACACACGTACTCTTCCTTTAAACCAGCCCTTTGCACAGCAGAGGTTCAGGATCCGATGAAACCAGCAGAGCCACATCATCTGCAACACGCAGCAATGCAGAAATCCCTTTTTCCAGGTGACTAATTTGATTGAATATTAGCAGACGGTTAGAAAGAGACCTGGAAATGCATATACATAGTAATAGAGTGCTGTAGAATGAGTCTAAAGCCCAGAAATGAGTTAGCATGTTTTCACTTTTTTTGCACGGTTCCCGTCCCTTCAAGTTTAGACAAAGGGAACCAGTGCGATGCTAACTTCCGGGTTGGACTTGAAAAATACATCATCCCTTTAGCACTATTAATCCACCCACGCCTAAAATCAGGCCCTTCGGGCTGGTCCTTTTAGTTTGAGAACCAGGTGAGTGTGATCTCTTGCCACACAAACAAGGACCCAAAACTGAAACATTTGATTTGATCTATTTGTATCAGCAGAGAAGTTCACTTATTTCCCTGAAGTCCCAAAGTCCCAATCCTTTTGAATGTGCAGTGTATTCCACTTGTACCATACACACTGGTGATTCACACTGGCATCTGTCCAGGCCAGTAAACTAAATTACAGTGATGCTCTCCAGCGTACATTCCCAGGCGAACAGTGAAACAATACAGTCTCCCGATGTGAAGCAACATGTTTATTACACATCTATCACTTTCTCAGCAATGTACTGGACACTTGAACGCAATCATCTGCCCTGTAATACATCGCCTCAGCGCCAGTAAATTGCCCTACTTTAGCTTTGGCCGGTAGAAATACATTTACCGAGTGCAGAGAGGCTCAATCACCTCTCCGCGGTGTGCATGTGACAGGATAGCTGATGAGCTCGGGCAAGAGCAGGTGACAAACCCACAGTATCCAACGAGTTGACAGCGAGGACACGTCTAAGCTTCCACCATTGATTTTTCTTTTAAAAAGGAAATTGAGAGGACTACCTGAGGATTAACAATCCTGTATCAGCTCGTCAATAGACAATAGGCACATTCCGCCTCTGGGTTTACTGCAGATTCTTGGGATCTTCCTGCAGATGGAAAACGCAACCTGGAGATTAGACCTCATCATGAAATGACACTGAAAGCATTCAGCCTCACAAGATTGAGGAACCTATAGTTTGCAAACTGCTCTCGCCTATCCATTCTGCATCTAGGCCTAAGAAATCTAAACACAGCCCGTGGGGCCATATATACTCTTATAAGACATGATCAGCTGGTAGTCTACATATAGTTTCCGCTTACCACTGTTCGCTTCAGACAATGATGAATACATTAATTGGTGAGCGAAATTGCTTGAGATGTAAGGACCATGAATTCAAAGAGCAGATGAGGTGGCTTTATGAAAAGGCCCAATCTAGGTATCCGGCTCATGCTAGTTTGATCTACGGTGGATCTGAACTATTCATATGTTCTTAAAAGTCCATTAGACATAAGCGTATATGGGGGAGGAAGAGGGCGGTGTTTCAGTTATTTAGTATCTGTGAGAATGACCAGAGTGAGGTTAAAATTCATTAAACACTAGAGGAAAATGCTAAATCGATCCCAAAATGAGAAATAAGTTGTCTCTTTAAATGTAATAGCTTAATTTCAGTCCGAGTGTTTCGATGATCAACAATCAAATATAATTGACATTTCGCTGAATATGGCAAAAACAAAACACAACAGAATCTTATCTCAGGCATATTCTCAAAGATATACTCCCGCAAACATTATCCGACCTCATTTATCAAGAATGACTCCACAAATTAATTAGACAGGCAACACCGCTCATGCTAATGGGCATCATTAAGGCTTACAAATATGTAAATGAATGTATGAAATGCTTATAACAAAGTCATAAAGAGGCCACAGACAATTTACAAAGTTGAGTTATTCACTTGTGGTTAATCAGTGATGTGGGGGGGGGGGGGGGGAAGGGGAAGAAAACAACATGACAATAAAAAAAGGAAGTAAAAGTAAAAAGGTACAAACAACAGAGGAGAAGTGGGGGAAGTACAAACAACAGCAAACAGGTACAAATACAGAGATGTTGTCGGACCAAAAAGTGAACAGAGCAGCTAGACAAAACAACAAGGTGGACTGGTAAACAATGACAAATGTTCTAATGACAACGGTCTGAACGCACACACAAAAGGTTTGCATGTTTCATATGTGCGGTAAATATATACTCGGCCTCCTCCGCCCCAAATGATGTGATCATATTGTAGATTAAAAAAGAAGGGGGACAAATATCTGAGTAAAGCGTAAACATTTACTCGATATGACGATCAATGGAAAAATGTGTCTCCGATTATCAATTAACCTTTTCAAATAAGTATTATTATTAAATTCATTAATCAGTGTATGTAAAAAATGGTTGGCAGAATAACCAAGTGTTACAAATAATTGGTTTCACCACTATAGTAAATGTGAGAATGCCATTAAGAACGGGAGATATGGTCAGAAATCAAAATATGGTAAATAAATCCATGTGCTCATCTGGAAGGTTTCTCAAAAACTAATTAACAATGGAAGGGCAGCTAAAATGCACTTGGCTGTTGAAACTATTGAAAATACAACTTCCTTATACTGCCAACAATTTAAGTGTGGAATACAAATTAATTGGGTTTTTAAAACATTATAAAACACTTTTTAATTGCGGCTTCCATGCAAATCCTTACACAATATGACAAGCAGTTGATGATGATGACAAGTAGCAGCCTATTTGGGATGATGTTGTTGTTGATTTTTATGTTGTTGTTGACATATCGCTATGATTGTGTAATAGTGTAATTGTCGTTTAATTTTAATGTGATATTGGTGATTTAAAAAAAACGTATTAGTATTGACCACAGAGAAACGTGAAGTCACCAAAACATTTTTTGAACTTTGAACTTATTTTGGCGTTAAAGTCAGAGTTGATGAAAGTTAGTCGGTCACTTGTTTAGTAATATTGCCATCCAGACACAGCGACGACGCAGTATAAACGTTTAAAACGCAAGTCCGTCGAATAACTGCAACGTAACACGTCAAAGTTACGCAGCAGAGTCTAAAGTTTAGTCACGTGATGCGGTTTATCGCAGCCTGTCAGCAAGCTGCAGGTGCAGCGCTGTGAGCGCACCGGGCAGCACGTGTTGCTTCCTCTACCAACACATCTTAAGTCTGGCACAACATGACAGACAATGTGAAAACTACTTACAAGCGATTTAGTGGTCAACCTTGATACGACGGACAACCGAGTGCTTTATCCTCTAGTCCCCTTCAGCAAAAGACTGCTGGCGTCAATCCACACAGGAAACAGACAGAAAACCGTTTCCGGTCACCAGTTTCAAATTAATCGCATTAAACTAGAATATTATAAAGTGAAAAAACGATATCTCTTTATGTTCAGTACTTCCTACCAAACTTATACAAAATTCCATATAATAAACTATAATAACTATAATAACTTTCTGAGCCACAGCATATAAAGCATTTTATAGGGGTACTGGCAGTGACTTGGGAACCTGGTCCTTACCCATCATGATTGAACAACATAAAAGGCTATGTTTGAAAAAAGTCACAAAAGTGGATGCTATGGAGATAAAATATAAGAAATTGTGGAGATAGAGACATTAAAGTAAACATAAAGTTCCCTTTAGGGTGGCCTTCCAGTGAAGAAAAAGGAATGAAAAGCCCTTAATAGTGTCCTCAAATGGAGAAAACATGATAAAGTGTCATTAGTGCCATGAAGGCTGCTCTTCAGGCTGGAAAACACATAAAACAGCCTGAATCTGACACTGTTAACCAACATCAACAAATGGTTTGAGAAAGTCCCAGAAACGCAGCACGTTGTCAGTCAATTTCAAATTATAGGAACATACTTGTGTATTATTACATTGTTGGATTATGTATTGGATATGTAACTAAAAGAGAGCACTCTGAAATTCCTCCTTCTTGCGTTTCCCAGTCAAAATCTGATATTATCTGAGATTGGGGCAGTTGACGTCATTCACAGATGCCATGAGGAGTCTGAGGGAACTGATGTAGAGAGCACTCCCTGAGGCAACAGGTCACTGCATGTGTTTCAGCTAAGAGGAGGAGGAAGTGGTAGAAGCGGAAGGTTGACATTTCTTTAATTATCTTTTCATCACATAACACTGTCATTAATAAAGCTAATGTTGCTCCATAAACAAAAGAAAGAGGAACTAACCACATGTTAAACATTACTGAAGTTGATCGAGGGTTTAGATTTACAGGAATGCTTCAATTAACTTTGTTTTCTGGCTCTCACACGTGTTGTCCCAAACACGCAGTGCAGACAGGTTAAATTATTCACAACATGAACCCGAGCATTAAAGGTTTACATCACATATCCCTCGAGTGCTGCCTCAAATGTTTCACTTCTTCTGTGCCAACCACCTGATTATAATTATAAAAATAAAAAAACATGTCACCTCATGAGAGTAAAACTAATGTATATGTTGTCGTCATCAAGTACTGCTCGACAACAACAAACAACCTTTTGAAGCAGAAAACTAAACTGCTGCTCATGGCTTTGTTCTGCTGAAATAGATAATCAAACACATTATGAAGCTTTTATCTGATTTCTATAAATACATCCAAGGTACTGTAATATAACTTTCATGTGATGCAATATTATTAGGCCAGAAAACAGGTTTCTCTCCTCGTCCTGCAGCATTTCTTCTCTTCCTTTTAAGCCACAGGTAATCCCTAGATCTCCTAAACACAACTATTTAATGTAATATCAATACAATACAGAGACAATTAATCTTCCTGTATACATTAAATGTATCGTTTTAGCATACAGTTACATCATTTTTGTCACAAAGATTCAATTCACAAATCTCTAAATATGAAGCAGCAATTGCCATTTAATTTATGCTTTCTTTATACCATTATATACTGCATGTCTGCACGTGGTTGTAAACGTTTCAACAGAAAAACGAGTTATAGAGTCTGAATATCTTGCATAAAATGGAATCTTGCTCCCGGCGTTCTCCAGTTGTCTCAACTGTACTTTACAAACAGAATCTCCCGGCCTGTCTGAACGCATACTGTACGGTATTTCCAGTTTCAGCACTTGCTAGGACAAGTGACACGTCGCACGTCAAAACAAAAAGGAAGCTTCCAATGGTATAAAATGTAATATGCTCTAAATACCCCTCACAAATGTACCAATGAGTGTGCCATCCAGTATGGAGTGTCATTTTATATAATTTATTTAATTTTTTATCATTTGTATTTTTATTTTGTTGTCTGGTAACATGTTTCATATGTTTACTGTATTTGTAACTTGTTCCTCCTTTTAGGAGAAAAAAAAAGAAAAACCAAATAAACACATTTTGAAAAAAAAAAAAATGTAATATGCATTCCATGTCAGTCTCAATGTTATGTTTGGTGTGTGTGTTTCCCCGCCAATGTATTCACACCCATCTTGTTAGCTACAGTTACAACACAGAGAAACAACAAGTATCGTTCATCATATGAACATCTGAAGCCGCGGGAATATTTTGGGGAACACAACAACAACCTACTATTAATTAATTATATCAACCACATCTGTTATTTGTTTTAATGGTATTCATAGCATGGGTTGACACAGTTTTCTCCACCTCAGACTGAAATAAATATATGCAGTTTGTTTACCGTTTGCGAAAGAGAGGGACTTAAGAGCGTCATCCTGCCTTTGTTTTCTATCATCTCTGGGGAAAAGGTTTCACAAAGTAAATGTGTGATGAGGTGCTGCAGTGCTACAATTGTCTTTTTTTATTAGATACTTTTGTTAAAAAGACCACCTCCATGGACCCTGATCGTTCTACCAACCAACATGCTCTTTTATTACATAACAGAGAGAGAGTCGGATGCTTTTTCAGGAGAATCAATTCCTCTGATAATAGTGGTAACTCCAAAAAACATACATATTTGCTGTAAAAAAAACAATACAATACTGAAACTATTGTTTCACTCCATATCAGACATACCGTGGAAGAGTACAATGTCATTTTTATAATCTGATTTTCCGGTTTCCACATCCAGTTTGCACATCCAAAAGCCATAGAGGAAAAAACAAAGCCTCCTGGTTTGTCACATCTGGTAATAACTGGGGAGATGAGGTCCACCAGTCCCACCCAGTTGGGAGATCGATCCCTTTCAGACTATTCAGAGAGTGGGTGGACGCTGTCCCACTTTCTAACCATAAAAGGCCTCACCTTTCATTCCACTCTCCTCCGTCTGTCCTGAGACAGATTAGCACCAGCGAGATGAGAGTGTGGCTGAAAACACCTGACAGGCAGCGACGAGGCCGAGTGATGCCACAAATGAAACAGCCCTGAGAGAGGATTATTGAAGATGGTAGAGTTAGGTGATGGATAGAAGATAAGAAATGCGCTGACATGTTCCATGAGAGCGGTTTAATGGTTGAGTGGATACCCACACACACACACACACACACATCACACATTCCTGTGTGACATGTGCAAATCTTTCAATCCATCACTGCGGAAAGGACTATTAGTGGTGCTCTAAAGGTTGAATTACTGCCCGTGGTTTGTTCCTTTGACTCATTTATTTACATCCTGGTTCTGTTTCACAGAACTGAAGCACAGACGACAGACATATGGGAAGTGCCCTTTAATGTGTGTGTGTTTTGGTGTGTGCGTGAGCTGACGTCAGGTATTCATACAAAAGACCAGGGAAGTTTGGAAACGTCCATGTTGAGATCAGTGTATATATGTTCTTTAAGAACCAATAAGGTATTAGATGTGGCGGCCGCTCTGGTTCTCATCAGAAGTGCGCCTCAGGACAAAGTCAGTCTGTGAGTGTCCTTCGTGTTGCAACTGATGGGTAATTTACCGTAGCTCTAAGGAAACTACACGATAGTTCACAGTTAGAACATAAAAACTCGAAATGCACTTGATTTGTTCAACTCCATTACTCATGCTGCGGATCAGTCGATACACAATGAAACATTTTAAACTGTATTCGCAGTGTGCAGGGCCATGATTAGTGTATATATCTATATGATAAATCACACAGCCATCGGTGAAGGTTCTGCATTGGACGTGGACAAACAGGCAGCAAAGAGAATGACTTATGTTTCAAGGTGGTGGATTTCTAGGATTGTTAACCAAGGTGGGTGAAACAGTGGAATGAGTTTTTGATTTAACGTTTATCGATAGCGCCTTCGAGTGTCCAAATGTGCCCATTACACCATGAATGTCAAAACAATCGCTGTCACATGTTGCTTTTCATCAACCTTACAGCTCAGTTTAAATGAAAGTGAATATGAAAAGTTTTTTTATTTGAGCAAAACAAAAAGTAGCACTTAAGTTTCATCCTGAGAAATGCAAATGTGAGGTATTAGTCACATCGCCTTTATTTTTCATCCAGCTAAAGCAGCCACCAGAAAACCACCCACTCAGTAGCATTAGAGGGACAATCTCAGTATAGCAAGTCCTCCGATTACACTGTTAGCCATATGGATTCCTCCATGATAAAGCACTGTGGGTTAACTGGAGGTGGTGTCTTGGTCTGTCCTGATATTTCTGAGAATGCTTTCTATATTTTATAGATCTTGATTAAACAAAAAAGACAGAGAAAGACACCGTCATATGGCCAAATACCAGAAATTCCAACCCATCTCAAAGTTTACTGTGACTGAGCAAACAACAGGAACGCCTTTAATGGCCTTCATGCGATCACTCTGCTCTGAAGAGAATGTCACACTGATCATACAGAGACAAACCTCTGACCACCGGGGTGTCAGTCTGGGTGTGAGCTCCCTCTGCTGGGCTGGTGTGTGTGTTGCTGGAGATGTTTCTGTAGAGCTGCCCTGGCTGTGTGAGGGCGGGTAATCGCTGGTCTGTCCAGGAGTTTGGGCATCTGAGGGATTTGAAGATGCTTGCTGGCAGATTGTTTCCTTGATAAGTCCATCTTTGCACTGAAAGACAAAGGACCTTTCTTTAGGAACACCCAATTTGAACAATTCAGTTAAAATTCTAACTATTACACAGTGCGAATTGACAACTAGTTGTTATCAATTGAAAACTTAAACTCTAAAAAGATCACATTGTGCTTTTGTAGGGAACAAAAAGTGACAATGTTTTTAAAACATTCATTGATGAATTATATTTAAGAAACCATAAGAAATTCAAAGTTAATTAGGAACCATTCAAACTACAAACAAGATACAGCTTCAAACGTCAACCTTGAAATATGTGGTTTTTATACTGCATGGCATCCAGAATGGTATATAAAAGTATACTTTATTAATGCCATACCTTGAACCCATGAGCCGTTCACCAAAGGCACTTGTTGGAGGTGGGCGGGGTACGTATGCAGGCTGGAACAGAAGAGGCTCGTCGGCCATAGTCAACTGCTGGAGACACAGACCTGAAACTCCAGAGGGTGCATCAGTTGTCCCAGGAGAGCGCCCGACTCTGAGATCAGATAAATGTTCTGAGCTGGTCTGGCTGAGTCGAAGCCTGCGTGCACGCAGCCCTGGTGGCTTGTGGTTTCCAGTTGTTAGAGTGGTTCTGCCAGGGGGAGAAGGGGACAGTGTGGCATCTGGGCACAGGGAGAGTCCAGCCACCACAGGGGAAAAGGCTTCTCTGTGATGCAGGGCTGAAAACCACACAACATTATTTTAAATGTATTATAGATATTAATATGGATAGATGGTTATTATTGTTGTTTCTCTGTCTTTACTTAAGCAACTGCTAGTACGTTCATCCAGTGACTATTTACCTGGGGAAAGACCCTGTAAAGAGGAAACTGGTGAGGCAGTATCTCGGCTGCTACCGTGCTTCTCCGCTCCATGTGCTTCATCACTATTGTGCTTCCTTACATCACAAAAGCTGTCTTCTTCATCATCATCATCATCATCATCTCCCCCCTCTTCTTTATCACTGTAACAAATAGCCAGGACCTGTGGTAATCTTTCCGTCTCTATGGCCTGGAGACGGCTGAAAAACAACATAGAAAGATGTTGAGTTTCATCCCCCATATGGTCTGCAGCCAGGTTGGCTGGAAGAATCCTAATAGAATCCTTGATAGATATTCACTTCACTTTTTACTTTTTGAGTCCTTATGGGTTGGAAACAGATCCTATTTCAACTGCTATCTATGAAGCCAATCTTTTCATCATGAAGTGTCTTTCCAGTTTAAGAAAAAAGGAGTGAGGTGTGTCAGTGGTTAGTACCTGCGGTGCTGCTCCCTCCAAGCTCTAAGCTCCGCAAAAACATCAATGCGTTCTCTAACATCAGTCTCCTCAAGGTCGTACGTGTGTTCTGGTATATGGATGGGAAGGTCACGGTGGGTGAAAGTAGATCTGGTAGGTGCAGTCTATGAGACCAAGAAGAAGGGAAAAGAGAACGAGGGTTAGAAAAGGAAACTAGGAACCAAAACAGAATAGAGGCCTAAGAGCGGAGAACATTAATTATGGATAGATGCACGAATAATGGTCAGACAGAGAGCGAGCGCAAACACAAAAGGGGCAGACAGAAGAGGAGGGGAAGGAAAGAGGAAAGCAGATTGAGAGCAGAGGTGTGTTTATGCCAGTGTGACAGATAATACGGCGTTGGCAGCGAGAGCCCCATCTGTCAAGACAGTCTGACACTGTTACACTCCTAACACATCTCCATCCCCCCTTTCCTCCCACCACCGTGCCTATCCTCTCAAGTTTCTGTCCACCTGCAAATAATTAGCTCCCTCTGTTTATACTGACATGACATTAAAGAGATGAGCTGGTGGTGTCAGCCAGCCGTAATGACCTGCGAAAGCCCATGAAGCTTGTTGTGCCTCTGAGTTGACACTAAATGCTCTGCTGGATGAGAAACAGCGTGCAATAAATGATAGACTGGTGTGGATATATATTGATATCTCATTAACACAGATCTGTGTTTGCATGAACAAGATGTGTTTTCACATTATTTAAGGAGTTCTGTTGTTCCTTAATCCAACACACAGCACCTACCCTCAACTTTTCTCGCCTCGCTCGAATAGCCTGGACCGGGTTTCCACAGAAGACAATCTTGCCGGCTCCTTCATAAAGCAACGGACAAGAGAAGGATGTCAGTGAGTCCAACACAAAAAAACGCCCTCTTGGTGGCGCTGTTGAGTCCAGATTACAAAATGTATCTGCACAAGGTGATACTCGTGAGAAAGAAAAGAAACTGGCGCTTAGTATTTTGAGAAACACCAGTTTGTAAAGCAGCCAAAGGTGTGCCTAACCATGCGTAAGGAGGCTACTTTCTGCTTCTACTGATGCCAGATCTGAGTCTGCAGAACCAGGTCTAGATCCAGTAGGGGAGAGAAATCCAGGCCTGGATGCTGACATGGGTCTGGAGCCAGTGTGGGGTCTGGAGCCAGTGTGGGGTCTGGAGCCTGCTGACAAGAGGGGCCAGATGCATGAGCTGGAAGAAGGGCGCCTGGCTGAGCCGGGTCGGCTGTAAGGACATGCACCGTCTGCTGAATCCTCTACAAAAACAAAAGGGAGAGGCCCATTAAATACAGGGCTGTAATTAGCTGGTCCGCATCAAATCACTCAAAACAACATGGACATACACACACCGTCTTGAGTAGCTGCCTGAGAGGAGTTGCAGTCTCTGATGGAGTCTCGGAGAATGGCCCAGTCCTCTCCCATGGTGCTGCTGGAGCTCAGCCCGTCATCCTCCACCCTTACATCGTCTAGGTAACGCAGCTGAGGGACCAACTCCCTCACTGCAGCCCGATAACTATAGTCTGCCATCTGGGTAGAAGGGAGGAATCGTCAGAAAGAGAGAGGCCGAGTGAATGTAGAGGACGGACAGGAGACTAAAACTGAGTATTATTAGAAGCGGTGACTTAAATGTGCACACTATGTAACACCTAAGGACTCATAATCAACACAAAAAAGTTTCAGATACGGATGTATTGAAAGAGAAATGTGCAGAGATTGATGCATTGTGGAAAGAAATGCCAAACGGAAACTTGTGACAGCTTCAGGGTACTCATGCATATCCAAATATAAAACATCTTAGTCAGTAACTATTAACGTTAGTTAAACTGGTATTCATGATATTATCAATATTAACTCATGTTATGTAATTTCCTTCTTTTGAGATGAGATGCTGTCAGTACTGTTTTGTTTCAATTTATTAACTTACACCATCTCGCTAAATGAGCATGATATCTATCGTTTAATGCAGATTAAATATGTATCTTAATGGCATGGAGCATTACGGGTACTAAAAGCATTCAGTATGAACAACATTCGTTGTGCACATGTTCCTGCTGTGGTCATTGATTGGTTTCAGTTTATGTGCTAGTGACAATTATACAAAAGACTACTTTAAGGATCAGCCCACTCAGATGAGTGCTTGACATGGACTGGTCCACTTAATGAATGTTGCTTCTCCAGTTGATTCCACAGAAACATTTAATTTTTACACTTGTAATCTAAATGATTGTCTATCATAGCGTCAGTATACTGTACTTTACCTATGCTAAGTAATGCATAACTACTGATGATTAAAAAAAGGGATGTGTTGCAAAGGAGATGTCAGATGAAGGTAATCATTTTGATGCACATACAAAAAAAAGTGAATATTGATTAGTCAACCAAAAGAGTGGTGCACTAATATTCTATGGACAGTTATAAATGTGTCAATAGTTACGAGCATTACAACAATATAAGGCACATTAGCTAACCTTCGTTGTTAAATTTTGCATCCATTTTGACCACGATGATTATTTATTGAATTTGTAGAGAGAGAGAGAGAGAGAGAGAGAGAGAGAGAGAGACCTGTAAATGACTGAGGTACTGAGTGATCAAATTAGAGCTCGGCACCCCTGCCCTTCAACAAACCACACAGATGCAGTGAATGAAAACGAGAGTGAAAGGCTGGCATGGTAGACACGAAAGAGAAAAGAGGAGGAGAATGAGGGCTGGGTGAGAGGAAGTGAGAGGATGTGTGTGTGTTTGTGTGTTTGATGGAAAGAGAGAGCGAGAGGAGTGATAGTTTGGCAAGTGAGCAAACCCAAGAACCCCTCAGTCCCTACAAAGCACAGGCCTAATGCATATTCAGCTCAGCATCTACCCTCATCGCCCTAGTTTCCTAATTAATGCTCTGCTAGTGGGTGTAAATAAACACATTCACAGTGGCCCAAAAAACTCACAGCGTACTGTGTCTCGACTCAGCAGAAGGTGGAAATGCAGCTTCTACTTGCCGAGGCCCATGGTGAGCTGCTCCACCCACCAAACACACATGTATTGGCCACTTCTCAAAGAGATCAAATAGCTCCGCAATGTAATAATAAAACATTCTGTCTGTGTCATGATGACTTATGTTTTATTGTTTGGATGCCTCCTGCTCTCCCCGGGTCCTATCGGGTGCATTAAACACCCCGATGCAGAGCAGTGAGATCACACAGATGCTTTCATGTCTCAGCGCATGCTAATAATTCAGTCATTATCTGACACAGCCGTGAAGGCTGACGGCCTCCTATCAGAGGAGAGACAACTAACTGAATGATACCTTCATCATGACCCAATGCTTTTGCAAGTTTGTTTTTAAAACATTAACTTAATACTACGCCGTCTTTTGAGGAACTCTGCACAACTCCTTGCACAAGCTTCAACCGTTTTCTATTTATTTTTATATATATATAATACCTTTTGTCAGACTGCTGTGACTCTGACCCTTGTGCCGCTTGGTGTTGGTTACTTCGGGTGGCAATGCTCCAGCTCTTTTAGTGTATTCTATTCATACATGTTATTCTGGATAAAGATTTTTTAAAAACATGGTCTATCAGCCATCATGCTTGGATAGTGACATTTGTTGATTTGACATGCTTTCCATTCTAATGTAGAGTACAGGCGTGTACATAACTTTTGGAGCTAATTTTGGTTCTTCCTGATGTCTTCAATTCCACTCGGAACAATGGTTATTTATCAAATATCTGTATCTGCTGAATGAGGAACAAGGAGGAGCCTGAAAAGGACACGAAGATATGTCTGGTGAAAGAACTTGGGGTTCACCGTGAACGATGTTACCTTATTCAAGCGTTAACTCTTCAGGTGGAGACACATGTGAAATCTATTTTTGCAGGAGAAACAACAGTAGCAGAGCATTACCCTACCTGGATTGCATTGGGGTTTGGTTGAGCACACACAGGGTTTCCTTCCAGGGTGAGGGTCTGGAGATTACCAGCCAACCCCAGATACTGGATCTGGACTAGGTCATCCACGTCATTGCCTTCCAGATCTAACAGCTGCAGGTTCTCCAGCATGCCAACCTGACTCAAGTCTGACACATTGTTATAGGCCACGTACAACTCCTGGAACAGAGGGAGGTTGTACATACAGCGTGGTGGCGATTGGTAGTGCGGATGAAAATCTGGGATTAGACTAATTGAAAAACTAGCAGATGGAAAATTAATTAAGTCAACGATAGAGAAATACTGTGGTTACAGATGGGTGGGCAGGTTGGACACACAGGGAGAGTCAGAAAGACAGATACGATATCTTCCTTTCTCACAGAGACCAACATGAACTCTGATCGCTGATCAACCTCATCATCATTACTCAGGAATTTGCAATATTTCTTTGCTGACCTCATGGGGAAATGTATCACCAGTGCAACATGGCAAATGGAAATGATGTTAAGAAACAAATCCCAAAAAATATTTATTTTTCTTCTCTTTTAATCTTTTTACACATTCTAAACTCAGTCACGTGTAACTATACAAACTCTACCTTGAGTGAAGTGAAAGTACAAATGCCGTCTAGGTCTTGGAGGGAGCAACGAGACATCCACAGTACCTGCAGGTAGCAGAGGGTGGTTCCCAGGTCTCTAAGGAGACCGAAAGAAAAAAGCACAAACATGATTTAGAGGCAGGAGAAGGAGTTACACAACACAATGAATCATGGGAAAGGCTATCCAGTCACTTGGCTACTGAAGCTAGTCTCCCTTTTCTCTTCCCCAAAATGCAGGTCTCTCCACTCCTTCTCACTTGTCTCTACAACACCCCTGCGCTGACCCTTCCAGCAGACTCAGTCAGTGCATCACAATCCTGTAACATCCTCTCCACTACAGCTCCCACAGCCCAGAGCAGGAAATGATATCAGAGGCAGTGCACGTTTGGTTGGCTCTGCTCTGCTACTCTCGGGGTGAAGCAGACAGCTCCCTATCTTTCTGTTTGTACTCTCTTATCCCTCAGCGGTCTCTCGGGTATAACATTCTCCACCTGGGCTGTTGTGAGGGCAATTTACAATGTGTGTGTGTCTCATCCTGGAGGTTTATTGCTTTTTTGTCGATGCAATTTTGATGACACAGCTGCGACTGCAATGAAAGTAGTGGGACACTTCAGGAGAAACTGTGTGTATTTTTCCTGTCTTTTTTCCCCAGGACTTGTCCAAGTGGACAAATCTGAAAGCTGATATGCCACAAACCCCTCTGTGTCCTTTTGTGAGGCAAGTGGGTGAACCTGTTCTGCATGTGTATGTAGCGCTAAGACCGCACTGAACACAACATCTGTGGTTTACAAGCACTAACATGCATCTTCAATACAGCTAAATAGTATTACAATTCCTTATTGGAAAACCTTGGGAGAAGCAGAGCAGAGCCACACTTGTTTTCCTATCAGGTACACACCCCTGTGACTTCTGTCCTGCTATTGTGTCTTTTTATGACCTCCAACACTTCCCACTGAAGAGTGTCTCCTAACCAACATGTGAACAGTGTATGACAGTAATCCCTATGCATTTGGTTACTCTTGGTTACATTTCCCTTTTTGGAAAGACCTGGATCGGTTTGCTTTATTTCAAAAAAATAAGTTAAACATGAAGTGGTTCTTACAGTGACGTACATTAGTGGAACATATCCAGTTTTGTTTGATGCAGCATTTTATTTTTGGTTTTGCGATTAGCAGCTTCTTGAACAATCTGGAGTATTCCATGAGGTAATGTCAACCAGATACGAGTGTGATTGTGTGTGTGTTCCCCTAGGAACAGGTTGCTTTTCAAATACAAAGCAAGAAGAAAACAAGGAGATGGTTTCTGTGTTATGTAACCTAGCGCTTACCTTACGGACACGATGGTGCTGTTGTTCATTTTGAGATTCACCAGCTTGGGCAAGTAGGCACCTGCAAGATGATCAGATAAAAAATGCCATTGCGCTCACTGTCATGTCCCAGTGGGGTGATTATTTATTGGGTTTTAAACTCGCCTCCTGGTTTACCTCCAAATTCACCTCATCACGCATTCCACTGCAATTAGCTAGAAAGAAGAGCACCTAAGCATGACTCACATATGCATAGACCCTGCTCTGTCATGCCTGCACTCGTTGCGCAATCTAGAATACTTTGAGGACGAAGGTGAGCCTAATGAAGTGTTCCTTCAACATTATCACCTCCGTCATCCCGCACTGAGGTTGGCACACCTGAGAGGAAATCTAGTACGAATACGTCGTGTGCGTCATAGAAATGTCTTTATTCGTCTCTTGTCTAGTTCTGGTCAATGATTGTCTATGTGGTCATTATAAGAATCTACTATGTATCATCATTGTACACCAAGCAACACTAGATACAATAAAACCAACACAAACAACAAACGGTGAGCCCTCATGAGTACACACACAACTTTCTACCTGTGCAACATGGTTTAGAATAGTTAATTTACATTCGCAAATGCCTTAATTATTGTATATCTTACCAATGTTACCCAGCGTGTTCTCCTGCGTGTCCACGCAGATCTCCAGCGAGGTCACGTGAGAGAGATCCCGAGTTCCACACAGCGATTGCTGAGAGACGGAAATTAACAGCATACACTGTACTAGATTTTGTCTTTATGCAACATTGTTTCATCATCATCATCAACATCATCATCATCATCATCCACATACCTTAGACATACACCTATGACTTTGGTGGAACAAATGATGTGAAGTCTATGATGTGAAATCATTCTGTCTGCCCACCTCACCTTGAAAACCTTTTCTCTAGTTGCTGTTCAGAGAGCCCTTCATAGGCCACGAGAGAGGGGAATAACAGAAGTATGTATAGGTATGTGGGATACACACATAACAAAGGGTGGTTGCACACAGTAGAGGTTACACATATCTCCATGTTGACGTGTGCAATGCAAGCCCTCAAGTCTCCACTCAGACCCTCCCCAGCTGCCACTGACTAGCCTTGTGTATCTGTCTAAGACAATAGAGTATGTGGTGGGATGAACGCTGCCTGTATCCTGTGGGCTTTGGGTATTTACCAGCTTTTCTTGAGAGAGGTAACACCCCACTGCCGTTTTATAGTCCTCTCGCAGTTTCGGGGTAGGGGTCGGGTTGATGTGGCCCGATCCACTCAGCTCAGTCACGAGGACCCGTGCTGTGCCGGGCCGGACCTCCCGGAGCACAGACACACGACCGCAACTCATCTCTCACGGCTCCCTGAGATGAAATATATATATAAGCGAAGTATTAACACGCTTGAATAACTTTCTATCAAAGAGCTCAAACTAGTATCGACACCAGCCTGAACTGCCGTGGTTAAATGTTGACACGATGCGGGATGCTTCACACGTTACACGTAACGTTAGTAGAATATATAATTACCTGTTGCAGGAAACTGCAGACTAAAAACATCAACACATTTTACAGACAGAGTACTTTGCCTACAAGCAAAAGTTTGCTTGACAACCACAGACTACTTCCTGGACACGGCACCAAGTAGCACCCTGGGAAATGTAGTACACGTGTATAAGTGGAACTCTTGATGTGAACGCTTGCTCGCGTGTATCATAGTATATCCAGTATATGATGGCTTCAAGTCTATGATTGTTACTATTATCAAATATGAATTTGTGAGCCCCAGTATATGTTTATGCTACAATACACTTAACCCGCCTACCCTGGTCCTGTGCTGCCTTCAAATGATCATGTGTATGCTCTGCTTTTGGATAAGTATGCTTTCAAATTTGTGTAGTCCCATTATAAAACATGTATATATATATATTATATTATATATAATTTATGGCTGTTTATCAACATTAAACTCGACAATGCACAGAGCTACTTTGATTCAGTGTCATGATACAGAGAAGGATCAAACAAAGATTTGTTTTAATTATCTGCAAGGCAAATTTACAAATCAACTAACTTCTTCTCACGCCCTAACATGGCCATATATCTTTAACATATTATTTATTAAATATTATACATCAGAAGTGCAAGTTTTTCAACCAAGATACGTTTTTTAAACAACAATTAGGCTACAATAAAATAAAATTGGGGAAATTTAAAAAACACTTTTCAGAAAAGAAATGTGGTTGGTGGTAGTATCCTCGGGTGGGTGGGTGGGTTCGTGCTGGGGGACTTTGACTCATGACCTCAGTATTTTCCCAATCCTGGCTACTGCTGGTTCTACGGTAATATAATACAACTGTAATTCACCAACACAACAGTCAGAAATGTGAAAGGGTTCCTCGCCTGTCACATTAATCTGACACTATAAACTTTGAAGTAAACAGGGGGAGTCAGCTGGTCTTCCCTTACGAAGTTTCCATATGTCCGACAGTCTGTGAATGCAGCAGTAACATGCATGGTAACCGGGGCGGTTCTATGTTTGATAGAGCTGGGCGTGGGCTCGACACTCCTCATCCCCGCTGCTCTCTGTGGAAGCACATTGTTCAACGCGGGCTCGTTTTACCCAGAACCAATGAATGCCTCGGTGCATTGTAGCGACTGAAAACGGAACACTTTATCGGATATAATAAGGTGTAGATATCCGAAGACGGCGGGAAGCGGACCAAGAACATTGTGTGTCCTTCTAGCGGAGAGGCAACAGAGTTGAAAGATTTCTTCTTCTTCTCCCGGTAGACGAAACGTCGCTCTTGTACCTAATTAGAGCTTTGCTTGTTGTAAGTATGCAGCGCACATTCCTGTGTCCGAAATATGTTGGCAATGCCTGTTTTTGTCTAATGGCAAAAAAAAAAAATTGCTTGGAATTTTTTGCATTTTTTTGGGGAGGGGGGCACCGCTGGAGATTGCGGTCCACAGTTTAAACCCGTTCGCTAGCTATCGTTGCATTTTAATTCACCGCCCCGGCGAGCTCAACAACTCATGGTGGCGTTCCCGTGCGGGCTGCATGTAACGTGTCGCTCTGCTGGTGGATGTCGCCCACACCTCTCGGCTGTTGTGATAAACAGTCTCCCTAGAGTTCGGGTGCTGTAACGTTAACTTGGTTATGGGAGGAAAAAAACCTCAGGTCGCCCTGGTCCCCCCCCCCCATCACCTCGGGTTGAACAATAAACCGAAAGTAGCTATGCAAATGTGAGCAATAGCGAGGGATTTACTTTCCGTCGCATGTATTTTATATGTAGTGGTTATTTTAGACTATTGTAAAGACACTGTTGAGGTTGCCGCTGCCGATAGTGGCCACACGGTACGAGTACGTCAGGGTGACGCCCCGTCACACTGAGTAAAAACTGAATGTATCACTGCGGAAGTTAGATTCCATTACAAGGCATTTATAGAGCTGACTGGGACTTATTTCTACTCTGGAGGATCGCTGTTTAAACTGTTTAGGTGAGTTTGAAAAGGGAAAGTAATTCAAAAACAACTCTTAATTTTCCATCATACAAAATATGGCCACAGATTAGAGAGGAAACCATTTACCCATCCCAAGCTGACGTAAGTCTTTAGCAGAAATCATCTCAGTAGTAACATTCAGGTTGGTGCCTTCCTGGAAAACAATGCCACTGGTGTGTTTATTGTTGTCTTATTTAATTATTATATCATATGATTGTAACCGACTGCTGTCCACGTCTCCTCTTTTTTCTTCTTCTTCACCATCACTGTTGCTGTCCAAAGCATATGCGTAGCATGTAGGTTACAACGGTGTAGTGCGTCCATGATCATATGGGATGGAGCACACAAGACGACATGGCTTCCGGTAATAGGGGTCCGGTGGTGGTCGCGTGAATGTGACATCAGCTGGAGGTGACATCAGCGTCGGGAGCGTTGTTCAGAATGAAGGCAAGAATGTAGGCAGCTGGAGGAGGTCCAGCCAGTGTTAGAGGTGTGATGTTAGTCTGCTGTCCCCTTCTCTGAACAGCTGTAGCCAGGGTGGTGCACAGACACATGCCAAGATACGTGTGACTCTTCTGGATACCAGGAATTTGCAAATTACAAAAATTTTAATGCAATTTTCACCCTGAGGTAAATGTGTCAGTTTGAGACTTGGCGATGGCGTATGATCTTTATGCTAAGGATATGCTTTTGTTTTTGGAAGCATTTAGATTTGTTGCGGTATTTCATCTGTTAAAGTGGATCCAGACGACTTTCAACTTCTATGACCTAATGATTAAAAAATAAATATATCTCTTTTCTTATGTTGGTCCATGGGGGAAAGTATTTTTGGCAACACGAGATGGACCCGGTATTTGTAATTCCACCATTTTGCCACTGTGAACATTTGCTTCAATGGCTGGTGCTCTACAGGGGGTTTGGATTGGACCCGTTGGCACAGCGAAAGTAGGGCTTGGCACTTAAATCAATATTGTCTTGTCTATTGTTTTAGACTTTTGGCATACATTTGCTGTCCCATTTTTAAATCGCTTCATGATCGCTAAGTGAGTTTCATTTTTCAGAATTTATCAGACTATTGTAGCAGTTTATTTTATTTTATTATACACACTTAGTCAAATGAACACTAGTCTAGGGCTGTAACCAAATCACTGCTTCCAGAGTGACTGTCAACTGGGTGGCCTCTCCTCTCCTCACCAGACTTGTAACTGTGACTTGTCCTGTTGACCATGCTGTGTGGGTGTGACTTTTCATCACCGTTTGTACAGAATTGTTCACAAGAACACAGAGTTCTTCATTGGCTCAGGGGTCACCAACTTTCAGGGGCAGCTCCAATATACAAATTAATGATTATATATGTATTTTTTAAATGTCATTGTGGAAGCACCAATGGTCAACCCCTACATTATCAGTAACAGTGTTTAAACCATTTATTTTCCCTTCAATTTTCTCCACATCACCCAAACCCAAAGAAAGTGAGGTTTACCTTGAGCCATTCTAAACACCTATGGTGTCATACTCCTGTCTCAATATTGTTATTACCATTAAGTGATTAGGTGATGGAGATTGGTATGAATTATTTTTTCTTTGGAGAATTAGCTGATCATTTGGTGGGATCTTCTACAGGTTGACAGGCAGCTACTGTTATGTGACCCACAATAGGCTTTCTGTCAGTGTTTTCTCATGCACTCACAAACAAACAACAACTGGACTTGATTCACTCATTCTGATTGTAAAAATAAACAACACAAATAATATCACCACTCATTTTCATTTGATGTGTGACGATGAGCCCCGTGGCTCCTCTAACTGGCAGGCCTTCGTGTGCATGTCAGCTGGCCTTTTCATCCGTGTGCTGCCTCGAACGTCTCACCCAACCTGAGAAGCTGAAAGGCTGACCCAGTGGGAAAAGGTCACTTGTCGTCCAGTGCCTTTTTTAAGAATGACTTGTTTAAGCATGCACATATACACAGATGCACACATACACTCTTTATATAAATGTTTGTAAGGGAGAAAATGCGTGGTGGAGGAATTGTTTATTACGGGATTTTCTCTGAGCAAAATCTCAGTTTCCTTCAAGTTTGGGTATTTTTCTGGTTTCCCACCCAAGGAGAGGTCTTTAATGAATAGTGCTGTTATAAAGGGTTGTAGTCTGGCAACTAGATTCATGACTGAATTTATAGACTTCATAAGAATAGCTTAAAGTCCTCACTTACTTGTGTTTCATTGGCCTCAGAGTGTAGAAGTGATTCCTCAGCTGCCGGTCAACACTTATGTTTGGATGCTTTTTAGGAGGATGATGTCATTGGAGAGCGGGTGGGGGGGTCTTGGAGTCTCAGTATTCGACCGTGATACCTCCCTAGAGAGGGTCTCCTTACCATCATTGCTCCATTAAAAATCTATTATCCCTGCAGTAGGCTTGTGGATCTGCCAGTATGGATTCTTTAACCAATTAAGAATTTTAATGGAGAGCAGAATGCCTGTTTTGGAAGATGGCCATTCATATGCCCTGCTTCTTACATCATGTGATTTGAAGTGAAAGACGGAAAGGTGTTTATTGACAGTAGTGATCTAGAATTAGCTAGGACAAAGCACATCGTTATTGATTTCCGACTACATTTTTTCAGTTCCCAGGTCGACCCCTCCCTCCTGTGGTTTTCTCTGCCCATGGCGTATAGTAAAAGTAGCCCCCTCTTCCCCCCTCGCCATCACCCCTCTCGCTGCTCCGTACTCGCATCCTCCGTAAGCTGTCATGTAAGATTATCCTCTTGGTCCAGGGGGGGCTCTAGGGTTTCAAAACGAACTGTTAATTTCCCAGGCTGGAGGTGGCGAGTTATAAATAACCCTAAACACAGACATACTATAGAGTGCTCCTTCATTAGAAAGGCAAAAGCTACGCAAAGATGATTGGGATTTTGGGAAGGAGTAGGTCACCAACTTGGACGTGACACAGCGGCCAGAGTGTGTCTCTGAGTCGAGGATTTGGAACAGTGGGAGCAGGAAGTTACTCTGTTCAGCTTTATTGAGCTGACTTGGTGGAGCAAGTCACATTGCCGAGGGATTATTTACTTTTGTCTGACATTCACATTGCATGAAACGTGGAACGTTGCGTGACCTCATCGTGTTTGAATGTAATGTTTTTACAGGTGCACTTTCTGGGGAAAATAAAACAAATTGAAGGTTAACCATGCACTGACTGTTGTTACTTTACAACATGAAAACCAGGGCTGGATAATATACGTGTACAGAACTTTTTTAAAAAAATAACGTAGAGAAAAAGTTGACAAATGCTTCATCTCATTGTGCAGATGACATATTTAAAAAGATTGATTGTGATCCCCAGTGGCTGTGTCCTCATCCGGCCTCTCTATCTGCACACAGAGCAGCTCTGAATGAGCCCAACTGACAACAAGTGGCTCCGGGAAAGCGACAGCATCACTATCAATGATTAATTTAGCTATTCATCTCCATATGTATGTGTGGATTATTAATCAGCTGCTGACTTGGCCTAGTTTGAGAAGAGATGGCACGGCTGTCTGTTTTCCTTCCTCCAGTCTCCGAGTAGCGGGCGCGGGAGTGTTGAATTTGCATTGTAGGCTGTAAATTTCACTCGTTTGGCAGGTGTACACTTGAGATCTGGTTATTTAGAAGAAACGCGGCAAACCACCATGTCAGAATCTGGAGATCTGTTGGTGTGTAGGTGTCAATCTCCTTTTTCTGTTCATTTGGTATATCCTAAATGTTTCATCTTATCAGTTGAGTGCACTTTATTGGCATAAACGTTCCTCAACAATACAGAACAGGCTTAAGATTTTAGTGTTGGCACATTTTGACACACATTGGGGGCGGCTGTAGCTCAGTGGAGTTATGGGGTCGTCCTGCAACCCCAAGGTCGTCGGTTCGATCCCCGCTCTCCCCATTAGTTGCAAGTCGATGTGTCCATGAGCAAGGCACTGAGCCCCCAGTTGCTCCCCGGGCGCTTCACTGCAGCCCACTGCTCCTTAATAACTAAGGATAGTTAAATGCAGAGACAATAAATGTAATCCAATCCAACATTGGTTATTAAAATGCATGCGATGATGATGAGCATTTATTATTGCCGTCGCATACTAGTGAAGAAGGCACCGAACTAAAACAAATAAGATTTGGAGATATGTATTTATGCCGGAAGGACTGAGAAGATCTAATAAATAAGTAAATATTTCTTATATTATAGATTATTTTCTCAATTTGTGTGTAATTCATGCTATTGTGAAAAACATCGCTCTATTAATTAATCAGGCAACGAACCAAAAATAAATTAATGTTGCTATTTGAAAGACATTCATCAGGCCAAATTGCTTGATTTACTGGATTTTTTATCTGCTAATGCTAAATGTCTCTGTGTCTTTCAATCACTGATAAAAAAAAATCGTCACACTCGTCATCCCCTGAAACTCCACTTTCTCTAATCCCAATGACCAATCGAGAGTTCAACATGTTGTGCCATCACATTCAGCCAGCTCGGACGTGAACACTAGCTTGTTGCCTCCAGTGACCAGAGGTGTTCCAGCGTCTGTTGGCCCAGCACACGTCTCTCCACACAGCTGCTGTTTATTTGGTCAAAGGTGCTGTGGCTCTGCCACGATCTCTGTACTCCAGTCATGGCGGACTGCACTGTGGAGCAGGTTGATTTATTTACGGTGAGGGAAAGGGAAGCTAAATGTTTGGCCACAAGATGGAAGATTCAGGATAATTCCTTTCCTGTTGTGCTCGAGAACTATAGCAAGGGTGTTTTTACAAGGAGGCCATTGTTGATATTGGTGACGGTGTTCAGAGCTACCTGTTCCGTTAAGACGAGGTGTGTGTGTGTGTGTGTGTGTGGCTAAAAGACTGTCTTCCGTTAGCAGGTCTGCTTTTCTATGTCAATCATTAACATCAGTGAGGCAGCCTTGGTCTTGGCTAATCTTAGTATGTACCCACATCAGCACAGCCACACGCATTGCAGACACAATAAAAACAACGTTTTTACAGAGGTGCATGCACATTCTGCCAGAGACACTTATAGGTGCATATTTCTGTTACTTTCGACTTAGTTTTCTTTGGATGCTTTTTATGTTGTCCGACCATTGAACTGTCCAGGGGATGTGTGCATGTCACCTGTTACTCCTCTCCTTCTACAAAGTGAGTGTAAGATTCACTCCAGCTGTGCGTGTGCTCCCTTGGGCGACAAAGCCCAAATAAGAGGGTGTGCCATGAGTTCTGCTCAGGCTCCACCGCTCTGTACTGAGCAAGGAGTTTGCGTAACAGAGAAATGGAGTGCACTGTATGTTCAGCATGATAGTTGATGTCCTGGAGAAGCTAAAACAGCATATGTGACCCGTGATGCTCCTGAAATCCTGACAGATTGATTACACACTCCAGCAGGTGGGGTGGGTTAGTGATTTTCTTCTTGAGCTCACTTAAGGAACATTCAGACACGAGAACGAGACTCTCGTCGATGAACAGGCCGAGATGTTTAACCCCGTGTGACCTCATCTTACTCTGAACTACGGGACAGGAGAGACTACTTTTGAGAAGGAGATTTATTTTAGGGTGATGCAGATGTCTTAACGGTTTAATAACTCGGATGTCATTTTTGTAAGTTTGTGTTGAAAGTGGAAGAGACACTGTTGAATTAAATTCATGCAAGTGCATGACTGCTGTCAAACTGAAAGTGAAATTAAACTGCCCCTCAGGAATTCCAGGCATTCTCCTCTGACCTCTGATATCAGAGATGACATTGCGATGATGACATCACCCAACCACTTGTTGTTGTCTGCATTATGTCAAACTGAAGCTATAACCGCAGGAAGCTCCTGCACTTGCACAATGGGCTCCCAGCAGACATGTGGTTAGCCGTAGGTTGGGTCATCTCTCAAAGTCTCCATGATGCCCTCACTTCTTTCTAAGTCTGACTCCTCAGGTGCCGTGACGTCTACCAGGGGGCTGGTCTCAGGACATATTTGGATCATAGATTTGGTAACTTTGTGGTACAATTGCAAATAGCTGAGTCACACTTTGCCACTGTATGTAGTGGACACACCCATATGACGACTTTTGTTGTGAGGGTGCTGGTGATGTCAGGGGATCTCACTGTGGTGTCTTTGTTGCCTTCTGTGGCCGCATGTGTGGTTCCAGCTGACTCGATAGTTGGCATTGTGATGGCATGTTCTGCAAATTCCCAATTTTTTTTAGCAGGCCTAGTCTTTCTGGTAAATTCCACATTAATTGTTCTCCAAATCTATTGACGACGGTGTCACTACCCCACCATTCAACATCATCTCGACTCGAAAATACTCATTCACTTCTAAATTATTTGAAAACCTGTTTTTGATCAATTATTACCTTGATGTTAAGCACTGGGGGGTTTAAATTGCACATTTGAAGACAACGGGTTTTTTTTAAGCAAGCCAAATGTTCCATAATATTTTTGATGATCAAACTGAATTTTGCACGTCATTCCAAGTCCTTAATGTTGTACTTGTTCGTGTCCATTTTGGAACCGCTCGACTCTTCTTATAATGCTTTCAGTTACCCTCAAGGTCCATACATTCATGTAAATTGTTGTGTACGTTTTAACCTTCAGAAAATGGACATCACTTGTGTTTCTTCAACAGATAGACACGTTTCTTTAATAACATGCCTTGATTTATAGTCAGGGCAGCCCTGTTCCATCGACGAGACCTCTTAGTGGCTTCAGTGTGTCCACGGGGGACAACTGCAGCCACACACTTTTTGGGCCTCTCGTTCTGTGACTATGGATCGATCCCTATGGAAAAAGCAAGGCAAACCAACAAACCGTTACTCTCTAAAAGCCTAGCTTTGTTAGTAATAGTGCAAAGTGATTGCTGAAATGAAAACTATTTTTGAAAGACATTTAACTTTTTTAACTTAAATTTAACAACATATTGTTCAGTGTGTTTGAATTGAATGATTTTTAAAAGTTTGATAATTCTTGCTCTGGCGTCTGTCACCGTGCGTTCAAAGGGAGGTGTCCGTATTGTGAAGCCTGAGTATATGCCGTCTCAGACACACTGAGACAGCATATTTTCACATTTCCCTTTGAGGGTCTCAACCTGAGTTCCCATCATACACACTCACTGTAGAACACACACACACAAAAAGCACTGATGTTTCTAACCACTGGGCAGCTGGTTGTGGGCTGCATAATCGCAGTCCAGTGGCAGAGAATAGATTGCTTGCGTCTGTAGTTCTGCTGAAACCCAGTCATGTATGCTTCTTGGTAGAGCTAACCTGCATCTTTCTTTCTTTCTTTTGCTCCCCTCCTCCAGCAGTGGCGTTAGTGTGGTGAGCAGCAGCGGCAAGGATGACGGAGTATAAGCTGGTGGTGGTGGGAGCTGGAGGCGTGGGCAAGAGTGCACTCACCATCCAGCTCATCCAGAACCACTTTGTGGATGAATATGACCCCACCATAGAGGTATGACGCGACACATGTTCATGTTCTACACATTATTCTCGTGGGAGACATCTTGGGTGTTGGGGTGGGAAGGTAAAGAATGGTAGACTTTATTGTACATTATTAATAATTTCCAGCTCCCCCTTGAATTGTTGTGTGGTTGTCCACTACTTTTTCATCTATGTGGTAGAAATGCATGCAATTATTCAAAACAATTTATATAAATGTTCAACCCCACAGTCACTCCTGAACAATATTGTCTGGGCCCTACTGAGAAGACAGCTCCGTCTAAATAAAGTTAATTAAATTAAATTAATCGAATGTGGGTTTCAACTTTCCAAACAATCAGACTTGAAAGGAATTCCTAATTTTCTTTTAAGAAAAAATATGTGCTCTGATGTAATTCTTATATTTTCATGAAAACAATACATCGAAAACTATTGCTGACATTGTGAAGAGGAGAGCCAAGCCAGTGAGAATGTTTTCTCCTCTCTTCTTCCTTCACTCTATCCCTCTCTTTCTCACCACGCCTGCCTTTGGCCAGACAATGTCCTTTTTGTGTATTGGCATTCCTGGCCCCTATGCTCGAACAAACAAAGGGACAGCACTCCGCGTTTTGTGGCTGCGTGTTGGAAGGCTAAACATTGGCTCCGATACCCGGCCCCTCTGATCTCTAATTGTCCATTTTACCTGGAATTGGACAGCGACTTGTTAACAGACGCCAGTTGAGAGACATCCAATCAACATCCCATCTCTGTGTGTTTTATAACTGGACATGCTGCTTAGTACTGAGTGGCGAAGGATGTAACAACCTCAGTGACCCACAGTTGCCTCAAAGTCCACCTGAGCCCTCGATTTGGAGTCTGACTTTCGTGACAGATTCCTCCCTCGTACATTTTTACCGCCCCTCCCGATCTCTGAATTTCTCCCCTTTCCGACAGGACTCGTACAGGAAACAGGTTGTGATTGACGGGGAGACCTGCCTGCTGGACATCCTGGACACTGCAGGTCAGGAGGAGTACAGCGCCATGAGGGATCAGTACATGAGGACAGGGGAGGGCTTCCTCTGTGTCTTCGCCATCAACAACACCAAGTCCTTTGAGGACATTCACCAGTACAGGTGTGTATAAGAGTGAGGCGAAGAAAGAGGGTTTGAATTTAGGGCTGCAGGGCCGCCACTCATTGCGACATTGATGTAGAGCAGGGGTGGCCAACCCGCGGCTCGCGAGCCTCATGCGGCTCTTTGCCTGGTGTCATGCGGCTCTTACGTTCATATCTAAGTTTGTGTTTTTTTGTATGTGCGTGTTCGCTTCGCTTGAGTTCAATACGGTATTTTTCGTCAAATGCGCATGCGTGAGATGAAAAAAACGCAAAGTTTCCCAGTAGGGCAGGGGTCGCAAACTCGTGGGCCAAACGCGGAAAGACCACATCCGAATGTCGAGCGGGCCGTTCTACGGTGGGTTACGCGGATGAAAGTGTCCGAAAATCAAACACTGCACTTACGCCATGAACGCCGCATTATGGGCAGCTGGATGTCCCGCACTTTGGCTAAAGTAGTTTACGGTGACGCTTTCTCCAGCCGCCCTCAATTCAGCGGACACGTAAGAGCAGCGTTGCGGGAGAACCGCATCCGAATGTCGAACACTCTCTTCGGCTAAAGTGGTTTATTGGTGGGCGTTTGATTACTCCAGCCCCCCATAATGCGGCGTTCATGGCGCAAGTGCACCGTTCGATTTTCGGACACCTGTTCTGATTGACACCATGTGAAGGAATTGCATTGAGTGGCAACAAAGGAATTAAGCCAGATTTGAAGAGGATTGTTCAAGGCAAGAAATGCCAGAAGTCCCACGAAGCAACATGCATAGTAAACGAAAAACACTATTGTAAATTATTCTATCTTTGTTTGTGGACTTGGTTGAACTGAGTGTGTGTGTGTGTGTGTGTGTGTGTGATACAGTGCACACAATGTTCATGGCTGAACATGACTGGCTTGTGGTCTTAGTACTGTAGGAGTCCATTTCTGTCATTATCATGTTGGTGTGTGACATTTACAATAAATCTGGCTGATCAGAGGTGTGTGTGTGCGTGTGCGCGCGCACACATATGTGTATGATGTGGCTCTTTGCGGTGACACAGTAAAAAATGTGGCTCTTAGTCTCTGACTGGTTGGCCACCCCTGATGTAGAGCATTGTGAGATCTGTTGGTACCGATGTGAACTTAAGTATTTACCCTATTCACAGACCAGTCGGGGTGGAGGACAGAGACAAATGGTGTGATTTGTATTTTCAGTGTGTGTTGCAGGGACTCCCATGAGGTCTCGATAGAGAGGGGTGTGTATACGTACGAGTGCCAGCTCGCTGCAGTAGTTTGGTGATGTCATGCTGTAGCGTTTAACGCGGCTAAAGAAAGCTTAGCCCCCAACTGGAGGATTACAGCACGATGCCAATGAAATCGATCCTGACTCAATTAGAGGAGCGGAGAGAGGTAGCACTTTCAAGGACAGGGAAGGAGAAAAGAGGGGGAGGGGGGATGGATTCAGCTGGAGATGACAGTGTTCTCTGTCTTTGCCACATTTAGTTTTTCTCATCACATTAGGCCCTTAATTGCCAGTCTTGCACGTGGCAAGTAAAAAAAGGCTGCATCATAACTGTGTCACCTCCTCTACAGGTTCGCAGGTTGTTTTGTTTCTTACGTTCACATTTGTTCGGCTTGCTGCCATTGGAGTTCAGCCTTTCTTGAGCCCGGCTGGTACAGTTGCAGATATCACTGTAAAACCATTGTGTGACTTGTGGAAGCATGCACAGATCCTTCGTTGGATGCTAGAATAAGTGGCGGTCCGGTTAGAGCTGTTGGGTTTATTTTAAAGCTCTGTGGTCTGTTTTACTGACCGAAATAGTCTGAGGTATTTCTGCAAAACTTCTGCTCCGCTGTTGGCACATACTGGCACGATACCTGCGTAAAACTAGGCATTGCATCTTGATTTAATTCTCTTCCCCATTTAATTAGAACCAGCCGGCATTATAAGACCAAATGCACCAAGTACATATCGTCTTTTATTGTTTTATTTTGTAATATGCCTGTTAGACTTATAAATAGTTTCCTCAACCACATATAACAAGGCAATATTTGAAATATGTCTGCTTTGACATCAAGATTCAGAGCAACTGTGGTCATGAACACCATTTGCAGTGTTTCCTGCAGCGGATGCATCCTGCTGTATTGTGGCCTCGGGAGAAGAAGGGCTGATGAGCTGATAGATTGATCTGACCCACTCCTTTCAGTCAGTTCCCTCTGGCTGCCTAGCGTTTGGCGCTGGCTGCTGTAGTGATGAGGTAATGCTGTTCGCCGCCTCGTCCATCCCTCCCGCTCCCTCTCCCTCCCTCTCCACATCCCTCCTTCAGCAGTGCAGCACAGCCCAGCACCGGCGTGCTCTGGCTCTTCCTCAGGGTCCTAGAGCTCCCTGGGTGGTTTGCTCTCCAGTGGTAACGCTGCTGTTGTTTATGAAGCAGGGAGGATCCCAGGCAAGAGATACGTCACTGTGACTAGATGCAGTGCCCGGGCTTGGCTTCAGGAAACAGAGTTTTGCAATGAAATGTCAACGATGGACATTGTCTTGTTCTGTAATTCACAGAGAACAGATCAAACGTGTAAAGGACTCGGATGATGTCCCGATGGTGCTTGTGGGAAACAAATGTGACCTCCCGGCACGCACTGTGGACACAAGGCAAGCCCAAGAACTCGCCCGCTCTTACGGCATCCCTTACATCGAGACCTCTGCCAAAACACGACAGGTAGGTAGTGAGCAAGAAGCACACACCCACAATACCATACTTGCACTTTCTTTTTCTCTCTCTCTGGTATTTAAAGTAACCGTTTAAATGTCCATTGTGTTGGATTTATGAGAATGTATTGGCAGAAATAGAATATAACATTATTAACTATGTTTTATTCGTGTATAGTCCCCTGATATTAAGAATCCTTGTGTTTTCATTACCTTAGGATGAGGCCTTCATGGTTCGCCATGTTTCTGAAAGACTACGGTGACCGCTTACCCCTCGTTAGACTGAAAGTCGCCGAAAGACACGTTATACACACACGGTTAATTTACATCAATCTCAGGCACTGATTGTTTATACCATTTTTTTTCAAAAGTCACCACTGATAAAAATCCTACTTTGTTTAAAACCTTTTTTATTTTATTTTATTTGGTCAATTAGTTACATTACTGCATTTTTTTAAGGTAACTAGTAATTACCAATTACAAAAATAAGGGTAACTTGTAATCTGCTACCCATAACATTACAAAAATAACTAGAATGGGCACTCGGTAGAGTGCATACCTTCGCATATCACAAGATTGGGCATTGAATTATGAAAATGTTGGCATTAGTTGCATGCCAATTGGACAAAAATGTATCGTGCTATGGTAAAAAAAAGATGTTGACCTTTCCATGACCTTGACCTTTGACCCGATTGATCCCAAAATCTAATCAAATGGTCCCCGGATAAAAACCAATCATCCCACCAAATTTCATGTGATTCAAGAAAATGTTGACCTGTTCATGACCTTGAACTTTGACCCGATCGTTCCCAAAATCTAATCAACTGGTCCCCGGATAATAACCAATCATCCCACCAAATTTCATGCGATTCGGTTCAATACTTTTTGAGTTTTGCGAATAACACGCATACAAATAAAGAAATAAATAAATACACGGCGATCAAAACATAACCTTCCGCATTTTCAATGCGAAGGTAATCATCCCAACATTGCTGACGGTCCACGTCTAGATGAGGCGATGGTTCTGAAAGATACCGCAGTTTTGCACTCTCTCACATTACCGCACACTTTAAAAGGGAGGAGTGAGCCGTGGGGTATTCAGTGGTTGCGATCTGCAACCTCACCGCTAGATGCCACTTAATCCTACACAATGGGCCTATTCATTTCTCCGATTAGTTCATTTCTCCTCCCATCTTTGCAAACCACAAAATTCAGATTCTATGTAAATTTGAACTCACCCTGGGCTCCATGATACAGTCATAAACAAGTTATCACAGTGTCCTAGTATTACTGCGGTTTTACACATTATATGCATATTCATGCCCATGAAGAACAGAGAGTGGCCCGCGGTATGATGTTATTTGTGTTGCTGGAAACATTTCCGTGACTCACAGCCAGGTTACCTTGGCTTGAGAGCGGAGCTCCAGTATTTGAAAGGCTTCATAAGGACAAGTCGCTGCACAGCTCCCACCGTCTCTGACTCACTGTCACACATTATGGAGGAACATACAGTCTCTCGCATTCATCATTGAACCTGCAGAAAGTCCGTCATTCAACCAGAAGAATCTGTAAAGAACTAAGTGACTGACTTCTTTTTAGTCACAATGATATCTTGATTAACAGCGTCTGATAAATCGAGGTTGCCATGGTAATCTTACCAGGCCTATCAATGCGGAGTACACCTGAGAGGTGTGCTGCATGTTATAAGGGGTGTATTCGAATGGAGCAATGCAGGTGCCGAGATCTTTCTGCAACCTTTGTGTGTGTGTGTGTGTGTGTTTACAGGGAGTAGAGGATGCCTTCTACACACTGGTCAGAGAGATCAGACAGCATAAGCTGAGGAAGCTGAACCCACCTGACGAGAGCGGTCAGGACTGTATGAGCTGTCGCTGTGTGGTGTCGTGATGCAGGTGAGACAGCAATGTGTTATTATTTTTTTTACAGTGATATGGAAAGTCTAAATTAGTCTTCTTTTATACTTTTTACTTCTCATTGTAACAAAAAATACATGTGTAACCTCAGTTCAACTTTTCACAATTTTCCCAGACACAATGAAACTAACATCTGTCTTTCTGTCTCCCCCCCCCCCCCCCCCCATCCCATCTGTCATTTCTTTTCCCAGCTGACTGTTGCATGTCGAGGAGAAATGCTACGGCGCGTAGTGGCAGCATGGACTTAAAGATAGAAAACAACAATGATGAAATATAAACTTTTTTCAAAAAAGAGGAGGACTGAAGCAAAAGCTCTCAAGGAAACCACCAGAGCGGACTGAACCATAGACCCTCATGGAAAGGGGGATTTGGACTGTTGCCTATGTGGCTATATGAACTAGTCCGGCCCGGCCCCTTTTTTTTTTTGGTCCACATGTCGACCTGTGAGCAACACCACTAATGACTCATTGTCAACTCCAGTGTGCTCCTGCTGGATGGCTCAACAAGTTTCCTGCTAACTTATTGTTTTCAGTCTCAACACTGGTCTTAAAGGGGGTGTCTCTGACCTCCTCCCACCTTGAAAGCCTAATTCCACTCCCCCTGCCTGCCCACTGGAAGAACTGACTGACTTAAATGTAAAGGACTGGAACATGAATCCCCCCCGCCCCGACCCCCTCACATCGCCCTCTACCTGCCTTTGGTTTCCCTTGAATGGCTGTGTAGAGTAGACCCTTCATTATACTGGATACAGGGGGTGGAGGCTGACATGGAAATGACAATAATTTGTTGTTTAACTGTTAGCCTAGCTGTACAAAATCTTTGATTTGTTTTTTGATATGGAACATTTTGTTTGTGATTGCAGAATTTGAAAGTCACAGAGCAATATGTGAGTGAGGGCGTTCATTACAGATGACACCTGGCTTGACATTTTTCATGACCTGCCTGACGTAGTAATTTGTCGATATAACGATCGGTCCATTTCCAGAATGCAGTTGCGTTCTCTCCTTTCAAATGTTTTGTTTGCCACAGTCAGAGTTGTCTTTGTGTAATAATAATAGTAATGGCTAATGTACGTAGATTCTGGATTATCTACTGTTCAATTGACACAAGGTTTTGAGAATGAACCACCTCTCATGCTACTTGTTTCCCGTTGGCTTGGGAAGGGGTTTATGTCTGTAGGAAGGTTGCCTGTAGAACTCGGTCATACAAAGACGGGTTATGGTTTTAGACAAAATGACAACCGCTTTTCATTTCGGTAAGTATGCTGTACAGCTCTTATTTACCACATGGTGATAACCGCTGTTTTTAGATAGCAAGAATCACTCCTTGTGGATATAAGGCTCAGGAATCAGGGTCCAGGAAAGTCTCAACAGTCAACAGTCCTGGAAGCCAGGGTTAGGATGTCACCAATTAGCTCTGCAGAGTGGAACGCACAAAGTCCGGCCTTTCCCTCTCACCGTGCGCTCTCCAAACTGCTTCTTTCTCTGACATCTCAGTTTTGCAATGGAACAGGAACAGGTCCGGTGCTACTCATGTCGGAACCATATTTACTGTATATCTGGGACTATAGTGTGTAATAGGTGATGGATATTGGGTTATGGGAGTGCGTCGCTTTGTTAAATTAATACTGACTAGCTTGTGCTCTCCACAACTGCATTAATTTGCTGCCTGAATGGAAAAAGACTGCTCTGGATCTTTGCCTTATCTTTTAGATCGTTTGTACCTCATGTATGCAGCGAGCTCTGCCTGAGACGAATATGTGTTCTGCTGGCTGCATTGTTTTGTTTGTTTGATTATGTGTGCAACTAATTAAAAAAATGTATCGAAGTGTGCTGAGTTTAGGACATGCGCTGTACAGAGTTTGAAAGACGAGGAGAGTCCCTGAAAACACTACACTGATTTTAAAGAAGGGCTTTTCTGTCATAGCATGTGACTGTTTAGCAGGAATGTAAAACAACAGTTGAAGAGCCCAGTATATACCCGGTTGTCTTGTCGTCATGGTCTTATGAAGTTTCCTTCTCAATACATTGGAACGTGTGATGATTACTAGAAATTGATACTTTGAGTGGAGGTTATACTTGAACAATTCAGAGAATTGGCCATGTGTGATAATGTATAGAGTTCCAGACACTACAGGCAGGTTTTAGCAACATGCTTCAAGTGCAAACCTCAGAGAAAATCCCAGACTTCTTCCACGAAAGACGTGGCATGTTATTTTTGCCTTTTAACTCCTGTCAAAGGAAACAAAATGTTTATTTCTAACCTAATTGATTTTGTACAGTTTAAGGTTCACTCATAACACAGCTTGAGGAAATATGATCAGTCTGGTTAGTGTGGATGGTTGTCGCGTTGTTTTTATCAGTTGAGTGTTCATTTCTCTACTTGGAGGAAGGATATGAACTGTGAATGTGTTTTGAGTCTTTAGATATGTTTATTAGACGCCTCGTGTTTAAAATTTACAATATTGTAATAATGCAGGAGTGGATCCTTGGTCCCACTTTTGGCTGTGTTGTTCCTAACTTTTATTTTTTCACCCATTGTGCTAAAAAAAAAAAAGGTGTGGCGTTTGTAACATGTAATTACAGTCCTGATAGTATGCTTGTCCTCTCCCTGTCAATCTTTGAACAGTACATCCATGGTAATACATAGAATTCCACAAATCTTTGTATTACAATTCCTGTTTCATTAACTATCTGCATCATGTTGCCACAGGCATACTCCAGCCAGCAAACAATAAGTATACATGTCAGAAAACCTAGAGAGCATGACAGACTGTACGGACCGCAGGGGCTTTTGCACAAGGACACAGTGGGCTCAAGGGCTTATTTCTCCCTTGCAAACTGTGGATGGAGGCGTGGAAGGAATTTATGAAAATGACAACTGTTTAGCTATTTAAGATGTATTTACTCTTCGAAAATGTGGCAAATGTATTGCAGGACAGGAATAAAGATGTCAAGATTAAAACATGACTTTGGTCCCTCAACTATCTAACTTTTACATAATGTTGCTCTCAAATATACGATGTGCTGCCACCTGCAGGCTGCTATGTGTATCATGGGGGAAATAATGTATTAACAAAAAACTTAATTTACTGTAAAACTGGTGTAAACTCTGCTAAACTATAGACATGATGTTGGCAAATACTTTCTGTTTAACTGGAAGGATCACAATGTACACTGTATTGTGTGGTTTACTTGATGGGGGAAGGGGTACAACTGATCAAGGTTCAAAGGTCAAATGTTGAGTTTACACAGGAGTTTTACCATCAGCAGTGAGATTTACGAGAAGTTTTAGGTTCCTCGAGTGAATAGGACAGACATGTTTTTATATTTATTCCAAATTGAATGAAGTATTTCATTGCTCAAAGAAGACATTGTCATAATTCCTTCACAAACAAACTACGAGTGAGTTAGTGATTTGGTCACTTTCAGCATTGGAATAGGAAGAAGGAAGGAGGAATATGCAGGGAATATCGTCTGGTGGAGTGATAGAAAGCAGCTCAATGAGGCGTGGCATACATGTATTACTTATTTGTAATTTTTGTATTCTCTCATGTATAGACAAATACATGTTTATGTCCTGAGCTAAATGTAAAGATGCCATGTTGTCAAGCCATGTTGTCTCGTTAAAGCTTATTTTAGGCCAGATGATTTGCATAATTGTGAGGCTGTTCTGTCACTGGCTGTCAAATGCCATAAAAGCTAGGCGGGTCTCCATAAACCCAAGACAGACAGAAAACCGCAATTGAGGAATGTTGGTGAACGAAAAAAAGATACAACGGAAAGATCTTTTCCTTTTGGATAAACTGTAAGCATGCCATACTATGAGAGCGCGATTAAGAAATTGCTCCCTACGGTAAGAACAAACATTAACTGAAATAATATGTTCTCCCAAAATCAAACAGATTGTAGAATCCATGTATATTCTGCTCAGTGTTTGATTAGTGTCTTATCATTTTGAAGACATATCGTTGCAAACATGTGGCCCATGAAATATATGTTGCATTGACTCACTTCCAAAGCCTTGTGCCCATGATGGATCGATATGGTAAGAAGCTATATAACAGCAATCAATTATTAAACCTGAGAATAATTCAACAAGTGCTCACAATTATGTTGTTGGTCTTTAATTGTGTTCAGTTTACAATGATGGAACCATAAAAAACTTGATGAGTCTAACCGGAACCATTCCTGTCCCATTTAAAGGTAACAATGACTTTGCATTTCATACTGTTTGTTAGCAGTTGAATTATAATAAGAAGCTGACTCTGATTCTGAACAATTTGAAAAAATAAAGTCGTCTGAAGCCTATAATCTCTCAGAATTTGCAAGATAAAATTCCCCTTTGCCCTTTCTTATATGCAAGGCAAGACCTACAACATTCCTGTATGCCTGTGGATTGAGGAAAGCTACCCTCACACTGCTCCCATCTGCTATGTCAGACCCTCATGTGAGAGGATAGTCCTCAGTGGGAAGTATATCTCCAGCAATTATGAAATCCTGCTGCCTTACCTGGAGGAGTGGAAGAATGTAAGTATTTAAAAGAGATAGACAATAGCATCCGTGTTGTTACTGGTGTTAGCTGGCACGGTGTGGTTTAGAGATTTACATGTTTACATTTCCTTTCTCCTCTCAGGGCGAATGTGACCTATTGAGCCTCCTGCAGGTGATGGTGGTTATGTTCGGAGACTTCCCTCCTGTATACATGCAGCCTCATTTAGAGTCAGAACAAGCCCCCTGTAAGTTACACTCACGCAGAAACAAGTCATGTTGTTTCAAAACGACACGTATACATGCACGTTGATGCTTATAAGACAGATTCATATCTCGGCCACACCCGATTGAGTGTGATTCTTATTCAACACGCTCTCCCTGTCAACATGTTCATGAATTTGTTGTGACTGATAATGAGCTTCTAAAATGAAACATGTATTTCCTGTAGGTTGGCTTCAGGTCCACAGACGAGCAGAGGTGCGTTCAAAGACAGATGGACGTTTGTATCTGCATTTGGCGAGTGAAGATGATCAACCTTTCCAGCAAGACAATGAAACCAGCTGTTAGCTTTGTGGACTAAAGTGTGTGATCCTGTGTATAGTGCCAGATGGTATCCAGTGATTCTTTTAGGGTTAATTAATCAATTTCAGACAAATAACAGCATGATGTATTGAAAAAAAAAGATTTAGACTGTAAATGTAAAACAGCAGCTGATGGAAACATATTGACTTTGTTTGGTATAAATGTATTTGTTTCTTTGACTATGTATTTCATATGAACATACTAAACTAAGATTTGTTTTTTTCCAAGCAGCTCATAAAGCGGTACCTTATCTGCACCCAAAAGGCATTTGTTGTGTTCTTATCCACAAATGTGTTGGACTTTTGACCGGTGAAGAGAAAAGTTAGTCATTTAAAAAATACACACAGACAGTTACAGCCCATTGGATCATGATACATTTTAGTTTGTGGTTTATTACTTTTATGTTTACATCGAATACATCTGACAACTCTTCAGTTAAATTGAACAACAAAAAGATTTTTAGGTCACTGTGTTTAAAATTAGCTTTGACTTCTGTTGTCAAATGTTTTATTGCTCTAAACTGCAGCAAACTATTCCCAAAGACAGGACCAGCAAACAACCTCTTGTACAAAGTGACATATTCATTTTCGTGGTGTAAATAAAGAAATGGTGTGAAAACACTTGTAATAGTATACAGTCGTTTGTGTAATTACTTGGGACACTTGTGTGTTGCTCTTACGACACGTGAGAGCAACCTCACCTGACTCGCCTGGGAGTCGCTCGTCTGCTGCGCGCGCCACACGCGTACCGGAAGCAGTCAGGTGGAATGCCGGAACTCCCTTTTGTTGACCATCGGATGTTTGTTCTTCGGGACCTGTCTTCAACTATTAATTAGTTGTTTTTGTGTGTGATGTCTTGTATTCTGGCTCGTTGACAATAGAGTAATTACTCGTGTTGGACTGGAGGGCTCCGTATAGACACCGAATCATTGTAGTCGGGCCCGAGGCTGGGCTAACTTTAGCCTAGCATTCAGTGAAGTCCTGCTAGCCAGCGTTAGCTTGTGTTAGCTGTCAGTCTAGCCGGGTTAAAAGTCAGCCGTTCACTCACCGAGCGCCTTCATAAGAACGGCGAGAACACAACGCGAAAACCATGGCGGTTGTCAACGAAGGTGCCCTGAAGAAAATGCTGAAGGTAGGTGTTGCGGTGTATCGCTACCAACAGCAGCACGTTAGCGAGCTCATGTTACCGATACCAAACATGTCGGTGAACGTCAGCAGGTTATCGTTTCCTGGAACAGGTCACGTCAATGCTGGATGACCGGCCTGAAACCTCCTTATAAACATATGGTTTTATGTGTTGAACTGGGATCCCTCTGACGCACATGTCTTAACCTAGCTAACCTGCGTTTTTACAATCTAGCATCGCCTCCTAAGCTAGCTAACATCACTAAAACGTTAACCATAAACATTTGTTGAAACCACCATTCATACTTTGTATGTTATGTTCTATTTTTAAATTTTGTTTTACAACAATGCTTCAGGCTGCTAATGATGTCCAGCTGACTTCTTTTTTTACCACAACAAATACCGTTTTTGTTGGAGTTACATGTTGTTGATCTGTTCTCTCATACATAAATGTAATCATCTATTCTACACTTTATTGAGTATTTGTACTTGAACTATACATAATGTATGCTGTATTGTAAAATGAATTTCTGGGTCAATGGGTCCTTTTTGATCAAGAACAGTCTTATTCACATTTATAATTTCAATTCGATTGACAGGTTAATTAAAGTTAAGCATTACTTCACAGTTCATGACAATTTGGAGCGCATGCATTTCAAATGTTTGAGACGAGCATCACAGATCTCATCAAATTGTGTAAAGGACAACGAATACATTGAATAACCCAGATTGAAGTCCATCTGACATCGGGGAACCAATCTGGGAGGGGAGCAGGTTCCAGCCCTGAGTTTATACTTTGATGTACAATCACACCACAAATTAGGCCTTCCAAAGACCTGGTATATTAAATTAGTAGATATATAAGCAGACAGCAATTAAACAACTGCTAACTATGCACTAAGCATAAATTACGTCCTAAATAATTGTTCTTATTAGTTGTCAGCTCGGTCTAAAAGTGTTACCCGCGTGTCAGCAATTGTGTCTTAACTTTCATTTTACTAACATACATGATTTTGTTGTCATTGTCCAGCAATACAAATACAGAGATCTGACTGTCCGTGAGATAACCAATGTCATCTCCCAGTACAAGGACTTGAAGCCGGTCATGGATGCTTATGGTAAATGGATTCTGATCTCCTGTTTGAACTGTCTACTCTCAGTTATGTGTTCTGTGCCTAATTATGGGATACATCCCCATTGTTTTAGCTTGTTGACATCTTCTTCAATTTCAGTGTTTAATGATGGCTCCACAAGAGACCTGATGAGCCTGACAGGAACTGTCCCAGTGAGCTACAGAGGTAAAGAATGTTTACCTTGCTTTCTAAAAAAAACAGTTCCGCTATAAAAGTAACACGCAAAGAAACTCATGACTCTTCGTAGAAACTGAAAGACAGTCCGTTTATGTGTTTAGTTTTGCTTCTTTGCTCAGCCACTCTTTCTCTTGTGTACTCACTGTCGCTTCCTCTATTTATTTTGCACTTTAAAAAAAGGGTTATCTGAAATCTCCTGTAGGGTAAGTGGCAAATGGGAAAATGCCTCATTGTGTCTGCAATGGCGAGAATCCATCTCAACCAAAACGCATACAATTTCAAAACATGCTTGTGTATGTGTAAACAAATTGCCACTTGCATTGTGTTACTGCATGCCCACAATCTGGCAGTTTTTCTACTATTCTGGCATGGTTGAAATAACATTCAGGAAATGGGACACTTTTAAAATCTTATAGTGACATAGTTTCAATTAGAGTTTTAGCCTGTCAAATGTTAATTAGTTTGATATACAGTGCATCATAATTATTGTTTGCGTTATGTAGAGGTCCAAATTTTGCCTCCAAAGTAACAAAGTTCTTCAAGTGAGGAGTGAACTGATGATAATGTTGAAATAAAAAAATTATGATATAATCATATTATAACTTGGTGTATGTTTGTGTTTCCTGTAGGCAATATCTACAACATACCAGTGTGTCTGTGGTGTCTGGACACGTATCCCTACAACCCTCCCATATGTTTTGTCAAACCTACCAATGCCATGATGATCAAAACTGGCAAACACATCGATGCCAACGGCAAAATCTACCTGCCTTATCTACATGAGTGGAAGCATGTGAGTGTCAGGTTTTTATTCACTATTTGTAATGACAGACTGTTTAGGCAAATACTTCGGAACGTTTGAAATGCTAAAACATAGAAATGGGTAATGTGCTTATAAAGGATTTGTGGCATCACAGTGGCATTTTTTTAAATGTATAAAAGATTGCTCTAACATACAATTATATTTGCATTATAATAGTAAGTTGAACTGTAGTTCCCTGGGGTGTTTTTGATAGGTCTACCAGTCAGCACTAAATGGCACCATCATTCGGGTCGTAAATGTACTTTTGGCTCGAGATACTATTTGTGGTTTTGTTGTTCATTCAAAGCAGCATTTAGCATTTGTTTTCTTCCTTAATAGCAACATGCACTTTATTGTTTGTCTTACAGCCTCAGTCAGACCTGTATGGTCTGATTCAGGTGATGATTGTGGTTTTTGGAGAGGAGCCTCCTGTGTTTTCTCGCCCCACCACACAAGCCCCCTATCAACCGTTCCAAGCAGCTGGACCCCCTAATCGTGAGTGACATCCATTGTTGTTTGGTTGTAGGGCATTGTTAGTGGCCATGGCCTTGTTAAATAGTGTCAGGAGGATCCACAGACTATGACTATTTATATTAGCAACATGTCACTTTTTCTGAAAACATACTGAACACCTCTTAGTACACTAAAAGTGTTTCTGATATATTTGGCCACCAATTTATATGAATGATGGTTACTCTAAATATCAAACAGCTCTGTAAGAAATACATTTCATAAGCGCCAAAACTACAGCAAAATATCCAAAGAGTTAAATAATCACCTTTTCCTCAATAGTTTAAAGTGAGAACATCTCACAGTTGTTCACAATAACCCCAAATGCGGTAACACAATGGTGATTGAAGCTATAATTTACTGATGAAAGTATTGCAATATTTATATGCTCTACAAACTGGCAACATTCCTTGAAAAATAATGCTGTAATTCAGTTTTTCTACATTGTATAAATATAAACAGAAAAATGTGAAGCTGATGTGCAAACAAAAGTCTCTAGACTGCTAAACTCTCCGCACAATGTCATTGTTTTCACTCCAATACAAATTCTAAATCAACCAGGACTAAAAAGAAACATTTAAACCTTTTGTGAGTTGCCTAAATTGTTTTAAATTTAACAAGGTGAACTGCCAACTGTTAGATTAGATAATTGTATTTCTTCTAATCTATCTTCAAAGCTGTGTTCTATAATGTTGTTGCCATAAGTTGAATGTTAACCGGTTTTGAACTTGTTTATGATTAATATTTTTCATAAAGGTTAAGAACATTTAGAAATACAGTATATGTTGACATCATACTCTGCTCCTCCAATTGTTAGCAATAAAAAAACATGTTCAGATATTTTCCTACCTTCTCACTTAAGTGTCATTGCGGAACATATATATATATATATATATATATATATATAACAGGTTGATATTGAAATGCACAAAATACCAGATTTAGCATAGCCATGCTCTGTGTGCATTTGCTTTTTAATTCATCTCTATTCTGGATAGATAGAAGATGTACCCATACAAGTTTACCACTGTAAAATGATTTGTGGGCTTCATATTGTATCAGAAAACATAGCATTTTTATACTGTGCCAGTGGTTTAGCTAGTTTTATATCAGACGGTCATAAATCTTCCACTTATACAATACCTTGAAGATGATTCCTATTGTTGCTGCTGCTTGTGTATTATTGGTGTATATTGGCACACGTCTTAATATTGCATCATAGTTTAAGTGCTGCATTTATTTCCTGAAGCACTAGATGGAGCTCAGATGCCACGACAGCACACCATGCAAAAATGAAAGTCTTAAAGTCTGTGAGAGTGAAAGATAAATAATATTTCCACCTGTATGTCCTCATATTTGATTGTTTCACTATCTCTCTACCTCAGCTTCCTATATGCCTGGCATTCCTGCAGTCTCCCCCTACAGCCCAAACCCTAACCCAGGGTAAGAAATGTGCAGTTCTCAAACCTCTCCCCCAGCTAACTGCATATTATACATACTGTTTGTTTTCATGCTTTCTTGATTAGCATATCTAACAAAAGCACAGCATGTTATTAGTAAAACATTTTGCAACAGGTTTAGTTACATGTGTAGCTTATACCTTTAAGGTTAAAGTTAGGTTAGAAAGTACAAACTTTTTTTAATACTTTTAAAAATTAAACTCTTTGCAGAAGCTATCCGGGATACCAATACCCAGGGGGCAACTCTTACCCGGCCACTACTGGACCTGCACACTACCCCACCCAGACTCCAGCCTCCACAGTGGGTATGTATCACATTTAGTATCCGTGCTGCTGTATTCCTTTGTCATAGTTAAATGTCTAAAGTTTAACATTGGCACGGGTTTCAAATGCTTTTACAAATTGTACAAGCACATCAAGATCCAGACGAATATGTCCACTCAGAAACTGTTTTAGTCTGTCCGCTTTTGTTTACATTTCCCTTTTTGTGTTAGTATTGCAACACAAGTTATTTAATACTTAAATTATCACATGTCCTCCTTTCTATGGGCCCTGGGTTAACTTTGAATGAGCACAGTTGACCTTTTGACTCAAACTATCTCGCCCCCTGTGTGACTTCTGTGGCGCGCTCAGCCGCCAGTGAAAGGTCGTTAGTGTAACTAGAGTGGGGAGCATTAAAGGCCAAAGGGTCGGATGGATCTGAAGTTAAAGGCACAGCCCCCAGCCATCACACCCCACACCACAGACACGGTTTTAAATTTAGGATTGGAACAGTACCTCTTCACAAAGACATACCCACCCCCACTCGTCATAGTTTAAGCTGGGAGATATGTTTGACTGGTGGAGTATTGTGAAAATACCCTTAATTTAAACTCTATAGCAACAATGTCAATGTTACACAATACAATAAACACACCACCATAAACTACTGTCATACAGTTTACAAAAGGTGTGTTACTGTTGGGAAGTCCTATTGGATTGTTTTTTTAATGAGTTTCTGTTCTTCCAGTAACTGAGTATATCATTGTGTATTTAGTATCCAACTTACATCATTACCTCCTTTGTGAGGGCATTCTGATGACACGTTGGATTCCACTCAAGCTGGAACCTAAATGAATGAATGTTGGCTAACTACTGACTAGTGATGCATGAATGGAAAGACTTAGGATAACAATTCCACAGAAACAATTGAGGATCCCCTTCACGTCCTATTTCCTGTTTGACATGTAAACAGAGCATTGTTGTAATGATCCATTTGTTTCTTTGAAGATAACTCAGAACGACTCTATTTGGATAAAAAAAATCTCATGAATAGGGTCAGTTACATCTTTCTCCCTTGCTCAGGGTAGGACTTTTTGTTGTGTTTATTATTTGTTTTGCCTTTTCATTGTCTAACATCACTCCTGAACTCCTACCAGGCCCAAACAGAGATGGCACCATCGGCGAGGACACCATACGTGCATCTCTGATATCGGCTGTGAGTGACAAGCTTCGCTGGAGAATGAAAGAGGAGATGGACAGAGCTCAGGCAGAGCTGGACGCCCTGAAGCGAACAGAGGAGGATCTGAAGAAAGGGCATCAGAAACTGGAGGAGATGGTCTCTAGACTGGACCAGGAAGTGGTGAGAAATCCTCTTCCTGCACCTCTTTTTAATGTTATATCTGTATTTTTTCCAATCCTCTAACTGTCCCGCTATTTGGGCTATAATACAAATTTAAAAAAGATGTGTTTGTAATTATTTTGTTTCTGCTAGTCTGAGGTTGACAGGAATATCGAGCTGCTGAAGAGAAAGGACGAGGAGCTGAGCGACGCATTGGAGAAGATGGAGAACCAGTCGGAGAACAATGACATTGACGACGTCATCGTGCCCACAGCGCCGCTCTACAAACAGATCCTGAACCTTTACGCTGAAGAAAACGCTATTGAGGACACTATCTTTTACCTGGGAGAAGCCCTTCGCAGGGGTGTAATAGACCTCGAGGTTTTTCTTAAGGTGATCACGTCAACACAACTACAACTAATGTATAACACAATGTCTAATCGGCCTACATCGCGAAAACAGCATGTTTACACAATATTTAGTAAAACAGAAGGAGGGTTACAAGGGTGGCAAGGCATTATGCAACCCTCATATACAGTTGTATTGGTTACAAAATGAGCTTATCTGTTCCACAAGTGAGACGGACGACTTAAAACCTGTGTAGACCCGGACCTATAGCCACTCGAGGCCCCTCAATGACTGATTCTCTTCTGTTTCAGCATGTTCGCCTTCTGTCCAGGAAGCAGTTCCAGCTTCGTGCCCTCATGCAGAAAGCCCGCAAGACTGCCGGTCTCAGTGACCTCTACTGACCCAAACTACCAGGAAACATTCATATTTTCACTCTCTTACTTAAACCTCCTCTGTTTTATTCCCCTTTTTAATGTCTTCTTGGAGCTGTCCTTTTTAACAAATCTCAATAAAATCTCTTCTTACGAGACAAAAAAACAGAATTATTTAAAAACGTATTAATCATGAAGAACTGGGCTCTCCTGTGTCGCCACCGCTCTGATAGGATGTAATTGGCATTTTGATCTGACCAAATACTTTATTGAGATAATAATCAGTCGTGGCCCTTTGGCACCAACATCAAATACAAACCACTGTGACCAAGTTGTGCGGTTGAAACTAAAACATGCTTCAGGCTCATGCCATGTTCGTGAAAGTGAGGCCTATTTGGTGTTTGTGGGTTGGCCCACCGTGAGTTGGTGTGTCCACCCGTATATATGTTGCAGTGCAGGGTAACCCACAGATTCTGTTTGCAGTCACTTTTACAGACAGTCGTTCGGCTAGTAAGCACAAATTGTTTGGGGCTAGCAGCGAGTTGCTTTGTAGAGCCCCGAATGTCCACTCCTCTCATAGGGAAAAGGTTAGGCTCTGATATAAATACCCAGGGCAACCTTTTTAGGGAGGACATGGGGTTCAGCCTCAGGAAGTAAGGCTGCATGAAGTCTGGGTCATGTCCAGCAGCCATGGAGTCAAAGGGATCACTTTTCATAGAGTAGAGGTGATGATGAACGTTGACATGGAACTGTGATTTCTTCACTCTTGTTTGAGTCATTTAATGGCAACGTGTCGAGCCCTCTTTCCACTTGATCACACTATTATTTGTATTTCCTATTTCCCCGTGTCTCTTTACAAGGGTGTGAGAGGTTCTTTGTGTCAGCTGCTCAGGTCCGCCCTCCTGTCTGACTGCATTAACCAGTCAATCGTGATTTACTCTGGACAGTGTCTCTGTTGAAGGTGGGTGAGTCTCGATGGTCTTTGTTCGAAGGTATTACAAAAGAAATGCAGATTTTGTTTCTTTTCGGTCCACTGAGAGGGTTCGGTTTTCAGTAAAATAAGGAAAAAGTTGTGAATATAGCCAGAGCAAAAAAAGTTATTGTACTAATCAAAACGTTAACTTATGTAAAGTTTTCAAACATGTCTCATTTAAATTAGCCTTTTACTAAATGCACTTTGAATTGTATAATAGAATATCTGCTGTTATTTTTTTTTCTTGTTTCCAATTCAACCGTAGACCACCTGTTCTTTTTATATCTGTAGATTTATGTAAATCAGTACAAATAAAAGACATCTGATTTAATGATTTGTCTCTATATTTATTTGATTGATCAATATTATTTCTTTGTGTTTTTTCATAATTGTTTGAAGAAAAAAACAGAAAAGTGAAATCTGACTTTTCTTTATCGCATGCACCAAAATGAAAAGCTGTAATTTACACTATTTTCAACTGATCAACCCCATAATAATAATTTGTAACATACTTGTAAGCTTGTGTAGCAGCATTTGCCACAATGTCCCATATTGAAGCTCAGTATTGATTTTTATCCGCTTAAAAACCTCTAATCTGCCTCGTGTGTTGACAGAGCGGCGGAGTCATCTTCCCTCGGTCAGAACATAAACGGCCTTCTGCTCATTTGGATCACAAACAGGAGGGCAAAGAACAGTATTCCAGATTTATTGGATGTTACGACAAATATATATCAATACACAGCTGCCATGACGGGTGCAGTTTCTCAGTGAGTTCCGTGATTAATAAACCATGTCTCAAGTTGTAACGGTAAGACATAAATATATCTTAAAAGTATTAACAGCTATAAATAATACCATCATTATTCTCTTGATATACTTTTTAGCAGTCTGTTGGAGTAAAAATAAATACAAGTTCATTACATTCTGTTAACATTCATAACCTGACCCCCAGGCCATAAGTGTGGCTGACTATTTGCACTGATTCTCTCATCTCTTTGCTGAGGTTAAGTAAATCTTAGAAGTTAGTGCACTTGTGGTTTTGCTTGTGACGAAGCCTTCACTGCCGACCAGTAAAGGTAGCATTGCCTTTCTCAAATAATAAGATACGTTGGTACCCAGTGCTATGCAGCCGTGTCATCGTGACTACAGCTTGATGCGAAGGCCTCCTCACGGGGAATGGAATGTCCCCATTATACTCCAAATAAAACTGAGTTTTCCAAGAGGTGAAAAACAGCTGGCAACAATCACAGAATAAATATAAACTACGAAAACTGAGTGTACAGAAGAAACAACATCAGTGCAGTTAACATATACAGTACATAGAATGTAAACGCAATATGCAGAGGCGACAAAGAGACGATAGACGGCGGGTGAGCGCACAGGCTGAAGGGGGGAAGTTAGGTTTCTGAGAATTCAGTCATGGAGGAAGGAGGACAGAAGGAAAGTGACACCCATACGTGAATATCTGAAAGAACCATCTAGCTTACACACTAAACCTTTTGAGATATCCCGATGTTTCATTGGACTGTGAAGGGGCAAAGGAGGCAGACAACCACACGGTGTAGGGGGTGGCTTCAGAGCGCATCGGAGTATTCAGAGGCTGAGCTCCTTCTGGACGCCCCACAGGGTCTCAGCGCTGTTCACCAGCTGCTTCTCTTCGTCGGGCTTCAGTGTCATGTGAATCACATCCGTCAGGCCGCTGTTGCCCAGGACACAAGGGATGCTCAGGAAGACCTCGTCCTTCACGCCGTGCATGCCCTGTCAGAGGAATGGAGCGCGCCAGGGTTTACGGGCCATTTTATATCATAAATGAAGAACGTGCAGTAATGTTTGTAGAAAACCAACTAATACGATTATTCCAACAGCTTAATGTGTGGCTTGCTCCAAATCTTCTTACCTGGACCAGTGTGGACACAGGGTGCACTTTGTGCATGTTCTTGAGGATGCTTTCCACCAGGTCAGCCACGGACATACCAATGGCCCAGGAGGTGTAGCCCTTCAGCCTGATAACCTCGTAGGCCCTGCAGTGCACACACAGAGGCAAATACATTCAAAGTGAGACTATTTTGGATTATGTTTACTTCCACTTGGCCATCTTCCTCTGACATCCATCATCCATCTTCAAGTTGTTGTCCTGCTGATATTTTAGCTGTTTTTCCCCAGGAGAGAGGTGTCCAATTGATTGATGCGTGCATGTTTGTTTGCTTTTTGGGGGGAAGTATATATATATATTATTCTTATATTGTTATGAGCTTGATGTATGTGTGTGTATGCAGAGGGATTAAGAATATATCTGGTCCATGTGAATTAGCCGATCATGATGTGCAACATAAACTCAAACCCGCTCCTTAGTCTGGATTGGTACAGTTTTGTAAGTATGCTTTCAACATAATGTGAATGGGCTCTGATGTATGTTTCATACACTTCAAAATGTCACCATGTTAAATAAGGCCTCTGCTCTGTTGGTCATGCAGATGGTGATTGTCTTTGTTCTCTGTTGAGACCATTGTGTACGTTCACCCTTCGTCTCTCTTATATCTTTTATTTTGGACACAATAAAATCTCTTCTTGCGAGACAAAAAAAGAATTATTTAAAACGTATTAATCATGAAGAACTGGGCTCTCCTGTGTCGCCACCGCTCTGATAGGATGTAATTGGCATTTTGATCTGACCAAATACTTTATGGAGATAATAATCAGTCGTGGCCCTTTGGCACCAACATCAAATACAAACCACTGTGACCAAGTTGTGCGGTTGAAACTAAAACATGCTTCAGGCTCATGCCATGTTCGTGAAAGTGAGGCCTATTTGGTGTTTGTGGGTTGGCCCACCGTGAGTTGGTGTGTCCACCCGTATATATGTTGCAGTGCAGGGTAACCCACAGATTCTGTTTGCAGTCACTTTTACAGACAGTCGTTCGGCTAGTAAGCACAAATTGTTTGGGGCTAGCAGCGAGTTGCTTTGTAGAGCCCCGAATGTCCACTCCTCTCATAGGGAAAAGGTTAGGCTCTGATATAAATACCCAGGGCAACCTTTTAGGAGGACATGGGGTTCAGCCTCAGGAAGTAAGGCTGCATGAAGTCTGGGTCATGTCCAGCAGCCATGGAGTCAAAGGGATCACTTTTCATAGAGTAGAGGTGATGATGAACGTTGACATGGAACTGTGATTTCTTCACTCTTGTTTGAGTCATTTAATGGCAACGTGTCGAGCCCTCTTTCCACTTGATCACACTATTATTTGTATTTCCTATTTCCCCGTGTCTCTTTACAAGGGTGTGAGAGGTTCTTTGTGTCAGCTGCTCAGGTCCGCCCTCCTGTCTGACTGCATTAACCAGTCAATCGTGATTTACTCTGGACAGTGTCTCTGTTGAAGGTGGGTGAGTCTCGATGGTCTTTGTTCGAAGGTATTACAAAAGAAATGCAGATTTTGTTTCTTTTCGGTCCACTGAGAGGGTTCGGTTTTCAGTAAAATAAGGAAAAAGTTGTGAATATAACCAGAGCAAAAAAAGTTATTGTACTAATCAAAACGTTAACTTATGTAAAGTTTTCAAACATGTCTCATTTAAATTAGCCTTTTACTAAATGCACTTTGAATTGTATAATAGAATATCTGCTGTTATTTTTTTTCTTGTTCCCAATTCAACCGTAGACCACCTGTTCTTTTTATATCTGTAGATTTATGTAAATCAGTACAAATAAAAGACATCTGATTTAATGATTTGTCTCTATATTTATTTGATTGATCAATATTATTTCTTTGTGTTTTTTCATAATTGTTTGAAGAAAAAAACAGAAAAGTGAAATCTGACTTTTCTTTATCGCATGCACCAAAATGAAAAGCTGTAATTTACACTATTTTCAACTGATCAAACCCATAATAATAATTTGTAACATACTTGTAAGCTTGTGTAGCAGCATTTGCCACAATGTCCCATATTGAAGCTCAGTATTGATTTTTATCCGCTTAAAACCTCTAATCTGCCTCGTGTGTTGACAGAGCGGCGGAGTCATCTTCCCTCGGTCAGAACATAAACGGCCTTCTGCTCATTTGGATCACAAACAGGAGGGCAAAGAACAGTATTCCAGATTTATTGGATGTTACGACAAATATATATCAATACACAGCTGCCATGACAGGTGCAGTTTCTCAGTGAGTTCCGTGATTAATAAACCATGTCTCAAGTTGTAACGGTAAGACATAAATATATCTTAAAAGTATTAACAGCTATAAATAATACCATCATTATTCTCTTGATATACTTTTTAGCAGTCTGTTGGAGTAAAAATAAATACAAGTTCATTACATTCTGTTAACATTCATAACCTGACCCCCAGGCCATAAGTGTGGCTGACTATTTGCACTGATTCTCTCATCTCTTTGCTGAGGTTAAGTAAATCTTAGAAGTTAGTGCACTTGTGGTTTTGCTTGTGACGAAGCCTTCACTGCCGACCAGTAAAGGTAGCATTGCCTTTCTCAAATAATAAGATACGTTGGTACCCAGTGCTATGCAGCCGTGTCATCGTGACTACAGCTTGATGCGAAGGCCTCCTCACGGGGAATGGAATGTCCCCATTATACTCCAAATAAAACTGAGTTTTCCAAGAGGTGAAAAACAGCTGGCAACAATCACAGAATAAATATAAACTACGAAAACTGAGTGTACAGAAGAAACAACATCAGTGCAGTTAACATATACAGTACATAGAATGTAAACGCAATATGCAGAGGCGACAAAGAGACGATAGACGGCGGGTGAGCGCACAGGCTGAAGGGGGGAAGTTAGGTTTCTGAGAATTCAGTCATGGAGGAAGGAGGACAGAAGGAAAGTGACACCCATACGTGAATATCTGAAAGAACCATCTAGCTTACACACTAAACCTTTTGAGATATCCCGATGTTTCATTGGACTGTGAAGGGGCAAAGGAGGCAGACAACCACACGGTGTAGGGGGTGGCTTCAGAGCGCATCGGAGTATTCAGAGGCTGAGCTCCTTCTGGACGCCCCACAGGGTCTCAGCGCTGTTCACCAGCTGCTTCTCTTCGTCGGGCTTCAGTGTCATGTGAATCACATCCGTCAGGCCGCTGTTGCCCAGGACACACGGGATGCTCAGGAAGACCTCGTCCTTCACGCCGTGCATGCCCTGTCAGAGGAATGGAGCGCGTCAGGGTTTACGGGCCATTTTATATCATAAATGAAGAACGTGCAGTAATGTTTGTAGAAACCAACTAATACGATTATTCCAACAGCTTAATGTGTGGCTTGCTCCAAATCTTCTTACCTGGACCAGTGTGGACACAGGGTGCACTTTGTGCATGTTCTTGAGGATGCTTTCCACCAGGTCAGCCACGGACATACCAATGGCCCAGGAGGTGTAGCCCTTCAGCCTGATAACCTCGTAGGCCCTGCAGTGCACACACAGAGGCAAATACATTCAAAGTGAGACTATTTTGGATTATGTTTACTTCCACTTGGCCATCTTCCTCTGACATCCATCATCCATCTTCAAGTTGTTGTCCTGCTGATATTTTAGCTGTTTTTCCCCAGGAGAGAGGTGTCCAATTGATTGATGCGTGCATGTTTGTTTGCTTTTTGGGGGGAAGTATATATATATATTATTCTTATATTGTTATGAGCTTGATGTATGTGTGTATGCAGAGGATTAAGAATATATCTGGTCCATGTGAATTAGCCGATCATGATGTGCAACATAAACTCAAACCCGCTCCTTAGTCTGGATTGGTACAGTTTTGTAAGTATGCTTTCAACATAATGTGAATGGGCTCTGATGTATGTTTCATACACTTCAAAATGTCACCATGTTAAATAAGGCCTCTGCTCTGTTGGTCATGCAGATGGTGATTGTCTTTGTTCTCTGTTGAGACCATTGTGTACGTTCACCCTTCGTCTCTCTTATATCTTTTATTTTGGACTTGAAACATCTGCAAACATCTTTGATAAATCATCTAATGTGTTGTGGTTGACCTCTTGCTACTGCAAGATCAACAACAACCAAGTGAGGTTGTCGGACCGTGAAATAATGGCACAATATCAAAGCCTGCAGGCCAAACTGTCCCTTCCGAAGATATACCACAGCTTGATATTACATTTTTTTTAATAAAAAATGTTATTAAAAATGCTGATTAGGTAGAATGGAGACAGTAATTTGTTTCGGGTGAACCCGTCTTTGATAAGCATATAATATTACCTGCTATTTTATTAATACTGCCCTGAAAGCAAAAAGTGAGGCCACGAGCACAACTGAACAGTGTTGCGTTACAGAGCTCAGCCATTGTGTTGGTCCTGTGGAGCCGGCGCAGTGCGCTGAGGAGTGAACGCTGTGAACCTGCCTCTGCTTGCCATTTGGCCCGCAGCCCCGGTAAAATTCCTCGCCACGCATAGCCAGCTCCAACGGATTCAATTGTGCCTTTGGCATTCGATGTCGCCTTTGTGTTAATAGGCAACCTTGACTGAAAGCCACCAAACCCTCGAGGTCTGTTTCAACATTGTATGCATGGCTCCCATCTCAGCGCTGGACAGATCGCCCTCGGGCACGTGGCCGATTGCTTTGCAGATTAGAATGATGAGTGTGGGAGGCAAAAAAAACGTGGTTTGCAAGGTAGTTCAGGGAGGGCTTTGAACTCATAGGCAGTTCACTGGAAACATTAGTTCTACTCACCCATCAACCACCAATTTATGCACAGCCTTCCAGTTCTCACTGTCGTCCTCGGCCCCCATCTGTGGGTTGAGGCCCTGCAGAGAAACTCCGGCAACATTCACACCGCTCCACACGGGCACTAAGAGAGACCGACACACAATAGAGAAATATTAGTCCATCCTGTCCACCATTTCTTTTTGACACCAAGCCAACCATGTCAACATCAAACACGCAGTTGATGTCGCTGTATTTAAAGATGTGCAGCAGACCAACACCAGTGGAAGGGCCGGCAGAGATTTTAATTTTAGTCCGGGCTGCATACCACTGGAGTCTCCATGCTCTCCGATGATCCAGCCGTGGCAGCTGGAAGGGTGGATGTTGAGCTTCTCTCCCATGAGGTGGCGGAACCGGGCGGAGTCCAGGTTGGTGCCAGAGCCAATGACGCGGTGACGGGGGAAACCACTCAGCTTCCAGGCCACGTAGGTCAGGATGTCCACTGTCAGGTTCAGGGGGACAACATGTGACGATCATCTTCATCTGCGCCATTTGAAGCCACACCTTCTCTCGCATTCCTCTCCTCCCTCACCCATTCACACTACAGTCAGTCTGACCTGGGTTGGACACCACCAGGATGATGCAGTTGGGGCTGTACTTGACGATGTTTGGGATGATGAACTTGAAGATGTTGACGTTGCGCTGCACCAGGTTAAGGCGGCTCTCGCCCTCCAGCTGGCGGGCACCGGCTGTCACCACCACCACTTTGGAGTTGACTGTCACACTGTAGTCTGACACATTGACAAAAGGAGAGACGTTCTGACATACCATAGTGAAAACAAGTTCTTCAAGAGTCAAAGGTTGCAGGTATTTCTGTAAATTCTCACCTTTGTCTGCTACAATCTTGTGTGTCTTGAGAAAGAGGGATCCGTGCTGCAGGTCCATGACCTCGCCTTTCAACTTGTCCTCCATCACATCAACAAGGGCCAGCTCATCACACAAGTCCTGAACAGATGCATATGATGAGTCCTTCTGACAACTCATTACACACTTTACACCGACAAGCTGGCTGCTTGTCGGTGCTGGTTACCTTCTGCCCCCAATGGATGGGCTTAGATCACCCAGTTGTTGGATTACCTCCCCTCCCCCCTTCCTACTCGTTGCAAGTCATGTCTAAAATGTATGTGCTTATGTGCTAAGGTGTTTTTTTCCTGCTCCCACACTGTACCCCTCTCGGGGCATAGTCGGGGGGTTGGTGTTTTTTCTCGCCTTCTTCCCTCATGTTATGCTGTAATCTTTCATCCACCCTTTCTTGTAATTTCGATGCTTTTGTACCTGTACTCTGGCAAACGACAAATAAATATATCAATCAATCAATCAATCAATCAACACTGTGCCTCATATATCACAAACAACGACAGCGAGGTTATTCAAGGAGCCTGAACTCTTGTATTTCTAGGTTTATAACATGGTTATAAAAGTGAGGGGAAACACTCTTCACCTCTGCCCCGACTGTTCAGCAGCATTGTTAGTTGTAAGACATGTGACCTGGTTTCTCTTTGCCTCTGTTGTTCCTCAGCTGGCAGTTAAGTTGTTCTAAGTTTGAGCTTTTCAAGGGTGAAGCACTTCATAATAACTCCTGTAATACCTGTCATTACTCGACACAGCCACACAATTTCCGCAACTCTTCCTCTTTACGTCACACCTTCTTTCTTTCTTTCGGTCTCACCTTGAGCAGTACGCTGATGGCACAGGCCATGCCCACCATGCCGACACCCACCACCGTCACTTTGCTCTTGCTGCCAACAGGCTCCTCCTTCATCACATGGCTGATCAGCTTCTCCTTGGTGGACATCTGCAGAAAGTAAGGGGGTATTTTGGGAAGAGTAGGTAAGCGGGCAAATAGTGTGTAAAAGGCGGAGGAGTGTGGTTGAGAGTGGAATCAGAGAGGCAGTTGAGTAGTGCTCGTAATGTATTGGGACAGTGTGATGCGGTGTTACGAATAGGCCCACACAAGCGCATACGGGTCTACTTCCTCAAAAAGCAATCATAGAGTTCCTTTTCATCTGTCACAAAACTGAAAGTTTTCCCTTCTCATAACTTCAAAAATAACCTTTCCCAACCCTAATTACTCATCACGCATCACTCGTTTCTGACTCATGTTTACTTCCATAAATGGTTTGCGGACATTCCTGCGTTGCAGCGCCACTCTGGGTCTCCATGGCAACCCAAGCCTGGGAAAGTACTGCAGCTCGTATCTGTGCAGCGCAGAGCATCCATGGCTGACGTCACACACTACTTTATGTTTCCTGTTTGGGAAAGCATGTGTGAGAGTGCTCACGCTTTCATAGGTTTGCATCATCGGCATGATTACATTTAGTTCCCTCTGTGGTGTGGAGGCAAGCACCTTTAGAGTACATGACGCGATTATTACACCTCAGCAGGCACGTGCACAGACATTTTGGGGGGCAGGTGCTCAAACCTAAAAAAAAGGGCACCCATTGCCAAAAACAAAATTCTGACAGAGTTGAAGCATAAGCAGCATTACACCAATGATGCTGTCCTCGACCTGCATTTCCTCTGGGCAGGATTAGACAGCTAGCTTACATTTTCTTTATGAATAAAGTTGAATTATTATATGGCAACAACAGTAGGCTACAAGTGTTCTGATTGGATAATGGGCCGTCATGCCAGCCACGTATTACCCTCCTCGCTGGTCTGATATGGATGCGTATTGCCCTCTGACCTCATTTTCAAAATGAGCGATATTGATAGACATCAACAGCCAAGAGGAAATTCAGAAGCAGCGAAAATGTGTTTTTGAAAGTGATGAAGAGGAGAAACTATAGTTTGGAACACTTGTGTTGTTACTTTACTGTAAATTTAAACTATTTTAGCTGAACCGTGTTGTCCGTTTTCTACAAGATTAATCGTTGTCAGACTGGAACAGCCAAAACAAAGAGATAAAACAATGAGGCACAAGGATAGCATGACACCGAGAGCTCGCATTGTTAGAATAGTTTAGCTCCTATTTTCTGGCTGTGAATTCTCGTGACATTTATAAACATACTTTCAAAATGGTCTAAACAGCATTTATACAACACAAAAAAGATTCTCTCTCTCTCTCTCTCACTCAAACATGACGTCAGTAAACAGCTGCAAGGCTTTGAAATCATGGATTTCTGAGTTTGTGTGGGTTTTTTTTAGGAAACGTCCACCAGTTGTGACGTCATGTTTTCAGCAGCGCTAATGTTCTGGTTGATTTATCACAAAACAACGTTAGGGGACAAACACCGTCATGACCTGTGTGTGTGGGTGAGCGTCGCGGAGCACGTCGGGGCAAAATTCTCACAAGAACTCAAATAAATGCCCCGTCGGATATCAAATCACATTTGGGGGGAGTTTATGACAGAGAGAGTAACTTTTATTCTTAAATACTGATGAATGAAAAAAAATTGTCTCCAGCAAAAAGGGCACTTTTCTCATCCAGGGCAAACGGGCTGGTGCTTGAGCACCACTAGGGCTCTATCTGTGCACGTGCCTGCACCTCAGTACACCTTCCTGGAGAAAATGTTGAAGACCTATCCAGAAAGTGTTTGCATACAATGGTTTAATGGTAAGTGGTACAGTCCAACCCAATAACCCTTTATCCAACTATCTCTCCCACTGAGGTGAAAGCTGACAACATACCAGACCCTGACCCTGACGTGAGCCGGGTGTATGCTTCACAAGAGGACCCTTTGCTAGCTCACAGTAAATAATGTACTTATTCAACACCAATTAGTGGCTTAAAGAACTCAATGTTATGTAGTAAGAACGACATATCTGCAGCATTAGTTCTCCCACTAAGATCTGCTTCCCAATGGCCGCCACACACAGGCAGGCCACTTCCTGTGTCATATTTAAGGCTCGGGCTGCTGTGTGGATGGTGGTCGCCAATGTCAAGCAGAGGTCAAGACAAAGAACCCGATGCAACAATAGAGACGGATTCAGACCACCCACATTGTAGGGCCGTTATAACCTGTAGTATCGCGAAAGTCTTTTGGGATGTATCCTATATTTAATTTGAGCAGGCCCAAAAAAATAAATGTCCAGAATATACAATAGATTCTTAAAACCCATTCATGTAACTGCAACAAGTGGACTGGGACATATGCCACTGTCAGGCCATCATCCAGTCGCTTCTGCAGCTGCTGCTTCACACTAGCTATCATTCATTACAATACATCAAATGTAACACATGTATCCGGATGGATAACAGGTCATAAACTGAAGTCATTCATAATAACCAATCAACACTATCGATATCGATATTAACCGGCGACACGGCCCTCCCCGTATCCTCCTGAAATGCGCATCAGGTTGAAGAAGACCCCCTCCCCCTTAAAACTACTTCTATCAATACAAGCAAACGGGGAAAAGCCCCCAAAATAAACGAGTTTCTGGAGAACGCCAGACGCGTCGGTGTCCTCTCGCTCATGTGTTTGAGTATCTTACCGTCAGGCTTCACGTAGGCAGGTGGGAACACGGGTCTGTAGCTGCTCCGGGGCCGCTTGTCCGCAGAAGTGGTTGCTGCAGAGGGGGGAGTCTCCGGTATTTAAAGACAGCCTCCTCCATCCGTGCGACGTGCGCACATATTCATGAGCCGGGCGGGTCGGCGCTCGCGGCGCATGCCGAGTGTCACGTACGAGGCAGGATGCGGGCTGTGCAATCGCTCGCAATATGGGGTGACGGTTTTATTCCCCTCACCCCTATTTTTTTCAGGATGAGTCATTCTCGCTGCGCTTCGTTATGACGTTGCCTAACGTTAGTTCAGCAATGCTGGAAACGATTATCGAGGGAAAAGATGGTATTGGTGGTCAAGAAGCGTGTCTGTCTGCTTCCTGTCTGCCACACAACTTGGCTACAGCGAAGAACCCGGATGTGCTACGACCTCATTTAAAAACACTTGCTCTAGTGTTGCTGCGTCAACGCGGCTGTTGTGAGACGTGATACTCCGTGCGATACGTGCAGCGAGGAGGGCCTGTGAGTCTTAGCTATATGACTCGTGCAGGTCTAATTAGTCAGTTAATTCAATGACGGACACGAACAGGAAATGGTCCTTGAAGTGGAAAAATACCGGTAAAGTCTTTGAGGGTAGCCGGGTTTATTACGTCATCATTCTACAATATCTGTAACACTTTAGCGCCCCCTGTTGACTATTAAATATACTACAAGAGAGAGATCCGGGATCAGTTATAACATAGCATTTCCATTTTCATTGTTCTAGTCGACTATTTGGACTAAAGGTCTGTGCAGACGGTCCAGTTCTAGATATGTTGTATTACTCGGAGAGATACACAATTATCTCTCCGAGTAATTCACAATTTGGGAAAAAAAACATGACTTTGGCAGATGGTATCATTCACTGAGTGTGACAAATCACCCACATGGACAAATGATGATGCACCCCAAAAAAAAGATGACGCAAATCTATAGCAGTTTAATCAGCTCAACAGAAAACCATTGCCCATGTTGCCAACTATTTTATAAACATACAATAACCTGTTTTGATAATTACATGTTGTAGTGAAACACTGGTTTTGTGTTAACTCCTAATGAGTTTGGTTCTAAGTTATTTTAGACATGTCAGATAATTAGTAAGGTCAGATTGCACCCATAATTGTGAGTCATGATTGATTTATACAGTTCATTGACAGAACTATATGTCCTATAACATCAATGTTATAACACATTTACTCTGATCGAGATCATTTATGACTAACACATAGACTAAGTAATCTGATGCACAACAATGACAAAGATGTCGGTTTATGATTTGATGATGTTATGAGTCCTGAGCCACCGCCCTCTCTGCTCTAATGTTGTATGATGAGTTCACATGCTGCTGTGTAATCTCCTTTCACTCAAAACTGAGAGGTGTTTCAGCAATCTCCTGGCTTCACTTTAGACAAATAATCTAATCAGCTGTCAGGCGAGGTTGACATTTCAGTGGGGTGGGTATCCTTACATTTTTTTTAATAATAGTGCAAACTGACATTACATAAACACCGACAGAGGTAAATAAATTTGAATACTAAATCAGAGAAAACATTAAACATTACAAGAAACAAACCAAAAATAGATATAATCTTCCTTGGGGTCTGGGCGGTCCGAAGCAGATAAACCCAACCGAGTGACTGGAAGGCCAACCCCAGCTGATCTCTCATTGGACCCTCTCGGCAACAACAAGTGGACCGCTGCTGGTGCTGCGTGGTGGGCGGTCAGAAACCCATCCACCAGGGTTCTACCAGCATAACAACAGGGTTCACCTGTGGTGGCCTGACACACAAAAACAATACAGTAAAAATCTGATCACACCTTCTCGGCCTTCCTGAACTTCTGCAAGTCTTCACTAGATCAATATAACAACATTTTAAGAGAGTAAGCTAGTTTGAAATGTATCTTCAGTCTATCCGTCCTGCTGCCATCAGCGTAAAGGTACAGAACTGTAAAGGCACACACAAACAGACTGAGGAACAGCTTCTTCCCCAGAGATGTAGCCTCCACGCCCCTCTCCCCCTCCCCACACACTGGAGCTGCAACTCAAACATACCCCCCCCCCCCCTCCATATCAAGCAAGCTGATACAATTTAACTTACTGAGACACTTGACACAACTGCACTATGAAAATAAACATCTTATTTTTATCTGTACATCTTTATCCTTGTGTATTTTTATCTTGGACTTGTCTATCTCTGTTGGCTGTGGGCCATCAGATAAAATTTCATTGTATAACAATGACAATAAATACCTCTTTATCTTTATCTTATCTGTTCATTTATATCTAGCAATCTTATGCTTGTCATGTGTGGTCACGGTTGTCGCAGCAAGAGAGGACCCAAACGCCGACATTACTCCACAAACTATTTAATTACAAAAATCACAGACCAGACCAGACAGGAGCGAAAAAAACGACCAAACAACAGAAACAAGCCACACTGGAATGAGGACAAACAGGGTTACACAGGCAAGGTGAGAGGATGACAACGGGGGTGAGACAGTGGACACAAATAAATAAGCGGGACCAGCAATCACACAGAAGGAAACAATCAGGGCCAGGGCAGACAATCACAGGGAGACAGACGACACAAGAACTTCCAAACGACACAAAACTAGACACAAACTCCAGATCATGACAATGCTGCTCCCACTGGACACATGCCCCCCCACCCACTCACAGCATACAGGCAGGGCCTTGAGTATTTGTAACACAATTTTTCTTATTTTCCTCTTGACACGACTTTACACAGATTCGAAATGTCGAAGTGTAAACGTTCAGGTTTATTCAATGGATATAACAAAAAAAAATGCATTTAGCGTTTAGGAATTACAACCATTTTTCCATAGTTCCCAACAATTTTCATAGGCTCAATTTAATTGGACAGTTGTCTAAAAATGGATTGATGGCCAGTAGTGGACTGTTCCCTCGTTACATCTTGACAAATTAATTACATAGAAAGGTCGGCAGATAATTAAAAGTGTAAGGTAACTTGTGGCATGAGGACCAACGAGCGGTCAATGCAAGTGAAGTAGCTGACCAACGACACCAACCTCAGACACTTCAACCACATATCCATTGCTTTATTTTAAATCCATTGCAGTCGTGTAAATAGGCAAAATTAGAATAATTGTGTCACTGTCCAAATACTTATGGCCCTGAATGTATATCCAATGCACTTTGTTGCCTTATAGTGGTGTGTAAAGTGCTCTTTAATATCTCTTCCTCTGCCACACCTGCTTATGCATTGCTTAGAAGCTGCTCATCTATAACTGCTGCAGGTACTGGATAACACTGCTGCTGTTCATATATGGATTCATCGGCTTCCCTTCTTCCACGGCGTCCACCTGTGGGCTCAAAGTCAACAGAAAGTTATTATTTCCACTCCCCATTCTTGTGCAGAGCTTGGTGTATCCTTTATGAAGGATGACACCCAGAGGCCAAATATCAATGTACACATTCTGTAATTCATAAATGAATCCATTGCAAGTGATTTGTCCGACTGATCTGTGTCACTCAGTGGTTTCTGTGTGTTTTGTAAAACTGATCAATGACATTACTAAAGAAGACTTCAGATCATAATTAAAGTTGTAGTGCATTTCAGTGCCTATGGCCATGGACAAAGAAAGGCCTGAGCAATCAAAATAAAAGAGCTTGAGTTTTGCAAGAAGAAAGCAACACAATACAATGCTGCCTATGGAAGCTTCAACAACATGATATGGAATTAGTGGACATACTGTACACCCTAGTCGTGCTCCTATGTGTGTGTGTGTCTGTGTGTGTGTGTGTGCGTGTGTGTGTGTTTACAAGTTTTAACACAGTGCTCATCCAATCCAGCCTCTTATCATTTTGAATTATAAACCACTGGCGCAATACAAGCAGTTCACCAACCGGAGGCGCTATCATAAAGGCAGTCGAACAACCTCCAGGCTCTGGTTCACTCTGACAACATCACCACATGGACTTTAAAGTGTTGTTCAGAGAAGACATTCAGCATCCACAGTGAAAACAACACACACTCTCATTGCCCAAAAGACACCATTTGAGGTTGACGGTGTGCTGCTGAATCGATGCTCACTTAACAATTGATAGTACTGCATTAAATTAAAGGTGTCGACATAACTTAGATCCCCAGAGCACTTCTCCTTAAATGGCAGTCCCTCTTCAGTTAAAACAACATCCACCACATGTTACCTGACTGCAGTGTTTCAAGAGACACTGCCAGAGACCGGCGAAGTTCCATTCTATGTGTGTGAAATCATACTTCATCTCCCGTAGTTTAATCTCCTCAGTTTGCCTTCAGCGATGTACTCAAAACTTTCCCCAGACTCAAAGCAACTTCTTGCACTCGCTGCTGAATTACTTGTGTTTTTCTCCGTCTTCCACCACTCCTTTCAACGGTCTCTGGAGCGTGTGCCAATTCAATCACACCGAACCCCCCCAGTGAAATAAAGACACATTAGTTTGTCATGTTAGCTTTCTCTCACACCACCGGGGCAGTTGCCAACACGCTGTTATTGCGCAGGGCATTGGGACCGAGGAGTATCTGCTGAGGGTGATATCCTACCTGTCTCAGTGTGCCACGTAATGGAGAAGAATCTAATCACCTCGCCACAGCCTCCTCCTCCCGCCTCTGTTTGGAAATATAACTGAGGCCAGAGAACAAGGCCACATTAATCATAAAAAGGATTTGCCAGGGAGCAAGATCCCTCTCACAACTCTGTCAGAACAACATCCTGCAAACTGACGTTACCTCACTTTGCCTCAGACAGACACATCCTGAATCAAAAGCATTTAAACCCACAACGCCATCAGATTTGTTCTTTTTCTGTATTAATTTGTCTTTCCTTGACTTTCAGCATGAATCAAATATTGTTCTTCCTCTTTCATCCGACAGTCACTTTTGACCTTCCTTTCCTCTCTGTCATATCTATCTCCCCTTCCTTCGCTGCTCCCAGCCCTCACCCTCCTTGCACTTCCTGGCTTCCAGCTTCGCTCCATGCACACCTTCTGTCTACGATTGATAACATCCCCGATGGAGCTCCTTTATTAGCCACCCACAGGCAAATTAACCACAGCAATAATACACCAATCAACAGCAATTATGCTGCAATAAACCCAGGGAGAGCTCTGCTGGGTGCTGGAAAGGATGGGGCAGTTGTAGAGTGATTGGAGGTGTTTTAGAATCAAAGGCTGCGTGTCTGTGCATACATTTACGTGTTCTACAAGTACATTCAATTGAGCATACTCTTCTTTTTTTTGTGCCTGCAGTCTTAATCCCTTCATAGGGCATGCTATTTTAATCAGATGTGAAATCAGTCCTAGTCCCCAGGTCCATATCAAGTGCTAATTGAAGTCATGATCAGGCAGGTTTTATTCTCAGCTGTAGTATCAGAGTCATTATTGAAAGTAGAAGCATAAATGCAGTATCCAGCAGAATGAATCGAGGTCCTGAATCAATGTGGGGCTGTCATTACTCTATGAGTGCAATATTATGATTAAAAGCATCCCATTTCACATCATTAGAGCATATTGAAACACTTCAGTTACAATGTTGGCACTAGTTAGCTTTTGGACTTTGCTGCCTAAACAGCAGCCTGGCGTTGTTCTCCAGCAGCTAAATGATGATGAAAACGAGTGGAAGCATAGTTATGAGTTTTCTGCCTGCAGGCATTCCCGCACCAGCCAAGTCTGATTTCAAGAACAGCTGCTGATTTAACCCCCCCCCCTCGGATTTTTTATTTTATTGCACTCACAAACATGCATTCAGACAAGTGCAAGTATACACCCGCATGTTCACAAGCATGCGTACATGCTTGCATGCGTACATGCTTGCATGCACATAGAACAACACAAGCAAGGGCTCCTTTGTAAAGGCAGACCAATGACCCTGAACTCCTGTGTAGCTGGGAAGGCCAATCTTTATATTGCAGATCTGCTTTATACCAGTGAATTTGACAAATTATGTTTGCAGATGCATCAGATTAGTAACCCCTAACTGGCTTCAGAAACAATAATCCGACTCTCATATCAAAGTGGACCTCTAATTCTACTGCTTATTTAATTTGTCTCTTTTAAGACTCTAGCTCAGCTCAGCAGATTGTGATTCATTCTTGCAATTCCAATGTCAAAAGGCTGCGCTGTAATTCTAGAAATCGGCGCAGAGAAACACCTCGACACTCAGTGGGTGGAGGACCTTCATTTCAACTTTGTTTCACAGAACATGTATGTCACCTCCAACCTGGAGGTGCCTCAGCCGACCTCCACAACTTAATCCTGGAACAGAAAAAGAAGAAAACATTTCTACCATTTCTTCGAGCATGAAATTAAATACATTTCCTCTGGCTGTCCCAGCTCTAATTATTTCAGAGGATTTATGACAGTGTCATTGTTATTTGTTTAAAGGCAGTGAACACATTGTATTGTAGACTGTAGCAGGTAGCCTCACATTCTTTTACATGTCACTGCAGAAGCCTTGCGGAGCTTCTGTCTCCCAGTCCAGTGACTTTAACACCTGTGATTGATATGGGAGGGGAGATGTGTGTGTGAAGGCATGGTCTACCCAATGTGTGTGCGTGTGTGTGTGTGTGCACATGTGCACATGGATGCGTGTGTGTTTGCGTGCATGAAGGGGGAAGGTTAATTGAAGTTGTTAGAGTGAAAATGATTCCCTCAGGGGGGGACATAGCAGGTGGAGGCGGTGGGTGGGCTCAGCAGAGAAGAATGCAATGGAAGGGGTGAAGCAAAGGGGGGCGGGTGGGGGTCAAAGGGATTGCTCTTCACACCCAGCGCTCAGAAGCAGTGATACATGAGGATGGAGATGAAATGATTCACCTAAAGGTCAGGTGTGTCTGTCCTTCCCTACTTCTGACCCATCCCTGTTTTCCCCTTGGTTTCCCCTGCTTAACATCTAAAGGTGGACAAATAAAAATAAAAAAAGTTAAATGTGTCTGATAGAGTTACACCATAAGCTGTGCTAAAGCAATCTGTGTGCTCCTCCCCTCTTCTCGCACATCCCTCCATCTCTCGTTCTGTCCGCCTGTCCCCTCCTGTGGCCTTTCCCCTCTCCTCCCATACTGGCCTTCATTTCACAGATGACAGGTTGGCTGACTGTAATCCAACAGATGCTGGGGCGGGGAGGCCTGACCAACTGTTTTAACTCCAATCAGCTTTTATTGCTCTCCGGAGGAACCCCACACAACCCCATGCCAGCCTGACATTTCAGAGAGGACAAGGAGAAGGAGAGATAAAATACACACATATATGTGTATATGCTTCCGAGTGTGTGTGTGTGTGTTGATTAAGGCAGGGGGTTAATGGGAAAAAAGGGGTGACAGCTATTACCCCCTGTGCCTGGTGTGGGACCAAACCGCTGGCGTCAATTAAGTTAGACGCGTGTGATCGTGTCCATGTGTGTGTGTGTGTGTGTGGGACGGAAAGAGTCCGGCGTCAGCAGGGATGGAGATGTTGCTGGTAATGCATCTGCCACTGTCACTCGTCCCCGACAGCCTGAGCCACCCCTGCATCGCCCACGTCTGTCGCCTCCTGCCCATTCTTCATCCATCTCCCGCTCTTCAGCCCACCTCCATTCTCCCTCCATGCCTCCCTCTGAGACAAAAGCCACTGCGAGTTACCACAGTATGACTTTGAAGCTCTTGTTCAAATGACGAGATGCTCTTGTGATGTTCGTGTTGTCTTCAGTCTAACGTGCTGTGCCTTTAAAGTCTTCCTAAATGTTGCTTTACAAATGTTTTGTGTCAAAAATGTTGCAGTACCTGTTTACCAATTTTTTTTGAAATTGTTAACTAAACTTGAGAATCTTCGCCTAATTTCCTGAACACTATGGAATCAATTGTATGCGACCATCATTCTCCCGTGACAGCGATAAAGCAGTTACAACGCCTGGGTGTTGGAAGATGTCATTAAAGTTAATTTAGTTCAGACCTGTGCTTTTATTGACCCTCTGGTCATGTGTACCTCTTCCATTGTGAACTGTAAATGGGATACATGGACATATCCAAAGGTTTCAGTTCAACAGCAGAATAGCAGACTTCCAGAAGTCATCAGTCATTTGATGAAAGGGTATCTCAGTTTATCTGACGATTAATGGTTTTAGTGCTCGCTGTAGAGCCGTGGGCCACTTGAACTCTGCAGGCAATTAAAGCCGGTGCAGACCCTAGAAACATACCGCTGCTAACACAAAGAGGTGATTGGACCTTGGCCATGACGGTATTGTTCAAAAGGGACATTGATCTCACACAAGAGCACTTTCAACACATACATGCAGACATATGCAGACATGTGCATGATAATTTTTCCATGTAAGACACTGTTCACCTCATGCTGACACAGGACATTGCACTAATTGTCTGTCTAGCTTACACTCACTGCAAAATCCAAAATAATATGTATCACACAATATTCTTTAAAAGGATGAATGTTGTATTTTATTTTCCAAATATTTTCACAATGCAAGAGAACATGCACAGAGCACACAACATTAAACATTACAGAAAATGACATAACAAGTTAGGAAAAAGAAGAAAAAAATACACAAGAAAATTAATTAAATAAATAAAGTAAATCAATTTAAAAAAAAGTTGGTGCATAGGATGACACATCACAGAGAGATACCGCAATGACACAGTGCATAATGTAATTCAGAGCTCAATGACCCCAGAGCGGAGCATATGTTGCAGTGTGGGACAGAAAAGTTGCACAATCAGCCTCTCCTCTTTGGAAAATATTTTTCTTCATTATCCTTTTAGCAATTACAAGACAGGTTTAATGTCCCCAAGGAACATTTATTTTAATATCTTCAAATGAGCCGTCTAATATCTCCTGACGTAACTGCTATGCCAATTAGCCGCTCTCATAGCGATGTGAGGAGAAAAATGGTTCTATACACTGTTCGGTTTCTGACGTGTGAGCTCACACATATATCTCGGGAAGCGGTGGAGAAACCCGACTTCATGCATTACAACGTATACCAGATACATGATGTGCCATATGTTTTTCTTTCAAGTAAGTATATCAGATCATGTAGCTTGCACAAATACATGATGTTCTAAATGCTGGAGTGAATGACATTGCCAGAAGCTGATTTTAAATTGGCTAGAGAAGAAAGGGTGCTTTTGTGTGTGTGTGTGTGAGTCATTTTCAAGGGTACGCAGCCGGTTTCTGACAGGGAAAGGTCACCTGTGTAGTCAGCCCCACAAGCAACTTGCTCTTAATAGACTAAATGGCTGTTGGCAAATAGTCTTTTAAAAATTGCTTTTTTGTTGTCAGGTCAGACAGTTTGTAAGTTAGGGGATTAACTTGGGCTCAACTGGTAAAAGTGTGAACTAATAATTACTTTTTAGTTAATCACAATAATAAATTAATACACTTCATAGTCGTAAAGTTAAAACTACAGCAAATGCACATAGCGGAATGCAAAATGCAGGACACTAAATCTTGAATAAGAACTAAGTCTTGAATAAGAAATACACATCTGGTGACTGATGATGTTTAGTGTTTAAAATACACAGTAAGTACCTTAAAATATACTCCTATTCTTTTTCAAGGTAGCTGACAAGATGGAGTGATCACAGAGGAGGGACTGTTATATTCTCGTACTCTGACTATGTTGTGTTTCTTTAAAGTCAAACTGATAATGAGCCGGAAAGACAACAGGGATAGTGCATGCTGAATCAGTGATTAGTGAATTTATTACAGCTAAATGTAGTTGTTTTAGTCCTTCACCCCATGCTGCCATTAAATGTGCCTGTGATTAGTGAGGCACATGCAGCCAACCTAATTATCCAATGCCACAGCCAAACCCTTCGCATGATTACAACAGTTTGCTTCTTATACTGCAATTATGTTCTTTGCAATGGCAAGAAGCTATAATTAAAAAGGAAATGCTGGCTTTTTATGTGTGTCTGTGTGTTTTTGTGTGTGTAAATATTCAAGTCTCTACAGCATGTGAACATATGTGAATGAAAACTAACAAATATGCCCTTGCTGTGTTTTTTCAAAGCTAACCACATTAGTTGCAGCTCCTCTGTCCACCTATTTCGTTTTTAAAGCCTAATTATAAAAAAAGTTGTTCGGGCTTGTGGGAGTGATTATTTGCTGTGCGGAACAGGGATGCAATTCTTTGTCCCTACAGTACAGAGAAATCCACCTTTGCAGCACATTTAGCTGCTAACAGTGCTGATCAGGGCTGCAGCACCACGGGGAAGGAGCGAAGGTAAAGTGGGTCAAATGAATGTGGTTGTGATTTCATGATGTCAGTAGAGAGAGGTGAGATTGCGAGACAGTGTGAGACGTGAGCAAATCCAAGACGCCGTCTTCTCAGCCAATATCTTGCCTGACAAAAATGAGGATGACATTGTGTATTGTCATAAGGGTAGAGGAACAATCAGTGTTTCGATATTCTATTTTCAGTGAATGATTGTGGATGTCCCTGTGGGGGAGGCTGGGGATTTTCGGGAATGGGGATGTAGTGAAAGAAGGTGCATTTTTCTTCCCAACAGGGGGCAGTGGAGCTGCAGCTTGGTGCCCCGTATCCTTGTGCTTGTGAGCGAGAGAGTTCTCCCTCTGGTGAGTATTCCCTTCACAGCCTCACTCATGGCATGTCAGTGTACAACCAGTATACTGTAGTGACATTTGAAATGAACGCCAGCTGACCATTGTTCAAGGTACATGAACGTGCTGGCTGGTGGAGCATATGCATGTGTGTGTGCCCGTGAGTTGGTGCGTGATCACACTCATTTGCATAGAGAAGTGGCAAGGGCTCAAGTGTGCCACACTCCAAAGTCCTCAAGCAGACTCGGAGATGTGCCCTCTAGGGTCCAGATAATTATGAGATTTGATCACATGCATGTGACGATAAGACACGCCGCCGCTCTGCACATGGAGCCATCCTCCTCGTGTTATTAACCCAAAGAGCTACATGTTTGTAAAATATATGGATTTAATTATTCCTTCTATTCATGGTGCATCTTCTATTTCATTGAGAATGGCTTTGCAGAAAAACTTTCCTTCTCTCAGACTTACATGCACACGCACCTTTATGGGAGGGATAGAAACGAGAGCCTTGCTGTGGATCTCACAGAGATATATGAGAGGACGTGGAAAGAGTAACCTGTCATATTGTTTCCCTTGTGTGTGCCCTTTTAGAGCTCCACCCAATCCTTTGTGTCTGCATTGAGAGGGGAAGCTGTCTGCATCCTGAGAAACAGGATCACCTGAGCGGAGAGTGAGCAGATACTTTCACTAATTCCTTTCTTTAAATTTGTATGCCCCCTTTTTTTGCTTCACAGATGACTTAAATTATGTCAGGTGGAGGTCTGGTCATCCCACCTGTTTTTCTTTTTTATTCATCTCTCACCCCTCCAGTTTTCTAAATGTTTGCAGATGAACACTAATAGTCTCCTCTCTATGTGGATGACACACGAATTAATCAAGCACACCATGCTGGCTAATCCAGTAATGGCCAACAGCTTCTAGCATGCAGCTAGCTGGCAATAACCAGAAGGGCTGTACAAACTGAGGGTATGTGTTTGTGTGTGCAGCAGTTGTTCCTGCGTGGAAACATTAATATTTGTCAATTTGTGTGTCTCTGCGTGGGGTTGTGTATAGTGTGTGCACTCATTTAGTGTAGCGTAATGTTTTTATTGCCCCCTGTTGAATCGGTCAGACTCTGCTATGAAGCAGCGCCTGTATGGTGGAGGTATTATGCAGTCTGGGCTCCCTCTCACCTCCGAAGGTTATTGGAATCTTGCCACACATCAAATGTGTTCCACTTTTTTGGTAAACCTCCGCCTCTCTATCTCTCCCTCTGTTTTTCTTCTTTCTCTCTCTGGCACACCTTATCTTTCATCACATCTCTCTCTAGCAAACAGCAAACATACAAATGAACTCGATAATAATTGTGAGTGAAGAGGTCTCTCACTGTACACAATATGCCATGATTTCTAGCCCTCCGTTACAGCATTGTTTAATCTGATCAGTTGTTTGAGGAGAGACTATTAGTATGCACATCCCATTGGAGCCTGCCGTTGCAGGCGATTGCTATCTGTTAGATGGGAGATGTGTGTTATCTAACAGGACTCTGTAGTTCTTGCCTTGCTGAACATTTCAAAAACATCCAGAAGACAAGGAGGTGTTTTTAATTTTGTTTATCCAGTTGATTGAATTTTACATCGTGGTGGTTGTTTGGGCCAACACATGTAAATATGCACATAAACACATATCCACATGTGCACACTAACACACATGCTCAAACAGACGACTTCTCATTAATATATTTGCAGGGGAGAGGGAGAAGGGGATGTTGGCTGTGGAGGAGCGGAGAAGGATTGATTGGAAGCAGGGAGGTACGGGCAAGGTGATTAAAAACTCAAGCTACAGATGTTTCTGGATCACTTCAAAGTGGTGCCAGCGCTGGGCATGATGCATTATTGAGAAGGCGCCCACCTGGCACCTGGCTGCTGACATCACATGCCCCGCTCCACCTGGTACCACGCAGTCACGTGGGTGACACTGTGGGTCACACCTCCCACACCAGCCCAGCTCCCAGTGTGGTGAAGGGCGTCAGGGGAAATGGCCCACATGCTCAGCACAGACCTCAAAGGCACTAAACTGGGGCATGTGCAGTTTGCTAACTTAGCTTCATGAATGAAAAGTGAGGAGACAGGGACGTGTTTTTGTGAAGCATTGCAAGGCATTTCCAAGGCTTGTATATTGAATGAGATGTGGCTAGGTGTGACTATTTATTTTCTACCATTTATTTCCTGTAATGTTTATGCAAAATTGTACTGTATGCAGTGGGAAGATCAATGGAAATTAGATGACGCACCCCACTATTGTAATTTCCTATGCAATTGATGATTGAAATGCGATGCTGATAATTTAGTAGAGTCTGTATTTAGAGGAAAGCCTGGGAATCATTCTGGAATGTCTTAGGCTTTGACGTAGCCTACGGGATGGTGTTGATGCAATTCCTTCTGCTTAATGTTTCAGAAGCCCCCTCAACCTTTTATACAGAATATTTAGAGGTCACTTAGTGTGTTTGTGTGTGTGCATGAATATCTTGGTGTGTTTCTCTTGCATGTGTCCCCGGACACCTGTACTCTCTCAGGGTGTGAGGAACAGACAGGGGTCAGAGCCACAGTCACAGGTCTCAGACCAGTGCGGTGTGAATGAATCAGAGGGCCAACACACTCTCCCACTGCTGTACACACACACACACACACACACACACACACACACACACACACACACACACACACACACACACACACACACACACACACACACACACACACACACACACACACACTGTGCAGTTGTATTTGTGTGATGTGTATTTGTGTTTGAGAGACAACATTATAGTGCTCTCTCACACAGAAAAAGAAAGAAGAGGGGATAGAGACAAAGTTCTTTTGGAGAAATGGCATTTGCCTTAATGGCTTATTTGGCTTCAATAGTTTAATTTACTTCAGTCTCCAAGGCTGGATTACCAAATGCAATCCAGGCAACTGCCCCGACTCTCTCCAGGTGCCCCAAAGTATCGCTGCATGCGCATTGCTTTTGTTAATTGCAATTCTTTCAAATTTGTTTGGGACTTTGCCCCACACGATTACAGGCACTTTGTGTCAAAATGTTTATCGGCTGTGTTTTATAATTTCTTTATATATTCACAGCATAGTAGTACTTACATTATGTCGTTAGAAATAACAAGAACTATGATATGTTCGTGTTATTTCACACTGACCTCCAGACACCCACAAGTCCCATCAGCCAGGTATATGGCTCTGCTTCAGAAGTCTGGTCCTGTTACATTTTACCCTATTGAGCGAGGAGCATGGAGAAATTAAAGCTCCACGTAGTCGTTATGGGTAGTTGGAGTAAACAGAGCACATAGTGTCAGGTATTTACACTTTTGAAATGATTAATACTTATATATTCATAGGTTCTAACTTTCAACTTCACATTATCTGTGGAAAACAACAACAACAGCCACAGTTCAAAGAGTAGCCTATGTATATAAAGTGTGTCTTACAACAGGAGGGGATCTTTAATAAAAGGCGTCATCATCTTAACACTGATTCAATTTAAACTGGTGAAAAACAGTAAACAATTTTCAAAAATGAATGTATTATACTAGAATGTGATTATAGTTGTTGAGTTGTGGAGCACTGTTGCAGCAGCTACCGTTGCATTCGGAGGAAAGAATAAATGATGGATTTATCTTTAGCCGTTGTCGGCGTATTTATTTAGCAAGCTTCAGACACATCAGTCTCACGGTCAGAGCTACTTCAACTGAACCAAGTATCATATGGCACATTAGCCTTTATAGCCTGCGCCCTAGCGCCACCCTGTGGTGTAACCATATATACATACCACAGTACAGCATCACATTACATATACATCTGAGTACATATCTCAACACCCCCACTTGAACTCAGGTTGCTATACTTCAAGCAAAAGAAACACACAAAAAAACAGAATGAATGTGAACCTCTGTCATACACATATCACTCTCCAAAAAGAGCACTTGCAAACCTCTTCAGTTTCAACTTACTTACAGGTTTGGTCATCACATCAGCAATCATGTTATCGGTAGAACAATACATCAAAATCACCCTTCCCTCGATCACAGTTGACCTGATAAAGTGGTACTTTATGTCAAAGTGTTTACACCTCTGTCTGTTTACAGGGTTTTTGGCAAGAGCTATTGTCCCCTGATTGTCCTCATGTACAATAGTTTGTGTGTACTTGTAGTTATCTATAGATAGATAGATAGATAGATATATAGATATAAGAAGGGTTGAACTGTTGTAGAGCCTCATAGCAGTCGGCAGAATGTTCTCCTGGACACCAGTTTCTTATGTTGGCCCAGGACACTCACCATCTCTCTGGTGGCCAGGTTCAGCTGCCCTCTCCTCCGTCCCCATAATAATTGCTCCAGGTATAGACATTCCTGTATGGTTGAAGCCAGTGCCATGTATTCTGCCTCGCAGGTGGACAGCGCAACTGTGGGTTGTTTTCTAGTCTTCCACGAGACTAGAGAGCTGTTCTGACTAAGACTGACACAGTATCCTGTGGTACTGCGTCTGTCACTGGTATCAGCCGCCCAGTCAGCATCACTGTAGGCTAGTATTCCTAGCTCCTCACTGTCATTTCTCCTAAAGTTTAACCCTTTCTCTGCAGTGCCTTTGAGATACCTTAGTACGTGCTTCACAGTGACCCACTGCTCCTCTGTAGGCTCTGCAAATTACTGTGATAATCTGCTCACTACAAAACTCAAATCTGGTCTGGTACAAGTAGTGAGGTATATAAGACTACCCACAGCCTCCCTGTACATCCTGACATCTTCCATCTTTACTGCATCATCAGTATACTCTAGCTTCTGCTCACAGGGTGTTTCTCTGGTCCTACAATCTTGCATATTAAAACGCTGTAGTATCTTGTTAGTGTACCTTTCCTGTGACATGTTTACACATCCATCTGATTGACTGAAATCAATACCCAGAAATGTTTTGAGTTTGCCTAAATCTTTCATTTTAAACTTTTCTGCAAGCATTTCTTTCACCTCTTTCAGTCTCTCTTCATTGCTTGCTGCAATGATCAAGTCATCGACCCATATGATTATGATCACCTTTCCTTCTTTTGACTCTTTGGCATAAACACAGTGGTCGGCTGGGTTTTGTGTGAATCCATCCTCAGTAAGGCAATTGTGCAAAACCCTATTCCAATTTCGGCCGGACTGTTTAAGACCGTAAAGGGATTTCTCTAGCTTATAAACTATACCCTCTTTTTCTTCATAACCCTCTGGTGGATTGATGTAGATCTCATAATCTATGGGAGCGTGCAAGTACGCAGTTTTCACGTCCATTTGGTGTAGGAGTAAATTCTCCTGTGCAGCTTTTTGTAGCACCACCCTTACACTCGTCATGTCTGCCGTGGGTGAAAACGTCTCCCATAGTCTATTCCCTTTCTCTGTCTGTAACCCTTGGCCACAAACCTTGCTTTGTATTTGTCTCTCCCATCTGCATCAGTCTTGATGGCGTAAACCCATCTACCCCCCACTGTCTCCTTGCCTATTGGCAGTGATGTCGGGGTAAAGGTCTTGTTTTCGTTTAAGGACTGGATTTCCTCATCCATGGCTTTTGTCCATTGTTTTGAGTTAGCTGACCCCATTGCCTCCCCAAATGTCTGTGGAATGCCACACACCGCTCTACAGCAGTAGTCTACTGTGATATGAAGCGCATCACTGACACCGTTTTCAGTTATGAACTCATCTAAATGACTCGGCTTCCTTCTTTCTCTAGATGGATACCTTTTACTCTCTGGTTCGCCACTTGTCACACTCTGTTGCGTTTGATTATGGTCACTAGACCTCGTTTCTGTACCTGGACTATCACTATTTTCGGTTTTCCTACTCACCCCTGCGTGGTTTCAGTAGTCCTGGGTCTCACAGTGTCATCATAGCTATCGCTTGGATCTGGCTCACCTGTCTGTGTTTGTTTTTCCACAGTTGACTGCCTCACAAACTTTACTAGTCTGTGTTTTTGTACTTTGTTTGTATCTGGATGATACACCAAATACGCTGGGCTGTTCTTGTCGTGACCTACAAAATGCCCTTCTCACATCTGGAATCAAGCTTCCTTTGCTCTGTTTGTATGTGTAACATACAGACCCAAATTTTGCATTTTGGATACATTGGGCTTTTTGTCGGTTAGCAGCTCATAAGGAGTCTGCCCTGTACGTTTGTTAAAACATCTGTTCCGTACCATTGCTGCTGTTTGTACAGCGTAGGGCCATAGCTGCTTGTTTAATGCACTTTCAGCTATCATGCACCTACCCATCTCAAAAGAGTACGCCAACCTCTCTGCTGTTCCTTTCTGGTGTGGGGAATAAGGAGCTGACGTTTCATGTCTGATATTATTTTTCCTCAACACTGCTTGGAAATCACTGCATGTAAACTCTGTTCCGTTGTCGGATCTGATGCACCTCACCTTCCCATAAGCAGATACATCTGCTAGGAACTTTTCCGTAGCCTGTGTTGTGTCACTTTTCTTCTTTAGAAAATAAACAAACACTGCGCTTGAGTAATCATCAGTAAATGATTGCACATATTTGTAACCTTCTCTCGACTCAGTGGATACAGGACCTGCAAGGTCTGTGTGTACCATCTGTAAGGGAGCCTTTGCTCTGGTATCAGGGTCTCTATTTCTGGTTTGGGCAAACTTTCCCTGAATACACACCTCACACTCTTGTTCGGGCCTACCCGTTTTACCTTTGATCTGCATACCTACAACAACATTTTGCAACTTCGCAACATCGTCATAGTTACAATGGCCTAATATTTCATGCCATGTCTGTATGTCGTGACAGGCATTACACTTATCATTAGATTCACATTCAGTATGCAAATAATACAGCTTTCCATACACATGAATGTTAAACCTGGTACCGCCTCTGGTTATCAGGACATCTTTATCTTCTTTGAAGACAACCGTAGCTCCACTCGTGGTAGCTGCCTTCACCGAGAAGATGCTCTGGGGATATGACGGTACAAACAAAGCATCTCTCAGCGTCGCCTTTCGTCGCTGTCCGTTGCTGTCGATGAGGGAAACCTCAGCATTCCCCCTCCGCTGAGCAATTCCGCTGCATCGGGTGCCGTCTGCCAGCTAGACAATGTGCGTTTCTTGCTTGAACGCGCTGTCGAAACTTTTGAAACAGGTTATGTCAGTGATGACATGAGAGGTAGCTCCTGTGTCCACCATCAGACCCTTCTCCTGGATACTGCACGCCGGCTGCCGCTGGGTTCTGGTTCCTCCGTCTCTCACCGTGAGCGCGTAGTCCTCGTCGGCATCTTCTGAGACTTTACTCACACCATCTTGTTTGTCCTTACGCCTACACGTGGCATCTTTGTGTGTGTCGCTTTTGCAAAAACTACACCATGTCTTCTGTCGACACGCTCTCGCTCTGTGGCCTTTGATGCCACACTTGAAACATGACATTTCTGTGTCTTCTTTGTTCCAGTCACGGGCGACCGTTTTGGCGGGACGCCTTCCACTCTTCCCTTGAGTCTTCATCACACTGTCGCTCGACTCAGCTACGTTGAACTTCTCCGTTTCTTCAAAACTTCGTAGTTTAGTCTTGAATTCTGCAAACGTGATGTTATCGTCCGTATCAGCCACATGTATTGCAAATGGCTTAAAACTCTCAGGCAGTCCTTTTAAAACCATAGCCACTAGCAATCCGTCTCCTAACGTTTCACCTGCGTTCCTCAGCGCTGTGATGGCGGTTTCTGCTCTGATGATATAGTCCATTATACTCTCATGGCTTGCCTTCTGAAGCGATGTCAACGTGGTGTACAAGTTGATTATACGGGCTTTCCCTTCCCTGCATAATACTCTCTCAATATTTTCAGAGCTTTTCTTCCATCATCGGGCGCATCCCTCATTACTAACGAGAGGCTTTTGTCGTCCAACAGTAAAATTAGCTCTGCGTATGCGTCAGCATTTTTACCTGCATCTGCTGCTCGCTCTTGTTCTGACGTCGGTTCTCTCAGAATAGTGTCCTTTAGTCCATTCAAATGGAGATATCCCAGCGTTTTGGTTTCCCAAATCTCATACTTGGTTTCGTCTCCGTCGAATGTCGGTCGAGGCAACCTGCTCCTCCCTCGTTGTTCCATCATGCGAGCTTGCTCTTCTTCTTAGCTAGCTGCCCGTTAGCACGCGGTTCGTTGCGACTTTCTAACTGTTAAACTTTTCTTCCGAACGACTCCTGGGCCCATAACCTGTTGAGTTGTGGAGCACTGTTGCAGCAGCTACCGTTGCATTCGGAGGAAAGAATAAATGATGGATTTATCTTTAGCCGTTGTCGGCGTATTTATTTAGCAAGCTTCAGACACATCAGTCTCACGGTCAGAGCTACTTCAACTGAACCAAGTATCATATGGCACATTAGCCTTTATAGCCTGCGCCCTAGCGCCACCCTGTGGTGTAACCATATATACATACCACAGTACAGCATCACATTACATATACATCTGAGTACATATCTCAACAATAGTCCACCCCATATTGCTCTTAAATAATAAGAGGTTAAAGGTTTATTTCGTTTATTTGGCTTTCATCACTACCTGCAACTTTTCTAAAAAAAAAAAGAAGCAAAAAACCCCCCAAATCCTCCAGCAACAACAAACAGGGCGGCAGCGCGGAGCTTCTCCGGCTCTCCTGTTGGCTGGATCCGCTGTCAATCACCGCGCCGGCCCCGCAGCACCTCCCACAGACGCACAGCCGCAGCGCAGTTCAACCGACAATGATTTGCAAGGCACTTGCGGCTTGTCTGCAGCGATAGGAGAAAAGAGGAGAGAAAGAGAGACCCTCACCTCCTCAAACAGCGAGTGAGGTAGAGGAGAAGAGAGCAGAAGGCGCCAGAGAGAGGAAGAGAGGAAGAGAAGGAGGCTGTGGAGTAAAAGGAAAGACAACAGCGGCTTGGACCTCAAGCAAGGAGTGTTTAATTGTCCCCGCTTTATTGTAAAGTGTCCAGTTTCCACCACAAATTCGACATGACATCGTCCAGCAAAGACAACAGCGGCGCGCAGCATGCCAATTACGTGGGACCTTACCGTTTGGAGAAGACGCTCGGGAAGGGACAGACAGGTTAGTTGGGACAGCTCGCGCACTGCAACCCCTTTAATTGCACCATGTATCTTCAGAGGTGCTCCGCGGCGAGTTGACATTTGGCCGTGTGTGTGTGTGTGTGTGTGTGTGTGTGTGTGTGTGAGAGTGTGTGTCTGCAGGTGATACATAACTAACCGCTTAGTTACAAACACCTGCCAAGCTTTAGTGTTTTTTTTGTTTTATGTCTCCGGCGAGCTGACCTAATCATTGTTCACACAGTGGTACGAGGGGTTGTGGATTCAGGGGACGTTGCTTTACATTGGTTTGGTGTGTGTGTGTGTGTGCGTGTGTGTGCATCGAGGAGCAAGAGCAACGTGGACCACGTCTAATCCCCAAAAACATGACAGTGATGGGCTATGAAAATGAACTTGTGTCCCTGGTTAGAGAGAGGGAGATATAGTGTGTGTGTGGGTGTGTGTGTGTCCTGTGATTGGAGCACAACGCTGTTAATCCCGATTTGCCTGATACATTGATCTATTCTTAGTCTGCAGGCAGGGAGGAAAGCAGGCAGGCGTTTCTCCCATAGGCTCACACTGCAATACGTGGGCTTCCTCCGATATGGAGTAGTGGAGTCCAACCTTGACAGCTTACAATATGGGCCGCTCGCAGAGCTGGAATAGAGCTACTCTGTTCCACATTCAGTCACCCCAGGGGATGTAACTGAGCTTCCTTAATAAGGAGCCCATGCTTTATCTCAGCAGAGACAGCTATGACAGTGCAGTTTGTCAAAGTTGCATATAGCGCATGCATGGCGAAAGAGAAGATTCATTCTCTTTAATATTTCATGCTATTGGTGACTGCATGCTGGTTTTGCTTGTGTGTGTGTGTGTGTGTGTGTTTTATTCTTCTTCTCATACAGCAGTTCAACCTCGTTCTCAGCTGGAGTACAGTGCAAATCCTCCTGCAGTCAACTCCATGCAGCCAGTGGAGCCATGTGAGAGGAGAGGCAGGAGCAGTTAGGTAGGCAGAGATGGCAAGGGTGATGCAGAATGCTCCATAAGCTCACTACCCTTAGAGAGAGAGGGAGAGGGAGAGACAGACCGACTTTTCCCTCTTCTACCCTCTCCGCTGAGAGATTTTCCTCCCATCTGTTGTCTAAAACGTCTACGATAGGCGTCGCTTCCCCTACCCGGTCCAGCTGGTCATGCTGAGTAACCGTGTGTGCGTGTGCGTGTAATGTGTGTTCTCTCAAACAGTATGCTTTCCCCAAATATTCTCCTCTGTCACTTCATTCACCTGGCGAGTCCCCAGCGTTCATTAATGGAGTTTGTCTCTTTGCCATCCCCTGGTGTCAGAGTGAGAGTGTTTGTGTGTGTGTGTGCGCCTTCATCATAACTTCATCACTCTCTTTGACCGTTGGTCCAGGACATTTTAGTCACGCTATGCAAATCCCCAAACATGTTGCATCCCGACTCGGTGCAGCTCCACTGTGCAGCGGGGGTATGACTGAGGTGTGATGTTGCAGGCCACGTACCAGTTAGTTCTTTCCTAACATTTGCCGTGTCAGAACACACTTGCTTTCCTTTCTCCTCCTCCTCCTATTGATCATTTGTGTTTACAGGAGCGTCTCTCATTCACTGCAAGACTCGGCTCTGGTTCAGATAGCTCTCAAGAGTGTCTAATGGCTGTTTATGGTGGTATTGAGCTGGCACTGTGGGCTGACAGACGTGTAATGATATGGTTTCTCTGAGATCATCCACGGAGTGTTGAGGCAGCTTGGGATGCCTTTTTCCTGCTAGTCCCGTATGTCAAAACCTTGGAAGCATGGTAAGCTATAGGTCAGTGTGGATTATGACTTGTGTCAAGCAGCTTGGCCCTCTCGTGGCTTCTGAATTGGCGAATTTCAACGATGTTTCACTAAGAGGGACATTTCGAATGAGAAGATGTTCCTTCTGAATGCTCTGTGTCTGGTTTCTCTATTATGTTTTAAATGTGCAGCAATGACGAGGTCCGGCATTATTCGTGTGTTCGGAAAAAATCACATGGTTACTGCCATCTGTGTAGTTAGTCTACACCAAACCTATTAAGATTAACAACATTATATGCCATTCACTCATCAACCATTCGTTAATCTGTCAGATCAACTGTGATATCCAATGAGCGGGGCTCCTTCATGAGTGACAGCTGGGACCGTCCGCTGGGCTAAAGCTCCCGTGGGCTTTCCCAGGCTGCGTTTGGCTGGTATAATTAGAGGGGAGAAAGCGGAAGGCCTCTGGTTGATCTGGCTGTCCTGCTCAGAAGAGTGGTGCTCATCAGTGTTCATCAAGTGATTAGGCCTTGTCCTGACACACACACACACACACACACACACACACACACACCACATACATGGCCACCACAGTGGTTCTGGTTTGGCTTCCTGATCTAATCTGCACAGCCAAAGTGTCCTCAGGCTCACGTGGCCCAAAGGTATCGTGGTTGGCCCACTCTAGCGTAGCAACTTAGCTCCTCTGTGTTGCTGTAGAAATCCAAATGCATGGTTACATGAACAGTTGTAGTACAATGTATAGTGCACAGTTTAAGCAGTAGGGTGCATCTGTTTTTATATTTTTGTTTTAGTCGGTATACATGAGAAAACATTACTCTGTGTGTACTAGACTTGTCATGTGTACGTCGATTCTCTCTTTGTCATATGTGCAGTGGGGCCTATAGAATTAGATTGCATGCATGGCTGGCTACTGATTGGGACTAAAGCCTCAGTATCATCAAGGCCACCTGTGGGATGGTTCCTATAGCTCCAGTTCTGTATGGGGTATGAATGCCTGAACAGCTGAGCAGTTTCCTCATAACTCGTGTCACACTGCAAAATTGCCAATCAACTTCTATTTGAAGCTAACCCTGAATTAGCTCCATGTGTTCGGTGTTGGGTTGTCTCATTCACCGTATTTGCCTCACAAGCCTGAGTTAACATTTGCTCAGACGCAGAACTCCCTTTTGAAGGTCTCCATCACAGTAGTGTTTGGAGTAACCACCTTCATGTGTTTCACAATCTCCAGCTTTGTTTGACAAAGCTGGAGATTGTGGATTTTAGTTTTTGCCAGTGCAATGACTTAAGACGGGCTGAATCACCGCTCTGTTCCACTAATGCGTTAGAAAACACGGCCGTGCTTTGCCTTTATTCTGTTCCTGAAGGCTGTTGATTAGTTGAATAGAGGCCTATTGTGTAGAAAACACTGCCTGCTAATCCAGTGTAAGTCCCAGTTTTTTTTTTGCGAGCGAGACTTGGATATTCACGGGCGACGCGTTGGAGGTTGATGTGTCGGCTCCTTGATTCTTTGATTGACGTTTAGTGAGTGAAATCATCTGTGCTCTGGGGGCTTTTCATATTGACTGTTCATCTGACAACAATCTACCTGTGATGTTGTGTCTGCCTCCCTCTTTCTCTGTTCACCGCTCTCTGTTGCTGTGCATCTTCTGGAGAGTTCTTGTTCTGGGTTCACCGGCCTTACAAGGCCTTTAAGCCAGCATCCAGCTGTTTTTGTTGTCTTCCTGTCGGCAAAAGGCCGGCCAGTTTGTAACTCTTACGGTGGTCTTTGCTGTTGCGGCGTAAGACACGGTGAACGAACGGCTCTCATTTGTCTTTCTTTTCATTTATTTAAACATACACACATTAACTGAACTGTTCTGGCAGTCTGCTACATTGCACGCTCACGTAAAACCGCTAATTCAACGTTGATTTATAGCTGGTGAGCCGGGCGTGGTTGATTCAGATCAATGGGCACTCCCAAAGATTTCCTGTCTGGAAGAGGAGATCCATACTGTTTCGCAGCACATGATATTCCTGATGATGACAAGTGAGTGGACAATGCTCAGTCGATGCTGTCAATGAAAAACCACTTGGCAAAGTAAAGGCCTCTGCGTATGTGCGTGTGTGTGTGTGTGTTGCTTGTGCAGGTGCTCAAACTCCCGGGGTCCTGTAGCCTCTGCGCCATTAAAATAATCGTGTTTCCCGCGTCAAGCTCAAACACAGGTGTCGATCTCCCCTGTGTAGCCAGAAGAAGTTGGCAGCTTTGACCTAACATTGTCAAGCGGGGGGAAATAAATGAAAGCCATGTTTCCGTGGGACTCTACGGAGATCGTAAACAGAGAAGCCCCGACCCGGTGGCTGTGCCGCGTTGCACCCAGCTGGGTAGCACCCTCTGTTAGCAAGCTGGATCAGAGCCAAGCCGGCGTGATCTCAGCTCTCCGACTGTCTGGCTCGACCAGAGCCCTGCTCCCTGAGGCCTGAAATGTGTCGTAAACGGTGTGAGTGTATGTGTGAGTGTCTGTCCCTCAGCTGATGCATGTGCTGTCTATTTGTGAGCTATTCTGAACGGTTAACTCCTAATGTGTATGCATGCAGGTGAGATTGCATCGGTGTTGCAGTCGAGACGATGGCGTCAGTAAATTGGACCAGGACTGAGCCTGTAGTCTCCTCACTGTCTGTGACTTTTGCGGAAGTTATATAATGGTGATGGTCTCTGTCATATCGTGTTCCTGTCCTCTCCTCCCATCCGCCTCACTCCATCTCTCTCTCACTCTGTTTCCCTGGCCAGTCAAGATTCATACATGGGTTCAGCCATGTGGTAAATCAGACAAGACCTCGGTGGAATTGCATCGATTTGGAGGAATGTATGTAGCCAACGATTTTCAGAGATTAATGATGAGGAAAGTGGGAGGAGGGGTGGAGAGAGAATGATGAAGGCAAGGCAAAGGAGGAGGAAGAGGAGGAGTGGAGGGGGGAAAAAAAGCTTAAACTGAGTGAGCATGAAGCGATCTTGAATGTTCTGACTGCAGTGGAGGTTATTAATTAAGATATTGATCATTCTCTTCATTATCCTCCCCTGCACCCGGATTTTCATCTCTCTATTGCTGACCTCCAGAGGAGAAAAGGGCTCCATCTTTCAATGTGAGGTTCGTGAATACGGATAAGGAAGAAGGATTGCTGGGAACAGTCTCAGTGGGCGACCATGAATGAGTGTGTGTATTTATGGGAGTATTTCTTCGACGGGCCCCATCGCACCCTATTTGGATTCCTCTTCACTCTGAGCAGCCACTGTCAGTGTTCCTCCGCCGTGTGATATAGCGTAGAGAATCAGGTTAGAACGGCATGGTTCTAGGGTCCATTTGCCCTCATTTATACCAACACAAACGACACGCGTGTAGACAAACACACACACACACACACACACACACACACACACACGGCCGTGCTCGTACAAACACAATCTTTTCCCTTCACTCCATCTCTCCCTGTGGCTGAGTGTCCGCAGCCCTTCTCGGCCGCTGTGTTCCGTGTCATCTGTTATCACCTCATGATATTCAGAATTTCACAGTGCTAGTTTTCCAGCGCAGCGGAGAGAAGAAAACAACGCACCGTATCTCTTTTCACCTGTGCTCCAAATTGAAACCTTTATATATGACTTCACACCGTTGCTAAAAGAAGACATCTCTCGACATCTCGGTACCTTTGATGCTGCCAGTCAGCCGTTCATCCGGCCACTGAGACAGCTGCCACTTTTTTGGGGGGTCTTTGTCAACATGGCCCTTTTTAAGACGTACAGCACATTCAACGTCTGTGCGCACAGCAGTGGGCTTAATCAGCCTGTTTCTCTGTCCTCTCGCTCGCCCGGCTCGGATTAACCCTTGCTGCGCCGCCTGTCTGGCTCTGACTGTGCGAAAGCTGAGTTGGTTGCCAAGGTTGGTTGTCTGGTTGTCATGGTTTCCCTGTTTAGAGCTGGTTCACAGTCTTCACTCGTGAAGAAAGAACGAGAATTCTCTCCACCTCTCCGGTGCTCACATTTCTCTCGCTCTTTATGTGCCGGCGATCTGAAAGTTAGCATCCCCCTCAGTTGCTTTCCATGCGTGCAGGTTGTCTTTATCAGACTTATTTCAGTTCACCTGCTTTGTCGATTCTTGGCTGTGTTTCTGTGTGCATGGCTGCGTCTTCACATGTGTGCGCTGCATGTGTGTGCGTGTGCACGCCGTGTGCTTGTGCGTGCGCTCAAACATAGGGTCATGGATCAGACAGGCGTGCCCTGCTCTGTGCTCCGCACTGTGTGCTGTGTTCCCATTTAAATCTGGGAGATTAGCACATGTGGGGAGCCTCGGCTTTAGTTGCTGTCAGCTCAGCTAGCCTGGGCAGGCTGTCCTCAGATCAGGGGGGAAGCTCTGTGCTCATCCCTGCATCGCTGCCTGCGCTGCTTCACCTTATCCATTAACAAATAGATGGGTGGGCCGGTGACCTTGACTTTGGTCCAGTTTTCTAACTGCTGCGGCACACTCGTACAATTCACACGGCCCCATTTGTCAGAGGCCTGCCTTCTATATGGTGAAATATTTTCGTCTTTTTCATTCTATCATTACAATATTTGACATCATCCCTAAAAGCATGCTATGTGTATGGCATTTCCTTGAAGAAGCTGTACCAGTTATTTAAAAACACATGTTATTGTATTTTGTAAATTTCTCCATTTTCCCACTAATTTCATATTTCTTCGCATAGATAGATATCACGTTTGTGGTTTAGTATAGAACTTGCTTGCATATACATATAATGGACACATTGAGTCCATTTCACTTGGGATGCCTTACACTTACGAAAATATCACTTTGGACGTTTTACTGATTGAATTATTACTGCATTTAGAGAGTGAATACAGTCAATGAGTGGCTTTTTAATTTATACAAAACCGCTTTGCTTCAGTCGACCTGTTGGCAACTCCCCTTGGACTCTTTTGCAAGAAAAAGTACATGAACGAAAATGTGCGCTCATTTGCGATGTGCAGTGAATCCCAGATGGCAGAGGCAGGGTAATTGTGATGCATTCAGAGTCTTTCACTGCCACTCGCTCTGTTGTCAGCTCATTAGGTTATGAAGCACAATGTCGCCCATGCCTGAAACACCTGAGCTGGGTCGCCTTGGCATGTGAAGTGAAGCACACAGGCCTCGATGAGATTAAGTTAGATAAGCATGACTGGTCACAAACCAACAACCTGCGCTGGCTGCTCGTCTCTGTGGCACTGACTTCTGATACTTGGCCAGACTTAAGAGAATTAGCACTATATTAGCCAGGTTGCCTTATTTCATCTCAGCTGGGATCATCAAATAGTCTGTTTTATTCATAGAGAAAAAGGGAGGGCAGGTTCTATTCTCATGAGGGGGTGTGTTGTTGCCAGTTGACAGAAGAAACACCTGGATCACAGGTGTTACTGCATCAGTGGTCCAGCCATGTCACACAGTTACATGTGTTTGCTCTTCCTGTGCTGTACCTCATCAAATATTGTGTTACTGCAGTGAGTCTGCTGCTGTCCAATCCTCTGTACGTATTAGAGTGAAATCAGATCACAGGGAGATGTCATACTTGAAGCAGTGAGTCTCGTAGTCTTTGTGTTTCCCCCCATCTGGCCTTAATTGTAGGTTCAGTCTATGCTATTTTCCTCCAATATTTAGTATATCATAGTATTTCAGCTTTTAATTCGGCCAGCAACCTTTTCCTGTTGGGACTTTTCCCTTTTTCTATTGGCTGACAGTTATGTGATGTTTCCACTTTGGGCTGCTGTATACTCACAGTATCTCTTTATACATGCTGTATTCATATTCTTTTATAAATCACTAAAGCTATGTTCACTGTGTTTAACTTCCACATGCTGTCATGTGACCTAACCAGAAATCGTACATCTATTTTTCTCTCAATACTGGGTTTTAAAAAGAAGGAAATTAAGCCCATATGTATTTTTGTAATGAATAATACATTTGCTTTTCCCTTAAATTGGCTGAATCCAATTCCAGATTGCTGTGAGGTCAGAAGCTGTGATGAAGGTCTTTGCTCAGAAGGAACAATCCATCAGATAGATGACCTTTCACAACCCAGAGTGTTGGGGACACAAATGTCATTTTCAGTTGTCAAAAGCCTTCTTGATCTCTTTTTTCTTTTCTTGCTGTTTCTGTCCTGGTGTCTTATCATTTATCTTGCTCCCCCCCCTCCCTCTTTCCTTACTGGACCAGGTGATGGAATGATTAAGGCAAACAGCGATGAAGTAGCGGAAGCTTTCATCTCTTTATCCCAGACGGCTGACTTTTTTTCTTTGTTTTAATTCATCACTAAAAGCTGCTTATTTCTGAGCTGATGTTGCTGCTCTGTTTTTTTCTTTTTTTCTCCCTGTGTGTGTGTATGTACTTGTCTGAGAGCTGGTGCTTTAGTGTGCCCCGTGTGCTCCGGTTTTACGAGCTCTTTGCAGATATATAACGGCGTCTGAGAGCTGTAACTCTTGGGACGCCGCGGATGAACATGAGAGAGACGGGGGGGGGGGGGGGGGTCAGGCTGGCTCGCTCACAAAAAGGAGACAGTTTCTGAGTGAGAAAAAGAGTCACAGCAGTAAAGCACCTCTCAGGGTCAGTGCCTCTATTATCATTCAAATCCAGCCCACACAACCGCACAGTTACGCACACACGGTGCAAAAAACAAAAAACCGGGGGCGTGCACACACACACAGAGACACCGGAATGTGCAGCAGTAGAGGGGATGCTGCTACGACTCCACAGGAATCCCAGCTCTCCGTGTGACTGCAGCAGAGCTCTGACGTCATCAGTGGAGGAAATGCACCCACAGCAGGAAGAACTGCTCACTGTACGGAGCTGGAGGACACACACACACACACACACACACACACACAACATGCCTTTAGGACATTGAGGAATCTCTTTCCTCTACCCTTCAATCATGTCCTCTGTTTAACTTCCCACGAGTTTACCTGTCAGTGCAGCCACTTTCCAAAGTGTCTCACACAGTCAGTTTATCGAGAGCTGTGTGGATGTAGCCGACGTAGTGACTTGCACATATATGTGTTTGTATTAACTCGGCCGCCTCAATGCTTTGATGTGAAGAGTCAGTAGCCATAGCAACACAGACACATATTCACGCGCTATTTCACATGCCGAGGGCAGGAGTGTGGCTCGCTCGAGAAAGATATTATTTTGGTTGGTCAGCTGTATTTGCTGATGCACTGTGGTTTGTATAATGAGAGCGTGGATGTGAGCCAGTCGAGTCCATTTGTCTGCGTCTCTACGTACGCACGCCTTCTGTGGGTTTAAGAAAAACTGACAACATATGCAAGCCTGCGTGTGGCACTGCATGACACACATGAGTGTATTATTATGGTCATTATTATGACAGTTACTTTTCTCTTTGTGTAATGCGCTCTGCGTTTGCTTTGATGGACGCGTATAGCAGCTTTCTCTGAGCTTCTTTTAATAATGGTACTGGAGTAAATGTATGTTGAGCATGACATCCCGTCTCACTGGTGTTATAGTTGATGAAACCGACTTCCTGCCTTTTGAATTCTGCCATATTGGGGAGTATTCTTTATGTATTAAAATAACCTGATAAAACAGCCTAAACACTCTCCTGATGTTTATTATGGGTGCTTTAATAGACACACAGCAACCTACTCCCTCTTTAATATCTATGTATCAATTATCCCGCTTTTAGTACACATCTTGCCAATCCCTTCCTTCTTGTCTCCTCATCCTCCTGCTTCCTTGTTTCCATGCTTCCTTCCTAATGGAGGTATACCCCATGCAGCCTCCAGGCCTCGTATTGGGATTCTGCTCAGGTAGGGCTCATTTCATGCTGGATGATTAGATCTCATTGGCAGCAATCCATGGCTGGATAAGCCAGAGTGTCGTTGGCCTGCATAAAAGCAGAAGGAATTCAATTAAATCTCTTCATATGCTCCCTTGCAGTACCTGCCGATCTACACACAACATGGCAGAGCATTACACATACGAAACCGATACACAAGTAAGCATGAATGTACAAAATACAGTTTCACATACAGTACAGTAGGCGTTTATACATCTATGCTATATTTGCTTTTATGGCATATGCTTGTTTTTTTTTATACCACAGTCATAGTTATCCCCTTCCGTTCTTTTATATCACCTCTTTCCCCCCATTTCCCATGGATAAAACTAATTGTACCATTGAAAAAAGAAACTACGGCACCCAACCATTTTTGAGTATGTGTGTAAATGGACTAGTTTAATGTGACGGGAGACTATCGTGCTACCTCTAATGGATAAAGCGAATCCTGTGTTGGCTTTATGGGCCAGATCTGGTTATTGCTTGTAAAAGGTGATTGGAGCAGCGTGTATCATAATATTTCATGGAGCTAAACCGCAGTGGAAGATGGCAAAAGTAATTGGACATAGATATCAGTAAATAAATGTGTGTCTGTGTAATTTTCTTACATCTCATCATTAAGTTTTTTTGTTTTTGTTTCTAGTGTCACCACATTGTGTATGCCATTATTATATAATGCAAAGCTTGCTGTATGTTTGTCACCATAAAGCCGTAATGATGTATTCCATTTAAAAACATGCATACATGTCTGCAGACCGAACAAAGATTAATGAGATAAATAATAACACAATTGGTGGATTTGTAAATGCTACCACTATAGGCATGTCTGATTATCTATTGTGCTTGTGGTAAATTGTATATAATGATTGTTCTTCTCATGTTAGATTCACCCCCACTACAAAAGTCCTTGGTCTTAAATAAGGTGAATAGATTAAATAGATACAGGCAAACCCACTACTCTATTCTTCCTAATGGGAAATTTAGAGGGATAATTGATTTTGATTGATTTTTACAAAGAGGAATAAAGGCTTTCTTAAAGGGGAAATGAGTTACCTTCTGTGATAGTTAATGTAATTCACTGAAGAAATAAATGACCCAGAGCATGCTCTATTGACCCAATAAGCTGATCTGCGGAGCAGTGCCGGCTGTGCCTACACGTACCCGGATGAGGTGCAAGCAACGGTTTTCTTTGATACATAAAAAGAAAATGTCGAAAGAAATAGTAAACCTACGTCTAAACCCCAAAAATACATTACTACATTTAATTCTCTCTTAGACCGAACAAGGACAAATTGCCTTGTTATCGCATCGTAAAAATATACTTAATTCAAACAAAATATAATAAAACTGACCGAAAACGATATCCTGTGAGTCTTTTCAAGGTTCCAACAATCAGAAACTCTGGTTTGGTCACAACGAATCCCACTCGCAGTCTCCCTCTGTGACGGCCCGCTGAGCAGCTGCACAGCTGGAGTTTTTCTCACGCCTTCTCCAAAGGCAGACCATGATATTCAAAATACAATGAGAAAAAAAAATGTCTCCCCAAATTGGCCTGCAGTTTATCTTCGCGATTCAGAAGTTTGAAGTTCTTCCGTAAGAACAACAGAGTTTGCAGCGGCGCACCCGAGACACGGAACCCACATATAGATGTATTTCACACTATAAACTTATAGAGGTAGAAATACGATTGAACAGCTGCACATTGTGCCTGTAAAGTTCAGTCAGACTGGGGAGATGCCTCATCGTCAATCCGTTTTAAATGGGGAACATTTGGTGGAGGCTCATTGTTCGAATGCCCGTAAGCTTGTGATTGTGTCTGCACTTGGGCTGATTAGGCTCGCAGGAGATCTGAATTTATTACTGTCTTCGGCAGTGTCATTATACTTCAACCTCTTATATTCACTCCTTAATGAGACTATGAAATATTCAAACCATTTACTTGAAGGAGTTCTGTGTGTTGTCATTCCCTGTATGTGTGTGTGTGTGTGTGTGTGCACGTAGAGCTCTGTATTCTTGCTCTCTACTCCCTGATCAGCACTTTTTGATCTCTCTCTCGTAGCACTGACATACATCTCGACAAGAGACCGTTAGACACAAGAATACCTCTCCACGCACCTGCACACAGGCAGGGTTTGAGGGATTGAGTCTTCATAAAGTTATTCCAGATTGTACCATCCTTGCTGATGACGAGTCCAGGCATGACCAGCCTCATTAAGCCTGAGAGAGAGATGTGCTTGTTGGCTGGGTGTGTGTTAGCCTTACCCTGGGCCTCTTCTCTTTTTATTTATTTCTCACCTCCTTTCTTTCTCTGTCTGTCTCTCCCGCAGCACAACACTAGATCAAGCAGACCTTTTAATTAAAAGACACATTTGCTCTGCCCGAAAACACACTATAAATAGGCCGAGGACACAAACACAAGTGCACACACGGTACCGGTCGCCTCCTTTTCTAAAACATGTACAGCGGGATTTAAATCACTCCATGAAAGGAGAGCTGAACTTTGAGGAGACCACCTGATTCCTCATGCTCTTAATTCTCCCTCTTGTCCAGGAGAGGCAGTTAATATACCCCCCCCCCTGGTTTTGTTTGACTTCAGGAGACCTTCCCTCCCGCTCCATTGAAGAGCTCTTTTAATAAAGTGTTCTTGTTCCCTGTGAATTATACTGCAGCAGTTTCAATGTCACATGTGTGAAGTCCCAGGTATGGGGCCGCAAAGATGAGAGATGAGTACCAAGAGCTCAGCGAGGCCGGCCCATGGGGCCTAGGGTGTGTGTGTCCAGACTACGAAGTAATTCATTAAGCAAGTCCCAGCACTCACATCAGGCCTCTTCTGCTTCACAGAGAGGCTCCCTGCCAGACATGGCCCGTGTCTTTACATGTGGCTCACACACTCTGATTTACAGCGAGGCTAAGATTGGTTGGTGGAGAGGGAGATGAGTCTGCTATCAATCTGGCCGTATAGAAGCAGTCCCGTATAAAGTGATTACTGATCCCCTTTGGGTGCTTTCACAGTTTAATGGCTATGGCAAACGAACGGAACTCATTTTTATAAAAAGTTTCGAGGCAGCTTGTGTTTTTAATGTTGTTTGAATGTGTTTTAAATGTATTTTACTGATTAAAAGGCAGTGTGTGTGTCTGTGTCTCTGTGTGTGTGGTTTCACAGCCCTTAGCATGTGTACAGTGGCCATTCATTCCGACCCCAAACCCAGAGGTTGCATTGCACCGATAGACATTTTACATTCACGCTCAACTTTAACAGGACATGCACTCACGTACTCTCTCTTACTCACATGTGGACATGCAGATGCGTCCCGTGCAGGGCCCGACGACGTGCAGGCCGCTCCAAAGTGGTGCAAACGTGAATATGCATCCAGGTTGTTCACACATCTGTGTGTGCATATGCTGCATGCACATCATATCAGGGTCTGTGTGTGTGATTAATCTCTCTGGGCCAGAGGTGATGGGGTCAGAGCGGATGGGCCTGTGGAGCTAATGACAGTGATTCAGAGGAGGGGTTGGAGGGGTCTAACCTTCATCAGGTCATCCCCCTCAACATGCTGCCCCCCTCAGGACATCGGTAACCTTATCAGTGATGAGATGAGCTGAACACTGCCGAGAAGAAACCGGTGGACATGTTCCATCTGACATTTATTCCCTAATAACTGGAGTCAACTGTCTTCTCCTTTTCTCTATCCTGGAATCTCTGTCTCCAGGTTAATGGCTAATGTGATAACATTGTGACGACATAGATGCTCTCACTTCTTTCACCTCGTTTCTTTCACACAATGTCATTGTATAACTTTTTATGAAATATAAGTTATTTTGTGTGTATTCAAGTTTGTAGTGAGTCTACACTGTGTTTTCAATAATAGAGTAGCACTATTTCTTATTTATTGAACACTTGCACAGCTAGTTATTTAAAAAGTCAAATATGTGGCTATTTAAAAAAAGATGGATTGCCTCGTTTAGCTGTGCCTCAAAGTCTCTTTGGGCTACTTGACATATTATTTGAAACCGCCATGGTTTAAAAAAATATAATTGTCACATCATTTATAAGCCTGTCAGTTCGCAAGGCTGTTTAAAAAAAAAAAGTTTGTACCTCAGAAATATTCTCTCGTGGCACATGACAATAGCCAAGTTAACTGTGATAGGAGAGGAACGTCTTGTGTTTGCACTGCTTGACAAGAGCAATATTACACTTCCAAAGTTCCTCAAACGGTAATCATTTGGATGAGTGATTAGTCCAATTATAATAACACAAATAGTGCTCTGCATTTATGTTAGTTCAGCCAGTTGGTAACAACAAGTTAATTAAGCCAAGCCGCATTAGCCTACGAGATATTACTTTATTTGGACATGTAATAGCTTTTAAATTGCCTGACTGCTTACATATTTCCAAAAACAAATTTCAAATGATCCCCATCATATTAAAATCTCTGGTAGCCTTTCTTTAATATGGGTTCCACCGAATTCCCCAAGCCTGTAGTGACATGAGTTAAATCCTCAGCCCAGCGAAGGGGTGAGACCGGACTAAGAGCTGAGGTTTTTTTAATGGGTTTTACCAACCTCATTCTTTTTTAAAGGTCATTCTTCTGGCTCCACTTGCTTTCCCTTTTCCTAATTTTCCTAATTTTCATCCTCTTCTTTTTCTTCTTCTGCCTGTCCAACTCTTCCTTCCTGTCTCAACCTTCCTCACCACTTTCCCTGTGCCTTTCAGCGTCACCCTGCTATTCCTCTCGTCCTCCATCTCTCTGTATTACCCTTTCTCAGCCTGATGGGATCACCGGTGAACATGTCTCCCTTTCTAGTGTTGCTCTCTACGATATCCTCACTTATCGCTGTGAAGTTAATGGAATGGAGTACAAGAATGACCTCTTCCTCATCCCAACCCCCTCTCTTTTTAAATATCTCTCTTCTTGTGTCCTTGCTGTTCGTTCGGCCTGACTTTGAATCTTGATTTCCTTTGGTTCATGCCTCAAAAGACTCCACCCCCCGAGTTTCTTTGACTTCTAATCCTATTATTCACACACGATCAATAAAGCTGCAAATGCATTGCTTCCCTTTCATCAGTAGTATTGTTATCTCCCACAATCCTTTTAAAATTTCAGAATGATGGAGCCCTACCTAGTAATCGAAAGTCCTGGATGCACATAACGCCGTGTGCTCAGCACCAACAGCCTGCCTTCCCTTCAGCCTTCCTTTATGATGTATTTTCCCTCACACACAATATTAGGCTTGTATCAGTGACCCATAGTATTTTTGTATAGGTTGTAATAAACAGAGTGATAGGAGGGTGTGTGTGTGTATGTGTTGGGTATGCATCAGTGCTTTCATCTCAAAAACCTCTCTACCTGTCAGAAATGTCACATATGGTGTTGCCCACACAGATGGCTTTGTTGGTGGGCTGTATGATGCTGTCAGTGTGTGTGTGTGTGTGTGTGTGTGTGTGCGAGTTGTGTGACGGGTCTCTGAGAATCATGGACACATGCTGCCTGTAGCCTGGCTCATGGGTTAGTTAATAAGGAAAAAACATTTGTGCTCTGGAGAAATTATCTGACACAAATCCACTTAACTGATGCTGAATATAGTCTCTCTCTCTCTCTCTCTCTCTCTCTCAAACACACACACACACACACACACACACCAGCACACCACATGCTCTGGCACACCCGGTGAGTTCAGACGGCATGTCAGCGTCTCACAGTGAGTGGTTCCAATCAAGACAGTGATGCTGATGTCCGACCCCCCTCTGCTTGTATTCAGTCCCTCTCTTATAAACCCTCACGCCTACACAAACACACACTAAACTAACACATGTGAATTACTATATATTCACACCATAGTTAGTGTAAGAGGAAGCTGTGTGTGATTTGAGCACATGCTGGTATATGAGAGAGGGAGTCTCCGTTATTTATATACACTGTGTGTCTGTGTGTGTGTTACTGTACCCATTTGCTTCTGTACCTGATTGGAAACCATAATCACATATGGCCACTATAGTAAATATCTGTATGGTCAGATAGTGTAATGCTAAAATATGTATAACCATATTATTATTATTAGATCATCAAAGATTTAATTTAATTTCCCCTTCTTTGGACTCTTTCTATTTTTATCCCCCTGTATTACACATTTCATTCCTATAATAATGGCTACTGGCTTCATCATTTCCCCTAAAAGCTGTGATCAGAGAGAAAAAGATAGAAAGGCCTCAACCAATTTTGACGCACGCGAACAAATAGAAGATGGGTGAGGATGCTGCTCCTGGCTTTGATGATACATAGAGTCATCCACTGTAGATTTCACGGGCCCTTTGAAATTCCTGGCCACATTACCCTGGGGGACTGCCTCTAGTTGAAGGGGATAGTGTGTCATCAAAGGCCCAGGAGGGAATGGTGCCAATTTCTCAGATATAGGCAAGATCAGAATATAGGCCTACAGCTGACGATTATTTTCATTATCGCTTTATCTTTCAATAGTTTTTTCCCGATTTGGGGATACATTGTTTGGTTTATGACATGTCGGAAAATGGTGAAAATAGTTTCCCAGAGCCGAAAGAGCCCCCTAACTTTATTAGGACCATAACGAGTCCTTTTGTTGAGGTTCAGTCTGAATGAAGGAATATTTTGGAACATGTTGATGGAGATCTGTGCAGTGTGAGAGGGAAATATGAATCTGATTTAACTTTTAGAAAATTAGCACGCAGCAATATATGGAAAGAGGGGATAGAAGAAAAGAAGGAATACATGGATGGATAATGCATGAGAGAAAAAGAGAAGCAGTTTATCCACAAGGATTAACTCTCATTCTGGCCCGGCCCTGCGAGATTACCAATTTGCCCACTCAAGTGCTATGAAAACTCAGATTAGGCACGCACACATGTGTGCACGCACCCACACACGCAACCACGTGCGTGCTCATGAGCACACAAACAATATAGTGGATTAGACCTCGCCCCTAACCCACGGGCCAGAGTGAAGCAGATGGCCGCCCTTTGTGCTGTTATGTCACCCTTCTGAGAACGGAGCCAGTCAAACACACATTCACACATGCAAACATCATGCCACATATTTGATGGACTTTTGTGTTGCCAAATCAGAGTTTCAAATTTATTTATTTTAAGGCGCAAGAGAAGAGTGAAAGTAAGTAGAGTAGAGTAATCGATAAGAAACGGAGAAGGGAGACGGACAGACGGCCAAGAAGTGAGAACGCAGTGGCACAATGGCAGGGGGTTGGGAGAAGTGCCAGAAAAGCATGCACACACACACACACGCACACACACTCTCTCCCGGTAGGGTGCTTGGGCGAGCCAAGGTGACCTGACAAGGTGATGGGAGGGTCACCATGCCAACGGGGCTGACTGATGTCAACGTGGCAATCTAAGTCAGAGGCCACTGAAAGAGGGGCCAGGGGCTTGTGGATATATATATGTGTGTGTGTGTGTGTGTGTGTGTTGGCAGGACCTGTGTGCGTGCTGGGGACTCCGAGGGAGTCCGACCCTCCGAGGACTCGCTGACGAGTTGACATTGAGAGAGTCTGTATTGTACTCCTCTATGGAGCAGTTGTAGGAAGCCATTAACTGAGGTTGGTCTTTGTGCTGTTCGGAGACTGAGGTACAGGAGCACATTTGAAAAGAAGACAGCAGGTTTTGGGAGGTTACTCCAGCAATCAAATGAGCTGTTAATTGATGGGAACGAATACAGAATGCGAATTTTTTTGCAGGATACGAAGAGAAATATCGGGATAATGCTGGGTTCACACTGGACGCCGGAGCGCCAAGTTTTCGTCCTTTCGGCTCCTGTGTGAACCATTCGTTCACAGGACATACTGTGCAGCTCGGAGTGCCACATTAAATCTGGCTAGAACATTGAGATATTATACTATAAACAATATAAATGATATATGATGTGAAAGATCAGACACTGATGAATGATTAACTATGCATCCCACTCACTGCCCTTCTCTCTCTCTCCGTGTTGTTCTCAAGGCTCAGTACATTTTAATTAATCAAAAAAAATACAAAAGTATGATAACAACAATGTGCCGTTTTACAAGTGTTATGTGCTGGGCATTGTTAGCCAATGGAGACTCTTCTTCCAAACAAGAAATTGAAAAACTCGAAGAATATAAAAATTAATACATCCCAAAATGTCGAACACTTGATTAAAATGTTACGACCATATCTTCCACCCTTAAAGTAATAGGGTCTTAATTTCAAACAGTACAATGTAGACACGTGAAGCCGTTTTGTGCATTTATGTGAAATATAATCAAAATGATTAATGAAAACATATCACTATTTTAATTGCACATCTTAAACAATATTAAATAATGTACATAAAATGGGGCAGTTATAAAACTCCGCTACTCTTTCGGGGAACATACAACCATGTTACAGTTCTCCGCCGTCAAAATAAGTTGTCTTTAACAACTCCCTGCTGACGGCTGCTGTGACGGACTTTTTTTCTTTTATACTTTATAATTTGTCCCCCTCAGCCTCAATGGTCATTTGCCTTGAATCACTTCTCGTTGATCTTTTCTCAACTCGTTTCAGTCGGCCTTTATTTGAAACAGTGATTCATTCGAAAAGGTCCTTGTCAGTCCTGGCGAGATTCTTCGTCTCGCTGTCACCCTGCTGGCCCACGCATGCCTCGTTATTAGCTGCTCGCCGGGCGGCAAGGGGCTCATAATCTCCAGCCCTCCTTAGTCCCCTGTCCCTGCTCCCTCAAGGATGAGCTTGCAGACAACACAGGAAACTAATTACCCACAATGATTCACTGGTTTCCATTACACATTACAGAAGCAGACAGATAGGCAGCAGGGTGATCTAACCAATCCCCCTGGGTCTGGATGACACCACACTCATTTGTATGTTCACACAAACATGGATAACACAAAGGAACTCGAGCAGCTATGCACTCAGATGTGCTTCATGTTCAGTGTCGTTGCCTCCGTGTGTCATTTTCACAGGCATGACTTGCTCATCATTTCTCTGCGCCAGCTCCATCCCGGGGATATAGACCTTGGCCAAGACCTCTGTGCTCAGGATAATAAGACGTTGTAAGTCATAATATGTCCCTTTTTTTAGAGGGTGCTTCACATTTGTTGCACTCGAGCTTGGATGTTACTCTGGAAAAGAATTTGTAGTCACAACACAGCATTTTAATCTTGAGCGTAACCATGGTGTGTGACACAGTGGAGGAGCTCAAGAAGAAAAACAGGGGGGGGGGGGCTAAAGAAGGCTTAGACATACTTTATTTCAGAATAAACCAGGAAGAAGTGTTTGAATATGACTCGGAAGTTAAAAGTTTTCTCTTGTTTTTAAGTCACAACTCGAAGGCCTTTGGGCAATGTCGTGTTTATATGAACAAGTTGTAAAGTTGAAGATTTCTGTATCATATCTTTACGTAGTTCATTACCAAGCTCAACAGCCACAGTGTTTCAATCTGATTTATAACCCCACCAGGACCATTGCTGGTTCATATATTTCGAGAGTGGTCATCTGTAGAACAAAGGGAGGTCTGATGGTAAACTCTCTGGACTTAAATGCAGCAAAGGTCACTCTAAGGTTATCTCACGATCTCTGTCGTGTCTTGTTGTGAGGTTGCTCCATGGAGACACGTATTCAGCAGCCACTGGTTCTCTCTCTGTCTGTCTGACTCTTGACTGCTCCTAGTTGCTGGTTTTAGTCCATCTCTTATTTATAAGTACATATCTGCTCATGCAGTCATACATATTCAGGCCAGCGATGACCGTTCTTCTCTGTGGCGAGTGAAAGCGCACAACCTCAAGCAGCGAGGTGATTGAGGCCAGCCAGAAATTTGGGTGACGCACTCACACAAATGCACGCGTTGCTCATATACACACACATGTGCTCACACACGCACAATGAAACTCCCTTGCAGAGGGATAATGATAGTCTAGCATCCATTAACTTTTTTTGTGAGAACGGTGACACACGTCAAAGACACAAGTTCTCACTCACTTCAAATGTTCTCCACTCTTTCAACCTTTGCGTCTGTATTTTTATTTTATTTTTTTACCTCCCCTGCTACTGGTGAATCCCTGACATGACAGGCCCCCCATGGCTGCCTGTCAGCTGGCAGACAATAGGGACTGGGCCACATGTGCCTTTATAAAGAGGTAACGCTGCTTTACCCTTCCTCCCTATACCGCACTTCCTCTCTCTCTCTCTCCCCGTCTTTCTCTTTGCTTCATCTTTCCCCCATCGCTTTCTGTCAACTGTGATAACTCATTAATATGTCACAGACCTGTGTGTGTGTGTGTGTGTTCCTGGGTGTGTTACACATGGCCTATCAGTGAGCAGAGAGGTATGCGATTGGGTTAAACACAGGGACTTGAGCGAGGTAAAGGCCACCCATGCTCTCTCATGTGAGCGGACTCATCACCGTGGACATGCCAGATAACACAAATAAAGGTCAGAAATGTGTGGAGCAAGCACCCGCAAAGGCTCTCCTTATTTTATATTAACACAATGTGTGACACCCTGCAGAACCAGAAATGTCTCTGTGTCTGACTTGACTTTTGCTATTGATTTCATTAAAGAGAAACTGCATAAATGAGAAGATTAATAGCTCTCTCATGTCTGTAAGGATAATATCAAGCTCCCGCAATAAACCAGGCTACCTTTTTACATCTAATTCCAGTATTTTTACGAAGATAAGCTAACAAGCTGGTGACACCGGCTTTCGCGTCAATGCAAGAGCACACAGTATGTTACATTTAAATGAATCACAGATATTTATAACATGTGTAAGAACATCTGTCTTTGATCTGGGACTGATTGGTTGTGCCTATACCTTTTTTTTTTTTTTAATGTTGGGGGGAGAATGAAAGAACTGCCAAAAGAAATCGGCATTAAAACACACAATAGAGGGCAACATGTCAGGAACCTGGACCTCTTCGGGTGGGATGCTGCTCAGCGTGGGGACTCTGCAGTCATGCAAACAGCGCTCCGCTTTAGGCTGGGTCTCGAGTGTGTGTGTGTTCCCCGGGCGCTTCTTCCTGAGTGGTCCCTGACATATGCACGCACACGCAATACACACATATGGTTCCCCTCTGCTCTTCTGCCTGTACACCAACAGCTGCACCTCCAGTCACCGGTCCGTCAAGCTCCTGAAGTTTGCAGATGACACCACCCTCATTGGACTCATCTCTGGTGGGGATGAGTCTGCTTACAGGTGCGAGACTGACCATCTGGTGACTTGGTGCGGTCTGAACAACTTAGAGCTGAATGCTGCATTTCAGGAAGAACGCAGCCCCACCCGGGCCCGTCGCTGTTACCTGCCTGTCTCTGCACTTTATTTTTATATTTAATATTCTTAATTTGTGCACCGCGTTGATTGTTGTTAACGTCATTGTCTATTGTTGCACCACCCGCCATGACAAATTCCTTGTATGTGAAAACATATTTGGCAATAAAAGGTTCTGATTCTGATCTGATGTGTACGCAAGCATCCGCATAACGATGAGACGTGCACACAGATGCACCTGAACAGGCGGGCATGCAGGCGAGCGCGGTATGGCCCCAGGCTGAGGGAGCCGGGTGCTTATAAAGGCTGAGGTAAGGGTGAAGTCGGGATGAATACAACGGGCACTCCAGAGTATCATTTCAGGTCACGGCTCCAAACACTGTATCTTCACAACAGTCGATTACTGATCCACACTTGAGCTCAGTAATCTTGATGGTGTACTCAAAGATATTCCCAAAGTGCAGCATCTATATGAAAAGCTCAATTTTCAGAAACATTCCTACTCTTTGGACAACCTTTATTATTGTAGCTCCTGATTCTGGCTACTGATTGACACGTCATCCTTTTAATGCAGTGGAACCGCTGATGTTTTTTTATCATTAGACTGCAGTTTAATGGAGCCCATTTCTCCTGTCGCAGATTTGTTTTCCTGGCCTTGATCAGGACCGGTGTATGGGGATGTGTGTGTGTGTGTGTGTATAATAGAACTGCAGAGCCCAGTGTGGTTGATTCCTGTCAGGCCCGTAGCAGCACCCTCAGACAGGGCTTGACCAAGCGTTTAAACACTGCTCTCGGATTTCCCGCTAGTGTGGGCTGAGTGGAAGTGTCAGTCAGTGACGTGTGCGCGTGCATGAGCATGTGTGGAATCGGCAGAGTCATTGGGTGTTGGCAGTTCAGAGAGGTCAAAAGTTTGAAAGGCAAGCTTTTAGCATCAGAGACAAAGAGCAAATGAGAACTTGGGTTTTGATGAAAATACTCAGGGTCCGCTGTAGCAGGGCGGAGCATGAAGGAACTGTTCTGGGCTTTTTTTTTGACCTTGCAATTCGTATTGCCCATCCGTGTGGTAGTTTGGTGCCCAGTGCACAGCTCACAGGTAAGATGAGAGAAGTATCAACAACAGTGCAGTCGGGTGGTTCGTTAAAAGTGAGTTGTTGGTACTTTGGTAAAAATGTGTCGATTTGCTTATAATATTTCGCAGAACCATGTCTTTCTCTGGCGAAACGTCACGCTGTTTTCTGAAGAGCTACCATGTTTACTCACTGAGAAAATCTGAAGCAAAATCCAAGGGCAGTTCGGCTTTACAGGCAGGTAGATGTTTCATGTTCATGTTGATATTTTACCAAAGGGTAGTGCTTAGTAAGCATTTGTTGTCGACAACTGACAGAACTCAGATTTACATTATTTCTAGTACATTAAATTCCTCCTTTTGGGAAAGCTCTGGAGACACACACACACACAGAAACAGTTGATGTGTCCACTGCTAAATGTGGTGTTGCTATGGGTGATGGGCAGGGCAGGTGGTCAATGACTGGCAACACAAGAGCAGGGTGGAGGTGTGTGTGTGTGTGTGTGAGCGTGCTGGGTAGTCCTGTGGAGTCCGACCCTCCGACTACTCGCTGACATGCAAGCTGACGAGCTGAGAGTCTGTATCGTACTACTATATGAAGCAGTTGTAGGGCAGGAAGCCATTAACGGAGGTTGGTCTTTGTGCTGTTCTGAGACTGAGGTACAGGAGCTCATTTTTTCAAGAATACAGCAGGTGTGTATGTATGTGTAAGCCTTTTGTGCCACTGTGCTCTTGAGGACCCATTAAAGCAGGAGCGGGGTGGGGGGGGGGGCTTGTCTCTTCAGAGGGGCGGCTGCGAGGCAGCAGTGGAGAAAGAGCGATTGACTGAGTGAGTTGGCCTTGAGGGGAGCTGAAGCCTTGGGAACATCAGTTGCAGCGACAATGTGTTTGTGTGACAAAGTTGACGAGAGTCCAAGCACGCAAATGTGTATTTGTTTTGCGAGGGTTTGTGTGTTTGTGTTAATGTGACTTTTTAAATCAGGCTGCATCTGCAAGATTTAAATGATAATGGCTTTATTGACCCTGAGAAAAGCTGCATTCGCAAGAGTGCAGTTTTGGTACCGTGACCAGGGGGGGGGGGGGCAGCAGATGAATTAGCTTTTTGTGCATGTGCTTTGTTCTCTCTTGTGGAACTGGACTGAATGAAGAAATGGGAGGTGAAGCTTTTGTCTGCCGTGTTTATATTATTACATTTTTTGGGGTGAAATGTGTTTTCCTGTTTTGCTTGTGCACAGGCTTGAGAGGGGACCAAAAACCACACACACACACACACACACACACACACACACACACACACACACTCACACACACTTGGCTTTTATTAAAACAGACAAAACACACCAACCATCTGGCTCCACGACAGCCATAATTACATTTATGAAATACTTATCTCTCAAAACATATTAGGAGGCATATGTATTTGACTGCATCCTTGGGTTTTTGCTGCATTTTGCGTGTGTGTGTGTGTGCGGGGGGGGGTTACGCTCAATACAGTCCAAGGTCAAAGTGTTTTTTATAACAAATTTATGCCAATTTCTCTGGTACATGGTATCGTCTCTTTGCCATCCGTTTCCCTCATTCGACCTTTTGCTCTCTCTCTCTTTTTTTTAACTTCAATTGTCTCTCTTTTTATCCATCCGTTACTTCCAGCATGGTTTTCCATATGTTTGTGGTTACAGGACAGATACCTAACTTTGGACGTCCGTTTTACTAATTCGTGCTGTACCTGTTCGGTACTTCATCCTTTATTTCTCCCATTTCTCCTTTTTTGTTTCTTGGTCTTTTCATCCAATCTAGATTGCTTCCCGGCTGTGCCCTTGTGTTCAAATGATGTGTTATTCCAGGTTACCCCAACCTAATATTTATGTTGTATGCCGCATGCAAAGCTCCCCACAAAAACACACATATCCATGTAAACACACATACACACACCTACTCAGCTCTCCTTCTGTTGTTGAATCAAGCAGACTCAACAGATGACAGAAACACAATGGCGTCATGGTGCCCCTGACATTGCGGAATGTCAGATCTTTAAATACCAGGCGTCACTGACAGTAAATGAAGTCATCATTTCAATTCACAGCCAATTTGAGTCACAGTGAGAAATTCATGGACTGTGCACATGATTTATCATTCTGGACGTGTGTCACAGTGACCCGCGACCCGGGTGTTGCTCAATGCATATATCTGCCTGTTATCACACTCAAATACCCCCATTGTCTGCAGGCTGCTTTGCCTGCATCCTGTGATCTGCTTCTCTGGAACTCTGCATCCAATTATTTGTAGTCTTCTTGATTTGGTTCATTTATGTCTGGTTTGCTAAACCTCGATAAAGGTCGTATAGATCAGAGACTCCGGGCTTTGCTGCTTGATCAATCATACATTCCACCTGCTGTAATATTCTCATTAGTCCCTGGGGTATTTAGAAATGTATTTAACTTATATAGTTTTCAACAGTGATTTATGTCTCTGAGAGGTAGATCTGAGCTGGTGAATGTTCGAGTGTGTGTTTGTGTGTGTGTGTGTGTCTGTATGTAAAAAAAGATTTGTCCTTGAACGGGCTTATTGCTGCAGCTGGAACATCATCCGCTCTGCCCACTCCAACAGCTCTCTCTCTCTCTCTGTTACGCACACAGATTCTTTAAGTTACACACACACACACACACATACACACTCATTACCGACAGCCTTTCAAACCTATTCTCCCCCATTTCTCCTCGCTTAGAAGAAGATAGGGAAGGCGTGAGATGGAGGAAGGTGGTGAAAGACGGCCACTAAAGCGGCTGGCTTTTTTAACAGGACAAACCAGAGTAGCGCATTGTACGAGGACTTTGTCCTCATCACTTTGTTTTCTCTTACCCATGGAGCAGAAATGGAGTGATATAGAACCAGATGAAGTTGTTGACAAGGATGAGACTCTGCTTGTTTCAACTGGGGAAAGATAAATATGTTTGGCAGTTTTTATAACATCAAAGCATCAGTGGGTAGTTTCAGCAGCGTGATTGGGTTGAGGACTAAACATGTTCTTTATTCTTTGTGTTGCAACTATTAGAAATACTTTTCAAACCGATCTCTTTCCTTGATGTTGTCAAAACCCCAAACAAAAGTGTAAACGCCCCAAAAATGCCCTCGTCAGGCCCTAATACAAATTGTTGCGGACAGATTGTATATATTTTTAACTGGATGCTCTCTCTTTCACTAGAACAGACTTGGTCTCCTATTGTCTATTTGACTTGCTCTTTCTCTCTGTTTCTTTCATATTCTCTCCCTTTTCTCTGCGTCTTTCCTTGCCGAGGAGAGGTGCAGAAGAAGCCTGAGGCTGAAAAAACACTGTTCTCATTGTCTGTGTCGCTCACTCTCTCTCTCACACACTCGCACACATACATATGCACACACACTTGCTTCGGGCCCCCTTGTGTTTTAACTGCAGGTCAATCCTTACGAAATGCTTTGAAATCATTTCTCAACTTCCTCCTCCTCAGTGCATAGCTTCAAAATGCCGTCGAGTCTGACCTATGAACTTTTTCCCATGAGTTCTGTAGTCAGCCCCGGGTGCCTCTCTTTTTCTCTCTCTACCATCTTTGTTATTTCTTATAAAGTGACTGGGCTTTAAGACACATTTTCAATATGAGCTTCTCCACACCTGCGCTGCATAACAGCCATGCTGTCTCTGGCACGCGTGTTGAAACGCCGTGATGTCGCCGTGTGCGTGCCGCTGTGATTTTCCCAGCCCTTTTTTCTTTCTCTCAAGCGCAAGATGTTCCTTTGATTCCATTTTGAAAGCGAATCGTTTCATGGGTGTCGCGACAAGTTGTTGTGTTCTGCTTGAGCGAAGATATTGAAAAATCTTCCACCGCATCCATTTGTCGATTATTGTCCAATCTGTTTGATGTCATTCTCCATTCCAGTCTCGGTCTCGCGCCTTATCTTCCTGTCTTGCTCTTCTTCTGGCTCCCTCTCGTGACACCCTCACTTTCCGTTTGCTCGTTATTATCTCAACCCTGCATACCTTAACAACTCCCTCACTTCTTTAGCTCAGCCATTTTTATTCACGCCTCAATGGAGGGATAAACCAAAGTGATACAAACATAAGGGTTCACGGCCCCAGCGTCCTCCAGTAAAGGAAATGTGAAGGCCCTGTTCCCTTTATAGGCTGGCTGTGGCTTTGATGGGCAGACAGTATGAGTTCGAGCAGGAAGGGGAAGTCCTCTAACAGCTCTGTTGAACTTTCACCCTAGAAAACGGAAGGATGAAGAGATGTGTGGCTTTACATGGAGTCTCGTTGCTTGATGGGTTGTGCAGTCTCTCTTTATAATCTTTTTTTATTCTCCCACTCTGTCCAAGGAACGTTGTAGAGTCGCTAGTGACCCATTTTTTTAGAGCAAAACATTGCTATTTCTGCCTTGGCTATGCCTAAAAATCAATAGGAATATTCCGAAAAAAGCTATGCCGTGTCCCTGAGTAGCTCTCTAACCCTCTGTACCCAAAACCAGTCTTATCTGCTTTCCCCAGCTGGGCCTGTGAGCATCAGAAGTGTGGAGTGGCAGGAGGCTTTGATAAAAACAGCTTTAAATTGTGTGTGCGTTTCACAGAGGTGGTGGATGTGTGTTTGTGTGTGTGTGTGGGCGCACATGGGTTCATGCAGCATACAGTATGTGGTATGTGTTTAGTGTATATACGTACGCGTGTCGTCGTAAACAACGTCGGAGGCAGGAATTGAAGGTGTGATGATCCACCTCAGCTGCTGCTGCGGCAGCATGTCAAAGTTACGCGCGCTTTGTTTCCGGACCATGATGCATCGTGTCTGAAGTGTGTGGTCTTTGACAGTTCAGAAGACGGATGGTGAATGACGCTTTGTTTTGACAAATACTGGAAGGAAGGACACAGGCTGCCGGTCTCTTGCTGACCTCAGCTTCAGTATGACCGCCTTCCATATGAATTGCATCGTTGCTACCTGTTTACGTAGTTGCCTGCAACGTGGGTTTCAAATGTCTCGAGGAGAGAGCTGATGGAAGTAGAACAATTCTCCGGGACATGTTATACCCCTGGCGACATCTACATTACAGGTACGATTATGTCAAAGAAGAGCAGTTCTGTTCGTGTTGGACTAAACAGGCCTTCAAGTGGGAAACGATTCTGGTTATAACAGTGGTTCCAGGAACAGCACGGCATATCCTTATGAGGATAAAGCACTTCTTTGATCATTACTTAAGAGGCAAAAAGACCCAGTCTACGTTTTAATTCCTGCACGTCTTACCTGGGACTGGAGGCAAGAGCACAGCGAGGGAGGCGGCAGAAGAAAAGGCTGTGCACTTTGAAGTTATTGAAATGAGGGGAGGAAGTGGGTGTGAAATACCAGGGAGAGCTAAGTAAACAACTTGTTGAGCTGCTGGAGAAGTTCACCCAAACTGTCGGCCTCAGCTCTTCATCTCGGAAGTATTTTTTTGGGACTTGAAAGTGAGAATATTTCATGTTTTATTTAGCTTTGTGTCTCTTGGTAAATATATTGTGCATTTTTCATCATGCGTCGGAAGTGTTTCTGTTCTCAGGATCGGTCTCCCCCAGATCTCAAAGCGTCACGCCATATATTTCCTCTAACGAGACACGTCTGGTGGTGTTAACCTGTTTGCTCAATATGCTTTATTCAGAAGTCAAGTGAGATGCTGTCAGAATCCATTGATTCCTTGGATGAGAAATTCCAAAAACAGCCATCACCCTGGAAGGCGAGTTGCATTGCTCTCTTAACCCTTCAGAGACTGTCTGTTCCTGACAGGGTCGGACTGATGTCGTCTCCGAGCAGGCAGGACTTGACGCCAGTGATGAGTGTAGAGAGAGCCTCTGAATAGAGCCGTGGGCATTGATGATGTTCAGCCTGTCAGCTTGTAGCAGAGCGTGGAAGTTTCTCGAGCTGCATCCTCAAAGGAGTGAGCAGGGGACGGCGGCGTCAGTCGGAACTGAGGCCTGAGAATACTTAAAGAGCACGAGGGGAGGGAGACGTGGAGCACACACGGGTTTGACTGACCCCCAGCTGTCCAACAGAGCAGAATATCCTTTATAGTCAAAATATCAGTGTTGGGGTTGGTTCATTCTGTCCGTGGCATTTCTGTTGTGCATATAGATTGGCTATAAGAGGAACTTATACTGTGGTAGGCGGAGATGTGAACCATGGTGCACAGGTGGCACAGAGAAAGGTGTCTTATTCTCTTGTATGCAGTTGGACCTCATGCAATTTTGAGCAGGCAACATGAATTATAGAATCACCATCTCCCGGGATGCAAGCCAAAACCTATTTCCACCTCATTACAGGATATATAGCATGTTATTTTCTTCCTCTCACCGGTACTAAGGTAAAATGGCACAAATTCATTCACAACTTCAAATTGAATAACAGATGCCATTTCTATATGTATGTGATGCAAATGTGTAGAAATGTAATTCTTCTTCGTGTCCGCCTCCAGCTATTTTGTTTACTCACATTTAGCAGTTTACACATAGTACACATGTATGTTTGGGTTGCAGTGGCCTGGAAGTAGTGTGATGCCTGCATGAATGTGTGCGTTTAAAATAGACATAAACACTCGATACGCAGAGAGGGTTTTAAATACTCATTATGCAGCAGAACAGCTGCTTTGATGCACACGGCTCTCAGGGAACTTATTGTGACTTTGCAATTCTACTCCAAAGATTGGCTCTGGCCTGCATGAGGAAAAGCTCACACAATTCAAACCATTGCACTATTTTATCTTATATTGATAGGTGCACATCACACAACTTCAATATAAAGGGCATCAGCAAAATATTTTGGCCTGGATTTGCAGGACTGGATGGAGGCTGCAGCAAAGAGCTCATGTGCAATGTGCATGGTTAATATGCAGCAGAAAGCTGCATAGGGCCCCTGTGAACGCCCCGTGTGTGTGTGTGTGTGTCTGTGTGTGTACATTGAAAGTAGGATTGCTGTGGAATGTTAGTTTGTCCTGATATGTTTCTCATTTCATCCACAACCGAACGTTCCCTGTTAACAAACTTTGATCAACGTTCATTCATTTTAGCGCATTACAAGTCCCAACTCTCTCTCTCTCTCTCTCTCTTTCTCAGCTTCTAGATGTGTTAGCCATTACCTCGTTAATTTACCCTGTGATGGGGGAGAGGGGGAAGAGAGGGGGGGGGGAGTCGAGGAGGAGAACACAAAGCCGTGGTGCTCACTCCGCCTGTCGGTTCTTCGTAATAGCTCAAACATTTTCTGCAGCTTGTTCATGGAACGCCAGCTTGAGAAGCTCTCATTGACAAAGAGGCTTTAAGTTCAAATGTAGTAAATTAAGTAGATTTAATCTGCATTCCCCGAGTAATTAGTACGATGGTTGATGTTTTTGATGCGAGCCTACGCCCATATCTGCTGTCAAAATCTGTCGAAGTTGCACAGCCCAGGTGTGAACTGATTGGGACTTATTTAAATAGTCCGACAATTGCTTGTTTTAAGTGTGTCTAATCAGAGTTCGCTCCCATCCTAATTCTTTGAGATGGCTGTTTGCAGTCTGTTATTTATTCTGCAATGGATGAGTGTTCGTGTCTTGGAAAAGATAACATTCAAATTACAATAAATTAAAGGCTGTCATGCTGTTTTAAGAGAAATGGTCCAAATGGAAATGGAAAATACAAATTTGACAGAAAAATAGTCGACTGTCTGACTGAAAATAACATTTTCATAAATAAATCACTCACCTAACCTACTTTTACTGTGACCTTCTCATAATAATGATGATATGACTTTTGTGAACAATTTTCTTATTTGCATTCTGATGCATGCTCGAAAAAAGAAAACCCAGGCACAACAAATACTTTACCTGTGACAATATTTATATATTAAAACATTTTAACATCAAAATATGGTGTTTTTTGATTTTGGTTTGACATGAACAGCTTTTAAATAATGTGCTACCTTCTTCAGAGGTGAAAGGTAGGCTTTTTTGATCCTATGAACACACACACACACACACTGCTGTTCTGGTCATTTTCAAGGTCACAGTCCTCCCATCCTCCTGTCTGGCTCTTCCCATTTATCCCGTGTATAATGGGAAGTGCTGACTGGTTTCGGACATGCATTTGACTGATTGATTGTTGTCCAGCTATATAATCAGACCCATTCCACAGGAAACATAGTGAAGTGAAAGACTACACCTCTTTATTTCTGTTTGAAACGATCCATTGTACAGTGTGAGCGGAGAAGGCTGAGCTGAATAGTAGTAGTGGATTTGTGTTTTACCTTCTCCTTCCTCTTCACTTAATTTGCTGTGTGCAGCTCTATTAGGATTCCCCCCGGGGAGGAAATAAATACATAAAAAATGGGTACGGGCAGAAAACCTGACCAACACATTCATATTTAGTGTGCCTTCCTTTACGTGTGTGTGTGTTTGTGTTGGGTAAATATAGGGTTAACGACTCCCAATGCCTGGGCTCTATAGTTGCTGTAAACCTGTCAGTTAGTGAGGCCAGGTAAGTACCCTAGAATGACAGGTCTGGAGGGCAGTGTGTGTTTGTGTGTGTGTGTGTGTGTCTGGATGCGCTTAAGTGTGCACATCTAGGTGTAGATGTGTGTGGTTGCAGGTTTGTATCTGATTATGAATGTGTGCACAAGTATTTTGTGTGTGCGTGTGTGTGTACAGATTATTTGGGGGGCTGGGAGAGATAGAAGAAGGATGGAGAGTGGCAGCGTTTCTTATCCCATTCAATTAGACAGGATATATTGACGTGTGCAGAGGACCACCTGCTTGCGTATGCAAAGCACACAGCGAGGGGGCTTCGCTTGTCAGCTACACCCGAATGCACCCCTCCCCTAAGATCAGCGCATATTGTTAGTGGGTTCCACCTCCTCTCCTCTCCTCTCTTGCCCTGTCCTAGTTTTTTGATGGAGTCTCAACACTGTTCACCTCCCCCAATAAAATGGTGTTTGTGTTTTATACAACCAGTTTTAAGGAGACAGTTTTTCGTCTGCATCTCTTGTAAAGAGAGCCGGGCTCTGATGATAGCAGCTATTGCTACGGACAGTAAAGTCAAGAGACTCAAAGGGGTTGGCGATAAAGAGTCGTGTTGCCATGCCTGGGCTAATGATCACAGACATTTCCTTAACAACCTCTCATTCATCTCTCCTCAGGCCGTTTGTTTCTTCTCCATGCCACACACTAATCTAATTCCACTCACCTTTTATGCATCCTCTGTCAATTTCTGTCGTGTGGTTCTGTACAATGTCTGTGTGTGTGTGCGTAGGTAGGTGTGTGTGTGTGCATAGGTAGATGTGTGTGTGTGTGTGTGTGGGTAGGTGTACACCCCGATATATATAGGACAACAATAAAGGTGCAGGAACAAAGGCAAGGGGCAGGAGGCAGAGGAGGAGGAAGAGCCAAGGCGGTTGGAAGATTAGGAGAGAATCAGAGAGTGACAACAGGAGTTAACACCATGCTGTGTGTATTTAGTCATCAGAGATTCCATGAATGCATGCGATCTGCATCACCGTGATATTACTACTCCTTGATGCAGTACAGTTGATTGATAGTGTGACAATAAAAAACATGATTATTAGATCAGATTTCTTCAATGATCACATTCTCCTCCGCATTTCAGAAGCATATCTCATTATTCACTCCTGGTGTAAAAACACACTCTATTGCCCTGTTTTGTAGCAGTGTGTTTGTCTTGTGTGCGATCGCCAAGTTGTCTGTTTTGTTTTCACATATTGTGGATCGCAGAGGCCGACAACCAGTTGTAGTCACTTCTACAAACCCCACTGCATCGCGTCGGATGTTGAAGCCTGAATACATTATTTGACCTTGATGCACAGGAGTGACGGATGTGTTGAGGACCAGTAACAGAGGAGCTTATCAGGTGTTCTCTCGGAGAGCGAGCGTAGAGTTTAAGTGCTACGGTTGTCCTCATTTAGTCATAGTAGTATGATTATTTATTATTTATTTATGTTATGCCACTGGGCAGCAATCGAGTAATTATTGGGTAATTTGATTTAAATGATGAATGAATTTTCCAGAGCATGAAAGTGATTCCTTTGAAACTGGCATTCCTGCTTAACTCCGCTAGCCCATCCCCCAACCCCCCTCCCCCAACCCGCTCCTCTCTTCATCCTATCCTCTTTTCTGCGTGTTGAGTTCCTGAGAAAGAAATCTCTCCAGACCACACATCAGGCTTTAATCTCATTCATGCTAAAAAAAAATCAAAGCAGCTTCTGAGTTGGTCACTGGTCTGGAGTATTTGCAGAACTTTTGCAATTCCCCCTGGGCTTGAACTTTTTTCCGCAGTTTGTTGGATCATGTTTAGTCCTCAGTTCACAATAAGGGAAACTAATTTGAAGGACTTCTGAGTGTAATCTTTTAAGCTACACCTCTACTCCATAATACCTCTCCCGTGATTGCCTGTGAGAGGCTATTCAAGACGCTTGTTTCCGGGACTGATTTCATAATCACTCTATGATCTTGTTTTATGGACTTCTTTCATTCAGTGTGGCTCTGGCAGGGTTGAGCAACCGGTTTCGTATTAATGTTTAGCATGAAGCACGAGCGGGGTCTATATATTTGAATGATTTTAACTTGTCTTGTTGGTTTTTAGTTACAGTTTGCTTATACCTTTTTTTTAAACAACATGATATGATCATATGGTAAAACATGATTCAATAAAAAATTGTGTATATGCTGTAGTTAAATGATTTCCCTAAATTACCTAAATATATGTTTTAATGGGCTTTTTTGTGCTTCTGAATGTCAGAATTAATAGCCCCACAGTCAGATGATCAGATCAATACCACTCTCATATCTGCTGTTCCCAAAATGTGGAACAATTCCTTGAAGTTACAATTTCCACAGAGGTAAAGACGACCTAATGGAGATGTTACTTGTTAACTGTGGCGCTGTGGGATTTCTGTCATAATGTGTTGTTGATGACTGTAACAATGCAATGCGTTAGTGTTGGGGGAACATCAGTCGGGATGGGAGGTTAGCTGGCTGCAAAACGAGTCACATCCTGTCGTAAATGTGGGTTCTGCTGACGCAAAGGGAGAACATAAAACGGGGGAGTTATTTTGGGGAAAAAAGAGAGGGGTTCTAATCCAGAGCTGTACTCCCCCTTCTCACTCATTGCTGCCTCTCCAGACAGATTACTGGGTTTTAAAGGCACTCTCTGCAGAGGCATATTTTTAAAATGGGGGCTATTGGATGGGAGAGAGAGAGAGAGAGAGGGGGAGGTGGGGGGGTGATCTAAGTCAAAGAGGGAGATTAGTATTCAATTCAATTCAATTCAGTTTATTTGTATAGCCCAATTTCACAAATTACAAATTTGTCTCGGAGTGCTTTACAATCTGTACACATAGACATCCCTGCCCCAAAACCTCACATCGGACCAGGAAAAACTCCCAAATAACCCTTCAGGGGGAAAAAAAGGGAAGAAACCTGGAGGAGAGCAACAGAGGAGGATCCCTCTCCAGGATGGACAGGTGCAATAGATGTAATGTGTACAGAAGGACAGATTTAGAGTTAAAATACATTCAATGAATATGACAGAGTGTATGAATAGTTCATAGTAGGCATATTCCACGATGGAGACCTCCACGATCCATCAGGCAGATGGCGGTGGGGAGGAGGAGTGGGCGGAGTCTCAACAGTGGGCGAAGTCTCAACAGGACAGTGGCGTAGTCAGGAGCAGGAATTCCACGACCCAGACCTCAATGATCCATCAGGCAGATAGGATCTATGTCGTCTCATAGGGTCCGATGACCCCATGAGACGTGAAGTCAAAAGGACTCGGGAGAAAGCAGAGTTAGTAACGTGTGATTGAGAGATGAAAATTCATCCTTAAGGAGATAGGTACTCAGTGCATCCTAAAACGTCCCCCGGCAGCTATAAGCCTATAGCAGCATATCAAGGGGCTGGACCAGGTGAACCTGATTCAGCCCTAACTATAAGCTCTGTCAAAGAGGAAGGTCTTAAGTCTACTCTTAAACGAGGTGACTGTGTCTGCCTCCCGGACTGAAATTGGAAGCTGGTTCCATAAAAGAGGAGCTTGATAACTGTGTGTGTGTGTGTGGAGAGAGGGCATGTAAGACAGAGTGACATAATGAATAGTGTGAGGCTTTATCGATATATGTTTGTGCAACGTATGTTTCCATGTGCAGGTATTTATTAAAAGCGATAAACGCTCTCACCCGTCCCCTCTCTTCACCATTACTACCTTTCCTTCTCTCCTCTTGCTTCTTCCATCCTCCCGCTTCACCCCCCTGTGACGTGCTAAAGTCATAATCCACTCAGACATGTTCTGATGTTTGGGGTGTTTTTGCTCTCGGTTGACTGTTGGCACTCACTCACCCACACACTCTCCCCTCTCTAAATCCCTCAGTTCCTGTTTCCCCCAGGGAGAGAGAGGGAGAGAAGGAGAGAGAGAGAGAGTAATGTCTTTGTATATTTGTATCTCATAAAGATGGCATGATTATGTGTGTCTGTGTGCTTTTTTTGTACATGTCCCTGGTCAGATGGAGAGTATATACTGTGTCTCTGTGTGGTGTGTATTCTTGTTTGCCTGTGAGAGGGTGTCTGCTGGGTGCTGTGTGGGCCACAGTGGGTGCTCCGTGTTCACTGAAGGTCAGGTGTCTCTCCTCTCAGCTTCTTTGCTCTGCCGGCTGTTTGATCTCCGGACGAGCTACGAGTGTGTCTGCTCTGATTCTGCATACATCCATACAGTTGTGCCTTTTGCCTGCCGGGTAAATCTCAAAGTTGAATATCAGATGGAATTCATTGAATACACGTAACCCACAAACCAACACTCGACATCGCCCGCTCTCCCTCTATCTCTCTCTCGCGCGCCGGTTGAGACGGATAGGAGGGGTACATTTGAAATGCTTAGATCACATCTTTATACCTTTTTAGATAGACAAAATATTTACTCATAATTACAGTCTTGACATTTTTGACTTTTGACCCAATTTCTAACCTATTGAATATCACATGTGGGTAAGTGCAGCTGTTCTTGTGCAGCAGATGAAATATGACATCTTTATTTTTTTATTTGTTTTTGTTCTAAGATGCCTTGTACTTTTAATTGTTACTGTTCAAAGTGAATGTGAGTAGAGACCCCGAGGAGCTATACTATGTTATGACTTACCTCCTCTTACCTAAATCTATGAATCTGTGTTCCATATAAAGGGATCAGAAACGACTTACCTCTCAGGGGGAGCTGTACTACAGCTGTACACCGTATATATTCTCATGTTTTCATGTTCGTATAAACCTCTGCAGCCATTTGGCTCTTTAGATGCAAAGTTAAATTCAGCATACAGTCGCACGATGGATTAGACATGCGGTGTCGGCGCTCACGTCATGTCCCTTTGCAAATGTTTTCCTTTCATTGCAGTCCATGACGCCGATGAATGGATTAGCACGTTCAGGTCACACGCTCCATTCCTGTCATTTTCTGTTCCGTTCTTGTTGGGTTATCATTCGTTGTTGCTGAATGAAATCTAAACAACAACGTCTGCCTTACTGAGTGAGCCATACCTTCCAGGCGTGAGAATACCCACAATGCAACACTCTGCATTGCTAATCCTATTGGCTGCTGACGAATCAACAACGTTCTGCAGTATGCGTCACTGCTGAGCAGAGTGCCAGAGCGAGGCTAAATGCTTAACTTCACCTTAAGATATGAATGAGCTGGAGTACACAGAATTGAAACTACTTTTTGGGAGTGTGTGTGTGTGTGTGTGTGTGTGTTAGTATCAGGGAATCTGTGGGTGTTGTTTGAGGGGAGGACCTCCCTTCTCCAGTGAAGTAGAATTATTTTTTGTATTTTGAACAATTTAATCAATAAAACTAAATAAAAATCACAACAGAGATACATGAATATTACAGTGCAGGAAGAGACAAAAAGCCAACTAGACTTATTTGCAGATTTAGCAGAGCTCATGGAAAAATTTCATGTTAATGCTGCCACATAAAGTTCTTTAATCTGCCGTGACTCCCTGTGCAGCGTGGTCTTACTGCTTAAGAATACCCTGATTACTCTTCTATCACAGACATTAACTTACTGCCTTCCGAATTAAAAGCAGGATTGGAGAGAGAGAGAGATTGTGGAAAACTGGACGGGCCCAAAGGAAAGGGAAGTTAAATAGAGACGCAGTATGAACAGAGAAGAGAGCGGCGTTTTACAGATAAACTGCTTCTAAAACCTCCAATAAACTGAGACATTGTCTCTAACTTTTCTCCCATAGTGATAAACATCCCCCACGATCTGCCTCTCGGCTCAAAACTAAAACCAAGCCCCAGAAAGCAGCCAGGCATAATGATTCAAGAACAAACGCAGCAACAATGCTACACATGAAACACAATCATGATTTACCTCCAGTGAATTGGTTACATGGGCAAAAGAAGGGGGGGATGTTGAAGAACAAGAACACGAGGGGCAGAGGCAGAGGCAAAGGGGGGGAGGGGGGGGGTTCAGGGCCCAGGGCCCAGGATTTAATTTCCGCTTTGCACTGTGAGATAAGTCAAGCTTAATGAGCTGACAGAGAGAGACGGAGGGAGCAGGGGAGCTATGAGAGCCAGGGCACAGAGAACAGGGGAGTTAAGAGGAGGAGAGAGCAAGGGCAGGAAGGGAGGAGGAGGAGGGGGGTAAGTGATTGTGGAAAGAGGGGGTATCCCGCAGATCCTGTCAGGCTAGATGCATGAAGAGAGGAGAGCAACAGAGAGAACAGGGATGAAGGAGAGAGGGGTAAAAGTGTAGATAGCTGTATTCACTCGGCCCTCAGGAAGGTGTTTACGATTTCAACGTTTGCTTTCCTCCTTCGTGTGTGTGTGTGTGTTAGTCTCTCTGTGTGTGTGTGTGTGTAGAGAGTCTCAGATGAAACCTAGTGATTCTTACAATGCTGACAGTAGCTGCATGGCTTTTGCTGACGAGAGCTTGTGTATTTCTTCTGTTTAGTTTATTTTCTTTGTGTGCGTCTGCTTGTTTCTGTTCATAAGGGATTCTATACTTTCTATAATGTCGGTTCTTTTTCATCCTGTAGTAGTTTCACGCTTTTATTATTGTAATCCAAATCATGAACAAATATTGAGAAAAGATTTTCGTGAAATGTGAAGTATGAAGTGTGTCTCTCTTCATGAATGTGTCTGTGTGCATCGGTTTCGGCCCATCTGGCTGATCCAAGTCTGCAATTACAACTAGCCTGTAATTCAAAAACAATTAAATAAAAAAAGCCAAAGGTGTGGAGGGAGAAAGTTGTAACGGATATGAAATTATAAGGTAAAGACTTGAGGTTCAAGGTTGACGGCCGCAGGAAATGAGGGAAGAGCATTAGCTTTAAGGCGAGTGAAAGGTCATCCGTGTGGACTTAAAGGAGCTGTTCCAGTGCTGTTTGCATAAGCCCACACCGGGAGCTCTCCGTGGTGCTGGAGCTCCCTTTGCTCCCACAGTCTTTTCCTTCTTTAAGACAATTCCTTAGCTATATTGACGTCGCTTCACATTTATAGCATAGTGCCAATAAATCCTCCCTTTATTAGACCTCTTGTATTGATCCATTTTTTTCTTCCCTTCAAATCTCCAACTCTCTCTGCCTGTTGCTGCCTTGTCTCTGCAATTCCTCCCCTTCTGCTTTCTCCCTCTTCTTCAGTCGGAGTAAAATGTCAGGCCCTATCTCTGTCACGAGTCTGTGAGCTCTGTAGAGTAGAGGGGGGGGGGGGGGGGGCAGTGCCGTGCCGTGCCGTTACCCCCCTTCTCTCTGGGGCTTAAAATTAGAGATTTGCCTACATGCCAGCAAGACTTTGATGGTTGCATCAACAGTATTGAGGCATAGGAAATCTAATTAAAATGATTGCTAATATGCCCTCATCACTGTCAGCTAGAGATGCAGCTAATCATTGCTGGACCAACAGCATCCGTAGTGTGTGCATTAATGCTGGGTGTCTCTCTGAACGCACACATATGGGAGTCAACGCTTTCCTTTGTTGCTTGATGCTGATGTGATGTTGCGCGCACACAGGCGCATATCTGAAAACGCTAAACAGGTGGAAGATAAGCTTGAATGATTTGCCGTGCTGTTGCATGTGCACCTGTGATAATGTTCCCCCGAGATGTGACTCCCGACGTATGATGATTCGTGTGTATGTGTGAGTGTGAGTGTGATGTTAATCAGGCTGTCACGGTAAGACAGAGTCCCGCAGGGAAAAGCCTGTTGTGTCTGGAGCTCTCCACAGGACACCCCTTCACAAACATACAACGCACACACAACACACACACACACACACACACAACACACACACACGCAACAAACACACAGTATATCCACCTTTTTTCTTCTTCTTTTTTTGCCCTTTTTCCTCCAGAGCATGACGCCCTGTAGCACACAGGAACTCTGATCTTAACACTTAGTATCAGAATAAGGTTGTTATGTCAACAACTAGTTGATGTATTGCCATAACACCTTGTATTGACATTCATATCCCCCAGTGGATAAATCCTATTGACTTTTGCAAACCCCGACTATTCTTCTAGTGCCATTATGAGGTTGGCATTTGTGTTTTTGAGTAAAATATTGGATGGATTTCCATTATGTTTGGTACAGACATTAGTGCCTCCCTTTAGGATGAACTGTAGTAACTCTGGGGATCCTCTGACTTGTCATCTAATGCCAGGTCAAAATGTTATTCTGTCCAATACTTTCTACAAAACTCTATAATGTTCCCCATCAGCTTCACTATCCTGATGCTACATGCTGATGTTAGCGTTTAGCTCAAAGCACCGCTGTGCCTAAGTGTAGCTTCACACAGCCGTTGGCGTGGCTGTAGACTTGGATCTACATTTATATGAAGAGTATTATAATACTATTTTATTCCCAAGAACACAATCACTATTGTGGTTTACAATAAACATATTGATACTGAAAATAAGGAGAAAAATAAAGATAAAGCAGTAATGAGTTGCTAAATGGAAACTAGATAAATGCTGAATACTGCTACTGAATAGTTGCATTTGTGAATGGTGTTTTTAAAATTCTATTAATGCCTTTATTTAATCAGATTTTTAACATATTCATTCCTGAATTACAATAAAGATTTTTTTTTAAAAGTTAAACCAACGACAATGAGCCCCACATTATGTACGTTGAACTGATTGAAGTGACTGAAATCTGAATATAAGAAAAAGAAAGCAAGTGATACAAAAGAGAAGGAGGAGCATGGGGGCCATGCTGTAGGGGAGTAGCAGCTTCTTTCACCACCTACTCTCACACCTACCACAGCTGTCTGGGATTTCACACTGTACACACACACACACACACATACACACGAACACGAACACTGTGTCACACGTTACAATTCAATTCAATTCAGTTTATTTGTATAGCCCAATTTCACAAATTACAAATTTGTCTCGGAGTGCTTTACAATCTGTACACATAGACATCCCTGCCCCAAAAAAAACATCGGACCGAGGAAAAACTCCCAAAATAACCAGAAAGGGAAAAAAAAAAAAAGGAGAGAGAGGAGAGAGCAGGATCCTCTCCCTGATGGATGGAGGACAGATGTAATGTATGTGTACAGAGAGACAGAAAGTTAATACATTCAAAATACATTCAATGAATATGATAGAGTGTTGTGATAATTCATAGCATATTCACGATGATGATCATCAGGCAGATGGCGGTGGGGAGGAGGTGAGGAGGGAGGAACAGGACACAGGACAGTGGCGTAGTCATGAGCCACGACCGACGACCCAGACGATCAGGGAGATCTATATATGCCGTCTATCATAGTCCGATGACCCCATGAAGACCCCAAGTCAAAAAGGACTTCGGGAAAAAAAGCAAAGTTAGAAGGTTATTGAGAGGAGAAATGAGAAAGTGAGGAAAAAAAGAGATAGGAAAGAGACATCAAAAGAGCGTCACCCCACGGTCTATAAGCCTAGCAGCATATCAGGGGGCTGAATCAAGCAAAGCTTCAGGGGAAACCCTAACTCTGTCAAGTCAAGAGGTCTCTCTCTAACTCTGCTCTGAGGGTGTCTGACTCTCCCTCCGGACTGAGGTGAAAAGTGGGTTCCCTGAGAGAGGAGATGACTACTAAAGGCTCTGGCTCCCATTCTACTTTTAAAGGCTCTGAAGGACTACAAGTAGTCCCATTTTAGTGGCGAGCCATCTGGGTGAGGCAAATATGTGACAACAAGCTCCTTAAGATATGATGGAGCATCGAAAATTAAGAGGTGTAGGTTAAGAAGGAATTAGATTTTTGATTTTTGAAGGACCAGAGCCAGTGCAGAGCAGTGGTGTGAGAGTGCATTGCATTCTTTCTTTCTGAGTGAGCTGCAGCTGCAGCATTCTGGATGAGGGGAGGCAGAGAGAGATTAGAGCAGCAGGACCTAAAGTAAGGGGATCAGTAATCAGCAGCATAGGAGTAACAGACGCAATTTTTCTTTTTCTTTTATGACAAGATAAAGAATGATTTGATTTTTGAAATATTGAAAAATGAAAAAATTATTTTTTGATTAAAGCGGGATAGTTAGATAGATTTGCTTTAGAAGATAAGAAGATTCTTTATTACAGTGGTGTTGGATGCCAGAACAATGCGTCTACAGAATCCACATCCAGATAAGGATCTGAGGTGCTCCAAGGGACAGAAAATTACTTTATTTTGGTTTTTTTTTGGTTTTAAGTTGCAGGTCATCCATGTTTTATGTGTTTTTAGATAAGTTATTGTTGAATTTAGTTGTTTTTTTGGTTCTCCTCCTCTGATTTTATGTATAAATTGTCATCTGCATAATAACAATGAAAGTTTGTGTTTATGGAGTGTTTCCTGATAATATTGCGTATAAGGAAAGTTTAAGTAGAATAGCAAAGAACCAACAATGAATAACAGGTGAACTAATCCGTGATTAACGTTGTCTTGTATACAAGTACAATTACAAAAATACAAACTGAGAACGATCTGATAAATAGAAATAAACCAAAATAGCCGCCTATGCAAAATACTGCCAAACCAAATTGGTCAATGTCAACAGGATGTCATGCGATGGTGTCAGTCAAGCACTATGGTCTAACAGACAGGACCAGGAGAGAGCCATTTTATCTGCTGCCATTTTTTCACCAGTGCTGTTTCTGTGCTGTGGTGTTTGTCTCTGCCTGTTTTTCTTTTTCTCAAATAAATATTTAAAATGAAGCTCTATTATGTGGATTTTTCACTACTGATTGACTTCTAAAAAGGGAAGAGGGGAAGGAAGGGAGGGAGACTGGTTGGAGTCTGTCTTCTTCCAAGTAGAGAGAGTGAGAGGGAGGAGGACAGCCACCTTTGAGGCCGTGTACCTGTGAGGATGTAGTGCATTGGCCTGTGAGAGCCTAATATGAGAGCCGCCAATTATTAAGGTTGAAAATCTTTAAGCAAGCGGATAGATGGGGGGTCAAGGGGAGGCGTGAGAAAGAGAGAGAAAACGTTGAAAGGAAATTGTGTAAGGGAAAGAATCCAAAAAAAGACAGAAACATACAAATATAAGAAAGGCGGTTACTAATTAGATGAGAACAGATTATGGAGGGCATTGGGAATAATTAATATTGGCAATCTTTAAGTAAAGATCTTAAAAGTAAATTAAGTTAAATTTTCTAAAGACTAATGAGCTTAGGTTTATTTTACACTCCTCTCTGTCAGCCTGGCTGCAGAGCTCTGGTGTGATGCGTAGTTGTTTGCTTTTTTATTATCCTTTTTTTTTCTTTATTTTTTTTTGTAACGGAGGGGAGTTGCTGAGGGCCTTCTTATATGTTTTAACCTTCTTATTTGCTAATTCTTTTCTCGCCAAACTAAGCGGGATTCTCGTTCAAGCTGAGCAGCGTTATCGTTCAAGTCTGTTACACATGTTGTAACTGGTGAAGCCACTCACCCACTAACCTTCCTTCTAACACTTACACATCATACAATTTGTCTTCGTGCTCACGCAGGAACGGAAACGTGAAGACTCACAATGTGCACACAGCCTCTCACACACACTGACTTCAGGGCCGTAATTCGCCCTCTGTCATCATCGTAGTGCAGGTGGACGGAGCAAGCGGGAGAAGCAGGAGAATCGGCGAATGAGAGTGGGAGGAAGGCGTACAGAGGCATCGTCTGTTGTTTGTCTGTAGCTGCAGGATAGAACAAGTACGCAGAAAGAAGATATCACACACTGTCTGTGTGCAGAATATGCAGTAACCTCCTCATGTTTTAGTACTTTTACTCCGTGTCCCTGTATGTCAAAGCCAGCGGTAACAGACAGCATGACCCAAGGCTGTAAAGGCCAGCAACGCCTCTGCTTTGCATTATTAGATGTCCGCTTGTATCTCCTTTAGAGCTGTCAGGGTTACGCTGCTGAGGTAGACATTGGCATTTCGGACTCTTCGCCTCGACCTCGCATCCGTCTTTCTCAGTTGCTGCATCCCAACGTCAACACACATATGGACACGCGATGGTACACTTCAGGCTCAAGACTCCCTTTTCTCTTTGGCTTCAGAGAAGTTTCTTGCACACACTTAAAGCTCTTTTGGATTTGCAGTGAATGTCCAATGTGGATGTTACACAGAGATATGTGGCATCCAGTTGGGTAAAGAAATATCAGATCAATTAATACATGAATTGAGCACATTTAAATGAGCTTTTAAAGGGTTAAAGTAACAACAGCGAAAAAAGCAACTCTGACCTCATCAAAGCGACTACCAAGGCCTATTGTCACAGAGCAGTGCGTGGTGGGAGAAGGTCATCGCTTTCTGTGAATCGGCTGCTTCATTTCCCAGAGTGCTGCTTGGGTCTGCCAGTGTGGATGTGTGTGTTAGAAGTTGAGTGAGTGATGTCAAGGCCTGGAGTGGACAGCCTTTTTTCAACTGCTGTGAATCACACTCCATCTCTCGATGACAGAACAGTGCTCCGGCCCTCACTGTACTCTCCCTCCCCCCTTTGTCCAATACTTCACACTGCTCTCTCTCGACTGGACCTCCGTTCCTCACTTCTCTGCTCTTCTCCCCCACAATCACCGATCTGTCTGGACTCGTATCCTTTACTCTCTAGTTCCTCCCTGAAATGCTTCACTTCTCCAACCTGAACCCCCGAGCCTCTCACCTTAGATGCAGTGTTTGTCAATCTGATGTAATGTAAGGTTATCTGACATAAAATAAGGTTATATCATTTTAAATTGTGATGGGTTTTAGATTTTGAAGGCAGTTTTTAACAACTAAACAACTGGGAAGATGCCAAAGTTAGGAGCAGTCTTATTGTCGAGTATGCTTTGCCTAATCTAGAGGGATTTCCATGTTTTTCTTTTTAGTAATACTTATTTTAGGCTTTCAGAGTTGTCTCTCTCTCTTTCTCTTTCCCTCCAAATACTGACTCAGAGACACAAACAAACACAACCACACAAAGTGAGCACAGAGTTCACGCTGAAGACGCTGTAGTATTTGTTTTACTACTTGTTGGCGTGACAAGCTCGTCGAACACCTGCATATACACCGTATGGCACTGGCTTTGGGACAGAAACTAACACAGAGGTATGAGGCTGATATATGGAGTGACATTTGGTAATGGTGAGCAGGAGGGAGAACATGGCACTCAATAATTTCAATATCGCGCAGCGAGTCTCCCAGCAGCAAAATGAAAGCTGATAAAATGTGATGACTGACCTTTTCAACAGTTAGTGCATACACAGATGATACGCCCACAGTCCCATAATAGCTACACTACGTGCCCAAATTTAATTTCTCCCATTCACTCATTTGTAAGTAAATTAACATCGTCTGCTATTGATATCACGAAAGGTCACGGCAGCGTCTCGCCTCAAAATTGTGTTTTTCTTTTTAAACAAAGTTGTGTGCATAACTCCATCTTTCTGTGAACTTATGTGAGCCTCCCTCCTCCTCCTCCTCCCCCTCCTCTTCTTCTTCTTTCACCTCAACCCTCCGTCCGCTCTTCAGTGCCAGATGTTGCATCACTGTTAGCAGGCAGATATGGGGAGAAGGAAAGAATAGTGAGTTGGGGATAGCGGGGCAGGCAGTTCATGTATTATTAATTGTGAGTAATAGAAGCTTGTATGGCTGTATACATTATTGAAGCCAGGTCCTTCTGAGGGCAGTTAAGCTGAAGTGGTGCTTGGGTTAATGGATTGGGACAGAGTCTGGCCGAGGGCCCATTTACCAAGTGCCTGGTGTAAAGTTAGTTAACAGCGGTTTATACTCTTTAGGTGGGTCAAATGTTTTACGTACTTCACACCAGTGTGGTGCAGATTTGTGTTGAAACAAGCAGGTCGATAGAGTCGATTATATATATATATATATATATATATATGTGTATGTATATATATATATTATAGACTCTATCGACCTGCTTGTTTCAATACAAACATATATATATATGAACAACCTAAAGCTGGTTATTGTTGGACATGTTTTTAAACAATTACAAATACCATAGTAGAAATAAAAAAATATATACAATTCAATGTACATCAATATTTAATTTGAGTCAGCACAAATATATAATGTGATGGGATTCAGCCAATTTAAGAACTTTTTAGCCAACACTTGGAGGTCTGAGGTTTGATACCCAGCACAAACTGTGTATACATCACAGTTGTGTGTCTGTCAGCTCTGCATGAGCCCTGTTCATAGAGTGCTGCTCAAACACATACATCAAGTCCACACTTCGGGCTGTGCGTTGAGTCTGGATAAGCTCTTTACATGGCGAACTGTTGAGCTGTAACGGTAGTGTGTCATATTTATTCCCTGATAAGATCAGCCTGCTGTTTATAGTGTGTGGTCTCTGCAGATATCTGTCTACCTTTCACAGCGGAGATCTAATCTGATATTAGTAGTATTGTTTTCTGTCGTGCATTAGCATGCAGTGTTGGCTTTCCTCCTGCTTCATGTGTATTGGTGTATAAAAACATGACACTGATGCACAGAATCTGATAGAAGAGGTTTGCTGTTGCATAAGCAATCTTATACTTCGTCTGTACGGTTGACTACACACACACACACACACACACAGACAAACACACACACACACACACATAGAGAGCTGTTGGACTGTGCAGCTTGGAGAAGTGTGAATGTTGGTTTGAGGGCGAGGAGGGTGGGGTGATCCTCCTAAACTCAGTGGCAGGTCCTGCCATTGGAGGAACAGTATCACTCTGTATTTACATTGATCCTTATTAGGCCTGGAAATTAAACCCCCGTGCAAGTGTGAGCTGGCTACGGCTTCAGGTCCAAATACACACATGCACTGACTGTCTGTCAACACTTTTGAAGTCATGCTTTGGGATTTATCTCGGACACAGCCACCAGGAGACTTTTGTCTGTATGGACTGCTGTTTTTGATAGCAGTTCAGGGTTTCCTGTTAAGTGTTTTGCTTTCAGGTCTTCCAGCTCATGCAATTCAGCTTTTAGAATAATCCACATTTTTAATTCTCGAAAGATCCCTTTTAGAATATGATAATGTAAATTGTTCAATTGTTCTTCAATCCAGAAATAGTAATCCTGTTCCTTTTTAATTTCTTAACTTTCATAACCCTCCTGTTACCTTAGGGTCAATTTGACCCCATTCAATGTTTAACCCTCCTGTTACCTTTATATTTACTGACATATTTTACCCTTGGGGTCAATTTGACCCCAGCAATTAAAACCTCCAGAAAATTATTAGAATTAATATTGTTTTCCAAGTTTAAGTGTGAGGTACTTTATGTTTGTTTGTTGACTACCTAAATAGCCCTTTAAATATATAAAAAAGTTTATATTTCTTATATGTTTGACACAGTGAAAAACAGCCTGGAGTCAAATTGACCCGAAAGAACACCGACATTAAACATTGAATGGGGTCAAATTGACCCTAAGGTAACAGGAGGGTTAAGTACCAGCGCCTCGGCCACTAATCACAACTCTCCATCCTTTCAGAGAGGAGGAGGCGTGTGCAGCTGAGTATGATGGGATGAGTTGAGGTCTCCAGGGTAACTGAATAGGTCCTGCAATATTGTCATGTAGTTTTCAATTATATTATGGGCTGCATATTTCCTAACCCTGCGATGGGTGTCACCCTGGCAACTAGCCAGCGATGCAGAGCGCAGGACTGCACCGTCCAGAGCACCTGTTTGAGTGTTTGTTGGTACTTGTGTTTGCATGTGAGTCACACAGAAGAACAACACGAGAGCAAAGGACAATGAAGGCAGACAAAGGGAACAAATACACTTTTATATTCACAGCCTCAGCACCAAATATGTTCTTAACGTACATATTTCCACATTAAAATGATCTGTGACATACAGTAAGAGGCCTAGCTTTTACATGTCAGCTCATATTGTCTGTAATGCTCGACTTAATATGGATGGACCTGCTTGTGCTGTTAAAGAACAGAAGATAATATGTCCATACAGTAAATCCATGTGTGTGACTACGATTACGTGTTATCTGATCCCACCTCTCAGAACACCTCCTTCTTTACTGATAACGTTGGTTTTATACATTTTATGAGAGACTGAAATCCCGAGGAATATCTGCACACACACTCACACTCGCAGCGACACAGAGAAGAAAGAAAAGGGAGACTGGCAGGGAAAGACGAAGAGAGAATATCATTAGCTGGACGTCTCATATTGTGTATTCTACAGAGAGTGCAGAGATAGGAATCAGGGTGTGTTTTTCTACTGCCATGGACGAAGAGGTGCAGAGCACAGAACCAGAGCGCAGATACAAGGAGGGATGCAGGCTGAGTCATGAGAGGATGGCCAAACAGGAAGCAAAGCAAAGAAGAGTGCCAGAGAGATACAGATCAGGACCTGGAAGCTGTTCTCCAGCACCCTGGCATAGATGAGAGGCGAGCTGATAAGAGAAAGAGGAAAGGATGGAGAGAGAGAGGACACGTAGAGGGGTTAGAAAGGGCAAGAGGAGGGATGTTACTATGGAACCCCTGGTGAAGGGATCAGTGCAAGTGAAAAATGTCAGTCACCGCAGTACAAAACGGAGAGCAGGAAAGTTCAAGCGGTCTTTTTCTGCATCACGCAACTCCCAAATGGAGTTTCTCTTTCCGTATAGCTATTTCTGGTCAATGCAAATGTGAAAGCAGCGTGAAAACAGCCACATTTAAATGCAATGATCATCTAAAGATGCCTCATTGGCCACGAATATAGAAGCTCACGCTGAATACTTTTTTCAGTTGAGGGTCACGTTTTCTTTTCCTTCTATTGCTCGTTCAAAAAACATCAGAACTGACTCAGAGGCCACGCTGAATAGTTATCTGTTTGTCTAACATTTTAACAGACAGCACACACACACTCTCTCACGCATATATATGTGTGTCTGTTAAGTGTGTGATGTGACGTTCCTTACACAATCATCTTCTCTGTAATGCATGGTCTGAAGTGTGTGACATCTGGCATCGCACTTCTTCACAGTGTGTAATCAGCCATGCTGTCGCCCAATAACGCGTGACGCCTGCTTCGTGTTTGCTTTGACAATAATGTTGCTGTGATTGAGCGGTCCAGTGATGGACCTGTGGAATTCATCATTCATCGTTCATCCTTAACCTCGTCATTCGTCAACTTACAACATCTCCAGGGTCTGAGGAGCCTCTCTTTTTGGCTCACGGGCACATCTAGGGGGATGTGAATGTGTCACGGGTAGCGAGGGGCAAGAGCTCATACGCAGAGGAACAGGACAGGACTCAATGTGATTAAAAAACTCTCTTTACTGAGGCAAAAGGTTCCAAACAAAAACTCAAGTCAGCATTAGTCACAAAGACAGGCAGGTAGAGCGACAAGGCACAAGGAGAACAAGGAAGACAGAACAAAAGACAAGAATCCAGCAGGAGACAAGGGAAATACTGGCGCAATATATAGGGAGGGGGGGACAGGTGTACGGCATGAGACACTAACGAGACAAGAGTGGCTGAGGGCAGGTGAAGCGAATTAACCAATCAAGAAGACAGGAGTGGCTCAGGGCAGGTGCAGGGAATGAAACAATCAAGGAGACACAGAACAGGGCATTACAGTATGAAGTAAGTTCACACTTATTTGTAATTTCAGGAATACATGAAAACTCTCTTTACACTCTCGTCATTCACAATTCTCTATTTCTCTACAGCTCCTATTTTATCAGCTGAAGTAGTCCGGTACACCCCCATCCGCCTTACAAAACAGTATTTGCTGTTCTCTGATTGTGTATGAGTTAAACAAATGTGTTATAAGGTATTAACAAGTGAGCTTAAGCGGTGCTGTTTTGTGGATTTTCTTACCAATGGACGGAGTCAGACTACTTGTTTCCAGTCTTTTGCAAACCTCTACGTTAATACTTAGCAAGAAAACAGCTGCGTTTCCCAAAAAGGCCAGAATTGTTCAATGAGCTCGGTCCGGCGGCTGATAGATTAGGATGAACTGCAGCTGAAAAGAGAGGAGACGAGATGTACACCGAGAGCTTTTTTTTAGGTTTTCCATCGTTGTCTTAGTGTATCGCGAGGTTAAAAAAAGTGTGCTTGATTGGAGTGACAACCTTGTGTGTGTGTGTTATACCCTGTCTAAAATTCTAACGGTAGGACTCTATTCTCTATTCGCTGTATTACCATTAGAGTATTTGTTTGATTGAGTTTAAAACACACATCTGAGGGCATGAGCTTTGTACAATAACTTCATTTATTTGCATAGAAACACACACACGCTCTGACATTATGAATGAGCATTGCTGGGTATCATCACCCTGACGCCTCATTGCTGTTATTCCCAGCCTGTTGCCCAGGAGACCGGCGGCATGTAGCTGCAGACGTGGTTGTTGATGCCTTCCTGCCTCCCTTGGAGCTCAAGGTCTGGAGATCACATGCCGACATCAAACAAAGGATTTGTCCACAGGCACACAAATGCACACAATTCTGTCCAGTCGGTCGTGGCTGAAATATCCTCCTTCTCAGCTCACTGTCCCTCATCACTGATCAGTCTCTCATCCTTTCTCTGCCTCCACCTGGAAGCAACCCTCTAAATCTTGCACTTCCCCTCTCTGCGTCTCCTCTCTGCACTCAGTACGATTATGTTACTAAGCAGAAGCCCCTATCAGAACGTTCATTGGTGGAGCTCCTCTATGGTTTGGTATTACATCACCGCTCCCTTTTCATCTCTGCGCTGACTTACTTGGATCGTAGGATAAACACCAGTTAAGTGGAAGCATCACACTCTGTGAACATTTCCCCGAGTTTAGCGCTCCGTCTCCTTACATCTGCTTAAAAAAAGTCAACATGTTGCTGAGAGAGAGAGAGCAGCGGGCAAAGAGGAAGAACTGAAAACGACAAACACACTTCCGTGCAGTGTTCAAAGGAATCTGCTGAGCCGCCACTCTTGTTTTCTTAATGTGTGAAGAATATCTATTCAGGGAGAAAAGGTGTGAGAGAGGGAAACCGTCGTACTCTGTTGGACTGCGCCGGCCGTCTCGCTTCTTCCGGACCGCCCGAGCTTTACAAGGCTTCCCTCATCTGCCTCAGAGATGGAGGGGACAGTTGCTAGGGCGGGGGCTGTGACCCTGCTGATTCGTAGGTTGTGGTTGCCATGGCGTGGAAGATGTGATCCATCTGTCAGGTTGTGATCTTGCTGTGCTGCTGCTCAGACAGAGAGGGAGGAGAGGCACATCATTGACGGAATGAAAGAATGGGATTGTTTGGGGGGGTCGTGTTTATGCATGTTTTTCTACTGCTCGTGTGTGTGCTTTTCTAAAAGGAGGGGGGCAATAGAGTTGAAAGCATCTGAAGGTGCAAGTCACATCAAACAGACCACTGCTTCAAAGTAGCCGTATAGGTTATGCCTCATAGGAGAGAAAAACTTCAAACATACACCTAAATCAATACAGGCATCCTGTTTGAATACTGCCGGTATCAGCGATGACGGCTTTAGATGAATGCTTTATCTATGTATCGGCTCGGCATTTAAGGTCAGAGATTGTCTGATAATCGGCCCGTTGTTCAGGTGCTTTGATCTCCCGTGTGAAAACGGCTTTTGTCTCAATCAGAGCCTCCTCTGACCCGCGAACCCCATTTTACCAAAGTAGCATGTGTGCTCTCCTGTGCTGCAGAAGATGGGTACATCCTCGCACACTCCTTCTTTATCCTCCCTTTCCTCCTCCTCCTCGCAGGAGCCTTTGAAAAAGAAATGCTACGCACTGGGAAAAGCTATTGATTTGGTCTCCCCGTGCTCAGGGAAAAAGTAAGCTTTATTTTCTTCAAAATACAGACCAAAGAGGAACAAATGTGCCATGTTTTAAAGGGTCTTTCACATCCAATTTGTGTCCCTTTTCTTTTTTCTTCCAATGTCTTTCTTTTTTTTTGCTGTTTTGTCTACTTATCCACTTCTGCCTGCTTTTCTTTCACTTTGTGCTGCCTGTCTTTCTTGTCAGTCTCCTTTTTGTTTATGTGGTTTCTTTCTCAACTCACCGCTCCCTCTGAGTACTCTGACCAGTTGTCTGTTCGTTTTCCTCTCCGTGCCTCTCTCTGTGCCACAGCTGTCTTTTCTAGTGTCTGTTTTATGTCAAGTGCCAGGTAAAGCCAAACACACGTACCCACGTACACCACCCGAGGCGCCAGTGGGACCGAAACGAGGCGTCCATAATGATTCTCATCGCAGATGTTCTCAACTCTTCTTGCTTCACCACATGCTCCAGGCAGAATAGGTCCATCTTGTCACACACGCACACACACATACACACACACATACACAAGTGGCTGCTCTTTCATGTTGAGACGGTGTGCGACCACCCAAGCTAAATGTTTGCAGACATATGGAGTGTAATGCATGGAGAGGTGGAAGTGTGCTTGGATTGAATAATCGATTGATCTGGAAGCCTATCGGAGGTCGAACAGGAAACTTAATGTCCTGCAGTGAAGCTAACTATGTCTTTGTGTTAAGATGAACAGCATTTAGTTAAACGGAATTAATCTGAATTTAGCAGATAATGATGCAAATATTTGATCACTTCGAGCTAGTTGTCATGTTGCTACTGTCTGCTGACGTCTTTTAGTGAGCTGCCTAGTCTCGTGCCTAAACGGGTCGACAACAGCTTTGTCCTCTCCTCACAGTGGAGTTACAAGGCTATATTATCCCAGGGATTCGATGCCTAACGCACAGTTGTGCCGTTGGTACCGTGACGACATTCGCACAGTGGCTGTTGGGGAAACAGCAGATGTGTGATTTGTTATGATTGATAATGAGACGCTACGATGAGACGCCAGTCCAGACAGCCAATAATGTCTCAATTGATGCCGCTCGTCTCATTCTTATTCACATTTGCGTGCACGTTCCCTGGCTCAGTCCGACATGACGGCACCACACACATTGTTGGGCCGAATGACAGGAGGACTCCTTGTGCAAGAGGGTGCGCTTTGTGTCGAATTTCCTCCGGCTCTATAAGCAGCTACCAGCGTCAACACTCTGATTAAGTCGCATAAGAGAAAGGAGAACATGTGGCCTCATTTACTTCCCCCGGGAAAGGGGAAAGTGTGAAGAGCGAGTGGGGAGAAACAGAAAACAAGGTGTCCTTGTGAACACATTGCAGTACTTTGAATGTGTTTGTCACTTGATTGCTCAGAGGTATAAAAGCTGTTGGAGCATGTGGGAAGAAATGGTATGGAGGTGGGATGGAAATAAAGAACGGAGAGAGGGAGTGAGCCAGAGAAGCAGAGCGCTATAAAGTGTGTGTGTGTGTGTGCATGTGCGTGTGCGTGCGTGCGTGGTCCCTGCAGCCTCATGGTGGCAACTATGACTGTGGACCTCAGATTATGCTAAAGGGATTTAACCTGTGGCGTGACCCCGGCTGCAGTTTATACCTATGGTGGTTTTCTGTGTATGTGTGTGTGCCTAACACTGCATTGTTCACCTGTATGAATGTGTTTCTGTGCATCTGATTCCCCTGATTTTGTGAACAAAAGCAAACATATTTCACCTTTTTAGGTTTATAAGTGCTTGCCAAGAGCTCAGTCTTAAAGCATTGAAAATGCACACTATATTCAAATATGTTATCCTGCTTGGAATACATTCTCGTCCCATGAGGGGGTGCGCACAGTGCCACTTGTCTGCTTCTCCACTGGCGTTGTTTTCTCCCCTGTGCGTCGACACGGGGAGAAGTGTGGACCTGTCACCTTGTCCCAGAAGACACCAGCAGGCTGGCTGTCATGGAGGCTGCTTACATCTACATGATGATATGCGCTCAGCAGAGATTTGACAGGTCGAAGCGTGGTTGACCTGGTAGGAAATCCATGGAGCGGTTCCTGAGCAACACAAAGGGATAGCCTCGAATGAGTGCTGAGGAATGATGTGTGCGTGTGAGTTTGTGTTCAAATCACACAATTAATGCACGTTTCATTTCTTTTGGAACACACAATATGGTGGATCATTAATAGGGCTTTGTGAACCTTCATTTTTCTTGTGTTTTCTTTTTACACTTCCTTGCACCATATTGCTTGGATGGTAGTTAGATTCATTTAGTTTGACTTTCTTTTTGGCTCCGTCTTCTGCAGCTCTCACTGCTCTCTAACTCTTCTCAAATGTATTCCAAACAACCCTCTGTTATTGCTGCGGGAAATGTAACACGCACGCTTCCCTCGATGACGTCAATGGACTTCTAAAGGGCTATACCACCAATTGCAGACGTTCGGTTTACTCATTATGTAAAGAAGGCTACTGTTCAGTATGCAGCTTGGGGAGGAGTTGTCTAACGATCATTAAGGTTAGCTATAGGCTTAAGCTTGAGGACTACGGATTTATACCAGCAAAGCTGCATTACAAACTGGCTCATGGAGTTTCACCTTTGCATTTAACAAGCAGGGAAAGTCTCGTGAAAGATGAGTTGCATTACAGGAAATAATGGATCCAGCCGTTTTGGAGCATGACCCATAGTAACCTAAAGTCAAGGTCTCTCAACCTCCTCCGCACAAGCTGCATTATTTATAAATGTGTTCTTTTCAAACGTCCAAACTTTGTGGAGGCATCTTTTTAAGTTGAAACCAGAATGTGAGGCAGACTTGTTTTATTAACACGATTAGGTGCCTTTTAACCCTTGTGTTGCCTTAGGGTCATTTTGACCCTAATCAATATTACACCCTCCCCCCGCTTTAGGATTAATTTGACCCCATTCAATGTTTAATGTCGGTGTTCTTTCGGTAGTCAACAAACAAACATAAAGTGCCTCACACTTAAACTTGGAAAACAATATTAATTCTAATAATTTTCTGGAGGTTTTAATTGCTGGCGTCAAATTGAACCCAAAGGGTAAAATATGTTAGTAAATATAAAGGTAACAGGAGGGTGAAACATTGAATCGGGTCAAAATGACCCAAAGGCGGGGGGAGGGTGTAATATTGATTCGGGTCAAAATCAAAGTCAAAGTCAAAGTCAGTTTTATTTGTCAATTTTCCATATGTGCAAACATACAGACAGAGAAGAAGATTTTGCTTCTTTCTCTTCATAAAGTGAAATTGTGCAACATATAACAACATATAGAAAAAAAAAAAAAAAATTGTGAACACATATACATATATTAAGACAACATAAACATAAAAATAGTGCAAAATAGAAAAACATATAGACAACATAACATAAATTGTGTTTGCACAGCACATTTCAGACAAGAGAGGAAGAAAGAGGATGGGGAGGAGGATGGGAGAGAGTTCCAGCCTGACAGCCTGTGGATGAAGTTGTTGGACAGCCCTGCGTGTGAGAGCCGAGGTTCTCCGGGGGCAGGAGGCTGAAGAGACCGTGTAAGGGGTGGTGGGGTGGCAGGGTCACGTCAGAGGTCGTTTGCGGGGTGGTGAGAGTGTGGTATATGTGTCCTGCAGAGATGAGGGGGGGAGGGGGGCACCCATCCTGCCCCAGCTGCCTCACTGGCGCTGCAGGGCTGCTGCTGTGGTGCACTGTGTGGGCAGTGCAGTGATGCAGCAGGTCAGGATGTCAGGCTTGCTTTGAGCGCGTGACATGATGGGGGGGGGCCCTGCTTTTCTGCCCCCCCAGAAGCAGAGGAGGAAGTGCGCTGCCAGCAATGGTGTGCCAGCAATGTTTGGCTGTCCACGAGAGGCCTCACTGATTTCCACCCCAGGAATTTGGTGCTGCCAATGTCCTCATGTGTCCTTCAGTCTTGGTGATGTGATGGTGTTGGGTGGGTGATGGGTGTGGGAAATCTTTGGTCTTGTTGCTTTGGTGGTCTTGCTGTTGTTGAGCAGGAGGAGTCAGAGAAAGTTGGACCTCCAAGGTTGACCTCCCTCATCATCCTGGTGTGCCGATCTTATCATTGATCGTCAACAAGGTGACTGTGATTGGTGCATTGGTGCTGTAGTGGGCTGGGTGCTCGTGCTGGTTTGCAGTGAAGAGAGTGGAGCAGAAGGGTGAGAGCTGCCCCAAAGTCAGTGTGCAGCCCTGAGAGCCGTGTGTGTGTCCTGTGGCTGCTCAAAGCTGTTGGTTTACACCAGGTACTCCAGCAGCCCCAGCAGCCGTTGTTAGAGCAGCATTGTACAGTTGGAGATGCAGATGCTTAGCGATGAGTTGTGGAACAGCAATTTTAATGCTGCAATCTTTGTCCAGGTGGTTCTTACATGGTGGAGGAGGGGTAAGGTGCGTGAGGGCAGGAGCGAGGTGGGTGCATATGCAAACTGGAGTTTGGCCAGTGGGGGGGTGGGGATTTGGGTCAGAGTGGGGGGAGAATGGATTTGATTTGATATGATATGGGGGTTGCTGCTGGCACTTCATGATTATGGGGACGATCACTGGTTGAACTTGTCACAAGCTGGAGGTGGTGTTGAAAGCATTGGGTGGTATGATGGGTGGTACCATGAAGCATGATGGAACAAACAGCTTGTCTCAGAGAAGTACATCAGACGTCCTTAAGCTCCTCTCCTCTGCCTCCTCTACACTGTCACCAGGGACGAGAGGGACCTTGTCTGGTGCTAAGTTGGCAGCGTGTTGATGGACGAGATGGGCAGCAGACAGGCAGCAGACAGATCATGAACCTGTCGGTGAGAGTTGTGTGGACAGTTGCTGTTCTGTGCTTTAAACCGGCAAAGTCAAGAGTTTAGTTGTTTTAGGTTGTTCTGTGGAGATGCGTCTGTGAGTTTCCTGTCTGTGTTGTTCTTTCTGCCCTTGTTTAATGGTCCGCCTGCTGTCTGCTGTTCTTATTGCTGTTAAAGTGTCTTTTTTTCTGGAGTTCTTTGCTTTCTCATTGCTGTTTCTGAGGTCCGCTCGCTGTTTTCCCATTTTTTGTCCTCCTGAGCCTCCTCACCCTGGTACCCTATTTGGTTTCCTCAGCCCGAGTGGTTAGCTCCCCAGCAGTTGCTAAATGGGTCACGTGCGAGTGGTACAATCTAATGTTGCACACAGTCCGTGTACTGCAAATGTGGTCATGTCACTGTAGTCTGTGTCCCCGTTGTATGTGGGTGCCTGTTTAAACATTCCCCCTCTTGTAGAGTCAGCCAGTCTGTTGAGTCACCGGAGCTCTGGAGGGGAACGGTCTGGCATTGCTTCGTACGTCTGGCTGCTGGCGATCTCGTCTGTTCACTCTTGGTCTGTATGCTGGCAAGGGAGGCCTTGTGATGTGGGAGAGGGGGTGTGTGGGAGAGGTTTTGTATGTGTCTTGTGGGGTGTAGACCAGATCCAAAATGTTGTCTTGACTGTTCTGGAAAGAGCACAATATGGTTGGTGGTGTGTGCAAAGAACTGTTGTGTTGCTGGTGAGGATGTCAGCAAAGATGTTGAATACGCCACTGCCTGATGGCCGTTTCTATCACGTGATGGCCTGATACGAGTTGCAATCGGGCGAGTTTCGCGGACAGTAGTTGGACCGATCGGATGTAAACAAAAAAGAGCGCACCTTGGCATCATAAACTCCGCCAGTGGTAAGCGTGTCACCTTATGATCATAAACTCCGCCCACCATGCGCCGTGTCTACATACCACATACCCGCGCGCCATTTCCGAGGATGTAAACACCTCGCACCGCCGCTACAGAGTTTTCTCCTCCTTCAGTCTCACAGTCTCGTCGGGGATGTCAGCGCTCCTCCGCCTCACTGCCAGCAGCAGCAGTTTAATGTTGTCTCTGTACTCGTCTACGTACAAGTAATGTGATAATGGCTAATGTGCAACACAAGGGTTAAATTGTTAAAATGATGTGCCTCTGTCCTAACCATGAGCATGAAATAAAACAAAACACCAACAAGAATAATATATATATACACTGACAAATAGCATGGGAATAGATGCTCACAAACATATGATTACACTATGTAAAAACATATTCATAGAAAGTTCCATCTTTGAAAAGTTTGACATTTATTGACATCAATCCGCCAGAGGACTCTCCTCGTGCCGCTTAAATACCACGACAGCAAAGTGGAGATGGGGAGTCAGCGCTCGCTGTCTAATGAGGGGATGATGGAAGCGAACGCACTGTGGAGGATGAGAGACTGCAAGCATTCCAAGCTGCAGATGAAATTGGAGGGTGAAAGTGTGCTGGCTGTTGCTGGATTGTCATGCGCTACCACAGCATTGTGTGCCACTGCTTTGATTAAGAATGGATGACTTCGTCCTTCTTTTCGTATTCTCATTTTCTGATTTTTCCGAGGGGACCCAACGCAGAGACGTCGGAGGAGGAAAGATAGGAGAAGACGGAGAGTGGAATGATGGAATAACGGATGAACGATGAAAGATGAGGGAGAGATAATTTGATGAGAGAATAAATTGGTTTCTATCTTATATACATGTTTGATTTTTTAAAGGTGCTTCTGCTGATGTGTGGATGTGCTGCACTACACTCCCCCACCCCTGCTTCTTCTCTTAGCCAATCATCACACCACGCTGCTGTATTTGGGTCATAGCAACGTGTTCCTGCTGTCTCCACTGGCAGATGCATTGTGCTGTAATCTCCGAAAAATAGGCTGGTAGGAGGAGAAGAGTGAGGAAAGTGGGAGAAGAGAAGGGGTGGTGACAGGAGCGAGGAGCTTGCTCCCTTCCCAAAATGTAACTCTTTTGGAGATTTTCTTCCAATAGAGTTCACGTCTTCTTATGTCTCCATCATTATTTTCCGTACTTTGAGGGTTTGTGCGTCCTGCAGCAGCCGCAGGAGCCTCGTTCCCCCATCGCCCTCTGCGCCTCCCTCGCTTTTATTCACGAGTGGCTTCACACTGTGCCTAAATCTTGATGATTTAAAACTCCTGCACTTAAAGTGGATCTGAAATTCACTGGTGTTTAAGGGCAACATTTGCGCTATTGATTTCCCGACTGCTCAAAAGCCCCGCTGATATTTAATGGATGGTCCATTGGGAGAGAGAACGAGGGGGAGAAAGAGGCTGATGGGAAGAACACGTGGAGAGGGGCGACGGATGGGATGACGAGACATTTGGACGGAGACACAGAGGAAGATCATGAGACCAAAACGAACAACTCGTTCCACTCTAAAATGGTGCCAAACACCTGAGCCACACGGATGGAATCACACCACCCTTTATAATCATTCATATGCGTTACTGTGATCCATGGTGGAGCGTGTTGGAGTGACCTGCAGCAGCACCCTGTCAGCCCAGTGCTCCACTGCCGCCCCTCAGAGCTGTTATGGACACGCTCTTTCACCTCTCCACTGGGAGGACTAATGGATTTCAATCTGACGCTTGATCTGCTGAGCTGACCCTGAACCCTTTCGCCGTGCACTATATGTGTTGAGGGTGTTTCTCCGTGGCTGGGGCTTAAGACGCCACCGCTTGTTGTCATTGCCAAATAATGAGAAGATGATTTTCAGCTTGCAAAGCTACAGTGAAAGTAGAAAGTGTGCTCAAGTAAACAAATCACCTCATGTGAAAAGTAAGTGATGTAGAAAAGTATTTTCTTAAATGGTTATGTTGAGGCTCAGGTCCTTCATCAGGGTGTTTTCGAGTGACTAAAGCCCAGCATGTTCATACACGACATAACGGCTGAAACTGCACATCAAACGAAAGCACACAGTAAGTATGGAGAACTACGTAGAATGAACGGTGAAAAATACCGCACACACTTTAAACATAGAAATAAGTCAATAATAACGGAATAGTTTAACATTTTTGGAATATGCACATGTCCTGAAGGCACACATCCGGTGGGTGAATGGTGATGGTTTGCTTGTCCAGTGTTTGCTAATAGTGATTCTAAATTAACATTATTTATCATGCTTTATTGAAGAAGACTTGACACAAGCGAGTGAGACCATAAACTTATGTTTACAATGTCAACGGAGGTAATAAATCAAGTGAGAACCAAGGTCATTCTCTCATTGACTTCAATACAATCAGACCATTACTTTCTTTACGGGTATTGTAAAAAAGGGATAAAGTATGTTTCACGAATATGAAATACGAGTTGACACTTAATTACAATTCCTCCCCGGCATTTCCCCCCTAGTTTGGTTTATGCCGTGACACTTCTTGGTTCTTCAAAGAATATTTTTTGTTTGTATGCCCCCTGGCGTTGCGCAGAATGCTGCAATGAACAACTCTTTAAGCGTAAAAGGCCTTGTGCGTCGAAGCTCTCGCTGTGGAGGCCCGCACCTCCACAGCGAGAGCAAACAAAGCGGAACAGTCTGCAGCACAGGTCTCCGTCTTTAATCAACCACACCGCCGTGATGGAAGACTTCACCAAACGGGTGTTTACCAGTGCAGTCGGCGAGTGTTTGAATACTCATAAATATGAATAAGGTTATGAGTCACACCGAGTTCAGATGTATTTGTGTGGGTGTGTCTGTGTGTGTGTGTGTGTGTGTTTCATGTCTAATGCGTGTGTCTGTTTTTCTTGGAGTTGGTGTGTGTTGTTGAGCTAGAAAATAATGCTTCCCTCAAGGCTCCTTCATACAGTTTATTACACATCAGTCTCATAACGACTACCATCTCTGTCTCTCTCCTTTTCATTTATTCATCTCTCTCTCCTTCTCCTTCTCTTCCGTGCTGCTCCCTCACTCCCAACACTCGGCGCCAACAGTCGGTCCCTCTCCTCTCTGTATGGTGATTTTCTCCCCTCACTGTCCCCCTTGCTCTCTTTCTGGTCGTGGGTGTGGGGCGCGGGTACCCCTCCACGGCTTCCCCCGCATCATTGCTCTCTGGTGGCAGCGGCAATGACGGCGAGAACGAGGGATGGAGGAACAGAGGTGTGGAGCGAGGGAAGCGAAGAGACGGAGAGCTCTTCCATAACGGCTGCCAGTGACTGCATTAAGCGGCCCTCGTACACTGCGGAGGAGCTGCCGAGGGATGTTGCCATCTACCCTCTGCTGCTTTTGGCTTTCCCTTACACACACAGAGGGATACATGAGTGTGTGAGTGTTTTTTTTGCTTTGCTCAGGTGTGTGGTGAATTACCCTTTTAGCCGCATGCTGCACACATGGCGATGTGTGTGCAGGTGTCGGCGTTTGCACATCCATTGCATTGCAAAGTGAAACCTTTGAGTTTGCCTCAGGCCTCCACCCTCTGAGAGTCCCATTTGATAGGACCCTTTCCACAGACTCTCCTGCTACGATTTAACCGGACTAACTCTGAGGTGAACCGTCTCCCTTCACACACCCTGAGGGCTAATGATTCAGACATCCCGCCCCCACATGCTATAATGTATTCACCAACACAAGAAAGCCCATGTGGTTCTGGTCTATTGTGTTGCTAGTTGGGTGATGAAATGGGGACAGTAGCCTTCAGATTTAAAATGGAAAGAATTGGCTTCACATCTTCTTTAACATGTGATTGTGTCGCCCTGTGATCTGATTCTGCTCCTGTATCTAGCTCTCCTGAAATGTTTTCGGAATATTGAAAGGAGATGCTTGACCTCATTTCCCCACTTGACTGGCACATGTTGCGCCCCATGGGGTGAAGTAGGAGAAGACACAGATGGGTTAGTTCTATCTCTCTCAGTGCAGAAATAGGTGGCATATTTTTGAGCGGAGGGTTCAGGCTTTAAAGGTTGTTGAAAGGCTTTTTTCCTCCCGTGGAGTTCTTATTTGTAAGTATGGTTTTATTAGATTGTGTTACGAGCGCTACAGCTCACTCACAAATTCACAATCCTGCTTCCACCCCCCCCTCTCTCTGCAGTCAAAGGTGAGGTGCTTCAGCAGTTTGGGAACGTTACCGCAGGATCAAATTAATTATCCCAGTGGTATATTTATTTGCATGTTACTGCGTGTCCTTTTCATTTTTGGGTCGCTTTCTTGACAAGGGAAAGCAGGAGAAGCAACAGAAGAAAACATGGTGTGACATACAGTTGGGCGACGGTGTCCTGGGTGTTGTGTTTGTTGTTTGCTGCTGTTTGTGGGTTTTTTTAGTTTTTTTTTCTTCCTGCCACAAAGGCAATATTATTAGGATGATATTATAGCGGCAGCATTAACAAACTTAAGAGGAGAAAAACAAGATGAGAGTTCTTAATTAAGTCCACTGCGGTCTAGAATGAGCAGAATATATCTGCAGTCCTTATTGTATGAGATTTCCTTCCATCATTTAATAATTGATGAAACAAAATTTGCTCCCATCCTCTACATGTTCTCTCTCCTTCCTTCTCTCTCTTTTTGAGTCTCTCGGTACCCCATTAGTGGAGCTCTTTGCTTTCTTCTTTCTTATACCACTTGGGCCCATATCATGAGTACATCCACACATGAAGAGTATGTACACCAAGTTGAATTGGTCTCTATATATCCTCCAGTCTTCACATTTCCCCATTCTCTTTGAAGGATGTGTTGTTTTAGAGATACTGTTGTGCTCTTTGGTGTAAATATCTGATCTTTCTCCTCTCCTCTCCTCCTATCTCCTCTTGTCATTTCCAATACTCTGCATATCCTCACTTTGCCTCTCTGACCACAACTCATTGACCACAGCGTTCCCGGTCTCCATCACTCTCTTTGCTCTGACACTGTCGATGCATTTATAGAGCTCTGAGTTTGCAGCGGCGCTCTGCTCTGTTGCGTGACCTCGCATGAGTCTAGTCCAGCCTTAGATGTGTGTGTCTGTGCACTAAGTCGGGCATGTCTTCTTCTGTGTGACTGTTTCCCAGCCTGGCTTCCCTGCCCTGTCGCCTTTCCATTGAAGCCCCAGCCTTGGCTGGCCAGAGCACTTTAATCCTGGGCAGGAGGACTTGGTGGAGGTCTGCACTGTGGTCAAGACTCCCAAAAGGCCTTTTTAAAGTGTGCTCCACAGCTAAACGGGGAAAATAAACCATCTTTTTCAAAACTGAATCGGTCTTTGAACCTACAGTAACAACGCTCTTTGATGCGCTCTCATTCTCAATATGTCCCCACTCTCCACTATACTTTCTATCTCTCTCCTCCTATAATATTCTGACCCTCGCTTCCTCTCTGCTCACATCCTCTGGTTACGGTGGTTGCACGATGCCTCGTTATTGAGCTCTTTAGACTGATATGTGCCTCTCTGCAAGCTGTGAGCCAGCTAGCTAGCCAGTTGTGGCTGGCTCTTTGTGTTGCTGCCTTGGAAGAACACTGCTCTGCCGCCCCGGGAGGGTAAAGCCCAAACACAGCGGCTTTAGAGTCGAGCACAATAAGCACGGTCCACTGAATGAGTGAAACAGAGGGCAGTGGGACTGAAAGAAAGAAAAAGAAAAGAATGGCACATTTAGATGATTGTAGAGGTTTTTGAGAAGGATTCAGCAGTACTCCACGCTGATGGCTTTGCAGACTGCCACAGGGGTACACACACACGCACACACACACACACACACACACCACAGATCGATTGTGTCACCAGTTCTTGCCGTTTCTGGGAAATCTTAGATGAAACGAGAAAGAATAAGCAAAAAGCCCAACAAAATGAATGAATGTGGTGTCGGTCCTGGAGCATATGATCACACAGTGAGTAATGAGAGGTGATTGTTCGCTCAGCATGAACCACCATGAGCCTGATGGCTCCATGTTCTTTAAGTCTTTTGTGATTTCAAAAGAGAAAGTTGAAAGATAAACGGTGTTGGGGCCACTTAATCAACATGAGGTCCACACACACTTACCCGTTGTTTAGTTCTCTGAAGGCATGCTGTTTTCATCAGAGCCATCTCGTACCTCTCTGATCTCTGCTTCATGTCAGTAACTCTAGCCTCAGTGTTACTATATTGTTTGATGGCACAGTGGATTGAAAAATCAATAACTTTATCGTCCTCCTCTCTTTCATGTTGGTGTCTGCGGTGCTGGCGCAGGTTAGAGATGTGCTGTGCGGCTTTGCAAAGGGAAACAAAAAGGAGAGAAAAAGAGGAAACATTTAAGTACTGTGTCTGTCATGGATATTTATTTATTTGCAGCAAATTAAATAGCTATCCGTATTTTTCAGTGTCAACGGTGCTGCTGTTAGTATTTTATACCATGTCGACTGACACCTGAGAACCAGGGACTACTCGAGTATTGCTGCTCATGAACTGTTCTTATGTAGAGTCTAGAGGTGTAGTACACAAGTATTTCCATTTTATGATATTTTATATTTCTAGATTCCACTTTGTAATTTGACACACGTGTACAGAAACGCTACCATACTTGTCAACCTAGTGGTTGTTGACACACTACTCTGGAGAGAGAGTGGCATCCATTCGTGAGTTTGCTGTTTTAGCCACATCTTTGTGTCCATCTTGCTCGGAGTGCTCCTCCATCTGCAAGCGGTTCAACGTCTCTGCTTGGTCATTCTCAATGTTTAATATCTCCTGTCCACACGGTGTTCCTCATACTCGAGGTTTACAACAAGGCAAGGCAAGGCAAGGCAAGTTTATTTATATAGCACATTTCATACATGAATGCAATTCAAAGTGCTTTACAAAAAATAGATCAAGAATAAGAAATAAAAAAGAGGAATACAAAGTGCATCAAAGAAACAATTTAAAAAGGCATAAAAGCATAAAAGAAGATTAATAAAAGAAAAAATAAAGATAAAAATCTAAGTGCAAAGAATCATTCCTTCTGTCGTTGTCTTATTATTTCAGGATTAATACAAGATTCAATTTAAGGCAATGGAGAACATAAACGTTTTTAGCCTGTTTTTGAAAGTAGTAAGAGTTGGTGCAGATCTAAGCTCTTCCGGAAGTTTGTTCCAACTGTGTGTGGCATAATAACTGAATGCTGCTTCACCATGTTTTGTTTTAACTCTGGGAACAGTTAGCAGACCGGCCCCAGATGACCTAAGAGGCCTAGAGGGTTCATAAGGTGGAAGCAAGTCAGAAATATATTTTGGACCTACACCATTTAGAGATTTATAAACGAGCAGCAGTATTTTGAAGTCGATTCTCTGACGTACTGGTAGCCAATGCAGAGACCTGAGAATTGGTGTAATGTGTTCAACTTTCTTAGTCTTTGTTAGGACTCTGGCAGCGGCATTCTGAATAAGTTGTAGCTGTCGAAGTGCTTTTTTGGGGAGACCTGAAAAAAGACTATTACAATAGTCTAACCTACTGGAGATGAAGGCGTGAATTAGTTTTTCTAAATCTTGTTTGGACATAAATCCTCTAATTCTTGCTATATTTTTTAGATGGTAATAGGCTGATTTTGTTATTGATTTGATGTGGGTATTAAAATGCAGATACGAATCAATCATAACACCTACATTTTTGACTTGATTTTTCGACTTTAAAGAAAGGGAGTCCAGATGAGCACAAACTTTCAGCCTTTCTTCTTTAGCACCAAACACAATTATCTCGGTTTTATTTTCATTTAGTTGGAGGAAATTTTGGCACATCCAATCATTGATTTGGTCTGTGCACTGACGCAGTAAGTCTATGGGAGCATAGTCACTTGGTGAGAGAGCTATGTATAGTTGAGTGTCGTCCGCATAATTATGGTAAGCGATTTTGTTATTTTGCATAATTCTGCCTAAGGGGAGCATGTAGAGGTTGAATAGAAGAGGCCCAAGGATTGAACCTTGTGGAACTCCACACGTCATGTTAGTCCGCTCAGATACATAGTTGCCAATGGAGACAAAATAGTCCCTGTCTTGTAGGTAGGACTTGAACCAGTCTAGGACCGTACCAGAGAGTCCAACCCAGTTTTTTAGTCTGTCTAGAAGTATTGAATGGTCGACAGTATCAAATGCAGCGCTAAGATCCAATAACACTAGGATAGAAATTTTGCCAGAATCAGTGTTTATGCGAATATCATTTAGAACCTTAGTGAGAGCAGTTTCAGTGCTGTGATGGGGTCGAAATCCGGATTGGTATTTGTCTAAGATACCATTTGAGGTTAAAAGTTGCTAAGTTGCTGATAGACGACCTTTTCTATTATTTTACTTATAAAGGGTAGATTTGATATAGGTCTGTAGTTGCTAAGTACAGTAGCGTCTAGGTTACATTTCTTTAGTAGAGGCTTAATAACTGCTGTTTTCAAAGCCTTTGGAAAGATGCCAGATTGGAGAGAGCTGTTAACTATTTGCAGTAAGTCTGTTGCTAAGCAGGTAAAACCTTTTAAAAAGCTTGTGGGCAAAGGATCAAGACAACAGGTAGATAGCTTAAGAAGTTGCACAGTTTCCTCCAGAGTTTTGTAGTCAATTGCGTTAAACTGTGTCATGTTTATTAAACTACTTTTGTGTGACTGTAGTGGTGATATCATTTTTTTGTTTGACATGGAAATATTTATGGCTTGTCTGATGTTTAGAATTTTATCCCTAAAAAAGAAAGCGAACTCATTGCATTTATCAGTGGATAGGAGTTCAGGGGCTATTGGTGCCGGGGGTTTAGTCAGCCTATCAACAGTGGCAAATACAGTGCGTGCATTATTAATGTTTTTGTTAATGATGTCAGAGAAAAAGGATTGTCTAGCACTTCTCACTTCTAGATTGTAAAGATTAAGTCTCTCTTTTAAGATGTCATGGTGAATCTGGAGTTTAGTTTTTCGCCATTTTCGCTCAGCTTTCCGGCACTCTTTTTTCTGGATTTTTACAGATGCAGCATTTCTCCACGGTGCTTTTTGCTTACCAGAAATTAATTTAACCTTAGCAGGTGCAATGGTATCTATAACATTCACAATCTTAGCATTGAAATTATCTAGAAAACCATTAACAGAGGTTGAGATGAAAGCTGGTGACAGAGAGATAGTTTCCATGAACAGTACGCAAGTATTCTCATTGATATATCGTTTTTTAACAATTTCCGATCTACTATGAATGTCAGGAATAATGGACATTTCAAAGAAGATACAAAGATGATCGGACAAAGCAACATCAATAGCAGTAAGAAATGATGACTTACAACCCTTTGTGATAAATAAATCTAAAGTGTGCCCCCGATTGTGGGTGGGCCCGGAGACATGTTGATACAGTCCAAAGGTGTCAAGTAAGTTATTAAGTTCTTTGGTATTGTTGTCATTGGGGTTATCCATATGAATGTTAAAATCTCCTGATATAGACAGACAGTCATATTCCATGGATACTATGGACAGTAGTTCAGCAAATTCATCAAAGAAACTTCCAGAATGTTTTGGGGTCTGTAAATAATCAGTAGTAAAACACGAGGGAACATTTCAGAACAGCAGCAAGATACTCAAATGAAAAAAGTCCCCAAATGATATCTGACTACATTGAAACACATCTGAAAATATAACAGCAACTCCTCCCCTTCTTTTCTACTGGGGCATCAATGAAGTAAAAATTTGGGGGGGTTGATTCAGTAAGAACAGCCGCTCTGTTATTCATATCAAGCCAGGTCTCAGTAAGGAACATGAAATCTAATTCATAACGAGTAATCAGGTCATTGATTAGAAAAGACTTATTCGATAACGATCTTACATTAAGTAATGCAGCTTTTATGGTTTTAGTGACAGGCAGTAGAGAAATAATAGACTGTTGGGGAACAGCTATTAGGTTTGCTGTAGTTTCAGTATATCTTAAGTGCTGATAGTTTTTTCTAGCGGTAATCCTGACACCAGGATGGGACGCTGGGGTGCAAGTCTCTTCACAGGTTGAGGGGGAGGTAGAGTCGATCGGGGTGGGGGTGAGAGTCGTGGGGGAGGTGCCAATGGGGGTGATCGAGGGGGTTTTAGGGGTGGTCTGGCTAGGATGGATGAGGGTGATCGGGGGGGTATTGGGGGTGATAGCCGAGGGCTGGCTAGGATGGAGTGGGGGAAGGATCGGGGGGTCAGTTTGAGGCCAGCATTCACCAGTTGTTCCATCTTGTCGGTGAAACCCAAATGAGGGGAGGCTGGAGAGGAGAGGGAGAAGAGGGAGGATGATCTGGAGGAATGGAGAGATAGAGATTGGGGCAGTGGTGAATGTGAATGGTCAAGTTCCTTATCATCCTCACAATCACGGGCTGCTGTGCAGAAATCAGGCAGGGGGGATACCTCTCTTGAGTGGTCGTCCTGGGACTGAGACTGTAGTTGCTGTGATTTGGAGGGGGAAAGGGACACAGGCTCCTTATCTCTGCTGACCTTCGCATCACAGGCTGCTGAGCAGGAGTCAGACAGTAGGGGGAGGGGAGAGACCTCTGTTTTCTTTCTACTGTCCTTGATTCTCTTATCGTCTGTAGTAGGGCGGAGAACAGTTGGGTGGCAGAGGTAGTAAAGTAAGTTAGAGGTGAACAATTTCTCTCCATAACTGTTAAGTTGATATCCATTCTCTCTAAAGAGGTATCTGCGCTCCCAAAACAGATTGAAATTGTCAATAAAGTTCACCTCATGTAAGGTACAAGTTGTTGACAGCCACGTATTTAGTCCCAGTAGTCTACTGAATCTGTTTACTCCAGGTCGAACTGACGGTAGGGGACCACTGATGTATGCCTCAACATTCAGGGAGCCTAGCATCTTAAGCAGTCCAACAAAGTCTTGTTTCAGTGTTTCTGACTTCCTTGTTAATATCATTTGCCCCTACATGCACAATGATTTTGCTCACGGTTTGGTGGGCAGACAGGATTTCAGGGATTTTTTTTGTTATGTCACAGACCATTTCATCAGGGAAGCAGTATGTTTTAGTATTCTTCTTACCACCAGTGTTGATATTTTTAATGGTAGAATCACCCACAACTAGGGTTTTTAGCCTGGTGTCATTAGCTTGTTGTTGCTGTGGCCTTGTGTTTTTGGAGCACCCCTCATTCCTTACCGAGTGGCGTGGAGATGGAGAATGAGCTAAATCTTCGGGCAGTGACCTGGGCTCATGCAGTAGTGGTTGAAATCTGTTATCTAGCTGTAGAGTCTGTGGTATGGGAGAATTTCTGTTATTTCTCCCTTTCGTAGCAATCCATGGCTGCTCTTTATCAGCCACGGGGGTTGAGGCGAAGAATTGAAGGGCAGGCCAGCCGGTAGCAGTGTTAATTTCAGGGCATTCAGAAGCATGCTCTGCCGTCTCCAGTATCTCTATTTTGAAGGGGATAGATTTGTTTTTAGGCTTTGCACCAAGTGTATTCCCGGAGGCAATACTCACAGTTTGTTCATTCAGTGTCACGACAGCCTCAGAAAGTAGCCTTCCATTGGCAGTACTTGTATTCCGTTGCTTGGCAGAGCAAGGGCTTGCTAATGTTAGCTTAGCAGCAGTAGTAGGAGCAGGGTTTGGCTACTGTTAGCTTAGCTTTAGGACTCCATGGCATCGTTGTATTATTCGCATTGTCTTCCAAATGATATATCTTAGTTTCAAGTACTGCAATCTTCTGTCAATCAATGTTTGAGCTTCCTGTAACTGACCACAGAACGTCCTGACACAACTCACTGGCAGTAGTCTTTGGTGGAAGGGCCATCATGAATATGTTATGGTGGTATAAGAGAACACAGGTGATCGGTAATCTGTAAAGATACCCCATCATAATGTGGTCAAATGTTATGTTGTAAAAGAGGCTTATAATACATCTATCAATTCCTAATCATTTGGTGTGTTTTATGTAAATAACAAGATGACTAACAAATAAAAATCAACAAACTATAAATCCTTGTTCTTTTTAAATGACATGTAATGTAATGTAATGTAAAAAGAACAAGGATTTATAATTTGTTGACGATAATAAAAAAATGGATGGGAACATTTCTAAAAGGTATTTTTTGTATTTTGTGTGTGTGCTAGACAGGTGTTGGATTACGTGATTGAGGTAGATGTGGCCTGGCGTCAACTCATATCTGGTTTTGGTTTATGTCCGTCAAAACTATATTAAAAACAAATGTGATAGATGTGAAAGCTCAGCCACACATTCAGCCCTAAATACTCAAGTTGACAATTAATGTTTCTTTACATGCTCACAGATATTGATTAAACAAAAAGAAATAGATGATTCCGGATACAATAGAAATGTTCTTTCTTTCTGTTGGACCTGTTTGCGGGTGGATGACAGTTGACTTTCCCCAGCGGTGCCAATCAATGCACAGAGAACCGTTTTCTGAGCTCAGAAAGCTCACAGCTTCTTCCATCTTCTCCCTCTGCTGCGCTCCTCTGAAACCTCCTCTGGACAACATGCGCTCTGCTCTCTCTTCAAAGAGGTGTGTGTTGGCCACGTGTGTGAGTGTTTACTCAAAGAGCAATGTTCCTATAGCTGAGGGTTAACGATAGCAAGGAGTGGTCTTTATCCCTATTATCAAGGGGCCGGCTGCATCTGTCTGTGTGTATGCAGGGTGGGGGGGGGGAGGGGGGGGGGGTAGTCGAACTACAAAAGTACCATAAGTAAGAGCTATCTAAGTGCCACTGAAGTGCAAATCTGTGTTTTAATCTAGATATAGTCGGGAAAGGTGTGTTTTCAGTCTCCGGCGGAAGATGTAGAGACGTTCTGCTGTCCTGATCTCAGTGGGGAGCTTATTCCACCACTGAGGAGCCAGGACAGCAAACAGTCTGGATTTCGAGTGGTTAGCTCGAGGACAACAAAATACACAACATATTGCAATATATGCTGTATCTCTGCCAGTTGGTGTGTATTTGTGCAGTATCACTATTTATTATTTGTGTCACCCTGTTCCACAAGTAGCCCGCTCTAATGTATTCAAACAGGTTGTTTCAGCAGTGTTGGACTACACCTCTCGGATTTCCGGCTTTACCACATTCTCCTCTGGAAATCAGCACATTGAGATGACTATTAATTCTGAAATCAGTCATATGGATACTTGTGAGTAATTATACAATGCTAATGGCTAAATAGTGTTGCCACGTGAGTGACTGCTAGGGTTCGAGAGAGGAATAAGTCAGTGGAGATGAAGAATGCTGATAACAAAACTCAACTGCACACACTCCCCTTGATCCACAGGCCGTGGAATAACCATCAGGAGTTACATCTGACACCATATTTCCTGCAGTGATTCAATCAGTGACACTAGTAGAAAAGTAATTATAGTCGTGTCTCTGTTGTTACAGTTGTTCTGCAGGTTGCAAAGCTGTTTGACAGAGTACACGATTACATTATATCAATAATGTATATAGGGATATGACTGTCTGTGTGTTATTAGATTGCACTCGCGTAGAGGACACATGATTAAAAAGAGGATTTGTGTTGATACTGATTTGGTTTGCATTGCGTTCGCATGGCTTAGAGTGTGTGAGCTTTCATGCCTTGTCACTCTGTAATTTGCATCGGACTCTCTTCCCGCCCTTCTCTGTATACATAATTCCCAACATTGATTTCGGGCTGGACTATTTGTCACCCACTTACTCAAGTCAAATTAGAAAGCACTGTTCATTGTATCCACAATTCAATCGATTAGAGGAGGGGGGACCACTCTGAAAACTAAATGTAATGAATATAATGCTTAGTGGGGGGAAAAGCCTTCATGGATGGTGCGTGTTTGTGTGGAACTAATGGGATATTTCCAGCTTGACAAAGCATGAGTTATCCAGTATGCGTGTGGATGGAAGGGAGCTGCAGCGCAGAGCTGGTAGGTGTAATTTACATTAGTGTGAGTCACTGCCTCTGTGGCCCTTCGCAAAACACAAGTCCCGAGAAATATACCACATTACACACACACATTCAATTGGAAATAATGCTTAAATGTGGGCAGCACGGTGGCTCAGTGGTTAGCACTGTCGCCTCACAGCAAGAAGGCCCTGGGTTTGAATCCCGGTCGTCCCAGGTCCTTTCTGTGTGGAGTTTGCATGTTCTCCTCGTGTCTGCGTGGGTTTACTCCGGGTACTCCGGTTTCCCCCACCATCATAAAGACATGCACCGCAGCCTCACCCCAGTCATATGGATGTGAATGAATGTTGGTGGTGGTCAGAGGGGCCGTAGGCGCTGATTGGCTGCCACGCTTCCGTCAGTCTGCCCCAGGGCAGCTGTGGCTACTGATGTAGCTTACCACCACCGGGATGACTGTGTGTGTATGACTACTGGACTCTGCACTCTGTAAAGCGACTTTGGGTGCCTTGAGAAGCGCTATATAAAATAAATGATTATTATTATTATTATTATTATTAAATACACAGTATTCTCACCTGTCTGTCTCTTTCGCCTCAACACGTTACAGGCTGTGTGTCCTGCTACTGAATTGATATGACGCCTTCCCATTATTCATTTACCTAAAACCGTGAAAAACAAATGACTGTCTTCCTCAATTAGAGAGATTGACTGGCTCCGTGCCTCGGGGTGTTTTTGTGAAAAGGTGACATGAGCTCAAACGTCCCTCGCTCTTCTCTCTCATAAGATTCTATTCAACACTCGGCTGTTTCTCATAAGGAGCTGAAAAGTTGACGTGGAGACACACAACACACACACATACACACACACACATACACACACGCACACCCCTTTTTTTGGGACAGTGAAACAGTAGTGTTAATGAAGCCCTTTAGTGGAGTGGTCTTTGGAGAAGCTGCCAAACCGGAGCCCCATAGCCCCCTTCACCCACATCACATGAACTCATTCCTGTCAATTAGCCTAGCACTTAGAGTCCTAATGGTTCATGTCACAAATAGACACACACAGTTGCTCTCTCACACACACACACACACACACACACACACACACACACACACACACACACACACACACACACACACACACTCTTAGATTCACACACAACCCCTGTGTTATTGGGAAAATAGCAGCCTAATTTTAACTTTTAAGTTGGCAGGCTGTGACTCGAGCACAGGCATTGTGATGGAAATTAAGATGTGAATAGTAGCTGGGGAAGGGGGGGGCGGGGGTTAAAGCAAAACTTTCTTTGTACAAAAAAAAGTGCAGCAATTGGTATCTATACAATCCTCCATCTCTTGTCTTGTGTGCAATGTATCTCTAGAATAAAGTGTACCTGTGTGATCAAAAATACATGCCTTTTGAAACATCACACAGAAATTAGGGGAAACCGCAGCAGCCTTCTGTTTATGCTTCGATTTGTTTTGTGTTGTTAAAGTAGCTCCATTTTCCGCCTAGGTTGAGAGACTTTGTATTGGATAAGTCAAAGAATCTTCACTGGCTGTGTGAATTGAGCATGTCTGATGAAGCCACCTCGTACTGAATCAATGCCTGTTACGTTAGTTTAGTTGAAGTTCAGTGGAGGCTGGCATTTTCTGCTCGTCTCAAAAGCCTGATTTATTTTTCAAAGATTTGTCTCTGGATATCAGGTCTTGTAATCATGTTTGAGAACAAACTTGTCTCGGCTCACTGGAAACAAGAGAAACTCATTTTGGAGAAGAAAGCGTTGAGCGTGAAGTACACACAGAATGAACAGGGAAGATGATGTAGCCGGTACAAATCCATTCAGCGTTAGGACCATCAAGCATTAACTCGGTTCCTAAGCAGGGAGAAGTATACAGTGGCTGAGTTTGGGGAATCTAGAGTGTTTAGAAATGTGGCGATCACGTTACCCGTGAAACGTGATCATGCCCACTTTCGCTCTTTTTGAGGGAAAACTTAAATGAGCGATATATATAGAAATAGCAGCAAGAAGGAGGTTGAGGAGGATGTGTGGTGGAGATGAAGAAAAGGGGCATAAAAAGATGAGCTGGACGAGGTCACCGTGTTGGGGCTTGAGGAAATTAGCTCCAATCAGAAGAAGAAAGGAGCTCAAATTGAAAAAGAAACACTTTTATCCGATGCAGCAGAAGCCGTGCTTGAGGTCACAGTCAAGTGTGTGTGTGTCTGTGTGTGTGTGTGTGTGTGTGTGTTTGGCAGAGCAGGGAATCCTGGGTCCCTGCAGTCTTCTTTGCAGTTCAGTAGGATGCTCCTGAGCCCAGCTCTCAACCAACGCTTGCGAGTCGGATCAGGTGCCTCATCTCAGGTGCACAGCAGTAGAGCCGGGAACACGCACACACATCATGCTACACGCAATCATACCGCTGTTATTGGTCTTCATGTGCCGGGACACATCTGGTAAGACCTCTCCGCTCTCGGCTCTAATACTTTTTGGGTGCAAAAGCAATTTGAGAAATACAAACTTTATTTCGGGCATAAATTCTGTTAGGGATATTAATAGTTATTTTATAAAAAACGTCTGATGGATTTAATATTGGAACGCAATTATCCACATTCGACAAGTCAAATATGCTGAGATGTATTCGAAAAACCAGCATTTAGGATGTAAAAAGAAGCAAAGATGAGTGTTATAAATTGCATCACCATGCAACAATCAAGTTGTGAGTCGCTACCAGTAACAGCGTTTAGCTGCCAGCTGGGTTTCTGTATGCACATAATCCACCTACAATCCTACATGTGGTTCCATATTGGAGGGTCTGGTCAGGTCAGTGGGAACAGCATGTCTGATTGTTTGGACTGGACTAGAGCCAGCCGCTGTCCTCCCCTCATGACAACACACCGCGATCACATGGTCACAGTGAGGGGGTCGATGAAGGGAGTGAAGGTGATCGGAGGAGAGAGGACATGATGAGGGGAAGCCAGGGGGAAGAGAGAAACGGACACAGGAAAGAGTAAAGGGAGTGCAGAGGAAGTGGCAGCAGTACTTTCAGAATAAGCACGCTCCAGTTTCTGTGAGTGAAGACGATTACACTGCAACAGGTGGCCGGACGGGGTTTCATTGGAGAGAGAAGATAAAGAATAAGAGTGACATTTATTTTGTGGCGTGTGCTGCTGTGCTGTACTGACACACACACACACACACTTGCTTGAAAATGCGCAACTATGCCATGCTTCAACCTAATCAATGCCACCTGTTCATGAGTCGGCATGTTGCTTAGAGTTGTGCATTCCCATAATCAATGCTTCCAAATTGCTGTGTAAAGCTTTCTTATAATATTAATAAAATAATTCCAAACTGCAGTTTCAAGTCCTGCTGTTAAACCAACAGATGTCTGTTCATAGAGATTCACACTCTGTCAAACAATAGCCCATGGGTTTCGAGTTTTACTGCATGGCAAACAGGATCTGCAAATAGAGATTTGGGCATAATGTTGCCAAAATGTATACAAATAAATGCGGGGGGGAAAACAGGGCTCAAAAGGGAATACCTGTAGCTGACATTACAATAGCCGATGTGATGAGCTTTCAAGGGGTCTTTCTCTCCTGATGGCCGTGGTTCTGATCTCCGTCAGCGATCGCCAGCCGTCTGCAGCCGTCTGTGCGTGAGTGTGCAACTGTCCGTGGCTAATTTTACATTCTGCTGCAGCAAACGGCACCATGCTTTGGCTGCCCAGTTCCAGCTGCATGCTCAAGGACCTCTTGTGGTAGCAGTGACTCACACTCTTCTCTAAACCACTTCATTGCCTGTTTTATATTGCCATTGACCGCCTGCTGACTCCTCACTGACTCCTCCTGCCCGTCTCCAGTCGGTAGGGGCTGCTGGTCATAACGCAGCTGAGTGCGTTGCTGATCCCGGGCTGCTGCTCTGCGGTCAGAGACACAGTGATGGAAAACCCTGGATGTGTATCTATGGGGAAAGCAAAAAAAATTGTTTTTGACAGTTTATTTGTATTACGGTTTATGGAACTACACACACAGCTGAATGCATCACAGCTGCTCAGCCAAGGCCGTGCTGCTTGAGTCACAGAGCCTTTTAATTGGGCATCAACCTCCTGTTTACACGCACGTTGTTGAGTAAGTAGACTTGAATCCTTTAAAAAAAAAATCAAAAGAAGCTACAAGATGATGTCACGCCCGTGGGACGGAGCAGAGAATCACAATTTCAGAAAGCCGGTGCAGACGTCTGCATTGATCTGGCTGTCTGACACGTGCGAGTGAAAAACACGTCTGATACACTCGCGGTCCACATCGAGGTCGTATTCTTTCAATCAAGGATCAAAGCCGTGGTCGTCGCAGCCATACAGAGAACTGCACTTTGTACCGAGTGCACCTTTCTAGTGTTTCTTTCTGTTGTGATATTGGTTAAATAGGCCTACATTCTGGTGTTGGTATGTCTCCTTATTACCAGAAACATTTCTGACTTCCGTCATTTTCACAAAAAGATTGATAAGAGTAATAAAACGTAGGACTGTCGGCCCGTCCTCAGAGCGATGCCATAGAATAAAAGGACTGCGCTCAGTACAGGGTTTAACTATAGAAGTGGACCAGCGAGTGTGTGGAACGACAGCAGGTAAATATGTCTGTAATTATTACTGGGGGGGGGGGGGGGGAGATAACTTCCTAGAATTCAAATCACTGACCAATCACCCGACCTCCCCTTGAGGGGGCTTAAGACACTTCAGGTTGTTGACTTCATTTAATGACTGTAATTATTGTGGATTATGTTAAACGGCTAATATTGATTGACCACATAATAACAGTCTTCTGTCTTCTCATAAAAGCAACACACTACATTGTTTAACATCATTGTGAATCATGGCTGCTTATGCCTTATGTCTTATTGCCTTACGTCCCGTAATGTTACAGCACCTAATAATCTCTAAAGACACAAGACTCATTTAGAGTATACTCTAACAAACACACACACACACACACACACACAGACGCAGCCTGCATGTAAAACACACTGTGAGCTCACACGCTCACAAACAACACACAGACGCTGTTTCAGTTCCACCCAGCGCTGTATTCCTTCCATCCCTGTGCGTTGGCCTCTTTCCTTTTCTTCTCTTCTATCTCTTTTGTCGTCTTCCCCTCTCTCGCTGTTCAATCGGAGACTGCTTCTCTTCTTTTAATTCGTGGTGGTGTTGTTCAACTCTTCTTCCCCCGGCCACAGCAACTAATATTTCAATTAGCTCCTGTAGGAAGCTTTCAACCACGGCCTTTGTTCTTCTGCCCGCTGCACAGCGGCCCACGTTCCTGCATTGCTCCACCGAATATGTTATGCGTGTGATGCATAGCTCCATTTTAACAGAGTGGGGAGGCATAATCAAAGCTGGCCTCATTTTAGTCAGAATCATAACGCACATCGCTCTTGGTGGTGGGGGGCTGAATGATTTGCTTTTCTCTCTGCCGGGAAGGCTTTTTTTATTTGCTGCCTCTCTTTTGCTCCTCCATTTCTTGCACTCATACTTTTAAGACTCACCTTCCCACCACGTTCCTCTCCTTCACGTTCCGTCTCTACGTGCAGCATCTCTCACTCATCCCCCTTCTGTTTCTTCAGATATCGCTCACGTCCCCTCTCTAGCCTGCCCTTGGGGACAGATAGGAAAGGTCGTAAAAACCAAAAAAACAATTGAATTTAACGGCGTGTCAGTACACTGTTAACCTATGGGTAGACCGATGTTGTACTACAGTCCAGAGCGTGACAGCTCCAGAGGCCGACCGTTGTTTAGGTCGTAAACCTTCTGACACAATCGCCCTCGTTGCCCTGCAGTCTGGCTTTTTAAAGCCTCCACACGTGAAATAGGTTTTATAGGAGAGGAAACATCTATCATTTAAAAGAGTTGATTAAGGGGGGCATGGCTGTAAATAATTCCAGGTTATTACAGAAGCTTTAGCACCATTCCAATTAGTTACAAATGTGCTGCATCAGTACCCACTTCATTAAGACTCACCAGCGATTCCATATTACGCCGGTGCTGGTTTACGGTCAAATTTAGGATGACTTTAAATAAGTTTACAGTATAGATCCTTCACATAAATTTCATTTTTCAACTTAATTTGCATTAATGTCCAGACCAGAACTGTGGATACTGGATAAAGCCAGGTTACACAAATATTTATTTGGTTGACATATTAGAATCAATGGTTTTTACATTTAATCACTTCATAAATAAGAAAATACAGCCATAAAAAAAGGAATATTTTTAGGATTAAAATGTTGTATATAAATGAATGATATATGGAAACAAGCTATTTGTAAAAACCTTCAGAATATGGATCGGAATGACTCTGTAAAGTTTGGTGTATGTACATAAGTGCTACTAAAATGGAGAAAAACTGATTTTAAAAGCAGCCTTTAAAATGTATGGACATTTTACAAAACATATTTAAAGAGACACTACAGAGGAATAGGCACAAGAGAACTGACAGATATGATTGACACTTCCCGAGAAATACAAATATTTTTTGTATACAAGTTTTTTGAAATGTTGTATTTAAATCATCATGTGATGATAACTTTTGGTAAAATTCTACCGACAAAATGTATAATTATGATGTTTACTCTCTGGTCTGTAATAATATATATCGAAGCAATGCAACCTGAACATCTGCCTTTCAGCTCTGATCTGATTCGGTTTCCTCTCCCCTCGACTGAGACTACCCCAACAACTTTTTAAGAGATGCTTTCCCGTCGGATAAAACTTTCTTCCTGTGATCGTAGGGACAGAGATGGAGGGATTGGGGAAGGTTGAGGGAAACTGAAAGAGTGTCACACTGTGCTGAGCAAGGTGGGGGACAGAGCAAGAGGAAAATCTCTTCCATGATATAAAAATAAAAAAAGCAGACGGCAACATCTGTGCAGCAACTTCAAAAACCCTTTGAAAGGGAGAATGTGATTCGGTTCGGGTTTCTCTGGCTTGGTAAACAGCCGGGGTTTTATTTTGAAAGTCAGTTTGAGTGTGTGTTTGTGCATGCTCGAGGTTGTGTGTTTAGGAGAGGGGTGCTTTGTAGGGGATGAGGGATTGTCAGAGCTGGGATCGGAGAGCAAACGAGAGAGAGCAGAACACTCCGAGAAGGGATGAGCTGAACTGCTCAGAGCAAAGTCCAGTGATTGGCAGGGATGCAGTGTCGATTCACCCTAAACCCAGTTTACTCCCTTTTTGAGGCTGACATGTATGCCTTCTTAATCACTGTTGTCATTTGTGAGCCGATGGGATCGGCTCAGTTATACATTTGAGGATAAATTAATGTGTGACTTGAATATATTCTGTTGTGTTAATCTTATAGTACCTTGTCACTAACTTTGATTCTCTTCCTCTCTCTCGTCTCTCTTTCCTGCCTCTCCTCCCTGAATGGATCCACAACACAACAATGTCCTGCTTTTACTTGTCTGCCAGGTAAGACACAGACGTCGGGTAATAAATTACCACTCTTTGAACAGTTTAACAAATGTCAGACCTTGAGAAGTACTCACATGCACTTATTCTTCTCCAAAAAAAGAAATAATTACCAAAGTTGTTCTCGGATCATTTTATCTCTGCTGAGTAGTTGTTCCTTATATTTGGCTATCTATGGAAAAAGGGTAAGGAGGAAATCTACTTTTAATGAAAGGTTTTAATCAGGCACGTGCACAGACATTTTGGGGGGCAGGTGCTCAAACCAAAAAAAAGGGCACCCAATGCCAAAAAAAATTCTGACAGAGTTGAAGCATAAGCAGCAATACACTGATGATGCAATACATCCTCGACCTGCGTCTCCTCTGGCAGCATCAGACCGCTAGCTTACATTTTCTTTATGAATAAAGATGAATTATTATATAGCAACAACAGTACAAGCGTTCTGATTGGCTAATGGGCGTCATGCCAGCCACGTATTGCCCTCCTCGCCGGTCTGATACGGATCCGTATTGCCCTCTGACGTCATTTTCAAAATGAGCGATATTGATAGACATCAACAGCCAAGAGCAGTGGTCCTCAAACTAAGGTCTGCGGGCCGGATACGGCCCGCCTCCACATTTGGCCCGGCCCTCTGAACAATACCAGAGGCCTTATGATTTTTGTTTTCAGTCTGGCCACGCAAATCCTAGACTAGCCCCTGTTAAATAGAACGGAATAAGAATTCTCTCTCTCTCTCTCTCTCTCTCTCCTCTCTCTATTCTCTAAACATAACTAACGTCAGTAAACAGCTGGACAAGGCTTTGAAATCACGGATTTCGTGAGTTTTTGTTTGTTTATTTTGTTTAGGAAACGTCGGACCAGTTGTGACGTCATGTTTTCAGCAGCGCTAATGTTGTGGTTGATTGATCTCAAAACAACGTCACGGGACAAACACCGTCATGACCTGTTTGTCAGACGCTGCGGGTCAGAGGAGAAGGAGGCGCACCCGTTTGGTGGCGCGAGGAGACCTGCGCGGAAGGCTTTTTTTATTTGCTGCCTCTCTTTTGCTCCTCCATTTCTTGCACTCATCCTTTTAAGACTCACCTTCCCACCACGTTCCTCTCCTTCACGTTCCGTCTCTACATGCAGCATCTCTCACTCATCCCCCTTCTGTTTCTTCAGATATCGCTCACGTCCCCTCTCCAGCCTGCCCTTGGAGACAGATAGGAAAGGTCGTAAAAACCAAAAAAACAATTGAATTTAACGGCGTGTCAGTACACTGTTAACCTATGGGTAGACCGATGTTGTACTACAGTCCAGAGCATGACAGCTCCAGAGGCCGACCGTTGTTTAGGTCGTAAACCTTCTGACACAATCGCCCTCGTTGCCCTGCAGTCTGGCTTTTTAAAGCCTCCACACGTGAAATAGGTTTTTATAGGAGAGGGAAACATCTATCATTTAAAAGAGTTGATTAAGGGGGGCATGGCTGTAAATAATTCCAGGTTATTACAGAAGCTTTAGCACCATTCCAATTAGTTACAAATGTGCTGCATCAGTACCCACTTCATTAAGACTCACCAGCGATTCCATATTACGCCGGTGCTGGTTTACGGTCAAATTTAGGATGACTTTAAATAAGTTTACAGTATAGATCCTTCACATAAATTTCATTTTTCAACTTAATTTGCATTAATGTCCAGACCAGAACTGTGGATACTGGATAAAGCCAGGTTACACAAATATTTATTTGATTGACATATTAGAATCAATGGTTTTTACATTTAATCACTTCATAAATAAGAAAATACAGCCATAAAAAAATGAATATTTTTAGGATTAAAATGTTGTATATAAATGAATGATATATGGAAACAAGCTATTTGTAAAAACCTTCAGAATATGGATCGGAATGACTCTGTAAAGTTTGGTGTATGTACATAAGTGCTACTAAAATGGAGAAAAACAGATTTTAAAAGCAACCTTTAAAATGTATGGACATTTTACAAAACATATTTAAAGAGACATTACAGAGGAATAGGCACAAGAGAACTGACAGATATGATTATGACACTTCCCGAGAAATACAAATATTTTTTGTATACAAGTTTTTTGAAATGTTGTATTTAAATCATCATGTGATGATAACTTTTGGTAAAATTCTACCGACAAAATGTATAATTATGATGTTTACTCTCTGGTCTGTAATAATATATATCGAAGCAATGCAACCTGAACATCTGCCTTTCAGCTCTGATCTGATTCGGTTTCCTTTCCCCTCGACTGAGACTACCCCAACAACTTTTTAAGAGATGCTTCCCCGTCGGATAAAACTTTCTTCCTGTGATCGTAGGGACAGAGATGGAGGGATTGGGGAAGGTTGAGGGAAACTGAAAGAGTGTCACACTGTGCTGAGCGAGGTGGGGGACAGAGCAAGAGGAAAATCTCTTCCATGATATAAAAATAAAAAAAGCAGACGGCAACATCTGTGCAGCAACTTCAAACACCCTTTGAAAGGGAGAATGTGATTCGATTCGGGATTCTCTGGCTTGGTAAACAGCCGGGGTTTTATTTTGAAAGTCAGTTTGAGTGTGTGTTTGTGCATGCTCGAGGTTGTGTGTTTAGGAGAGGGGTGCTTTGTAGGGGATGAGGGATTGTCAGAGCTGGGATCGGAGAGCAAACGAGAGAGAGCAGAACACTCCGAGGAGGGATGAGCTGAACTGCTCAGAGCAAAGTCCAGTGATTGGCAGGGATGCAGTGTCGATTCACCCTAAACCCAGTTTACTCCCTTTTTGAGGCTGACATGTATGCCTTCTTAATCACTGTTGTCATTTGTGATCCAATGGGATCGGCTCAGTTATACATTTGAGGATAAATTAATGTGTGACTTGAATAGATTCTGTTGTGTTAATCTTATAGTACCTTGTCACTAACTTTGATTATCTTCCTCTCTCTCGTCTCTCTTTCCTGCCTCTCCTCCCTGAATGGATCCACAACACAACAATGTCCTGCTTTTACTTGTCTGCCAGGTAAGACACAGACGTCGGGTAATAAATTACCACTCTTTGAACAGTTTAACAAACGTCAGACCTTGAGAAGTACTCACACACACTTATTCTTCTCCAAAAAAAGAAATAATTACCAAAGTTGTTCTCGGATCATTTTATTTCTGCTGAGTAGTCGTTCCTTATATTTGGCTATCTATGAAAAAAGGGTAAGGAGGAAATCTACTTTTAATGAAAGGTTTTAATCAGGCACGTGCACAGACATTTTGGGGGGCAGGTGCTCAAACCAAAAAAAAGGGCACCCAATGCCAAAAAAAAATTCTGACAGAGTTGAAGCATAAGCAGCAATACACTGATGATGCAATACATCCTCGACCTGTGTCTCCTCTGGCAGCATCAGACCGCTAGCTTACATTTTCTTTATGAATAAAGATGAATTATTATATAGCAACAACAGTACAAGCGTTCTGATTGGCTAATGGGTCATGCCAGCCACATCCCTCCTCGCCGGTCTGATACGGATCCGTATTGCCCTCTTACGTCATTTTCAAAATGAGCGATATTGATAGACATCAACAGCCAAGAGCAGTGGTCCTCAACTAAGGTCGGGCGGATACGGCCCGCCTCCACATTTGGCCTGCCCTCTGAACAATACCAGAGGCCTTGATTTTTTTTTCAGTCTGGCCACTAAATCCTAAACTAGCCTGTTAAATAGAACGGAATAAGAATTCTCTCTCTCTCTCTCTTCTCTCTCTCTCTCCTCTCTCTATTCTCTAAACATAACTAAGTAAACAGCTGGACAAGGCTTTGAAATCACGGATTTCGTGAGTTTTTGTTTGTTTATTTTGTTTAGGAAACGTTGGACCAGTTGTGACATCATGTTTTCAGCAGCGCTAATGTTGTGGTTGATTGATCTCAAAACAACGTCACGGGACAAACACCGTCATGACCTGTTTGTCAGACGCTGCGGGTCAGAGGAGAAGGAGGCGCACCCGTTTGGTGGTGCGAGGAGACCTGCGCGGAGGAGGAATTGGAGGAGGAGGGGGGAGGGGGGGGCTCGCGAGCGCTGCGAGCGCCGCGGAGCATGTCGGGGCGAAATTCTCAATTAAATGCCCCGTCGGATATTAAAACACATTTGGGGGGGCTTGATGACAGAAAGAGTAACTTTTATTCTTAAATCCTGATGAATAAAAAAAGTGGGCTCCAGCAAAAAGGGGACTTTTCTCATCCAGGGCAAAAGGGCTGGTGCTTGAGCACCACTAGGGCTCTATCTGTGCACGTGCCTGGTTTTAATGATATTTTGGTCCTCCTTCTGTGTGGAGTTAGCACGTTCTCCCCGTAGCAGCGTGGGTTCCTTCCGGGTTCTCCTGGTTCCTCCGATAGACCAAAAACATACAGCTCAGGTTTCATTGGAGGCTCTAAAGCAATGTAATGGTTCTCTGTCTCTATACGTGTGCCCTGCGGTACACTGGCGACCTGTCCAGGCTAAACCCCGCCTTGGCTCAATGCCAGCTGGGGTCGGCTCCATTCCCCCGCGACCCGAAGTAGGAGAAGTGGTTTGGATAAAGGAATGAAGATATGTTTTGCAGTACGACAACATGGTATCTTAAACTATAAGCTGCTGATTTACCTGGTGTGAGACAGGTGACTCTAGCTCACAGGTGGAGTGGAATAGTAACGGTGATAATGAATTCTCCATTTTCTCTCTAATCAGGTAACACTTAATTTTCAAGAGTCTGGAAGGGAAACTGGGTGCCATGAAATGTATAGTACTCACTGTTAGCTCATCAGTCCATCATGTTGGGCATGTAACGCGGTTGCCATGGTATTTACTATTGATCGACAGAGCTATGATGGGGAAAAGTATTAATACCCCAACTTATAGATGTACCACTACTTCTGTATAGTCAAACGTATGTATTTCTCATCACTCTCATTGTCTCATTGTTTTCTACATACATTGTTCCCATTTCCATCTTATTCTGCTGCTCCAATCAATTTAGTTTCCACGCTCTCTCCTTCAGCGTCATTCTTCTCTCCCGTTGCTCCCCTTCATTGACCAAGACTATAGCTGTTGTGTGTGTGTGTGTGTGTGTGTGTGTGTGTGCGTGTGTGCGTGCGTGTGTGTGTGTGTGTGTGTGATGGAGTGGAGCGGGGCTCTGCAGTGAGGTGATGGTATGTGAAATTACTGACATTACACAGGGGGTTGGGGGTGCCGTTTCTTTTCCTGTCCTCTAAGCGACAGGGGCACCATCCATATACAGGACTGCATTCCTCCTCCCCTCCGTCTCCCTTGCTCTCTCTGTCCAACTGTCTCTCCATCAACCCTTATTTTCTCCCCCCCCCCTTCTCTTCATCTGCTACTTCTGCTCCTCTTCCTCTCCTCCCGCCTCGCTCTTCTCCTTGCAACAATGGCGCTGTCCTCTCATGAGAGTCAACATCCCCGTGACGCTACGGATCAGTCAGTTTCTGAAGCACATGTGTTTTGTGTATTTGATCAGCATATTGTTTATCGATTCCCTATTTATTTATTTGTTCACACTTTCTCCTTCCATTTTATTTTCTACAATTATATTCTCCCTTTTCTCTTTGACTGTCTTGTTTCTTTGAGTATTTCTCTTTCTTGTGTGTCTGCAGTAAAAAATTTAGTGTCTGGACAGGATTGCACTGTGTGCAAAAAGAGAGGACAGAATGGCCAAGACATTGTCGGACACCGTCGTTTTCTCTGGCCTGATCTGATGAAGAGAGACGGCATCCATCCCACGTTGGACGGAGCGCGTCTCGTTTCTGCAAACATAACCAAGTTGATCAACGGACAGCCATATCTGTGACAACGCAGGGTTCATGTCATAAAGCAGAAACAGAGTAGCCCCACGCCCCTGTCACCCAGTGTCACCCATAGCACATCCCTCCCCCGGGGCCTCCGCTCCCTCTCACCCAGTCCCTCCCAGAGCTCCATAGAGACTGTGTCTGTCCCACAGCCACTTAAACTTAAATTAATTCTATCAAAAGAAAGCAGAAGAGGAGTCGTACACAATAACCTTATACAAGTTAACACCATTATTTCAGCAGTGCAACAAAACAGGACTATTAAATGTGGTCTCCTAATTATTAGATCTGTCATCTAACGCTGTGTTACTAAATGATTTGATATCAGATAATCACATTGATTTGTGTTGTCTAACTGAAACCTGGCTGAGCCATGAAGAATATGTCTGCCTAAATGAATCGACTCCTCCAAGTCATATTAATACTCACATTCCTCGAGGCACCGGTCGAGGAGGTGGAGTAGCAGCCATCTTTTTCTATTTGTGATTCTGTACCGGCCACCAGGTCCATATACAGAGTTTATATCTGAATTTTCAGAATTTATATCAAGTTTGGTTCTTAAAACTGATAAAGTTATTATTGTAGGAGATTTTAATATCCATGTGGATGTTGATAATGATTGCCTAGGTGCTGCATTCATCTCATTGTTGGACTCGATTGGCTTCTGTCAGAGAGTACAGAAACCCACTCACAGCTTTGGCCACACGCTTGATCTTGTTCTTACTTATGGCGTTGACATTGAGCATTTGAACGTCTTCCCACAGAATCCTCTTCTGTCAGACCACAACCTCATAACTTTTGAATTTATACTACCGGAGTGTACACCGTTAGTCAAAAGTTTCTACACCAGATGTCTAACTGACAGTGCTGTAGCTAAATTTAAAGAAGCGATTCCTTCTGCATTTGATTCGATACCACGTCTCAATATAACAGCGGACTCCTGGTCTAACTTTAGTCCGTCCCAGATTGATCATCTTGTTGATAGTGCCACAGGCTCACTGAGAATGACACTGGACTCGATAGCCCCTCTGAAGAAGAAGACAGTGAGGAAGAGGAGGTTTGCTCCCTGGTATAACCCTCAGACCCGCAAACTGAAGCAAACGTCACGAAAGCTTGAAAGCATATGGCGTTCAACTCATCTGGAAGAATCCCGCTTAGTTTGGCGAGATAGTCTTAAAACTTATAAGAAGGCCCTCCGTAATGCCAGAGCAGCCTATTACATTACATTACATTACATGTCATTTAGCAGACGCTTTTATCCAAAGCGACTTACAATAAGTGCATTTCAACCTAGAGTACAAACTAAGAACAACAAGAATACAGTAATTACTCATCAGTAATAGAGAAAAATAAGAACAACCCCAGGTTTCTCTTCAGCACTGTAGCCAGGCTGACAGAGAGTCACAGCTCTGTGGAGCCGAGTATTCCTATAGACCTCAGTGGTAATGACTTTATGAACTTCTTTAATGAAAAGATTTTAACTATTAGGGACAAGATTAATAATCTCTTGCCCTTAACCAGTGCCAATCTGTCCTCAAGTGGAATGGCCTTGGAAACCGCTGTATGCCCTGGTGTATATTTGGATGGCTTTTCTACCATCAACCGTGACCAATTATCTTCAACGGTTTCTACTTCTAACACGTCTACCTGTCTCTTGGACCCCATCCCGACGAGGCTGCTTAAAGACGTTTTGCCTTTAATTGGCAGCTCTCTATTAGATATTATCAATGTGTCTCTGCTAACAGGCCACGTACCACATTCCTTCAAAGTAGCTGTCATTAAACCTCTCCTGAAGAAGCCCACTCTGGATCCAGAGGTGTTGACTCCAAGATCCTTGAGAAAGTGGTCGCAAATCAGTTGTGTGACTTTCTACATCATAATTGTTTATTTGAGAAGTTTCAGTCAGGATTTAGAAAACACCACAGCACCGAGACAGTACTGGTGAAAATTACAAATGACCTCTTAATGGCAGCAGATAAAGGACTCATCTCTGTACTGGTCTTGTTTAGGGCTGCAACTAACGATTATTTTGATAATCGATTAATCGGTTGATTATTTTATCGATTAATCGATTAATCGGATAAAAATAATAATAAGGGTTCGTACGGTCATGGAAAACCTGGAAAAGTCATGGAATTTTTAAATGGCTATTAGCAGGCCTAGAAAAGTAATTGAAAAAAATAAAATCCCAAAATATTTGGAAAAGTAATGCAAATTTCTTTCATTCAAATGTTAATTTACACGGTATATATACGGTATGCTTTGGAATTATCATTGTTATTTTAAATACTACATCTCACTTTGTTACGTATAGACAGTTTTCACAAAATGTTTAATCATGGAAATTTGGTTTAAAGTCATGGAAAGGTCCTGGAGATCCACTGGTCAGCATGTGGATGAACCTGTTCACTGGTCACCATGGTGATGAACCCGTCACAAACAAACTGACAGCTTTAGTCTCCTGAGCAGTGGTCCCCATGTGGACCGGCCCCCTGAACAATATCAGAGACACGTTCCGATTTATTATTGTTTTCACCTGGCCCGCTGTTGTTGAGATTACAGTGAGACGCGGAGAAAATGTGAAGTGGTGCTCTTCGCAATAAAACATCTTTGATGGACGTGTCGCGTCTCGGCCAATCAGCATTCAGATGTCCACAGCGTTTGGGAAGTTAGGTTAGCTTGAATGTTAGTCCACTACATCTGCTGCTGTCACGCTGCACGGTGTAGCGATACTAGCAAAGTACCCGTACGTTAAAAACGATGTGATTTAGCATGTTTTTAGTATCGATACTTCATTAAAAGAGCGCCCGATCAGAGCTCACGCGCTGCTCCGTTCCGTTAAATGTCTGCACGCGCAGCGCAGCGCACACGAGTAGCGTCGTGGCTTATCTCCGTTGCCTTTCTCCGTGGAAAAATATTTTCCGCTATCCGCCACGGAATAAATAACCACGTTTTCTACGTTATACTATTGTGGAAATGCCACACACGTCGTGACATGTAGCGCCCTGGTGTCTGGGGTCATGACGTCACCCGGAGGCGCACTTAGCTCCGTGAATGTCTCCGACTACGTAAATGACTTCCGCATCCAGCGCCACGTGAGCAGCATCAGCCAATTAGATTCATCAACAGAGGAGCAGCTCAGCGCTGATTGGCTCTCACAACGCAGCGTTCTGTGCTCTACCTCCGCTCTGGTTTCCCCTGCGCCGCTCTGCGCTCAACTCAACTTTGTTTATACTCCGTGACTTATTGAGCGCCGTAATAATCGCGCGACACAACGAATCGAAAATGAAATTCGTTGCCAACTATTTTAATAATCGATTTTTAGCGATTTTATCGATTCGTTGTTGCAGCCCTAGTCTTGTTAGACCTTAGTGCTGCATTCAACACCATTGACCATGACATCCTATTACAGAGACTGGAGCAGTCGATTGGCATTTCAGGCACGGCACTAAGTTGGTTTAAATCCTATTTATCAGATCGATCTCAGTTTGTATTTGTAAACGATGATGCCTCGATAACCACCAACGTTAGTCACGGAGTTCCACAAGGTTCTGTGCTTGGACCAATTTTATTTACCTTATACATGCTTCCTTTGGGCAATATTATCAGGAAACACTCCATAAACTTTCATTACTATGCAGATGATACTCAACTATATCTATCGATAAAACCAGAGGAAACCAACCAACTAAGTAAAATTCAAGCATGTCTTAAAGACATAAAAACATGGATGACCTGCAACTTCTTGATGTTAAACTCAGACAAAACCGAAGTAATTTTACTCGGCCCTGAGCACTTCAGAGATCAATTATCTGGTGATGTCTTTTCTGTAGACGGCATTGCCCTAGCATCCAACACCACTGTAAAGAATCTTGGCGTTATCTTTGATCGGGACTTGTCCTTTAACTCCCACGTAAAGCAAATCTCAAGGACTGCATTCTTTCATCTACGTAATATTTCAAAAATCAGGCACATCTTGTTTCAAAAAGATGCAGAAAAATTGGTTCACGCGTTCGTTACTTCGAGACTGGATTACTGCAACTCCTTATTATCAGGCTGCTCTAATAAGTCTCTTAGGTCCCTCCAGTTGATCCAGAATGCTGCAGCTCGTATTCTCACTACAACTAAGAAAAGAGATCACATCACTCCTGCACTAGCTGCTCTGCACTGGCTCCCAGTAAAATCAAGAATCACTTTTAAAATTCTTCTCTTAACGTACAAAGCCTTGATTGGTGATGCACCATCATATCTTAAGGAGCTTGTAGTACCATATTACCCCACTAGAGAGCTGCGCTCACTAAATGCGGGACTACTTGTAGTTCCTAGAGTCTTAAAAAGTAGAATGGGAGCCAGAGCCTTTAGTTATCAAGCTCCTCTTTTATGGAACCAGCTTCCAATTTCAGTCCGGGAGGCAGACACAGTCACCTCGTTTAAGAGTCGACTTAAGACTTTCCTCTTTGACAGAGCTTATAGTTAGGGCTGAATCAGGTTCACCTGGTCCAGCCCCTTGATATGCTGCTATAGGCTTCTAGCTGCCAGGGGACGTTTTAGGATGCACTGAGCACCTATCTCCTCTTTTTTCTCTCCTTAGGGATGAATTTTCATCTCTCAATCACACGTTACTAACTCTGCTTTCTCCCCGGAGTCCTTGTGACTTCACGTCTCATGGGGTCATCGGACCCTATGAGACGACATAGATCCTATCTGCCTGATGGATCATCGAGGTCTGGGTCGTGGAATTCCTGCTACTGACTACGCCACTGTCCTGTTGAGACTCCGCCCACTGTTGAGACTCCGCCCACTCCTCCTCCCCACCGCCATCTGCCTGATGGATCGTGGAGGTCTCCATCGTGGAATATGCCTACTATGAACTATTCATACATTCTGTCATATTCATTGAATGTATTTTAACTCTAAATCTGTCCTTCTGTACACATTACATCGATTGCATCTGTCCATCCTGGAGAGGGATCCTCCTCTGTTGCTCTCCTGAAGGTTTCTTCCCTTTTTTTTTCCCCTGAAGGGTTATTTGGGAGTTTTTCCTGATCCGATGTGAGGTTTTGGGGCAGGGATGTCTATGTGTACAGATTGTAAAGCACTCCGAGACAAATTTGTGAAATTGGGCTATACAAATAAACTGAATTGAATTGAATTGAATTGAATGGGGGGTGATATTGAACGCAATAGGAAAAGAAGTGCAAGAGAAAAAAAAATCTGAATAACAAGAGCGAGTAGATGAAACCCATCAAGTACAAACAAAGTTACAAGGCAAATGTCCAGGATCTTTCTGGCAGAGATATGAGGAGAGTCGGGAGGAGACTGTGAATAAAAATGAGGGAGAGAAAATAGAGTGGATGGGGAATGTGGCAAAAGTGCATGTGAAAGGGAGCCCCTAACTGGCTGGTACTGGTACTGGTCCTGGTACCCAACACTCTGTCTCCTCCACCTCCTCCTCCTCCTCCTCCTCGATTCCCAGTCTTTCCCTTTTCTTTCTCATTCTTTTACCCTTTCTCTCCCTTATTCTATCTCCCTCAGACTAGGAGAGGCATGACTTCGTAGGGTCACAGATGATGCTCATGTAGATTAGTGGTGATTTCACTTTCCTCAATGGCTGTGCCCATCATGTGTGTGTACATATATGCACGGAGGACATTTTTCATTCCACCTACAGATGCAGCTCCGACTCCTCAGACTTCCTCTAGCTTTCCTCTTCTCTCTCCCTCTGTTATCCATTCCTCTCTTCTTGCTGTCCCTCCCTATCTGCACTTAAGTGCTGCACCAAGACCCAGTTAAGGCTATTTGCGTCATCAGCTTCAGGCAGAGTGTGCGTTAGTGTGTGTGTGAGTTTGTCCTGAACTCTCGTTGAATGTTAAGCTCTGACTGCTGTGTGTATAGATGACAGGGACGCACAAATACACACACACACACACACACATGGAAGTTAGAACGAAGGTGTCATATTTGCCCGTATGCAAACTCAAGAGGGCTTGCGTAAGTGCACACATTTCTCTCCATTTACTTTAACTTCTGGTGTTGACCACCCATCGGCGTCCATCATAAACCACTTCTCCCACCGCCTTGTCTCCATAGCAATGCCATAGCAACCCTTCGCAAGCACAGCCCTTGACATGAACCTAACCCGCCCCTCTCAAGCCTCTCCATCTGTCATCAGTGGCTGAGAGATTTGTCCATCAGACATCTGACATCTTGATTGGCAGTTGCCGCTCAGACATACATGGAGAGTGCATCTCTTCAAAATGAGATGGGCCTGTGAAGGACAAGCATTGGAATGAAAGTGGTTTACTTGATCTTAAGTTTGTCCCTATCGTGAGCGGACAGGGTGGCCCCTTGTCTCTTGAAGGATAAGTGAAGAGGTATCTGAGAGGTCTTCAGTCAAATCTGTGTTTCTGCCTTTGGTTTGTCAAGTGATGGAGCTTGTCCAAACCGACTCGCACACATCCATCACAGAAGGGCAACATGCATCATGACTCATTCATATCCGTTATGCCAGGCCACACATCCCAGTGAGTGAGATACAACGTGCAACAAGCACGTAGGGGTTACCCCCCATGTTTGCAAGGTTCCTGTGACAGCTTCATGAGCATTAACATGATATATAAAAGTCATCATCAGCTCTGGAAACATGAAACATGCTTCCGAGCCACGTGCATTGACACTGGGCGTTGATACTGTCTGAGTTTGATTTAATCACTTCAACAGTGCAAATTGACTCTTTGAGTGATCCATGCACTCCTATGTCCAGCAGTAAAGAGCCCTTGTATTATTGACAGTACACACAAACACACATGATTTATATGTGCAAACTCACACGCACAGTCCTACTCATCGCGTGCGCGTGTGTGTGTGTGATGAGATGGGGGATGAGAGGCGGGGGATGATCAATAAGTCATCAGCGGCTCTGACCATATCATTATTATTTTAATGACTGCAGTATTTTCACTCGCAGATGGCCTTCGAGATGAAAAAGATCTCTAAAAGTTGTCGTAAAGGCTGATGGCATTTTGAAAAAAGCTAAACAACTAATGAAGACAATGCAATGTTAATTGATTCAGGCTTTAGTACAACAAAAGGCTTGCTTTTATTTTTTAGTAGAGGCTGTCCTCTCTTGGTACTTCCTAAATTAAATTTGTTCTTTGGTTATGTGATATCAATACAAACGTAATTAACGGGTCAATGTTACGGGTACGCTGCTCTGGTTTCATAATATGAGCCTTTATGTAATAACATAGAGAGCTTAACAATGGGTGATATACTATGTGTGCTCATATCTGTTGCATGGCAATGTCACTGTGGGCTGCAGCTTACAATGATCTCCATTATTGATTAATTTGATGATTATTTGTACATTAATTGTTTAATTTGTAAAAGGCGCCATCTGTCAATAATATTCTTTGGCTGAACAGCAGTACAAAACCCAAAGATATGATATTGCCATACAACAGAGAAAAGCACATTTGAACCTCGAACCAGCAATGGTTCTACATTAATAATGTATATATCAAAAGCTTACTATCACAATCAGTTTTGAAAAGGTTGATCAAGTACAGATTAAGAGAGAAGCTGATAGGATGAGGCAGGCCCCCTAGTCCTGCTACTTTTTAAAGTGAGCTGTGGAATTTCATTGCGGAGGTTGAGATAGGAAGAGAGAAAGGAAGAGAGGAATACAATAGGGTGTGTGTGTGTGTGTGTGTGTGTGTGTGTACTCTCAGCGGCTCTCAGCATGTGCCTACTCCTGCGGTCCTGTATGTGGTGACAGGCTGACATTAGAGTAAAAGCCCCCTGAAGTGGTGTTGAACAGATGTCTTCCTGCTCCCTCAGTTTCCCTGGTGGTGGAATACAAGGCCCTCTGACGTCTCTCTTTGCCTCTTTTTCTTTGTCCATCTTCCCCTCTGTCTTTTCAGTTTACTATTATATTCAATTTTGCTGTTCTGTCGTCAGTCAACATATTTCTCAGGCTCCATTTCTTCTTCCCCATTTTATCTCTTTTTTTAGTTTTGCCGAGTTTTTCCTGCGGTAGACATCTCATGTCGGTCTTTCTTCAGCACAAAGGCCAGGTGAAATGGACTCTTGGTGTTCTGCTCTGTGTACTTTCTCTTACGTCCCTGTGTTTCTTAGTGGCCGTGGGTTTGGTTTGTGTGTATTTGCACTTTTCGTGCAAGGCAATGCCCCAAGCCCTGACGTGAGTCAGGTCTCTCAGAAAGCAGGCAATCTGGGATTGGCTTCCAAAACCACTTTGATTTCGATTCAGCAGTTGGCTGTTAGTCACTGGAACACACGTGTGCACTACTCATGCACAGACACACACACACAAACACATGTCACTGATGATTACAGACAAGCTACGGAGTATTCAGGCAGGGTTAGTGGCCAGTTTATTTGTCTTTAAAAAAAGATGTGTTTAACTGCCATGAATGTTATTTATGTCATTTGTAGTAAGTTTGGTTGAATATATATTATTTGTACAACTCGTTTATTGAATGTTGGTTTGTTTTTGTTTTGTATTTGGTGGGAACTATTTGTGTGTCCTGTGTTGTGCTGGGACGCATTTGGTTGCAACAATCTCAGGAGAACATGTGGTTGAAGCTAGTAAGTGCAAGTAAGAGAAGGATACCTATTTAAAGTGGACCCATTCCCTCGTGGTTATGTGCAGCCAGTGAGTTCGACGGTGGATTGAAGGTGGATGGTGATGGAGGTTATGTGAAGTGCGCCCGCATCCAATAAACATCTGTCAGTAACGAAAGAACAACGGTGGCGTCTAATTCCTGGAGGGAGTGATAGTCGAACTCAAGCCTGCGTGATTCCCCGGACCTGCTCGTGCAAGACAGCTCGTCAAGACGGAGTCACAGCCACTGTTAAAGGACACACCAGTTCATCCATTTTTCATGAAGACGTCCGTAAGTCAGGCACTTAAGTGTGTGTTCTGAAAGGTGACACAAGGATTGCAAAAAGTACAATGGACTACAAAGGGCTGTGTGTAGCCAAATAACATAACAGTGTTTAGCAAGATATTAAGGGTCATTAATGCAAGTTATTTAGTGATATTGATCATTAATTATTTCATTATAAATAGTTAATTGATTTCCTTAAGAAAAGTGAATTTTCGTTTATGTGCATTTAAGAAAGCTGCCATTTGAAGTGAAGTTTGAAATTCTGTATTTTATTTGAAGGGTTAATTTGAAAGACAGTAACCTAACATGGCATATCCTATTCTCTTGAGTATGTTTGGAAAATGTGTTTTGTAAACTGCACTGCAACTTAAGACAACTTGATTGTGTACAGGCTATTTTCAATTAATTTAAAATGTCACAAATGAGTAAAGAGAGTCAATATAAAGGATCACTTGTAGAACAAGTAGCAGAGGCAGAGCAGAGAGATGACTCTAGCGTTGTATCAAGACCCACAACCACTAAGAAGAGATGTGGCTCCAAGAAGTGTGCTTCAAAACGACACAGGAGAGCTTGTTAAAGTCCTGGCTGAGGCCATATCAGCAAATAGGCTTCCCATTCCAGAGCCTACAATCTTCAGTGGGGATCCACTCAAGTTTAATCATTGGATGTCTTCATTTCAGACCCTAATTGAGAGAAAAAATATTCCAACTGCAGAGAAAATCTTCTTCCTTCAGAAATATGTGGGAGGAGCAGCTAAAGAAGCAGTAGAAGGTTATTTCCTGATTGATTCAGAAGATTTATATCACGCAGCATGGAACGTTCTCAAGGAACGTTATGGCGAGCCTTTTGTGATTGCCAAAGCCTTACGAGACAAACTACATGCGTGGCCAAAATTAGCTCCGAAGGAAAGTGACGACTTAAGAAGATTTGTGGACTTTCTACGTAGTTGTGATTTCGCTATTGCTCACAATGAGAGTTTAAAGGTTCTTAATGATGATATTGAGAACCAAAAACTAACTGCCAAACTAACCGACTGGTTAAGTACCAGATGGAACCGAAGGGCCACACAATACCAACAGGAACACAGAAGGTTCCCAAGCTTTAATTATTTTGTGACGTTCCTGTCAATGGAAGCTAGTATTGCGTGCAACCCTATAACATCTTACAACGCATTACGACAAAGCAAACCTGATAAAGCAAAGATCAAGAATCAAACCCCTTTGTCTTACAAGAACCAAACTGTAGGTGCCAAGATCTTCACAACCAACACCAGTGAAAGAAACATAGTCACATGTGTGTTATGTAAGAAATTAGGACACAGTCTACACAAGTGCCACAGATTCAATGAAAGGACTGTCGCTGACAGTCAAGTTCATTCAGAGTGAGAGACTGTGCTTCGGATGTTTAAAGCCTGGACATCAATCCAAGAGCTGCAGTAGCCGGATGATCTGCGACACCTGTTCAAAAAGTCATCCCACATGCCTACACGAAGATCGCTCAAAACAAGAACAAGAACCAAAGAGAGAGCTATCTAAATACACAAGTTATGGCAAGGAAAGAAAGCTACAGCCAACACAACTGCAAGAAGTTGTCAAGGAAACCACATCAAACAGAGTTGTGCAAGATGGTAATACTGCACAGACATCAGCGATTGTACCTGTCTATATGTCAACGCAAGATGATCCAAGTAAAGAAGTTCTTGTCTATGCTCTGCTAGATTCACAAAGTGATTCTTCCTTCATTCTTGAAGAAGTGGCAAACGTTCTAGATACGAACACAGAACAAGTGAAGCTGAAACTATCTACCATGTCGTCAAAAAGTACAATTGTACTCTGTAAAAGACTCAAAGACCTACAAATACGAGGGATATTCTCCTCCAAGAAGATCACAGTGCCAACAATGTACACTCGTGAATTTATCCCTGCTAATCGGACACACATTCCAACTTCAGAGACCGCTAAAGCATGACCTCATTTGGAGCATCTTGCAGAACACATTGCGCCGCAAACGGAGTGTGAAATTGGTCTGCTAATCAGGTACAATTGCCCACAAGCCCTAATGCCTAAAGAAGTCGTATGTGGGGAAGAAAACCAACCCTTTGCTCAGAAAACCGATCTAGGTTGGAGTATAGTAAGTTATGGTGACCCGCAAGAGCACTACAGTGATGCAATTGGAGTAAGTCACCACATCATTATAAGGAAAGTGACACCTGAACCCAAACCAACAATCAAGCTCAAAGGTGAGGTTCACTATGTTTGCAAGACTCAGATCAAGGAAATGATCAGTCCAGATGATGTAATTAAGGTGCTAGAATCTGACTTTAGTGAAAGAGTTGAAGAAGATGCAACAGTCTCTCAGGAAGATCTCCACTTCTTGACTAAACTGAGAGATGAAATCAAACAAAAACAAGATGGACATTATGAAATGCCCTGACCTTTCAAAAAAGACAAACCAAATCTACCGAATAATAAGTCATGTGCTGTTCAGCGTCTAAAAGGTTTGGAACGAAAGCTCAAGAGAGACCAGAAATACTGCTCAGACTACATGCACTTCATGAAAGATATCATTGCTCGTGGTCATGCAGAGAAGGTTCCCGAAGAAGAACTCAACAATCAACTAGCCTGGTATATTCCCCATCACGGAGTATACCACCCTCACAAGCCTGGGAAGATACGAGTGGTCTTTGATTGCTCAGCAAGATTCCAAGACACGTCATTGAATGACCACCTTCTTACTGGGCCTGAGCTCACAAACACCCTGGTGGGAGTTCTCTATAGGTTTCACAAGGGCCCGATCGCTATTATGTGTGATGTTGAGCGGATGTTCCATCAGTTTCATGTAAGGCCGGAAGACCAAGATTACCTGAGGTTCCTATGGTGGGAGAATGGTGACCTGGCGTTTCCGCCATCAACTTTCCGGATTAAAGTCCATCTGTTTGGGGCAGCCTCCTCACCCGGCTGTGCCAATTTTGGTCTTAAACATCTAGCAATTGAAGGTCAAGATCAATTCAACCAAAATGCTGTCAAATTCATTCAAAGAAATTTTTATGTTGACGATGGACTAGTGAGTGTAACGTCTGATGCAGAGGCAATTCAACTCGTCAAGGAAGCAAGAGGTCTTTGCAGCAAAGGCAAGCTAAGACTACACAAGTTCATCTCCAACAGTAAGCATGTATTGAATTCAATACCAAAGGAAGAGTGTGCTGAAAGTGTCAAAGACCTTCATATGGCTTTGGGAGAGCCACTCATGGAAAGAGATCTCGGTGTTCAATGGTGCGTGTCCTCTGATGACTTTCAGTTCAGAGTTACAGTTAAGGAACACCCATTGACCAGAAAAAGGAGTATCTCCTTAATCTTCAGCAAAGACCAATATGGCAAAGGGATAAGAGCGAAGGTTGGCGAAGGTTAACGACATTGTCATCCTACAAGAAGAAGGCTCTCCACGAAATCAATGGAAATTAGCAAGAGTAGCACAGGTGTACCCTCGCACTGATGGAAAAGTCAGAAAGGTAAAACTGTTAATTAGTGACTCAACCTTAAATAGCCAGGGAAAACGCACCACTAAGCCAGTCTATCTTGACAGGCCTGTACACAAGACAGTTTTACTGCTGAAAGCAGAATAAATGTCATGGTTATTTTGTGAAGTGAAATCTCAAAGAATGTGATTTGGTGGGAGTTTAACTGCCATGAATGTTATTTATGTCATTTGTAGTAAGTTTGGTTGAATATATATTATTTGTACAACTCGTTTATTGAATGTTGGTTTGTTTTTGTTTTGTATTTGATGGGAACTATTTGTGTGTCCTGTGTTGTGCTGGGACGCATTTGGTTGCAACAATCTCAGGAGAACATGTGGTTGAAGCTAGTAAGTGCAAGTAAGAGAAGGATACCTATTTAAAGTGGACCCATTCCCTCGTGGTTATGTGCAGCCAGTGAGTTCGATGGTGGATTGAAGGTGGATGGTGATGGAGGTTATGTGAAGTGCGCCCGCATCCAATAAACATCTGTCAGTAACGAAAGAACAACGGTGGCGTCTAAATCCTGGAGGGAGTGATAATGTGTCTCTTGTCTTTTGGAATTGGATATTTTCAAAAAAATTATCCACACCTACACATACACACATAAACCGCTGTTGTTATGGTAGAAAGACATGATGCAACCGCAGAGCCATCTCTGTTTTTGCCCCCCTCCCACACACACATGGGGGGGGGGGGGGGATCCAGAAAAGTACAAGGTATCATGCAACAGCAAAATAAAAAGGGGGAGTGAGTGAAAAGGAAGAGAAGAGTGACAATGATGGATGGTCTCAAGCTTGAGTGTGGGGGGTGGGGGTAATAAAGAAAGAGAGAGAGACTGAGAGAGATCGAGCTTTCGGTTGCTAATAGAAATTCCCATGTCGCCTCATTGAGATGCAGCGGTGGCTCTGGTAATGAGCGAGCTGAAGCTGACGCATTGATTTAGCCAGAAGAGTTGCTCAAATTATCCCACTCCTCCAGAGAGAGATGTCAACAGCCGCACCAATGGCTGCCGGGGTAATTACCAACGCACCCTCCCACCATGACACCTCTCTCGACTCGGCATGTATTCCATACTGCAACACGACAGGCTTTCTCCGCCTCCATCTGCAGCCCCTCACTCTGGGATGTCCCATGGCCCAATATATTGTCGTGCTATGGACAAGCAAGGTTTGTGCCTTGGAATTATTACTGAATGCATTTTTTGACTGTTGAATTCAAGTTTCATACCTTTAAACTTGTCACCTTTCGACGAAATTCGCCTTTTTAAAATCAAAATAGGTCATCCACGTGAATAGTGTAGATCCGAAGAGTTTTTGTTTTGGGGTGGGGGGGGGAGCAACTGGCCGGCCGGTGTTTATGAGATTGGAGTGAGACACGGAGAAAATGTGAAGTGGTGATCTTCGCAATAAAACATCTTTGATGGGACGTGTCGTGTCTCGGCCAATCAGCGCTAAGATGTCGACAGCGTTTGGGGGTTTAGGTTAGCTTGAATGTCAGCCCGCTACATCTACTGCTGTCACGTTGCAAGGTGGATCGATACTAACAAAGTACCCGTGCGTTAAATATGATTTTGCATATTTTTAGCACTGATCATTCATTAAGAGAAGAGCGCGATCATCGCGCACGCGCTGCTCCGCTCCGTTAAATGCTGTCTGCATTGAATTCTGGTATCGGCTATCATGATATTTATGGCACGTCTCAAATAGAAGTTATAATTTTATGATCATGACAACCAGGTAGAGGAAGGAACAGACTCACAGAACAGAGTCATGGAACAGACTCACGGAACAGAGTCATGGAACAGACTCACAGAACAGAGTCATGGAACAGACTCACGGAACAGAGTCATGGAACAGACTCACGGAACAGAGTCATGGAACAGACTCACGGAACAGACTCACGGAACAGACTCACGGAACAGACTCACGGAACAGACTCAAAGCTCAGCAGAGCACACGAGTCAAAAAATAAGAAGTTGGTTCATGACTGGCTTTAACCATATTATATATAATGACAATGCAAAGTTGTTATTACTATTATTCGGGCCCGATCACTGAATTTTTCAGAGGACCTTTTTTCTTAAAATGTTTGTTATTATTATTTAGATTTGCGGTCAGAACAATCAAAAGTAGTTCTAAAAGCTTTAAGGTGTCATCAAACAACGTGGATGTGGTGTGGAGACAAAAAAAATAAGTCACCTGCTCTGCAGAATATGGGTTTAATATGGATTGGGCATAAAGGTTAAAAATGGAGCCAAGAGCTGGATAGAAGTTACCTCTGCTTTGCTATCTGCATGTGGCAACAGTCATCATCATAATTGTTTAGATGTGGAGCTGTGATGTTTGCTTCTTGCACATGATAGATAGGGTGGATAGTCAATATCTTCTCTGCTGTACTGCAAGGCAGTTCTGTCACACACAAATGCACAGGTATTGTTTTTGTTGTTTCTATGCCTGAAGGCGTTTCTGATGGGACCATACACTAATGGGGAGGCTTTGACACGTTGACCTTTTCTCCAGTGCGCCGTTTGTTCTAAGCCGGTAGAGAATCCAGGCTGTAAAACGTCTTAGGAAGGAGGGGGAAGAAAGAAAAAAGCATGCCAGTATTTTTTAACCTGTTGACTTTTTGAAAAGTCAGTATCTGTGCGTGTCAAAGTCCCACACCGGGAGGCTTGCCCCCTACCTCCCTCACACACACAGGCACACACCCTCTCCCCCTATAGATGATTGTTGTGTCCGGACACTGGCACACACAGCAACGACCTTGTGCTTGACCATAATAGTGGGATGTGTGCTACCCTTGGACAATCCCTCCTGCTGTTATTTGATATTCATCTTGCTTATTTAGGAACCGGCTGAATGTCAAAACGTTGTATCAAGCCAATGTTGAAGTTATGGTAGCACAAGTCGAAAAATCTATCTGTTTGCTTTTTGTCCATTTTTGTTCGATGTGTAAGTAAAGTTTGCACCATTGCATGGCTGCTTCTTGCTGTCCGTGGTAAAAATCAAGACTCATTTTCTCAAGCCGTCATCTCCCCTGTGGGCCCCAAAGCAGGAACGCAGCACCCTCATTGCCAATTAAACTCAAATCAACAAATGAAGATGGAGTGAGACATCGAATTACATCCAATATCCTCTCCCATACTCAAGCCTGTCTTTGCCAGCCACAAATTAGCTTACAAATTAAGGCTCTGAAGATGGGAGAAGTTGAGTTGCCAGATAACAACCAAATAACATCCTGCCAGTGTCTTGATGGGCCGTTTCAACTTGGATCCAGCTTCCTGCCTTCTCTTGATGTGTGGACAGAGTTTAGTTAAGTTCTTCCCGGTTGAGCTTCGACCATCCATTTTAATCTCCATTCGGAAGAGAGCTGGTTCTCGAGACGGGCTGATGAGAACTCATTGAAGTCTGTTCCGGCTTGTTCCATGTTTGATAATGTGGCATGGATAACCATAGATGAGAAGGGTTTGATGAATTGCTTCTGATTTCCTCCCCCCTGTCTTTTGTAGCCCACACAATTGGCATCTCTGCATGGCCTGTACGCCAGACATTTTACGTGCTGATTCGTGTTGGCATTTGTGTGTGAAAAATACAGAAAGCCAGCATGATTTTTTTATGGCTATAGCACCGTTTTATAATATGATCCAGTCAGATGTTTAATAATTTATACGTTATCTAACATATGACAGGCAGACAGTGTGCGGCTCTTTGAGTGGTGTCTATGGGCTCCTTTCACTGTGACGCCTATCAGAGTCATCACCAAGGGCACCAATCCTCAGCTCATCCTTTCGCCTCTTTATCTGACTCCCGTCACTCCAGAGGACCGTGGGAGGACATGGTTAACATTCACACACGTATGTTTCAAAAGTGACACACGTATGCGCACTGGTAGCAACATTTTCTGTGGACAACATGTCAGTGTGTGTGTGAGTGTGTGTGCGTGTGTGTGTGCGCATGTTTGTCCTGTCTGCTGCGGTTGCCACATCGGGCCTTGTGTGGCTAATTAAAAGAAGCCTGTTTGCATTATTCATGAGGCTGTAATTATACATTCCTTTTGCTGATCCCCATTCATAGGCATTAAAAATAGATCTTAGTCTCCGTGTCCCGCCCACTTATGCTTCACTTTCTCTCCGTGTTTTGACTGTTTCTCACAGCATCGCTCCATTTGGCTATCATTATCAGTATTTCCCCATCGTCACTGGACTCAGTCTCGCATTTTTTTTCTTCTTTTTAATTTGTTCTTTACGTCTCTCCTCTCTCCCATATCTGGCGGGCGAGTCTCTCCGTTCATGTTTGCTCCGATGCTCCCGTTTGGGATTCGGCCAGAACATTCCTCTGACGGTGTCACTCTCGCTCGGCTCTGTGGTCTGAGCTCCAGTCACATCAGGCCAGAATCTAGAGTGGAATGTTTTGAATCTCCGAGGACGTCTCGACAGCAAGATTCAGAAGAGAAGAGATCTCACTGCCTCTTATCAACTTAATGGAGGAGACTGTCTCACAAAAAAGCAAAATCCCAGCCCAAAATGTTGCCCCTGACTTTTTTTCAAAAACTGAATTTGCATGTTTAATCCACACAGTCCAGAGAAGCTGAATTCAGTCTGACATGCACACATGCGAGATGGCTTCCAGATAAACTCGAGTATAGCTATTTGGCAAACGTGAGCGTATTCGGTATGTGTGCCAATCAAGTCAACGACATACGGGAAGTTTTTGCACAGTTTAAAACGTATGGCAGCATGAACTTCCTGAGCTATTTTCTGCTGTGCAATCATGCGTTAGGTACCTCTGGCAATGAGACGTGTTTGCCTTGCTGGCAAAGAGTGTGTGAAGCTTGCATCTTCCACTGTGCAGGTGATATTTGTGCATATATTTACATTCTGATGAAGCGGTAGCTGCAAAGGGGTGGGGATTTTGTAAGATCTGCCAATCAGAGAGCTTATTAGATAACTAAGTGGAGCGTCAGGAGTTGCAGCTCTCAATTGTTCTTCTTCTTTTTTCAAAATGTGTAAAATTAGATTATAGCCTTGAAGCCACCCAGAACTGCATCACCAAATAACACATTGCACTCTGTTTGTGTTTGTTGAGGTATATTATGATAATACAGTCGTGGATGGGGAATTAGTTTCCCACATCCAACAAACAAACAGACTAAAAGCAACATGCGCACCGAAATACAGTCAGCATACACACATACGAGCACACACAGGGAGTGAATGCAAGCTGCTGTACTTGGATGCACAGTTTTGCTTTGTCAACGTGTGTATGTATGTGTCTGTGTGTGTGTGTGTGTGTGTGTACATAGTGTTTAATATTGTCATTGTATCACAGTTTTATTCATTAAAATATTACACTTTTATCAGCTACAGAGATAATCAAAGGTAAATCAAAGGTGATCAGACATCATTTTCCTTGATTGTTAATGGAAATGATTATCATCTTAGGTTGAAATGCTGATACCTGTAAGTGTGATTGCTCAGACGCGTGAACCCGAACATGCATCAATGTAATAAATGAGTAAATTGTCTTTCAGCTATTTTTATGCAAAGATTGAGCTTTCAGCTGGAGGGGAATTGATCTGAACCAGAGCTAATGCTGTCAAGCTATATTATTCAGGAATAATAATTGAGTGCATTTACCATCACTTAACAGTCAAATCACTTAGAATCATCGATGGTATACAAGGCAGTACGCAGTGAAATTTGCCCTTCAGCTGCGGGTTCAAGTGCTTTTGAGCAAGGCATCTCTTCCCGGCCATTAGTGCCTTTGAAAGAAAAGAAAAATATCTACCATATCTTTTGTCAGTAAAGTACCATTATTGCTGAATTTACCAAGAGATCCTTTTTTTGTGCAGGGAGTAGTTGACCAAATGTCTTATTTCACAGCGGCTTTATGAAGAGTTTTCCCGTATGCATGTGTCAGAGTGCCTCCCTCCTCGCTCAGGCACTCCAGGGCTGAACTGCTCTTCCTGCTCTTGGAGCTGTTCCATTGGTCTGGACCTCCGTTGTTAGGGATGCTGTTGCTGTTGCTTTGGCTGGGAGGGTTTAAAAGCGTTGCAGGGGAATTCGGGCAGGGTTGACTAACGTCACGGCTGACTGAAAATGAAAAAAGTGTGAAAGAGGAGGTGGAAAAATGGAGAAGGGAAATAGATTTTGTGAATGAAGAGTGAGGAAATAAGTGGTGGGCGAGAGACGGAGGGAGAGTGCATTCATCAAGTAGCAAGTGAGCAATGTTTGACCTTTTCCTCATGTCTTTTTCCTGCACTGGATGACTCAACAACTTTCTGCTGCTCTATTCCATCTCTTTCTGAATTTTTTTCCGTATAGATGAGTAGTTGGATCAAGGGAATAGGTGATAAAGGAGTCGGAACACATTGATGGACAGAGGAGGAACGAGGGCAACATTTGGCACTTAAGTTCTTGAAGTGATTGGGTAACAAAACAAGTTATGAGGGTTCACTATGTTTTACGTCTGCATATCTCCAGTCGAGTGCTTTAAAAGTACATCAATAAACAAACATCTTAAATGTTTTAATAATTAATGTTCCTAATTATTTGGGTAATTTGTATCCAGGCATGAACACAGTTGCAGGGTTTCTTTCCCGTTTGTGCCATTCTGCTTTGCTAAATATGGCTGTTGTAGACGGTGTTCACTACATGTCTCTTCTAATAATTGCACACGGACTATACGACGACATTCATTTGGCACAAATGTGTTTGGCACTTCATTTACTCCAGTACATACACACTGTAATGAATATAATGTCTTCTGTTCTAGTTACAAGCCACATATGTCTCATTTAGTCAATAAATGTATCTAGAACTGAAGAGAACGTTTCATTTAATCAGACAGATTCAATGTGAAGGAATGTTAAATAGTTGGTGGGCCAGTCTATTTATGTGAAGAACAGCAAAAGAGCAAGGCATTGCTTAGAGCTGTGGTGGTTGATGGTACAGGAGGTCTTCAACTCCTGCCCTTTGCCCTGGTGGAGGGGATTCCCACGCCCTGCTACAGGGACTTTCCATGTGGCCAGAAGGAGCTGGAGTAATAAGCCCCTCGTAACACGTTGTGTTCTCTTTCAAACACTGATCCCAGTGCAGAGCTGCAGCCCCCACGTAGAGCATTTAGGGTTAGAGAGTAGGAAAGGAAAGCAGCTCACAGATCTGTGCCTAAGGGCAACGAGCTTCTCAGAGCCAGCGCCTCAGGGAGAGAAAGCTAAGCCAGCATAAGCTACTACCATCTGCTGGCATTGGCTTAGGGCTTCTGAAAGATCAAGTTTGAAAGTGAGAGAGCTGCGCGCGAGGAGACGTCTCTTTTGCATCCTTCTCCCTTAGTTGTCACTTCCAGATGGAAATGACGCTATCCAGTAATTGATCTTTAGCAGCATATATGGCAGTGCTGTGAGGAGGATGAAGCTGTGTGTGTGTGTGTGTGGGGGGGGGGGGGGGGGTAGAAGGTGGACATTATAAAGAGCCTCTCCTAGGCACAAGCATGGTGTTCCTGTCCCCTCTCCCCAGCTCTCCTTCGTTCACTTTCGCTGTCTCAGATTATTGGCAAAGGAAATCAGGCTCGCAGTCAGGGTCCTCGCCCGCCTGCTCCTGGCTGGGTGTCCCGGCACTGCCAGATGATAAATCGACCACTGATCAGCATGCGTTTGAAACTGGAACCGGAAGCGCTCTCACGAGTTTTCTCACACTCGGGAGTGGAGTTTGTCCCTGGCTGCTCTGCCAAGCGAAACAGCTTTACGGGAAGGAAGCGGAAAGAAAACATAAACATGCAAACGTGGACCCACTGGCAACTCCAACGATTCAAATAAAGCTTACAGCTCTCACTTTATCGTATTTCAAACCTAATTCAGAAAAACTGCCCAGCTGCAATATATATGTTTATACTTGGAAGGCTTCCAGATTTGTCTTTCAACAAGACGCATGTTATTGACAAGATGAATTAGTAACAAGTGCACTTCCTTGATCCACTAAGCACCACTCTATTTGTTACTTAGCTGATGTGTGTTGGGGATAGAGTGTAGCATTCACCCACTAATTCTCATGGACTATATGTCACCTATAAATGTGTCAGCTTGGTAGAAAATATGTCTTTAATCCCTGTACCCAAAAGCACCTATCTTTAAAATATTTGCATTTAAGTTGCTTTATTCAACACGTTTGGACACATCAGTTCCCCTAATAAATTAACACTGACACCTGGTATAAATGTTTTCGGGACAGATGTCAGGAAGTTAAGTTGTGTTATCATCAAACAAAATCCCTTATGCAGGGACCTTGAAGTGAGATAAAAAAAGCTCCAAATCACCAAATCAATGCCAGCTCATGATGTAGAGCAGTAGGGGAACATCCACAATGTTCTTTGAGCTTCAGAAAAACAGTTTATGAGCCACATTTTCACAACCTTGTTCAGAAATTGTTATTTAACTGTTTTCATTCTTGATGAGTGACTAAGGAGCTATGGTTCTCAGTGTTTTTGTATTTCCCTTTTTCCTCCTCGTGTGTCATTGTTTCTTCTTGTTCATACTTTGAGTCTTTACTTCTGTCCCTCAGTTCTCTTGCCTGCTTCTCCGAAATGATGCAATCAAACATTTTAGTTGGAGGTTTTACTATTCATCCCTGATTTTTCAAAGCCAGCGGGGAAATGATTGAAGAGCGACTCTGAAGCCATGCACGGGGCGCTACTCAGCTCTTGACGCTCATTGAGCCACGGACCAAAGTTCTGATTCGGTGCCTTCCTGAACATTAGATCATTAATCACAGAGCAGCGTGGAAAGTAAAGAGAGCCGAGTCGGGATGGAGGCCTTGGGTCAGTCGATGATGGCCTCTCCAGCCCATAAGTCCCTGGCTGGTGTCATTATTCTGACACTGTTGTGGAGGCGAGAGCTTTTGATGCTATTGATTTGGGAGGATGGCGAAGGAGAGGAGAGATCGATGCACTTGCTGATTCAGTGGCGTTGCAAACTCTGCTGCACAGCCGACTTTTGTCCATATGTGAGTTAATGAAAAGTATATAAGTGAACAGTGTGTGACGATGCCAGTCCGCCTGTGTCTCCCTGGTCCAGTTAATAGATTGTATACATGTGCCACTCAAAACACAGTGTTGTCCTACCAATCAGCTTGACATTAACAAAGATACCATTTGTTCATACTGTTTTTCTGAAACTTTTTAAATAGCTGTTTTTATATATTCTTTTAAAATGTTTCTTTAATAACACCTCAATGCAACTACAAGAGAACACATTCAAATGTAATCCATATGCTCACAAGCAATCGTGAATGGGCAACTGCAGCATCCCCACCCCCCCTCCTCCTCTGTGAGAGGCTCTGATCCTTTGTGCTCTCCGTCAAAGCCTTACGACTAAAGTAATGTTCAAAGGCCTGCTGAGCCCAGCCAGATCCAGACAAAACCCCCATGTATTCCAGGGCATCTCCTGGATGCCCCTCCCCCCAGCCCTGCCATTCCAGATTCAGCGCAACTTGTTCACCCAAGGCTGAATTGAGTTTCGTCACAGACGGGTGAAAGGGTCACGCGGATTATCAGGCGATCGGCGTCATTACAGAACATTGGAGAGAAGTTGAGTTGTGTTCATGGAGGAGCAGAGGTTAATTAGATAATACGACATACTTCAAGTCACAGTGGAATTGTTGTGTAGTCGGTTCCTGTTGGGAGACGACGTTGGGGTTGGACATTAGCAGGGGATCATTGAGAAGTATAAACCGTGAAGATATCATTTGGGGATGTATTTTAGAGGTGCTGGTGGTGGTTAATAATTTATAAAAAATGCTTTGATGGCGTTGTGAAATGCGTCCTTGATGATATCGTCTTCTGTAAAAGTCTTTGTGCAGCGGTGAGGCGGTGAGTGGGTTTCTGGGCAACGAGAGCTTAACGGCCAAGATGTCAACCGCTTATTTCTGTCTCCACTGTCCTCTGCTTCAAACTAAATTATATTTTGTTGAGCAATCCAAAAGCCCAAAAAAACACATTTCTTTTATTTATTCATTGACTTTGTTTTATTTATAATTGTATTCTATTCTGGGTTGAACATTGTACTGTGTGTTGGCAAACTACTGTGTGAATGCCCACAACACGCACACACAATGACATGCTCTAGCGTTTCTGAGGTACTATTTGTGGAAATATATATGCAAGATTTGTATATATAAAACTACAATTTCTAAAAAGGCAGTAGTGGATTTTTTTAATTTTTCAACAAAGAGGCTGTTTTTGCTATGTGTTATTTCATACAGTGATATATAGATGAGATAATATTATATTATAGAACCTAGATGAAACCGACTGAAGAGCAAAGTCGCAATTACAAATCTGTCTGCCAGATCAGCACCACGGACAGCGGCATGGCGGGTTAACAAGGGGCATGCATGTTGGTCATTTTGCTAACAAGGGGGATGGCACCCGCCTCAAATGACCTGCTGACTCTAGGGATGGTGTTGTCCGTCGGTCCAACATTGATTGACATGTTGGGCTTTAAGTGGAGCGTCTCAAACACAAACGCTTAGATTGTAGTAAAGTTTTGGAGAGAACTTGTTTTCTGAGTGATATTCTGAGCATTTTTTTACTCAAGTTTATTACTTAAGAGTTGCACTCAGCCTCACATGTTGGCATGTTCTATTGACTCTTTCAATGTTAAGGACATGTTACAGGATATCAACACTCTGATATTCCTCAGGTTGGTGAGGAATATTGTTCACATTTTTTAGTCCCCTAGTTTGCTTGCTATTGTTTCACCACCTGTGACCGGTCACATTTTCGTGATGTAATCTTGTAAATGGAATGTGATTTACCATGAAAATTAGTTATATTGTTGTTTTAAGTCCTGATTATTACGCGAGGTATAACTGATCTCCCTTTGTATTATGTAGTGAACCTCCTTGTGTGAGTTCATTACAACCCGTACACAAAGTGGTTGTAAAATCATAACGTGCTGTCTTCCCGTGAACATTTCCTTCTCGCTAATGTTCACTCCGCTTCCGAAAGCACAGGCATTGGAGGAAGATGGATGGAGAGGCAAGTAATTTAGTTAGCTTTTCACGTGTTTGCAGGCAGATATTTTCTCTTTAATGCGTTTATCATGACTTATGAGCTCCTCTATAGTACCCATTAACATATGATTACCATCACAGGGCTAATGGTTTTGTCGTTCCCCCTCCTGCTCAACCGCTTCATCCCTTTTCTCAATGTTTCTACATCCTTTATCTTCCTCTTTTTAGCATTTGCTTCCTTCCTATTTTTCTGTCCTGCTCTCCGTCATTCTCTCTCTCTCTCTCTCTCATGCCTCCTCTCCTCCATGTGTCTTCACTCATGGCCCCCGCGGCCCCTCATCTCCCAAGCCAGAACCTCACTCCCACGCAACGCTCTCCATTATTGCTTAATTATCTCTAGCTTGTCATTTCAATAATGCGCTAACACTGATTCTCAATCTTTCCACGTTTCCCCTTCATCTTTCACACGCACTTTTCTATTTACTTCGTCATGCCGACCTCTCGGTCCTCGTCTGTCGGAAGACTGGTGTCGGCATCCCTATGTGACCCCGCCTCCTCAAAGCCCAGTGACTCTCCTCTTCTGCTTTTTCATATAGAAATCAAATGAGATGGTATGAGAGCGAGCTGGACGTCTGGTTGGGCAAGCCAGGTTGATGCCGGACGTTACTCCTCTGCATCAATATGCTACTTTCACTCACTGCATCGTTTCCGTCATTGGCACATCAGGAGTAATACTTATTAACTTAATTCCACCATCGTCATCGTTGCCAGCACAAAAGTATCAACATATCAAAGCAAAGCAAATATTACACCATTACCATTAGAGAGCTCAATGCTGTAGTTGAAACTCATCCTCCGTCGTCTCCAAATACACGCAGCGCCATAAAGCCATTGGGGAAATCAATATTAGAGAGACGGCTCTTGTTTGTGTGCGGGTGTGTGTTGGTTTCAGGTTGTAAGTAATCTATCTGACGCAAACATCTTTCTAATGGGTGCAACTCTGTGGTCCCTGGCAGACGATTGATTGGTTCAGTTGTCATGGCTCCCCTGTATCAAATGCACAAAAACACACCATTTTATTTATAACGCCGAGGTTTTGATTTTGACACTCATGCCAACAGTTTGTGTGTGAATCCAAAGAGAGCTGAGTGGTACGCCGTATCAAATCAAATCTCAGCCCCTCCATCGATGTTGTGTGAAGTAAAGGGCAACGCTTTCTTTGGGGATTTCTTCCTGATTTGCTCTCCGACCATTTATTTTCGCGTTGTTGCTTCATTCTTGTGCGTTTCAAGCCGTGGCCAATAATAAGTCCCATTCAACAACTGACCTTTGACTCCGTTTGTTCCCGCCACCTTTTATTGTCTGTTTGAGCTAACTCCACTGCTTCACGGCAGTTCAGTGCATTATAGGAATCAATAACACAAATGTCCCATTCCCTTACTGCCTTTATGACTTAAATAAACCTCAGAGGGAAGTTTCTGAAAAAAATTGTCTTCTCTTCAAAAGTCATTATCAGCATTCTGTGCTTTTCCATTTCATCAGTCCGGTGAATGCACGTGAGTGTAAGTGCATTTTAAATGTCCTTTTCATGACTAGGGACATATCATGCACTGTAAATACAGTCTAGTGTATAAGGTATCGGTCAGAATTGAGTGGCCTATTTGACCTAACTAAGTGATCTTTTCTTTTTTTTGCAGGGTTGGTCAAGTTGGGGATCCACTGTGTAACATGCCAGAAAGTCGCCATAAAGATTGTCAACCGGGAGAAACTCAGCGAGTCGGTACTAATGAAGGTAAGTTCACAGCTTTTAGTTCCTCCAGTGGCTTTCAGGTTTATGATTGAGGTTTTTGACTCATTAACTTTGACTTTGCTACCCTTTTGTCTCCACTACTGGAGATCTTTTCTGTTGTTTTTATTTCATCTAAATGTTTCCAAGTAATTTATATGTATGTGAATAAGGCATGTTCGAGTGAAACAAGTCCTTTTTATTTGTAGTTAGTTGACCTGTTAGTTTGTCAAGAGGTGAGAAATGTGTTGTTTGTCTAATTTTCAACAACACAGTCCTTGTTTACATCTGGCTGGGGCTCTTTGATGACCATCATGCCTCTCTTTGTTCCCAAAATCCAAATGTGCAGCAGCCAGGCTGAAGCAACACTAAGAGTTGGACTGTAACTGATAGTAATGTCTCTAAAAAAGCCATTTCTAAGACACATATGGCAGACTGCCAGCTAGCGTTTCAAAAACTCAAAATGGTTGGCATGTTCGTGTGGGTTTGAAATTCTTACATAAATCAATGGCTGATCTTGCAACTGTTTGAATATGAAAGATTTCTATAATAATCATCCTCATGGAGAAGGTAAACCACAAGCTGAGTTAGTGTGTCTTTTGAAGCAGCTGATTTCCATCCTTCTTGAACGTTAAACTGAAGCAGTCAGCTGTTTAGCTCCCCTGTCAGGAGTCAGTGCCTCCAAGAAAACGTGGGAACGAAACAATAAAGCAGGTTTCTGCAACTAAAATTACTTTCCCCTCACTCCAAAATGCTTCAGAATCTTCTGGGTGAATTTATATTGGCATATTCATATTTATAATGTTGCTGTTCCCATACAACCTTGTTTTGAAGGATTCAGTGGGGATTCTTTTTTGTTATGATGTCCCAGGGCTCCTGCTGGGCAGCTCTATTCATTGCCCACGCAAAACTGGCACGCTGAAAAATTGGCCATTGTGTTGATGGAATAGTTGTAAAGAAAGCAAAGAGAGCTGGAAGATGGAGGACAACAAGATGAAAACTGAAAATTGTCTTTCACAGGACACAGGTAGAGAGGAGCGCCAACTCTAATTGTTTGCTTATGAGCTGGGAAGCGGGAATCAGATGTTTTTTTTCTTCTCACACTACAGGTTATCTGCAAATGGAAAAGCCTTCTGCTTTGCATCCCTTTTGTGGCAGCATCATAAGACTTTAGATGAGATCTCTCTGTGCTCCGATATTGCTCTTTGATAAACAGTCAGGTATTAATCAGCTTTTTACTGTCTCAGTGCCTCTGTGAATTTGTCTCTCTTTGCTGTCCTACTCCCGAAGTCACTCTCTTTTTATCTCGTTCTCGACGGGTCATTTCGGTTGACTCAGCACTGACACAAGTATTATTAGTTGTAGCAGTATTTGCTGAAACCATTGTCACATGTGACAGCAGAGAGGACGGTAGTTGAATAATGTCCCAACCCAGGTGTTTCACATTGTGCTGAAAATGATAGAAACAGATGCCAAACACTGACGAGGCTTTTGCTGAAGCTGCATTTCAGAGCCAATTACTGAACTCAGCCACTGTCACTCTTTTCTCAACTGCTAACCCTGGTGTGTGTGTGTGTGTGTGTGTGTGTGTGTGTCTGTGTGTGAGTCTGTATGTGTGTTTATGTATGTGCAGTAGGGATTGAATAATAATGTGGGCGCAAGGATTAGTCACCAACATTTTGCATGCAGAGTGTGTGATCAGCAATGCTTGATTGGAAATGGTTTTGACCTTATCTTCATTAACTGTGTGTGTGTGTGTGTGTGAAGGGGTGGGTGTTTGTCATCCCAATACAACAAAGACAAAAGTCAATAGTTTGGAAGTCTAGTTCTACGTTTTTTGTGTCAGCATTTCCGTGTGTTTATGTCCGGTGTGTGTATTGATTTGATCATCGGCCTCTGTAAAAAGCAGAGGCCTCAATTATAATTCCAAATCACCGTTCCAATGTACTTTTCACCAATGTGTAAGACATTATGAGGTGAGGTCACTTCTAAAGTTCTCTAGTTTTGGGACACACTAAACGTAACAGTGCTCTCCTACAGTGGCTGGACAGCTGTTTTCTGGAATCCAAGCCCCATCCCATATTCAGATTGCGTCTCACTCCACAGTCGTGTGTGTGTGTGTTGTGCGTCCTGTGTGGCTGTCACACTGTCAGAGTGATCCTGCAGCACACTACGGCAGGACTCACAGACTGGGAAATGTCACCTTTTAATATGCTAATGTCTTGGGTCCCCGTGGTGCCATTAGGGGGATTCTGACTCTCCTGGACAGGTGTGTATGTGTGTTTGTGCGTGTGCATGCATGTGTGTGTGTGTGTGTGACACACACATATATGCAGACATGCAGGCCTTACTCACAAAAGAGCTCCTAAGAATGTGTGTGCATGTGTCATACGGACACACACAGATACGTATTCATATGTATGTGCACGAGCACATCCTCCGTGACACACGTCACCCCTCTATGTCTGTCCTTCCCCCGACTGGCCTTGGTAGTCAGGGGTCCGTGGAGACGAGGAGACGGGGTGAATTAATTGTCTCAGAATAGCTGGCATAGAGGTCTTTCTACACTCACTGTGTTGAACTTTGTGTAACTAGTGTTGAACTCTTTAGTCCTCAGACCCACAGGCTGGACCAGAAACACATTGCATGTTCTTGAATAATGAATTTGTCTATGAACTTTATGTCAGTTTGTTACTAGGGACGAGCCTTGAATACTTCAAAGAGCAAGCACAGAGCAATGTTTGTACAACTTCGAAGCATAAAACCTAACAATGGAGTTGGGAGAATGGGTAGTGGCTGCCTGTCATGTTTCAAGTGATGAGAGAGAAACCGACAGACGGGGAATACACAGTATGTGCACACATGACAGTGTGTCATTGGCACTGAGGCCAAACAGGAGCCTGGCAATCCGATACAAAGAGAAGCCCAGAACCAATGTGTGAGGGAGTTTCTCGAGGGAGTAGTCAATGTTTCTGAAACTCGGCAAGCCCTCTCGTGCCTGGGAGGCTGTGGGCTTGCGAGGGAGGGAGATGGGGAGGAGATAAGGGGAGAGACGGGGGGAGAGAGGGAGGGAGAGATGGACATGCGGTGACAAGCTCCGCTGAGACATTGATTCATGATTTGTACAGTAGATATGACGAGTAGACACATTATCTGTTGGCGCACTTCCAACAAATGCTTGCACGCTCTTGAGAATAAAACACAGAAATAAACATAATTTCTATTCACGCAAAATTATGACAACTCTATAATTTCTGATGTCATGAGAATGCTGGTAAATAAAACCTGAGCCACATGCCAGATATATTTTAGAAACCCTGCTAAGCAAAGCCGGGTACAATTTAAGAAATGTTCATTCTAGTTCCGATAGAGTACCTGCATGTTGGTATTAAAACATTGTTCTTCCTGATACTTCACTTTGGGAAATACAAATACAGCTTTTTAAAAATGTATTATTGGACAGAGCCTATAATGTTAAATGTCTACATAAAAGCAGCCATAGTCTAACAAATATTTGCCTCAATAAAATGGATATTTATTATATAAATCAGGAACTATGATATCAAAGAAAACAAGATTACCAATCAGATCGGAAAAAGTAATGCGTTACAATACTCACTCCTACTAATAAAGCAATTTAACATGTATCAATAATTTTAATTCCACCTAATGTGACTCACCTTTGTAGAACAATTTGCAATGTTAATTTCATTTCATTCACAATTTCCTTCATGATTTGACAGATGAATGTCTAAACCGATGGCATTTATCTCTCCCCTTCAAAGGCAGCAGCTGCTGTGTTTGTTTTTCCCCTCTGAACTCGTGTGACTTCCATTGCGTGGCTGAAGCATACTCTGTTTCTTCTTCACCAATAATTATCATGTGCAATGAGAAAACCATGAGTTTGTTATTGCAATGCACCACCAAGTAAAACCGACGGTCTTATTCATGACGTAGAATCTTTCCACTGCAGTCAACTATGGTCTGACACGCTTTCCCCGAGAGCCGGGGATTTTCTGTCCCGCGTTTCAAACTATATCACCTGTCATTATGCGGAGTGGAGCAACTTCACTAATCCACACTTTAGTCTCGGGCTGAGTTAAAGTGTCGCTAGCCGCTAGCGCTAACAACTAGCAGAGGGAGAAGGGTATCTTCAGCATGCAGTTGGTGGCTGCTGTTGATGCCTGCTCTGTCTCTCCCTCTGAGCCAGTGAGCTGGTGGCGGCTGCTGCTGCTTTTGGGATAACGACAACTAATTAGCTAGAGTTCCTCTCTCCTCCTGCAGCAGCACAACTTCAAAGTCACTCCACTGTCCCCGAGCCCAGAGAGAGAGAGAGAGGAAGAGGTGGAGAGGAGGGGTGGAGTGCAGGAGGAAGGGAGATAGAGCGGCGCAAAGAGTGTGTGTGTGTTTGAGGAGGGTTAGAAAAGATGGTGAACATGAAGTTATGAGGAACACTTGGACTGGAAGTCTTGTGAGTTAGATGCCGCTGCATTGCTTCACTGTTTTTGATGGGACATGGTGGTTGCTTGTGGTTTGCCATAACATTTCAGCGGAGAAAAATGTGTGTTTGAAAGAGTGAGTGAGAAATAGAGTTTGGAGATGGACAGGCCAGCGCTATAATTGCCCTCTGAAGCAAATAATTGAAGCGCTAAGGACATCGCATCAAAGAGCTGAGACTGACCAGCCAGCACCACAGCCAGGGTAGACGGCTGCATTACCTAGGCTGGCTTGAAAGGACAAGGATAAAGAGCTTTTCTCTCATTAACGAACAAGATCAATTCCCGTTTGAATTTGATTTTCCATCTATATGTAAGAAAAAATTGCCTCTTCTATAGACTCATAGCAATGGGACCATATCTTCTGTGTATCTGTAGTCTAAATGCCGAAACACCAAGGAAAGTAACGGTGTGACTGAAAGATGTAACGATTTGCGATGCACAGCATCCAAGATCATAACTTGGGAGTAAAAAGGCAGAGAGAAGCGAGGCGTAAAGGTGGGGTACACCAACCGACAGGGATTGTGGTGGGCGAGCGAGGAGCAGAATGCCACGGCCGCAGATGAATCATACAAGGTCTAATCTTGTTTTCCCGACACCTCGCTGACAGCACAGTGGCTTTCTTTCTCTCCTCTTCCCCTCCTAATGATTATAGATTGGCCATTCTCCCCCATCTCTGCCATGCCGCTTGTGGGTTGGTTATAGAAGTGCCTCCAACACGCACATGTTTAACTTTATCTTGTGTGAATACGTGTTGGTGTGTCTCTGTGTGCATGTGTCGGTGCCGCGGCAGACACCCCTTAAATAAATGGGTTTCATATGTTGTGCCCCTGCGCGTTGATCCATCATGGTGCTCAGCCAGAAGCCAAGGCTTAGACACATTTTGAGCCTAAGAGACTGAAACTTTAGTACGACCAGCTCTAGCTCTCTGTTTCTCTCTTTCTCTTTTTCTGTTTCTCTTTCTTTTTCTCTGTTTCTCTGCTTCTCTGTTTCTGTTTCTCTGTTTGTCTGTTTCTGTTTCTCTTTTTCTCTGTTTATCTTTTTCTCTGTTTTTGTTTCTGTTTTTCTGTTTTTATTTTTCTCTGTTGCACATTTGCTGCTTCTTTTACTCATTTCTGCCTGTTGATGTATGTTGGCCTTCAATTATAGGCTGCATTTTTTTTTAATAGAAAGCAAAGAATAATTCATTCATTTTGATTCAATACAATGTTGTAGATGTCTTTGTAAATTAAGGAGTACAACTACATGACACTGAGACTTTAGTTTTATACTGTACTGACCAAATCCTGAAAAGAGTGTCACTCTTCCTTTTGTCAGTCTTTTTCTCTCACTCCCTTTTCCCTTCGTAGCATTCTGTAGGAAACTAAATAATAAAATGGATTTCCCAGCACCTGTGAGGCCGTTCAAATCCCTTTGTCTGTTATCTGTCAATATGAAGGTCATTCACCGTTCCACATCCTAATTTGGTTCCCAATCCCCACTCCCAAGTTCCCACTCTTTAATGGAGTGTCGATGAGGCTCTGCGGAACCGGAAGATGACAATAGATTTTACCTGCAGGGCTCAAGCTGCTTGGGGATCGTGGAGAAGTGTCACATTCTGTTTCATGTTAAATGCTATTGACTGAAGACACCAAACATTGTGTTTTACTCCGTTCAGCCCGGTAGTTTGGGATCCAGCGCGTCCTGGAGAGAGGAGCGTAAAACCGTTAGTGCCGCTGCTCACTGTGGAGACAAACCTCATCAAACACACACAGGGCTGCTGGGATGATTTTACCTCGTATGTCTAATCGAGATAAAACAGAGATGGAGTGCAGACACATTAATGAAATGAAGGACAGCAGAACACGAGATGTAGCGGGATCCCCCATCGAGCTCGACAAACGGATGTCTAAACCGATGGCGTTCGTGTCTCCTCTTCAGAGGCAGAAGCTGCTGTGTTGTCGGATAGATGAGAAAGCTTTGTTTGCTTTTTTTATTTGGTGTTTCCCTGGCGTTGCTGTTTTCTTCTTCTTTTTCTTTTCCTGATGATTTCCTTGTGATGCTTTTATGGGGAGATCAGCAAAGTTACCCCTCCAAGTTTAGTTTCCTTTTCTTGTCTGTTTATTTCTTTGTTTTGCACTGGGATTTCTTATCTTATTATCATACCTGTGGAGTCACTAAAGTGTATTTTGGGGGGGGTTTCTGCCACTGGATATTGATGATCATCTTTTCACCATCCTGTTTGATAATGAGTAGGGAGTGATAATTGAATAGGTAAACCCTTTTCCCTCGAGAGCAAAACAGAACTACATTTTTATTTCCAATCTGTCTTTGCCATCTTTTTTTATACGATGTTGCTTCCATTTAAAGACGCATACTTAATTATAATTTTGTACTTGTGATTTTAGACTATTTTTATTTTAGAGTTCTCTCTTAATGTGAGAAATAAACCTGCAGCATTATTACCGTATCTTCATTAACTGTGTGTGCGTGTGTGTGTGTGTGTGTGTGTGTGTGGGGGGGTAAAACTGATGGACGATGAAGTGTGTCACAGTTTCTGTCATCTCACTGGCAACAGCAATGCTGTGATGTGTCTCTTCATATACATTCCATCACTTGTGTGTGTGTGAGTGTACTTCTGTGTGCAGGTCACGCATAGCATAAATGACCCCATGAATGACAGCTCTGTGACCATTATCCAGTTGCTCAGAGTCAACAAAGACACACACACATACACACACTCACACACACACACACACAGCTCCCCTTATGCTTCTGTCTGTCCTCTCGCTGCAGGCTCTGGTCTGTGATAGTCTCACATCAGACAGGCAGGGCTGTGGGGTGAATCACAGCTTGTGAACGAGCACGCGACAAAGAGCTCCGCTAACCATGCTGCTTACCGGCCCAGTAATGCACACAGAGACTATGAACACATTGTAGATAGTTTAATGCATATGAGCGAGGCACATGCCTGATAATAATGCCCCCAAAATATAATTTATCAACTGCATGCATTTCATGCACTGATCTCAAAGTGGAATATACAGATACCAAGGTAAACAGGTACCACATGTACCTCACAACATGTGTATATTGTAAAGTAGTACTTAATGGATATAACAGTGGCATTGCATACATCTTTTGCTTCTCCGTTGTATTTCACATTAATAAGTTACTTTGGATTGAGAACTTATTGTATAGCCCTAGAAATGAATAAAGGTATAACATGCAGCATTTTCCTGAAAGATCACGTATAAACTGATACAAAAATAATGATCACTTCTGACCAGTGGCGGGCCGTGGGCCTGGGTCCTGGGCCTTCAGTGAGGTCCTACACAGTCCCACCCGAATTAATCCACCTCTTATTCCTCTCATTATGATGCCATGGCTCTAGACCAGGGCTGCTCAATACGTCGATCGCGGCGTAGTATTGGTAGATCGCATGACATTAAAAAAAATTGGCCCGCCCCCGTCATTTTCTCTATAGCACGTCTTTGTTCATTTATTAAACTAAACAGCCGTCTGATGTTGATCGTATCTACACAACAGCATGTCATTTCTCTCGGCTCTCCGTCTTGCGCGCTGCAGAATGCGCGCATCGGGACGGAGAAAAAGAAGGAAAAAAAGTCACTTGCACTAGTTTGTTCACTAAACAGGGCATTGTCGCACCCAAAACAGAATTCAAGTATATGCTCGACCAAATCTACATCTTCTCCTCCTTCCGCCATTGTGGGTTGAAAAAACAGCTTTGTAGTCCGCGAATTAATTCCTTTATCAAATTCAGTTTCCTAGTTCTGAGGTTCTGCATCTACCTGCCCATAGGACCCGCCTCTCAATATTGGTAATCCAATCAAAAGACGTGCAGCACTCCGCCTGCTAGCTGGCTCCTGTGCCGGTTCCGGGGCCTTCTAGAAGGCCTAGAGGAGCCAACTCTAAAGCTGATTGGTTGACACAACATTGTCATTCCCATTCACTTGAAGCTACCAGCGCCCGCAATGTTGATTCTGAAGGCCTAAGGGCAGATTTTAGCCCCCTGGCAACACACGATGGCTGAATATGATTGGATAAAAGATCTAACATAAAGACCAGCCCTCCAAATCTCAACCTGGCGCTGGCAGCAGCGCAACCAAGAGGAACGCTATGAAATTAAGAGAATAACTCTTACTCTGGGAAATAATTGAATACATATTTGTGGGAAAATATATTTAGAAAAAAATATATATTCTGATGATGTTTAGGCCAGTAGAGAAGGCCTTGCTGGCCCTGACGGCCCGCCACTGCTTCTGACCCACTGAATGTGGGTGCAGGCGTCTGTAGGGACTCCGCCCTCGACCTGTATTTACTCTGTTCTTCTTCGTTTGATGTTTGGGACATTTCAGACCCACATGGGGGTGTAACCCGCTGCCAAGAACGGTGTGCAGGCTGTGCATGTGCAGCTTGTTCTCATTCCCCGGTTCTTCAAATACCGCCCCCGTCACTCCCCTCAGCGCCTGAGACGAGTGCACGGGGCAGAGGCGGGACAGGGTGAAGCGTGCGATTCATTCAATTAAATATCCGGCCACCAGACCCCTCCTGAAGGTTTAATGTACCTTCTGATTCACTGCTTTGTTTTCGCTAATACTTCTTCCAGTCTTTATTCACACTTCAGCTCTGCCGTGTGTTTACAAACAGCAACCGATGCTACATCGAATACTTTAACTCGTACCAATACTTCTACCTGACTTATATTGTGTCTGGAAGGAAGACAGTTCTACGTTGTAAATGGTTAAGGCGTTGCATGATCTCATAGAAGGAGAGTTACCGCCATGTATTTCCCCCGTATACACTCCACTTTTTTTATTTATCCCCGTGGGTAAATTCTTCTCTGACCATCCTTTGTTATGAAGGAGCAGTGGGCTGCAGTGAAGCGCCCGCCGAGCAGCTGGGGGTTCAGTGTCTTGCTCAAGGACACTATGGGGGAGAGCGGGGATCAAACCTGGAACCTTGTGGTTACGGGACGACCACTCATCCCCACTGAGCTACAACTGACCCAAAACCTCTTGATGCAGTTAACTAGCGTCCACAAGCCTCGAGCATTACGCACAGCCACATTCATGTGTGAACCAGGCATACAACTTGGAGATGTTGTAAATAAACAGCTCCGACGTGGCAGAGTTGATGAGTTTGAGATGGACCCTGATGTATATTTGGGCTTATGCGACCAATGTGTTGGACATCTAGAGCAGGACATGTTTAACTTCTTCAGCTCCTTCATCTACATCCTTGTGGGAGTTGTTTTCTAATGACTGTGTTGCGCTAACACTCTCAAGAACACGCCCTCTCTCTCTCTGTGTCTCTCTTCCTCTCTCTCACTCCCATCCTCTCTCATTCTGTCTTCCACACTCACCCTTTCACTCTCTCTCTCCCCCTCTTCTTACTCTCTCACACGCTGTAGATGCCCACAAACACGTGTGTCAATCCATTCAATCACTTTTGCACATATGGTTTGCCCTGAGGTCTATTAGGGTAAATTGGTATTCATGCACAGAACCATCAGAGCACAGGAGTGTGTCTTTTATGTGTCAAAGACTGACGCTCAGTGTAACACATAATTAACAAGTGCGGAAGCTAACATAACTCCCTGATTACATTATTAGAGCTATTTTGAACTTATTTACAAAGTTTCAAGACAATGTGGGTTGTCTCTGTTTTACCTCCTGACCTGTCTGTCCAGTATTGACTCCTCTGCCCAGCTAACTATTGACCAGGCTCATGTGTCAATGAATAGGCCGTGAATTCATACATGGAGATAATTAGTATAGTGGCAGAATCGCTGTTGGTTAATTAGTACCTTCTGCTTGAATTGTTGCAGCAAATAGTTGTAAGTATGTGTTCATTACTCACTGTCTTTGTTTAATTTGTTTTCACATAACTTTACATTGACTAAAACTGGTAAAAGTGTTGTGGTTCACTTAGATTAGCTTGTGTTGTCTTTTATGGTCAGGCCCCCTTTTTCTATTCTGATCAATACATTTTCATCAATGAATGCTTTACAAAGTTTTTCACAATGTACATCATATTTTTCTTTCTATCTTCCTTTTATTATCAAAGGAATGCTCTGAGTTAGACCGTCAAATAGACCGCAGCATTTAACCAGCCGTGTGTACATTGGCAGCAACAACAAAAAAACATACGTTCTGCAGGTCAAGGCAGCAGATGTCATTTAACACATTTTTATTTCTTTTTCCACCTGGCATATAGAAGACAATTCCATCTAAACTCACATGCAAAGATAGGCGACTGTAGATTATTAGATTTACACTTTTAGAACTGCTGTAGATGACCTGCAGAGCAACTCATTATATTCAGTTCTGTACTTTCTGAGAAAACCAGTTCATTAATCCACATTTCACATCTCCACACAATCCAAGGTGACCTTACCAAACCTCTCATCTAAAATATCCTTCGCATAGCGAGTAAGTGACGGAGTCGACGAGTCGACGTGAAGACACTTCAATCGGCCAACACATAAACATGGCGGCCAAAGGGATCCGCTGCCTGTCCGTCACTGATAAATCACTCATTCTGCACATGACTGAGGCACAAAGACACGCACACACTGCTATACACAAAGACACACACACCTTGTCCCACTGCGTCCCACCATGCTGTTTGTTTGAAGAGGTTCATGATTGTACCCTTTGACCCGCGGGTGTGGAGGATCTCTGCCATTAGACTCTATTATGACCAAGGTTATCCAGGGACATGTCTGTTGCTGTGAAATGATGTGGCCTGCCACTGGTCTAAGTGGCAGCCTGATGGGTCTGTCAGCAGCACAGGCACACGTCATTGACATGATTAGAAAGATAGAATGAGAGAAAAGGAGGAAGAGGAGGAGGAGTGTCAGAATTGGTCTTGGTTGGGGAGGGGTAATGAGGACGATTTTAAAGGGTGGGAGATGGATAAAGCCTAAGGACTAGCGAGAGAGCAGAGCCTATGTCCACATCGATTTACATGTCTCTGGCGTTGATCAAACTCCCCCGTGTAGGGAATTGACCTCTTCTTCACAAAGGATGACTGATACAGTGATTATCAGAAAAACCTGCTGCAGTGTATATTTCGTTGCATTTGTGAGGTCCACAGGGGGGAGGGGAAAGTGATAAACGGAGAAGGATGAAAGCGGGAGAAATATTTTGAATCGAATAGAATAATACAAATATGATTTGATTCAGTATTTTGTTTTGCTCTCAGTGGGACTAACTCAGCAGTGGGAGATAACACAACTATACCTTCTATGCACGCTCCCTCACATACAACTGTTAAATCCATTGTTCTGGGCCTTCTCTGTCCATTTTTACACCAATTTTGGATAAGCAGATTCTCTTGGGAACGCATGTTAATATAATCTTGAACGTAGGAGCCATGCCCTGCAAACCAAGTGGAGGAGGAGCACCTGAACACACTTTTTGGGACCAGGGGGTAGACTGTGTGTGTGTGTGTGTGTGTGTTTGCCCTTGAAACTGATGTCCTTCCCTCCCAGTTACAAAGACTGACATACAGCACTCTACAAACACTAAACTCCTTGGCGTTTACGTGCATGTGTGAGCATGTGCATAAAGACATACACATGCGTGCATACACACCAGCTTGGCTACCCTCTGTTCCTGGCAGAAAACACAGATTACGCCCCACTAGCTCGCTGACCGACATATGGGTGGATGGATGGAGGTGGCTCGTGGCTTGCCGTGATCAGTGGCGTGTGTGTACAGTGTGTTTGCGTCATGCGGTAATGTGTCCACATGTCGCAAGTATGAATGGACGACGAGCTGACTGGTTTTGTCAGTGAGCCAGTAGCCAAGCTGTGCTGTCTCCTCCCCTTCTGCTCACTGACAGTGGGGCCCTCGTCTCCTTCCCTCCACCTTATTTCTCCTTCACCCATATGTTATGTCTACGCCCACTCTCTGCAATATTGAGTTATTTTTTCTTCTTCTTTTATTTGCTAAATGTCAAATCAAACCAATCAGATACAATTAACGATGAAAGTAAACTGCAGAAAAGAAGCCGAAAAACTGTTTTATTTACAATGTCTTTGATTAAGATTATTAATAGAATAAATGAATAAGAATTTGTAGGACTTTGACATTTGAGAAAAATAGTTATATTTGATTGAAAATTGACCTCTGCTAGTACTTTGTTGAGGAAAATGAAGATTATAAGAATGTCTGGTTGAGTAACACATTACACTTGTTTGTAAAATGTCCTATTCTCAGTTATTTCACTTGTTTGAGATTCTAACAAAATGATTTTAGAGGAATAGTTCATTTAGGGTCCTTAAAAGTCAGTCGGTCCTTAAAGGGGTCAGAATGTACACTTTAAAGTGCTGTGATAAACCGCTAGCAAAATGGTCTAATTATATGAATTGTTTTCACCTGCTATAGATGTGTTGTCTGTGATGTTCTCTCACTGACTTGATTGTCACATGCTGTCAGCTGCTCACATTGCCGCCTCATCACGTCTCCCTCTGTGGGCTGTTTGGTGTACGGCGGTGCTGATAAGGTTATTCTTTCCCTATGTTGTGTTAATTAGCAACAAAATAGTCTGCAAGACTCTGGGGGGTACGAGCTGGCACTGTGCTCTCTTTCTGTCCGTCTCTTCGACATGTATTTTAGTCTTTTCCATTGCAGAGGATAACATGGCTTACGCTTCATCTTTCCTCCGACTCTTTTGTTTTCTATCCACCCAGGCGCTCTTGCATGCACGGTAGCTCCCATGTTAGCATAGCCAACCAGGCTTTTTCTTATCTGACACACATGGCTGCCCTGTTGACTTTGATCCTCAGATCTCAGTATCAAGGGAACGTTCACCCGCTTGCCTCGGGGAGGTGACATAAATGTCTGTGTTTCCCTTCTGTGTGCGTGAGACAGAAAGGGGGCGAGATGCAATAAGTGGAGAGTGAGAGATGACAGAGCCTGTGATCCAATTTTTTCCCCTCTGAGATTTTGAGATGGTTTCTCTGTTCGGGTGCTCTGTGACATGAATCTAATCTCTTTGCATCTTTGTTGTCGCCTGCCTCCAAGCCGCAGTGATGAAACTATTGATGTCGCCAGTCATTTATTTGCTCGTCCATTCAGCCATTCAGATCCAGGGCTGTAATTTAAAGAATCAATAGCGAGCTGATGGAACTTTGCTTAACTGGCTCCAATCCTTTGAATTTGAAGTGACACATGTGAGCACCAGTGACAGCTTTGCCTCATTTGTCTCTGCAGTGCTTCCCTCACGCATAGTTTCCCTTTTCTATTGCAACTGCATATCACACCATAATTACAAGTAATATATCAGGCATAGGCCTACTTGCAAACACTACATATAAATTAAATTCCAGTTTTACGAGAGTGCTACTCTAGCTTTTTTATATGGTAGAACATAATACAGTTTCCTTGAGCATGGTAGTAAGACATTGTGTTTTGTGTGTGTGGTTATCACCTTAAAAGGAATTACCACTGTTCCAACATATTGATCCATCTAGTGTGGCAGGATATGACACTGATAGGGAACCCTGTGTGTCAAAGCCAATCAGCCCACCCACTAATAGGCTCCTGTTCTGAGATCTCCTGCTAATGATGTTGACTCCACAACCATTGTACTTTACAAAACAAATTATCTCCACGTCAAATAGCTCATTTGGGTTTGTGTCAGTCCTCGCAATTTTGTTCGCCTCTGGTTTCTGATCAGGTGTGGGTTTTTTCTACCTTTTTCTTCCTCTCGTAAGCCTGTTTGGTTTAGGGGGAAAAAATAAGCAAATTGGCAATATATTGCACGAGTGAACACACGAAGAACACAAGAAAGATGTGAAGAGCAGGTGTGGGTTCATCTTCCCAACCGTCCATCTATCCGTGTGCTTGGTGAAAGGAGTCCAAGCGCTAATAAAGGCTTAATGAAGTGCCTCGGCGATATGGAGGGAGTCGTCCACACTCACAGATGTTCAACTTAATGATAGAGTGCGGAGCCCTGTACAGAAGCCAGGAAAGAAGATGACCACCTGGCATTTATACTGGCATGAAGTTATGGAGGTGTCGAATGTGTGAGTGTGTGGCTTTGCTAGGCAGTGAGCAAACAGTTAGTCACTGTGCAAGTATAAAGGCATTGTTGTTGGGGTTTTCCACCTGCAAACGGAAGCACATGGAAATGCTTTGTTAGCCCTTCTTTTTGACAGATCACAGGCAATTTAAGGAAACTGTCAAGCAAAGGTTGCTCTACAGGTTTTATACAAGTGTGTTAATCATCAGCTAATCTTGCAGTAAGCAGGCAGTTGTACAGTTAAGTATTTACATTAAGCCTCATTTCTCTTATTTCAATTAACCAAAAGGAGGCGCTTAGAGGAAGCTTAAGAAGCCAGCTGCTGGCTCTGTAGCATTTCGACAGCTCATCTCTCCCTGAGTCCTGGGCAGCATTAGTATCTCTGCAGGGAGCCCCGCAGCCAGCTAGCTAGCGAGCTATCCACCACGGGCTCGTTCCTAACAACACACCGTAGCCTCAGGTGAGAAAGTGGCCCGCTGTAGCGCCACTGATAGCGATCATTAGTCTCTGGATTTCCCTGATCAGCAGAGCCGTTACTCCCACTGATGCTCCATGCTAATGCTAATTACGCATTTACCACTTTACCCTTTCGAGACACGCAGGGTGCCTGGCTGTGCCTCGCTAAGAGTCCTGTGACTTCAACACCAGTTTGCGCCGCAATGCATTTTTCTTTGCAGCGACTCGATGTAAGCTCATTCAGCAGGTTTTTATCTCACACTTGATAAAGAGTGGAGATGGGGATGCTGCTATTTGGGCAGAACATGTGTGTTGGGTACAAGTCCTGAGATGACAGTCGGCTAATCACTAATACAAGCTGTTCTGAAATGAAAAACAATGTGAGAGCGTAATGAAGGGGGAGAACCTGATTACACGCCCGGTCAAGCATACAACGTTGTGGGAGTTTCACAAAAGCAGAGTTAGCTGGCAAATCAGAGCTTTGACTTCATTCCACACAGGTGTTCATAAAGTTAAGCTGCGATGAGTGTGACATTAAGGCAGCGTGAAAGCTGTCACAGGCAAGTGACAAAGTGGAATTGACTTTGATGAGATTGAGATGAGGCACAGGAACCGTTAACTCTCACTGTCCTTTCATCTTCATCATTGTCAGTCAAAGCCAGACACAGAGGGTGGTGGAGAGGATGGACAGGAACGGTGGAGGAGAAGGATGAGCAGATAACCGCAAGCGGAGCAGGAGAGCAACACAGGGGGCTGGAGATTAGCGGTGGCTTCAGTCGAAGTGGGATCCATGCTGATTTACAGAGCGGTACATGCTGACGGCAGCTCTCTGGAGATGCCGACACAAATCCAAACCGATCTGCTTGATTTTGGTGAAATGCAGCTCTCACCGGTACGCTTTATGGGTCTCTCAACATCTCTGTCAGCAGAACGGAGAAACGTGTGTGGACTCGGCCGCCTGCCTGATGGACACAGAGTTGTGTTCCTCTTCTGGGAGACGATGATGTACCCGAGTGGACACTTTGACCCCAATTCCCCCGCAGGCTGGTACTCTGAGTGGACAGAAATGTTCAAATGTGGAATCTCTGTCTTTGACAGGTTGTACTACTTCATGCTCCTTATCAAACCAAGCAGATTTATGTTCACCCTCAAGGAAACCACTGGACTATGAAATGCAATTGCAAAGTACTCAGCTCGACTCGTTTTGGGAGAGCGAGGCGAGGACACACTTTATGTCGGATACACAACCTGTTTTCCTTCAGTGTTTAAACTACATTTTCCACTTGAGATAGCAGTGCTTGCTGGCCTGGATGCCAACCAGTGTGGTCAAAGTGTCTATCTGTCCTCTCTGTTGGTAGGAAGTGTCAGTCAGCCCCTTTCATTGGTTCACTTATTCCTGTCTGCTGGTTGTTTGAAGTATTATTACAGATTGCGGCCTCTCAGACCTTCACAGGTGACCTGAGGAAACAATCGGCAAGAACTCATCACAGGCTATATTAGGGTCAGTCGGTTTTGTCACCCGTGTACTTCACTTTTGGCAGCAGTGAGAGGAAAGTTGCAGTGTAAGAGGGCGGATTAGGAAAATTGGTTCTAGAGTGTTTTTATCTGTTGATGTCACTAATCAAATCTCTTTTTTCTCCCTCTCCCCTCCTCCTTCTTTTCCTACCTATCCCTCTGTCATACAGGTGGAGCGAGAAATAGCTATTCTGAAGCTCATAGAACACCCGCATGTTTTAAAGCTCCATGACGTCTACGAAAATAAAAAATACTTGTAAGTATCACCAGTGAATTGTGGTCCAGTTTTGAGTCATGCTAAATCTTTTACAATGCTAAACCTACTGCACACACTAAATGGTTGTTTGTATGAAAACTTTTGTGGCTTACGGATATCATTATCACCAAGTGCTCTTTTGAATGCCAAAACAGTCTTTAAAATGCCACACATTGTTTTTTTGGCGGCTCGCAGATTGCTGTATTATGATTCAAGGGCAAACATCACAGCCTCGGAGCGGCGGATACCCCATTAGTATTGGCATGAAGCGTTTAATTTTGTCACACACGCTAGGGGGGCACTTAAGGGGGGAGGACGTCTCCCTAATGTAAACACCAACACATGTTTATCAGAGGCAGCACCATTGCATTGAGAAACATCAGCCATGAAGAGTGGCAGCCGCATTGGGCTGCTGCAGCAGGCACACATACAAATCTATTAGTGACCCTTAAAAGTGGTGAGTGACAAGCCCATCAGTAGCTTATAGTCGCCCTCTTGATCTACACGGGTCAATTGAATTCAATTAGTTTTCATCTTGAGCGCACAGGCCAAATGGAATTGGACATGCCGTACTGTACATGTCATCCTTTGAGATGAAATGAGGAGCAGAATGTTGTGATTTAGGGTGTAATTGGATTATTAGAATCACATTTTGTGCCCATCGCTTCATCCCTTTTGACATCGGGTCACTAGAGGCACAGAAGACGTCTTGCTTTACATTTGAATCACCAGTGCCTTGAGCACAGTCCATGCTTCACTTCTCAGTACAACTTACATCAGTGAGGTAAGTCTGAAATGAAAACTGTTTAGATTGTTCCTCGGATATCTCGGATATCTACGCGTAAAAGCCAGTAAATGATAGACAAACTGTGCTTTTCAGCTCGTAGTCCCACAGCTGTTAAGATTAGCTCTACATTATATGCTGCTGGCACAGATCCTACTGCAAGATATTTAACAGTGTGTGTGTCTGTGTGTGTGTGTGTGTGTGCGTGTGTGTGTGTAAGAGGTGAGGGGAAAGTGGAAGGCGTTTAATAAAATAATGTTTTATTTATGGATATTTTATTGCTATTAAATGAATAATCACATCGTGACGTTGATATAAATTATGCTTTTAAGAATGAAAAATGGTCAGGAATTTTAAAAAAGGTCAATAGAGACCATTACGCAGAAAAGTACACTCAAATTTGTAATAGTGCTACTATGAGATTAGTTATTTCATATTTTTGCTGCAATTTTGAACCAGTAATAAAATATATGAATTTTAACATATACAAGACAAGTTTTTTTTAAAGACCAATTAGCATTTGCTACGCTGCTCTAAGTCCAACGTTCACTAGATCCTGACATTGCTTGTTATTATAGTAGAAACAGGGAATCATTGATAACTGTATGACGATGTAAGAGCAAAGTTGATAGCATTTATGTTTCAGTGGTACACCAATGATTTAGAACTGCACTTCCATACATTTTGGGTACTTCCGAGAAATGAAATTTGTCAAAATCTATGCAGCATAGGCTGACATATCCTGATCTGGGTTTGGCTCAAGCTCCATATGCACTGGATCCTACAATTACCATAATTAAATTTGTTAGCATTTCTTTATTAATCCATCCCGGCCTTGTAAAAGTCTTCTTCGTTTATAACCATGCTTTTAAACTAATGTGTCTATGTTGAAATAACTCCGTTGATATAAGTAGTTTTCTCTTGGCAAAGCTCCCTTTCAGAGCTGTTTTAATTGGCAGAGCACCACCGATGAAATGTAAACTGGTCGGTAAAATCACAAGTGCTACTATTAAAATATATAATCCAACATTTAAATTATAGTCATATTATGTAGGAAACTGTTCATTCTGAATGCAATGCTCATGTTTTTTTATCAATGTATTTATGTGTGTACTGCAGTCTACTTGTTAAAGTAGCCAAAGCTATTTATTAGTTTTACCATTTTTTCTAGAGCCAGCTTTTTAGTTTGTAAGGTCTGTTTAGTGAGCACATGCTCTGTGGATGAATACAATATGCAATACTTTAGGAGTAATCAATAAAAAAGCTTGAAGATATACATATCCTAAGCAGCGAGGGCAGAAAGAGAGTACTTCACCGCCTCTCTGGGTTTCAATTTGTCCTAGTGAAGATGAAGGGAGTTTCAGTTCAGGATATACGAGCAGGGGCAGGGCAGCGCTGGCTCTCATCCCACAGATGGAGCTCTAAGGTCTGGGCCAGCAGAGATTAATCTTCTCCCTGTCCCCTTGAAGTCCCAGAGCAGACTTTCTCCCCACAAGCGCAGCCACATAGACTCAAAGGCCACCTGAAGAATCACTGTCGAAAATGTCATGGCAGGGACCATCGTCTGGGTCCATGTTTGAGAAAAGTAAAAAAAGAATGAACTTACAACACGAGCCCTGCATATGTATAGCAAGGATTTCATTCCCCCCCCAATATCTCTTTCTCCCTCTCTTTTGTCTCTCTTGCTTGATTAACCGAGTGCTGAGACAGAAACTGTCACAGAAGCTTACAAACAGCGTCTGTACTTTTGCCAAATGTATAAATTCCTAAATCCCTTATGTCAAAGAGCTTTTCACACAACTTTTTCATTTTTTTGTAGTGTAGTGCAACTTTATTTTCTCTTGGATGCCTCCCATCGGAAGGTAAAGGGTATATTATATCAGAACCCTTCACGTATATGTGAAACACACTGTACTCTGACTGTGGGAACAGCTTACAGATGACACAATGAAAGTTATACTGTCAACAAGATAGGATTTTGGGGAGATGTTGTCTGGGTAAACCAGCTGTAAGGGAACTACTTTTACCGCATTGGTCCAGTTCTTACGGACGAATGCGTACTTCAGGCTACTTCAGGGTCCTTCTTGCAAGTTATCTTTATTGTATACGTGTGCATTTTGTATGCTGTTGTTCTGCCTCTTCTATCTGTATTTCATGGATGTATTTTCTTTTTTCCCTCTCTCTTCCAGGTACCTTGTGCTAGAACATGTGTCAGGTGGCGAGCTGTTTGACTATTTGGTGAAGAAAGGCCGGTTAACACCTAAAGAGGCCAGGAAGTTCTTCAGACAAATCATGTCTGCCCTGGATTTTTGCCACAGTCATTCCATATGGTAAGTGAAATGCCAAAATACATGCTGACTAGTTGCTAGTAATGTGTATGTTGGGAATTGTTGGACTAAGTTAATGTATATCAGGTATCGAAGTCAGTTACATTATTTCCACTCTTTAAATCACAATAAAGTTGACTTAAATTCTGGGACACAGTCGTGCACTAAGACAAGTTTACCATGCCGTTTTTAAACATGTTTCACATGAATATCGGGCGGAACTTGGGTTTAAACTTTAAGAATCACATTCACTTTCTGAATAAAACCACCTTATACATTTAAGAAGACCAATAAAGAAGCATACCCAGGAGGTGTAAAAACGTCAATTTGGTTGTTATACAACATTGAGCAAATAATGAGTTCCAAAATAATGAATTATAAAAGGACACAGATTCTTCCTGAAGTGAATCTACCATCTAAATTGCAATCAGTTTATTCATGGCTTTGGGGCGCTGTTAAGTTTTCAAGCCAATGATTCAATATGGAGATTATGGAACTGAGTAAACTTGATACTGCTTGTTGTGAAAGTATTCTTTTGTCTTTCTGAAAGTTTCTATTTCAACATCCAGTTTAAACAGACTCTTTTGTTAGTGCACTGTGCTTTTCCTTTTTTGGGCTTTGCTCATGGTTGAGTCTTTGTATTTGAGAAAATTTGCTTTCAGGTCGTTACGAATGTGATGCACTGTATTTGGCTTCAGGGGGTAATTCAACTGTTTACCATGTCATCAACTAGAGGCACTCATATATACTTCAGAAGTCAAACATGTCAGCGGGGACTGAATTAGAGAGCTTGTTTGTGTGTGTGTGTGTGTGTTTGTGTGTAGAGAGTCTATGCTTCTGCTCTGCATTTTGGTCACAGAACAAGGACGACAGAACAGAATAAGTTCAAAGCAATCTAGTTTTACTTTTTTTCACAAGTTGAACTCGAGGGAAGACGAGAAAGGAACACAAATGAAATCACAAACAACTAACATGTCTTAAGAAAAGAAGAAACCATGTGCAAGGATGGTTAGGACGGCTGACCATGTAGGTGCTCATGGTTGGTCATGGCCGTTGGAAAAAGGTTTCATTCCAATCCCTAATGTAAACTAAAACCACGGTTAGGTCTCCTTTTCTTTCTTTTTCACAAGATTTTCGGGCAGTGAGTATAGACCAGATCATGGGTAGTACTACAGTTGTGGTATTTAGAAGTATTTTGAGATCACTAACAATTAAAACATGGTCGGTATGCGGCACACAATGAGGTTGTTTCTTGCTGCTCGCACCACTGTCATATTTACAGACAGGCCTGAAAACGGTAAGATATCAACTTGAAATGCTCGCGGTCAGATGGTTTTATGGTGTGGCACTACGATCTGGAGCCATTGAGTCAATACATGTGATTCCATCATAATTCCATTGTGGCTGAAAGCTCTGAAGGGAGAGGGGCTTCTCTACTCGTCTCTGCATAGTTTAGTATACTTGATAGTTTCTTGGTGAGCTAACTACTGATAGTGACAGAAAGCTAGAAAAAAAGGGTTAAATATTCCCTCGAACCTGGTGTAGAGTAATGAATACCTGAGACATACTGTATTTGCATAATGTTGCACGGCAATTATAAGGAATGAATTAAACTGATTTGTCATGCAGTGATTGGGTACGGTTTAATTTGTGTGATTGGATATGCTTTGTATTTCTGCGCAATAGTTTATAGAAGGGGAAATTACATTATGGCTGCTGTTATTTAATAATAAAGCCATTGTGGTGGCAACTATACATACTTGTGTGTGAATTACTTTTTCTATATCTGATTATCTTGGGACGATGCACTTGAGATCAGTTTATTCCGTAAACTATCAAACAGGTAGTAAGCATCTTAAATCATCAGAGAGAATGCATTTTAAATAACAGAAGATAACTTTTGAACAACTGGAAATAGAACAAAACGGTCCCACCTAAGGGAATGGAAGTTAGGAATACTGTATCAGTCTGTGTTAATACCTGACTGTGAGAAGAACAAATTAAGCAAATTAAGAGAAAGCATCTGGGACTGAGATTAAGTGCATGCACATACATAGAGAACACACACAGCTCTTTTGTAGTAACATTCACTTGCAGACTTCCCTCCCTTCCTGATTGTTCTTTATGTCTTAGCTCCTCAAATCCCTTCACTAACACATGTAGAAAATAAAACCATGTACTTTTATCTTGAGGAGGTATTTTGAAGTGCGTGTGCACCCACCCGCCTTCCTCCCAACCTCAATTACAAGCAAACAAGCAGCCCTTCTCACGTCCCTTTTATTGGAAGATACCAGCATCCCCTCAAAAAAATCAAATCATTCCAGCAATCATTTCTTCCATTTCTGCTCGTCTACGTCGGGGAGCTACACAGGCCATTAGAAGTGATCTTTTCCCCTCTGTGAGTCACTGTGCATAGGGGGGTAACACATGCTCCTTAACCTTCCTTTTCTGCACACCTCCCATTTTCACTTCTTCTCATTGCCTCATGCTTCCGCCCACATCCTATCCCCAAATATCTCTCTTGAGCCAGATGGATGTAAGCGTAGATGTGAATGAAACGGCATAGACTGCTGTTTATGACTCACAGTTTCCGCTGCCTGATTCAGATCGCGCTCTGATTTTTTTTTTTCTTCTTCTTTTCACATGGAGGAAGAGAAAGGGAAAAAATAAGGCACATGGGGATAGCTGACGTGGGAGATGAGGCAAAGATAGCTCAGGGTAAAACAGACAGTAGGAGATAGTCATATTGAATACTGAGGAAGTAAAGGGAACATCTTTATTGTATAATAACATAGATCCAGGGTCTAAACTTTCACTCTTTCCCCTTCACTAAGAAATGTATTGTGTTTGGATAATATGAATAAACTCAATTCCAATGTGAGATCTGCAATGTATGACTCAGATACAGAGACAACCTAATTGACAGGGCACGACCCACATGATGATAGTTTATTGATCCATGTGAAAATTTCTCTTTCAATCCTTTTTTTTTTACCAGGCGCTTATATAAACAGATGAGAAGTCATCTACACATTTGATTACCTTTTTACTTAACTTCAACTTACCGTAGAAAGCACTGTATGCTCTGATTTGCTATGATAACCCTAATGCACGATGTCTATATTCTCATGTGAGCAAAGGAGGTATATTGTACTGTTTTTTTTCCAGAGACGATACTCAGAATAGGTCAAGCGAGCTGGGATTTGACACTAAACACACCCCTGTCCCCGCTGGCCATTTTGTCCAGACGCTCCCATTACACCATGTTGTCATATGGTGTACAAGCAGATATTTTCTGTCACTGACATTGGTATGAGCAAAACACACTCACAAACCATCCACACAAAAGGAAGCAGGATTTCACCCTGACCACAACTCACGCTGTCCTCTTTCTCGCCCCTTCTCTGTTGGTTTAGTAATGATTTTAGTCTTTCCCCTTGTGACCCAGTTAACAACCCATGTATGTGTGTCCAATACAAAGTAAATGTGTGTGGGTAACAGATAAAGATTATCTGTCACATATAGTGTCTCCAATCATCCCACCAAGTAAGGCAGAGATTGCGAGTGCCCCTTGGAAGAGAGCCCTGTCCCTAAAGCCCAAAGCGTTCGTCTCTTTTTTCCCTGACAGTGATTATTTCCGCCACCTTCGTGTGCACAAACAAACATCTGGTCCAGAAGTCACCTTAAACCCACACGGTGCCATAATCATGCAAATCATCCGTATCCACATTCACGCTCTCACTCCGCGTCTCCCACACTCTCCCGCCACCATTAAAGGCTTTATTTTCTTTTTCCAAGGGCCTGGAGCGCTTCTGTCCACATCCTTACTTGGCTTTTTTCCACAATGTCATACGTAATTGTATATTGGAACTGTGATAAATATTTGAATTTTCTTTAAATTATTTATATAGTATACTTAAAGGAACAGTTTGTAGCATATAGGGGCATAAGTGGAATGTAATATTATTAACTAGGATTTTTTAAAATTTCTCTGTAAAATCACATGACAAGAAAAACGTTTGTGTTTAGTGAGAATGAGCTGTTTATATCTACATTGGGAGCCGGTCTTCTTTACAGAGCTGGCAGCCATGTTTCTACTGTAGCCCTTAATGGACAAACCAAATATCTGGCTCTATGAAACAAAGATTTCTGTCAGTTGCAATCTAGTATTTTTGACTAAACTAGTGAATACAATAATTGACAAATCCAGGTATTTGTCATCAGATTGATTCACAAATAGCATGTAAAATCAATATTGGTACATAGGGACAGAGAAGCAAAATCCAGACCTGCCTCGACCTGTGTGCCACCGTCACACTCCCTTTCACACAATGTGATATGTTTCACAAATTTTTTTTACTCTATTTTCAGTTGGTGCACTAACAACACCGTACAAACCTCAGACTCAAAGTCAAACAATGTTTACACAGGAAATACAATAAAAACGAAATGCTACAAAGTGCAGACTTAGACGATAAATGATGCCGTACGTGAAGCATGCGACTTATTTATCACTCAAACTTCCACTCCACCGATGAGACAAGAAAACAGCGACAGGTGTGTGGACTGACAAGGATGCTACAACCTTCCTCGAATTAATACATGAAACAAACGTAGATGCAATGTTTCCATCACATTTTCGACATCGTTTTCCATCGTTTGAGGTTAGACTGACGCTCTTCTAATTATGGCATCTTGTTGTGCGCTTTTCTTCTGCAACGTTGGAATGGAAACTTGCCACTAGCTGTTTACCTCGATTCACCCGACTCCTCGTATAAGCACAAAGGCGGATGGAAACACACACACACACACACACACACAGCACGCACTTGCTTTGTTTCTCATCATTTTCTCTTTCTACAGCATGCAGTTCCTGTTGGCCTCTGTGTCATCCTCTGTGCGTCCATGCCTCTATCAAGCAGCCCATGCCCTTGCAGCTGTTTGTGACTGTGTTTGTTGACATGTTTAGAAGAGTTTCCCCAGATGACAGTCTGACTGTCAGTCTGCCTCCGTGCAGAAAGCCTGTACTTATAGCCTATCATCATTACGGCTGATGGCCGCTAGCAACACAGAATGGAAAACTTTTTTTTTCTCTCCTTGTCTTTAAAAAAAAATTCTGATATGTTTCCTCTCCCGCGGAGAAAGTTGATGCCTTGAGCTAGCGTGGAGGTGTAGCTGAGTGAGAGGAGGAAAGTTGATGATGAGAGGAGATGGAACAAAAAATGGAAATAAGTGGGTAAAGTGGGTATGGAAAATGGAGCCAGAAGAAGGAAACCAAAAGTGGTTGGTTTGTTTTGGATGTTTACTTTGGGGGGAATGGGCTTGTAAGGGAAAGTGTAGCAAGAAAGTATATTGTTATGAGAATAAGGTGATGAAAGGAACCAGTTTTCCTGCACTTAATAATAAATAGTATTGACTTATCTCATTTTGGAAAGGCACAAGTGACTATTTTAAATGGACCTCCGCTCCACCATCCACCATCTATATTGGAGGCCTGAGGTTGCTATGGGTTTTTAATATCTACGCCACTCCTTCACTCCTGAATGCCTTTCTGACAGCTTGTCTGTTTATGCATTGAAGGTCCACTGCTCTTCCTATTTCCCGCAGTCAAACTCCTCTGGATAAAAAGCAAATGCCGGGTTGCACACCAAGATTTGGCACAACAAAGAAAATTGTTTATTTATGACAAAACTAGCCATCATTGTAATCCCATCTTTTGCTCACTGCATTAGATGCAACAATGCATTGCTTCCCCGGTGTTGCTCAAAACCCCAGAGGAAGAGATAGGAGTGTACCAGATGGCACAAGATTGAATACTCTTGAAACCAGTCACTGGAGTGCACATATTGTGTGTAAAAGATAATCTTCTGTACCTTCCTTTCAATTCTAATCCAGTTTAAATGCAAATTATGTTAGAGGAGACCACTGAAGTGTGTAGGGCACTAGTATATAGAGAAGAGGCACTAAGTATGTACTCTAGCTATCCAAGTGAACTTTGAAGGCCTTGATGAGGATGTGAGATCAAATGTGACCAATGGTAATATGATGGGAGCAAACGGCTTCAACTCTGACACTTAAGGGGCAAACATCTGAAATGATGCTTTCATTGACGAATTACAATTCACATTTAAGGTAACTCTCTGTTGATATGATGGGTCGTTATCAGTTGGCATAACACAGTCAGACAACAAGATGATATATGTTACATTATGTTGTTTTTTTGTGCTATTTAACAATGTTTTACTGAATGGTAGCTAACATACAAATACTGTGTGAGGCAGTGTGGTGAAGGACGTGTGTCGACACTCTGTCCTGTCCTTGTTTGTTTTTAAGTAAATTATGTTCAAAATATCCCCTTCCCAAAGATAATAGAGACCTTTGATTTATGTGTCGCTGTCTCTGACCCCACTTGACCACCAGTTTCACCTCCGTTTGAACTCACTTTTTTTATCTGTATCTTCAATAAATCGTGTTCCAAATGTGGTATTAACTACCACTTTGAGAGGGAAAAAGACAAACTATATCATAGCAGAAAAAAACATTGACCAATCTCCTGCTGTAAGCGTTATCTTTCTCATCCTTTATTGATTTTAATCCACAATTAAACCCATTGTCTAATGTAACGATTGTGCCTCGCACATCGAAGGCAGCAGTCAGAATATTGTCCTCTTTTGCTAATGCGATGGAATAATAGCTTAAAACCTTTTTAGTGAATGTGCTTGGTCTCTTTCTAATTGGGTCAACAGAAGCCTTTGAAAGTTTTAGAGACAAAAAGGAAGATGGAAAGAAGAGGATGACACAGAGGTGTGCTGGGGGCTAAATGGATGCATTTCAGCTTCCAATGATTGTTAAAAAAAAACACTTCAACTAACGATAATGGTACCAGGATAGCTCTAGTACTTCATGGAAAGGCAGAAACCGATGTGCTATTTTTTAGGCATAATAATGTCAAAAAGATGCATTCGAGCCATTAGTGTTGGTTTCAAGTGTTCTCGTTTAGCTAATTAGATACACGCGTAACGTGTTGTGGCTTAACGGGAGGCTATATTAAACATGGTGAATGTCAAATGTGTCACTATGGGAAGAGTATATTTTCCTTGGGCTTGAGAATCTAGTTACAAGATTGCTCATCGCCATAAATATGTCAGGGATACTATAGGGATGTGAGCCCCGAGAGGACAGACCCTTTACAACCTTCAGTAAAACAGAACATATCAGCATGGTACGTGCAAATGATCACACGCAATTAAGAGCTTGGTGTTAAATTGCAAGAATCATGTCTAACAGCCCCACTGGGGTGCACGCCTTGTTCAGGCAGCATGTGCACATGCACGTGTGCCCTGTGAAGTACACTGAGTACGGTTCACGGTTAACGGTGAGCGGTGCGCCACAGAGCCAGATACAACTAATAGAAACATTTATATTGTTTAATTTCCTGCACAAATCACATGTGGAAAACAAATGAATTCATGATATTTAGAGTAATAATAACATTTTAAAAAGCCGTTCCTCCGAGACTTGCTTGTGGTGCAGAGGATCTGCTTTTCTGGAAAGAAAAACAAGAGTTCCATTCGAGCTCCATTGCAGCTGTTGAATCTGTTTAACGACGTCTCCTCCTGTATGACATACGAGTGCAACACAGAGCTATCCCTGCTGCAGGGCCTGCTGTGTGAGCAAGATTACAGTCGCAAAGTGCAGCCTAATGTGTCAGAGAGGCAGTTTAATGTCCTATTATGGAAACCAGGGTCCTGACAACCAATCAAACATCCAGATGCAATTTGTCCCCTTGATGCTGTCGGTCGATAAATACGCTGTTGCCTTCCTTCTTTTGTGGATCAGTCTTTTGTGGTTTGGCTCTTCGTGTTTCTCTCCTGTGATTACACAATGTTAATGCCTCGTTTATGAGTCTTTTGGGTAAATATTTAGTGTGCATTATTGCATCCTAGGCTGACAGTTTAAGAATACTTAGATATTCACGACTCTGAGTATGTTAGGTTATCTGACGGCAATAGCAAACACAAGCAGCGCTGTCATGGCTGCTGCTTTTTGTAACTGAGATCATTTAACTTCCTTCTGGCTCTTGTGTCTATACAAAGTTAAAATTTGACCTTCTGTCATGTTTAAAATTCAACTGGCTCAAACATTTATCAGCTGGCAGGGAATTTTTTTTAAACATGACTTAATCAGGCATGTCCACGAAGGAACATGTTTGTTCTTTCCTCGATGTGCTTTGACAGGATGAGCTAAATGACTAACTTGCTTCCTGACATCTCTGCCAAATGTTTGCTTGTGTGACTTGATAGAGGTTTTAGCCTGGGGAGAACTTTTTTTGGATGTTATCTGTGTATGATTTCAATTATAGTAGGGATCACAGACACTGTTAGTGTGATCACAAACCATCTGACAGCTTATCCCTCAGGAAAGGAGATGAGTTGTACAGCAGCTGATATCATCTAAGGTTAAACGTCCATTGTGATGAGGCACTCGTCAAAGGCAGGCGCATCCCACTATTGTTCCTCTCTTTCTATCATGAGTCTAAAGACACGATGAACGTTTAGTTCATGACATGCTGAAAGCCCTGTGGCTCTATAACTCTCCCCCTGATTACAAAAAGCAGAGGGGGGTAAGCATTATACACATATTTAAGGTTGTATCAAAAAGACACATAGAAAGATATCAGTGTATGAACACGTGCATTGTCGTTGGTGCTTCCCACAGCCTTGGTAGATATATCACAAGAAATACACAGTGGGATGTAAAACAACCCTCGACCTCGAAGAGATGTTAAATTCCCGATAAAACATTAAGACTTCTCTCCTTTTGAACAGTCGCTCATCGTAATTGAGATTTTAACCTCCGACACAGCAACAGAGTACGTGATCTGGGAAACATCTTTCTCTCATTAGCCCTTTTAAAGGAGGGAGACTATGTCCGCTGGATATTATCCCACTCGCCATACTTAGCGGTAATGAACGGCAGCTAATGGACACCACCTCCACGGCCGGCTCCTCTTTGCTCAGCCGGTTTGCTGGTGGCTGTCTGGGAGATGAGAGGATGGGGTTGAGGGGCAAAGAAGGAGGGAAATGGAAGGAGAAATAAATGGATGCAGCAGGGGGCTGTCACAGCTTGTACCAGTCCAACACGGAGGTGGGAGCCCCGTAGTCTTCTCCTCTGTGCCCCTCGTTCATAAAACTTATAATGAACTCTTTCATGTTTCATTAACTGTGTTATTTTTCTGTCTCACTGTGTTTCAGCCACAGGGATCTGAAGCCTGAGAACCTGTTGCTCGATGAAAAGAACAACATCAGGATAGCAGACTTCGGCATGGCCTCTCTTCAGGTTGGAGACAGTCTGCTGGAAACCAGCTGTGGGTAAGTGATACAGATGCAATGTGTGACTGCCATCCACTGCAATTGGAGTGTCGACGATTCTAAAAATGTTCTGAAGGTAGGAATAGGACATAAATGGAGGGCACACGGAGTTGCCGGTATGTAACGGAGAGAGATGGAGAGGAGAGTGGAGAAGCAATGGAGAATGATGAGAGGAGCCATCAAGCCCTCTGCGAGGTGCCGCGTTCTCAAAGCCTCGGTTATCGTGCCGTGTCGATCTCTTGAGGAGAGGCTGTCGGTGTCTCTCACAGAGAGTGCTATCTGGCTGTGAGCAGGGCCAAGGCCAAGGCCACACAGTACCGCTCAGTCTCCTCATATCTGACGCTGAGTTTTATGATCTGGCAGTCCTGACCACGGCAGAACCATCGATCTGCAATCCTCCGGACTGCAATGAATTCCCTTGCAGGATAAGTCTCTTTCAAACCCTTTTGAATATCCATTTCAGAGTTTTTATTTAACCCTGAAGCGTAGTGAACAGGCCATTGTAAATAAAACAAACAACTCAGCTGATGATAGTTTACTCGTGGGTACTTGGTTCATAAACTCAGTGACAGCAGGAAGATTTCACTGCTGCACAAAACGAATTTACTTTCACTCTCACTCACCTGGAATCCACACTAGAAATGAGATGTCAACACGTAAGCACAGGCAATTCTTTGTTTTATTTTGCTCACCTAGTGAGGCCCTGTACGCCTGAAGGGAAACGGGATTGCTCAACTAACTTGTGGACTTGATCAATATGTTTAGCTTTAGTTTACAACTTAAACAATATAGAGAATGGAGCCGATTTTGTGATTTATATAGAACCCTGGAGATTATGCTTCACTAAAAGCCACACAAGAGAAACATTTTGATGAGTCATCTGTAGATTTAAAAAATCCGTTGAGTGAGAATAATGTGTGACGGACAATTAATTTAATCCAGAGATGCTGTGGTGGTGTGGATAGGCCGGGAGATGTAAACCAAGGGCTCTTTTTCTTGATCAGGAGGTCTCGAGGAGAATCTTTGTTCTGTGGTTACACATGACACTGCATGCAGAGCGGGGAGATAGATAGATAGATAGATAGATAGAGAGGCCCTGTGACATCTGTCCCCGTCTGGATTATACCTTCAAATCAGCCGCAACTGAAATGACACACTTGCATACACGCAATCCTGCCAACGCACAGCTCTGGAAAGGCTTAGTTCCTCCCTGACCTCTAGGACCCTTTGTCCTCTACGTGTTTGGTTGTCTCTCGGTCTCTGACTCCCTTTCGATAATACACGCGCACGCACATGTAGACATGTGCATGCTCACACACAAGCAGTTGAAACTGTTGCGTAATCTTTCCGGCAGCAGCGCAGTGTCTAAGCTCTCATGAGTCATCGGTAGAGATCAGGGCAAACTGAGAGCACTGTGCAATGCTATCTGCAAGTGAAATGTGCAAGATTGAGTCATTCTGCAGCCGCGATGACCACACTGAAGTGTTTCCTTTTCTAGAAAGAAGGCAGAATGCGACAACTCTTACTCAGCTTTTTGCAGTATCCCAGAGTAGACCAAATGTGTCTATATTTGATTGCATTCAGCTTCTATATAATACAGGTGCAATGCATCTGCTTAGTCCCCCGCATACTTGTTGCTGGAGAGAACGCAGAGCTGTTTTACAGATGCAGGCCACACACAGCTGAGCAAAGAAGTTCTCAGTCTTGCCTTATGCATGAGAATGTGTCATCCACTGCATGTGTGGTTGTTGGTTATTCATGCTCTTCTGACTGTCCCATCCCATATGACAGTTTTTAATTAAACACATTTATCTGGCCCCCTCTCACCATGCGGTAGTGCGACACAAATATATTCCATTTGACACGGGTAATGGAGCAGAGTGAAGATGAGCCTGAGGTAGCGTCGGCCCGAGCGTGTACATTAATACAAGCAGGCACATTCACATGTGTAGACGATGCCGAGACATTGACAGGCACATTACAAATATGGATCCCGGAACACTCGTTCAACCTCTCTCTCTTTCACTCCCGGTCTGCGCGAGCCCAGCCACGAGTTTGAAAAGATGAATTTCGTAAAGATGAGCTCAGTCTCAGTGTCTCCGAAATATTGCCGGCCGATTCTTTCACCGCCTCACGCCCATGATGATGAAACTCTCCTTGCAAAGGGTAGGCCGTGTTCTGTGTATGCTGTAAGGAACATCTTAAGCTGAACTTTAATACTTTTTGTTTAACTCATGTTCCTGACACCTCTGCAAACAGTCTCACACTGTTAAGCCCTTCACTGTAAATGTATGTGCATTTAAAAAAAATGATTTTTGTTCCCCTACAAACGCAAGTCCTTAACAAAATTTGTTTTCTGTCGTTCTGCTGGAGGGCAAACCACTCACTGCAGAATGTACCGCTATGTGTTGCCCTCAGAATAACACTGTACTGTTTGTTGATGCATGGTATGTGTGTTTATTGTTGTTATGTCGACAGAGTAAATGATCAAGAAAAGATTAATGTCACGTCAAGCCATGCACAACTGTTCTTCAAAAGACTGCATTTGTCACTCTGGTCAAAGGGAAGTGGCTCTCGCTGCTCTCGATTTATCCTGAGCAGCCGTCTATGATATGAACTCATGGTGTGAGCAGCAAGGGATTTTTCATCAAGATATCAAATTCCTGGCATTTGGGATTTTATTGTGGCCGGAATGTGGTTTGATATGATGCAATTAAATAAACTTTATCTACAACTCTAATTAAATTAGGCCATTAAAGCACAACAGGAAACAGGACTTTGGTAGTTTAAAAGAGTCCCATAGTGAAGAGCTGGATACGTATTGACAAGTTTCAGTATGGAAAAGTTTAAAGGCTGACAAATGCGGACGCATATAGAAAGTGAGCCATATAATTATGGGTCACAGTCTGAAAGAGTCTCTGAATGAGAGATGAATATATTAAAGCATGTACTGTAGATTAGATGGCCGACTCGTATTGACGAATTAAGATTCAGCTCCGATGCTTCTTTCTAGTCTTTACCTTCACCCTGTGTTTGCCACCTAGAACCCCTGCAGATAGTTCGCTTATATTCACACGTGTTCCAGCTGTGCGCTGGCACTCGCACGGCATAACTACTGAAAATATCAGGCTTGTTTTTTCTTCTTTTCTTTCTCATTCCTCGCTCATCTGCATAATGCCCTATGACACTTGCAATCAGGAGGGCCATATTTGCATAGGCTCGTCGTGTTTGAGCTTCCCGTTGACGAGGCGGCAGTGTTTGTTATCGGCCAGTATTTTGACAGCCAGAGGAAGCCGCGCCGTCAGGGTTGGTATTCATGAGTACACAAGACGACAACAGACCTAATGGGCGCCATGTTTACAGACTTCAGATAGTCTCCCATTAGAGACAAATATCCTGGTGTTAGATTAGACTGAGCGGGAGAAGGAGGAGGAGGGGGGGGGGATATCATCAGGCTGAGTGTTTGGCGAGACAGGTGCCTGATTTGCTTTCTGTTTGATCACATGGGGCCTTGCCCTAAATCAGAGAAACCCAATAAATGTTTATTTTTATTTTTATGTTATATTTATGCAAAGCACTTATTACCCGTTTCCTTTTATTTCAAGGGACTGGATTTGTCAATCTGGCAATGTCAAAACATTGGAAAAGTACCACTGTGTATGTGTAGAATGACAAGTATCCTCTGATAACCAGTGGCTTTTGGAGCAGCCGTTGCGAGGTAGCACCATAAATCTTCATACGATATTGATGTGTCAATCTCGTCTTTGGGTTTACTGTCAGCCCATCCAGGTGCAGTAAAGATTAGTGGGTCTGTTCACTGTCTGCTGTGAGAGGATGCCCTTGAAGGGTTATTTTTTCCCCCTGAAGGGTTATTTGGGAGTTTTTCCTGGTCCGATGTGAGGTTTTGGGGCAGGGATGTCTATGTGTACAGATTGTAAAGCACTCCGAGACAAATTTGTAATTTGTGAAATTGGGCTATACAAATAAACTGAATTGAATTGAATTGAATTGAGTGAGAAAGCGGGAGGACATCCAAACACCCTGCGGATGTCTAAACTCCTAAAGCACATCTTGATCTATGCTCAATCGAGACATGTATTTTCTGCCTAAATTGGTCTTTTCACTTTTTGAACCAGTGGTGTGTGACTGTTTGTTGTGTTGTGAATGTATAAACCCTGACAAACTTTTCAGTACAGGAGTACAAATAGAAAAAATTGTAATAATAGTAATTACTCAATTGAATCCCTGTTTGCACTTTTTTTCTGTTTTCCCAACAGATCTCCACACTACGCCTGTCCAGAGGTCATCAGGGTGAGTCACTTGTCATCATGTTTGTAGCTTCTTTTCATAGTGAGTTTACTCTAACGCTCGGCCCGAACCCGCTCACAAACACTCTTGTGTCCTTAGGGAGAGAAGTATGACGGGAGGAAAGCAGACGTCTGGAGCTGTGGGGTCATTCTTTTCGCCCTGTTGGTGGTGAGTGTCAGGTCGTTCTCTACTAACTGATGGTGACGTACAGTTTAACATTCTCCAGAGAACAATGTGCTAACAATAATCCACCATAAAGTGCTACCTCTCCTTCATAGCTGAGCAGTATGTCCAGCCTTTCTAACAGCTGTAATGGATCAAAGGCAGAGAGCAAGTCATCCTGCTGACAGGACATTTCCATCTTCGCGCTCCGGCCTTGTTGACCTCACTGTAATCATGGGATGGGAAGATGGAGGGGAGCTTGAAGCCGCCACGGAGCCTCTACCAGAAACTCTGAGATCAGGAAGTTAAATTGAAAATTGTATCATTTAGAAGGTCTTACTGGAAAAATGTTGCAGAAAAGCCCTCAAGATCGAATTTTCGCACAACAGAAGATCAGAGAATAGAGGCATCTTTGTATTCATTATCCTGTGCCCACATGCAAACGCTGTATCCATAATCAGGTCTATTCTCCAGCTACATTATGCCTCTGGTTCCCCAGCCATGCAGCCCTGAAGCTTTGTTTCATCAACAGCTGTACTGTAGTTCCTACACACTTCTGCATCATGAATTATTCATCCGGCAAATCTGAAAGAAGACAGCCCAAATTAAATATCAACGCTGACAGGGCGGCTTTTGGCCACAGGCCCTGTGTATTTGTTTATATTTTTACCACTTTCTCTCTCACTTAGTTTCTTTTGTGTGTGTGTGTATTCGTATATTAAGGACAGTCTCCTCTTGGTTGCGTAAGCTTAATGTTGTGTACTGTTGTCTCTATTTGTGACCATACTTATCTGGCTCCAAACAAAAGTTTCTGCCCGACGCTGTTTGACTGCAGATGTTTTTTGTCTTTCTCATGTTCCGTCCTGTAGTCTAGCCGCGAGATAACCATTTGTCTGATTGTGGGAGACATGCATCCTCCCCAGCAGTTAGGCTGCGCTCAGATCATCTGTTACACAAGCCTGCCCCCCTTATTTATCTATACCTCTCTTCATTTCTCAGCCTTTCTTTCTGTCTTTCTCACCCTGGCTCTCCCCCTCCATCTTGTCTCGTGGTGGAGGTTGTCATTCATCAAACAGCCACATCTGTGAGGTGTCAGCGCGCTCTGATTAATGACTCTGATGAGCGAATGCTAAATGAACGAGGTAAAAGAGAACGCCGGGTAATTATTGGAAAAAGCCCCGCGTTCAGCTTACCGCTGTTTATTTTTTAGCTTTCATTGTGGCTGATGGCAGAATGCTCTAATTGGAGAGTTGAAAAAGTTGAGAAAGCACGCCTGTTCTTTAAGTTGCGCAGGATTTAGACTTAAAATGTTGTTTTCTTCCCTCTAGCGGGCCTTGTTAGTCATTATTTTTTTCTCTCTGCCCTCGATCGGGTGAAGGCTTATTTTCTGTTCTAATGCTGCCATTAAAACTATTGCAAACTGATTCTTCTCTACTTGTGTTCCTACATCTACATCTTCACCACTTCCAATCTCTTTTCCCTCTTCTCACTCTGCTTCTTTTCCTACATCACCCCAGGGTGCTCTGCCGTTTGATGACGACAACCTGAGGAATCTGCTGGAGAAGGTGAAGTTGGGAGTGTTCCACATGCCACATTTCATCCCTCCAGACTGTCAGAACCTCCTCCGCGGCATGATTGAAGTGGATGCCATCAAAAGACTAACGGTCAGTTTAACTGAGAGACTGGATTATACCACTGTGATGATGTTCACATATGTTGCTGAGTTTTCCTTCTGTGGCTGTTTTTCATGCTTTAAGCTCGGCTCCTTTGTTTCGATTGAGGGAAACCTTCATACTACAACATGCAATCCTTTGTTAGACAAGTTTTCAAATTTGGGACAGGTTTGTCTCACCTCCTCTCTGATTCTGTTTGAGTTCTTCTTCAAGTGTAGGGTGTGAATTCAGGAGAGTCTTCTCTCACTTTTGAGTTTCCTCATCACAGTGCCAGTCCATCTCCACACAGCAATAGATCACCTTGGCCAGGCGGCTGGAGGATATCGTGAAAACAGAGGGATGTGAAGGGCAGAGAGTCAGGATGCGGTGGAGAGAGAGGTGGACAAAGGGAAATGTGAATAATGAAAGTGGCCAGAGATCTCACAAAGCACAGACTTCACGCAGAGATGTCGCCGCCCTTTGTTCATGTCCTGCATTTCACATTCAGATGACGTGCAGAGACACAGACATGCTCTGAACTCACTGTTTCTGCGCACATGCTCAAAATAATACCCCCGCCGTTTTACACACATACTATATGCACCCCCCTCCAGGCTCTCCAGGTGTTTGTTTTTTAATCGGTGCAGTAAACAAAACCGTTTGCATGCACTTGCCTGAAAGTAAATGTGGTGACACCAAAGTGGAAGCCGACGCTCGATGTATCCATGCCGTAGCCATCTTCTCCAGTGTCAGAATGACGTGATATAACAGGAACGTTAAAGAAAAAAAGAACAAAGAGCAGAAATCCTCAAAGAAAGAGGTGCTCATTTGTGGGAGAGGTTACATATTTAAGGTGCAGCCCTTCAGATGAACAACAATGTCACAACATTGACTCAAAAGACCCCACCTCTTTGGTATGCTGTATGTACACTATATGCTGTATTTTTGTGTTCTCTCAGCCTGACGAGCACAGGTCACCCTGAGATCCACCAGATATGTCCGGTGGCCTCCAGCCCTGTCCTCGACAAAGGCTTACACACACACTGTGCTTCTGGGAGAAAATGTGCTCCCTTCACAGCCCCCCTCCCGTGCACAGGGTCTCCTAACAGAGCTCCGGGGATGTGTTGTAACCTCACAGAATGTCAAATAGCCATGTTGGATTGAGCATTCTTGGAGAGTCCACTCAGAGACAAGACCGATACACCCAAGGGAGGGGAGAATGACATCATTAGGAGCATGTCATTCTTTTGCTATGGATTATTTTTCATAATGATGTTGAATGTTGCTTGTTGAATCTAATCGATAAGGTAATCGGACCATAACTACTGGCTGTGTTTCAGTATGTCTATTGGCACCTCCAGTTAATTACATTTTGCTAATAGATTCATACAAGTACACACACAAAGCCAAGGCCCCTCACAGTCTTGAGTGGGGGGCACGTATCCAGGCTTAAGAAGTTTAGCCCAGTAAAATCCTTTCTGAATTTCCTGTCTGTGTAGTCCGGGGGCCCCATAGGCGACGGGGCCGACCGCCTTAACGCAGGCTCATCTTCGCTATTGAAATGAGCACCGCCGCCCTGGAAAGATCTGCGTCCTGGTGATCCCTGGCCAATGAAGTGGATTGGTAGCGTATTATATTAAATAGCACTTCATCACAGGCATATAATATATTCATGGGGATGGAACAGATGAAGTGCAGAGGTTGTTGGAATGAAAATAAAGGAGCTGTGTGTGTATCACTGAGAAATGACTCCAGAGTCGGAGGCTGCAGAGACAGCTGTTGCTGCTCCTCTGCGGAGCGTGGCTGCTTATCTTTTAGGAGGTTTAGTGGTGTGATGGACTCACATTTTAAGGTGTTGGAACATCAAAACACATTCCGGAGTTACAGAATAAGAAAGAAGTGAGCCGGAACAGTGCAATGTGTAAGACATGGACAGAATTTTAGTTTAGGATGTAAAGATAATTAACTTACTTTATCAACAGACTGTGAAGATGTTATAACTTTGACATTAAGCCAATGACGTCTGAGATATCTGTTGAACTGAGCTTGCTGCACAGGGAGCCCTGGCCCGTCGTGTCTTGTTGTACCACTTGTTGTATCTCCAGAAGCGAGCGTGAGTCACTCGTGTCTGCTCTCAGTCCAACATGAGAGGATGACGTCGAAGGCACAGCATGCATACATGTTTTTGAAGGTTTTTTTTATGGGATTAAATCCAAAGTGTTTGAAACCAGACAACAACAGGAAGTTTGCTGACCCGGCAGGGAGTCGAGGCCGTCCCCCCTGGTTCAGACCCTGGTTGAATACTTGTTACCACATCCCCCCCTAAGTGAAAGTGTGTCTCCCCCGGAGCTTCAACCCTGCAAAAATTGTTGATGCAGCCCACAGATACCTGAACACACGCTTACTCTAGCAACACCACGGTTACAGCAGCGTTCCCCTCTGCTTGAGTGAGAGCAACTGGAATTGGTGCTGTCACATCCAGAGACTGATTGACGTGATAACGAATTTTCAACCACATCACTTTCAACCCCGCGTGTGATATCAGTCTCTTGCCTCCAGGCCTTTAATAAGAGTGGGGGGAGGAGTAGGTCACCCACTGGCCTGTATCTGACAGGCAGGGTGTCTCCGTAGATACCCTGACCTCACAGAAGATGTACCTAGGAAGCCTGGCCTTCTCTGTGATTGCACTAATATCACATGAAGACATTCATCAGGGCTGAAGCACGGAGGTAAATCCTCTGGGATGGTGGAAACATCGAGACATTGATGGAGACACATACCCGAGAACTATGCCTTTGGATAAGTGACAACAATTAGAGCTGCTATCTGTATCTCCCATGGTTCCACAACAACAGCATGAGCAAATTAGAAAGTCCCGACAGTGACATTGATCCTGTTCTCCTCTGTGGGCAGTTGAAACGCTCGTTCTAACGGACATCTTCCTTTGTTGCCCCGTTGCTCTCTGTCTCTGTCTCTCTCCGCTTTTTCTTTTTTGGCAAAAGACCATGTCGGCAGTGTTGGCGACAAAGTGGCCACATCTAAAGTGTGATGACCAGCGTATTTTTGAGAGAGTGATTGTGTTTGTGTGCGTAAGGAAGAAGGGAAGACGATGAGAATGGGAGATTCCCTTTAGACCACCGGGCTTGGTAGAGTTAGCAGTCTGTGGGAGGAAGATTTCGTTCTCTGTTTATAGCTCAGTGGTACCACCTCTCTATCATACTCATGCTGCACCCCTCTTTTCTCCCCATTTGTTCTCCTATTATGAGTATTAATATTTGAAGTCCTAACTATTTACTTCCACCATTCAACCTGGCCATATTGTTGCATTGTGTTTCCATTCAGCCCGTTAGAATAGAATAGAATATACACTTTTATTAATCCCCAAGGGGAAATTAGTTCTCTGCATTTAACCCATCCTTATTAATTATGAGCAGTGGGCTGGTGAAAGCGCGGGAAGCAACTGGGGGTTCAGTGCGCTCAAGGACACTTCTTTGCTTGCAACTAATGGGGAGGAGAGGATCGAACCCACAACTGGTTGGTTGCAGCCCTCCTTCCCCACACACTGAGCTAAAGCCGCCCCCAAGCTCAGGGTTCAATGAAGCCGTTCTGCACCAACATCTATACACACGGGCAAAATAGAGAATTGTCTGTGTATTCAAATCTTTCCTCAATGATTGAATTTAATTATTGTCTTTGTACCAAAAGGATGATATAATTATTAAAATGGCATGCATCACGTTTTTTATGTGCTGACCTGCTGTTTCTTCTGTTGTGTTTTTTACAGTTAGAACAGATCCAGAAGCACACATGGTACCTGTAAGTACGCTGTCCTTCCTTCCTTCCTTCCTTTTAATACCCTCCTCTCTTTCTCCTTTCCTCTCCACTCCTCCCTTAGCCTATTCTGCAGGGGTCGTAGACCTTAGGGGAGCAACCACATGATAAATGGCTTTGGGTTGCAGCCCTGTACACGAGAGCATATTTGAGCAGGGCATGACTCCACTCTCTGGGATGTGGGGGTATATTGGTGGTGCATGAAAGAGGATGTGCAGCATATGGTCAACTGAACAGGGAGTAGGGGAGAGGGAACAAGCGAGAATGTGGTGGAGGAGAAAGCCACATAACCTCAACGTTTAATTTTCACAACAGAGTGCCCCACCTTTTTAAGCTAACATAAATCTTTTGAGAACATGCATGGTACAGGTCATCATTAATTATGTTCAGTCGCAAGGTTTTTTAATGGGAAACGAAAACACCAATGTTCTTTTGTTTTGTTTTTGTGTATATAATATACAGTTACACTAATTGGTGTTTGTACATTTTAATATCCTCCCTCTAATAATTAGATTATCACTAAATAATATTTCATAAAGTATTTCAAAGATTCATTACCTTGCAAGAGCAAAGATAAATCATGACGGGAGGTGGCAAGCCCTGAGAAGGGGTTGAGTTATGGTTTCTGTGGTGTACTGAAGGATCACGCCAACAGACAGCAAGGCTGATAACAGAAGCATCAGGAGACAAGAGAAGAGCTGCAAAGGAAACGTGATGAAACCACAGAAGCTCAAATTATTTGGTCTACTCATTTAAAATAAGATCATCCACACATATTGTTTGTTAATTAGTTGGTGAGCTCCCTAACAATCTGCAGCTGGGCAGAGCCGTGGTGCTGAGGCCAAACAGGCTTCACCAGGAAAACTAATGATGGCCCGTAGACAAACATGCACTCAGTCCCCAGATGATTAGGCTTACAGAGCTAGAATCACTACATTTATAGAACAACATGTATTAAATGATTAGTCAACACTCTTATAAAACTGTAAAAACCTAAATTGAATCTTAATAATGTTGGTTGCAGGGCTGTGGCAGTAGACTGCATTTGTTTTTGTATCAAATCAACTGCACACTGAGTGTAGTTTAAAGTGGGTGACTCATTAGGCTCATGTCAAATGTGTACACATTGTTTTTGTTCATTACTGTGTCTGTGTGTATTGTTGTATTTGTACATATTGAAGATGAATCTGTTCTTTGAAATTGACACGTACAATGTTCCAGAAATCCTTTAAAAAAAGTAGTGTCAGTGTGGATTAGCCTTTCAATTTATATCCTAAAGAATACAGTCCTGCTATTGATCTCCCTTGATACAGAAAGACAAAAGAGAGACAAAGGAAAATGTGACCTAACTAGAAGAGTGTCTGGCAAGAAGGGAGGGATAATGATGAAACTAAGTTTGGAAAACAAGCCAGGAGGAGATTGCAAAACATAGCAGCAAGTCAATGTCTGTCTGCAGCTTCTCGAGCACGATCACCTCTGTTCACCCTCTGAAGCTTTTATGCATGAAGACTACACCTCGGGAAAATACGTGACTTGACAGTTTCATAATGTAAAACGTTGGTCATAATAAGTCAAACTTCCAACCCAAGAGGCAAACAATGACTGAAACACTTCCCACGTAGCTACATATTCAGTTTAATTATTCAATCTCTAAATCTCCCAAGTGAGATTCATATTGCCTCTAATGTAAGCTGTAAAAAGACTGTTTGTCAATGTAGCCAAACTTGCAGTAGTAGGGACAATAAAGACTGACTGTATCCTTAATTGTGTTGTGATTTCTCTGCGTTCCCAGCGCGGGGAAGAACGAACCAGAGCCAGAGCAGCCGGTGCTCAGGAAGGTGACCATCCGCAGCCTGCCCTCTGCGGACGACGTGGACCCAGACGTGCTGGACAGCATGCACTCCCTCGGCTGCTTCCGAGACAAAAACAAACTGCTGAAAGACCTGCTCTCAGATCAGTGAGTGACTGGAGGGGCAAACGGGAGGGACGGGAAAGAGGTGGGATGAAGCAGATTGGAGGTGTGGTTTGGTGAATGAAAAGGAGTGAGTGATGAGAGAAACATTGAGGACGGGTCGAAAAGGTGCAACAGTTTGTGTTGGAAAAGGACAACAATAAAAAGCAGCTGAAGACGGAGAAGAGGATGAGGCTGTGTGGTGGTACCGAGGTGGAAGGACGGCGATGTGACATCCGTGTGCACAGGCGGCCTCGCTTGGTTCCCGGCTCTTGTGAAATCCTTTGAGGCTGTCACTTTAGATGTGAGTAGCTATAGATCACCGCACCGTTATCCCACAGCACTTACACAGCGTGCCACTGGATACATTCGCCCCAAGCGGATCCCGGCTTGCACCTGGAACAAACCCCTGGGTCCCGTTGTTTATGTTTATATCACACATGTGAATATGCAATTATACTGAATAATCTTGTATGTATTTTTTTAAATTATTGTTAATATGGGCATACAGAAGAGGTTCTTCGGCATTGCTCTTCTATTTCCTTTTTCTCTGTTGTACATCTTCCCGGTCTCTTTAATTTAATACTAAATGAGCATTACTCAATTTCTGCTCACCATCTCTTCCGTTTGCCTCTCTTCTCCTGGGAGCGTCCTATAATAGTGCTGGACTCGGGAAAAATCTGTGGTCTCTATCTCCCTTCCCCTGGTTCATTTTAGCTGAAGTTGCAAGTCCTTGTCTCTTTGCCTCCTACTGCTTTCCAATCTGTCTTTATTACAGACGACCGGTCCCCGGGCCTTTTGCAGGAAGAGCTCTTTAGGCTAAAGATATTTGGCTTCCTGATTTACAGAGAAAGTAAAGGATGAACTCATAATGTTTTGAAACTTTCATAAACTTACCAGAAGACTCTGCATATGGAGATGTAGCCTTCCAAATATATGCAGAATATTATAGTTCGGCTTAATGAGCTGTAAAACTTTTATTTTAATGGTGGAAGCTTCTTCGTTGCAGTTTCAGAAGAATCCAAAAAGATAAAAGGATGTTAATCATAATGATAGTTGATCTGATTTAATGTTTTTAACTTTTGCACGTTTGTATACAGATGTAATCTTTACACGTTTGTGTTTGAAATAACCCGGTATGTTCAAATCCATTGTATTTTCTTTTCCATATATTTCTCAGTAGACTTTTTATTGTCTCCGTTTTGCAGTGACAACCAAGAAAAGATGATCTACTTCCTGTTACTGGACCGTAAGGAAAGGTATCCGAGTCAGGAGGACCAGAACCTACCCCCTCGCAACGAGATCGGTGAGGCTCGGACCGAAGACACGAGTGCAGATAAAGAATGTAGCGCAGGAGAATATGATTCATCAAACAACAAGTTGAGAAAAGAGCATAGCAGGAGAAAATCAGTTAACACATGTGACTAATTTCTTCAACCTTGAATGGCTTTTCATCTAGTCGTGAATAAACAAAGCAAGCCAATTTAGAGAATAAGGACTTCAAAAAGTTGACTCCTGAATGCTTCTCGTATCTGAACCGTTCTGCAATGTTTCCCTCCTTCAGAAGGAATTGGATCCGCTCCAGTAGAGGTGGATTTGCTCTCCAGTAGGACATTTATTTTTCTGTTTGTTGAATATAAACAAGCAAACAAAATTAAATTAAATATATATGGCAGAAATAGAAGGTGTCAATTGGCTACATTTGAATAACTGTGAGCTGCGACTGCTTCGGTTCAGATATGAACTCATCAAAAAAGCGATTCTTCCATTCGTACACCGCAGCGCAGCACAGATTTCCACCCACAGAAATCCGAGCTGAGACAAACATGCTCTACTTAGACTTCTGCCAGGGTTATTTTCTGACAACACAAGCATTGCGATAGGAGGCGTGTGATACGCAAATGTGTGTGTGTGTGTGTGTATGTGTGCTAGTAGATACCGACATTTTGATTAATAGACTCCCTCTTCAGTGAATGTGATGCAGTCAATACAGTGGCCATTAGCTCAAGGTCTCGGAGGAAACCTTTCCTTATTCATTATTAGTTTACTTGCCAATGTGATCAGCTCCAAACATCACTCAAACGCTCACACACGTACGCAACGCACCAAAAGGCTGATTGCTTAGAAACACACGCATTAACGGGCGGAGGCGTCGGGTAAGTCGTGTTCTGAATCGATCCCTTTCACCGATTTGCACAGATCCCCCAAAGAAGCGTGTGGACTCCCCCATGTTGAACCGTCATGGAAAGAGGAGACCGGAGAGGAAGTCCATGGAGGTCCTCAGTGTCACAGACGGAGGCTCGCCCGTACCGGCGAGGAGGGCTATCGACATGACACAGCATGGACAGAGGTACGCATGGAGGTGAACAGAAAAAGTCTTTTCATTTTTCAAACGAACAAATGCATATGTGTGTGTGTGTGTGTGTGTGTGTGTGTCTCCTAGCGTATCGCGTCAGCAGGCTAGATTGTGGACAAACACCAATGGAGACTGACGCTCCGCTCGCTTTGTCTCCTGTCTCACTTTAGTAGATCAGTGTACAGTAAAATCGTGGATAATCCTGACGCCAGTACAAAATGCAGCAAAGAAGAAAGGTATTCACCTCTCAGCCCTCACTCATTCACCTCCTCTTGCTCTGTATCCCACCACCCCCCCCCCCCCCCCACCCCAAGGAGACAAGGAGACATTCCACGGCAGCAGAAAGATGCAGCGGTGCTTTCTGTTCAAAAAGGATGCCTCGTTTTTAAATGGTGAAATATGTTGCATGTAGCAGCTTCACAAGTCTATCTTATTAAATCAATAGCTCATCTTCAAAATGAAAGAAGCTGGGGTCGAACGGAGTCAACAGTTTTGGGATGGCGGTTGCTCACATTTGACTCAAGACGGCACATTTGAAAGTCAGAGCCTAATAATCTACGGCCACCATTTCCTGGTGTTAGCTCAGCTATCTCCTCTTTTCATAATCTGAATGCATTCATAATCAGTTCTCCCATGCTGTGTCCCACTTTCTCCGGATGCCGAACATTTCTCCATTTCTCTATTTTAGAAATGAGCAAGCCGAGCCAGAACTACTCCCCCACAAGGCACAGCAGACTGATTCAAAATATATTTCCACCATCTTATTTCAACAAGCAATATATCATCACACGACATCTTTGGGCTCAGAGGCAGTGACATTTGTGACAGCGGGTAAGATTGAATCGGAGGGGGTGATAACCTGATCTGCCTAATGATAGGCAGATTGCCAGAGTGCTGCAAAAAGCTTTCCGAGGCATGCGACATATGCAGAGGCAGCGAGAGCATATATGCTATAGATTAAAAAAAAATGAATTCATGAAATTGAATATTCATCCAAACGTCAGATGCATTAATAACTCCTCCCCATAGCCCTTTGCCAACAAAAAATATCAAGAATTTATTTTCCACCTCATTTCACTGGGGAAAAGTTTTAAATCATATTCAAGAGCTCCCACCTCTAAACACTTCTGCTTAATTCTTCGTGTTCTCTGCTGCTTCTGAATTTCCCTTTAACATTCCTCTCCCTGTGTTTCATCACCTCTCCTCCGCTCCTTTATCCCTTTAGGCGATCCGAGTCTTTTTTCTTCTACATTTAAAGGTTGCATTAGTTCAGAAGCTACCTTCTGCCCTTTGCTCTGGCTCTTCCGTTTCAGCCAAGGCAATCATTTTAAAACACGCCGGTGAACAATGACTTTATGGATCATTAAAAAAGTGCTTTCCAAAACAGAAAACACCAGTTCAAAGATCACACACTGCTGAATGCAAACATCCTAAAGGGCACTGAAACAACGACTACATCTACTGATAGCAGCACATGAAATAGGGTTGTGTGGATTCTATATACATCAGCAGCTGCAGTCATGTACAAAGCTCCACTGCATCTTTCCTCTGTGCTACTTTAAATAAGTGTGTTTGTTTTTAGTCTTTCAGGGGCTCCCCTTACTCTTTTCTCTCTCTCTCTCTCTCTCTCTCTCTCTGACCTTTAGTCCAAAACGCCCAACCCCCCCCCTTCCTATCCCCTCCCCTCGCTCTATTTGTATGGAATTGCTATGCTAATGTGGAAATGCTGCTAGTTTTTCTCTGTCTGGCTTCCTCTCAGTGGGTGTGAGGCGCACACAACCCATCCGCCTCCAAATCAAATCAAATCTCTGCCTCGCTTTATGTTGCCCCCCCCCCCCCTACACACATACACTGCAATTCATGGCTCTCCAGCTGATCAGTGTGGGGGGAAATACTTTTGTTTGACTTTTTATGGCATCCTTGTGTGCGTGCTCTTTGTGCGTGCTTGCGCGCGTGTGTTTATCGGCGATGGGAAGCACATACGTAGCAGAATGACGTCCAATGATTTGACTGACTTTCTCTGAATCTAACTCTATCTTTCCCCGACAGCAAACTTCTGTGGACAGCACAGAAGATTCATAGAACTTCAGATCAGAGGGTGTCAGGGGAAGACTGACTTTGAAATGTGTTGACAGGATACATTTCCACCAGCACAAATGATGGAAGGGGGGGGGGGGGATCTCAAATTACACGAAAATGCCTTAACCACAATCCCTATCCAGCATTTTAGCTCACATATCTCTTGTAGGCAGTAATAATCCAATCAAATGCCCAGACTGTATTTTCATACATGCGATTGATGATTTGACTGCTTCTGTGAAGTATAATTGAAAAGATTTGGGATAAATGCTGCAGTAGCCACGTTGCAGAGAAACACACATGGAGACGTTCTCACGCAAATGTCCACTTCCTACTTTATAAACCCAAAAGACATTTTAAGCCAAACTCAAAGCCCGAAAAATCCCACTGATTTAATTTTAAATCTTAACAACATGCCAGGAGAAATGAAGGGAGGTTAATGATATGTAAATGAAATATGGAAAAGTGCTGCAGTGTGAAGAAGAGAATATCAATTGATTTTTTTCTCTTTACAGATCTGCTCTAGTTGCTTCATGCAGTTTGAATGTGTTGGGTTAGTAGGAGCAGTGTTAATAAGACAGACTCTCATGCTAATTATTGACTCTAATATATTTAAGTGGCTCAAATGAGCACAAATAAAGCACCTTTACCACTGATGTCTACATCAGGGGTCTTACTACATATAGCCATTCGAGTTGCTGAGCTGTGAATATTAATGCCCAAGTCCTCAGGCAGTTGTCAGAGCTCAGGAATTATGAAATGTGTTGATTTATATGAATATCTACTCTGCATACAGAACTCGATTGGCAGGAGAAAGTCCATACAGAGGAGGAAGAAGGAGAAAAAGGGAACTTCTCCACCTGACTTAAATCCCACCAGCAGAGCAGTAGCCTTGTGTTTTGGCTCTGGCGTTGTTATTTGTTCTCTGTGTGACTCCAGGCACCATCCATTGCATTTGGCTTCACTTTTGTTTTAATTCAGTCCATGCCCTCGTCCCAGAACCTTTTGTACTTGGTTCCATCCCCCACAGTCCAACATTAGACCCCCACGAGGGCTTTGGATGGGTCTCTGACACAGCCGATGGTCACACACTGACCACATGGGCCCCATTCCCAAACCGGCTGATGGGAAATGTTATCTTGAGTACTACACGGAAAAAAGGAAGATATGAATGAGTGGCCCCACACATACGCTATTACACTCGCATGTATGGGTGCAAGTGTTACATGTTGTTATTATTAACCTCCATTGGTGTCTTGCAATGCATATAGTTTTTGTTTTATTTGTCCTGGTGAGATATCCCTTTGAGAATAATGTTTAATGTGTGGGGCTCGCTCGTGGTGAAGAGGAAGAATGAAATGCTTTACCCAAGTAAAAGTTGCACTTAAACAATGTAAAATGCATTTTATATATACAAATATTGCATTTGAAATGTCACTTCAGTAAAAATACTAGCAGCAAATGCACTAACTGTAGCTGTCAAATAAATGTACTGGTGTAAGAAGTGCAATATTTAGGACTGAGTTACATTTCACCACTGGTGCTAACGCCATTGAAGAATTCAATAACAGTGTGTCTACACACTGCACGATGAACAGTTTATATTGAGACTGCCTGTTAACAACAAAGTAGTTCAATATGAGAACAGTTGGCAGTGTGTTTTTTGTATGAGGAATTGGGATATAGTCTCTGGAAAGAGCCGTTGCTTTATGAGCTTTTTAGTGTTATTCTTAAATGCTGTGTGCTCCACAAAGAAAATTCCACTCAGCTTAATTGTTTTTTTTGGGTGGAGGCAGAAATCTCTGCAGAAATAAATCTCTCAAAACTTGGGCGAATGAAACCCAAACTTTCAGTCGAGTTAGATTACTTGAGAACATGTTTTTTTGTGATGAGGTAATTTTGTAACTGACCCCTTTTAAAGCAAGAACTCACCGAAACCAACCGAGGACTTACAGTAGCTGCCTTCAGCATCTCCTCTGCTCCTGATTTATTAACACGGCCTGTTACTATATAATGGATGATAAATGATTGCTTAAGTTGTGTCTGCTGTTCCAACGAATAAAACACTCGTCAACACAAATTCATCATCTCTCCGAAGCAAGGGTGAGGCTCTGACGGCTCATTACCGTACCGCATAGCCATCTGTAACATTAGCTTTATAGAACTGCAGGTCCAACACCAACAGATACCGAGTGCCTCGACCAATATGCTCATGATGGCGCGAGGACGCTGTGTTTTGGCCATGTTTAGATGAAATGCCTTTGACTCTAGTGAGCAGCTGTGGGCATGTCTCAGTGGGCCGGAGGACTTAAATGTAAATGATAGCAACCGTCTGGTCGACTGTTCTCTTAAACAAGAAGTCCTAGCCAACGTGGTCTCTGCATCGCCTACACTCGCAGAAGGGGCAGTGAGAGAATTGCAAAAATAGCCGGCGAGTGGGTGTTTCTATATTTTCCTCTCATCGTCGCTGTGGCCTCCCTTCTGTTCTGCTTGTGTGTCTGGGTCTCTCTGGAGTAATATTCCTGCACCAGTATCAGTTATTTTTTGTGGTGGTTGGAAATGTAAAGCTCGTGGGAAATGGGTTCCTGGACCCAAATAAGTGCTTCTACTTTTTAGAAGATTGATATATATAGATCTTAATCCGGGCGTGTTGTTATGACAGCACCGGTATCATTTTTATGGCTTCTAGCTGTAAGCGTGTACACAGTTGTGTCCATGTGTGGATGCCTCTGCGGTCCTGTGGGACTGCTCCAGCACCAGGAATGAGCATCAGTCTCCATTACTACCCCTTGCTCCCATCCTTCATTCTTCCATTCCTCCCTCCTTCCCCCTCATCCTCCCCTCACATTTGTGCGCGAGGTCTTCCTCTACAACCAAGCAAGTTGAAAAAATACTAGTTTATCCTTTCAAAGAAAGACAAAAGATCTGGAGGCTTGGCCACATGTTCACAAATGCATCAATGCTTAAAAAAGGAGGAGGGGGGGTTGTTAGATTGAATGAAAAAAGGAACAGTGTTGTGACAGTGAGCAGCTGGTGTTTCCAAGTGTTGACAGGCTCTGCCTTTGCGTGTTGTGTGTGTGTGTGCGTGCGTATGCGTGTGTGTGTGTGTCTGTGTGTGTGCGGGCACTCGTTGGAGACAGATTGTCCTGTGATTGTTCATTCCTGAGCAGGACTCTGCTCATAGGGGTTATTGACGGCATCTGCGGGGGAAAAGAAAAACATGACAAATGGCACTCAACCAAATGTCCCACTTCATTTCCCCCCTCAAGATATGTTCTACTGATCCAGTGCTAATGCCTGAAACCCGGCACGTCTGGTTTATGACCAGACTTTAGACAAATCGGAAAGCTAAGTCTGTGAATGCTAATGTGTGAAAAACAACCTACAGATTTGCGGAAGAAGCTGCAGTCAAATCAGCATATTTGAAACACATAGTTTGAGCCTAATTGCTTTGAGACCAATTGCTGCGAGTCAGTGAGAGTAATGTCTGTCGTCAGCATGGTGCGTTCACTGTGTGCCCGTGCTTTTATGTCTTTGTTGTAGGTGTGGTGTGCAAAGGGCTTGATAGCGATAACGACTGTGCTTCGTATGATTGGTGAACTTTACTGTGGTGCTTTCTAACCGTGTGCAACATGTAACCTCCAAGCTCTCACCTCCACCTGTGTTTACTGAAACCTGTAACCGGGACACATGTTGATCCCACAAATTGCCCCTGTGTGTGTGTGTGTGTGTTCGTGCTTGTTTGTGACACAGGTCTCGGTCTATTAGTGGAGCCTCGTCTGGCCTCTCCACCAGCCCCCTCAGCAGCCCACGGGTAAGTCACGACCCCCTATGTACTTTTCAAACACTCACACACACACACACCTGTTGACCCTGTTCTCATGTATCTAGTTGTTCATGCTCAGGGATTAGATTCATATTCTTATTGCTGTTTGTGTCCACAAAGGGTAATAAATACGCTGGCGACAGTAACATCTCCATGACCGAGGCTTCTGACCAATGCACAGCACTCTCTTTATGGAAGTGTTATTGCTGTATCTCTCTGCACACGCATTAGGACTCCTCTGGGGGGGTCTCCTTGTTATTAGTCTGAGCTATAGTTTAGTTTAATAACCCTTCAGGGCAGCATATCAAGGGGCTGGACCAGGCAAAATAGTGTTCCTCTCCTTACGTTTTAACTCACAGTGCAGATATACCTTTGCGTTTTGCAGGGATCCACTATAATAAGCTCCTCTTATCCGGTGATCATTCAGACGTACGCGTGTCTATATCGTTATAAATTTCTGTAAGTAAAATATGCTGATGAATTTTCTCGTGGGACGTGACAGCAGACGACGTTACACCTTCCCCTAAACGCTTCTTCTTCTCCCTCGAGACTTTCGGCGTATTAGTCCTATTGTTGCTGTCTGTGGTCCGAGCTCTCTGGAAATCCAGTTTCAGGACTGCTTCAGAAAAATCCAACTGTTCTTGCTCAGAGCTGTGGAGCTTGTGGTAAACTTTTCCAGCTGACTAAACTAAGGGATTATCCAGGATCCTAAAACGAGCTCCTCGCGCCACACAGGTTCTGTCAGGCTGATCTGAAAGGGAAATAGATTTCTCAGACCTAGCTAAGCCCGGATTGTGCCCTCTAGGAGAGGCTCTGTGTGGGGTTATAAAAAGTGGAAGCATCCAAAGGAAACAGTTTATCAGTGCACTATTGTGTCTGCAATTGTACAATTACAAATAAAACAGATCAATTCACCTTTCAGTAGATATACCATAGTGGTCTTCCTCCCGATGTAGACACAGCCCAAACTGTCCTCACAGCTGGCCTTTTGTCACACATGTCAGTGTGTGCTCGCTTTTCTCTGCCAGCGGAGCTCTGTATGTTTTACTCAGGTTAAAAGTCCATCTTTTCCTCTTTTTTTCCAAATGTAATTGTGTGTAATGCTTGCCGTTCTAGTTGTTCCCATGACATCTATGTTTTCTTTTGACACGAGTCACTGAATGGTCTAACTGCATGTTTCTTTTCTTTTCTGTCTTTCTTTTTTCTCTCCCGTGTATGAATACATCTTACCTGCCTCCATATTATTTGTCTGCCTCTTCCTCTGGATGTGCCGTTGTTTGTTTTGCTACACATTTCTGTCTTGGCTTATCCATGTGCTTGTGTGTGCCTGCATGTGTCCCTTTGTGTTGCTTTGTTTTCTTCTCCTTCGCCACCTGCTCTGGCCCTTGGCTGTATCGCGCTGCGTGTCTTCACACTGTGTCCTCTAAATCCAGCCTGTCAGAAAGTTCTGTGTACCGCCTCAGTCCCCAGACTTCTCGCAGTCCCCTATCACAAGCCCCTGCCCATCCCCCGAGCCCGCCCCCAATCGCACAGGGTCCCGTATCTCCACCCCCAATTCACTCGCTCCAAACATTGAGCCCCTGCCGGCAGCACTCAACATGATGCAGACACTCCCCACCAAGCCCAAAATGATCCCCAGACCCCTCCAAGCCACACGATCCAACACGCTCCCCGAAACTCCAGATCCAGCATCTGCCACCAAATCCGAGCCCTCGAGTCCCTGCCAACTCCCGTCACAGCCACCGTCGGCCTCGGTGCCCCCAACCCCTACTTCTCCTTCTTCGCCGTCACCCTTTACTCCATCCTCCATCTCCAGTGCTCCATTCCCAAATAGCCCCCAGGTACGGCGGTGCCATTTTGCTGCCAACCCCCAGCTCTCAGTGCCCTACAGTCCAGTGGTGCCCCTGTCGCCCATCCGGTTGCACCACTTCCACCCTGTGGTGCCGGGGCTTTCTCCATTCACTGACCACCAGCCCAAATCTATCCCGCTCATACAGGTTACACCTCACCCCTCCCCTCGAGGCAGCCCCCTCCCCACCCCAAAGGGCACTCCGGTGCACACTCCCAAGGACAGCCCGGCCGGGACCCCCAACCCCACGCCGCCCCCCAGCCCGTCCATCGGAGGCATGCCTTGGAGGACACGCCTCAACTCCATCAAAAACAGCTTCCTGGGCTCACCACGCTTCCACCGCAGGAAACTTCAAGGTACTGACATTCAGATTGACTATTTCTACGGTAAACGCTGAATTATCTATTTAAATCTAGGTCACTTCACCCCTTCTTAAATCTAACTTTACCCACTAAAGCAATCTACTTCTTATCTGTCTCTGAGCCTTCTGCGTTGAACTTTGACCTTGCTTCCACAGTTCCCACACAGGAGGAGATGTCCAGCCTCACACCAGAATCTTCCCCAGAGTGAGTAGCTTCTATCCCACAACGTTCATAACTATGCACAGCCTGTCATCCCCTCAGTCATTGGCTCAAACTGTCTGGTTCTTGGTAGCATGATGATTCAGAAAGTATTACATCCGCGAATGTTTGATTTGTGCCTGCCGACTTCCCTGTAATGACCTCAGGTCTGGGCTGGGCTGGAGAAGCAGCATCGTGGCAGGAGGTATTGGGTTGGTTATGAGGGAGGGAAGTTATCCTGTGTGATGTTGTTGAGCTCCCAGGGGCCTGATAACTCAAAGTTGGCCTAGATATGCCTGTCTGATTCGCTGGCTCTCTGGCTTGGCCATTTCCACCTGGCTGAGAAGAACATCCTGGCTGTAAGGAGCTGGAGAGATGGCTGGAAAAGACTTTCTCAGCTGGGATAGGCTTGATCATAATAAAGTCACATATTAGCTATTTCCGGCTTCTTATTGCAGGATGATGTGCCCCTTAATGCCACTGCAAACATAACATTACATAAGTATTTGTTTATTGGGGAGTTTCGCTCTGCGCTAAAGTTTGAATCAGCATTTTTAAGAATCTCATAAAATATTAATATGCCACAAAACCAGAGTCCACATGGCTTATTAGTGGGTGTTATTTACTTGGGCCAGTGGTGCATTCATCTACCTCAACCCTTCTGAACATACAGTTATGTTCACATAGAGGCTCAATTATCCCTACATCCTACATGCACATGCATTAACACATACCCAGCTGCGCATAAGGTGAAGTTTCAGGAAACTTTTCTCCCCTGCAGTCTCAGCTTATTTCCCTGAGGGTATCCTCCGTTGGCTCCTTTCCGTTCCCCCAGAGCTGCAGCGAGTTAGTGCGAGGAAGATAAAAAAAACTCTTCACAAGCTCTTCATTTTTATGGATGGTTTGACGGGTGGGTTTTAACCAGTGAAAGGAAGACAAACGCTCTCTGGTATGCATAACAATATAATATAAACGTACAGCTGACACACTTTTCTTCCTGTCTTTTCCCCCGACAGACTTGCCAAAAAATCCTGGTTTGGTAACTTCATCAACCTGGAAAAAGAGGAGCAGATCTTCATTGTCATCAGAGACAAGCCTCTCAGCTCCATCAAGGCCGACATCGTTCACGCCTTCCTCTCGGTACACACTCAGTGTCTCCCTTACTTCCTTACTTCCTGCCTGCCTCTCCTCCCATCAGATGCCTGCGCCACCACTTCCCCCTGTACATCTGAATATGCAGCAGTACTACCTGTGCATCTGCTGTCTGCTGCAGGACATTGCCTCTTCGTACAGCACCGATGAGTGCCAATGCTCTGCGGCCGGCTCTCTGAGTGTTTGCTAACATGCTTCTGATTTATGTAGCAATTCAGTAAACTGCTGGTGTTCAGTGCTTCTATTTTCTCTCTGACTGCAGACTCACTTGAGGTCAATAGAAAATCAACAGAGAGCATTGATCATAAGCATATAGATGCTTTGCCCTCAATGCCATTTATTGAGCATGTGTGTGTGTTTGAGAGTATATTTAGATGTGTAGTGTGGGAAATTGAGAGATAGTGTGAATTGTATCTTTGTGTGTGTGTGAGGTGTTTTATAATGTGGACGTATAAATATGTGCAGGAAGGCGGGTAACATCAGGGATTCCCAGTAAGCGGCATAATCTGTACCAACAAACACACAAAAGCAGTGGGACTTGATATTCAGTGTACATAATTGAACAAAACCTATTCTCACCCCAGTTAGATTTAACAAAGTCTAAGTAAATGCAAACTCTGCCAGTGCAGGTCAATGTCAAATCTGTTTCCCCATCCCTGGAGGTAGCTCTTTTCCCCTCCGGGTGATGCTAGCTGGTATTCTAGACAGGAGATTGGCACCTGAATCAGTGGAATTATACCTCTCAGCACACTCACATTAATGGAATGTCAAACCCTCTCCAGCACTATGGCGAAACGTGACTATTTCAGAGCTCACCTCTTCGTTGGGCATACCAATTCATTTTAGGTGGGAGAGTGCAATGTTGTTGCATGATTCAAGATTACATTACAGTTTAAGTCTCCCTGGCTTCTCCCCGAGGCATTAATCTCCTTAGAGTTCCAACTGTGGCTCGTAGTATGCTGAGGGTATTTTAATGAGGGTTTACCCACCTTGTCGTTTACGAGGTGTAGGAAAGAAATTAAACATTAATGCTCCCTATGTTTAATCCCATTACTCACCTTTTCTTACGACCTGGTTTTTCCTATCTCTGCCTCTTTGTCCATTTCCCCCTAACTCACTGCCCCTCTTCTTTCTCCCAGATCCCCAGCCTGAGCCACAGTGTGATCTCCCAAGCCAGTTTCCGAGCAGAGTACAAGTCCACAGCCGGCCCAACAGTCTTCCAGAAGCCGGTCAAATTCCAGGTGGATATCACCTACACGGAGAGCACGGCGGCCACGAAGGAGAACGGCATCTACTCTGTCACCTTCACGCTGCTCTCAGGTCAGGACACTGTCGTCATCCTCATTTCCTCGACCCGCTAATCCTGCATGCATCGGTCACAACGAACCAGGTGCACACATCTCATCTGGGAACCTCCACGGCTGTGAGCCAATAAGGAGAGAGTAGGGTCCCCAGTTATAAAAGTACAAATGTCTTGATGGCTACTTTACTTTTACTAGTTTAACTGGTGTTCACGCAGAGAGAGAAAGAACCACTATCTTCTGTGTGAAGAAGGTACTGGGTAGTGCGTCTTCTACTGGACAGAAAGGGTCAACCCTAGCCCCTTCCTGTTGTGAGAGGACGGATCACAGGCAGAGTAACATACGGTACACATTATGGGATTTTGAATAAACAGTATTCTATCTCCATCTGGAGGTCCAGGGAAATTAAAAGCACAAGTCACTTTGAAAAGTGTGGAAAAGTCTTCCTTACATGTCGAGTGGAAAGCTGTCGCGCTCAAAACTAATAAAACGATGCTATGTTTGTATCCAGCCGACCAATAAACCAGAAATTCTGCTTTCCAATGTGGGCGTCTTAAAGTCACTGCCAAAAATAATGGCTGCCTCAGGTCTTTTTAAAGTTCTTGCAATCCTGAACGCTCAATAATATTTCCCCTCCAAACTCTCTGAGTGTAAGAAGATGAGGTCTGGCTATGCAAGATTACATAGGAAGCAATCATCCGTCTTGCAGGAACACATGCATGCTCCCGCTCCCTCTCCCTCTCACATTGGAGCTGAAGGGAGTGTCACAGTGGCCGTGCTGCAGACTGTAGACAGCAGGTATACAGAAACACTCCTCTCTGGCCTCCATTCATCACCTCAGGCTCTCTGCAGCTTCTCCAGCTCACACCATGCACATACACTTCTGTGTTCTTCTCTTAATTAATCCATCTATATAGCACACCTACACACTCAGCCTGCCTCTGTGCTGCTACCTGTAGATTGCTGTGCAACCAATATGTCCTGTTTGTGTGACGGTGTTTAGGGCCCAGTCGGCGCTTCAAGCGAGTAGTGGAGACGATTCAGAGCCAGTTGTTAAGCACACATGACCAGCCGGGGGTCCAACAGCTGTCTGGTGAGTAGTAACTCCTCCTTTCAAAAGAAAAATATCAAAAAATCGTATCCAAAACCTCTCCACCCTTACCCCCCACCGCCTCATCCGCCCATCCCACCCCCACACAAACCACTCTCACCGCTGAAGCTTAGCTAAATCCCGCCTTCCTCTTCCCACCGTGCTTGAAATCCCTGAGCCGCTCTCCGGTTCTCCACGCGGCTTCCTCTGCATGCCCGTGCCTCGCCGCCATCAAAGGGTGGGAGTTGCTCTCCGGCGCGGGTCAAATGTTGCCTCGTTGCCCTGGCAGTGAAGATTAGAGTGGAGGTAGGGTGAGCTGATTTGCATTCTGTTACTCCTACTTCCAAGACTGATCGTCGGAGCTTGTCACCATGGCAACACCACTGCACCTCAACGCACTCCCACAATGCACTGCACCGCACTGTGACTCCACACCTGCTTTCTGTCTCTCTCTCTCTCTCTGGGTGCTTGTACAATAGGACCCACTCCCCCTGTTTTCCCTGGTCCGCTAGCCTCCAAAGCCACCAAGGAGATATTAAAACCCTCTGACGGGCGACCTCAATCCCCACCTAACCGCTCACCTGTGACCTTTGTGCCGTTATCTAAATAGCCCTCCATCTTCTCATGAGTTGTGGGGTTGCTGTCGAGGCTCTGGACCTGTTTGAGTCCTTTCCTCAGTGCGGCTCCATCCTATCCTCTCAACACACAGTCTGGAAGACAACAAGGAAAAGAAGAGAGAAATAGGGATCCCTCTCCTCCCCATCTGCTCTTAGCCAGTCCTTCCTTGTGCATCACTGTTTGAGTCTCAGTCGTCATCACCTTGACAACAGCTCCACTTGCTGGTCACATGGGGAAACGCCGCCAGACTGATATCCACCGTTTGTATCAGGAGGTGTACTGTTTTCTTGGGATGTCAATTTCATCTCATGCGTGAATCATAATCTTGGTGTCTCTATGTTTGTGTCTTTAACCCTTTAAAACCATTTCCAATTCCATATCGGACTTTTTTGAAGAGACACCTGGCCACCATACATCTTTTGCTCTGTTACTATGCCATACGTTGCCGTGTCTTTGCTCTGTGGCTTTGAGGCGATATTGCTCACACTGGCACTGAACAATGAACAACAGTCATCACAGCTGTTGTGATTATCCTACCTCACTAAGTTGACCAATTACTTCTGATATGTTATGTTTCGGCGTATTAACAGACTGAAGGTTGATGGATTATATTACAATAGGTTCAAACACCTGCTGTGGTTGTATTTCCAGCTGCAGAGATGTACTTTGTGTAATATGAGAACTATTTATCAATAAAAGGATACTGAGGATATGACAACATAAAACTTAAATAATGATACGCTATCATTTCTTTTGTCAGTCTAAATTAATTTCCCGCCTTTACACCATCAGAGTATCCCTCACCGTGATATGCGCCCTAAAGCAGGTCAATGTGGGCTTATCAGTCTATTTCCTCCACCTCCCTACTTCCTTGTGACCTCCTAACACACGAGTTGTGCCACCTGACCACGGGGCCTATGCGGAAGGTACTGGCTGTAATTAAGAATAGAAATGGCTTTGCATACCAAACAAAAGGCTTCATCAAGTCTCGGTCATTATGTCCCATAATCACCATTAACAGAAGCATACCTGGGAGCCCGGCTTAGGGAGACAATAGGAGGGCGTGGAACAATAAAAGGAGTGCAGCATGCTGGAGGACTGCAGAGCAGAACCGGTCATTTAGAGGACACTGTCTCCGTTTTATGGAGCGGCCGAGATCATTAAGATTCACGAGTGTCCTGCCATTTTTGGAAATGTGCAGATTTGGGTGGAGCGAAGTGACTCAATGGGGAAAGTCTCCACACGTGAGAAGGGAGGAGGGGACGCTCGGGAGAAGTCGGCTGCGACCATTTTCCAGCAGGATAATGGAGCAGGGGAAGCCAACTGTGGTACATTTGCACTTCTACACACACACACACACACATTGGCGACACACAAATACACAAATGCATTCACGATGAGATGAAGTTTGCCGAATTACTGGACTACTGCAGGCCGTCTCAACACTGGCAGCATTCTGTCGGAGCAATTCCACTTTCCAACAGCCTTTTATTAAGTGCCGACACACAAACACACACACTCTCCGGTCCGGTGTGTGAGTTTTTTTGTCGTCTGTGCAGCAGTCCTGACGCTGTCGCTGTTCATTTGTCGGCCCAAAGGACTCTATTGTGCAAATGCATCTTCACATACTGTGAGGAGGTGGCAGGTTTGTGAGTTTCCAAAGCTGCGCTGTGCGATGGCAAATGTGAACAAAAAGACTCTCACCTCCCTGCAGTGGGGCCCTGCAGAAAGAGCGAGTGCGTTTAGCTGAAGATCATTTGTATTCATATTTACACACACAAACACAACCTCAGCAAATGTGTTTCTAGCAGTTAGAAAGATATAAACTTGTGTTATTTAGCATATTCACCCATTTAATTCAGACCGCAGCATAAGCTGGACTGTTTCTTCCAAGAGTTGGCACAGTGATGATGTAGCCAACGCGGCGTGTTTGATGTCTTTGTCCACGTTTAATCTCTAGCTAAAGTGTAAAACTCCAAACTAAAGTGAAGACATGAGTTGATCAAAGGTTGTCTCTGTCCTCTAAAGCAGCTTTAAGGCCAAACTTGACTGTATTGGATGCACTTCACTTGCAGAAGGCCGACAGCCTCAGCATCAGTGGTATAATGAAGCCTGCAACATCTCCACAGACAATTAGGTTGAGCAAAAGGAGAAGAGACACGGACTCATCATCCTTCAAGGGCCGCGGTGTTTCTTCTTCACACTACCAGCGTTCCCATTGTCCACCTCCCATCACCCGCCCGGCTTCTGGCTGTCTCCAAGCGCTCGGGCACCGACTCGCACAGACAACACGCCCCGCTTCCTCTTCCTGCATCGCACAGTTTACGCGTTGGAGAAGCTGGCTGTAGTTTCCGGCTACAGGAGCTGACGGCTGACTTTGGTCGGCGGCCCTATTCGCTTTACTTTCCACTTTGAGATTGAATGCCTGTTGCGTGTCTTCATGGGTTGTGCCGTTCCATATGCATGGTCTGTCGTCCTGACATGGCTGCTCCGGCAGCTTCCATTCTCGCTGTGTCCGTCAGTCCTCCTTCGCCTCTGCTTGTTCTGTCTTTTACGTGTAGCCTCGTCTCTGTCCTGTGAAGCCCATTGTTCATTCGTTTGTTCTCTCTTTTCCCTTTTTTCTGTCCTCTTTTTTCCTCCCCGTCTGTGTACCTAGGCAGCCCCCTGAGTAACTTCTTTGACGTAATAAACCAACTTTTTTCAGACGAGAAGAACGGACAGGTGCCCTTCCCGTCTGGCACGCCCACCAAGCACTGCCCCTCGCCCATTCACGTCCGGAGGCACGAGCCAGAAAATAATGACACCAAATGCCCCGCCGCGGGCCGAGACAGAGTCAAGTTGTCGGTGGTGTCTTTGGGGACACCGGAGGAGTCTTAGAGGCTGTGTAGTCGAGCTAGTGCTAAAAACCCATCCCAGTATCACTATAAACCAGTGGCACGGAGAGAGAAGATATGTACATATGTAGCTGTATATAATCATATGTGTACATTCTTTTTGTATAAAACTACTTTATATAGATATAAATATATTAAGAGAATCTAAGTAATATTTTATAAACAGCATACTGCACCTACACACACACACACACCAGTCCTTCCACTCCCTTTTTCATTACCCCTTAGCATCCACCATCCTCATCCCTCTACCTCAGCCATCTGATCATCTGTGACCTTTGCTCTGATAACCTGTGTGATGACCTGACTTGTTTCTGATACCAGGAATTATCCAGAAAACCTATTAAGCCCCTCCTCCTGCACCCTGCTCTGTTCGCCTTCCCTCGACCACCCTTCGACCCCCCCGAGCATGCCGATAGAGATGGACATTTGTTGACGGAGGACGGTTTTTTAGAGGTGCGCTGAAAAAGGGGGAGGGGGTGGTGACCATGGAAACAGACCCCTTCATGCAGACTTCTACCTTCATCTCCCTCTGCACCCCTTCTCCACCTCTGGTAGCCATCAGTAGAAGTAGAAGAAAATACCTTTTTGTGTTCCTGCATCTTCGGAACACACACACACATGTGCACAACTACTCCACATAAATCCCAACAGAAAACGCACACTCCTCGGACCAAGACGCCCTTTTTCCTTTCAATGAGTATTCATCGTATGGAAACGAGTATTTTACAAAAAGACACAAACACACACACAAACATGTACACGCTTACATGCACAGGTCCAGTTTGCACAGAAAACTCTGGGATGTATTAACAGGAACATGAACGACAAAAAGAAGACGTGGAGAAACGGACTGATTCAGAGGAGGAGAGAAGGGGGAGGAGTTTCGGAGAAAGCCCCAACCGGCCGACGCGGATGCTTGCTGGATTGTATTTGTTTGCTTTTTAATGTACTTACTTTGTGAAAAACTGGGTTCAAAATATAAACCGACTTTATTAGACTTAATACTATTGCTGCAAATGAACTGGAATTGTGATTTCAGAGAGAAGCTGGGGGGGGGAGCAGAACAGGGCAGAGGGGGAGAAGCTTCATTGGGGTAGAGGGGAGGGACGAGGGCGGGTATTTGGGTATTTAAAATGAATGATCTATTCTGTTGTACAGACTGATATCATTTCTGAAGTATAAAAAATGAAATGTCTAGTTGTGACAATATGTTTAGATACCATCGGGGCAGGTTGCAAAACCTGTGCCTGCCACATACTGTAATTTTAAATTCTTCTGTGTATTTTTGTTACATGATCATTTATGTCCTTGTTTGATTGAACTAATTATGACCAACACATTCCTGTTTGTGTTGTTTGCAGCACTTTGTCTTTGGTTCTCCATGTATACCTCTCTTAGCCTCACTTACCAGCAGTAGAAGTAGAGGAACAAAAAAATGATGACGTGACAAATGCAATTGTGGATATTTTTGTATTTCTGTCCTTATTTATTCCCGTTTTTCTTCATCACACTGTTTGATTTCCTAATTTATTATAACTTGGCTATTTATATGAACAAAGCTGTTAGGTCAGTTGAATGTTATTTATTACCCTATTGTGTGTTCGTAAATTGGGCAACATTTGAAGAAAAAGATTACACTTTTTTTCTTTCGTTTTGGTCTACATTTAACAGAATTATGTGAACATCGAGGAACAAACTCTTTTCCCTGACCTCTCTGTAGAGGGAAAGAGAACTTGTGGGAACTCTTGAAGAAGAAAAAAACATTTACCAGTAATTTAAGAATGTAGACTTAGCCTCTTTTTGGAGAGGGAATATGCTCTTCTATTGATATTTGTCAGTTTCATATTATTGTGCGTGTAGGCTGGGCCTGAGGAGAATGACTCTACAGAGCCTGCTCTACTTCTTCTCTTTGTAAATATACAGACAAACCTGGGGGTTGATTGTCTTCTCAACCATGCTGGGGATTCCTGCTCTATGCTTTTAGTCTGTAGTGCTGTGTGCATGTCAAACATGAGCTTTTCTTTGCATGGCTTTAGTGTTCATGTTCCATGAACAAACTCACTCCTTCTCTCAGCCTTCATCGATTCTCTCTCCACAAAATGACCTTTTAACCTTTTAAATCTCCTCTCTATCCCCTTACCCTGTCTGCTTTTATTTCTGGCCTTCTTTTTTTATTGTTCCCTCCATCCCGCTAATCTTTCCCTAACCTCCTCCTCTTCTTTTGTGCACAACGTTTTGAACGATGCTTCCTTTCTTCTGTACCTCTCCCTGTAAGGCTTTTCTGCTCTCTCTCGCCACCTGGTGGTAGAAGAGACACAGTGAGGGGATTTCAGTACACAAACACAAAGCAATACCCTATCGTTCACTTTCCTTTCTGTTTTTTTAAATGGGAAGCTAGCAGCACCAAGGACGTCTGATGACTAAGGACCGGAGAGGTCTTTAGACAGAGCAGGAACCAACCTGACTGATGTGATCCCCATTAAAATAACTGTGAGCATCTACAGTGCTGAAACAAATAAACTCATTAAGTTATGGTGTCTTTATTTTCCTTCTTTGTTCATATTCTGGTGTATGAGTGCAGACCTAGAGTAAATATCTTGATAAAAAATATGAAGTGCTACAAAGTAATTATTTCAGCTTTTCTTCTCTGTCTACATGTTTGTACTCACCCTGCCAGTATTTAACTTGATATGAAGGTCATGTCTATTATACACCATAAGCACAATAATAAGACACTATTGTACATTTATGAGGCTTTAAACAACTCACACGGTTTATAAAGTATAAGTTGTGTCACGGGTAGAGGGGCAAGAGCTCATGCGCAGAGGAACTGGACAGGACTCAATATGAATATAAAAGAACTCCACTGAGGCAAGTCCAAAAAGGGACAGGCAGGTCAGGAATACACACGACACAAAGTATGTCAAAATAAAAGTCATAGTATAGTATGCCAAAATATGTCAAAATAAAGGTCATAGTATAGTATGCCAAAATATGTCTAAATAGTATGTCAAAATAAAAGTCATAGTTTAGTATTCCAAAATAAAAGTCATTGTATAGTATGCCAAAATATGTAAAAATAAAAGTCATAGTATAGTATGTCAAAATATAGGTCAAAATAAAGGTCATAGTATAGTATGCCAAAATATGTCAAAATAAAGGTCATAGTATAGTATGTAAAAATAAAGGTCATAGTATGCCAAAATATGTCTAAATAGTATGTCAAAATAAAAGTCATAGTTTAGTATTCCAAAATAAAAGTCATAGTTTAGTATTCCAAAATAAAAGTCATGGTACCAAAATATGTAAAAATAAAGGTCAAAGTATAGTATGCCAAAATATGTAAAAATAAAGGTCATAGTATAGTATGCCAGAATATGTCAAAATAAAGGTCATAGTATAGTATGCCAAAATATGTCAACAATAAAAGTCATAGTATAGTATGCCAAAATATGTCAAAAATAAAAGTCAGTATGCCAAAATATGTCAAAATAAAAGTCATACATAATATGTCAAACATAAAGGTCATAAGGTATGCCAAAATATGTCAACAATAAATAAAAAAAAGTGAAAAAAATTCAAAATCAAAAATAATTTGAGAAGAAGCGTTTCGCAGTGCTGCCGTTCAACTCCTGCCAATGCCTCAAGAATCGGATCGTGTTTTTGAATTTTATGGTTTTGTATTTTTGGTAGAGAAGAGAACTTGATGCAGTGTGAAAAGGAAACTTCATGTAGGCGCTGTGGCTTAGTGGGTTGAAGTACGTGTTTGATGTACACGAAGTTCTGCATTCAAGCCCTGGCAGTGACAAAAAGAAAACTTGTGAGAATAAGCGTTTCACAATGGTTCAACTCCCGCCAGTGCCTCAAGAATCAGATCATGTTTTTGAATTTTATGGTTTTGTACTTTTGGTAGAGAAGAGAACTTGATGCAGTGTGAAAAGGAAACTTATGCAGGCGCTGTGGCTTAGTGGGTTGAAGCGCGTGTTTGGTGAACGCGAAGTCCTGCGTTCAAGCCCTGGCAGTGACAAAAAGAAAACTTGAAAAAAAAAAAAATAATAATTTGAGAATAAGCAAAATAAAGTTAAAATGTTAAAATAAAGGTCATAGTATAGTTTGCCAAAATATGTCAAAATTAAAGTCATAGTAAAGTATGCCAACATATGTAAAAATAAAAGTCATAATATAATATGCCAAAATATGTAAAAATAAAAGTCATAGTATAGTATGCCAAATTATGTAAAAATGAAAGTCATAGTATAGTATGCCAAAATATGTAAAAATAAAAGTCATCCTATAGTATGCCAAAATATGTTAAAATAAAGGTCATAGTATAGTATGCCAAAATATGTTAAAATAAAGGTCATAGTATAGTATGCCAAAATATGTCAAAATAAAAGTCATAGTATAGTATGCCAAAATATGTCTTCATAGTATGTCAAAATAAAGGTCATCCTATAGTATGCCAAAATATGTCAAAATAAAAGTCACAGTTTAGTTTGCCAAAATATGTCAAAATATAGGTCATAGTATAGTATGCCAAAATATGTCATAGTATGTCAAAATAAAGGTCATAGTATAGTATGCCAAAATATGTTTAAGTAAAAGTCATAGTATAGTATGCCAAAATATGTTTAAGTAAAAGTCATAGTATAGTATGCCAAAATATGTTTAAGTAAAAGTCATAGTATAGTATGCCAAAATATGTCAAAATAAAAGTCATAGTATAGTATGCCAAAATATGTCAAAATAGTCATAGTTTAGTATGCCAAAATATGTCAAAAATGAAGGTCATAGTAAAGTATGCCAAAATATGTCTAAATAGTATGCCAAAATATGTCAAAATATAAGTCATAGTAAAGTATGCCAAAATATGTAAAAATAAAAGTCATAGTTTAGTATGCCAAAATATGTCAAAATAAAAGTCATAGTAAAGTATGCCATGGCGGTGATGTTGACGACCCAGAAGCCACTGCGGCGTCTTTTGGCAAACGACTCAGCTTGAGCTTTTTGATACTTCCAACACCTTATTTAAGATAAAGCTAGCTGGTTATGCAGAAACTTCTGATTTAATTGTAGATAAAGTTAGACCAGTTCTCTATGTATCTTATAAGATCCGATTATTCTTTCAAACACTGTTGACAGTTTTTCATGGAGGTATAAAGCATTATGAATACTGAACTTATAATATCTTATGTCCAACGATTAAAATACTTTCAAATATTGGTAATACATGATGATTCAAAATATTCATAGTTTTACAAGCCTTATAGACGCATTTTATTATACAATATTATAAATGTGCTTATGATGACTTTTATATAAAGTGTTACCAAATGTGTTAATATTTCGTTATTGCACATATTTTGATGCACTTTTATGATGTAGTTCTGTGCCGTTGCAAGTCTGAGTTGTGCTGGATGTCAGGTACATCTACACAAACCCACACAACAGATCGCAGTGAAATATTTGGAAAAGTGTGCACCAGTGAAACTGACTAAACTTGTTTCCCAGGTTTATTAAAATTTTCAGCATGAAAACAGACTTAATGTATTCCAAGTCCCATGTTGGACTCTGCTGCTGTACCTGTAAAGAAGCTCTAAACCTCAGCATACATGAGCTTCATCAACTGTTAGTGTGTACCTGCAAAAACAACAGCTACACAAAAGCAACTTTTCATCAATAATATTAATAATTTGCTTGGAATAAAAACAAAATAAAAAGGGAACACCCCGTTAAATACTCTCACATCTTTGGTTTCTCCTTAAATATAAAATGTCCATCCCACTCTTTAGTAAGTGTTCCGTTTCGCCGGCAATACCTTTAAAAAAATAGAAAAGAAAAACATAAACATACATAAAAAATACATTTGTTAATCCAAAGCTTACATCGATGCTGGAGGCACCACGTTTACCTGTGCCTCCCCACTCTGCATTATTCGTATGAACAGGACAAAGCCAAAAGTCCAGCATGGCTGCCACACTTGATCCAGTCTATGAGTCATTTCACATGAACGCTTCATTCAGAACCAGGAGGCTGTTGTTGATCCCATTCCTCCAAAGCAATTCTTTATTATCCCAGTTGTGTCCAGTAGAGGGCAGCAGTGTTTCATGATTCAGAGTTCCCACCTGTTACGTCCATCTGTTGCTTCTCTTTTAAGCTCCCAGAGCCTCAGGAAAATAAACTCACATTGTCCAATTGTCTTCTTCATCCATACACTGCAATAAATTCAAGATGGAGCACAAAATGCTGAATTGTCCACAGAGCAGAGCTCCGAATAACTCACTTAGGATCCCAGTGTCAAATCACTGTGGGACTTGCTTGTCACCAGAGATCGAATCACTCGTGTCACGAAGAAAACATCTGCACTCAAACCATTTGAGAAGCGTCTTTAACTTCCACTGCCACGTTCTTATTTCTGTCATCTTCGCTCAGACTCGGGAGGTGACGCAGAGGGAGCGTAGACGTTGAGCCAGGGTGGCCTCCAGCTCCTCGAGAGGTGATTCTCCCCGGCTGTGAAGCAGCGTAGACGTGGGGTTGTTCCCGTGTCGGGCCGCGGGGGGTCCCAGCAGCAGGCTGCAGAAGCCCTCTCTCTCCAGCAGAGCAGGCATCTGCTGCAAGAAGTACCCTTCACAGAATGAGCTCAGCTCCAATGAACCGTGAGCCTGGGACAGGAGAGGACGGTTAAGCTTCGGCCTCATTAAAAAGCAAAGTGTCAACAACACTGCTTTCCAATAAACAATTTAGGACATTAATCATGTAACGTGGTCTTTTGTGACGTACATTGGATTTCCCTCTCACTGATTAAACCGAAGAATTTAACAAAAGAGCAAATATCTGCTCTCTAATAAAGTTTGCTCTTCTAATAATTCACGTAACATCCCGATATGATCCCGACTTCTCACCTTGGCTGTTTTGTAGATGCTAACTACATTATCCAGGTTGATGAGCCGCGAGCAGATGAGTTCACAGTGTCGTTGTAGAACCCCCAGGTGGAACAGACTGGCAGCTGACAACAACTGCAGGAAGTCACAAGCACATGTCTTACATTTGATACACCAACATAACAAAAGTCCAAAACTTGGATACAGCAGTAAAGGACAACTAGCTTATTTATAAAGACACAGAGACACACATAAACACTGATTAAGAAGATTCACCAAATGATCTAAACCATCAAATACAGATAGTGACGGGTGAAATATCATTCGTCAGTTAAACGTTTCATACACTCAGATCAATGGTATTGTATTTGTTTAGTGATTCTCACCTCCAGCAAATCAGGCACGATGGTTTTCAGGGACTCTGTTCCTCCACAGTACAGGTATGACATCATCATCTGCAGAGAGGTCAAAGGTCTTGATTAGAAAAAAAATCACTACCATAGTTGGAACTAAATAATGTACATGTTTGGTCATAGGCAGTACATGTCTCACCAGTTTATTCCATCAACAATGACTTATTGTGTCACACACAAAAAAATTAAATACTTCGTAGTATTTTAGAAAATCAGGAAATAAAGAGTAGATTTGTCACCTGGAAAATGTTGTACTTGATGCCGCTGATCTCAATCTCCTTGTTGGGGCTTCCATCTGGTCCAAAGCATGCCAGCAGAGACTTGAATCTACAAGAAAACAAATATCCCTGTCAAAACCCTGGAGGACGGTCACCGTCTTTAAGCGTCACTCTGTCCGGTGGGAACTGACCTGTCAGACGCCGTGATCAGCAGCACTCTGTGGCCATAGAACGGCTTCCCCTCCACCACGAACGTCACATCTGACATCTCCTGGTTATTCAGGAAATGAGGGTCTGTCGGGAAACACATCAGTGCCTCTTTACAACTCCATTCTTAGGATCACTTTTTAGGAAGCCGGTCTGACCCCATGTCCAATATCACACCGGCACATATTAAGGACAGCAGAGCTTTGTTCGGTTGAGGTCAGGTGCATGGTGATTGTGTCCAGGTCCTCACATCTGGCATACAGTAGGAATAAGGTGTCTCGAGCTCAGAAAAAGGATTGGCCTGGCTGGTTGAGACCTTTGCCTCTGAATATAGATTTAAAAATGGCAAATTTCATTATGAAGCAAACAAATCTTTAATTTAAAGCTGTGCACTGGTAAACGGATCAATTGAGATGCTGAGTATGTGCAGGGCTGAAACACATTGTGTTGGTCAGTTCTATCTGGGGCCTTGGTGACAAGTGTTTACACAACGCGACCTCCTCTCAAAATGATTCCATACGACACTCTAGAGGAGAAACAATTACTTAATTAGCAGTTAATCAATGGATAACGTATCTGTAACTCTTTGATTAAGCCTCAGAGTAGATTTTTAAACAAATGTCAGCTATTCAATTGTGAGAAATTGCTGCCTCTTTTCATCTCATGTGATCGTAAACTGACAACAATTTTGGGAAATTGTGATGTGTGGGGATCTTTCACAGTTTTTTTTCATATTTTATAGACAAAACAATACTCAACAGATTAGCTAATGATAGTAAGTGATCTAAAAATGTCAACATAAAGCTATCACTGTCATCTGCTCTGAACACTGAGCTTTGTGTGTTCACATGCTGTCAGAACCGTAGTTTTCCTACCCAACTGTGCTGAAAGAGTTGCCTTCATCCCAGGGATGGCTGGAAGAGGGGCAGGACCAAAACAGTGACTAAAAATAGTCGCCAACTGTTGTAGAACGGCATCACTCTGGAGGAAAGGAGAGAAAAAACAAGGAGACGGGGATTACATCACACACCCTAACTAAATGTCTTGCTGATGTCATGAAGACAAGACAAGCAGACGTCTACCTTGGTGGTGCGTAAGATGTTGAACATCAGGGGCAGGCCTATGATGACCAGCTCCTCGCAGTAGTCCTCTTCTTTGATGGTGGTGAACTCTCTGAAGAGGGAGAGGGTGACTCCTGCCCTGGACTGCTGCTGGGCACAACGCAGAGATTCCAGCCACACATGTAGCTTCCATGGAACACCTAGGTCAAAAGAAGAAGAAACAGGTTGGTTTTTAAGGGAAGTCACAACTTGAACAGTAAGAGAATCCTCTTCCTGACATCCGATAGGTACCCATAGCTCGTAGCTCCATGGTGACGTCCAGGTAGCCGTGCTCCGCACTGTAGTAGCTGGCCTCCTGCAGAGCCTTCATCCTGGCCTTGCACAGCTTTGCTATGCCCACTTCTGGCAGGGGCCCGGGGCCAGAGGAAGGGGTGGGGAGGGGGGAGAGAGGGAGGAAAGGGCAGATGCCGACTTCCTCATCCTCCACCCCCTCAGCTAAGATCTCCTCCAGAGACAGGACATCCTCTTTGACTTGCTGGGGCTGAGTCAGAAGCTTTCGCAGCACGTTTCTGACAAAATAAATAGAAGGAAGAAGGGGCAAAGAAAGAGGACGGGGGAGGGAAGGACGGAAAGAAAGCATGGACACATTAATATATGTCCAAACTGGATACCGTACATCCATTTCTGTGACCCTGTACCCTCCTCTCTTATTACATAATCTGTCACCCTCACTGTGGAATGTGAAGTGTTGAGTCTACATTGTGTTCACACGTACACGCAGTGAACAGGTGGAGCGGTTTACGCTTCCAGTTGGTGTTTCGAGACAGATGGACTCTGGATAGAAGGAGGCCCTGAATTCTCGTTTTCATACTATCCAGGTCTGCCATTTCACCACATGCTTAAAAGAGATGAATCTCTCCTCAAAGCACCGATGCAGACTTGGATCAAGTATGACAGCGTGTGACTGAGCTAACGTTACTTTCTTTTGTCAGAGCCTTCCAGCAGCATCTGTTAACAACATGTCCTTTTGGGATGGGATGGAGAGACACGCATACCTGTGTCCATGTGCGGCCGCATGACTGAAGCAGTTCATGTCCTCAGAGAGGGATGACGTCAGGGCATTTCCATCGTGGGTCTTCGATAAGGGGTCTGCACCTCGCGCCAGGAGCAAACTAACCATCTCATAGTTTCCTGGGAAGCATACGAACGAGCCAATTACATACCGACACATATCCAAAACACATTTAAATGGGATATATGTTACCAGTGACACCCACAAATGTATTTTCTTTTTGCAAAGACAGACTTTAGGAATCTATTATACTTGTGTATGTTTCCCACTGGTGCGGTCGACTTTGTATTTTTGAATAGTTAACATATCACCCCACAATTGTTCACATTTTGTATTGTTTATATTGAGTGTTTGTGTTTTTATTGCTTATTTTTCTAATTCGTTAGAGCACTTATACTGCGAGTAGTCTTTCTGACTATATTGCAACAATTGCATTTAATCACAGGGACAAATTAACTTTTATTACACGTCATTTTGCATTTTCAAACGAACAAACTCATTCATATGAGGCCCTATTTACACGCTGTCGTTGCTCCTTTACTACGGCAATGTGCGGCTTTGACTTGATCCCACAGAGGAATGCTGCCCAGAGGCTTCTAAACAACCACAGGCAGCACTCCTCTGCGCTCGCTGCCTTCATCCTCCCTCTCGTTTCCTTGTTCCGCCAATGTGTCACTCACAACTCAATCCCGGGCTTCTGTTGGCGCTCTCCTCGGAGACTAGCACTACAGGACTGGTTACTTATAATCATTGTAAAAATAAGTTTAGACAAGTTAAAAGAGTTATTATGATGAGTTGATTGGCAGAACATTACAACGTTCATTCATCTCTGCATGTTTCCCCTCTGCAGACGTTGTGCCCGTATAATCTCGGAGGAAGTAATTTACTCACCGTAAATGAGATCATCACACAGCCTGACAATACACTAGCATCAGCTGTGCCTTGTGTTGTACCGAGTGTGCGTGTGCTTTTGTGTGTACGTGCATGTGTTTGCCCACCTGCTGCTGAAGCCAGCTGCAACGGGGTGTCCGCTGTGCTCTCCTGCCCATTGCGAACTGCGGCCCCCTCAACGTTGGCCCCCGCATCCAACAGGAGCTGGAGATACACACCACATCCGTTATACTGTGCGGTGTTTGACATCCTCGAACTCATTCGAGGCCTGGCCTCTGACCTCACATTTGTCACTGAGCTTTTAGAGCGAATAGCATCGCATGCACAGTTAGCGTGGGACTGTGAAGGACAGCCTGCGTCGCCCGTGCCTCTTTCGCGGGTTCATTCTCCTCGAGTAAAAAAGTACACCATTCATGCCGCATGTCAAATTCAGGCGTCACTAGCTGCGACTACGTGTTAGCGGATCTTTCCAACCTGCACGACGGAGATGTGTCCGTGCAGCACGGCGAAGGTGAGGGTTGCCCAGTGTCGACTGTCGGGGTGCACAGAGGGGTGCTTTGGGGAGCACGGTGGAACCTGGCAGCACACGACAGAGAGTTGTTACACGCCAGCGTCAAGACCATACTCACACATGGGGAAGTTTACTCAACGTGCAACAATTTGAACACATGTGTATGTGTTCAAATTGTTGAAGCATATTTACCGCCAAGTCAAGGTTGGCCCCGGCATCGATCAACATCTGGACTAAGGCCTCGTCTCCAGCTGCGCAGGCATACATCAGTGGGGTCATGCCCTGAGTGTCGACCAGCAAGGAGGGCGAACACATTAGGTAAGGCCTATATGAACTATGAATATGAATACATTTGGATAATGTTGCAATATTCTCTTCACATCATACGTAAAAACACATTTATACCGCTATGCACAAAGAGACAGATGTTCAGTACCTGGTCGTCCATGCTGTTGACCCCATCGGGCCCCAGGAAATCAATCGCTTGGCCAATGAGATCTGTGCGTCCACAGTTCAGCATCCGAAAACCCAAGTCCAGGTGGAACTTGTCTGTGGCGGCTTTGGAGTCCAGACGCTTGAAGGAGCTAAAGCAACATTCAGGCCTGATGGAGACGCACACAAAGAAAGATTAAGATAATACAATGAGACGCTCAACGTGTGAGAGGTACCTAGCAGAGTCTGGGAAGATGAAACGGACATGGAGAACTACAACGTTCAACCATGTGGCTCAATGTACATTTGTATCTGATGATTTGATTTATTTATTCACTTCAATAGAAGAGGTTATCGAGCCGCGTTACAGTAATTGATCTGATGTAGACAGTGTGTAACTCTTTTTTACTTTAGTGCATCAGTTACAGGAAACACACACACAACAATGTCAAAGCAATGACCTTGTGTTTCTTTTCAAGTCACTATGATGACCTCATAAACATGGAAGGGAGACATGACACTGGGGTCAGGAGCACCACAATTAGGTATTGTCTGAAGGCATTGTTAAAGTTGACTTTATACTCTTTTTTTATTAAAGATACTCAGACATAGTGCTGCTGCTTTCCAGTAGAGATCCAGATCCAGTCTACACATCAAGCAATACAACCCTTGTGAGTGTGTGTGTGTGTGTGTTCTCATTTACTTCAGCTGCCTTGGTTCACAGTCCAGTCCTGGAAGGAGGAGCCTGGCAGTCTGTCTGACGTCATCACTCTCCACCAACAGACTCTTGCGATGCTCGGCATGAACTATGGCCACTCTCATCCACTCCATCAGAGGTGGCAGCAACAGGAACGGCCTGGAAAAAGAAAATATAAATAAGTCCACCTCTGTCCATCTATGCGATTGGGACAACAACAAAAATGCATTCGACTAAAATGTTTGAGTACACAGAGGCGTCGCTGTGGACGTTGTCTGAACTTGTGATTCAGTCATTTTGAACTCATAAACAGCCCACGACCAGATGACTTATATATGACTGCCAGTACTTCCCCGTACCCTGTGAGTCACATTTACACCCCCCCCCCCCTGTGACTGTCTTTGTGCTGTGGTTTAATAAACACAATACTGCAGTGTCTTCTGAATAATCAGACTATTTTTACACTAGCTTTAGCAGAATAAACTACCTAGGGAAGATACATAAAGGTTCAGCACTCATGGTTATAGACGATTTCTAACGAAAGAGAGAACCAAGTGAAACTAAAAAGACGAGGAAAGGATTAAAATAGAAATGATAGACAATATTGACCTGATCATGAGGAAACTAGACACAATTGCATTATTTGTGGCGAAGCAGTGGAGTAAACATCAGAGGAGGAGTAAAAGAGAGCAGAGCATAAGGTCTGCTGTGGTATTTGTGACTGTGGCCCTCTGAATGGCTTGTTTGATTGCTCTCTTTTTCTCTCTTTCTTAATCCCCCTCATCTTCCAACTCATCTTTTCACAAACTTTAGAAACCACTGTTCACACGGCTATCTGCAATGCCACAACGGTATCAATCTGATCTGTTCTGTGCCTTTCCCTCACCCATATGACACGTTATTGTTGCTTTGCTTGTGATCCTATGGAGCATCAAAAGCAAAGCAACAGTGGTGTGTCCAGAGTGTGTTAATGAGTGTTTGAACTCTGCATTATCACGAGATACTAAGCAGGCTTTCTCCTGCTGTGGTGTTATTCTTAGCGGTGGCTTCACCTTTGTTCTGAGGAAATGCAAACCATCCGATGCATATCATGAATACAGATGGAGGCAAAAGCACGAGCAGTACACTCGCATATAGTCCGACTGCGGCTGCTATAGGTATTGCAGTTACTGTTAATGAGCACTGGGACCCCTGCAGTGACATTTATTCTCCTCACTGTGTTTACTCCAGTAGCTCCCTGCGGTTTCTTATAAAACAGCTCCTTCTGTTCAGCTCTCTCCGCTTCATCAGTGCTCTGTATTAATGTATATTGTCACTTTACTAAAGTGGATCATCTCAGTTGTATCTGAAGGTTTCAGAATTTCAGAGAGAATGTCAGACTTTTGAATACCTCCCTCAATGTAACATTTAAATGAAGTTAACAACACTATAATCAACAAAACATGTGAACCTTTTCTAACTTAACATCACAAATGAAAGCTTTTCATAACTGGACGGCTGTCGTTGGAACCAACTGTGGTTGGTAAAGCCGATATAATGACGAATGAAACTAGTTTACAAATTTTCATCACTAACAATGTTCCGTGTCCTTTAATAACTGCATTGCAGATACGACTGTATTATAATAAAGGCCTTAAAATAACTTAACATCTGGATCTAGAACTTTTTCAGAGAATTCGAAGCCAGCAGATATCCGGCTTCCCCCTGTTTCTGTCTGTTTTATCCTCTAGCTATGGTGTCAGATCTTGTTTCAGTACTTTATCAGTCGGTGATCAGTCAGGAGGAGGGACCCAGCAGCCAGTCAGACATGGCAGCTAACAACCAGAGAAGGGAGGGATGGGATGGAGGAGAATTAGGAGGGGAATGCTAAATGGGTCTGATCGGTGCATAGAAGGAGCATTTGAGTGTTTGGGAAACGGCTGGCAGGCTCGTGGGGTATGTCCCCAGGAAGAGGGGGGTTGGTTGGCAGTTTGGAGATGTGCTGCGGGGTGTCGAGTGAGATGAACGTCCTGTTTCTTGGGTGAAGAGGGGCTGCTGGCTTGGGAATCAATGTTATACTCCCCTCAATGGGCTTCACTCACCCTAAAGTGGACTGTGTGTGTCTATTTATTACGTGTGTGCATTTAAGTTTGTGTCTCCGTCTGTCTTCCTGAAAGCCACGAGGCATCCACGCAGCTTTTTCACAACATGCTTGTTCCAGGGCATGTACGCTGCACATACACTACTCCAGAACTAACGCAGCTCTAATCAACCGAATCAAGCTTTTAACACTTCGTTAAATTAAATGTAACATCATTTAACTCATTTAAACATCATTTAATTCATCCCTCAATCAGCATTTTACAGCCTGTGTTTTAGTCAGAAAAAAGACACACACATTATGATCCCTGCATAATCACCAAGGTGCTTCCTTTCACGGCCGGAAATACTGGTTTTCCAGTCAAATTATTTCAGCTGCAGTTTTAAACCAATTAACCATTAAGAGTTGTGTGTGTGTGTCGTCGAGGGTATACACAGAGATGTGTATCAACACAAAACAGCTGAGGCCATGTGTATACACACCTTTGCCAGAAGCCTACAACTGCATACAGATGGAGCTCGTCTGTACCAACAGCCTCGCAGCTCTGGCCTCTCTAGTCATCCCTCCATTCTTCCTCAAACCTTCTCCCTCTCTCTGAACATCTCCCCCCCCCCCCATCTGACCCTTGTGTCTGGGTTATGCCCCTCTCAGCTTGAAACACAAACTTCAGCTTCGTCTTAGAGCCGGTGCAACATCAAAGCTGAGCCTCCTGTTAACACTGAAACTAGATCGCACTTCTGGCTAGCCTGCTGACCCGGCATGCTAAGACACACACACACACACACACACACATAAACTCTTCCCACACATGTTCACACAGATGCACTTATAAACGTTAGCTCTGAATCATGGCTCCATTTCCTCCATCACCTGGCTGGTCAGCTCAAATTGTAGCCAGGCGTGTATGAACTCTCACCTGTCCAACATGAAACACAAAGGCTTTTCTCCCCAGGTGGCAACATCACACATGCTACACTGGCCCCTTATGTCCAATGTGTCCTTTACCCTGAAGCCACTGTGATTGGTTTCACATTTAAGAAACTGAAATCAGGCCTTCGAGCAGACCCCCTCATGCGGTGCAGAGGGCCAAGGTTAACCACTGATCTAGAGTCAGATTACACTCATAAAGACTCCATAATGGTGTGTGTGTGTGTATTTGTGGTTATAAGCTCCACTGGCTACTTCTTATCACAGTAACACATCTCTCCATTAGTGCCCCCTTTCATCGCTGAAGGATGTAGACGGGTGGGGGTGGTGTGTTCACTGGAGTTTGGAAGTGCTCGTTTTGGGTGGAGAGGCTGGTGGTTCTACCATTACATAGATTGGCAAATGACTTTCAGCACTAATGAAAGTAATTTTTCCGTGGCTTAAAGAGAAGTGTGTGAATGGAGAACTAAGTAGACACACACACACCAGTGTTTGCCGTCTCACACTTAACACTCCAAAACAACATGATCTGTAACAGCCACAACTAAGCACCAGGTTTAAAGGATGAGAAGAAAAAGGGTGTCTTGCGTAGGCTTCAGGATTCCGCCATAAGGCTCTCACCAGGCTCCCTGTAATGGTTGATGATGTGGCCCACACAGATTTGGTGGTTTGGGGTTTCCACCAACGATTTTATACGGCTTTCGATAGAGGGTGAGCCACAGAGATTAAGAGGCCCATTGTAGGAGAGCAATCTGTATCATTACCAGGCAGCCACATAGTAATCACCAGCAGGTTTGCTCCCCTCTGCCACCTGAGTCTGCCATGCATTCACAGACACGACACACAGTCACATGGCGGCAACTCAGGAGATGTCTAGAAAGAAAAACAGAACGTCACAGATGTTCCAAAGTATTCAGTGCAACAGGATGCTAAATTGTGTAATCCTGCACACATAAGCCCGGCTGACATACAGCCAACATTAAAAACGTCTGACGACTTGGAAGAAACAGCCAGGACAGTAAAAAGGGGGGTGTGTATTTGCTGTTCGGTTCTCTTTGATGCTAACGAGGAGCCCACCTTTGCTGACTCACGCTGTGTCTGTGCATTATTAAATGTATATGAGCCGGCTGGCTTTGAGTGCAAACATGTGTGTGTGTGTGTGTGTGTGTGTGTTTAGGTAAGATATTCGGCTGAATTCATCACAACATTTTTACGGATGTACGATGATCTCACAGATGTCATGACCTTGTCATAACCCAAGGATCACAAAGGCATGCATTTCGAGAGGTTAAATCATTAACTGTGGAAGAACTGTCAAAGAATTTACCGAAGCAAACTGAAACACACACTTAAGTGGGAGCTGCATCCCATTCGTATGCTTGAGTGGCAGGACTTTTAGACAGGCCTCCCCGTATCCGTTTAAAAATGTAATTAACCTTTACACAGAAGAGCACTTTCCACTGACATTTTTAACATATGGTTACTCGGGGGGAACAGAGCCCAGATGTGCGGACAGACTGCAAGTACTTCTCTCTCACACACAAGTTAAACTAATAATCGTACCGTAACTGAATTATCGCTGACATGTATTTGACCTGCAGCTGAATATCACCATTACTAGTGATAACATGTTGTTATGCAGCCACATATTTCATCAGTTAATTCCAGAGGGAAAGAGATATGACTCAGGGTTACTTCTTGCTTTCTCTGGAAACACAACAACTTGAAATGTAATTTTCTGTAACTTTAAGACAAGAATTAGCCAAGAAAATGTTTCCAAATAATCAGGGATAGTGCTTCCACCAATGACATATAAATGTGATAGTACTCTGCATGCAGGCTGTTAAAATGTTGTCAAACAGTCGTCTCAGGACTGAAAAAAGACCAGAGTGACCATAATTGTTCTCCAAAGGCAACACAAAGGAGATCTGAGGAGACCCTAACAGAATTACAGACCATTAGCACCTCTCGAAAAACCCCTGAAATCACCAGTCTTCAGCCTAATTTACACTCTGAAGGAGCAATGAACCCTTCTATCAGACTAACATTAACACCTGGAGTCCCTTGCTCCCCTGTAATTTACTAACAGTTCAATGAGCAGAGGGAAATGTAATCAGGAATGTTTCAGGAAGAAAGGGGGCCTGTGAATAAGCTGTTCAAATGATTAGAAGCTGTTTGTTAATTCCTGAGGCTGGATGTTCATGTATGTGAGTTTGAGTATTGCTACCACTAATCACATGTATGTTAATCTAATCAGGCAAATACAATCATGTCTAATGTCAGATGTGATCAGGAAATACAAACATAAAATGCATGAAGGGAAAATCTAAAATACTATCAAACCCTATTTTGTGAGGGTGTGTCCAAAGCCGAAGGGGACCAAAATAAATAACTGCCGAAGATTAGATCGGTCATTTCACTGCCTGTGATAAACTTGCTCGTGTCCGGACATGCATGACTCCCACCTCTCGTTGCTGAGGGCCATGCGCGGGGGATCTAAGTTGGGATTCTCCATGGACTCCATTTGTGGGCAGCGCAGGAAGTAGTAAAGGGTGTGGAGGGCGTCCGGCGACCAGGACACGGGCTGCTGGGGACGGGCGTGGCGTACTGGACTCATTCCTGGGCGCACTGAGCTCAGGCGCTGCATGTGGTGCATTGCACGTGACACCAAGTCACCTGGAACACAGGAAATAAGAGAAACATGGGAGTTTAATGGTTTAGCAGATATTTGTTCCAATAAATACATATGACGCTTGTTCATTTCATATACTCAGTTCTTTTTAATACAGTATAAAATAACACTGGAATTTGGGCCAAATGGCACGTAAAAACCTCAAATTATAACGAGTTCTTAGCGCTCAACATAAACCCTGTGGGCTCCTAATCCAACTGGATTTCCCCTTTTCCTAAAACACTTACATTCAACCCTCCTATCGCGTCATTACTCTCGCTCCATGTCTCTGGTGGTATTTGCTATGAGTCGCGTGATTATCAGTTAGCACAGCCAGACGGCCAGTCTAAACAGTCATCCTGAATCATTGAAGGATTTAATGGGCTAACAGACAGTTGACCACAGGCTCTAATGAACCGTTCAACTGTTTCTCTATTGACGTCTCTGAATCACTGCACTCAGCCTCTAAAGGTGGGATGTCGGTCATGTGATAAAAACAAGATCTGTGCGGACGTCTTACATGCGTCCACCGCTTGCCAAGATGATGACATAATAAATATGTAGCTTATCAGAGGATTCATCCACCCACAGTGAGCCAAGTGAACAGCCACGTGCACTTTGATGGAGGCCAACTCAGATTACTGGATGCGCAGTGTAACATATGAGGAATTTATCAACCAAATAAATGAAAAGGAGTGCGTAGGGCTGCGAGGAGTAGAGTTTGTAGATAACACGGGTTGCCATAGCAGGAGCATGGTGGAGAGACACAAATATCAGTTGTCCAGTTGTCGCAGGGAGGGGATGTGGAGGATGTGGAGGATGGGGGGGGCAGTGTGAAGGAGGGAGGCCAGGTTGAACTTGAGATCATGTAACGCTCATTTAACATAATTACCCCCGAGTTAATTTCTAACCAGATTACCGTGAGTGAGAGGCTGCCAGGGGGCCGAGGCTGTGTGAGTGAGTGAGTGTGTGTGTGTGTGTGTTGATATTAAAGGGTTCGGGGTACTTCAAGGGGGGTTGGTTTCGAGAGGTTTTCCCAAAACAGACCCCACTTCAAGTTGAAGGGCCTCCTTTGTGGTAACCACCACCAGCAGTCCCTCCAGGAGGTCTCCTAGGTATTATTGCCCAAGATGGAGAAGCTCGCTCTGGCTTTCCCGTCCATATTGTGGCCCCCCGGCTAAACTCTGCTCCATGGCTCAGAAGGATATGAAATCTTATTCTTATTCTTCATTCTTAGATTACATCTTATGTTGGAGTCTGGAAGTATAACAAAAACGGGGACTTGCCTGCTTTTTATATGCACAGTGACTAAATAAGTGTCTTAGGTATAAGTTGCAAGTAATTAAATGTTTTAAGTTTTAAACAATAAGATAGAAGACGTTGACTGTCCATTCAGTAGAAATCCACAAATCCCACATATCCTTCTGGACTCTCTGTGAACCCAGATCGCTAATTGGCTTTCCAGGCTTTAGCACAAAGCTCATACAATTTTAGTTAGCCCAATCGTGGTCTTTAATATTTCCCTTACTTAACCGGATGGTCATGTACTCATAGTTTCCCATATCTGGTGAAGCCCACCACAGAGCTGAAAATGAAACAATCAAGCGTGTACGAACACAACTTTCAGAGCCAGTCTATTGATGCACTACATTTCCAACAATGTTGAACATACAATAACCAGAACCCTGCCACCCATCATCCATCATGCTTATGTACGCTGTGTGTTCCTGTGCCTGGCCACGTCCAGTCTAGAGATCCAACTGGACTGAGCAGCTTAGCACAGATGCTCCTGTGTCTGCCTGGTTTCATGGATCAGAGAGCCAAACCCTCTGTGTTTTTGTTGTGTGTATGGGTATCGGTGAACACATGTGGGTGTGTGTGTGTGTGTGTGTGTGTTTGTAGGTGCGGATGAAGGATGCCAGCCCGACCCAGAACAGCCCAGCTTCACACTGCCAGAGCGATGTGGCACAAAGAGACCACTGAGCAAGTGAGAGAAAGAGTGTGCCTGTGTTTGGGAGTGTGTGTGCACTTTCTTAAAGCCTCACTAACGACGGCCGTGTATGAACGTGGCCTTGTACCGGAGGAACAAATGGCAGTGTTAGCTCATTCGGAGAAGGAAACTTATCCTCGCTCCCACCAGTAACCTCCATCCCTCCTCCTCTCCGCCTGCACTGACAACCTAACTCTTCTCCACTCTACCTTTCCATCATGCCCTCCATTCCCTCCACACAACCCTGCTTTCGCAAAAATGCACTGCATCCTTAAACTCCATCCCCCACCTCCGACCTTTCTTACCTCCTTCTCAACACTCTCTTTTTAATGATCGGACCAGCTCTCTATCATCTGCCAATTCCAGCAGAGCTATACCAGTTGAAAAAACCCACATGCACAGTAGAGTACAGTGTGACTGTATGCTGCTCTAAAAAATATTTTCCAATCATTCAAACTGCGATGGAGAAAAGGAGTCCAAGGGAGGTCCCTCACCGATAAACAGATTTACACGAGACCCAATTTATATTTATGACTGAAAACTTGGTTCAGAGATGTGATTAAAAGGGCCCCTAGATTCAAGGTATGTGCCCCATAAAACACAATTAAGGGTGAATGTGTATGTAAATGCCTCCAACATCAGGCAACATGTCCAAGTGAAATCTAACCAGCAATAAATTGTTAATGTACCAAATAAAATGTATCTACTCGATTGCATTCCAACAAAGTGCTAAAAATAAAATATTTCTTCGTAAAATCGAATGGAGAAAGTATTTTCCCGTGCTGACTCACTTGACTGGGTTCAGATTCAGAGCCACCAGATAGTTTGTGTTAACAATGATGCACACTGCCTATCAAAACAGACTAAAAGCATCAGAGGCATTATCACTTTACTCTCCAGAGCTACATGTGTAGATAAACTATTTATTGGCCCATATGAGATGACTTTCACAATAAGGCACACGCTGGGGCTTATCACAATTATTGTTTTAAAAGGCATTGCTTGGCGCTTGGCTGTCTGAAATAATAGCCCTTTGGCAGGAGAAAGCGTTCCTGTGTTTGGGAGCCGGTGTGAGAATAACACGGTATGTTGAGAAGGTCTTCAGAATGGGGTCAAGTCTTTTTTTCTCCAAATATGACAATAAGTTTATTATTTCTGTGAAGATTTACTTGTCTGTAATAACAATAATGTTTTATATAGCATCACTGTTTATGATTTGTGGAAGAGCTCAGAGGAATTAAACATGACATTTTAAAAAGAATGCTATTGTTAAGTAGATCCCAGGACCACACACTGTTCTGAGCTCCGTGCACTCACTGAGTTCAGAAATGCTGCCCACACAGGTAGCCAGCAGGGACTGCTCCAGCGTCCTCAGCTCCAGCTGGGCGTAGGCATCCTCCCTGCTGTCCACCGACGTCTGCTGGTTCTCTGTGTAGGGACTGAAATGGGCCGGGAGAGACAAAACCCCTAGGGAGACACAAACGGAGAGGGTGGCGTTCATGATTAATATAATAAGTGACAAGACGACATAACTTCAGCAACATCCGCCCACGCTGCTTCTGCAGAAGTCCCAAAAGAATTGCTTGTTGGTAGTGACACCGTGTATTTGTAATCCTGCTAACGTGTAACCCACACCGCTGAGGGCACATAAACACACCAGGCTTGTGTTGAGCTTTGCTCTGAAAACGTTGGGGAAAATAAAGTGAGACAGTGACATCGGGCTAATACAAACACAACTAATGCACACACTGCATCAGGAGCAGGCCCAGGCCTCACAGAGAGGAACACCAAGACAGACCCAGATCACGTTAACAATGACGTCAGGATCGTTACAGACGAGCAGGTACTAGCAGATTCAAGCTGAACACGTATGTATGGCTTCATATTTAAACAAGTGGATAGCAATTGTGAAGGAAAGTACATGTTGACTTGTGTTTTCGGCCTATTAGTATCTCTTTGCTGGCTGTCAGCTCCCACACCCTCATCGTGAGCGTTGTCTGGGGTTGAGTAAGAACCAGAGTGCGCTGTTAGCTACTGTGCAGCTTGTCAATATGGGTGCCCGGAGGTTAACCTTCACTTTGGCTTCAGTAGCAAAAGACAGCTCTCTGCCGAGCCACAGGAAATGAATGGATGATGGCTGTGGATAAAAAGGAGAAATGCAAAAGAAGAAAAATGATCTGGGCAGGTTTGTGATTTACTTTCAAAGCCTGGGGAAAAACGCCTCATCTCTAACGCTCGCTATTCTCCCTAAAATGACATTCCCATGTGCTTCCGGAAAGCGGGGTCCTCTTTTAGAATCACATGGTTGTTGAAAAAAAAAAAAATCCCATAATTTCACTCTCAAGTCTCTGCTCAGCATCCGATGACACGAGAGGATACTAATCCAGGCAAAGGAAATCATATGATAAAAACAGTGCTTCACCAATAACTCTTTTCACAGAATACACTTGTCTTGACAATCCAACTTTCTGCACTGGTAATGGTGGGAGGTATGGCTCAATGTGCTGACAGTAGACATGCACTGTGCCCAAAGCCAAAACAAGTTTTAAAAAAAATATGCAGCGTCTCCCAGGAATGCATCAAAGGTATGCCCGGGCTTTGACTCGGCTTACTGTCAACTAGGTATGGACACAAGCACTCATCGTATTTCACATAGAAGGAGAAGTAGTCTATGAGACAGGATCAGCATTAAATCACATGTGCTGGATATGAACATTATTCAGTCTGCATAACAGGCAGAAATCAAAAGCTCTAGATAGGACAATAAGAGGGAATCATTACATCTTGGGAATTGTGTTTTTGTGTGTTAGTGTTGGAGGTGCAGGACATTTAGTACGTTGAGCAGAGAAGGAAAAAGTCCCGTCAGTCAACTGTGGTTCTTCTTGAGCTGTCCCCGGCCAAAGAAAGTCGACTACTACTTGCACCAGTTTGTGACGAATGGATTAGTTGATTAAATCACAAAAACATCTTTAAATCGTGTGTTTACCAGAGTTGTGCTGATAAAGATCGTGGAAATAAGTCATTGAGAATGAAAAACAAAGATTAAAGAAGTCTGAGCTGACCAAGATTGAAGTTAAATACATAAAATACAGACGTATTGACAGAATTAAAGTGTCATCTATTCCCCCCCACACCTCTCTCTGGTACTTGTTCTGCACCATCTGACTTGTATGATACAGTATGTGCTGACTCCCCATTCCGACACAACGGAAATGGCTGAGTCCAGCAGGGCAGCACTGCTACAAAGAACATGTGCGTCACACAACCTCCAGTACACAAGCTTCAACACACCCCTGTTCACTCACACAAGCACAAACAGACCCACAGACGCACCCACAGACACACGCCTGTGCTTATAAAGTATGTCTGAACCTCGCTTCAGGTATTTTGATAATTAGCCGTTGCAGCTTGTTTATCATTCCCATAAATGACATTGCGCACATATTGCGCGTGGGTGAAGTATCTGGAGTTCTGACATTGTTACAATACTTTGTATTAATCTCTCAAGGCCTTGGAAGGCTGGATGTGTTTCATCGCGATGGCTGCGTGCTCCAGAGACCGAACATCATTGTGTTAACTTTTCCATGTTCTGCTCCCCCGGACTGACTCACTGAGCGTACATCACCATGTTTTACGACCACTAAAACTGGGCCCCGTGACGGAGTGGTAGGTGTTGGTACGGTATGGTACGTGTAATGTGAATACCTCATGAAGAAATGGCTGGATTCCAACTTATGTCAGAGACTCGCGCCTCCGGTGGTGAAGGAGCCATTCTGAGAGATGCTGTCTCATTAGTGTGGGTGAGGTTGTGGGGAAAGAACTGCTGTGTTGGCAGGTGTGCGTGAGGCTGCGTGTCGATGGGAGTGAGCTGTGGTGTGCAAAGGAACACAGTTACTCTGACTCCCTGGAGTGCCCGTGATTCACCAACAACGTCATACTGACGTTACTCCCGTCTTCAAACTCTACTTATTTGTAGAAATGTATCAAACGGTTGAAAATAGAAACCGAACAATACCCGGAGGACTAATTAAACCAGTATGATTATAAACCGTTAAAAACTTAGGGAGGTGTTCAGTCCTTTTCCTCCTGGTAAGGTAATTCATTAAAAATTACATTTCAAAACATCCCACTTTAAATTCTTTACAAAACCAAACAGGCGCTGATATGAATGGATTGGGACGTCTCATGTACGTTTACAGATTCTTCTTTAGCCGATATCTAGCAGGCCTGAAGTAGAACAAAAGCAGCATGTTTTGAAATGTTAATATAGTTTTTGATTCTGTCATATTTGATCAAAGCTGTGGCCGATATTCACACACCACCACACGCTCGGCAGTTCCCACAGCCCCGCCCCGTTGCTTGCTTCACCGCTGAACCCCAGCCTGCGTCATCGGGCCTGATGTAGGTCCGCAAGCCAACCGGGGCCGGTCCCCACCACCACCACCACCACTAATATCACAAGCACCAGCAGCAGCTCCAGCACTAACATGCATCATTTTATTTTTGTGTTGCCACTGCGAGAGGCTTAGGATAAGACCGAGAGGAGGGGATGAGAGTAGAAGCCGAGAGGAGGAGAGGAGCTGAGGGTTGTCGAGCTTTGGTGGAAGATGAATGAGCCTAGGGCTCTAACCGAGGAGGGACATGGGGGGACGGGGCTGGGGACAGCAATATCTGAGCCTGTAAAAAGGGTGAGGAGGGAGAAGACAAGTGGCACAAAGGGATTCTTTCTTCTGCGGCTGTTACGGTTCCATTTCTGAGGTTAACCCTGCAAAATGTCATGTGAGAATCCCAGCTACAAATCACCGCTGACACTGACCACAAAGCCTGCTGCAGTCCCCGGCCCATCCAAACTATCTCTCGAAACCATGAAGGCTCCTCCTGGCACAGCCGAGTCATCCCTCAAAGGGATGTTGGACAGACTGCCATAACAAGGTCAGAAAAAAAAAATCCTTTCTATTATGCTGAAAGGTTTTGAAACTTGGCCGTCACACTCACTTCAGGGCAAAAAGTCACATTCAAATCGCATTCATAATATTGACACAAATCAAATTTCAATCTGTTGTCCAGAAATCATAACAACGTTGACCAGTGAACTGTGCCAGCAGACACTTTGAAGTGAACCCACCGCTGCCTTTCCCACAAGCCTCGACTCGCTCTCTGTGTTGCTCTTGTGATATTGCATGTTATCTCCCAATGTCACCATTCTTTCTACATTACTCTCATTGTTTGTGTGTTTTTGCACACATGCTTGGTAGCTGCGTTATGGTGGACAATCTCTCGGCTTTCGATGACATTACTGCTTCACATTCCTACTTTGTCAGCAAATATCTGGAAGATATTTGGGTTTCACCTTCAATAACCGGCCAGAAAAAAAAACAGCTCTAAATTTTCAGAGCATGGCGAAAGCCCTGACACATTTTTAATCTGTTTATGAACATCTGTTCATGAGAAAATATCATAATTTTAATCAGTAACATTTCACTCAAAAGGACACCTCATGTTTGACTTTATTAGTAGAAAATGATATTCACACTAGAGAAGGATAAAGAAAACTGAACAAGTGTGTGACTATGATGCATCAAACATATTAGTTATAAGTTCGTTTAAATTGCAATTCGCATATAACAACTTTCATTTCTGTTTCCACCAGCTCAGCCCATATGAAACTGCATTCCTGGACCTTGGTCTGAGTGTGCAGATTTGTTTTGTCTACTGTCGAGAGTGGAAGACAGAAGGACATGATCAGCTTTGCTCCTGTTGTTTGATCTCAGTTAGCTGAGAGAAAAAATCAGTCACACACACACACACAAGGCAGTGAACACCTGCTTTGTCTCCATTAACAGCCTCTTCATTCATTATAAGGGTGGATAGATTAGCAAGGCGGCTTCAAAGACATTTCCCCTGCCCAGGAGGAAGCTCTGATTCTGGGCCAGGAGGCTACACGCTGGTCCCTGTGCGGAGGCTGGAGGGTGGACAGTCACACAATAGTACAGTGTTTGGCAGAGCGTTTATTGGGTGTGTATCACTGTCACCCCACAGTATCCTGCTCTCCTCTGTCTTTCAGAGAGTGTCTTTCACACAACAGAAAACCCACGCATGCTTGTGCTTTATTTCACGTCAATGGAAACCAGAGGCCAGATGTAATCCATCACTCACGAGCCTGACCTTTTGTTATCCCCACTTAAAACCGCCAAAACACCTGTTGTTCACACATCCAACCTCTGGCACACACACACACACACACTCCTCTCACTGTTTCCTAAAGATTCTGTGCAACACACAAGTCTTCTGTTGGAAGCACTGAGCATGATTTTCTGAGAAAATCACAGTGAGATTGATGAATGCACTTTATTGTACGTCTCTCTGAGTTTCAGCATACAGGGTTAAAAATATCCACGTATTTGCTTGCTCTGGTGGAGCCTAATCCTGTTCCTTATCTTAACAGAGTTCAAGTGGGACAGAGGGGCATTCAGAAACTTAAAGTAGTCTATTAGTATTGAGGCTAAAAATAATCATTCGTTTGACATGTTAAACATATAAGCATGTCTTTCAAAATACAAACTACCGATGTGGAGACAGAGAAGCATTCAGAAGCTGAAGCTGCTAACAGTACACTCAACCTTTCACTTGAATATTCGTGTGGGTGATTCGAGATGTTTCTGGATTTAAAAAAGGCATCACAATTACTGATCTCGCTCACACAATCGCATACTCGCACACGGCAGTTCGAGCCTGATAAAATACCAGATAGACAAGAGATGTGGGGCCTGGTCGTTGTCCCCTGACACCTCTGGTGACGCCCGGCTGCAAGGGGTCACGGGTCAGACGTGGCGCTCAGCTGGGGCTAAAAGAGGAAGTAACCTTATCAGCTGTGTAAAATGGGGCTGCCCTAAGTCACTGAGTAAGAACACCCACACACATCATTAATCACTGCAAGACCCAAGCTAAGATGGAAAGATTGGAAAGCTCCTATCTTTAGTGACTGTGAAGGAAACACGTAGAGTTAAGCATGATTTTTTCTCTCTGACTTTTGCTGTGATCCAGCTTAAAGCTTTTAAAGATGTTTTCTAGGAAGTAAAAACACCAAAAAAGGTTAAAACTAAGATTGAAAGAACAACATATTTAAAAGTGTGAAATCTGAAATCCGTATACGCTTTTAGTAATGATTCATAATAAATAAATAATAACTTAAAGTCTTCCTGAAATCCCAGTGTGCAAAACCTCAAAGATAAAGTCTAATTCTCAACACTGGGTTTGCTGAATCTCCAAAAGAAGAAAGAATATGATGCAGTACAATCACATCGAGCATCAATGATCTTGAGAAGATCTGAAGAGCTTTCATGCAGATATTGCACATTAAAGTCCAACTGAAATTACATTTAGTCATCTCTTTTTTGTCGTGAAAAATAATGGCACCATGATTTTTACATATATTGTTAATAGATTTACTACATTATTAAAAAGGAAGAAATATCAGCTCCTTTTCTCTGAAGCCAGTTGTTTGATTCAATTCAATTCAGGGATTTGATATAGCTCAATATCGCAAATTATGAATTTGCCTCAGAGGGCTTTACAATCTGTGCACATACGACATCCCTGTCCCATGTGCACATATACATGTACATGCATGTTTGATGTGCAGCAGCTGAGCAGCTACTTATCTGTCCAGCATGCAAAATGCCGTTAGCGACGCACTTCAGTCAACAAAGTAGTTCTACCAGCGCAACTGTTGAGCTGTAAATGTGGTCTGCAAAAACATACCACCACCCCGGAAAAAAAACACACACACACACATATTAGGAGTGGAAGGATTCAAGATGGCTTTGGTTTCCCACAGCCCTGAAGAATATCGCCATAAGCTCCTCGATACAACTAACCCTAATCCTAAACATGACTTCAGCATTCTCCCCCTTATCCTCACCCCTCCTTAAATCTCCCTTTCTCTCTCCAATCATGTTTTATTCTTTACATTCCGGGCCAACTCTGGTGCCTGTGGCTATCTAGTCTGATTCAACATTCCCCGTTTCCATATGCGACGCCACTTCACATAATGTGCAGCAAAGGGACATTATAGCTCTATTATTGGACTACGAGGGTTTATAGCTTTCACTGGCTTATTGTACACCGCTGTGGCTGGAAATACAATATGCTGTCTATAGAGGCTGGTTTTGTTTCTTTTATGACACAGAGAGGCGGATATTACACAGACCCAACATGTCCACATGAACAGAACTTCAAATACGCCCTTTCATAATCAATCTATTGCTTTTGAGATGAGGTCACCATGGAAAACACTGCCAAGTGGTGAAGTGTAAAAATAATGAAAAAAAATAGGTGAGATATAATGGTGGCACTACATGCACTTCGGTTTGAAGAACAATTGTCATTGTAACATTTGTTAAACTGGTCACTGTGACCAAAGTAAAGGTGGGACATTATTGGCTGTAACAGATCAAGGGCTGACTGGTTTTATTGCCCATTTTAAAAAGAAACAGTTAACCTCCCTTTTAAGAACAAGCTGCCCTCTATTCAGTTTTCAGACAAGTAACACTATGGGCAGCGGGCTGGGCAAAGAGGCACAAAGTGTGTGTGTGTGTGTGTGTGTGTGTGTGTGAGTGTGTGTTTGCACTAATTGCTCCCATTCTGTCTGTGTGATCAGCTCATTTTCTCTCAATTGGACCCTCAAGAGAGCGAGAACAGAGAGCCAGTCAGTTTGGATGGAAGACAACATGCTCATTGAGGAAAGGCCTGAACCTGAACTCAAGACACACACACACACACACACACTACCATCAGTAAATCACGGTACTCAAGACTCAGTTGGAGGTTCATGTTTTTTTCAGAAGAGGAAACTATGGTTAAATTGCACTCTCGGATAACTAAAAATGCTTACAACTTTTGCTGTGATGGATGTTTGAAACCAGGCACCATGAAATAAACATGAACTCTGGCTACATTTGGTGTTCGCCAGATGTGAAGTCTTTCCATTATGGAATTAAATCGTGAATAGTTATATAATTATTACCAGCAAACAGAGTAACCTCTGAACATGTGTCCCCTGTCCAGTCTGCAAGTAAAGGTTTGAAAGTGGGCAGATATTGAACAAATATTGTGTGAAAATGCAGAATTATAAGGCTCACACACGTTTTGAGCCGGCAGGACCAATTCACACGAGATCTTCATCTGCTCAGAAGTTTTTTAGTCGCACTCTGTCGCTGAAAATGCATTGTTTCAGTGACATCATGCAATGGGGGTTATAGGCTTTATTTATTTTTTCTGAAAGACCAAAACTTGCAGATTATTCACGGCTTGCATTTGTTTTTATGTTTGCTGATTGGTTTTGTCATTGTAAAATTTCACCTTTAAAAATAAACGCTAAGATAAAGACTGAAATAACCTCAACGTCTGTGTCTGTGTCACACGGTGTGGGGCTGATTCATTATCACTTCGAGGAAAACATCCATATGAGGCTCATTTCTGTGAATTCCATCTCTCCTCCCTAATTATTCTCTCACACACTAAATTAAGCATTCACACGTGAGCTCAGACATAACTTCACACACATTCGGAGCGCCATGCCGGGCCCCTCACACCAGAGTCATTCCCCAGGAGGCCGACACCGGTACTGTTCACTTTAAAAACTCTTGTTGCTGCAGCGTGGATCTCACAATCCAGCGGGAGGTTTTGATCGAGGGTCTTTTGAGTTTGACGATCCAAATTCCCCCTATAAATCTAAAGCTCTCTGCTGATAAACATTCCACTCTGGGCTGGGTAGAGAGCAAAACCATGACGCAGAAACGGGTGAGTCAAATGAGAGGGAAAAAAAGGAGCATGGTCAGGGGGATGGTGGAAGTGTTACGATTAGGGCTGGAGGTTCACTCTTTCAGTCACTCCTTTCCTTCTTTCTCCTACTCTTTCTTACAAACGTAATCTTTGGATTGGGTTTCACAGCAGAGTGGAAAAGGCTCCGGAAAGGAAAGGCAAACCACTTTCTGGGCAGCCACACAGACAAGTGTGTTGTACAGTCTGTGTGTGTGTGTGTGTGTGTTTGTCTGTCTCTGTGTGTGCTACAAGGTGTGGCTTATACTTGCATCAACTACAGACAGTGGTAGAATAAGTGGTCAGGTCCTCTCTTATGTTAATAGTTTGAGCGAAACTTAGGAATACTCCATTATGAGCAAAAGTCAAACATAGAAAACTTCTACTCATTAAACAGACTGGCTCCGGTCAGTGCTCTATTCTGGTTTATTATACGATTGGATTATTACTAGTATTGAATACATTTTAGTGTTGAAGTTGATCAAGTGACAATCTCTGCTTGATACACTGCTAGCTAGTTCTATAACATAGTATATGTGCTCTATGTACCTCAAAAGGAACTTTGAGTACATGCACTATGTTTCTTTCCATTAGTGGCTATAGAAAGCTTAAGTTTAAGTGAGTAAAACCTGCAGTCAGCACAATTAACAAGAGAGGCTACATTTACTTCTATATGTATGGAGCAATGTTGCACTACCCCTCTTCCTCCTATCATGCTCCAATAAAGACTGCATTATCTAAGGACAACCACACACACTACATCCCATTATAACTTGCCATGGAGAAGAGAAATAGAGAGGATGAGTATGCATTATTTCATGGGCATCTCAGCATTATTTTACAGCAGCGGGCAGCGGGCAGTGCACAGAGACGAGCTTTGTTCAAAAGGCCCGCAGCTCTTTTGTCTGCAGTAACGAGGAGGGTTGGTCCATTTACAGCTGCCGGACTCGACTATTGTCCTCGCTGTGAACGACTGAAGAGAGGGGAGAGTTTGATGCTGGGGCGGGATGCACATCGGTCGTAAACATCGGCTGGTTAGAGAGACCGGGGTACCTCATGCAATTAGTGGGGTAATCAATGCTGCTGTCGGAACACGTGTAAGAGCGACACACTGACAGTAAATCAATGGACCACCCAACCTCAGACTGATTAATGCAAACATTCATATTAGCCCAGGATTAAATAATGGTATGCACCAACATCCCAAATCATGTGGCCATGTGTCAGTCTTGCAGATGACAGCCGAGCACAGATAGCTGCTCTACATTTTCTGTGTGTGTGTGTGTGTGTGTGTGCATTTGTGTAACCTGGGTGTGTTAGGGACCTGCAGGGTGTGTTGGGATGTCCACCTCTTTAGCAGGATGCAGTACACTACCTTTAGCCAGACCAGTCACCTCAATCAACTGGCTGTATGACCCATCTGACACCCAACGGGGTTTACAGCTCCCCCCTGACCCTGCACACACCCCTCTCACAGACACACACACACAATCTGAACACGGGTGTCCACACCTCAAAAGGAGCCTGCTAAAGAGGAACATCCTCTTATGCAGTTATGTCACCTTTTGACCCACACAGCTTCGCCCCCACAAAGCAACACTTACTCACACAAGGTCGGACCCTCACGTTTATGACGGCCTCCTCAATGTCCACGAGCTGACAAGGGCCCACATGGGGGTCAGCGGTGTGGGGCTCACCAAAAGTGAAACAAAGCCTCATTGTGTCCACGTCATCGTTACACGAGTGAACACACACTTAGACACCTGCAGTGCAAGCGACCTGGACGTGGGGGCCGGGAACTCCCCAATGCATCACAAGACGGATATAAAGCGGTAATAAGACCGTAAATAATAAGCGGGTTGCAAGATAATGACAAATTCGAAACAGTTTTTTTTTTTTACGAAATACATTTACCTCTTCTCTCTTGTCCTTGTCTCATGAATAATACTAACATTATTTTAATGCACAACAAAAAATCCCTCTATTCACTCCGTTTAACTGCTCAAAACTCAAAAGGTCACAGTGGACATTGCCTTATGTTAGCCAGACAGACAGTGAAGGATGTTGGACTGAGGGTTCTGGAGACAGCGATGTTGTCTTTCAGTGCTCGGACTGATAAAAGTGTCACTCTTTCCTCTTCCTATGGAAACCATGATTGTTCTTGTGTGACTACGTGCAAGAGAGGAGCCAACCAGCAATAAAAAAACATGGATGTTTTTAAAAACACAATGAGTCAAAGAAATGTTGAACAAAGGGAAGAACTACCACTTGAAACAACTGAAGCATCTCTGCCGTCGCCTTGTCCTTCAAACGCAAAGCAAACAGCCTTGAGACTCCAAAACAAACAACTCACAAAGGGTCTGCTGCTTCTTCTCGGCAGGGGGCACCTGCTCACACATTCCTCTGCCCAAGCATGGCAGCAACACAAATACATCAGTGGGAGGTGAACACACGTGCGTGTGTATATGTGCGTGAGCGTTTGTTGCCGTGTGTGTGTTCCCATCTGTTCCCTGTGCAGGTGCTACAGGCGAGCTTGACTCAGTGTCAGTCATCGAAATACTCTGTACGGTCATCTCAACAACTTCAGACAGGTTTGATCTCCGCAGTCGGTTTTAATGTGTCTGTCTGTGCCTCTCAAGGTGTGTGTTTATGGATGAGTGTGTGTGTGTGTGTTTGTGTTATATAGGTCACAAGAGGCTACTGATCCACAGATCTCTGTGGACCACCCACTGAAGGCCTCCTCTCGCAGCAGATGGAGGAAAGGTATGAGAGAGAGAAAGAGAGAGAGAGAGAGAGGCTGTTGTCTTTTTTAATTAGCTCCATATTTCTTCTAAATATTAAACCAGAGCGACCACAAACAGTGAACTTTAAGAAGTAGGAGCAATATCAAAGCCAAAGGCCATTTGCTTTAAAGTGCTTCTGGAGCTGGGCAGTTCTCACGAGTGTGCATGTGTGTGAGTTAATGCATTTCTTCCTGAGTATCACAGAAGACCCGGTCAATTCACTTCAACTGACATTCCCACAACCCTCCCCAAGCCACAATGACTAAATAATAGCAGACAGACTTTAAGCTTTTCCTAACGCACAAACACACAGAAACTCACACCCTGGCAAACTCAAGCATGACATTTAGATTGGCCACATTTTTTATTACCAACTACGCCCTTCACAGAAATTAATAAAAACCTAGAGGTTGGCAGGAATCAATCGATAAATCATCAGACACACACACACACACTTTTTGAGTGAAACTGTGCTACAATGTGAACAAAATCAGGGAATGGGAGAAAGTTTCCAGATTGTATGGTCGACGCACTCAGACTTGTAATATGTGCTGAGTGTCAGGGTCTAACCGCCATGGGTATTGTTAGTAAATCATGACGAGTGAGAGGTGCTAGCCACATCCTGACCACACACACAAAAAACCCTCTACCTTTCCCAGAGAGACTGCCCAGCTGAGACCCTTTAAAGGAGCTGTGTGGGTGTGTGAATGTTAAAGAGGAATGTTTGTGTGTACAAGTTGGGGGACTATTCTAGCACATGCTCACATAGCTCCTGTGCAAATGGCAGACTGAGTGACAAATCTGTTTTCATTCTCCTTTTCCCGATGTCGAAATGGGACGCTGACGGCGGAGCATGTGTGCGGCCTGACAATCTCCGTCGACTTCCCCCTCCCTCATTAGTTCCGTGTCTGCCAGGTTTTCACTCGTCACAATCTCTCTTTTCTGCCCAATCGGACATCTTGTTTGAATTTTTCTTCTGAATTTTAGTTATTGTACTTACTTACTCATTCCAAGATAAACAACAGCCCCTGCTTTACCCACTTGGGAAACCCCATGACCACAAATGGCTAGACAGACAGAAGGCGAGGCGCAGGATATTTCATTCAACCGCTTGCCAAGTGTTCAGAGTTGGGGTTTGAACACACACATACACAAACACACACACACACAGTACCCTGGGACAACTCCCATTCTCCAATTTCAGCTTGTGAAGTCTCAGGAGGGCTTGCAAAACTGCAGGGTGATAATTAGCTCCATTTACCTTTTGCCCCTTGAGAGAAACAAAGGAAGACAATAACACACACCATAACAAAGACGGGTAGGAGCTGGGGAGAACTTCAGTTAGGGAGCAATACTGCATTAAGACAGTGGTGCAATTTAAAGAATGGCAAAAAAGGAGAAGGTCCCAACAATGTGATACCCAGGGATTACTGTGCAAGCTTAAAATACGTGTGTGTGTGTGTGTGTGTGTGTGTGTGATGATGCCTTCCCCAGCCGTTGTCTGAACAACAGGTTCCCAGGAGCCCGTAGTTCAGACAACGGCCTGACTGATGAGCTGCATGCAGAAATGCACCAGCCGGGGCATGAATAGTACTTGACCTGCCGGTGCAGGCCGGCTGCGCGCTGACCTCACCACCCTCTCGCTCCCAGCACCAGTCGGTCACAGGGTAATTGCAGCCTTCAGCGCAGAAGAGCACTAGAGCCAAGAACCACATGGCAGGTTCATCTCCTGCTCTGTTTTTTTCATCTCTGTGCACGTCACTGTCCCTCCCTTTCCCCCCGCTTTGCTCTTCTCTCCGTCTCGAGACGGGGAGATACACCAGACTCGCTTTCTGCACCCACAAGAGTCTCAATCTCCACATGTTCAACACATTTAAAACACATTACTTGCGTGTCTTTCCTCTCTTCTTCTGCTGCTAAAGTTGTTAAGTTAAGTGTACAAGTAAAATGTATTTGAAATCTCTTCAGTCACTGACAAGAAGAAGGGCCTCCACTAAAGTGTGTCTGCCTGCATGGGGCTGGACATGACAGCTATCCATCCAGACACGATGGACGTCAGGGGCCTCGGCAGCAGATGTCACACAGACGTCCTAATGAGGTTAAGAAGCACGAGTTGTCACACCTGCATACAGAGGGAAAGCCAACCACATGCTGATAGTGTGAATCCTTTGCGTCTCGGTCTGCCTCTTCGCTATCAGGCTGTGTCCTTATCTCGAGTGATTTTAGATTTTCTTTGAGAGTGTCTGCGTGCAAGTGCTGTTCTGTGTTATCTTTGTCTATTCAGACCCCGGGATGGAGCCACAATGTTATCAGAGACACAGCAACACATCTCTTCCCTGTGCTTTCCCATGTGGGATTGCCTGTGTGGTAACTCCCATGAAGTGTCCCATTGTTCTCCTCTGGTTCCTGTCTGCAGACCTGATGTCAAAACAATGAAATAAAACAACTGTATCTATATATATATATAATTGAATGAATTCACCTCTATGAGTAAAAGCTCCTTGCACTCCAGCTGGGACTCAGCTGACCGGCTGGGTGGGTGTTACAGTATTTATGACTTAATGACCCTCAGGCCGACTCCCACCCCCTTGTCCACTTTAAACCACTGACACATCTGCCCACTTCAACCCCGTCAGGCAGACGCACACGCCTCTTCTTAGCACCTGACTGGACTACTGAACGACTCCTCCTGGAGGGTAGGAGATATTCCCGACCAGAGGCAGACTTTTAACTCAAGACAAAGCAAATACTTGTCAAAGGTCTGCTTAATGGCAGAAAGGTGTGTTGACCTCTCCAGCTCCACAACTTTCTTCTTCTTGACCTCTGCCAGAGTGAATGCACGGCTGGGTCTTACATTATATGTTTAACTACAGTCAGACTGCCTTTGAATGTGTCTTTATATCCTCTTTAAAGAGAAGCTCCAGAAGGCCAGTGCACTGACCCACACACATATGTGTGTGTGTGTGTGTGTGTGTATATATATACATACACAGTATGAGCACTGTATAGTCGATATCTAATGTGAAACACATGGATAATATTGAGAATATTTGTTTAATAGAGGCGAAATTAGTCACACTTGTATCTACGAGCCACGCGGGTGCAACAAGTGTCTAATCCTAACATGTTTAATATTCCCATTGGGTTTGCAAAGAGTTCAACAGAATCAGGTTTGATGAGTTGATGGTCATGTTGGCATTTTAAAGGCTGTATTTTGCTCTTTGAGGTGGAGAAGAAGAGGAAGCATTGAGGGGTGCTCGGAGCTGAAGCCACGGCCTGTGCAACGGCCGTCTGACTGACTTCCTCTGCAACCGCCGCTCCACTGCATCGACAGAGACACACTACCAGCACACAGCCACACAAGATACTTATAGTCCAATTCATATTCACACATTATGCACCGAGGGACACGAGGCGAATGGCAGAATTAGATTCAACCACTGAAAAAAGGGAAAACCGTGGGCACCCATCTTATGAAGATGAGCATCATTAGCTGTTTGACAGAAGTTGAACCGAAGACCATTCCACCCTCGAACAAGGCATCCTTTCATCAGTGTGAAATTCCACAGCACGTCCGCCCTATTCCCACTTCCATCTTCTCCCTCCATCCCTCCAATGCTCAATAGGCAGATTATCTTAATGTCGGAGAGGAAACTTGGCCATGGTTGCGAGAGTGTGTTCTGTGCAGCAGTGGAACACAGATGGGCAACACGACACATATAGACAGCAGACACAGCAGATGGAGCTCAATAGACGAGGCCTATTAATTCACCCCCAAATATTCAAATGCAAAGTTCAACACGTGCAAAAGTAACCCACAATAGTGGGAACATTTCCAAAGAGACATATCCTATACAGACACAGTAACGCAAACAGAGTGTCACATCGGATTGTTCATCTCGCAGCGGCCAGTCACGCCGTACAAGTTCTCCTCCCCGCAAAAACACAACATAGACTCAAACCCAAACGCACTCCTCGGCAGTTGAAAGCCGTAGACATGGTGATTATGGGTAATAAGGAGTCTCCTCCCTCTGCAGCGGATATACAGGGCAAACCTGATGGTGAATGTTCCCGCTGTGTCTTCATGTTTATGCACACTTAAGAAATGATTACCTTCCTAAAACTACACATCTTGTGTTGGTTACCGATAAGATCAGAACTTTTTATATCGACTCCAGGAAGAATTGCACATGTGGCGCATGTGCTGTGCAGATCTCATCAACAGAAAGAGACTAAAGGCGATATGGCAAAGCGTGTCCTGTCTTGATAGAGTTTGTGTTCCTGTGCCCACATGTGTTCCCCATATGTGCTCTAAATGTGCCCCTTCCTTCCACTAACCACGAGGGAATTCCAGGGAGCCTTACTGTACATAGTTTCCGGCTATTTATGCGGCTTTTTTTTTTAATCACCACGTTCAACAGACTGACCTTGACCCAACAGGTGATGCTTTTAGGAGACGGCACTGGCGGGAAAAGGAAAAGATTTTGTAAAAATGTCATTTTAATGTGGCCTCGGTTTCACTGCAGAGAGCAAAGTATGAAGTGAAAAGAGGCCAGGGTAAGGTACCGGGAGATGAACAGACAAGGTTAGAGCCAGTGCCAGAGACGGCAATCAATGTGGACTGAGAAGAACCGTGAAGAACAAGAACAAGACACAGATAAAAAGCAGAGAGGTTGGAAGAGGCTGGCGTGATGTTTTTATACGTTGGAAAACAGATGACCAGGTTCGACGAAGCCAAACAGGAGAACAACCTCAGGCGTGAAAACTTCGAGATGTCTTAAAAGCCCAACGAGGTTCGGTTATCAACACAGCTCGGGGGAGGAGCGACGCATCTTGTGTGATATGAACAGGCCGCTGAGCTTTGATTAGAGATGCACCGATCAGGTTTTTGGTGCCGATCACCGATCACTGAAATCAGTATCTGCCGATCCGATAATACCGATCACCGATCACTAGAGATGCACCGATCCGGATTTTTGTGCCGATCACCGATCACTGAAATCAGTATCTGCCGATCACCGATAATACCGATCACGGTGTTGATTGAAGCATTCTATTTATTGTGTAGCATTATTGCCTAGGACTGAGGAAATACATATATAAAGCACCTCAAACATTAAAGAAATTACCGATTTCTTTAAACATTTAGGACTTTTACTTTGAAAAATGTCCTAATTGATACATTAAAATAGTTTGATTGCTATTGTAGCGGATTTCAGATATGTATGGAACACATCTGCATCATTCATTTCCTGGAACTCTTGGGGAAATCTATATACAGGACTTTTTTTAACAAACAAAAGTCTGACTTATTTTAATAAACTCTTCCTTGGTACAGTAAACATGTTTTAAGGTTAGCATAATTTAAGCTAAATCTCAGAAACGATCTATAAAGATACAAAATCAGTTCATTGTTTACTTTTATATGCTAGTGCAGGGATTCCCAAAGTGTGGTGCGCGAGCTGTCTCTAGGGGGTGCGCGAGAGGAAAAATTTAATGGTGGTCTAATGGTGTAATAATTAATATTAAACATTCTCAGGGCTCTCAAGTGTCACGCATTGAGCGTGAGACTCACACATTTCGGTCTTAACTCCTGCACTCCCGCCACACATCGTATTTCTCACGCTGAAAAAAACTCTCGGCCATTCAATGTTTGAATGCAGGGGTGCTCAATACGTCCGCAGAGCTCCGACGCCGGTCTGCGCGGATTGGACGGAGCAAAGGTCACTCGCCCCCCCCCCCCCCCCCCCCAACTCGCAAAGTGTAAGAGATTGGGGGTGCGTGAACCCGGTCGAGATGTAGAAGGGGGTGCATGGCCTAAAAAGTTTGGAAACCCCTGTGCTAGTGTATGATTTGTCGTCATCTTATTTTGAAAAACGGATGTTGTTTCACGTGGTTCTTTCCGCTAACTTTGCAAAACCGGATGTTGTCACTTAAATCCTTCCGCTAACTTTATCAAAACCCTTGCGCGCTCCCGATCGAATGCGTTTACCGAGAACATCAGTCTATAGGGGCTCAGACATGTGAGAGTCGGCTGAGTTGACCCAGAGATCAGATCAGATCAGATCCCTAGCTTTGATGTTTACGGACGTGTTGCTGCTGACAAAGCTGCGGGCTCGATGCGCAAACAACCACATTCCAGTGTCTGATGGAGAGAGACGAGACAATTGAGAGCGGAGGGTGGTGAGAGAAAGAGAGAGAGGATGAGTATCAGCCTCACGGTTGCAATAAAAACGCATGGTGACATACGGCATGGATTCCTGTCACTGGAGGGTCAACGGACTTTTCAAGAAAGTAAGAAAGAGCGAACTCTTCTCGTCCGTGTGCTTTCACTACACAAGAGAGCTGCATCAAACATGACTCGACACCCTCAGTTTCCTCTCTGAACGGATGCCTGTGTTTACTGTCACTCCGGCCGTCCTCAATCAACTCTGCTGACTGAAGAGCAAACACACTCAAACAGATATGCACACACACACACACAGCACAGATACCATGAGCGTCAGAGGAGAGAGACCGAGATGGGAGACACCGCAAGACATCAAAAGCAAAAACATGCAGAATAAATGATGACTACTTACACACACACACACGCACATACCTCAGTTAACCTGTCATGATGGTCACTGAAGCTGACACACTCACTGACAAGCTTGTCATAGAAGCTGCAGTTGCTTCTCCACTCTCCTTTTTGTTCCCTTTTCACTTTCTCTCTCACTCCTTCCAAATTCTCATTCTGGAAAACTGTCCGTCTGTTCCGGGTGTTGGCGTAACTGTTTCCAAACATCATACGAGCCGTGAACTTTCACTCAATTTAGGCTGGTCCAGATTTCCCAGTGCCGAAGGCATGAAGTACTACAGATATGCCTACCGATGTGTTTATATTTAAAGGACGTTTGGCTCTAAACCTGAAAGGCACTCAACTGTAAAGAAGCAGAATTAATAAATGCTGAATAGAGTGTCTCTGTCCACTGAAAGATGTTTGCTAACTCCACCCTCCGCACACTCGCCAACCATAGCAGTAATGCTTAGGTTGCGAGTGAGAGAAGGAAGAGGCTCTTCTTCTCTTTGTCTGCTTCTACCTTAGTGGGAGTGTCTGTTTGTGTGTGTGTGTGTGTGTGTGTGTGTGTACAGAGGAGGGTGTGTGTGATTGGGGGGGGGGGGGGTATCAGTGTGCAGAGTGGTTTTACTACCCATGGAGTTTCTTGCCTCCATTTGTCTTGCATGTCAACTATAGTGACAGCGAGATAAATTATTCAAAACGCCTTCAAGTCTACTTGTGTGTGCACGAGTGTGTATGAAACGGAAATATGTGTTTGTACACAAGCGTGAACAAGGTGACCAGAGGTGAGAGTCATGTGTGAAACAGTGTGTGTCTACAGACCGGCGCGTTTGCTTTTCCAGATATGTCGGAGCTTTGCCATTCAGGCTCCACACACTGCTGCTCTGACTCCGCCGGACAAAGAGGTCACTGACAGCGTCACAAAAAGAGCCCTCTCTCTCAACCGTTTACAAAAACAACAGTTTATGGCACGAAAGGGAAAAGAAAAACACCACTTTCCGAGCGTGGTTGAGGAACATCCAAAAGAAGTTGTGTTCTTTTTATTTTCAGTGCCGGTTCATGGAAGTGTGCACAAACGTGCACACACACACACACACACACTTCTTCAGCTGCTTGGCTTTGGCCAACCTGGTTATATCGATCACACTCAGGGAGGATATGAGCTCCATCTCTCCATGGCTCCATCCAGCCAAGTCATTGTGCCTCCAACAGATTTCACCAGAGAACATAGCGAGGGGTTATTATGTCCAATCCCTGGTCAGATCAATCTGTTTCCACTTAAACTACACACTCCCTGAACCCCCTTCATGCTCGCTCTACTCACTTCCTCCCCCAGTCTGCCCATCTGATCTGCTTCCGTGTAATTAAACATTACAACCAAATCACCCACAAAATGGTTCTGTATCGACTTCAGCAACCGGCTCCAATTGTGTGTTTAATGTTGTTGGAGCACACAGGCGGAGAAGCTGATGCATGTCCGCTTATGCTTATGAGCAATTAGAAATGTGATGGTGTGGATTTCCAGGGGAAAGGAGCGGGAAAACTGATGATTTGTAGTTTGACAGAGACTCTACTCTTTGTGAGCTCTGCACAAATGTTTAAAAGTGAGGCGGGAATGACCGGCATGGCGACAAAAAAAACTAATTATAAAACTGAAATCGAGTACGATGTGCACCACGTCTACACCACATATTGTGTTTACCAGAGATGTGCTCACAGGTGTCTTGGAAATAAATCATCAGGCATAAAAAAACATTTGTGACAGCTAATTGACTAAGTAAATCTTAGTTGACAAAGATCAAAGAGACTAATTAGATGATTATCAGGGTGCAGCCCTACTTTGCAAACCATATGCTGCAACACTTAATTAAACTATTTATGTCTTGAGTGAGCGGGGGTGTGGCTGTGAAATGAATAGTCTTTTAGTAGCAATGACAGATTTCTTACAGTGACTGACTGCATTTATGTCTAGGCTGGGTACAATAACTGCTCTCACATCGTAGCTTATGGTCTTTTCTGCTTTTATAGTCGTAATAACGATGCATTTTGCACTATACTTTGTCTAGTCAAATACATTTTTGACATGATTTTTCTTTATGTACGTCAGACAGACCTGAGCTTCCCTCGCAGTGTGAGAAAAGAAATATGAGCTGCGTGACCAAAGTGTTATGTGAAGAAAAGCCCTGATATTTCTCAACCCTTTTGTCCTGATCTTCACTCTGTCGAAGCAAGCACGTTAGACGGCGTTTTCATCGCAGCTCAACATTAGTCTCATACATTACACACGATGTTGAATCATTATCGGTTACGTCGCCATATTACTCTCTGTTTTCCTTTTTGGCTTGTGTTTCTATAGCTATTGATTCAGTGGGCAAGCTTGGCAGGAATTTTAAAAAAGACTTTGAACTTGTGACAAACGAAATGCAATATGATCCAAGGAGGCATACGCACTGATTATGCTGTGAAACTAAAAGCAAAGTCGGCTCTTCAGCCCCAGTCCTTAGATTCACAGGCGAACAGCATCGCCACACAAGTCATTTGATCACCATGAAGTGTAAAACCTCACCAGGCCCACGGGGCATGTGTGCATATTTTAGTGTAATTCTCATTTCCAGCTTAATACAGTAAACAACAAATAAATGTTTACAAATGTCATCTAAATGATATCGAAAATTCCCATATCATCTATCGGTGTCCAACCGTCAACTGTCTTCACTAGCGTCATGATTAAAATACACTTGCTCATACTACTATGACCACAACTGACCTTTAACCTCTGACCCTTACCACCGAACAATCATATATTTTAGTGGCATTACGACGAAGCCAGACTCCCAACACAGGTGCATGTGGCAGTGCTGTCTCTCAGCCAGACTTGGCGTAGAGATGATGGGATGCACAGTGTTTCCTTTCAACAAAACCACTGCTGCCATCCAGGCAATGCAGGACGCTGCCTGGTCCAAGATTCCAGCCATCTTCCAGCCAGTCTTCCTGCTTCCCTCATTAGGTACTGCGTCGGCCATCCCAAAACCAACATGCAGGACAGATTCCCTCGAGAACCAGCCAGGACACACGGTCTGCACATTTTCCAATTCAAACAAGTCAAAGTGGCTCAATACCGATCTGAACTCTCCTCTTCTCTCTGGTAAGACTCAAGCACTACCGTCTAAGAATGTGATTAGAAAGAATAAGTCTGGTCTTGCAGAGGCACAGACACTTTAAAGTTTGCGGTCACTATTCCTGTGTCTCTGTTTATGTCCATTTCCATTTTTATGTCATCTTCATCCTTGTTGCTTCCTCCCTATCAGTGCTTCACTGTAAACAGTTTTGAAAAGCGTGACTCATGCTGCTGTAATGGAGTAGGAGGAGCTTGGCTTGAGATCAAAATAATGACTGAAGTTTTAAGAAAGAAAGAGGAGCGAGTAAAGACGGGCTACACCCAGGAAAGTAAGCCGTCTGGGTTATTTGACTTTCATTGTTATTCATTTTATAAACTAAACGATCTGTATCAAAGATGTGAAATCATTGTGAGGTTCCTCAATTGATGTCATCGGTTTTGTAATAGCGGTGTCAGATCTGCGGAAGCATTACTCACGGTTTTCCAAGAATAGTCTATACCCACACAAGTGTATTGAAACACCCACAGATGAGCATTTTGAAACACATGTGCACACAACCGGTCCAATGGGTCAGTGTTTTCACAGCTGGGACCAGACAAGAAGCCTGTGCAAACAGTGACATGGACCATCAGTGTGTGCGTGTGTGTGTGTGTGTGTGTGTGTGTGTGTGTGTGTGTGTGTGTGTGTGTGTGTGTGTGTAGCCGCCTGGAGGTGGTACCCACACACAAAAACACTCACAGAGACGGATTAGCCCGTATTATACTAAAGCTGTATAACTTTTGGTTTTAACTCGATTCACACTCTGACCGTCTAATGGTGCTCATATGGTACCTACATTTATCACAGGCTTGATGTTATTTCCTGCACATTTCCGGATGAACATAGGCCTATCTCACCGTCATATTAATATCTTGATATGTATTCCAAAACTCTCGTTGATCCTGTTCCAGATTTGTGGACCAAGGAGTGTATTTTGAGAGTGCTGGTTTCCCCATCTGTGTGACCACAGTGCGGGGCTGCTCTCCCTGCATCTTTCTGCCCACTGTTCCCACGCCTCTTTCTGGGCTAAATACATATTTAGGGGACGACTGAGCTGCAAATCATGAGTCCTGCTCTCTCAGTAAATCCTTTTGTTACTACTTTTATAGAGCTGGAGCAGGGTAACTGAACTTTGCTTTTATTTAGTGCTGGACCAAATCAAAGTTTATTTATCCAGGTACATTTTGCTGCACATGAATGCTCTCTTTCACATACTCACTGCTTCTGATTCATACAGTAGCACAGATTCAAGCCACAGACTTTCCAACCAAAATCTTCCAGAACGCTGTTGAGAGTTAGCACTGTTGATCAGAGCCAAGTCACTAGTTTGCATATCTACCGTCATTAAATTACATGACGTGTAATTTAGCTGACATTATTACCCAAAGCTCCAAAGCAACTTACAATAAGTACATTCGTAATTAAATTACTGCATAAACAGCTAATTTTGGAAATAAAAACGGATACAAACAATCTGAGAAAATTGGAAAGTGTTACAAAAACTCAAATAAAGCTGCACTTGGAAAACTTATCGGTCAGCCAGACCAGAGTTCAACAGACACATGTGTGCCAGTCATAAAGACCAATCACTTCATAGCCACTTTCACTGTCCATTAGTAAAGCTACGACTCTGCACTTTGAAATGCCTCACAGCACTATCAATACAATTTAAACCAGGAAGCTTGTGCTATTTCCTTGTGAGGAGAAATGAATGACAAATGGATTGTGTCTGTATAGTGGCACTGTGTAGTGGGTTCACCCAGAGATGTGGAGCCATTTGAACACATGCAAAGCAGACTAAATGGGTTTTCATGTTGTGTGTGTGTGTGTGTGTGTGTGTGTGTGTGTGTGTGTGTGTGTGTGTGTGTGTGTGTGTGTGTGTGAGACGTACACGGGAATGTGCGAGCGTGTGCATGAGTAATGAATAAGATCCTGGCACATCTCAACCGGGTTCCTCTAATGCACTCCCTGTGGACTAGAAGAAATAAACAGATAAAGATTCAGTGGACGTGAATGCAATAGAAAAGAAGGAGGAAAAAAAGGAGAGAGAGACGAGAGTGAGAGTGAGCAAGAGAGGGCCGGAGGAGAGGAGGGAGGGAGTTTTCAGAACTGTTATTGGAGCCGTAGAAGTCATTTTGACTTAAAGAGTTCCAGATGTGGGCCGGCCCCTGAGAAAGAGAAAGAGTCGGAGAGAAATCAAGAAGGAGGAGGATTTATTGGACTGGACCCTTCCATATGATCAGTAGTCTACCCTCCCATCTTGAGACCATCTGGTTTGAGGGCAGGATAAGCGGACATTGTTATTGTTTACACTGATGGTTGTGGTGGCTGGGGGGGGGGGGGGATTTCAGAAGCGGAAAGTCTGTGGAAAGCCAAGTTTAGGGTGTGGGGTGTCAGGTGATAAGGTGGTAAGGGGGTATGGGTATGTGGCTTGAACAGCCTGCTCTTGGCCATAATAAACTAGTGTGTTCAGAATAAGGGTCTGTTGTTATCACCCACCACACACACACACACACACACACACACAGACACACACTTTCAAAACCAATGACTGAACTCCCCAAAATAGGACCCAACCAAAAGACATCCGGTGAAATACAAAAAGCTGCTCTGGAAATTGCTCGAACTTAAGCAGATGACCATATAATGGAAAAATCCAATGCACTGCACTCTATTGTTTTTAACGCCTGAGGGCTTAAACGAAGGGCACACTGCGAAGGAACCAGTGGAAACTGTTCATAATATGAAATGTAAAGGATCAGTGAATGAGTGTGGGCATGCGGGCGACTTTGTTTTAGATGCCAGATTTATCTCAGACCTTGAGAAAGCTGTCAGTGCTACACCATTAACCCCTTCTTCACTTAATGCACATGCCATGCTTGCAGGGAAAGGTGCTGCTGCACGATAATGTCTTAACTTCTATCAATAGTGATCCCGCGGCCCTATTATAATAGCTATCTTGCTCTCTCTCTTGGTTATGTATGTGTATGTATGGATGTGTATGCCCAGCTTCCCCAGCATTTGTTTTCACTCCCTCTGTGTTGGGCTAAGCTGCACGATCTCACAACAAAAGGCCATTGTGCTGCAGTGAGGAGCTCCGCTTCGGGGAGCTGGTAGTGGGCCACGAACAAAGGCTGGTTACAATGTCCCAACACAAGCTCATGAATCAACTCAACACTGGGCTGCCAAAAGAGTGATCCGAGTCTACTGGGTTTTGACAAAATGGGGAAGGTAAGAAAGAGGGATGTGAGGGTGGAGAAAAAACAAATGGAGCAGGACGCACAGCTGGAACTGGAGGAGGGAGAGATGGAAGATATGTGGAGATGGTGGTGGTGGGTGAAAGGGATTTTGTCCAACAGGAGGAGAGCGGGATGAGGAAATGGAAGAAGGGGAGGATTTAAAAGGAGTGCAGCCAACACAGCAGGAGGATGCGAGGTGAAGTCAGCCTCCGCAGAGAGCTGTGTCAACATACGGGCCTCCTGCCTGTGCTCTCACGGCTCTCTGCACCCCGTCATGCAACCTGAGAACAAGAGTGACGTGTGAGGACTCAATCTTGTCGCTGGTCAATTGAAGTTGTCAAAATCAAAGTTGGCTGTTGAACAACAACAACAACAACATCCAGCAGTCGTTTCTCCTCGTACGACCGTGGTCAGAAGTAAAATACCTTCTTTGTTGGTATCTGATGCCACTGTTCTGTGTTTTCCTATTATGACAGGTCAAATTAGCAACGGGTCCGTCAAATGCTCACGCACAAAGAACTGCTATTGTACCCAGCAGCAGGCCACATTACACCTTTTCCACACTGAGGGAGTGGAAAGTGGTGACCAGCACTCTGGAGGTAGAGTGTGTGAGAGGAAAAAAAATAAAGTTTGGGGTGTTTCTTGACATCCATCACCACACAGCAAAACACACGGAATGCTGTCCTTTGAATCAATGAACCCACAGAGCTACTGGACAGTATGTTGGTTTACGTGTGCACTGAAAGAAAAATAATAATAAATGTAAACATATATTTACCATTGGCGTTCTTCCCACAGATCAGGTGCTCGTAGAGCTGCAGGACTCCCCACAGCTCCGCGTCATTGTTCACCACCCCCTCCAGGGCCTCTGCACTCATTACGGCGCCCGCTGACTCCGAATCCGGCCACGAATGACCCCTCTCGGCCATCAGCACGCGGGCTCCTATCTCCTCCACCAACGCTTCCATGCATGCGGTCAGGCATATAGCCGCGTACTCGTGGATGCGCACGGAGATGCGGGTGTCCACCATCCAGCGGAAGAAGCGTCCCACGGAGAAGGAGAGGCCGCAGCGGGCGGACTTGCCCTTCCTCAGCAGCTCCCCGGCGCTCATGTTGTACATGGAGATGGCCTTGACCGTGGCAGAGACGCAGTGGTCGGCCAGGGACCAGCTGAGCACCAGGCGCATGGCACTCTGCACCTCGAAGCGCGTGCAGCGGCAGTGCATGACGCTGAGCCGCTGAGCCTCTCTGGAGATGCGGATGAGAGCCCTGCGGAGGAGAGCGGACAGCCGCTTCACCGCCTCCGGGGAGAACGCAGGTGCAGGCCCCCCGTTGACGCTCCCACTCCCGGCCACTTTGTGAAGTATCTTCGCCACTTCGTCTTCGATCCAGGGGAACTCTTCCAGCTCCGGCAAGCGCGGACACTTGGAGAAGATGTCCTCCGGGTCTTCTGGGAGGACGGTGTTGACCGTGTCCCAGCTGTTGTTCCTGCTATTCATGGAGCCGGAGTAGTACCACCAGTTGCCCCGGTGAGCGGCCGTCATGAAGGCCTGGGAGTTCGACTTGGAGGACGACAGGCTGAGGGACTTGCAGGAGTCCCCTGCCCCATAGCCGGAGTCCAGCGTCAGGTCCTCCAGGGTTTTCATGTGGACGTTGCTCAGACCGGCCATTATTGTGAAACTATTTTAACAGTGTTTCTTTTGGAAGCCGCGGAGAAGCTTGTCAACGGTTTACCTGAAGTCAATCAAGCAGCAGCCGAAACTCCTCGCGGAGCTGGACAAACTGGTTACACAGCGGCACACTTGCCATTCATGCCGCTCCACGGAGTTCAGTTCAGGGCAGACAAACAACACAATGACACGCGCGGATAAAACCGTTTGAGCAAATGTTCGTTGCCAAAAACCACACTGTAATGGGGTGAACAAACAAGACGACCGAGTTGAAGTCGCACCCGTCACCCGTCTCACCTTTGCCCGGAGAGCGCACGGGTTTAAACTTTTCCTCCGGGGTCCACAGTCTTTTATAACAAGCATTAAATATCTCCCCGCGGTCCAAATACAGCCAGAGCCGAGCTCACGTGTTACAATATGTCCCGTTTAGCCGCTAGAGGACAGAAAAGTGTTGCGTTTCTGTAGACAAGCGTGGAAAGGTCCGAGACTACCTCATCGTCTCGCGTCCCGGCGCTTGGTCAGGAACAGCCTGTTGGGGACGCTCAGCCGCGGATGTGTGTGGGGGAGGGACCGCACATGAATGACAACACGGAAGCAGCTCGAGGACCAATCAGAAGAGCGGCCGGCTTTTGCTGGCAGCCAATCAAGACCCGGATCCAAATGTTTCCTGAATTTGGGAGAATAACTGAGCTCTGTTTTGCCTCAGACGAGCATACAATGCATTCCCAAAACACATTGTGACCCAGATATATGTCTGAAGGCTAGTTGCTTTCTTGTATATAAAATACTCTTCTAAAGTATTTTGTATACACATTCACTGAAATCCATATGATATGCTTCCAATTACTTCACATGTTATACATGTGTTCACAGCCTTTTTTATTCGTATTATAATGTAATGACAACGTTTACTATGAATGGACATAATAATGAATAATATAATTACTAGCTTTTGCCTATATAATAGCTAATGGGTCAAGCAGACTTTAGTTACCTCCTCATGTTGACTGTGGGACTTGGCTTGCTGCCTTGCACATGAGCTAATCTCTCACCTGCAGCCTGAAACAGAACTCCAATCTGCAAAGCCCTTGGTAACGTAAGAGGAGGAGTAGTGTTTACTTTGATTAGGCTTAGGGTTTTCACTGAAATTGTACCTTAAAAGCTTATTTGGGATTGTAAAGAATATACATGTGTTGTAATAGCTTGAATAAGTGCATTTTGCTTTTGAAAGAGTTTCAACAAAGTCAATGTGTTTACTTGGTTTTCACCCAGTCCACTACTTTGGTAATGACCAAAAAGTGTCAGCTCTCGCTTTTTAAAACAAACTTTGTGGAAATCCTCTTGCGAAACTTCAGATTTGGAGAGTCGTGCGGCCCTGTTTGTTGATGTTTCTAATAAAAAAAAGAAAACATGTTGAAAGGGCCGTGACTACCTGCTTCACATCACTCCACACTCAGATAGACAGGTAGGGCGTGCCTGCACTGGGACAGAGTCCAACATTATAATTGGTTTAGGACCCAACACTCAACCTGCATGCATGCGAGACTGCAACACATTGTGAAAGTGACTGTAATGAATGTTTACTTACACACATATAAAGACCTGGCTGTTATAGGAGTCAAAGTGGAAAAAGACACATACACACACACACATCATAGTCTATGAATCACTCAGTCAGGGGAACTGAGTGGGGAGTCAAGCTTGAATAAGATCAGTTGAAGGCGTAGAAGAGATCATAGGAGGTTAGCGCTTGCCTCATGCAGACCTCCTGTAGCTGTGGTTTGGCAGCAATTACCTCATGATAGCTCAGTGTCTGTGCATGCTCAGGGCCGAGACCACCAGAGCTAAGTGGCAAACAAGACCAAATAAAAAATCTGCAAATAATGTTATGCTCCTCTGGAGTTCACAATATTAAGTTTGATAACATTTGCATTTCTCCCTGCAGTGGTCCTGAAACAAGATCAATATGATATTACATCAATATGAAACTCTGAATGGGTAACTGGATGACGTCAGCCTCAGAGTAAACACAGCCAGGGTTACAGAAGGTTTTTGACATGGTGTTGTTTACTAATTTCCCCCGGGCACTTCACTGTAGCCCACTGTTCCTTGGGTCAAATGCAAAGAATAATTTTTCCCCACAGGGATAAATAAAGTGTACATTTATTTTTTCTTTGCACTTCTAACTAGCCATAACAATATATCAGGGCCTGTGAAAATCTCAACAAAATGTTCTTTAAGGTATCAATTTGGAAGTCTCTTAATCTAGCATAATATATGCTATTTATAATTTAAAAAAAGATAAAATAATAGGAATAGGTTTGACAAGTCAATCAGAGTTATTGAGCCACATTCAATTATTTTGATCCGTGTAGCAAATTATATTGATTTGTTACAAACCAATTGAGTTTTTAAAACTCGGCCAGGACAAAAAAAATCCCCATCACGTCACATGACTTGCATGCTTAATATTTGGTTAAGAATGGTTGAATTGTTTGCATAAAGGAAATGATCAGATAGTTTGTTTGTGAGTGTGTAGGAAAACTAGCAATGTTCATCTCATCTGTCTACAGTCGTTTTGTCTTTTATCCCACACTGGACCAACTCAGCCCCTGCTCAAAATATGTATATCCTATATTTATATCCATGTGTATGAAGCCATGCAACCACTGTTAGTCTACATGTGTGTATGGATGTATGGGCGGAGCACCACCATGTGGTCAGATAAGGAATAGAGTTGTTGCAGCTGATATCTTTCACAAAGTGTAACAACACAACAAAGAAAAAAACATCAACAAAATTACCTGGAAGTAAGCATAACATTTTATTTGCAAAAAAAACCGACAAATTAAAATAGAAGTACAATACATTCTTAAAACCTTTTCTCTACAAAACAATTTCACAGAAATTACCTTGGAATGTATATTCCTATTTTTCATCTTTCATTTTTATGTTTTATATATATATATATATACACCTATATATATATATATATATATATATATGATTATGTTTAATGTGAGTCTTTTGTTAAATAGTCCCATGTCAGTGTTAAATGACGTACAGTAGACCTTTTCCTGCAGAGGCAAAGAAAGGGTCTTGGAGGGCATTTTGACAATCATACAGTCAACCATAGACCATTAACTGTCTTCCACATGTGTGTCCAGCCTTGAGCCCGAAAGCCACTCTCCATCAATAAAAGTACCATGTTGCATAAACAGAGGCATTAGGAGCCCGGCCTCCAGCCAAAACGAATGGGAGCAGGTGGGGTCCTGCCGGACTCCAGCTGCCAGTGAGTCTCCATCACACCTCCTGATTGTACTCAGTAATCATTAGTACCATCTCTGTGTATCTCACCAACAGGGCAACTGGCTTGCAAAGACCACTCCTTCCTGCGTCTAAGGTCATACAACAAACACACTGACACGTCTCTGTAACCAAGTGAAGAGAACCATGTGTCCTTCTTTTACAGTTTATCTGAATTTACAATGACATTACAGCCTGCTGATAAATAACCGTGTATTTCTGTCTGTCCCTGCCCTCTTCTGTCGTTAGAGTAGTTTAAAAACTGCCTGCAGCCAAACCCTGATAAAGGCACACATTTGTGAAACAGCCATGCCTTGCCACACTGTGTCCAACACATGAACTGGTCTCCCTTCTGTCGGAGCTTTATACAAGCTTAAAAGAAGAGTGTCAATGTCAGCTGAGCGTCCCCGTCTCTGTGGTATTTTAATATGACAGAATAATCCCTCAAATACACTATTTAAAATGCAACTTTCAGCGAAGAAAATGCTTCGAACAATGATGTGACGGTGTGACATACGTCACAAAGCTGCTACTGCTGTCCTCTGCTTCCCTCCTATTAAAGGTGTATGTTCCAGTTGACAATGAAGTTAGAGATGTGGAAAATGTGGAGAGAATGGACGATACCATCAGGATAATTAATACGTGGAAACTGTTCACAAATTCAGTGTTTTAGAACAGAAAATAGCACCTCTATGTCCGTGCATCCATACTCAGTCAGGACAAATAAAAAACTAACAGCAGAACAAACTTCAGTTAATGAAACAAAATGAAATAAGTCCGAACCAGGAGCTGGCATTAATATGGGTGTATTAAGTAAAAATTAAATTTTAAGAGAAAATATACACAAATGTGCATGATGTTGAAACAGAAAGAGGCAGAATGAGTTGAGGAATAAGGAGATTCAGTCGGAGAGAGAGGGACAGAAAGAGTCATAAAGAGGACGAAGAATTCGTTCTCTATATGTACATTATTTAAATTACATTATAAAAGTGTACATTACTATTATGATTATTATTAAATCTTTCATTTTCTGTTTGGAAAAGGGCTTTTCTGATTCACAATCTTACTGTTCATATCAGGAGAATGTCAGCACCTCGGGCATATTGATATCCAAAAGGTAGAAGTTGATGTATTTAGAAACTATTTTACCAAAGACAAAGTTCCTCTACGACTCGATCTACGCCACCATGTCTGAATCTATCTGAACAACATGTTGACACACATTCTATTGGGCTCTCACGTGAGAGCATGTTAGAAAAAAAGATCTTAGGTTGTCTTTACATCTCCTTGTTAGAAAAAAAGTGCTCTCTGTCATCATAAGCACACACAAGCGGCAACACACTCACATACACCAATATACAGGACTGTCTCAGAAAATTAGAATATTGTGATTTTTTTCTTTATTTTACAGTATGCATTAAAAAAAAAAAAATGCATTCATATTGATTCATTTCTTTACATTTTTTTGCAAGCCTTTACAGCTTTTTACATTTCTTTTTAACTTCTTTACACAAGAAAACTCAAAAAACCTTAAACCAAGTAAAAAAAAAGTTTCAGACAGCTGAAAAAAAAGTAAAAAAAAGTTTTATAACAGCTGAGTGTTTGTTGTTCCTTAGAGATTTGTTTTTGTTTTTTTATTTAATTACCAGTATACTTCTAATTGATATTCTAATATTTAGAGATAGATATTATATATATTTATATAAAAAGATTCAGATATTTGAGCTTTCATAAGCTGAAAATAATCAGAATAATATTTTGTTTTTTTGTAGCATTAATGAAAAATGATTTGTTTTTTTTTTCATTTTTTTTATTCTTAGAAAAGAATCAGAAACTGTATATACACCCACCCACCCATACACACACACACACACACACCTGCTTTCTAGTCTGTCTGAAAACATTGCACCAAAAAAAAAGGACAGAGAGAAGAAGAACAAAAATGCCTCTTCTCTCTGTACAGTAGTTCTGTCAGTGAGGCAAAGTGATGACTCGGGAGTGTCTGCGTAAACCGCTCGCTTGTAAAGTTCAGATTCAGACTCTTGTATCCTCGTACGGACAAGTATACGAGAGGGGCTGATGGAGAAGCAGAGGTATCCCTGAAAGGAGCCGTTTCAAATAAAGGCAGAGTTCAGGCAGTGAGCGAGCTCACACAGGTCTCTCTCACACACCAGTGGATCAGCAGGTAGATTCAGAATCATCAGACCGGGAGGGGACGCTCCCCCTTCATAGTTTTCTTGTTCTGGGTAATCCACATGCCTCGTTTGGAGTGGTAGTAGTGAAAGAAGTTCCTCAAACGCAGTCTCTCTACCTCCAAGCCATTCTGCAGTACCCTGGAGGGGGAGGGAGGAACAGCGGGTTAACACTGGGTTCTTTAAACTGTCGTGGCGTACAAGCTGTTTTCATTTGGAGAAACTACTGGGTTCACAGCCATAGCATGTGTTCATTCAATGGCCTGGAGTCTGATAAAACAAATGTAACTTCTTTTATTAAACTGTCAATTTACCCAAATTACATCTGGGTAGTATATAAACATGCAGATTTACTTTTATTTGCACAATTATCCATCTGGCTGCTTCGAGACCCACATTTAGCTCATCACTTGCAGCACGTTTTGAGAGCAGCAGCCTTCCGTGATGTCAGTGAAAAGAGACATTTCACACACTGAATATTCAAAGCCCTTGCTGGCCTACACACTGAGAGCTTGAAATATTTATGGTCCAGACTGTCTCCGTTTCTCCTGCTGTTTTGGTCCTGCACTCTTATCCTATTGACATTGTGCACACTATCCACCTCCAGTGCTTTAAAAGAGGACATATACCATCCATGCCTAAGTTACATCAGAGACAAAAATATAAAATATTGTATCCTAACAGTAATGACTTATAATATACAGGAGGTGGCAACAATTGCATCAGCCTCTGTACAACAGGATGCAATCTGGTACAACACAACTCTCATTAAAAAGCATATATTGAATATAAGGAAACAATTTTATTACAACTTAAAATGTTAAAATTGTTCCAACACAGCCTCGACAATAAATAGGGTTTGTATAATAGTGTTCAGTGCAGGACTACTGTGTTGTCTGGTTGCTGGGTTACCTGTCCAGCAGCTCCCAGTCCTCTCCACCCCAGCGGTCTTTGAATTCCTCTGTGTTCATCCCTCCAATCTTATCAAAATCAGACTTATAAATTCCAAATAGGCCAAAGCCGTTCACCTCCCAGTAACCTGTGGAAAGAACAAAAAGTGAAAAGGAAATATTGGTCCCATTGCATGCCTTTGCACTATAAGTATGAGCATCTGATGCAAGAGCCTATATTATGCATGCAAATTGAAAACCAGTATTATGAATGTAAAGTAGCTGTCTGGAACTTGGGAATGAGCTTGAGTGACATGTGAAACTACAAACACTTGAAAACTATTTTGATTGGCGAGCGTGATTATTCCATTATGTGCGCAGATGTGTGCGTGCATGCGTGTAATGTGTGTGTGCGCTTTGTTGTGCGTTACCATCAGGCGCCTGTGGCGAACTGCCGCAGCCGAGTCTCATGACAACTGGAGCAAAAGCCAGGCGTCCCTCCACACAGTGCTTCCTGATGCTTTCCAGGATGTTGAGAGGGAAGTGGATGTGTAGATCACACAGGAACACAATGCTGTGACTATCCTGCGAGAGGAAACACAAACAAGCACACATGCACACACTCATTACACCTAAATAATCTCTCGAGTTTATATTGAAGAAGCAACAGGAAGAAAAGTGTGCGTGAACGAGTCTGTGCATGAGCTGCATGTGTTCTCATTCGCCCCATGTGGGATTTCAGAATGAAAGAAAGTGGAGAAGTCTGGGCTCAGCGTCATCGGCTTGTCTTCACTTACAGAGCCCGCAGGTCACACAGACATGAGTGACGGCCCTGTCATCCCTCCGTGACGGCCCTGACACTCAACTGACGGATCAACGTCTGTCCATATTGCCAGCCGCTCTACACCCATGGGTGTGTGAGTGTGCATGGGTGTGTGACAGAGAGACAGCCAGAAAGCGGCGTATGGGCGCGCGCACACACATACCCTGGGAAAGGGAATGGATGTGACAGCGATGGCAAACACATGACAGAGGAAATGCAGCTAACTGTCTCAGCGATTCCCTGTCAGCCGCAGCCGGGCTGTGTGGGAGAAGCCGAAGGGACGCAGGAGAAGGCTCGGAGGTGAGGGCGAGATCCACAGCCCGTGACAGACCGGCCAAGCAGTTATGTATTCATTATGCACGAGTGTTCTTTCTGTCTGTCCATCAGTAAAGGTCACGCGGTCAGTGTGAGTGGCCGACCTTCAGTGAGCGTCTTTTTCCTGTCAGCTCGCATCCTGTTGTCTCGCCTCTATGTGTGTGTTTCTCTAACCTCAATCGTGTCCACTCCGATCTGCAGTCCCGCTGAGCGCTCAAAGTTCCCTTCTTTCCTTAGATACTCATATCTGTCAAAACAAACATATACACACACTTGGAAATGTTCTAAAAATGCATTTAAAGTCCTGATACAAAGGGCTGATTGTCTCACACACACACACACACAGACACACACAGACACACACACACACACACACACACACACACACACACACACACACACACACACACACACACACACACACACACAGACACACACCTTGGTACACTGCTCTCTCTTAGTGCCTGCTCCACGTCCATGTCTTCACTTTCAAAGTCAACAATTATGATGTTGAAATTGTCATCCTTTGTCTGGCGATGGAGATTCTCCATGTCAGAGATAAACTGCTGTACCCAGCGAGCCTGGTTCTTCACTAAAGTTCAGCAAGAACAAAGGGAAAAGTGGATTGATAAAGAAACTACTAACATTTCCTCTCAACAATCTGTTTAATTTCTGTTTATTCAGTTTTCAAAGTTAACTACAGTGCCCCTTTTGACTTACCTGGCACCACAAAGTGCACCATGACATCTTTCCTCCACTGCAGCATGACCGGCTGGCAGAGCAGCGGCTTAGCATAGGCGGTGCTCCAGGGGGTCGCTCCGGGCCGAACGGGGGGCCTGGTGGAGGGAGGGGGAGGCGGGGTGTCGAGGCTGGACGTGGCAGCTGACGGGGCCGAAGCCGGCGCCGAGGCCGGAGCGAAGTCAGTGTTCTCGAGGCTCTCCTCGCCCTGCCCGCTGCGATGAAGCAGCAGGTAGATGTATTCCGACAGACGCACCACGCTGCGGCCTCTCTCCATCAGCTCCAGCTCCACAAGGTAGCGGTTCCCTCTCGCCGAGTCGCGCCGCTTCTCAACGTTGACAATTCGCAGCAGGGTGTAGATCCTGCGGCGAAGGAAACAACAGAGAGCGGAGGCAAACACAAAACACCGTTTCTTATTTTGTTCTCACAACTGGATTAATTATTATTTGACTGTAGGCAGGCCACCTAAAAAAAAAAATGTGTCTCTTCATTATCTCCAGAGTGAAGTCTGCACTGTGGGATTTTTGGGAAGAAAATTTAAAAAAGAATGGCTCAGCTACTTTCCACAAACGACATCAATGTTTGGAAGCACTGCTGGAGGAAATGGTAATCGGCACAGAGGCGTGCTCACATTAAGTCGACGCACCGGGGCGTGACCAATATGTTCCCAGTGAAATTACTTCTTGCCTTAGATAAGGCTGAGCATGAGAAACCACATTTTTAAACGTACACGGCTGCAGGGAAACATACGCAGCCTTCAAGTCTCACATCCTTTCCATTCCCCGCCCTTTATCCTCACCCTCCGTTGCGTTCGTTGAGCTTCTCCATGTACTGCGCCAGCACGTCCACCACCTCACTCTCTGCCAGCTGGAGGTTGCCGGACACATTGCAGCGCAGGTCATTCCAGTCGGAGCGCAGCAGCTCAAAGTCCATCGGATTGACCGAGAAGGTCCTCTGCCAGTTGATGCTCTCCTCTGCCCAACCGGGCCGAGCCTCGATCTCCTCGTAGCTGTAGTCCGACATCTCGCCCTCCTCTGGTTCTGGCTCCAGGTCGGTGTCAGGATTAGAGCGACTTGTTTCCTGGCCGAGTTCTGCCGGGTTGGGCTCCGGGTCCGGCTGCCGATGGGACTCGGTGATCTCGGAGGTCCTGAGGTAAGAGGTGACCCGTGTTTGACCTTGGAGTGTGTTTTCTGTGACGTTTAAGCGGTGCTGGGTAACTGGAGGGGGATCTTGGTGAGGGGACAGAGGGGTTAGCGGGTCACCTTTGCTGGGTACATCGGTCGTGACGGGAGTCTTTAGATCCCCGCGCTCCCCTCTCCTCTTGCTTTTCTCTGGTAGCTTTGCTGCTCTGCTGTCAGCATTATGTACACGTTCACCCCGTATGCTGATGCTTCCATTGTGGGGAAATGTCTTACCCTCTTTAGTGGATGGGTTGGGCCAGAGCTGAGGGGCACTCACAAGACTTCTACTTTTTGTTATGCCTCCTCCTTTGGCGCCAAGGTTCACCAGCCGTGTGGTCTTCCTAGTTTGGTACAGAAAGACCCCCGGGAACACCTCTCTCAGGTGGCGGGAGGCCCTCTCCTGCTTCCTCTCTCGACGCTGCTCCCTCTCCCTGTCCTTCTCCCGCTCCTTGGCCGGCCGAGGCCTGGTGATGTAGATCTTGTTCTCCTCCCTCTTCTCCTTCTTGTTTCCTGCGAGCTTGCTTTTTACATCATGGAGGTTGTTGCTATGGGCAGAGTTGCTGAGGATCTGCTTGGCACGGCTGGCAAGGGCAGAGAGGGAGGACTTTTGGGGGAAGAGGAGTGAAGACTTTCTCGGTTTCGGCAGTGTTTCAGCTCCTTTCTCTCCTCCCGCGCCACCTGTTCCTCCCCCTTTCCTGCCAGGGCTCAGCTCTGCAGGACCGGTGCGGATCCAAGTCAGGGAGCGACCGCGGACGACACTGTCCGCGTCAGGCTGAAGCACCCTGGTATGCAGCTCCTCAAGTCCCTTCCGGGCCTCCTGTCTCGTGTTTGTGTGATCTCTCTCCGAGTCCTGGTCCAGATCCCTTTCCAGCTGTCCCTCTCTGTGAGGAAAATGTCTCCTTTCTCTTCGGTGTATGATACTGTTGACAGCTCCCTCCTCCTCTTGATCATGGTCCGCCTCTTCTTCTCCGCCCTCTCTGCCAGCTGGTGTTGGCGCAGGCTTGGAGTGCTGATGGGAGGGATAGGAGGTGTGGCTGGTCTGGCTGGGATGAGAGGGCTTCTTGGGCGACTGTGTACCGACGATCTCTGCCTCGTCCTCGACATCTACCACCTCCTCTTCATCTAAGAAGTCTGGAGACATTAACACAACGATGAAAAATAGTGTGTGTACAGTATGTGTGTGTGTATGTTGGTTCATGATTAGTTCACCATCTGGGTTAGGGAAGAAGAATGGTCTGTCATCTTCCTCCTCATCCATCTTCATATATTTGTAGAAACCAAACCTGGCAGAGACAAGAGGAGGCAGAGCACAACCATGAACACACACACAACCCTGCGCATTAAAAAAAGGTTGTCATCTCAATGTGCCTTGCAGCATAAAAAACGTAATCTCTTGGTGAGAGGTCACATGAATCACTGCCATCAAATTCACAGACACTTCAACAGTTATTCCGCATAATCAGTGAACTTGCTCATAGACAAATGTTCCCGTTGCGTCCCAAGAGATACAAAATAAAAATGTCCTTACTTCTCCAAATAGATAGGGGACTCTCGGTAGAAACACTTGTTCTCTCGCTCCATGTGGGTGAGACGTGTGAAGTCATTTGGGTAAACGAAGGACAGATAGACCTTTAAAAAAAATGACATGTCAATCAAAAATTCAATAACTTCAGAAAACACTTAGAAAAGGGTTAATTATCTGTAATCTAATACCAGCATTTAACCAGCACCAGCCTCTTGCTCTTCATAATCCTGAATGCTGCAGTGATTCCTGTCAAATCTAAAATGGATTTGGCTCCAATTTCCACTAATCTCTGCAGCCGCTGCAGTAACTCCTGTTGTCCTGAAGGGGGGAGCAGCGCTCAACACTACCTGCTGCTTCAATGGGTTCTGATCCAACAGGAGAGATGCGACTGTAATGACCAAGCCTGCTATTTTCTTTACTCATCTGATCTGAATATTATGCTGAGGGGATACTTTAAACAAGTTAAAATACTACTCTCATGACATCCGGAGTATTTTGGATGAGCCCATAGGTCGAATTTTAGTAAGAATTCATTCTCTCACACATACTGACCCACTAAGCAATAATATGTTTGAATAGATGAATAATTAAATGAGGTTATTCAAGGTTGAAAAAAAATGAAAGTATAGTAGAAGCCAGTCTTCGTCATAATATGAGCAAACAGAATATGTGTATTAAAAAAAAAAAATCAGTTATGGTGTAACCGTGGAAGTGTGCAGTGCTTAAGTTAAATATTTACAGGTTTTTGTTCATTTATAAATCATGTAATGATATTCTTAAAATGTGGTCTAAAATCAGTCTCTACCTGAGCTAAAGCAAAGAGGCAATGTTGAAATGACCGCAGGTCTTTTTCTGATCCAGAGGGAAGGTGACTTACAAATTGCAGACCCTGGTATCTGGCGATGGGAAAATCTTTGACAACATATGTTGGAGAGTAGAGACATGCTGGTAGAACATTTTCTAGTCGGGAGGGGTCGATCATAGGAGCTGAGGAGAGAGGAGAAAGAAAGAAGGGGAGGTGAATATTTGAGATCATGAAAAAACAAATATGTGTATATTCTGCTTTGTACAAGCGTAAGAGTCAGAAAGCTGGGAGATGATCAGGGCAATGACCAAACGAGAAGGAAAACCAACAAAGAACGGGGAAACCGCCAGCCAGACGAAATGCCCAATGTCTGAGTGCAGCTAAACTGACAGCCAGAGAGACTGTGAGCCAGGCAGTCGATCAGAGAGAGAAAATGACAGGCCGGAAAATCAGGATGAGGAAAGAAAAAAAGTGACAGCCTGAAACGATAGCTGTTAGATTTACTGCGGTAGAAGGTGTCCCTGGGGTCCGGCTTCAGCATATCCGCCCCGTGCTGCGGGATGCTCCTTCCCCGGCCCTCCTCTGGGAGACGGATGTGACTGGCCAAGGTCTGGGGGATGTGATCCACACTGTTCATCTTCAGATTGGACTCGTCTGAGGAAATACAGAGACAGAGAGGATGTAGTATGGGGAAAGGTCTTTATGTCACACTGTTTGTATGTCACTGTTTGATTTAATGCTGAACACATTTTACGTTAACTGTCGGAAGGATAATATCCCAATCATCATGAATCTTTACCGTCTGTGAAAAAGTGGATAATAACTCGGGGGGGGGGGGGGGGGCAAAGGTGAAGTGAAGAGGAAGGGGGCAAAGGGAAGAGAGGAAGGGACCAAAGGGAAGAGAGGAATGGAGCAAAGGGAAAAGAGGACATGAGCAAAGGGAAGAGAGGAAGGGAGCAAAGGGAAGAGAGGAAGGGAAGAGAGGAGGAGAGCAGAAACAGAAGCTGAAGCGAGAGAATCAGAAAAAAAGTTGGACGAAAAACAAATACAGAGTAGATTCATAATTATACCAATCGATAGCAGAGAATGAGGGGAGAGCATCTGTGATTAATGGCATGTCAGGAGCAAGGCCTGGTGGGAGAAATGCTTTGTAATTAACGTGGTGGTCAGCATCACTTTTAGGGTGGAGTGTGCACATTCAGTGTGTGTCTCTCTGTGCACACGCTTCACAGAGAAAGCCTCCTTTGTTTCCTTCTAACAATAATACATCTGCTGATCAATTCAATTCAATTCAATTCAGTTTATTTGTATAGCCCAATTTTACAAATTACAAATTTGTCTCGGAGTGCTTTACAATCTGTACACATAGACATCCCTGCCCCAAAACCTCACATCGGACCAGGAAAAACTCCCAAATAACCCTTCAGGGGGGAAAAAAGGGAAGAAACCTTCAGGAGAGAACAGAGGAGGATCCCTCTCCAGGATGGACAGATGCAATAGATGTAATGTGTACAGAAGGACAGATTTAGAGTTAAAATACATTCAATGAATATGACAGAGTGTATGAATAGTTCATAGTAGGCATATTCCACGATGGAGACCTCCACGATCCATCAGGCAGATGGCGGTGGGGAGGAGGAGTGGGCGGAGTCTCAACAGTGGGCGGAGTCTCAACAGGACAGTGGCGTAGTCAGGAGCAGGAATTCCACGACCCAGACCTCGATGATCCATCAGGCAGATAGGATCTATGCCGTATAGGGTCCGATGACCCCATGAGACGTGAAGTCAAAAGGACTCCGGGGAGAAAGCAGAGTTAGTAACGTGTGATTGAGAGATGAAAATTCATCCTTAAGGAGAGAAAAAGAGGAGATAGGTACTCAGTGCATCCTAAAACGTCCCCCGGCAGCTATAAGCCTATAGCAGCATATCAAGGGGCTGGACCAGGGCAAACCTGATTCAGCCCTAACTATAAGCTCGGTCAAAGAGGAAAGTCTTAAGTCGACTCTTAAACGAGGTGACTGTCTGCCTCCCGGACTGAAATTGGAAGCTGGTTCCATAAAAGAGGAGCTTGATAACTAAAGGCTCTGGCTCCCATTCTACTTTTTAAGACTCTAGGAACTACAAGTAGTCCCGCATTTAGTGAGCGTAGCTCTAGTGGGCAATATGGTACTACAAGCTCCTTAAGATATGATGGTGCATCACCAATCAAGGCTTTGTACGTTAAGAGAAGAATTTTAAAAGTGATTCTTGATTTTACTGGGAGCCAGTGCAGAGCAGCTAGTGCAGGAGTGATGTGATCTCTTTTCTTAGTTTTAGTGAGAATACGAGCTGCAGCATTCTGGATCAACTGAGGGACCTAAGAGACTTATTAGAACAGCCTGATAATAAGGAGTTGCAGTAATCCAGTCTCAAGTAACGAACGTGAACCAATTTTTCTGCATCTTTTGAGACAAGATGTGCCTGATTTTGAAATATTACGTAGATGAAAGAATGCAGTCCTTGAGATTTGCTTTACGTGGGAGTTAAAGGACAAGTCCCGATCAAAGATAACGCCAAGATTCTTTACAGTGGTGTTGGATGCTAGGGCAATGCCGTCTACAGAAACCACATCACCAGATAATTGATCTCTGAGGTGCTCAGGGCCGATTAAAATTACTTCGGTTTTGTCTGAGTTTAACATCAAGAAGTTGCAGGTCATCCATGTTTTTATGTCTTTAAGACATGCTTGAATTTTACTTAGTTGGTTGGTTTCCTCTGGTTTTATTGATAGATATAGTTGAGTATCATCTGCATAGCAATGAAAGTTTATGGAGTGTTTCCTGATAAGATTGCCCAAAGGCAGTATGTATAAGGTAAATAAAATTGGTCCAAGCACAGAACCTTGTGGAACTCCGTGACTAACGTTGGTGGTTATCGAGGCGTCATCGTTTACAAATACAAACTGAGATCGATCTGATAAATAGGATTTAAACCAACTTAGTGCCGTGCCTGAAATGCCAATCGACTGCTCCAGTCTCTGTAACAGGATGTCATGGTCAATGGTGTCGAATGCAGCACTAAGGTCTAACAAGACCAGTACAGAGATGAGTCCTTTATCTGCTGCCATTAAGAGGTCATTTGTAATTTTCACCAGTGCTGTCTCGGTGCTGTGGTGTTTTCTAAATCCTGACTGAAATTCCTCAAATAAACAATTATGATGTAGAAAGTCACACAACTGATTTGCGACCACTTTCTCAAGGATCTTGGAGAGGAAAAGGAGGTTAGAGATCGGTCTGTAGTTAGCCAACACCTCTGGATCCAGAGTGGGCTTCTTCAGGAGAGGTTTAATAACAGCCACCTTGAAGGAGTGTGGTACGTGGCCTGTTAGCAGAGACACATTGATAATATCTAATAGAGAGCCGCCAATTAAAGGCAAAACGTCTTTAAGCAGCCTCGTCGGGATGGGGTCCAAGAGACAGGTAGACGTGCTAGAAGAAGAAACCGTTGAAGATAATTGGTCACGGTTGATGGTAGAAAAGCCATCCAAATATACACCAGGGCATACAGCGGTTTCCAAGGCCATTCCACTTGAGGACAGATTGGCACTGGTTAAGGGCAAGAGATTATTAATCTTGTCCCTAATCGTTACAATCTTTTCATTAAAGAAGTTCATAAAGTCATTACCATTGAGGTCTATAGGAATACTCGGCTCCACAGAGCTGTGACTCTCTGTCAGCCTGGCTACAGTGCTGAAGAGAAACCTGGGGTTGTTCTTATTTTTTTCTATTACTGATGAGTAATAGGCTGCTCTGGCATTACGGAGGGCCTTCTTATAAGTTTTAAGACTATCTCGCCATACCTGCTTTACGGTACACGCCTTGCCAAGAATAGCTAATTATCTACGTTACTGAAATCCAAAGAAAACTTCTTCTCTTCCTTATAATTCAGGACAGATGTAGTTGCGTTGTAATAAGACAAAATACAGCATTATTTATGTCATAGATATTGAGGCCTCATCCATGTGGCAATACAAAGAAAATATGGAAAACATTTAGAGCTTTGGGCATATTTTAATTTCCTGGTCTCTCTTTAGTACGTCCGTATGATGGTGTATATTAATTAACAACTAATGTGGAGTATTGGAGCTGCAATGAAACGCCCTGCAAATATACCATGGGAAATTCTATAATGAAATACAGGATGATTACATTTGTAAAAATTAAATAACACACACTTTCACTGTGTTAGCTTTTTGGACAACGAAGACAGATATTAGAAAATAATTCAGACGAGATAATACATTCAGGAAATATTCAACTAAAAGATAAGTGCAAGTGTTTGTTTAACTGATGAGAATGAGGCTCACAGTTTGGGCATGAATTGAAAACAGATACGCTCTTATTAAAGCTAGAGTAAAAACGTGTTGATGTTTCATTGTTGTTGATATATTTGTTGAAATTCTCTTCACACTACGACAGCAGTCAATAAACTAACTTCTCTGTCTGTCTGCCCACGCACATGCACACATGCACACATGCACCGGAGTCTTCCACAAACGTTTTGATGTGTGTCCTAACAATCGCCATGTTCGTTGTTTGTGTTCGTGATCATTTTTGGAGGAGGGGCTTTGTAGGGAGGTCTGAAGGGACGGGCGGCAATGTTGCAGACTTGGAAACCTTCTCACTAGATTTCGCAAATGTTGGCGCTGCTTGCATGGAAAAATAATTGTCTGGTTGGATAATTGAAAAAATCTACCGTTCTACTTTTGCTTTAAGTGCTACAATTACTGAACTCACAATGATGTTAATTAAAAAGCAAATCAGAGACCAAATTAAGTTGGCAAAGTCAACACAAGGTTCCCCTGTGTCCAACGGGAATGGATATTAAACACGCTCTACAGCTTGAAAATGGAGAAAGCCAGTGACATAGAGAGAGGAGTCGGGACGGATGGGTGGAGGCAGATGAGGACATGGTCGTGTTTGAATCCAGCAGGTGACCTCATAATAAACTGTAGAAGCCCTCCCTCTTCCCTGTCATAGCCGGTCATACACATGAAGGCATACATCTCCAGCAACCTGCAGCTTTGGCCAAAATGACAACTCCACACATCATTCTCTGTGCAGCTCGTTAACAATGCGGCATCCCTGAGACACACACGGCTATTCTTGGAGCTACAGAGGTTAGACTAGAGAGCTCTACCTGGGAGCTTGTGCTCTTATCTCAGCTACGAATGACACCTACAGAGAAAAATAGGGCATCTATTGCATTATTTATCTTCTCTTTGGCCCCACAAAGACATGTCATACTCCCATGGGGACAACCTGCAGCTTCTCCTTCATGAGAAGGAACTAAATATGAAAGAAGATCATATCATTGACATCGAGACTGAAATATGGGTTTGTTTAAGGGACACGAGTGGAGTACATCTTGATTCAGAGAAGGTGAATGATCGATACCAGACAAGACCGATGAAGTTAATTCGTTTGCGGCATCATTTCCTGTTTCTATTTGGCAAGCTCTGAGCACAAAAAAAAACTTAGAAATAGAAAAGACCATTAAAGAGTCCCATGTGTATCTTAGCTGCAGACAACAAAACACTTTCAAGTCAATTAAAAACATACATCATGGACTGTATTTCATGTCCAAGACAAGAAGCCTTTCATGCAGTATATCAGAATGGCAGAATAACTCTTACCTGTGTACAGGGAGATGTAGGCCGAGTCTATCACTTCATATTTCAGACCGGGGAGGAACGGACGCCACTGTGTGTGAAAGCAGAGGGGGAGAGGATGAAGCGTGTGTAGAAAACTAAATGTCAACATGTGGAAAGTATAAGGTGAGCAGAATCCATCCATCACTGTTTGCTGGCTAAACTGTGACACTCTGTGTGGTATTGATCCCAGAAGCATCACTGGATTGATTGGACGCTGGCTTTCTGTATAAACACACTTAGCCAGAGAGGGAAGAGGAAGCAGGAAGAAAAGTGTGGCACACGAGCAGAGGACAAGAAGCGTGAGGCCACCGACAGAGCAGAAAAGAAGAAAAAAAGATGAGAAAACCGACAGTGAGCAGAGCGGGAACAGAGCCGTGACAAGTAGGTGTGAAGAGGGAGATCTGTTAATGACCTGAACACAGAGAGAGACAAAGAGAGAGAGCGAGAGCTACAATTCTTTTAAATAGATTTCACATTTACTACGTCACTTCTAGTTACCGAGGATATAATGACAGGAGACAGGTCATTTTCCAGCCCTCGGCTTGAGAATACTAATATAAATACCCTCCTTAGGCTCATGCAAATAACCTCCGCTTGGCTGTGTAACACACACACACACACACACACACACACACACACACATTCATCGTTTTAGATTTTCTTTCATTCACTTAGCCCAGCACATGTTTTGTAAGAGTCCTCCTGGATATTGTATGCTACTCCTCCACCCCTGACACATGAACACAGAGGCACACATACACAAACTCGAGCACCTATAAAAGAGCACAAGGACACAGTGCGACATCATGCTGAGCAGCAGCAGGGAGCGGCTCAGCAGGCCACCCAAAGGCGTCAGCATTCTGTCATTATTCCAGCATGTTGTCCTCAAGGTCAAGGCAGACGGATGAGACCACGTGGGAGTTGTAACTTGGCTTTAGTTTCACTCGCAGCAGAATCACACAACATACTGCGAGTCAATGGTCAACTATCATAAATGTGACTTGAATATATATTAAAAAAGCAGTTTTGTGAGTTCATTCTTGAACATCTGATCTTAAGGTCTTCGTAGCTTTTTCTGGTGTTACTTGTGTGACAGTCTTCTTCTGATGTGTTTCAGCTACATTTAGGGCCAATGGCAGTCCACACTTTTCTCAATGAAGCCTAACAGTCTAGTGCTGCCACATCAGCCTTAAGAGCACTTGAACTGCTGCAAGATTGGGCTATTTTAAAGATGTGTGTGATTTTATTCCTGTTCATCGTCGGGCCCCATATATATATTTATATATACACATATATATATATACACATATACACATATATACATATATAAATATATATACATAGGGAGGCATTGACATAGTGTGCATGTGCATCTTATGTGCACACAGACACAAAGCAGTTGTCTGTGTGCAGTAAGTAAGATCATGTTGGCCAATGACACAGACCTTCAACAGCCTGCTTGAGGGTTTTAAGGTTTGATAAGTGTCCCCACAAAGACAGAAGTACAAGGTTGTGTGCGTGTGTGCGTGTGTGTGCGTGGATACTCTGTGTGTGCGGGTGTGTCTTCTGTGAAATAGTGTTGACAGGGAGCAGCAGGAAGAAGCCGAGACCTGCTTGCTGGCACCATAAGTTCAACCGAGAGGAAAGGAAATCAATATCCAAGGGGAAATGATAAAAAGTACCAATCGCAGAGCAAAATAGCAATGGGCAGCTAGTGGTGTTGTTTCATCACGTTACATCATCCCCAGACAAATGGGTGACGGATGAATTATGTTGTCTAGAAAGCCCCATATGAATTCAAAGTATTAATATCATTATATGAAATTTGTATATTGTTTTTATTCAGCTGGCTAAAGAGGGTGTTGCTCCAACTCACACAAAGAGTGTGTGGTTTGTTGTTTGAGTAGACATGCATGAGCACTGACATGTTGTTTCTTTCAATTCAATCGTCTACTCCAAAGCCTCAGGCGCCACGAATAGGTAATAACATCACTAAACTATCTTACCTTTTGCATTATGCGTACAAATCTCCAATAAGATCACAAGAAAGTAAACACTTCCAGTTGGCAGTGTCCCAGTCAAGGTGAATCGAATCACCGGCTCAACTACACAATGGCTGTCCAGCTGTTGTCCATGTCCATTTGTTTAGTCGAAGACAGAGAGGTTGACTGTGTGCGTTCCCTCTTTCTCTGCGTCTCAATCACAGACACTTGGCTTAAAGCCCACATTAGTAGAGTGGTAAACAGAGAAAGGTCTGTGGCAGTGTGGACAGAACAAGACAGATGTTAACAAGCCCGACGACACCTGCCTGAGGGAAAAGGTAGGAAGAGACTGGCCCTACACTGTTGTTATGTATTACAAGGTGGGCTGGTAAGCCTGCATGGCCATTGAGAACAGGGCCCTCTTTACAATTACATTGATTGTTCGTGTGTAATTTGATATGTGTGATACCTGTCTTTCAATATAGCATTACAAATCTGATGTCTGTAACTCTGCGTGTGTGTTTTCTACTCAACAGAGCTGTAACTTTGAACACTCGCTCATCGTGCTCTGAGGGAAATGAATGCAGTCCTGTTGGGGCATGTTGACTTGTTCCAGCCAAATAATGTGGCGAAGGAAATATTTTACAAGCCGTGCTTTTATTTGATAAAACTGGCACTTCAACTCAGTGTTTGTGACCTGATTTAAAATAAGGGTACGCCTGTTTCACAAGAATATAAGGCTACAACATGTGAGAAGACAAGCAATGACAAGAAAAAGCTCAATTTACTGATGAGATGCAAGACCAGCTGGGACAGCTTTGGTCGGGAGAGAAACACTTTTTAGCGTTGGCAGTAATGGAGCGTGTGCAGCGGGGAGCTGTGGCGCTGCCCAGTGACAGGAGCCTGAGAGAACAACAAGGAGAAACTCCTGACAGGCTCTCCACAGATAGCTCCTCCAACAGAAGACACAGACGACTGCAGGTGCTTGATGCTCTGCTGATACGGTTGAAGAACAATACGATGGAAGTTGACAAGGATGCAAAGCTGAAAAAGCCCCTCACCAAAAGCTACAGCATAAAAACAAGGACATAAAGCTCATGACTGATTATGCTCTTATTCCAATTGACAGCTAAACAGAGCTAAACACTCCCATGCCTCTTCTATTCCCCGTCACACTGACATGAAAACAGTGGCTCGTTTCCCCATGTCGCATCATGCCTTGCCTGGAGACAAAGGACCAATATTGAAAGAGAGATGAGGAGGTGGATACGGTGACGGGGTGTTTTATTTTTCTATGTCGAATTACACATTAGCCATAGTCTCTCAGACCAGATGTTTCAGAAAGACAAATGATCCCCATATCCAGAGCAATTACTGGCGCGTCGTAGAGCGTGCGTTTACAGCGATGCCCCGCGTGCTGTGAGGGGGAACCGGTTAGTCACACTAACACTCTCACTCCATTCAAATCAAGTCAAACTTCCGTGACATGAAGAATGTCCTTGCCCACTTCTCGAAATCCCCAGTTGTTTGCTGTGCAGCCTCGGACCTCGGTCAGCATGTTGCTGACTGGAAGCAAGATAACGCAGGAATAATTCACATGATGGCACTAACGCAGCCAATGGCCCGTTCAAAAACATCCAGTGATAAAATACAACAGCAGAATGTAACCTGGCACGTTCAACATGACCTGCTAACAGAGCTGTCTTTGAATACACACACACACACACACACACACACACATGAAAACTGTTCTCTAGAGCCACCAAACGGGGAGAGAAAAGTTGTTGTGGTCATTTCTCGCCCGAAATGCAACCTGCTGAGAAACGGCTACATGCTCAAGGCTATTATAATTTAAAACTGCTTCGCTTCAGTAAAAATGTCCAAATATTACACTGTCTCATTGTTAACATGCAGTGTTTAAGATTCAGTGCCACATAGAAGCAGCTGGTATAAGACAATGTAGGCACATGACATTTAATATGAAAAAGACACAATGAGCAAGGGTGACGAGACTCTATGTAGCGTCCTTTCTAATGTGTAAATGATATGCCGTGTGTGGGACGTTGCTCTTTGGGAAGTGCCTGATCAAAATCTGTTTGATGACAAGACAAAGTGTTGTAATAAAAGACAGGAAGAGAGATATGAGCCGACGCTCTACAAATGGCTTTGAATCCACGTAATGTTCGGCCAGTGGTTTTTACAAATGGATATAACATGAATGAGAGGAATTTATTTATATGATGAGCTCTTCCGATTGAGAAATGATGTCGGCGTCTTCCCCTTTTCATTATCTTCATAATGAGAGAGCCTGGGTGATCGCCATGCAATCATTACAGTCATATTGACTGGCATTGGCGTTGCCTTCTACAGGATATGAGGATAATGAACATTGCAGTAGGTGCATCCCATGCCAATAAAGAACGAATGTTGGCGAGGTAAATATGAATGCTGGTAATAATAATAATAATAGCCATTTAAAAAAGTGGGAAAAAAAGGATATGAAAACAAGCGCAGTGAAAACCGAAAAGTTAATTGAGGCAAAAAAAAGCTTGCTGATTCCATGCTGAACTAAAGTTGACCCTGAAAGGTGTTGAAGCGGTAGAGAAACAGAGAGAAAGCGGAATTATTTCCAAAGTAAAACAACACACACAATATACTTTACCAGTCGGTTACAGGTCGCGCGGGCCACTACTGATTTATATTGGCCGATGCATGGTGGTGCTTAAGTGAATGCAGCCATGAGTCTGCGGAGGCCGGGGTAGATGGATGCACGTGCAGACGTGGATGTGTGTGTTAACCGGTCGGCAGTTTGAGACTTGGTCTGGCAGAAGTAATAAAAGCGTGCCTATTAAAATCCTGCATCTAAATCCAACACCCATGCCTCTCCACAAAGTTGCCATGACTAATTACGGCGTGACTTTCTTCTCTTCTTTCTCCCACTCCCTCCACCTCTCAATCACACCGTTTAATGGCCAACACTTTCCTTCATTCGTTCACCAGACTAAAAAAGCAAGAGACGTTTTTCCATTAGGCGAGTGGAAAGGTCCCGTGTGTCACCGACAAAGATCCAGATGACATTTAAGAATCTCACAAAGTCTTCTTTCAACTCATGTCGTCCATGTAACAAACAGTCATCCCTCCAAAGAGTTTGTTGGAAATTAATTAAGGAGAGTTGAGCGCAGTAGTGGAAACGTTCATTCACATTACAGATTTATTCATGGGCCTACTCATTCCAACTCAACAATCTCCTCATTTGTTCCTCTGTGCATACCTACACATGCAGTTGTTTCCACCCCTTGAGAAAGGCACAACCTGTCTCTCTTCCTGCCTCTAATGTTGCTCATGTTCCGCCTTCCTGCAGCCATTTCCTCTAATTCCTTCACACGGGAGAAAAGAAAGGGACCAACACACAGAGAACAAGGGTTCTCTTTACTTCCAGGCTGCGCTTGTGTGCTATCTGATATTTACACCCTCTTGTTTCGCTAAACAAAGTGCTGCTGAACAAATACTTTCCCAGAGGAACAGCCCACCTTTGACCATGCAGTCACGGCGTGGTACAGAACACAGGAGAGAGAGCTGGGAATCCACGATATCTGCTCTTTAACAAATGAGTGCCCGGGTTCCTGTGGATTTATGTGAGCCCTGGGTTTATGCTGTTGTGGGCTGGTCACGGTAAATCTGCTATTTTTGCCAAGGTGTGAAATGTATTCCGCTGCTAAATCACACACGGAGGACTCGCTAAGACAGCGGCGCGTACACATTCACGCACACTATCTTGATTTGCGGCATGACTTTTATACGCTTCATTAAATCGTTTCGGCTAGTACAAACCCACTTTGATGGCCTCGTGAGTAGTGGGCTCACGGGTCTGGGGGGAGACAGAGATGACCACATGACCTTGATTTACTGGTGGACATAATCACATGAACACTTTCTGGATAATTTGAATTTGAAATACCACGAGACACAGAGCACATATAAAGGCCTCCAGTGGACACTGCATATCTCTCTGCAGACTCCTGTCCCATTTCTTAATTCCCTCCTTTTTCTGTCTCCTCTCCCGTTTTCTGACAAGTGTGTCCATTCAGTCTCTGTCCTCAAGCCAATGGTCTCTTAAGAGAACAAATCCTTCAGTTTCAGCACCATGAATCGTTCTTAATTGCCGGTGCAATTTGTGTCTTCTATTTTGGGATTGCTGGTGAGCACTGTCCACCTGGGGAAGACGTGTACAGCTTTGAGCCTCCTCTAATACATGTGGAGTCAGAACAGGAAAAGCATCGCATTATAACAATGCATCCAGGATGATCCAGGATTTCAGATGAATATCATATTAATTGTGTATATATTTAAAAACTGCTCTCATAAACATTTTTATATTGACGCTGGAAAACCGACTACTGTATATGCCATCGGGGTCAACTGGAGCGACCAACCCACCGAGAGTTATTACACAATCAGAATTACACAATTCACTTTACTATGAGCGGTGAAATGCTTCTCAAGGAACATGTCTGCTCGCATTTGACAGATGACATGCGATGTTGATGCAAAAGTTGAGCAAGCGTCAATGATTTTCCCAGAGTGTCCTCGGGCTGTGTGCGCTAGCTCGTACATGTTTACAGTCTCTTCTCAAAATGAACTTGCCATATAGGTTCGTTTAGTTTTTAGGTTTACTTAGTCAACTAAAGTACTTGGTTAGGGTTAATAAGGTCCTGTCTGGGGTTTACATTAGTACATATTTGTTAGATAAAATAACTACGCTAGTTACAAAACTGCCGTTAGAAAAAGACTTGTTTTCACTCAGAAAATGAACGTTGATATTTGTTTGGCCCATCCAGCCCCCCCCCCCCCCAACCCCCCGCCTGCTCTCAACGGATGTTCTCGCTCTTTATTCTTTGTAGATTGCCCTACCATCTGATACTGACCAAGCGGCAGTATTCGACAGGATGGGAGTGAGACCGGGTTGGCCTCACACCTGCAGAGGGTCACACCATCTAGCCCCAGGATCCCCTCCTCCCCACTGGCACCAGAGAAACCAGTAGAACTCACCAGTCCGGCAATGAGGACACAATACCAGCAATAACAGTGACATAAATATGTTATTGGATTGTAGCTTATCTCACCAACTCAGTCTGTTTGCACTATACGTGAGGCTCTCCAAGTAAAGTTTAATTTGTTTGCCACTGGGATGTGACTGTCACAGGCTGTAATTTATTAGTCACGCTTGCACATCATCAGCTGAATATTCATAACACATCCACACCATGACCCACAGCATCCCACAGCAACTGAATAATACTTATGCCACCAACAGCACATTTCATACAGCCTGCGTGAAAACCTTGACATATGTATAGTTCTTAGCTGACTAGGCCGGATTTAAAAAAAGGAGCACAGCAGTGCAAACTGTGACCAAGGCTAAGGAAAGGCTTGTGGAAACACGGTGGGGAAAAGAGAAAACAGACCTATGACGGGACAAAAGGACAGTTTAGGATTTTAAAAACCCAGGAAGAAACTAACAAGCGCTAATAGGAAGACAGAAATATGGTAGAGCAGAGTAGCCAGGGGCAATCACACAGAGTTTGCCAGGGATAAAGATAGACTTAGAAAGAAGTACAAAAATCATTAACCATCAGGGTGCAAAAATGAAACTGAAGTTGTGTGAAAGAAGAGAGCAGCTCCAGCTCTGCTGATGATGATGGTCACCATGAAGGCAATAACCCGAGGCTTGTTCAGAGATTCATTCCACACACACACACACACACACACACACACACACACACACACACACACACACACACACACACACACACACACACACACACACACACACACACACACACACACACACACACACACACACACACACACACACACACACACACACACACACACACACACACGTGATCTCTTTTTTCCCATCTACCCTCCCACTCAAAGTACACGCTCGCACGAGGCATGTGGGCTCTCGTTTGAAACTTCATCTCAGAATTAAACCCCACTCATCTCTGAGCTTGGCCTGAGGTGCAGAACACCACTACTGAGAGAGGAACGGTGCAGCGGAGAGTCGAAGCGAACGGGAGGAAAAAACGGAGAGTAAGAGGGGAAGAACCAAAAGTGAGACGGAGGAGGAATAGAAAAATAGTTGCACCCGATCGGAGGGGAAGCCAGCGTGACGACAAGGAGGGAGTTCATGGCATCAGATGAGACCATGGGCCAAAAATCATTTGTCACCAGCCACCACTCAGACTCGGTTAATGAAACAAAGGTTACAGGTGAAAACGGCCACAAAATTGTCCTTCCAATGGTTTCCCGAAAACAGGTGGATGCGTTTTATTTAACACTTTATTTTTGTCTTTTCACCACATATAGAACACATATAGAAATGAAAGAAGAAAAAAAAAAACAGCAAGAGAAATACAAATGAATGAATGAAAAGGGGTGTGGTTTGCGCTATCCTCTCAAAAGCTAAATATAGAGATAAATCATGAGAAACATTCAAATGTTCCTATCTTGTGTTATCGTTGACGTGTAAAAATCGTCCATTTCTGTTGTCATATTACCAAAGTAGAGAAACATACAGGACTTGGGTGCGTCATAATGCAGAATGTTGACAATAACTTTATGGACATTTCCCCAAAACTGTACAATTTCCAGGCAAAGCCAAAATATATGTGCATGGTCTACATGTACTGCCCCACATTTCCTCCAACATGGTTGGACAATAGACAGACATGTGCTTGTAATTTGGGGAGTAATAAAGAATCTGATTATCATTTTCCAACGATGTTCTCTGCAAGTCCGCGCAGATGTTGAGGATTGTTGTATCCTCCAAATATTCAACCATTCCTCCTCTGTAATAATCACACCTGTTTTCATTTCAGTTTTACATAAAATGTTGTATTTCATAATTTGACCATCAGATTTAGATACAAAGTTGATATATTTCTTGGAGTTGTAAGCTCCTATTATGGTTCTAATGATCCCAAATAAATGTGTGCTTTATTTCTCTGTCAAAAAAGTCCCTTAATTGTAGGTATCTGAAGTGGTCCTGGTTATTTAGTGAATATGTATCATCTTTAATAAATGTGCATATTGTTGTTATTCCATATGGAATCCAGAGTTTAAACCTCTGATCGAGACGTAACTGGAATAAAATGTCTATCATAGGATATTCATCGCAGAAGCCTGAGCTCTTATTCTAATTTATATCTTCGTACCAATTTGAACCACATCTCTGATGTAAATTGGGTAAATCTTCTGCTATATTTCTATCTCAGAAAAGGCTTTGCATTTCCCTTCCTTCTACATATCGGTCAAGGTTTTTCCATTTTGCTTCATAAGCGTTGGTACACCAGTAGATTACTGGTCTAATTTGAGCTGCATGGGAATATGCCCTCAGGTTTGGTTGTCTGTCGTGTTTTATATTTGACTCTTGGCGTTTGGCCGTTCCATAGAAACCTTGGGAGTCTTGGAAGGTGGAAACGTTTTCATATGTTAAGAGTAAGAATGACTGGGCTGGGAAAAGACGTGTAGACAGAGACGTTGTGTAGAGGAAGTGAGCTCATGTGATTAGATTGGTCCACTTACCCCAACCTCCACGTGATCCGAGCCCTTGTCATCCTGCTTGTGCAGGATCTCAAAGTAGTATCGTCTGGACGAGATCAGGCTGAGGGGAGGGAGAGAGAGAGAGAGAGAGAGAGAGAGAGAGAGAGAGAGAGAGAGAGAGAGAGAGAGCTAATGTTAGATTTTTGACGCTGATGGAAAGAAAGAAAGAATAATCTATCCATCTTCTATAATAAGCTCTCTTGCACCTTTGGCTCTGTGATGTGTAGAGAACGACCAGAAATCCAACTGCGAGCGACTTCGGGTCGCCCAAAACTGAAGCTATTACAGGATTTAATGAGACTGCGATGAACAGTTTGACTTTAACAGCACAGAATAGTCATAAAAACATACAGCAACTGGACCTGAGAATAGACAGCTTAATCAGCCAAGAGCATAAATCTGTGCTGCAGGCGAGATGGCCAGAGAGACGGCTGTGAGCCGGGATATCATCGGCCTCGGGTCCTGAATAAAACACTCCTACTGAGACCGCGAGGAGGAAAATCGATGCTCCACATAAATCAACATTTTACACTTACACAAGCTCCAGTGTTTTTTTGGATCCCCTGATTCGACTGAGTAAAGATCTGAACTAAAGTTTTACTGCGCATGTTATTCCCTGTGCTGATAAAACACACACACACACAAACACGCTGCACACACACACTGTTGGGCAGTGGAGGAAATCATGTTGTTTTTCAATAGAAATGTGCCCCTAAATGCATCCAAAGGCTAAACTTTAATCGATACAATGTCATTGCATCTTGCAGAATCTAATTCCTATTAACAAGCTCATGTTGATTCTGTTTTTTCTGGTTATTTGTAAAGCATTTGCTACTCTGAATTCCGACTTATTTGGCTCCTTCATTTTCATGGAGTTTCACTACGATATACGATGGCTTGTTATGCTGCTCATTTTCTGTCTTTGTTTCTGTTCCCTCGCCTCTCTCTGTGATGGCCTGGTTTCTCTCTCATCTCTCCTGTTTGTCTCCTCAAACAAACACAGGCTCACCTTCTTTGATGAAGCCTTTGTTTCGAGTAGAAAATAGCCCCACAACACAGGAGATAACATGAGACGATGACAGACAGAGAAACATGTGCTGCATGAGGTTATCGTTGTTCTGGAGTAATGTGCATGTTCACAAGTTAAACCGATGAAAGATTTGCGTCTGTCACAGTTTCAGCTCCACACCCTCCTCACTCCCCGTCGTCAGTCTAACTCTCTTCACCTGTTCACACACCTGTCTTTGATCACTTATCAAATCCCTATATAGTCTCCTGCCTCACACACACAGTTGCCAGATTGTTCTTCCTTTTCTATGCCAGACTCTCCAGCACTTGTTTCTTGACGGATTTCCTGTCGCCGACCCTGCCTGTCCCTGGTTAACCCGCTAGTCCGACACCCCGTGAACCTACCAGCCCTTCGTCCTGTTGATACTCTGCCTGCCGTTTCCAGAGTGTGGAATATAAGTTCGAAGGATCCCTGGAGTCGAGGGTGCATTTGGGTCTACACACGACTCGTGACAGTGTCTATAAAATAACAAAAGTGACAAAGGTTCCCAGAGCCCAGGATGACATTTTAAAATTGCTTGTTTTGCCCAACCAGCAGTTCAAAACTCAAGACACAAGCAGAAAAGTGACACAGAAGTCAGAGCCAGCATATTTTTAACATTTTGTGCTTGATAAATGACCGACTGATTGTTTCAGCACTATCAGACATAAAAGCCTGGTCTTTCACAATAAAGATTGACAAAATGCAGTTACATTGTAGACTTATTGGCAATGTGTGTGTGTTTGTTTCTGATGTGGTTGACCGAGTTTAAAAGGGAAGGACAAAGGCTCAAGGGGGGACGGTCGCGTGTTGCTCCATGCACAAACGCCGGCGTATCATCCGGCTGCCCAGCGTTCTGTAACCAATAAATCATTGCAAGTGCAGGAGAGCAGTGACAGTGGGCTAAGGTCACTCTCATGAATAGGCAACGTCCCTCTGCACAGCTGCTGAAACGGCACTCAGCAAACATAAGTGCCTCTTTCAGCTCCTGGCACCCAACATGCTCTTTCCCATATGATTCAAACGCAACGCCTCGCCACGACTAAGTGAAGCCACACATAAAAAATAACGTAACTTTTCATTTGCCTCATTAGATTAGATCAGATGGAACTTTAATGATGACAAAATTGAGTAATCATTCCAGAGAAATCAGAGAGCTTGAGGGCAGATGTATGACTGTAGTGAAATATAAAGTAATTTAGAACATGTGCATGTTATTCAGGAAAAACACAACTGGTTCCCACAAAATTGCATTTATTGGAGGATTCAATCTCACCGTCTCTAATCTAGCGAATTCAATTTAAAGTTGCCGTGGTTTTTTACATCCTGAATTCAAAATGATATTTTTTGGCGGCCTTTGTTTATTGAGTTGTGGCCCTTGAGCAGACGACTGTCGATGGGTTTCAGGGATATTACTACATCTCCTGACCCTTCGTCAGTCTGTTTCAGGCCATAATCTGACTCCATCGGGCGGATAATCTAATTTCAGAGATGAGAGGACGCAGTCTGCCGCCACAGTGTCAGACGGCTACACAACCACAGACGAGGAGGATACTTAACATGATGAATAAGTGTACAATAGAATACACAGAAAAATGAATCCTCAATAGTGAATCATGCGTTAACATGTGGAGAACTCCTTCAATCCCTTCAGAAACTTAAAAAATACACACAACACACCCAAAAGCCCCTGAACCTCAGCAGTGACAGCAGCAGCTCGGCCGATAAAAACCCGGTCCCCTGATTCCAGATAGGTCAACGTGCCCATTCACACACACGCCGCACAGAGTCGGCCTCTCAACAGCAGCGCAGCAACAGAGAGACAAACTAAAAGGATCAAATCATAACATAGCTTAGTGGCAGAGCAGCGATGCCCCCTTCTCTCATTCCGTGTTCACACCTTTTACATAGAACGGCGAGGTGGGATAAAGGCGCTACATTGCCACCTTGAACAGGCTGTGTGAACGCACATGAGAAACAGGTGCAGACAGCAGAGCATTCATTCATATGCACACAGGTATCTCTTGTGTAAATACTCCCTTTTCTCTTTGTGATTTTCATCAATTTGTATGGCAATTCAGAAGCAATTTTTAAAAAATTCAATTAAGTCTCTCTGTTTGTAAATTTTTTGTCTGCAGTTGTCTACTTTAAGTTATTTCCTTTGCGGGATTTCTTAGTGTCTGTGACTTTTTTTTTAATTGGGTGTGAATGAGTCAGAAATATTCTTTGGGAAATTAAAAGATAGTCGTTAATTCGTCTTGAAGGTCCAAATGAAGATATGGTCAGAGACAAATGAGAAGGACGTGAATGCTGTTATTTGAAGAAATAAACAAAACAACAACGGTGAATTTGACAACAACAAAAGAAAAACTATCGAAAAGAATTCCACTAAAGTGAAAGACCGTACGGAGGTGTTGCATGAGTCGATGTGTATGTGGGTGCACTGGTCACAGCTGTCTCCCTGTGATGGATGATGAGGCGAGGCACGGTTAAAAGAGAAAAATAGGAAGGAGAAGCGATAACGATAACAATGAACAGCAGAAACAGAGAGGAATACATAAATGCTTTCTGTATGTTAAAAGGAAACAATATATTACGACGACTGTGCCTGAGATGGGATTTCATACAGAACGCCACACCACGACAAAAACACAACATAAAAGAGCAAGTGAAGGGCAAAGGAGAGATGGAAGAGAGAAGAATAGCCATTAGCGTGTGACTCAGAGGATGAGTAGAGGACACAAAACAAGAGTCTAATTGCCCGACTAATTGGAGTCTTTGTTTCCACGTTCCCTTCATTGTGCTGAGTGGATCGAGTCAGACAAAGGAGCTGGGCTGGGCTGGATAACACAAGACGGGACTGGTGGAGCGACACAATATTCAGAGATTCATCCAAAATATGAAATATGTATTTGGCAAGAACATATAGAGTGGGAGAGACACACCCCTTTCACGGAGATCTCAAGGAAACGTTTGTCCTGTGGGTTTGTGTAAAGGAGTATACAAAAGCCCCGTTGCACAACATCCACACACACAAAGCCTCTGTATAACTAACCTGGTTGGTAGTGAGCAGAGCTGAAATGGAAATGGAAACAGTATACTTTCTGCCCTTGGTAAATACCAGTCTTCTTTTTCGTACTTCCCCTTCATCTCATCTCTCTGCCCGCCGGCTACAGCAATTTCCTGATTCTACTTTTGCAGTATCTCCTCTCTTCTTCCGACTCAATTTCTCATTCAAGCTATCTGACTGTCCCCCGGTCTCTCTCTCTCTCTCTCGCTCTCTTGCCAGATGTCTCCCTCTCCAATACCCACAGGTGGCCCTTTAAATAAAAGACTGTGCTCGGCGAGTGCTCTCCTCTCAACTACATTAATGATACCAGTGTTTAGAGCTGCCCCAAGGAGACGCACAAACTTCACTTTTCTCCCCTCTTCGCTCCATTCCTCATGCATTCGTCTAATCCATCAGAGAGCTATCACGCTGCTCTTCCCTGCAGCCTCAATAAATCCTCTTTCTTCCATCACCCCCCCTTCGCTCCCCCCCCTCCTCTGCTCTCCTTCATCCTCTGCTCTTTCCCCATCCCCCCCCCCCCACCCCTTCCTCTCCTGTATCTTGTCCTTCTACCCGACGCTTCTCTTCTCCGCTATCTAACGCTTCCAATTCTCCCATATGTAATTATCTAATATAGCGTTACAGCATTATCTTCTTCAATGCTCTTTCTTCTCCACGCCTCCACTTCCCCACTTTCTCACTTTGATTTTGTATCAACACTCCTTCTCCTCTGCTACTGGCCTGAATGCGTGGATATGTGAAGAAATGACACAAAACTAAGAATGGGTGTCGAGCAATGGCTTGCTCTCCTGGGGTTTGTTTATTTGTGCCACACTGAGAAGCATATGCTCCTTTCATCACAGCAAAGTGCAATTACAAGTATTACATTTCATCAAGGTCAAACACTTCATGTGCAGGAGAAATGAAAGAGGTACACAATTATACAGCCTATTGGAAAGTTGGAAGGATTTGCCAAGGCCAGCAACATTGTTCTCATGTTAATAAATCCCATTAAAATATAACAAATTTACGTAACTAACGTAGGTACCTAAGTATAATCTATGCATCCAAAGCCTGATGAAGCCTGTTTTTCCACGCTACAAAGCTCTAATATTGTCTAAAACACACACATCAATAAGCCACACTGCTACAATGGCTGAAATGTTCCATCACTACCATAAACACAGGAACTCTCATGTATTTCAGGCCAATCCAGCTATAAACAAAGTGAAATAAGTGGAAATAAACTATATATTTTTATTTGGTTATGCTCAAAAACACATCTCCCAAATATTCAAAACAATAACAGGGCCTGTGACCAACTTTTCATGAAGATTGATGTCTTCAGTAGTGCTGGGTGAGTGTAGCCCCGAGCCCATTCATTACTTTGTTGGAAGACAAGAATGTTTACAGCTGTTTTGAACCACCACTCCAAGGCAGTGGGAGAAGACGAGATAATTGCTTAAATATGGCGTTAATGTTGCACTCTTTCTTGGAAGGCATTTATAGCGTTACACTCGGTTGCATGCACTGACACATAACGTAATGAAAAATAAGAGCTTTGGAGAGAAGTGCAAGGCCTGCTACTTCCTCATCTCTGCACACCTGGCAAAACATAAAAGTTTTGCATTGTTGGTTTTGGAAAGTTACAGAAATTGACGGCTGCAGCCCCCGCTCGCCACTCTGATGGTGAAAAGATTCAGGGGTTCGGACTCGGTTGGACCGTTCGACAAGCTTCCTGACACCTGTAAGCCTCCATGGTTTTTGATCTCGTCATGGGGGTTTGTTGAAAATGAGAAAAATATAGAATAATGCTCATCATATCTTTTCAACTCCTGTCTAGGTAGGTAGGTAGGTGTTTGTGTGTGTGTGTGTGTGTGTGTGTGTGTGTGTGTGTGTCCGTGCAAACACGTGCCTGCCTTTGTGCCTAACAACTGATCTCTTCTCATGACATCTCGAAACTTGATATTCACAAAGTCCCTTTTCAAACAGATTAAGTATCCGTTCCGCAGCTGCTCAGAATCTAATTCCTGAGTTTCCTCATTCTGAGCTGACCCTCCATCATCATTAATGTCTCTAATCACGTTTGGCCAGAAGCAGCCCTGTGTTACCGTCCGGTGGTACTCGTGCATGACTGCCAATCCGATGTCCGCCACAGTCTTCCACGTCTCAAGGGATGTGCATCAACCCCTCAAAAACATTCTGATCAGACATAAGCCACACATGAACACAGAGGGTCGCACACACTCAGACATAGATGTGTGCCCATCACGCATAGGAACAGATGGCAAAGTAAGGGCCCGGAGGAAGAAAGTGGGACAGAGACGTCTTGGCAGCTTGCTGGCAAAAAGCTTCAGTCCAATTCAACTTGCTATTGTTTTCGCAACCAATTACCTCGAGCGGAGAGATGTTGACATTCAGGGATAAGTGTGCACACATGCCAGACATATATAGAAGTTCCCTCATGTGTAAACACTTCGATATATAAAGATCAGACAGTGCAGGTGCGATATTCAGCAAGCATCCTCGCTCCATCAGTATTCCTATGATGCCATGAGCACTAGTACTATACTTTCCTCTCTCTAAGTGCTCGAGTGTCCACGGCAGCTAATAGCCAGCCGTGCTTAAATGATTCAATTATAGATACTGAGAGATCCCAAAGTGAAATAGCTGGTCATTCGCCACTCGGTTTCCCTCATTGTTAAAGGGAAAGCAACGGTTAAGTCCCGCCTTCCATCTATTATCGGCCTTCAGAGCTTTTCTGTTTTGTCAAGTGTATGGGAAACATATTGGAGCGTTTGCCGCGTGTTAAAAGCACAAGAATGAAAGGGAAAGAAAGACAAGGAAGGAAAAAGGGGAGAACGTTAGGAGAAGCAAGAAAGGGCCGAACAAGTAAGAAGGCTCACACACACACACACACACACACACACACACTAGCATATAGAAAAGGAAGAACACACATCAACGCCCACGTGTCTGTGGAGGATCCGGCGTAAATGTCATTTCCAGCAGTTTGTGGACTGAAAGCTGCTCCTTCAACATGCCAGCTGCCGCATCCCGGAGAGCCGGAATCCTCCCCTGACTTCACCTCCTCACCACGCCTCTGTCAAAGGTCAGCGGCAGCCATTTTGAATTCCAATCATTACACCTAAAAAAGGTGAAAATCTTGACGGACCATTACTCTAATGTTTGGAAACTCATCCACAGAAGTGCATACAGGTGAATGCAAACACACAGAAAGTGTTTAATATACGCCGTTTGTCTTTTTTTAATTCTCACCTTGCTGGCGGGATTCGGCCGGCGCTCATTAAGCTCTTACATCTTTCAAACAATATTCCCTCCAATCTTCGCACTGTCAACCACATCCCAGTCTGAGCTGCTCGAAAGGTTCTGAATGACTTGATGCCAGGCACGGTGTCAGACTGAGCTCAGTATGCAACTCAGCACAGTTCAGTTTATGGAATTTTAGCAAATGTCAATCTCCCCGCAGATGTCTCTCCAGCCCGAGGCTCAGAGAGCGGAGGCGGTGTTGACAGGGTTATGGGGTTCCTCATCGGACGACTTCACTTTCACTCATCAAGCTGTTGTGACAGCACCTAGCAGGCGTTGCCAACATATTACCTCGCAGGTATTAGCAGAGGTGGTAACAAACAGTCATACAAACAAAGAGAGACACCTTCAACTTGACACGGGTGTTATTTTAAACCTCAGGTTGTGGGTGTCATTAGAAAGAAGTAGGATGTTGTTACTCCTTACTTAGACAAGTCTAGTTTGAGTGTGTGTGTGTGTGTGTGTGTGTGTGTGTGTGTGTGTGTGTGTGTGTGTGTGTGTGTGTGTGTGTGTGTGTGTGTGTGTGTGACCTGGCTTCGTGGTTATTGTGATCCCAGTATCTGGTTTAAGGCTTGTTATTTACAATATTGTCCAACCATTATTTTTATTTCCAATTCATTCATGACAAACGTCCAATAGCAGTAAGAGCAGCAATCATATCATCTCAGAAGCTGGGCAGGCAAATGTTTTGTATTATTATTATTATTATTATTATTATTATGTACAATGGTAATCAATTATCAAAATTGGGTCCAGCAACGAATCATTATTGCTAATCCCGAATAAGCAACTGATTCACAGCAACAGGGACACATGTTCTTCCATCTTCAAGTTGTATTCAGCAAACTTCAGAATTTGAACACATGCCCAACTATCCATACTCACACACTCTCACACACACACACACACAAACACACACACACACACACACTCTAAGTGTGAGTCATTGCCTCCAGGTGGCCGTAGCCAGGTGGTGTGGATGGCGACCAGATCTCATTAACAGGTGTACTGATCCTACGTTCCTGTCCATCCCATCCACTTAAATAGCCACCACGGGACAAACGTTCACACACCTCGGTTCCAGCGGGGTCGCGGCCCACTGGTGAAGCTACTTTTCTGAGTTCAGTTTTTGAACAGCGTGCGTCTCCCGCCGCGTGCTGTATGCACAACAGCATATGCACACTTCTGAAAGCCCTCTGCCTCTCCTACCTCATCTGCTTTTATAGCTTCAAATTCCCTCCCCACATGTAAATGCCATTCTGGCATAAGAGAGCGAAGGCCATAAAAAGTGAGTGAGTGAGAGACAGAGATAGAATGAGGGTTTTGATGGGGGAAATGTGGTATAATGTGTATATATAAATATATATATGTGTGTGAGTGTGTGCTTGCAGTAGACATAGTGGGAAGAACTCCAACAGGCGAGAGAAGTGTTTCAAGAAAACCCCTCAACAACAATGTGTTTCATTCCCTGACACTATGATTCAACCCTGCAGTCGCCATTAGTCACTGTTCACTCAGCTCTACGACAGGCGGCTGTACAGCTCCAACGAACCGAGACGAATAAGTAACCCCGGTCCAAAGCGAAAACAGAAAGAAGGTATATGAAAACAACACGCACACAACACAAACAGGGTCTCTACAACGTTGCAGAAGTGTCTGCTGTGTTTCATTCTGCTCTCTGTTCCATTACCGGTACATTTCGGAAGACTCGGTTCTTGTTCTGCACCATTCAACTCGATTCTTTTGTGCTCAATTTTTACTTTACTTTTGTCCCATTTCATCCTGTTCTGGGCTCAATGTGATAAGTCTTGGAACAGCAGCACGTACATTGTGAAAGCTGTTTGAAATTGTAGCTTTGTGGTAGAATGGAGTCTATAAATGGTTTCAAATGGCCCTGAACTTACTCGTATAATAACAAATTGCCAATGATTAGAAGTAGCCTTGTACGACTAATCATTTTCACTGTGGCTTTCCATCTGCACAATTCACTGTAATGTTCAAGAAACATCAAATTTGTTTGGTTCAATTATTTCCTGATTTTATCAGCTTTACACATGTTTTAAATTACCAGGTGATACAATCAGTCCAATAACTGATTATTATTGCTGTACACATACTTTTTCTCTTTCTTTTTGAAAATGATATCTTGTTTTGTTCTGCCCTGCTAATTAAATTCAATTATATTCCCATTTAATTTGAAGAATTCCTTTTTATGAATGCACAGCGGTTAATGCTGCTGCACACACAATGTGCTCAGGAGGTGTGAGGGATGGATGTCGCGCAGGGCCGCAGAGGGAACATGGAGATGACAAATAAAATGCATTGGCTGCGGGAAGTCATGAGATGCGGAGAGGAATTTTCAACGCCGCGGTCTTCCACAGACAAATGCACAGACCTATGTGCTCGCACGCCCCAACAAAAAAAACATGTTCTCTCATGCACGCCCACACAGAAACATCAAACTAGATTCAGCCTATGTATCTCAACCGAGACGTCAGGTTAGAAAATAAAAATATTAAAGATATTTTGAGAGAAGGGAGCGAGCAACAATTGGGGCGTGCCTGTGTGTGTGTGTGTGTGTGTGTGTGTGTGTGTGTGTGTGTGTGTGTGTGTGTCTCGGGTGATAACTATCATGGTTTGACCAGATCTCAGTGGGGTAGAGAGCACACAGAGGAGGCATGTTCTCTGCAACAGTTCTCCTCGAGTGGTCCATTTTACAACACACACACACACACACACACACACACACTCCAGTTTTAGAGGAACATTCAAAACTTTTACATTCGTAAAAGTAGCAATACCATAGTTTAAAAACTCATTATTACAGGTCAAAATTCTGCATAAAGTACATTATTTTTATTTGAATATGATTATTGATGCATTAAAGGGTACCTGTAGTGCAAAACAATATGTAGCCAGATCAAAAGATAATGTGTTTCTAAAGTGTATTCATGCACTGACGGTCCAGTATTCAATAACAATACGTAGTTTAGGCTGTTCAAAGTCCTCAAATCCGACATGCGACATTGCACTGGAGCTTGAATATGTCGCGGGTGGTGTGACGTCACATCGTTGAGAGATCGACAGCCAGCCACAGCGGATGTGTTCAGATACCAATGTAAACAACGTCGAGCGCTCGCAAACAAATGCTGAGAGATTGAGAATATGGACGATGAAAGATTGTCTGATTCAGCAACTGGATACTTGTTTGAACCTTTAAAAGCAGACTATCCCCATTTAGTGAATTGTGACAGCGATGATAGCGATGATTCTGATGAAGTTGATGCCGAAGGACCGCCGGTACAGATGCTTCACCGTGCGGACCGTGCACGCAAGTCGGCGGACGTTTGGTGCAGTTGTGGGAAATGTGTGCCACAAAAAACAGACAGAGAGTGCATTTGTTGTAAAGAGCACGAACTTATGTCCGATGATATAGTGTCATTAGACCTCATCTGCTTCACACAAAAGCGTGAGCTTGATAGCTACATCGCGCATAAGCCAGCGCTGGAGATGTCTTTCATTGATGCAATGTTCGGCCGACATGTTCGGGGTGCTAGTGACTTTTCTTTGCTCCGTCCGTCCCGATGCGCGCAAACCGGTGTCGGGAGCTCCGCGGCGCACGAGACGGCGGGCAGAGGACTGTCAACGCAACACGTAGAGACAGAAATGACGTGCTTCTGCTGTAATGTGGCGCTATAGAGAAAGTGACAGGGGGGCGGGCCAAATGTTTTTTATGTCATGCGATCTACCAATACTACGCGCGATCGACTGGCAGGTCGCCGCGATCGACGTATTGAGCACCCCTGATATAGATTGTGTAATTCTTGAGGCCACCGATCTATCCCAAGAAGCAACGCGTGTAGAAGTGGCTCCGGATTGGCTGAATTCCTTTCAACGACTCTACGTCATAGTTAGCTTTGAGCTGGAGTAAATAACTAGCAAAATGGCTGCGCCCACGGATTCGGAATTTTGACAAAGAAATGTAAATCCTCGGGCTATGCGTGACTTGTTGACAATAGCAGCGGGGTAAATATGATTTATTTGATGCGCCGAATGGATGTAGCACGTTGTTGTTTTGCACTACAGGTACCCTTTAATGACTTTGATGTTGCAGATGAAAAAGGCTCATTTAAATGACTATATATGCTGCCAGGCAGCTTGTGAATTTCCCTAAGTGGGACAATGAAGTCTCATCTAAAAGGTATGATAATACATCATCATTATTAATAATAATAATAATAATATACACTTTTATTAATCCCCAAGGGGAAATTAGTTCTCTGCATTTAACCCATCCTTAGTTATTAAGGAGCAGTGGGCTGCGGTGAGGCGCCCGGGAAGCAACTGGGGGTTCAGTGCCTTGCTCAAGGACACTTCGACTTGCAACTAATGGGGAGAGCGGGGATCGAACCCGCAACCTTGCGGTTGCAGGACGGCCCTCTTGCCCCACTGAGCTACAGCCACCCCCTCAAATTATCATTGATTATATGATCATCATTCATCAAAATCTGCAAATGAACTATTACATTTGTCAAATAAATGTAATGGAGTGGAGTAGTGGTATAAAGTTGTGGAAATTCTCAAGTAAAGTACAAGTACAAACGAATGGAACTTCAGTACAGTAGTTGAGTGGATGTACCACGTTACTTTCCAGCACTGATTCCTCCACTAGACATGTATTTGATGTTCCTGCCATATTCTGCCTGCACGCTTGGTTGCTTTGTTCTTTTTATTGCCAGAGAACCAAAGACGCTTGTCAAACAGGAGGAGAAGAGAGAAAATACTTCCGGCAGCCTCGTCTTTATCGTCGCTCTTCTTCTTCTACTAATCTTAAGTCATCTCTCTCTGCTTACTTGTAGTCTGGTTTGCCTTCTAGGCCGAGAGAATTCTACGCACAGACACAAACAAATACCAGCCAACAGGTCCTGCTCTGCGTTCAGTCCCTTCTGGCATTGATTGTCATTCATTTTATTATGTGCTGTGTGCGTGTGTGTGTGTGTGTGTGTGTGTGTCTGTGTGCAAATTAGTCATCACAGAAGGGAGGTAGAATGTTCAATACAAGCATGTTTTTTTAAAGAGTATTGCCATTTTTTGGGGGTTTTATAAATCTTAACAATCCCTCTCAGAATGATGCGTAAACATTCATGAGGAGACCTCGACACATGAGGAGACCTCGGAGCGACGCAGTGAGTCAGACTGAATTTTACAGCAACGTCAAAGGAATGCGGCTAGTAAAACAAAGAATATATTGTAAGCCACAAAGCCATATATGACACTGTCACTGAATAACTTCCATGTCATGTTGTCATGTGTTTCTCCTAGATTTGACTTGTAGTCTTCCTTGCATGATGTTGGGCACGGCTATATCTACTCTATGAAACAAACGACAAGAGACAGAGTGTGTGTGTGGAGGATCAGGGCTTTTGATCTGTGTGAGTGTGTTGTATTATATCAGTACAATGTACACCCACTAGGACCATATGGGGCTTTAAATCACTCTATAATTCCACAGATGTACACTACCGTTCAAAAGTTTGTGGTCATCCAGACAATTTCGTGTCTTCCATGAAAACTCACACTTTTATTTATCAAATTAATTGAACATTTCATAGAACATATAGTCAAGACATTGACAAGGTTAGAAATAATGATTAATATTTGAAGTATTAATTTTGTTCTTCAAACTTCAAGCTCAAAGGAAGGCCAGTTGTATAGCTTATATCACCAGCATAACTGTTTTCAGCTGTGCTAACATAATTGCACAAGGGTTTTCTAATCAGACATTAGTCTTCTAAGGCGATTAGCAAACACAATGTACCATTAGAACACTGGAGTGATAGTTGATGGAAATGGGCCTCTATACACCTATGGAGATATTTCATTAGAAACCAGACGTTTCCAACTAGAATAGTCATTTACCACATTAACAATGTATAGTGTGTATTTTTGATTAATGTTATCTTTATTGAAAAAACAGCGCTTTTCTTTGAAAAATAAAGACATTTCTAAGTGACCCCAAACTTTTGAACGGTAGTGTAGGTCACGTAGATCACTCATAAGGTCAGTCTGAATCAGTGATGAGCGCCACTATGTGTCATGAGGTCCATTCGTACTGCTGATATGGCTGCAGCCAACAAGGATTCATGAGGAATTAAACTAGGAAACTTTTTCACTATTTCTATGACCCATCAGACATTTTAATGTATATTTCATCGTCTAGTGTGTTATCATGACTCTCGTCCCCCTTGAGGGTCGCACTTCTCTCCTGCCGGTATAACAGGGCTTTCTGTGTGTCAGTATTATATGTAGACAGTGCATTGGCTGCATGTGATAATCTGTTCTGCTTGGATTTCTCGTCTCCGCCTCTAGGTAGCCAGGGTGCTTGATGCTCTCTAGAAGGTGCAACAAAAACAAATAATTCATAAAGTTGTTATTATATTCATTGTGTAATTGAAGGTAAAAATTAACCTTGAAAAAATTCACAAAAACATGACGATGTTATGGCATGGATCTATACAGCTTTGGCCAACTTGCACTGGCGTATTTACTACATTTTCTTTGAATACTGATTGGACATAACATAAAATATCTCTTCAACATTAACATATTGATTCAAACCATATCACCGAGCCCCAGACGTGTCTCGTCAGTCATCCGTGATAAAAATGTCTCACACTAAGAGTGACATTGTATCCATCACCCACAGCTTCCAGCTTGTGAAAGAAGTAAATACCCCAACATTCACAAATCACAGGTTTCCTTTGTCTTCACTGTGTGCGCTCATCATCCAACTCGCACCGGTTTGAAGTGATCAAATATTCTGAACCTCCACACATGTGTGAGGTTGGGTGTGTGTGTGTGTGTGTGTGTGTGTGTGTGTAAATAATTTACATCTCTTCATCTTCATCCAATTGGGCACATGTGGGAACCCAAAGGAATAAGAGCACCATGCTTAAGGAGCACTTCTCCTGCTGCATAATAATACTAACTTAACAATGTAGAGGCAGACTGACTTCAGATCAGTGTTATTACCTTTGCATTGAAAATGCGGAAGGTTATGTTTTGATCGCCGCGTATTTATTTGTATGCGTGTTATTCGCCTAACTCAAAAAGTATTAAACCGAATCGCATGAAATTTGGTGGGATTGGTTATTATCGGGGGACCATTTGATTAGATTTTGGGATCGATCGGGTCAAAGGTCAAAGGTCAAGGTCATGAAAAAGGTCAAAATCTTCTTGAATCGCATGGAATTTGGTGGGATGTTTGGTTATTATCCGGGGACCATTTGATTAGATTTTGGGATCGATTGAGTCAAAGGTCAAGGTCAAGGTCATGAAAAGGTCAACATCTTCTTCAATCGCATGAAATTTGGTGGGATGTTTGGTTATTATCCGGGGACCATTTGATTAGATTTTGGGATCAATTGGGTCAAAGGTCAAGGTCATGGAAAGGTCAAAATCTTCTTGTTACCATAGCATGGTCAATTTTTATCCAATTGGCATGCAACTAATGCCAAAATGTTCATAATGCAATGCCCAATCTTGTGATATGCGAAGGTATGCGCTCTACCGAGTGCCCATTCTAGTTAAAGGATGGTTTTATGAGTGTGAATCCCAGCAGTTAGGGAGAGAGATGTGGGGAATCTGAGAGGAGCTGATTGGGCGATACATTTTCATCTCACATTGAGAGAGGGAGGCGGTTCAACTGTTATGATCCTCAACAGTCTCACACCTGAGGACACCACTCCAAATATGTTAATTCATACGCACATGGCAGTACACACCTGCACACAGAAGAGACGCACACCACCTGCTTTGTCCAGTGAACACTTGAGCCACTGATGTCCTCCTTCATGTGAGCAATAACAGCCCTCTGAAGCAATTATGTTATAAAAGAGGCTGCAGACCAACATGAATCGTCTCCACACGATCACTATAAACTGCCTCTCAACAGTTAGAGAGACACTTTCCGAGGTCCTGAGAGGAGCTCTAGTGGTGGTGTGATGTTAGATGTTAGCAGGGTCTCCAATCCTGGATTGAGAGTGAATGCAGTGAGACGCTAAAATAAAACATACACAGTTGTCACAGGTACTTACTGCACAGACTTGGAGGACTGGGACCTGAACTTGCTGAACTCGCCTGGAGCCGTCCACTCTGTACCCAGCTGAAAGACACGAGAGAGGAGACACAGACCAGAGCGAGTGTGAGAGAGCAGGGAATAAGAGCAGTATAAGAAATAACTGCAGTAAAAAGACATTTTTGGAATTGTTTGCGAGATAAAAAAATCCAACTTTATGATTTTTAGGCACTGACAATAATATATTTTGGAATGGTCCAGTAGGGAGGATTGCGGTAGCACAGCAAATATAGAGTATATTGGAAAACTAAATAATATGCCCCGAGGCAACAGGGAGAGTCAATCAGGAGGCCAGTTCTGATTGGAAAGTGAGCAAACAGATGAGTGCTAATGACTATAAACAGACAGAAAATCAGAAAGAGGCATTCCCTGCCAATACCGAGACTAAGAAGCCGGCTCATCGGGATGCTCGGAGCTGCAGTTTGAGCCCTTCGGTCGAATCAGTGCCCATTCATTTCCTCAGCAAGCCAACGCGACTAATTAGGGCCCCAGCTGCTGCTGATCCATAATGAAAGAATACGGCGAAGATCATAGTCGGCATGCCTTTTATTGTTTGTGCTGGCCACACTTTCGGGGCTTGAAACTGGTGAGAACGCATTGCGGCGTGTGGCGTTAACACATCAGAAGAGCCTTTCAGCTTGTAAATAGCTGCTGATTCTCACTCTGGGGACCACGATGAGCGGCACACACAATCACACACACCTACAAGACCATGACACACACACATAGTACAATTGCACCTCTGAACATGTTTGCTGGCATGAGAATAGAGCCACCATGGTATGAAAATGTGAAAAGGAAAACAGGCAGTAATGTCGGCCCAAAACCAACCGGGCCCCTGGCTGTGCCAGAGCCTCTGAGAAGCAGTTGGCAGGAGAGGAGGACACAATGTGCGCTACTGTGCCTTCACTCCGGAGCACACAGCATTTCCACAGCAACCGTTTACTCACAAATTCCTCCTCCGGCACGGGAAGAATGCTGGAAGTTAAATCACCGGGAGAGAATATTTAAATGAAACCGTGAGTCAGGAAAATTACATTTATACGAAGGAAACTTTTCTTTCAAATCAATACCCATGTATTTAAACATTTGCAGCAAATTACTCTGTGTTGATTTTTTTCTCAATAGGATAGTTGGCTATGTTACATAAGCCTCCAGGATGAGAATGTCGGTTAAACTTAATTTACGGACCCAAATGACCTGAGGCAGATTCCCAGACTTGTTTTTTCACATGGATATAAAAATGTTACCTGTGAACCGACCATAAACTGTATGAAAAGAAATGTACACTTTTATTTATCACCGTGGGGTAATTCTTCTCTGCATTTGACCCATCCTTAGTAGGAGCAGTGGGAGCAACTCAGGGTTCAGTGTCTTGCTCAAGGACACTTCGCCATGCAACTAATGGGGAGAAGTGGACATAGTTGTCATCACCTTTTTATCATACCTGTGCTTCACAATACATGTGTGCAAGTTGCTTTGAGCATGTACTGAAACACTTAGTTTTATTCATAAATGAAATGATAGCCGACACTCATTTAACTCTTGGACTGCTTTAAGTTTTAATTACGTTAGCTGCGCTCGTCCCGACTCACGACGGGGAACACCGCAGGCAGCAGTGCAGCAGAGTCTCATTGACGCTAGTCTCTTTCAAAAGAACCATCATTAAAATAAACTCACAGTGAAGTGCTGTCGGAAAGTTAAAGAACTTTGACAAATCATAGCTGAGTGGAGTCGGAACCTCGGCAGCACTTTAACATCTTTTAAAGCAGAGAAAAAGAAAGCTGTGACTTAAAACTTTGCACTGAATATAAAATGGGAAACTTGCATTACAATACGGATGAAAATGTCTCTGCAGTTACTGTAAGTGTTTGTATTCTCCCCGTGAGTGAAATGTTTTCTCTGGAAAGAGCCGTTAGTTCAGATGAAAAAGAGAATGATCACACAGCGGAGACAGCAATGCAAAGATATTAATCTCGGAAAGTCGTGTTTTCTAGTGCCGACACTAAATATAGTAAATATATTTCATATAGGTTTTGAAATAAGTGAAACAAATCTGTGTACGGGGAGAAGACATGACAATTGCATTTCCAAAGCAAATGAAAATTCAGAAGAGACATTAAACGATCTCCCCTCGATTTAAGAAATTTCCTAACAAGCTATTTTTAACGTCTGTTGACCTCTAAACCCTGACTCCCTCGTTCATAATACAAGTACATACAAATGTTTTTTTGTGTGATTCATGAAACAACTTTGCCCAGCGCACTATACTGCATATGATGTTTTAGACTGAATTCATAAACGTAGCTCATGTACATGTTTTGTATGCCTATATATCCATTTCCTTCACAGCCTTTTAGATGCTCTCGATTCTTTAAAAAAAGCTGTACATTGGGGATTTAAAAACATGTAGCTTTACACAAAAGAAGGAAAGTGTTAATGTCAAGGAGCAAAATCACCTTGCAAAATTAAAGGTCATTTGTCTCTTTTCTCCCTCGTTGGTTAGTCAGCTGTGCGTGAATGATATCGGGATCAAAGGCCTTGTCACAACACCGTGCAGCGCCTCAGCTTTCCCACGAAAGTGTCAGATGTTCCCCAAGGTGTGCGTGCACATGCCGTATAGACATGAGAAACACACACACACATTGAAGCATGAGTTATTGCTTATCGAGAGCGCTGTCTCCTCACCAGAGTAGGCGGGGGGGTAAATCAGAAGGCAAGCAGCCAGGGAGCCGCGAGGGGCCCTGTAGCACACACACACACACACACACACACACTTCTTTATATCACATCTTAAAACACACCCCCTCACTGACATATTGTCTTATTTTCTTTCTACTTCAGAAGTCTCCTCTGAGAAATGAAGCAGGAAACTTGGGGACCAGATTTCTTAAACTTAACGCAGCCGTGCTCTAACTTAACCTCTCTCACAGACACAGACACACACACAGATACACACACACACACCGACTCTGTGTGAAGCTCCTCCACATATGCAGGTGTCTCGAGAAAACTAATTTCAGATAGCCACTGGCCCTGAAACACTGAAGAATGAAACGCAACACAGGGTCAAGAAATCTAAAGAAACATGAGTGTGTGAAGGCGCTGTGGACACATTGCTCCTCTCTCGATCGACTTCTTTTCTTCAGCCTCTTTCTTTTGCTCTGGATGTGAAGGGGGCAGTAATAGAGAAACAGCGGATCTGCGATAGAACTTCTGAGTGTTTTCTCTCTCTTATTCCGACTCGCCTCCAGTGTCTGTTCTTCAAATTGAACTGGGAATCCAAAGTCGTATGCGAGAGGCGAAGCCCGCCCGCCCCATTCTGGTTGCTTCCATGCATGCATTCATGAAGACGCCTGACATTTGGAGAACGGTGGCATTCTTCTTGTTGGACTAATGGCCACATTCCATTTAGCCGTGTCCACGCCACGGCCCTGGCATTGTTCACTGTGGCTCTGTTTGTGTGTGTGTGTGTGTCCATCATCACCAACCATTCATTCATTTCATCGACTTCTTGAGATCTAGGCCTAGGGGACATATTTATTAGTCGTGTGTTACATACACAGTGTATAGTTTATTGAGAGGACTGTTAACTGTCACGCACAAGAACAGGTGTAAAGAAGAAGAGAGTTTGCAGAGCTACTGTACATATTTTAGTTTTTCTTGACAACCGCTGTAGAGAAGGGTTATGAATGGGGTTTTTGTTCCTCCCCTGGAGGTAGATACAGGTTTTTATTCACTTTAGTCTGGCGTAACATCAATCTGCAGACACTTCCAACTGGCTTGAGTCTAATAATCCATCACAATTATCTTTATGTCTGTTTTCATTGTTGTCAACGTTTCATTATCAACGGCTGGTTATACATCTGTTGGTGTAGTTTGAATCAAATGTTCACTAATGCAACTGGAAGAAGAATAAAAGGCGGCATGGAAATGTGATGGATGGGTTGCCTTTCTCAAGCAGGTTTAAAATGTTTATCTCGGGTGCATCCAGTTTGTTTGTTCTTTCTTTCCAAATGTACTAGATGCAATTTCAACTTGAAACTTCAGTAATGAATGAAATCCATTATGGCTTGTCAAGGTTTTCAATCCCAAATGTGCAATATATTACTTTTAGACAGATGTTGTTACCTGGCAAAAAAGAATCTGAAAAAACACCAGAGTGGGTTATGTTTCTGCTGACATGGAGATGTTGTTGCAGCAGGCAAAGCCCGGGCACTAATTACATTAACGAAGGCTTCTTTCTATTCAAGCGTCCCGGTAAGACATGACAGTGTGACAAAGAGCACACAGCACAACAATGAAAGTGAAGCCAGTATGTATTGTATTATTAACACCTGGGCTTTTCTTTCTGTGTCATTTCAAAATGTTTTTGGTGAAGAAAAAAAAAAGGTCGATATAAAACTGACATTTAGTCCATTGACTATGACGGCCCGAGCAGTCAATATGGGAAAGTGGCTGTGTTGTTTACACATGTTTTGATGTATACGTATTACGTATGTATATTATATATTAAGAAAACGTAATTCTGAGAATAACCTTCCTTTTTTCAACTGCTGTACACAGTTACACCGTTTTAATCGTGCGTAACACGTCAGGCTGTCTTGATTGAGAGGATGAGCAGCTGCTGAGTCTCGTATCGATTCCACTTCCCCGAACCAGTTGTGGTTCTTTTTGTGTCTGCGTTGACAATTAGACAAGGTTTCATATAACTTATGACATACTTCAGTGCCTGTACGTGTCTGCACACACACACACACACACACACACACACACACACACACTTTGTGCTACTCATCAGTCTCTCTCCAATTTCAGATGGGCTTTGGACATTGTGATTGAAGCAAAACCTCGTCACAGATTAGCTCAGGGAAAACAATATCATAATGTATGCCAAGGCGGGATAATGGGTGATCTTCAATCTCATTCGGTAAATTTGCGCACAGATATAATTTTCTTTTGGAAACCACACTGACCATAAAACAATGTCTGGTATGTCTTTTAGGGGCTGTGTGAAAGGTAACTGCATGACAACCGGACCGAAGGGCAGAACTTCTTTTGTCTGCATATATGTGTGTTTTGCGTGCGTGTGTGACAAAGACAGAGCTTGACCTCTGTAGATGATGTCATCTTTTCATTAGGATGTCCTGCGAGGAATCAGGAGATATCAATCACATTTAGAAAGCTAGCCACGGAATGCTGACAGTGGTCTCCACGGAAACGCCATGGACACACTTCAGCACTTTGCTTCTCGTCCAATCGCTGCCAAATGTCTCGTTCCAGCACATATCATATATAGAGAGACACTGACACCAAGTACACATTATTTATAATACAATGTGTATTTTTAGAACAGTGAGTCAGGTTACGAATAGAACAGGAATTGCAGCCGTTAGAATGAGCAAAGATTATAAACTTCGATGTTTCATTACGCTAGGGGCTACAATTTGATTAATTGCTTATAACTAGTGGTTATCATGAAACCCACGATCGGATCGCATCACTTATCAGAGTCACGGGTCGGATCAGCACGAAAGAAAAAAGGGAGCAAATATTCTTTTGCATATCCCTGATCACGCTTTTTTCCTGCTGATACTAATATTCGATCATTGATGATCCATATAGATACAGATCCCTTTGATGTTTGACTGTGGCAGCTGGTCTACAACACGCCACACAATGTTTACTTTGGTTTAGTAATTCACAGTGTTTGTCTCATATCTAATTGGGTTTTTTTTAAATCTGCTTCAAACATCTGGATTCACTTAGGTTTCTCACCAACACTAGATTGTGCAAGATTACATCTTTATAAAGTTATAATTAACCTTTGCCTAATACTCTTTTTCACTGAACAGAGCCTGAACGCATCATAATGTAACTGATCACATCGTGTCGATGTGACCTTTCAACACGGGTTGGTTGTTCACAATGTAACATTATCAGACATCGGCGATTAGAAAGGCATGCATGCTGATCGCATATATTACAGAATATTGGCGAATAACAACCGCTAGCAAAATATTATTATCTGTGATGGTTAACGTTAAACTGTAATGAATCCGTGGTTCACATACAGGCTGGACCAAGAGAATCAACAATGGTCCTTTATACCACTAATCATAACATAAAGATATACATCAGCCAAAGCAAAACAAACCTCATGAACCAGTGACCAGTGAGACCAAATAAGCACCGACTTTGAAGAAGCATCCCGTGGCGGTATAGCACACACAGAGGAATGTAATGCTTCAATCTACTACATTAACACTGATGGATATCCACAGATAAGATGGTTCATCTTCCCTTTAATTATTATATATTTAATCCAATAATTTAACACTGGTATGATTGTAATTGAAGTGTAATTATCTCATTTTCATTTTCAGCTGTGAGTGATTCGTGGCATTTAAACAGCAAACAAAGTGGAAAGAAAAGTTGTCAAAGACCTCTTTAGAGCTAAAGGTCTTAAATCAGGCTCGGTAGTCAGCCTTCTTTTCAGATTAGCAAAGCACTGCATTATCAGTTTCGCCATAACACTTGGGATGTGCCAGGACATCAGTACAGTTAGTATTTGAAACCGTAACTTATAAAAGTTGTGTGTTGTATTTCAGGTCCTAATTCCACAAAATAACACCAATTTGTGTTCACCCTGGTGCAGACCGACAGACAGCACAAAGAGAAACACAGCGGGGAGTGAGATGTCTATCTGTGAAACACGATGTGTCTCTGAAGACGGGGCTGTCAGTCAGCCAGTGGCAGAATGAGTGATCCCTGGCCATAGCATTGCTCCCGTGCCATCACCGAGATGATATTTCCCCACAGCTAAATGTCACATCAATATTGCAGCCAGCTAATTACTCTCATCTCCCATGAAACCCGGTGACATCTCACATCCCGTTGGAATCCAGCAGCTCCGAAGCTGGATTTTTCTCGTAATAAATATTTGCCCGGAGCACCCATTTGGTGCGGTTCAAAACACTGTTCAGCCCTCGTGCTTCCTTTCCTTCTTCCACACTTCAGAAGGTTTCAAAATAAAACTTCATGAGAGAAGGCAGTAGCAGCACAGCTTGCCTTATATTGGATTGCGGGTAGAGGGTACTTCAGGGACAAATGGAAAAGGAAACAATTTTTCACAGGATGTTTGACAGGAGGATGCAAGTGTCCTGCGTGCCGGAGGTGAGTGATGGCCTGAGTGCTCGGTGGTGACATGAGGTGAGCGGATGATTAGTAAAGACAGACAAGGTCAAAATGCTCAGTGTCCCACCCGTTGCTGTAAGGCTGAGCTACGAAAAGTAACGGCCTCAGCATGGATGTTAGATCAAAGTCAAACCTTTCCAATAGCCTTTGACCCTTACAATGCAATTCATAACGAGAGAATATTTTCTCGTATTTACTATGTTGTTGTGTGTATGATTGTGTATACAAATAATGACACATCAGATAATAAAGTTGCTCTAATGATAAGGGTTTGAATTCCATGCACATATTGTACTTTCCCAGAGGTTTACAGTACGCAGAGGGTTTTTTGCTATTAAATTCATGACATTGAGGTGTTGGAAACTATTGAGGCCCCAGTAGATTTAGCTTCTTCCTGTAAAAGCTGGTTGGCAAGCAATATTTATGAAAGCCAGAGACTGTACTTGGAGGCGTATCCTTCGTGAATTTGGAGAGAGTCACAAAGCATTAAATTGTTTGAACCCGGATTTTTCGTGGATCGACTCATCCTGTTCAGTTCAGATATTATGCAAGAATGCAGCTCAGCTTGGTGCTTACCTGTCCCACATAGACCAGCAGCCTGGCGCTGAGAGGACTCTCATCAGGACTCAGCCAGAACTCAGAGTTATCATCAGACGATACCGAGAACTGGAAATCACCTGGAGGGGAAAAACATGATCAAAGCGTGCGTTGACGGGAGTAGACATGCATGATCCCAGATCAGTATAATCTGAGAGTAGTCGGATAGGGCATGGCCCCATGTAATAGATTCTTAGGTCGAAAAATACCCAAAAAATGGATGCCCGGACTGCAGTGGTCACCGATGACACATTTGGCTGCAGTGATATGTAAAGCCTTAAAAATGAATTTCTAATCAGTATGTAGGAACTAGGTGAATGGAAAAGAACATTTGAGCACAGATATAAATAGGCAGCCAGTATAGTTATTAATTAAGTTAATCTTTCATTACAAAAGCAGAAAATAAGGATACTTATACTCCAAACGTCCATTTTGTCTGGCAAAACTATCAATAGTGGGAGCTCCGTGGAGCCAATTCCAAGTCGCTGCTTGTGACACTTTACTGTAACAGTATATAGTCCGAATCAATCTTGTATTACAGTGTGAATGAATTCTCCAAAGAGACACATGTTTTGTGTCTGATTAAATCAGAAGGATACAAGAGCCACTGCACGAGTGGCCTATGGATTGGGCGCAGGTCATGACCGCAACACTGAGCAGTTGTTATAGTCCATAATCTAGATAACCTCCAAGCATTTCTATACGGTTAACTCAATCAACCTACAATAGCATGTAAAGGTTGCGTCTGGCAGAGTGAGGTGAAGGGTACTTGTTAGAGGGTGAGGTGAAGGGTACTTGTTAGATTGCTTGTCAGAATCCTGGCCATAGCATGACTTCTGAGTCACGCTGGACGAGCCATAACACAGGAAAAGGCCACAGAAGAGACTGCAATGAACGTTAATCCAATTAATAACTTCATATTATGCAATTTGTATAAGTGCACTTGGGTGTTCAGCACTTTCCGGTTACTATAGCAACTGGATTCATGGGTAGGTCCATGAAGGTCCCACAATGAGATTTAGTTGTGAGATCCCTGGCATTCAGCCCAAAGAAAAATGTGAATATTCTCTATGTTAGTGGCTCTCAAGAGCCTGGATTGAGAGGGCTGTGGTAATTATCTATACTCTTGTATGGGGCACATGCTCCAAGGCCCTCATCCTCAGAGGAACGACTCGCTAACAAGAAGAGCTAGTTACCATCTCTGTAAGGGTGAAGAAAGCCAAATATTCTCAAGCCATAGTTCTTCCACTTGGGAGCAACGGCCAGCTTCTTCAGTGTGGTTCTGGTCTGCAAACAGAAACATACATTCAGATTATAGCTCAAGCAGTTTTTGGACTCATACAATAATTAATACGTTTCAATATTTTTTTTTATGCGAGTAAATCATATCCTCTAATTTGCCATTCTCTTATCCAGCCCAATCTAATGAATCAAGGAGTTAATTTAAATATAAATGAGGCTGGCATAGTTCACACAACACAATTTTAATCCAGATTTTTCACTTTAACAAAAACACCAGAAGAAAAGATGCAAATCTGCATGAGCACTTTATTTTTTATTTAAATAAGTTACGGATGTACATTTATATTTTTTACATGTTCTTATGTACTATTGTAATTGTATTGATCCACCACATGATGAGACACTTTCACTGAACATTTGTTTAAATCGTTAACACAGAATTCATAAACAAATGAATAGGGACGACACAAGATATATCTATTTAATGGATTTTACTACGGTGCGAATTGAATTAGGTAGCTGGAAACAGCTGATCAAATCTGTGACATTTCATCAACAAAATCGACACTCGCTCGCTAGACATGAAAAGCCAACTTCTGTCTCCCTCTGTTTGAAGATAACGATTGATTGTTTCAAATGTCACTCTGTTCTACTTACGTGAGGGTAGTGAGGGAAGTGCAGGTTCTTCCTGAGTTGGGCTGTAGAGGAGCCACACCAGTCCTCAAACACGTGCAGGTTGGCCTGGCCCTTGTACTGCCGACACAGAGAGAGAGACGGGTTAGTGCCGGCTGCAACAACAGCATCACATTAGCTCTTAAATAGGCAGAATATGCTTCAGTACTTCAGCTACTGGAGGTCCCATCACGACAGAAAGAACTGCCATTTGCAACGGTTCCAGTAGATATATTTTAGTGCTCAGATGTATATTATTTCTGATGCCTCTCCCCCGTGCAGGGAGAAATGAGTTCTTGGCGAAACATATGACTGCAGCGTGAAGTTTCCAATGTTCTCACTGTCCTGACTAAGAGAAGGTGACTGAGAGCTCGTCAGGAGTACCTAGGGGTTGGCGGGGGGGGGGGGGGGGGGGGGGGGTCTGCGGCAGTTTGTCAAGAGCTCATATTCTGACATTTGTCTAAATTACACTAGAAGTCACAGGACACAGCCAGGGCAGATGGTGAAACCAGTCTGCCCGGGGGTATAGCTTCCTCACAGACAGGCGTGGTTCTGCTCATACACGAGAAGAGATGACACGTCGGTGAGTCGCGCCGCTTTGGAAGTGGAGTGTTTTGTTATATTTAAAACATACAATATATATATCAGATCAAGTTGACCGTTTTCACATCCTTAAGCACATAAACACTCACCACGATATGCATCGTGCGGTACAGAAAGTGACACATGCACCATTTAAGCATGGCATGAGGTCTAGAGAAGTGTCACATGTACACAGCGCAAGCAACAGTGTGCGTCGAGCCGTAGGGGGTTGTCTCTGGGATTTAATGAACTGAATTGCTGGACGATCAACCAACTGCACCAACACACATATGCCTTCATCAATGCGTCGTGACAGCCGGCCCAGCAGGACGCCGCCATATAACGTAGATATAGATATTTAGAACGTCACACAGAGCTTGAGAAGTAAGCCGACTCTCACCCAACGAGACGGTGCGCTGGGGTTGCCTGCTCGGATCAAAGCCAACGCTGGCTGCGTAAAGGTAGCCGTTCTGCGTGTGAAGCAACTGCTCGCTGTAAAGTCAACCAGTGTGAGCTGTCAAACCAATCAATCAATCAGGAAAGTGAGCGTGACCTCGTGACAAAAACACGCACACGCAGACGCACACATAGCAGCAAAGCCTGTGGTGCTCCCATCAGAGGGATTAGAGGGGTGAGGCGGCGAAGCCTTTCAGGGTAAACAGCTCTACACGACTGCAGAAAGACGTTGATGGAAGGAGTCATGCTCGTTCAGTATCACACAGGCATTCTAACAGATGGCCTGGCTCTAAGTGGTCATTTACATTTAGCTCCCGCTGCTGTATGGTCAACTAAGTGCCCCGCACACCAACGGCAGCGCTGCGATTACAACTCATGCATTAACCATTATATATTGTTCTACAAACATGTCAGTTCAAAGCAGTGCGACTCACACTTTTTGTTCTTAGATTTCCGTGCGCATGTTTTATTCTTTCTATTGCTCCTGCAGAAAGACCAGGCGACAGAGTAACAGGGGTTTTTCTGGGTCAGCAGATTCGAATCAGAGGAGAGAGCAAGGGAGTGTAAAGAAAAAGATGAGCAAGAATGTTTCAAAAGGGAGTGTCGGAGAGCGGGAATCACGGCGAGGAGAGAGAGATGTGTCCGGTCCCCGTGTAAATATGTGTCACGTCAAGCTTCATCTGGGTTTTAAAAGCAAACCTTTATCGGCCTGGCCCCCTCCTCACCCCTACCTACTGTTGTCACATCACAATAATAGGCCAACTTTTAGAGTCTCTCATCCTTCACATGCATATCCCTGTGTGGCCCGGGAGAGGACACATGCTGTAAATCCAGCTTTCTGCTCGCGGCTGCTTGTGTATAATTGATTATATTTTCTAGATGACCGTGCAGCGGGGGCTGTGTCTGCGCTCCGGCTTCAATGTGGAATGAAGCAAGAAGGAAGTTGTTTCTTTTCTTCATCCTTTAACCTCACCCTTTGATTTCTTTGCTCCGCTGACTCCTAAACTTTCCCTCGCTCATGTTACGTCATTGGACTTTTTCCCAGTGAGTGCTGCTTCTGTCTCACTCTGCCACTATCACTAATGCTGTCTTCTATTCCCTCTGACCTCTCTATTTCTGCCTCTCCATCCCTTCATCTCCGTCTACGTGCTGCCAGATGCTGTTGATCGCTCGACACCCTGCCTTTAGTTTCCCTGAGCTCAGCTGTCGGCTGTCAGTTTCCTGCGCTTTCTCTCTCCATCACGTTTTGTTGTTGTTTTGGTCTCCTCCTGATTCCTCCTGTTGGAGCGTGGGATAAAGTGTCGCTCACATTAACCGTTTCTATAGAGATGGGGAATTGTGTGCTTATGTGTTGTTGTTGATGTTGCTGTTTTTTTGGGGGGGAGGGATTGTGTAGAGACATTGATTGATTGTGCTGTAGCAGTTTGAGTCTTCTCAAACGACATCTTTCTCTCACGGCCATGTCAGCTCACTCAGCATTCGTTAATTGGCTAAAGAAGAGACGGAGTGACTGCTGCTTTCTCTCTTCCTTCACTCTTATTTGATTTCCTCTGTTCCTTAATCCAAAACCAGAGACAGCATTCTGTGCTGTTCTGAGCTAGGAGAGTAATCCACAAACTGGAAGGCTAAGAAAACATTGTTTACTGCACTTGAAACCGCTCCAACCAATTCACCGCCAGCTAGAGTGGACCACTGTGCAAGAGAAGAAGTCAAAGCAAAGTAGCTCCATCTGTCAATCACAATCATTGTGTCCGATCTGAAGGTGTGCTCACAGGGGACTTGTTTCCTTTGGCTTTGAGGCTGAATATTATGGGCACAAAGGGGGTATTTGCGGGGTCCTCCTGGCCCGATACTACCCAATTCTTCTCATTATTTTAGTGCTACATTATCAGCGATATGCAGTCATGACAGGTACTGCTATACTGACATTTGAGATATCTGAGAACCAACATTTTCAATGATCATTTCAGCAGATCAACACAAACATTCGTAATACGACTGCAGTACAACCGCATGTCTTAGATAGTGGATGAATTAATAAACAGTAAACACTGCAGTCCCTCAAGAAGAAGAAGAAGAAGAAGAGCACAGAATGCAGTTGCAGATAGTACATGTAGAAAATATGTATAATACATTATATGTTATGTGTGTGGGTCTATATATATATATATATATATATATAAAAAGATAAAAAATGACATCGAAAAACAATACATTCTCAAATTCATTGTAGGGATCATACCAAATGTAACATTATAAGATATTATTGAAAGAATCCTGCAGCTCACCTGTCCTTGAGCAATACACCGAACCCCAGACACTCAGCAAGTGCCATCTACTGTGTTTGCCATTTCAGAATACAACTTTTAGCATGGCACTCTATTAAATATGTAATGCATCTTTGATGTAAACAAAGTAAAGTATAGTTTAAGACTTTAACCTGTACACAGGTATCATGAGCTGAGGAAGTCTGGAGACCTTCACATTCCTTATTTCATCTTTTTGTCCATTCGTCTGTAGTTGTCTCTTGAGACAGAATCACTGTGTGCTGCCTTGTCATTTGTATCCTCCTTACTCTCATCACACTCCAGAGACCCTGCCGACAACTGTCCTACATAGAGTATCGTCCTAAGCTACCACAATGGCAAAGCAACACAGAACCTTCAGCCCGGGCGGCCATTACCAAGAGGGGAGGAGAGGGAGACGGAAGGAGCCAATTGATCTGTCAAATATGAGGAGTGAGGCAAGAAAAGAGGGAAGAAATACAGAATGACAAGTGCGGGGCGATGGAAGCCGAGTAAGAGAACAACAAGTGATTAATAAAAGACGTTAAAAAGAGTACAATATGCAGATCAGCTTAAGTGGCTGCTCTAAACGGCACTGTTACCGTCTTGCCTACTCTCCTCAGGCCACACATTTCCTCCACATAACCACATCTGTGAGCTCGGAGCATATCTCCATCTCTGCTTCTCTCTAATATCTCCTCTCTCTCTCTCTTTCGCATCTGCTCGCTCCATCAACCGGACCAACAAATCAGACTCTCTCCCTTTCTCGTCCCCCTCCTCCGGGAGGCTGCCTCCCTTTCTCAAAGATCTGGTGCAGCCTTCTGCGTTCCTGCTGGCAGCGAGGCACTGACAAATGGCCGCTCGGCGCACCCACTGACGAACAATCGCACCAACTGACACTGTAAATCCCTTTTGGATAAAAAATAAAAGAAAAAAAAGTGAGGCAGGATGTTCCAAGGCAAAGACACACTGGGGGTATTATACAATAGCACTCAGCTCACTCCCCCAGGGCATATAGGAGAGACAGCAATAAAGCTCATTGTTGATGCATCATAATGCATACTATACTGAGCTGTTATGCTGAAATGTACGTGTTGAACGAGTTATCACAAGACACATGCAAGTAATTCCCTCTGTGGCTTTGACAGGAAAGTCATTGCTTAAGCACATACCACAAAACTTCTCCATATGAATTTATAGCGGGTATTTAAATAGTTCAATGCCTATCTCATCTTTTTCAGCCCATTAGTAAGTCAGGAAGCAAGAATGAAGAGAAAGTGGGTTAAGTAGCTGAGATCGGCGAATAAAAAGACTTTTTTTTCTTTCTTCTAAAAGGTACAGAGGTTTGAAAAATGAGATTATAAGAGGAGAGATAATGAGAAGTGATTTCACACAGAGGAGAGCAGCCAGAGCCGAAAAGGCAAGGTCCATATGAACTAGATTCCAGCCTCATCAACGACTGTAATGAGCATTTGTATAATCTGCCATCTGTCCAACAATTACATGTCTTCTGTGGTTCCAGGGATATGGCATGAGGCGTGTGGCTGCAGTGGATATACGTTGAACTGAGGAATGCGAGACAGCGAGAATCTCCTGCAACAAGCTGTCGATCGGTCTCGCGACTGTAACGAGAAGCCGGGAATAGACACGACCGAAGAAAGAAAGATGGAGCGAAGGGAGAGGGAGAAAAGACAAATGCCACACTTCTCCCACGGTCGAGTCAATCTCACGTTACTGTGAGAGGACAGCAGGGTCGGAGACGAGAGGAGGATCCAACCGGTCAGGATGGCCAGTCAGTCAACCGGCCATCCTCCATCCAACCTCCCTGTGCACAATGTCACTGTATTTGGTTTGACACCTTATGATTATCCGATAACCATAACTGTGCCTACATATAATACATGTGAGATGATGTGCTCTCTTTGGCTTTAATGAGGAACAGCACACATGTAAATAAATAATTAAAAGTATTCCCCGATATCAAAGCAATCCCTTTTACTATCACTTTCTTTCTGCTCCCGAGGAGATAAAATAGTTTTTCTTTATGCTCAAAATCCTTGTCTGGATCCATGATGGATTTTCTGCAAATGACTGTTTATCCATTCATGAGTGGCTACTGCTTGACTCTTAAAGTGGGCCAGCTCTCTCTCTCGGCCTCTCTGATCTCTATCCAGTGCCAGTGTCCTTGACACGTCAGTGTCCTTGACAGGCGGAGGATGTCCACTCTACAGCTGCACGTCTACACTAATCCACAATCACCTCTGGATGAGTTCACCGGCTGGGAATCGCCATCAAATCACCAGTAGGGGCTGGAAACCACCTGCTAGGATAAACACAGGAAGGACTCGCAGCCCTTCATTCAACTCTGTTTTTATTTCTACGAACAGACTGTGACCATTCAGTTGCATTGTGCAAGACACTGCGTCTAATATATATACAATTCTCTTTTATAACTTGGAGAATTAGTGTGACTTAAAAAAAAATCATGTTAAATCTGTCATGTCTCGTCGTTTATGTTAAGTTTTAGTCCTGTTTTCCATGTCCGCTTTTATTTTGTAGTAACTGTCCTCTCTTGTTTCAGAAACTTTATTTCCTGCCCCGGTGTTTCCTCGTTAGTGTGATTGTCTGCTCCTCCCCTGATTGTGTCCACCTGTTCCCCATTTCCTCATGTATTTAAGCCTGTGTCTACCTGTGTCTTGTGTCAGATCGTCTTGTCTCTTGTCTCGTCCTGATCGTTCTTGATAGTGTAGTCTTTTGTCCTGGTTTGCTTTTCCAACATAGTTGTGTTTTTGTTTTGTACTTTGTTCAAGTCTTTTTCCAGCATAGCTGTGATTTTCAGTTTTTTTATAAACGCTTTTGATTCCCCTGAACTTTGGAGTCGTGCTTTTGGGTCCCGTTTTTTGAGTCGTGACAAAATCATCATTTAAATAATTTTAAATAATCATGTGGAACACCGGGGGGAGCGTGAAATTAGTGATGTGTATCAACGGTGATCAGCTGAAGGTGGACACAGCGGCGGGGACAAGCGATCCCAGAACAATTATTGTTATCGGTTTGGATGGTTGTAATTGTGTAATGCCTCTTCACATGAAGCACCTGAGCCAGAGAGAAAGAGTGTGTGGGGGGAGCGAGAGAGAGAGAGAGAGGTCTACTGGTTTTACTGGTGACAGGGTGTCTTGATTGATTGACAGATATCCTTTTATTTGTCATGGTGGAAACAGCTTTGACTCACACAGCCACATTGTGTGGCCGAAGAGAGACAAATAGTAATAACAACTTTATTTTGTTTAAAGTACTTTACAATAAAATATGATACAACTTATCTGATAGTACCAACAAATACCATCAGTTAACTGTCGTCAGTTTGACTAAAATTTATTATTTAGTGTCTATGCTAAAAAAGTATTTACACAAATTAAATGACTAATTAACAAATAAACAATTTCATTTAATATTTATTTTATACAAATAATACAAAATAAATGTACAAAATCATCAGGAAGACAATTAAGATGAAGAAAAATATAATTGTGTTGTGTTGCATGACGATTAAGTGTTTGAGCATGGCGTCTAGAGTCCTGCTATCTCTCCAAGGATGCACAAGTTATAATAAAGCGGGTAATCCTTTGAGTCCTTTGTGTGTGTGTGTGTGTGTGTGTGTCTTGCACTGTACGAATGCTGGATGACCTCTGCCAGTCTGTGACTGCCGGCATATGGCACCACTTCACCTCCACCAGCCCGACTCGACGCCTGTGACGGTGCCAGCTCAGAAGCCCCTCAGACCTCTGCCATCTTGGCCGCACAGCAGGAAACAAGTTAGAACCGGTAATGAGGACAGATAGCGAGTAAAGAAAGCAAAGGAAGAGCCGCTGCGCTCCGTGATTTCTGACACTCGGTTTAGGTTTGACTTAGCAGAAGTCTGCCATGAGACAGGAAGAGAAGTTTATAGAGACATGTGAAATATGCTGTAGATGTATACTTGATTTCCAGAATATTCACAGAAAATAAAAGGCATGTTGCTTTATCAGTGGGCTGGAAATGAGTCAAAGAAATGGCATGTTGACTTTCCAAGGGAGCTTTGATGACAGACACGCCTAATGTAAAATGTAGTTTGTGTGGATGTTTGCAAAATGTATTTCCCTGCGATGCTGCTTGGCTTTTCCAAACTAAAACATAAATAAGAGATTATGTTTGGTCACTGACATTAGCTCGTGTCCTGTGGTTTAAACAGTTTTCACATACAAAATGTTTAAACAGAAAGCTCAGAACAGAATGTTCATAATATAGAGTCCTGCTGTGCTCAGGCCATGAAATCAATTTCCATTTGTGCAATTAGTCCACATGGTCCAGATTCAGATGGATTGTTTGGCTGCATTCCAGGCTTGGCTGTTTCATATCAATGTGACTTCTCGTTTTCTAAGTAGCACCATTTTAAATAATGACAAAAGCATTGTCAACAAGTAGATGCAGGGCGCAAAATAGTCAGACAACAGATGTTTCTAGGCCAGATAATTGAGAACAGATATCATCCACATTTGGCCATTTCCAAAGCCAAAATGACGATATTTGTTATGCCTAGCAATATATTTGCCTTTGCTTGTTGTGTTTAAAAAAAAAGTAAGAAAATTAAAGAATGTGGGTTCATGAATGTATTTTGACATTTTGATAAGACGTGTTTCTGAGACAAGGCAACAAGGCAGGCTAGCTCAAGTGCAGCTCAGCCAGTATAGTCTGCAGAAATGAGTTCTTCCAATACCAATTTTAGTATCGTAAATGCTGTCCAAAGGAGATGTTTTCCCAGCAATATATAATACATTTGTTTCTGTTTTTAACGCACTGGAATTGGAGCGGTACTCTCCAACGATTTCGGTAATTCAATTAAATTTAGTTTATTTAAGGAGAAGATGTTGTCAGAATATCTCTATGAAATAAAACAACAGTGCTCTGCAGCCATGTAATGCTTCCGTGTGCAAAAGGCCTTGAAAATAACGTATGCAACAGTAATTTTCTATTATCCTGTTGGATTTTTCTGCAGTTTGCCGAGAACTAAACTCTGTGGTGTTCAGCTGAGATGGTTCAACTTTACCCCAGGTCTAAAACGACTAATAAATCATATTTTGCAGAATAGGCTTCCAGACACACACAGAAAATCCTTTAATTAAACTCTGCTGAACAGGTTACAAATAGAGAGCTGCTTCCCTTATCACAAATCTGCTGCTTAATTGCACCGTCCGCTGCTCCCTTTGTCACAGCGGATCTACAAACCACCTCAGTAAGTGAGCTGAAGAATTAAAATGAATCAAATCAAGTTGTAATCTTCAGGTCATAGGTGCCTTTAAATATAACTCGCAAATGGTTTTGGATGATATATTATCATCCTGACACAATCATTTATCATCATATCCGCAAGGTACATTTTGTTCTCCCGATAACGGCCCCAGAAAAGGACTGGATCTCTATTTGACCTTAAATATCAACGGCTCTTAAAAGGACAAGCAAATGAAAAAGGGAGTAAAGCATCTGCTGTGGAAACATAATTTACAAAAATCAAAACACTCAAGTATCAAGCCAGTGATAAAGCGCCATTAATGAAACCACTTATATATAGGTTGATGAAGGTTTGTTGAGTATGTGTGTGTGAGGCCTCGCCAGCTGGCACACACACAGCAACACTGAAGGGCCTGAACATAGGAGTCCTTATCCGTCTGGAAGATGGAATGAAGGGTTTTTTAAAAAATGATCAAGGGATTAAAGAGCTAGCCTCGGAAAAATATCATTTATTATACCTCTGGTTTCCATGGCAATTTCTTGTGGTGCTGGCTGAGGAACTTCCGGATGCTGGTGTGGTCTCTGCCATCAGCCCCTCCTGCGATTGGCTCGTCGTCCTTGAAAGAAGGAGAAACAAAGACACACTTTTACTCTTCAGTAAAAAAAGAGCCATCCATGATGCCATCCGTGGTTTTAAATCTCAGTCTAAACGATGCATGAAAGCATGCAGCCATCCACCCATCACTGTGGTAACAGGACTCCTCACCACCAGCCACACAGTAGATATACTGATATAGAGCCACAGCCCTATCTAACTTCTGGAAGCATTAAGCAGTACATACTGTGCAGTAGACACAGAGGAGAATACCACACACACACACGCGAAAACGCACTAAGGAAACACAGGGTTATTTCCCAAGGCTACTATTTTAAGATCCTGTTGAATTTCCTCTTTACCATGTATTTATAATCCAGCAATCGACTCGCCAAAGCCCTAATCTCTAACGTACTCTAACCATCCACCCTGGGGGCCAAAATCTCCTCTCCAGGGAGCCTGAACTCTCGCCTTGATCTTGGATTTAGCCTGGTGCTCCGGCCAGAGCACTGCAGGGCTCTTTCTCTGCGGCAGGCTAAGCAGCATGTTAATGTTAATGCTGTGGTGCGGTGTGACGGCCAGGGCAGAGAGGAGCGCAAGTTTGTGCTCAGCTATGTGGAGATAAAAGGATGCCTGGCTCCTAGAGACGCAACCAAGTGGCGGGGCTGTTAGATGAGTCACAAAGCATCCTCCTTTTAGCAGGGATGTCAGAGAGGAGGCATACCTCCACCGAGACGAGCCGGAGAGGTTTCCAGCACCCCTCAAATGAGGCCCCCGTGTTTACAAAAGAATTAGGGCAGGAAGAAGATTCTTTTTTTTTTTTTTTGTAAATGAGGAAAAGAGACAGAGCGGTCAGATACCGAGTCTTTGATTACTTTTTTTTGACTTCCAAGGGAGAGAGATGAAGGAGGGCAGGGGAGGTAAATGATGAACAGTACGCCCTCCTGTCTGACACCAGAGCAGCATCATTCCTGATGTTTGTGCGTACACACACTCACAAACCTCTCCAGCACTCGTTATAACACACACGCACAGATTCACTCACAAATGTTCAAGCACACAACATTCATATTTCATCAGCTGGAGTCAGTCAAATTAAAAGCATAGACAAAGGGGGAAGTGTTGGAAAATTCTGGGATTTAAAAAAAAAAATTTACACAGTATGCTGAAAATCTTCTGCAATGCAGCAACCTAAATGTTTTGGCCCTTGAATACCTTCTGCAGCTAAATACAATTGATGCAATTAGAGATAAAACCATGAAGAGAACTGTATCTAATTATTGGCTCTTAATTCTACAAACTCCCATTGTACAGTAATGCAGCACAACTTTGTCCAATGTCCACATTATTCAAAATGTTTACCTAAATCTAGAATACCGCATGCATCTATAGAACATATAGTTAATCATCTTTCAGTTTTTGGTCATCAACACTGCAAAGTTCAGTGTTACTATCACGCATAACATTTGGAGCGCGGATCGTCTTTTCTGTCATTGTTTACTTAAAGTAAGCAAACCGAGAGCTTTTTTATTCCGTCTGTGACGAACAGTTACCATGCCAACCAATCAGCCCTCACTATGAGAACAGGTACGATGACTGGTTGAACGATTACGAAGGATTATCCGTGTGGGTAAAGGACTTTTTTGATCTGCGGCACTGCTTGCTTACTGAGAGAAACTAACGGAATTCAGAAAAAAACACAATGTCAACCATAAATCACTGCGTGGGTTTGGACCGTGATTCACACGGACAACACTTTCCAAAAGTACTGCTCCATCCAACTAAAAGTCTGCGTATCGATGCAACACTAAAAAGGTACAGTTACACTCATTGACCTGAGGTTGCACAACATCAATCAGCTGTACCTCTCTTCCCCCGACAGTGCAGAACGACGTTACACTCCAGCAAGATGATGCATTACTTATGGTACACTGCAAATACTTGTGCCATTGTGCGTGACTCATTACTTCAGAGTTACAGCCTCTCATTGATAAGCAGATCTTCATTTTCCTGGCAATGGGCCCAGACGTGCGTTATCGCGTTTCACTGATAATTCAAGTTAATGCTAAAGGGGCTGTCAGACGGCCTCATGTTAAACATAGCATCAAGACAAAACGGGGAACATCAATCAAACTAATCAGACTTCCTATTTATCAAGTGTTTACATTGCTGTTTACCTTGTTGTCTTTCAGTCAAATAAAAAGACAAATGATCTCTAACAAGGCGTGTGTGAGTGTGCAATGGGGGGAGAGACGGAAAGAGAGAGGGAGAGCATCATCTGATAACAGCTCAACGTAGTTGAACACGTGGCAAAGTTGTAAACCTCAAAAGAGATGCAATGATAGATCAGCTGTCCAATCAGTGAGCTTGTGTCACTGATATCCATCCGCCCATCAGTCAAAAGACTAAGCTCACTGTAGTGGGGGCTAGCCTCCCAAACCTCCCACACTGATACAGCACTTGCTAATCCTAGCCCAGGGAAACAGCTGCAGCCCGTGTCCTAGAATACCAATGAGCTTAATTAATCTCCCTTATTAGACACAAACAAGCAAATGTCTGCAGGAGGTGTGTGTGTGTGTGAGACAAATCTCTTGACCCTCTCGACCCCACACACGATGACAACCGCTGTGAATCAAAAATCCAAATTCCACAAATCACAGCTTCATCTCCAGCGACCTGCAACATGAAAGTTAATAACCAGTCTGAAATAATTACATTCATAATGTTTCATTCATGTTAACCACCACAGAGATATTCAGTATGTTAATTAGTCCCACAATATTAATAATAATAATATAGACGCCTCCCATGTTTCCTCTGATGTGGCTCCTGGATACTTACTGTCCATATTAATACGCATAATCTGGGTGGCAGTTATTGGAGCAATGATTTATGAAAAGGATTTATCCGCAACAATATAAACTGTAATGAAAGCTGTCCTCAACTGTGATGGTGATGTTTCTAAATCTAATACAGAAAACATATATTCAGATATCGTGCATCAGATGTTGGATAAGAATGAGTGAGTATATCACCGTGAACCAGAGCTTTATAATCGAAGTGACAACAGGGCTGTGTGAGAGAGAGAGAGATATGATGGATTGTGGAGGTCTGGATCGTGGTCCATGACTACTACCGACTATTCATACACTCTGTCATATTCATTGAATGTGTTGTAACTCTGTAATGACTCCTTCTGTACACATGGCATCTAGAATATATACACTTTTATTAATCCCCAAGGGGAAATTAGTTCTCTGCATTTAACCCATCCTTAGTTATTAGCAGTGCAGTGCATGCGATGAAGCGCCTGAAGCAACTGGGGTTCAGTGCCTGCTCAAACACTGACCTTAAATGGGGGGGGAGGGAGGATCGACCAACCCACCACCTCATGCAGCAGGGCCCCCCTTCCCCCTCCACTGAGCTAAAGCCGCCTAAATTGTCCATCTAGTCTTGCACCTGTCCATCCTGGAGAGGGATCCTCCTCTGTTGCTCTCCTGAAGGTTTCTTCACTTTTTTTCCCTGTGAAGGGTTACTTCTATTTCTTGGGAGTTGTTCCTGATCCGATGTGAGGTCCTGGGACAGGGATGTCGTATGTGTACATATTGTGAAAAGCCCTCTGAGGCAAATTTGTAATTTGTGATTAATGGGCTCTACAAAATAAACTGAAGATAATTGAATTGAATATATAGAGATATTTCCAAAAAGAGAAATAGCGAGATGAAAGTAAAGAGTGAGCCAAAGAGAAAAGACAGAAAGGGAAAGGAGACGTAAAAAATGGGCAGAATGGCGAACAAGCAGCAGAACACAAGACAGATGAACAAGAGACGTACAGAAGAGAGAAATAGTGACCAATGGAGCAATACCAAGAAGAAGAAAAGCATGACCGAGAAGCTCTTTGACAGGTAGGGCTCAGTGCGGAGCCGTCTGGTTCTCAGAAATCCCTCTGGCACGGCAAATGTCTGAAGCGAGTGCGGACCGCCAGTATCTCTTTCCCACCTCTCTGTACTGCACAGACCAAACAGACGGGTTCAGAGCAGCAGCACCACACAGGCCTGTGAAGTATGACACCCTCACCAGCACTGTGGCTCTGTATGTGATGCGACTCCAAGTGAAAAAGATGGATATTCAGCTCACAAGTCATTGCACAATTGAGTACAGAGAGCACAAAACAAGCGCTCCAAGATATGGTTGGTGTTGCAAAGACAAACAAAGGTGACTGGCAAGTCTCAGAAACAATGCAGCAATGTTTTTGAAAGTGCCAAACACAGAAAGGATTAGTCTGCCACTGCAGATCCACTACACTGAGAGTTTGAGCTGCTCCTGTCTGGCCATCGATTCAACGTCCCAAGGGCCAGATGCAGCATATACGAGTCTTTCATTCCCTGGGCCATAGAGACATTGAACACAACACGACTGGACAGGGAACACGTTTATTTTACGAGATGTTCTCTCGTTTATCTATATCTATAGATATAGATATAGACATAGATATATATACATACATTCACACACATGTATATATACACACACATACATATATTTGTGTATATATATATGTATAAACATATATATATACATATACGTATATATACATTCACATACATATATACAGGACTGTCTCAGAAAATTAGAATATTGTGATGAAGTTCTTTATTTTCTGTAATGCAATTAAAAAAACAAAAATGTCATGCATTCTGGATTCATTACAAATCAACTGAAATATTGCAAGCCTTTTATTCTGATTTATTGCTGATTATGGCTTACAGCTTAAGAAAACTCAAATATCCTATCTCTAAATATTAGAATATCATGAAAAAGTATACTAGTAGGGTATTAAACAAATCACTTGAATTGTCTAATTAACTCGAAACACCTGCAAGGGTTTCCTGAGCCTTGACAAACACTCAGCTGTTATAAATCTTTTTTTTTACTTGGTCTGAGGAAATATTAAAATTTTATGAGATAGGATTTTAGAGTTTTCTTAAGCTGTAAGCCATAATCAGCAATATTAAAAGAATAAAAGGCTTGCAATATTTCAGTTGATTTGTAATGAATCCAGAATGCATGACATTTTTGTTTTTTTAATTGCATTACAGAAAATAAAGAACTTTATCACAATATTCTAATTTTCTGAGACAGTCCTGTACATATATATATATACATACATATATATACATACATATATACAGACATATACACATCTATACATATATATATATATGTATCTATATATAGATACATATCCATATATACATACACATATATACATATACACACATATATATATATATATACACACACATATAGACATATATACATGTGCAGGTACACCACAGATGTGCAGTTTCTCTACACCACAGTTACATAGTAAGAAACAGAATAATAGCAACTTGTTTTGTAACAACCACCATGTCTTTCTTTGAAATGGTGTTTTGTTTAAATCAATTATTCTCAGATTAATTCATATCAAAGCTAAAACTGGAACAAAAGCAAAGCAATGATTGGAATTTCCAGAATGGTTAAAAATAACAAAACGTGATTGAACCGTCTTCCGAGTTGTCTGATTGTAAAGAATATATGAAGACCAACGTGCTATGAATAATTTAAGGATTCACGTGCGAGGGTCTTTAAGTAACAAAGAAAACAGTGTAGGGAATAGTGATGAAACCTCTGCTTTCCTAATGGCTCTGCAAGAGGACTGAGGGGAGGGAGTCGCACAAAGACGGAGAAGATGCGGCTCACTTTTATTTCTCCAGTTCACAGCCGAGAGGACCAATTATGCACCCGCCTCACAGGGAGCAAGCAACTAACTGAATTACTCTTGCTGCTTGCTGGAATTCAAAAGCGTGTTTGTGGCAGTCATTGGACACACAGGGTTGGCTATCATAAACGTCTTCAGTTGGACCCAAGTTCACTTGCTCCTTCACTATCCACGAGCACACTCGCCATGGCAACAAGAGGTCTGCCGCCAGACACCTGTCTGAAATAGTTTGCGAGCTAATCACATGTTTCATGTTTTTCTCATGCTGTGCTGTCAATTGAATCCCCCGCCATGCTGCAAAGTAAATGTTCTTTTCAGAAGCAGAAGAGAGGAAGAGCGCCGTGACGAATGAGTCAGTGACCGGCCTGTGAACCACACGTCTCTCTTTTGAGTCGTTACAGGAAGATGTGGTTATTGTCAACACACAAGATCAGTGCAGCGCGTGCACCATACCGCTCGCTCAGAAACACTGCTGTGTTAACTTGAAATTGATCTCTATCGTTTAAAAAGATAAAGCTGCTGTCCTGGGAACCATCTCAATGATCCTGGATCAGCAGTCATGAGCCCTGAGAGGTCGATTGAATCTGCACCCTGGTCTCACAATCAGCCGTTATTCGCAGTCTATTTCATATACCTTTACATCCAAATCCATATTCCCTTTAACAAAGTATCTGGCACTGCTGAACAGAAATCATCCTGAGCACATTCAGTTAAACTATTGCAATACAAATCCCATCCAAAAGAGAGAAGGAGTGCAACTATTTGTGTCTCCCCGCCTGCATTATTCATGTAAGAAATTGCATGCCGGTCAATGAACAGTAGAAAGGCTGCGTGAAGAAGAGAGGGAGAAAAATGGAAGACGAATAAGGGACGGCTGCCGCCGATAATAGGAGTGATAGAGTCAGTGGCTCCAATTCATTGGTTGAAAGATGAATAATGCAGAGGTGAGCATGGCAGGGAGACAATAAGTAGCAGAAGGAGAAGAAGGAAAGTAGCAGAGGGAGGGAGGGGGAAGAGATGGACGGATGGTGTGAGGAAAACAGTTGAGGGAGAAACAGGAGTAGATGAACACTTATTAACCTGCATGGGTACTTAGAACGCTCGGATTTTATTTGAATGAGTATGTGTGTCCAGAAGTGTGTCCTTGAGGGTAGCAATACACATTATATCTGAATATAGGTCTGTATGGATCGTGTGCATCATGCATCTGAGGGCTCCTACCAGCATGCAGCACATATGAAGGTGTACAGTGGATGTACGGTACAAAGTGTGTCATCTATTGATTTAGGTCTGGGTGGTAGGACTTCTGTTTAGCTTGAGTCCACATCAATATCTGTGAGGAGCAGTGAGATCGCTCTCTGGATCAATAGCGATCAGGAGAACTTTTTCTGTGTTGTCACGTTTGGCTTCAGGGCCTCGAGGTAAAAACATCAAAGTTGAGATTTTATTGAAAACATTTTTTTACACAAAAAACAAACTGAATGCTGGATTTGATACGTAACAAATGGTGTAAACTATTAAAGAGCAACGACAGATTGATTAACCCTTGTGTTGCCTTCGGGTCATTTTGACCCGAATCAATATTACACCCTCCCCCCGCCTTAGGATTAATTTGACCCCATTCAATGTTTAATGTCGGTGTTCTTTCGGTAGTCAACAAACAAACATAAAGTGCCTCACACTTAAACTTGGAAAACAATATTAATTCTAATAATTTTCTGGAGGTTTTAATTGCTGGCGTCAAATTGAACCCAAAGGGTAAAACATGTTAGTAAATATAAAGGTAACATGAGGGTGAAACATTGAATCGGGTCAAAATGACTCAAAGGCGGGGGGAGGGTGTAATATTGATTCGGGTCAAAATGACCCTAAGGCAACACAAGGGTTAATACAGATATGGTCACCAGGTATTTTGTGCGAGGTGAATGAAAAAAACAGCACTGCAGTTCAGTGGCAGCTGCATTATGGGTGCCGACAATGAATCAGATTCATATGGAAATATGTGGCTGACTGGTTGAGGGCATGGTTTTACATTTGGTTGAGTGGCTGATAGAGAGAAAGCAGACAAAGCACAAAACTCTCTTTTTTAAGGGGCTTCTAATCTTTGCAGAGTAATTAAAAGCGTCTGAGCAGTGATTCAGTACAACCTGAGGAGAAATGCCCGGTGGAAATACAGCTAAAGGTGCCTTTAATCATTATAGATTATATTTTAAGTAGAGCTTGAACAAGTTACGGGTCAGATGAGTGCAACAGGAAAATAAATGGTTGGAAGGGGACAGAGTGCGGACGCAGAGAGTAAAGACAGAAAGCATCTGAGCTGGACTCCATGCCAGCAGGTGTTAATGTCTGGGCAGCACAATGCATTACTCTGGACTTTCTATCACAGTAAGAGGCCGGGTGAAAAAGAGGAATATAAAAAGAGAGGCCTGTCATCCGCATTCGGTGTACCTTTTCCTGTCCAGACTGATCATTACTGATGGGGTGTGACACGGGGCAGCTGGCAAACAGAACGGGCAAACAGTCCACTGCCAATCATCCCCGACCTGCGTGCTGCTGAATCTGACCTGATCAACACCGAGCCTACTGCGGGGAAACCGAGGCGCTCCCCGACAGAGATGGACAGGAATGCACTGACCGACAAACAGGCTGCTCTCATGAGACGATAATGGTGCATCAACTTGTGCTCTGCATTTTTCCCGTCACTCTTTAATGGCGTAAACCGGGATGGATGGATTCATTTTATTTTTCCCTGACTGCCATCCACTTTTCTGAAACATAAAGAGTTTTATCAGTTCTGATCAGGGTGTGCTCGACAGCCGCACAATGAAAAGGCACCTGGCTGCTTCCATTGGCAGAGCTGAGCACCGCCACAGGGTTTTTTTTTAAAAGCCAAAGCTTTTCAGAAAAGACCATACAAGACTCTTTTTTGAAAATCAGGATAATGCTGAACAAAAGGTTTCTCAGGGGCGGGTGGTTTGCAACAACAATAACAAGGCGGGAGAGAGGCAACCAAGTCCCAACACAAAGATTGGTTTTGTCCGTGAGTAAATAAAAATGTGCTATATTGAGCCTGCAGTGAGCAGTTAAACAATGTAAAACATAAGGAGGTAGCGTAGGATCAAATCCAGCAACTTCCGGGAACATCTGGTAAGAGTTTGCTTATTTTGCATTCAGCATTTTATCAGATTCTAAACATACTAATTTGCTTAATAACCAGCTGGATCAGTGACACCTGCAGGCAATGGGTTTTAATACAGCAGGTTGTTCTCGGTCTTTCATTCTTATAGATACTGATTATGTAAGTGTTGCAAGTTTCAAGTACATCTAAACTCTCGCTGGTGTGTCGTCTCCGGCGCATTTAAGCAAAAATTTGTCGATGCTGAAGGTTATTTTCTAAGCTTTCTCAGTGTATCGTCACAATATGTCTGAGTGTGGAGAACTTGTGCATTAAACTGTGTGTTTATCGCACACGGCACCCAAAACCTCAGCACATCTGGTCGGAGCACATCAAGGCATGAATGTAAGATGCTAAAGGAACTCCCTCCTTCCACTCGACACTCAACAGCTCTCTTGACCTGAAACCAGAGATGTAAAATGAGGCAACGTCCATGCCACACTCACGTGCACACGGCTCTCCATACCGCATCTACTTTGTGAAAGGAAATAAAATGAAAAGGCTCATGTGAATTATGAATGAAAGAAGGGTCTATGTAAAGTGTAATAATGGGAGATACTATCTAAATGTTTTGGGCTCTTCTGGAAGTTACTTTTTTATTCAACACACAACAAAAAATGTATAGGAATTTCCCAACCCCTAGCACACTCACAGGCGCACTATAGTGACACATCGGTCTAAACAACACTGCTTACACACAACTGTGACCAACTAAAATGCACACCTACATTCCCAAGTTAGTGTGTTCTGTACATACTGTACATGTATATGCACACAGTTACACTTCATTATAACTAAAAGAGCTCTTTTGGATCAATAAACGAACAGCAAGACACCCGAAGGTGGTCCTGCCTTCATTATCGCTAGTAAAGACAACAGTGATTACCTATACCAACAATCAATACTTGTCTTCTTATCTTACCCCAGTTGAATACTTACACCGATAGTAACAATCTCATAAAGGAGGTTGACAGCTTTATTTCCTGCTCTGAATATGTTGAGAACAAGGAGCAGTCAGTCTAACAAATTAAGCCCCAACTGAAAGGAAATATTATGCTCAGAGTTCATAAAAAATAATTAAGGAATTCATTATTCTAGCTTGTAAAGAAAAGAAAAAATGGTAGTATAAACTCTATACACTATTTTTACGTGTCTAACAATAACTCATTTAGACAGCCGAGGAAACGGAGGCATTAGTTACACCTGCCAAATCAAAATGTCTGCTGGGAGGAGCCTCCGAGGACAAGCTGAATGTCAGCTGTCGCAGCGCGTGGAGCTGCAATCAGTCTGAGACACGGGGAGGAAAGCGAGCCGCGGTTCCACCTGTTGTCAATTTACAATTAGCGCTCGTGGTAATGCGTCTCCGCTGCAGTGAGCAACAAGCCAACGATACGTTTTCAGTGTTGAGAAAAGAAAACATCCACTGAGTAGCGGTCACAGTGTGTTTGCTGTGTGTTCCCCAGCGTTGTGTATTCTGTAAAGGAAGTCCAGCCCCGTAGCCATCACTGGATTGGGAGCTCTCTCTCCCGTTAACCTGTTTGACCAATCACAAAACACTTGGTTATGTTGTATGTAACTGTGTATGTCTTATTCCAAACAAAGGCAGTGTGGGTGTCCTGATGGGCGAGCAGCTCGAGGCCATGAACAGCAAAGTGTCTGTATCAGGTTCACAACATGCCCGAAAACATCGTTTTCCTTTTTTAACAATGACAGTTTTGAAGTGTGTTTATTTTAAATATTGAAACCTTGAGAAATACGAATGTTGTGAAATATATATATATATATTTTAAAGAAGCAGTTGCATGGAGAACTTCCAGTGAACATGACTTGACCGTGTAATGTGTGTTTCAGTGCACTCCACATGCCGTATCAGTGATATGTAGGTTCCCTATTTCTGCTCCTGGTATTTCTGCTGACCAGCACCCCCGAGCTCTCGGTCTTGCCTTAGTATTTTCTTCCCTCCACCCAGCTCTTTCCTCTGTTGCTTTCTACTGATAAATACAGTTTAATTCAGTGTGATTGAACTTTTGCTTCAGGTCGAGAGAGAGCAGAATGCAAGCTCATTATAAAACCTGGCCCTCCCTGACGAGATGTTTGAAGGACCACTGGTTACGTAAGCTCTTTAAGTGCTCTTTAAAATATTTGCCAAGCGCTCAATATAAAGTGTCTTCAAAGACCTGGTGCAGCCCAAAAGTAACTAAGATGGATGGTGGCAGAGGAAGTAACTATCAATCATCCACCCTGCCGAAACAGGCAAAAGGAAAACAAAGAGACTCAAATGTAAAAAACTTTACATTTAGAAAGCAATGCAAAAAACAACAACACAAAAGCTATCAAGAAAATGAGCATAAAGGTTTTTCTGTGGGTGTATAAATAGAGCTCAGCAGTTTGGGAGGCTGGCCAGTGGGAGCCGAGGAGATGAGAGGAACCTGTGGCCACAACAGACTCCATTGTTAGCTGGCTTAAACAAACATAGGGATGTGTCAGCAACGCCGGTTGCACCAGGGGGATGACTTTTACAGTTTCCTTTATTTTCTTTTTTCACCTTCCTCCACGCTTTCTTTTTGCTTCCTTTTAAATTGTGCCATCACCCCCAGGCCCAGAGAACATGTCACACTCAGTCTTTCACCATAAAGAACGGTTACCTCTGTAGCTCAGTGTCCATGCATGGATTCTGTGCATGGACATATGCGTGTGTTTCAGATGAATGACATTGTTGACCTTTGTGAAGTTAGCTTACACCTGATTTGCTCCTGGAATCACTTCTTCTCTTGCCTCTATAGGCTTGTCAGTGCAACTCAAACTGACAGACATGAGTGGCTTTGAAGAGGAGGCCTCAGGTTAATAAACTGTGTCAAAACGATAACTCTCTCCAGCTCCCTCCTCCACAGTACACTCCATTGACTGCACACCTGTTTGGAGATCTCACATCCACCTGTTTTGGTTTCGATAAAATAAAATAAAAGTCTCTCCCTCGTTTCCTCTTTCCCCTTCGCTCGCCTCCACGTCGCAACATGTTGCGTCGTCCACGGCGAACATTCTGCTACCCTTTGTCACCAAGACAAGACAGAAAAAAAGTAATTAAAATGTCCCTGCTGCTTTGTGTTCGAAGTCCTCGTTGGCCAACTACAACCTTGAAGCCACTTCACAGCAACGTGCCAAGACATGCTGCAAACCGCTGATCAGAGGTCACATTTATGCAGTTTTATTCATGGAATCGTGCAGATAACACAACAGAAAAAACTCACGACTGATGAAGACGCAGACGACGTGAAAACGTGAGTATTTTAATAAAGTGTGTTGCTTTAAACATGTGTGTTCCAGTTGACTTTGCACCAAATCTCTGAAGTCCATCCTAATACAAGAATGCCCTATCCTGCCTGGCCGAGAGCCTGAGAGCACCGGACAGGCCGGTTAGTACTCGTGGGAGGATTGAAGCGCATTACGACTTCTCTTACTGGAGGCAAAGCTAAATTGTTTCATAGCAGTCAAATTCAAGAAGGCATTTTTTTTCCTACTCTGGGAACAAAGTGTGGAAACACTGAAATTAAGACAAAATGTCTTCCACATTTCTGATAAAGGACATCCTGCAACTTTTTTATTATAGTTTATGCTGCACTGTATTCCTAATTATGAAAGCTGCTGTCCTTTAACTCAACTCCGTCGGTGAGGGTTCACGGACAAAAACACACCGCGTATTAACTGAAGAAATGTGTCAGTCTCTGCTGGTACAAAATGCATCTTTTATCTCCCTTTTATCTCACATTTGGTTTGCTTGTTCTGTCTCGTTATTGTGCCTCCAACCTCAGCTCCATTTAAACACCCACGCAACCAACTGACTCCCAGCTCGGTGGCATGGGTATTCAATGGTGCCTGTGCATGTTGGGAGATGGATGGCGGCAAGAGAAACAACAATGAATCTTCATCATAGTCTGTCCCCGCTTCACTCTCGCCCAAACACACCCACAGTCTCAAGCTGCTCTTTTGTCTTCAGGCTCCTGTTTTGTACATCTCAGACCTAATGCTCTCCTCTGCCTCTTTACCCATCATCACTTGTGTTTTCTATCCATTCATCAGTCCATCCACCCGCCCGTCCAATCTCTGGACACCCGGAAGGAGGCGAATAGGGAATCCGTAGCTCATCGCAGGACACCACGTCCTTCTCTATTCACAGCACGCCCACATTGTTCTGGAGCCTCCATCGATAGGAACCAGGTGGGTTGCGATATCATCTACCTGCAGGCGTCTCGTCAGATCAGAGATGCCATGTACTGTAGCTATACCTCCACCTATTACACCGTCTTCAGGACACCCACACACTGGAAGAGACCACTCACTTCTTCAGTACTGGGCCTAAAGGTACAAAGCTAATGATCTACTTTGTGCGCTACATGGCTTATATTATTATATAGTCTGTGTGAGATTCATGTCCTGTCTTGTTTCAGTCTTTAGCATTCTAACAGATATTCCTAGAAAACGTATACGGAATAGAAATAAAATCAATGAACTTTTATTGCATGATTGTAGAAAGTGCTATGCTGGAGCAGGACAATGATTGGGTGTGACACAGTCGTTGCTCAGGGTCAACTCTTTCAATTTCACATCATCTCATCGTCTCTTCTTTTGTTGCTGTACCCATCACATCTCCGTCAAATGTTCTCATCTCTCGCTCTCTCTCTTTCTCTCTCGCTCTGAGCCTACATACAATTCTGGCGATAATATAACAGGTCATTCCATATTTTTATACAGTACCTCATTTATGGCTGTCGGTGGAAAACAAAATCTACCCAAAACCTCTCCAGTTTTTCCACATGAAAAAAAAGCAAGTACTTAGTTTTTTCATCCTACATTTCACACAACATTCATGTAAAATGATCCAATCCAACCCAACGCCCTCCATGTGCTGGTCTTGTGCAACCAGCGAGTCTCCAGTGAAGCTCGGGACACAAGAGCGGAGGATTTGGCCCAGCGACGACTCCATTGTCACGAGCAATAGTTTGGATAAAAGAGTGAAATGTAACCACTGTTATTGAGGAAGACACCATCTTTATATTTACAGTTTGGTTTATGACAATACAGGACAACTTGTTTGTGATATTGATTCAGTAAGTTTAGGGAATCAGGCAGTGCTGTGTCTGTCAGACGTTTAAAGGAGATATTACCATATCAGCAGAGCACACAGCCATAACTTAAAGTAACATAAAAATGAAATATTCCATCCCCAAGAACATAACTTTCTTTTGAGGTGAAGAAAAGTGAGGATTTTTCAAAGGTAAATGAATTGCTGTATGTGTAGGATAACAGCCATTTTATCCATCACTGCTGTAGATTTTAATATTCATGGACGTTCTTCAATAGCTGCTTGCCAATGTCCATTAAACCACTTCATCCTCAAATAACACCTCAATCATAAACTCGTGTTTGCATTAATTACAGCAACATGAAATCCTCTTGACCCAGAGACCGACGTGCGGTAAACAAACGGCTCCAAGCACTTTTCACTGCTGCAGGCATACGTGTGACAGTGAGGTGAGACAACTTATCAATATTGCAAAACATCAATATGAGCCCTCGTGCCACTGGCACTTATATTTCACTATATGGAAACTAAACCCTTGAAATGGAACAGGTGCACCGTGCAGGCAGAAAAATACGGATGAATTCTTCAATGCAACTTTTGCAGATGACAGGAGAAAAAAGAAAGAAAGAGCAGAGCAGATGTGAGGTGATGGAGACATATCAAACCTCACGCGCTGCGTCAGTGACTTTAACATGTTTTTGAATACTTTTGGGAGAACTTTTTAACAGTTATCAATTCTCAGCCATCTGGCAAATATTTGTAAAATATCTTCTGTTTGCATTAAACTGGCTCGCCACATTTAAGGGAGTGTTTCATCCCGTTGTCATCACTCCTTCTCATAGCAACACAAACTGGTTTGTCAGTTTCAATATATTAAGCAGCTGCTTGCTGGTAGACTGTTGGGATTGTTTTGGGGTTCGTTTTATCATTGGACAGATGTTTAAAGACGTCTGTGTGTGTGAGATGCTGGCTATTTAATGTTTGGTTCACGAGTTGCCGAGGCCAGAAGATTGCTGATGAGTTTTTTAGGGTTGATACCGATAGCAATGCCTGAGCTTTGGGTCTCTGCCGATTACCGAGTACGATCCGATCCCACAGTTTAATAATACGCCTTACTGTGTGGAACTGACTGGAATCTTTTTTTAATGTTTTTAAGGCAACATCACTTTTGACTTTAACATTACTTTCCTTACTTTGTAAAACCCCAGAAATAAATACATAGACATACATGTACAGATGTGTTATCTATTAAAATAATGGTATCAAATACCAGATTGGCCCATTGTCAATCATACCTAATCCAGCTATTTGAGTCAGTATCAGACGAATATCAAATATCAGTTTTTTCCATTAACAGAACATCCACAGATATTACTTAAAAAATAAAAAGTTACCTGACCCACCCCTGATATGTATGTATATAATATATATATATATATGTATATTCAGATGAAACGATAACAACGTAGCACTTGACCTTAGAAAATACTTCTCAAAGTGCCATTCCCTGATTTATGTACGTACTTCCTGTGCAGTGGCAAAAGAAGCCATCTTCTTGTGTTCACACCACAGAGACAAAGAGACAACATTGATTCACTGGTTGCAATTAACATAGTGTTGGTTCTGTCCAGTGAGGCGCAAATTGAAAAAGCCAATAAAATTTGTTTTTTCTCCCTCGAACCGCCGCCTCACAAGACTGAACGGCCGCTCCAGATCCATCTGCGCCTCCCAGGAAACAGCATCGACTCGTAGGTCGATATGTATTTGCTAACTTCTACTTGCACATGAGAGAAAAATCAAGACAGTGTGTTGGTAAGTGACAGAATAAATCCACGAGGACGCTTAAAGGAATTGGTATCCTGACAATAACAATAGAGCTTTGCACTGTACTCCACTGTAGCCAGATGAATCATCTGCTTGGTCGGCCCGTTAAGGCCATTACCCCCTGGATGAGATACATGAAGAATGATCACCATTTTTCCTTTATGTCAGCCGTTTCATCGTCACAATCAATGTTTAATCAAAAATACTTTATTCTTTCTTTCCTTTGTCTGCTGTTACGACAGGTAAATTGCCATAGCAGCTAATTGAGAGCAAGATCACATTTGATGTGTGTGGCACGATTGGAAAAGCTGGTAAATGAGGCCCGTCTTATTTAATACCCCCCCATAAAGACTTTCAAAGGTCACACTCAAACTACGGTAATCACAGGAGTGTGATCTGTAAATATTAAAAGCAGCAGGTTAAATTGAGGAAACTATTATTATATCATTACACCTCAATCTTAATGGACCAATGTCAATTTTTTTTTTGTCATAAGATGAGGTGAGATGTGGAGGAGTAGGCTGTAGTGAAAGTTGTGGAGCAGAGATACTAATGAAGCTGATATGAGAGGGTAATGAGGAGGAATGAAGAGAAGATGATAAAGAGGAGATGATATAATGAGTGAGCTCCTTCACATTATTCCTGCTCATGTCTCTGCATGCCGGGTAATCCATCACGCTGAACTTGAAGTATTTGTTTGTAGTTTTGGCCATTTTAATTTTAAATAGAGTTAATATTTTCATTTACAAAGTACATGAAGCCTGATCTTCCCTTGTGTAAGATTTCATAGAAACTATATTGTAATACTTATGTTGCATGTCCAAAACCTCCTGAGCAGACAACTATTGTGATTATGTTTCACGCTGAATATATAAATATTCCTGCAAAACTGGGGGACCTGCATGTGTTTTTTTATTGAAGAGCGCAACGTATATTATATTTGTATACATTTATTTTCATTTCTCTCAATATAATTTACTGTATACAAGTATTGATAAATTATAACAGTATTTATTTATGTCCATAACAACTGAGCAAACTCTATACGCGGCTAAAAACACGAGAAAGAAACCCAGTAGGTGACCCTCAAAATCAATATTTCCAAAGTCAAGAATGAAACTTCAAGCTCAACATGTCCTCATGATATTTTAACATTTTTATAAACAATTTACACTCTTCCCCCCCTGCCCCCCACCCACTATCAATGATACATGTGCATCAACAGTTGATAAATATTCCATAACACACTGAAAACAATGAATATCACTACATATATGTGACAGTGTGTGATCAATCATGAATGATCTGTGTCGACACTATTCACAGATAAACATGCTTACGACCACTGTTTTAGAAACACTTTATCAGCTGCATATATAGTACTTATGAATCCTAAATAGGAGAGTTGAAGCAAAGTGTCACCATGTGAACCACATATGAACATTAGCCCACCCTGTTCTGTTTCACTGGGGGTGAAGAGGAGGAGACACAGAAGTGATGACGAGCCAGATGAAAGAGTTGAAGGCAGGAGGAGAACAAGGTGGGCGACCAAGGGTGGCGAGGCAGGCAAAGATTCTGAGGAGATAAATCAACAGGCTCCGAGTGTCTGGCCTCAGCCCGGACAGCTTGGGGACGGTAGAGATCAATGAGGAGTCGGGCCCACGGGCTGGTTCACCACATGAGGCAATATATTATAGACTGGAAACGCACACCAGAGCAATGAGGGAAGTGGGATTGGAAGAAGAGAAGCGGGATCGAGAGAAGAAGATAAAGGGAGGAAACTATGAAAAATAGTGAAGGAGTAGCACACATAACAAGAGGACAAAATACAACAACAAGCCAAACCTATGTGTGAGAACAATTTGAACAGATTAATGAAGTGAGAGTTAAAAGGCTCAGATGATTCAAACACACTGTTGTAGCGGCATTTTTCTACACTTTAACAAACGCTAACCTGTAAAACTGTCGTCAGCGTTTGTGGTTTGTTTTTCAGCAGCAGTAGTTATTGCGTATGGATCATCAACCGGTTTACATCCCACACAATGTTTAGTCTCTATAGGCCGATGTCCATTCATATGCAGAATTTGCAGGCAACGGACGATATTTTGGTATCTGAACCCCTCTGTAGTCCGTTTGCAATATTGACCAATCACGTTTGAGCCGGCGTTGGTTGAATGCAGGCAAACAGTCGGTCTGGAGAGTCGATTGGCCGAAATGCATTCTTGGAACCCGCCGGCCGTCGTTTGAAAAGGATTTCGCTTTTTAATGGTTTAAAATGAGCTTACTTATGAAAAAACCCGGTCAAACACGTCGTCTCTCCACTCCAACTCTACTCTCACATCTCAAGTTACTAATCGTTCTGTAAACAAAGGCCAGCGCACGGAGAAGAAAGTCCTGGTCTCCACAGGAAACTCAACAGTGTTGCCCCTCATCCATCGTCAGACCAATAGCTGATGGGTTCCGAGATTGTGCACTTGTTAATGTTTTCACACCACTCATAGATGAAAGAGTGCAGACGGAAAGAAAAGAGAGACACTTGAAAGCTGGCACCTCTCAACATCTCCCTAGAGAGAAGCTGCAAACTGAAGGGAAACACAACAATCCTGATGAGAGCAGGAAATGATCCCACGGGAATGCAAATGAACATGCTCCTCCTCTTCCTCACACCCACAGAAAGCATGCCCACATCGAGAGTTTTGATTCCAATGTCATAACATACAGCATTGCTCCATTATTCCACGCATCCATCCATCCATGGTGCAAACCTGCCGAGCCCTATCTGCCTCTCGTCGAATAAATGCCTCCGCGGTGGGAGATTGGGTTAGTAACACAAAGAGACTAATGCTTTGCTTCTATTTTTCAATGAGGCTCTCATCCCGGCCTTCTTTCTATTGTTAACTGGAGTCTTTTTTCCCCTTTTTCAAGTGGCAACAGGAGCAGCACCAGCTTGTTAAATGTGGCAGACAAATAGGCCGTCTACCGACAATGACATTCACTGCAGTTTCCTGTGATCCAGACTTCTTAAAGCAATTAAAACACTTCAACAAGTTTGTATTGAAGGGGTTGATGCCTTCTCCCAGCCGAGGCCTTTGACCATCAGCTTGTTACGCTCTCAAGGACCCTGCTCAACACAACAGATCCTGTCTGTAGGTCCACGTTGTTACGGTGTAAGCACAATTCCAATTTAATATCCGTTTTAGAACTAGCCTTGTGAAATAAGCATTGAGTCACAGAAAGAAAATGTTGTATGAATAGAAGGAAAAAGCTATTTCCTTATAGCAATAATCAGACTGATATGGCGGATACAATACATTAAGCCTTTTTTGCGTCTTTTTTTATGTAAAGGAATTTCCAAGTGACAACGATTACAACCGTGACAACATCTGAATACATTTCAACGGACGATTCAAAAAAGATAATATTTTTTTCCCCTGTAATTAAAATTTCCAATTGATTAAAAAAAACATTCAAATTGATTCGATAAATCTCGCAGCCCTATCGTCAACTCTGACCAAAGTTTGATTTGCAGATAATCATTTCGACATGATGGACTGGCCGCTGACAAAATTTGAAGGGTCATTTTTCTCTGCGTGATGGTATTTTCAGCCCTTAATTAACTCATTGACTTCCAATTACTGTTTCCTGCGATCCACTTTGACAACACCCAGCAGGCATCCATCATATCAGTGGAACAGAAAATACCCAACAGACAGAGGTGGGTGGAGGCGAGTCAGTAAAACAAACATATAAGTCTAGTGTCATGTCTTTTGACCTACTGACCTTCCCCCGGCATGGCCCCAGTGTGAAACTGGCCATCATCAGCAAACAACCAGCTGGCAACAGCTTAGCACGAACCGCTGGGAGGAACCAGAGCGAATAAGGAAAAAGCAGGAATCTTCACTCACCGTGCAGAAAAGGGTTGCGGGGGATCTCACTGTGTAATTGTTTACCTCCCTAAGTGGGATGTAGAGGATGGACATTAAAACTACATGCTCTCATGAAATCAATTGTTTAGGTGTGTATGTAGAACCCCCCACACACACACACACACAGTGTGCATGGACAGTGTGCTGCATGTGCACACAGAGCTGTTGGTCTTGAGCCGTCCAGTCTGTTTGTTGGCATCTAGTCGTGGGCAGCAGAGTATAAAGACCGTGCTGGAGCCCCGCCTGGGAGTTTATTGCAGGGCCCGCAGATTAGATCTCTTTCCTCTGTGAACCAACACCAGGCTGGCAAATGCCTGAGAGGTGATAGTGAGAATGACTGAGAACACTGAAGCACCAAGAGGAAAAACAATTGTGGACTGAGCCGTCAACACCCCCAAGATTGAAAAAGAACAGCAGAGAAGTCTCTGTCAGGTTTCAGCTGGTTATCGGAGCCTGGTGGCTAAACCAAGTGAAATGATGTCCATCCAAAGGATTAATGAACTATCAAGGGGATACGTATTGCTGCTTAAGGACCAGTACTTTAAAAATGTTGAATATTAAACACCCAATCAATGCTAAAAAATAGCTTTGATTTATTTTTATCAAAGCTTACACAAATGTAATGACTACATGGAGAACACTCATTTTAATAGCTGTGGCCATCGTTTCCATCAACTTTGATTACACTTTATTTCCCAAAGACAAACTCAAATAGAGCAGTAATCCGTCATTGCACACGGCACAACTACGGCAGGTGGAAATCCGCCTGCACTCTGATGGTGATTTGGAACGGACACTTTGGGGAACAATTTATTTTCCTTCCAAAGAATTTTGCTAATCTTAATGTTTGTTTAAAACATTTAGGATCATCCGCTTGTGTTTCTTGCGCCGTCAGCTCTTTCTGCGTCAAAGAGCACAATCTGATGATGACCCACAGGATTGGTCATGGACGGATTATCATGACCACGGGCCCACTGCACCCGCAAATACACAGAGTGAGCCCTCACACACAGTTTGGTTACACAATAGCAGAAGGCAATCCAAAAGTCCAAATCTATTGAAAATAATCTGCCTCCCACCATATTTGTTGGAGATTAGTTTTTCAAAAACAATAGTTTTAAAAAATCAAAAGGGAAACATGCAACGGGGCAGTCTGGCATTTATGTAACCATGGTAACCCATGTTTTAAGGTGATGACATCAAAACATATGATCACTATGATAGTATAAATAATAAACTAACTATATTTTCTGTCAAATGACTGCCATTTTTGGCCTATTTATCATTTGGAGTGAAAACACCGCCTAATTTAAATAAAACCGTGAAAGAATACATACATGAACACAGAATTAAGAACAGAGCGACGTATAGTCTGTGGTACCGAGCAACAACCACAGAAAAAAACACCGGCTTACTTCTGGACTTCTTTGAGGAAAAGTAATTGATCAGGTCGTCTAAGTCCAAAGTCCCGGACGAGATCTGATTCCATTACTACGAGTTACGGCATGTCGAGGCTACTCCGTGTCATCCTTCTAATTATTTTTTTATTCTAAATGACACCAACTAAAATAATTATTAAAATATTATAACCGTAATTCAGGATTGAGTTCACTCCGCATGTTTCCAGACCTAGCGGTTTATTTTTGCTGTGTCATCTTCATTTATTCTGCAGTAGCATATCGACTAATATATACACATCTGAACAAAAGATCACATGTGTGGCCTCTATTATAACACCAACAGTATTCAAATAGCCCTCGTGGTTACAGAGATAACCCCTTTTAGTTTGGGTATACAATTTTCGAGCAGAGTCCTACAAATACATTTGTTTTAAAACAGCATCACCTTCCACAGCTTTGTGCTGAACATGTTGAGATAGAAGGTTGTACCACAGCAGCGCAGTTAGCTTCTTTTTTGTGTGTATGCCTCTCGGGGCTCGCTCCTCCATGTTGACATCAAGGTTGACCTTTGACCTACGTCACTAGGCATAGGACATTATGACATGTGTCATTGAAATGGTTAATTTACAAAACATTCAAACAATTTCATTATCATACAACATTTTCTAAATCCCAATTCACCAAAAATACTCAAAATAATAATACATCTTAAGGCTAAGGCCCCCCCTATTGACGCAGAGCCATCTATGGGACTGATAGACAAAACTATGATGATAAAACCTGAATTAAATTAAATGTCATAAGCGGATGATGAAGGTTGCTCAACATATTGCTGCGGGGCTATTCACATGCCTTTTGGCAAGGTCACAGAAGATAGACTGAGGTTCTGAAAACTCAGAAAAAGAAACTTTGGTTAGCTTCCTGTTGAGATCCAAGCACGGTCCCCGTTTGATTAAACAAAACGCACAAAAAATGCTTCCTGTTCTTTGCTTCACTGACATTTCGGGACCATGTTGCAGAGTAAGAGTTCCTGATTAAGGACACAAATGTAATGAAGCTGTTTTTAGTAACACAGTTGACAACACACATGAGAAAAGTGGCAGAAAACGAGACATCCCGGGGTAGGGCGCTCGGGCTGATGTACCAAATGCCTCATGGGAGATCCATTTCCACAATCCAATCAGCAGAAGAGAGCTCCCTCAACCAAATGTCAGAGAGGACGCAACGGATGCGTCGCCCGGACTCGCAAATCGACAATCCTCTTTCACTCCGGGACGACACCAGAAATGCTTCCTAAACGTAATGGGTACCTGGAAACACGAGTCATGGGTCAACGATCTCCATGGTCTAATCTAGATGTCAAATTGAGCAATTACGCGATGAGGCTAACCCCTAAGGTTGGGTCCATTCCACAGATCTCATGAAGCCCGACACCAGGCTAGTGAACACATTGGGTCATCACGGCCAAATCGGTGCGTCCAGTGTGTTGAGTCTTGCTGATCAGCCCTGTGTTTATTTACTCGTCCGTCCGTGCTCTCTGCTCCTCATCATTCTCAGCCGGCACCAGCTCCCGTAAACTATCGGCAAGGCCAGAGCGATGTAAGGCGGCCATATTTACAGCCCTGGAAGCAATTGGAGGTTAACAATGAGGCCTGGCTGCTGCGGTTTATGAGCTGCGGTAAAATTGCCACGATGATTAAAATCTCTGTCAGGTGAAAGACAACGGCGCGGCCCTTTCTCCCAGGCGTCCTGTGAGATATCTCCACACACTCGTCCTCCTCTCCTCTCCGTGACCTCGTTTGCAGGCCTTCACAGCACCACCGTGGCTGGGAAAGAGCACCGAGAGTCCTTGGTCTGTCCTCTGTGTGTGTGTGTGTGTGCGTGTGTGGGAGGGGGGGGGGGGGGGGTCGTTAAATATCAATGCATGATATTTATTTATTAGTTAATAAAGACATATTTCATCTTCTCTTATAATGAACAAAAATGTCCCCTTAGTCCGCCGAATGTATCCATTTTGTATGATATGTGAAAATATAGTAGATCATCAAGAATATGATTACTGCATGAATACATTGAACGGTGGTTAAAATATGTCAATGCCATGTGGTCTAACACGACATGACATGTGGCTGTCAATTTATGATTTGTTCTTCCCCAAAGGTTGTTCAAGGTGTGGCTTTCTGGATAACCATCGAGCATCTGTGACTGTCAAGCAAAATACCTTTCGACACGTGCATGCCTTCATTTATCATTCAATCAATATTAATAATTCAAAGTTTCATCAGATCTGCTCCTCTCTTCAGTCTCTTTTTGTCCTCCAGCCTTTTTGTTGACTGTGAAGCCCCAACCCTTCTCCTCCTCCGCCTTCATCATTCTTCCCTCTCATCGGGTACAAGAGATGAAGGGGTGGAGCCCCGAAAGCAATCTGCTCCTGACAGGGTGCAGAATCCCCCCCTTCACACACACACACACACACACACACCTACACACACACACACACACACACACACACATATGTATGCACTAAATGGAATAAGGACAAAAAAAACACCTGGCTTTATATAACCTTTGTAAGGCTGTCGTGTAACCACCTGGCATGGCACAAACACACACACACACACAGGTTCACACACAGAAAAATACACCCACACACACACACACTTTGTGAAAGTGTAAATTCATTGCAGGTTTCATCTTGAAAAGCAGGTGGCCAGAGAGATATTCCATGTCTTTCAAAGAAAAAAAGAAAAAACACCCTGAGTCAGTTCCCGTAATCGCCGACCCCGACACACTCTGTCAACTATTTAAACGTCAGTTTAAGTGATTTGCAGGTAAAGAAAAAAAAGTGCAGAGGCAAACATTTGCTGCTCATTCACAGCTTTTCATAGAGGCAGAGAAGAGTGCAATTTCTCATCTTCTCACCTCTCTTTACTTCTGATTTTCTCTTGTTTCCTTCCCTCACCTCACGTACTAACCCTAACCCTTTACTCAAACCAAGGATGCCACTTAGCTCCTTCCATCATTAGCAGCTTAAAAGAGGAAGCAGCAGGAAAAAGGTGCGAGAAGCAGAGAAGACCTTTGTGGTCCAGGTCTCACAAAGGTCTTCACTAAATCTATGTTCGCAGTCGGTGGTGTTTGTGTGTGTTTTTCACTTGCAATAAAGGCATTGCACTTCCTGGGCAGCACGGTGGCTCAGTGGTTAGCACTGTCGCCTCACAGCAAGAAGGCCCTGGGGTCGAATCCCAGTCAAATCCCGGTCGTTCCAGGTCCTTTCTGTGTGGAGTTTGCATGTTCTCCTCGTGTCTGCGTGGGTTTACTCCAGGTACTCCGGTTTCCCCCACCATCATAAAGACATGCACCGCAGCCTCACCCCAGTCATATGGATGTGAATGAATGTTGGTGGTGGTCGGAGGGGCCGTAGGCGCTGATTGGCAGCCACGCTTCCGTCAGTCTGCCCCAGGGCAGCTGTGGCTACTGATGTAGCTTACCACCACCGGGATGACTGTGTATGTGTATGACTACTGGACTCTGCACTCTGTAAAGCGACTTTGGGTGCCTTGAGAAGCGCTATATAAAATAAATTATTATTATTATTATTATAAAATTGTCTATTAATCTTGAGTGCACACAACCTTTTTCCGTTTGTTTTCATCCATGCAATTTTGGTTTCATTTTCTGAACTTTCAGAAATGGAAGCTTTATGAGGTATTTGTAGAGCTCAAAACATTAGAGGAGCTTAACAGAGACAAAAGAAGGGCCTATGTCCCCCTGACCCATATTTTCTCTCCCTCTCCCTCTCTACAGCTTTGCCCATTGCGTCCCATTGACATGAAGGTGTCTTTATGCTGCTTTTAGTTCTTTCCTCGAGATGCTGCAGCTGAATGATCTGGAGAGAGAGAGCGATGTGAAACACGGCCCGGTGCGCACACACCCAGAGGTCCGGCAATGCTGCAACAAAGAGCTGGTAAATGGATATGTAAATTATAGATGAACAGAGATGCGGTTATAGAGCTGAATAGAAGAGTCTTAAGCTAACAGTTGTGTTGATAAGTACGCACACACACACACCTTTCACAGGATAGAACAAAGTGCTTGTTACTAATAATACAGCCATGTTATAGATAACCACAAATGGAGTCCGTCTTATACTCTCAAGATTGGAAATCCCGCTAAGCACCTCCTGCGGGTCAACTCTATCTCCTCTATAGTAATTGTGATCGTCTAGAGCGCGTTTACCGTCCGAGTATGAACACAGCTCATCTAAGTGTTCATTATTTGAAGCTAAGTAAATCCATCACCCATCGTTTCGGTGACAAAGTGACAAAGCGATGCTACTAAAATTCATACGGGGCGTGCCGTAAACTTCCTGACACATTTGAGAGACTTGGTCAGAATGCTTACGGTGCAGCCGAGTGTTGGAGCTTCAGAGCACGAGACCGACTCATCCCGAGAGCCGCTTTCCATTTGACGGTTACAGAAGAGGAGCTCTAATGCTATCGGGCAGGTTTAGAGTTTAGAGGAGGGCCATTCAGAAAGAAACCCTGCCGGCTCCCCTTCACGACTCTTATCTCTTCAAGCACATTTCCTAAAGCCGTCATTTAAATCGATTTAGAAGACGACTGCATTTTACAGAATAAAAAAAGATTGTCTTCTTTTCTCACATGGTCCCCTCGGCTAGTCAACAGAAATACAGCGATATCAACAATTTGGGTTTTAACTCAAACTGTGTTCGGGTCTTCAACTCCTGCAAGCCTCGGCTAGTCGTGTGTGGCGGAGCACAAACTGTATGTTTTGTCTGAGGCATTATTAGAGTGATGTTTCGCATGCAGGTCACAACTCCTATGATGTGATACAGTAGCATACCTGTATGTCTGACAGAGACACATACAGTCATGATCAAAATCAACTTTAAAAACAATTATGTGGTAATAAAAACACTTTTCTTAGAATAAAATGTACTCAGACTGGTTATTATAAGTGTAAATAATCTGAATTAAATCCACATACAGCAGCTCCTCTGGGACGTCCTTTACACGCCAGTGTAATAATCCACTCTAGCGAGCAGAGAGGTAGACGCTTGTATTAATTAAAAAAGGAAATACCAATAACAAAATCTGATACGTCTCATTAAATCTGCATCATCCCCTGCGCCACAATATTTTTGGCCTCTTTCACATCATGTATTCCCCACAGCCACGTGGGCGGTGAACATTTAATTACTGTAGGTTGCCTTCACGACCTGATTCGTTGCCACCTCGAGGAGCTTCACAGATACCTGCACCTCGGGCAAGATACCATTTCAAGGAAGACAGCCTGTCAACGCGAGTAGCAGGAGCTGGCCTAGAAAGCTGGTCGGCTGAGGAAGGAGGGACCAGGAATACACCACAGGAGCACAGTGAGCCTTTCTGTTGCTTAGGAGGCTTTGGCCGGTTTGTGATCCCCTCTTGTATAGACGATTGAGGAGATGATCACCGTTTGCTTTTTCGGAAGTCAATATAAAGTGATTTTAACTGTCATCACAACTAAGATGCTCTCAAAATGAATCTCTAAAAAATGCCGCCTGTTGTGCTTTTTAGAGGCGTTTTGTGGTTCATCAGCACGAGTGAAGAGTGACTTTTGAGTCCTTAACTATGAACCAGCCTGCCGTGTTTCGTCGATGGATCCGACACCACACATCTTCGTTCTCCACACGCCTGCTCACCAGAACGTTGCTCTGCGCTACCGAAGAGAAGGCAGCATTATGGATACCATTTAGATTGTGATATTAGAGATAACAACGTTAAAGGGAACATGATGCTGCGACAGCGTCGCCCGAAGCACAGACGTTGTAAAGGAAGCTGCCGTTTTAAAAGATATATTTTTTTGTTTATATTTTAAATAAATGCTTCACACTCATTCTTAAATGTTGATTAATTAACTGAATTGCTTGCAGAAAGATTAAATAGTTGATTACGTCAAAGCTCCATCAGACTACAGTGCTGTGATGTAACCGCCCACATGCCGCCGCCCCCTGGCGATCGAATAGTCAATCAGCGACCTCTAGAAATCACAAATGTAATCTAAAAATAAAAAATCACCACCCAACCATGTTGCTCTGTGTAAATCTGGACGTATACCCAGAGAAATACAGTCTTCCATCCGCTTACGTAGAACTGTATTATACTGAGTGCTGATGTTCTCTGGAGGTGTCGGATCTGCCTCTTTCTAATTTCACATCCTTCACCACAGAAACTATGAGACATAAATGCTTGAGGACGATTGTTAGATTGTATGATGCATTCACAATATATTTAGAGCTGTGGGCTCCCAGCGCTGGAAACATTATTCAAATGCAGAGCAGTGGGTGGGGTCACACGGGCCAACAGTCGATGGGTTTTAATGAGCAAGAAGAAAGTTGTCAAACAATCTGATAACAGATGTTTCCCCACCTATGTTGGTTTGCATCGTCCCATATCTGTTTTTGGAGATAAGGCACCGCCTTAGGGTCATTAATCAGGTGCACCTGTGCTTTTGATGGTAGAGATGCACTGATCAGGTTTTTTGTGCCGATCACCGATCACCGATCACTGAAATCAGTATCTGCCGATCACCGATAATACCGATCACCGATCACGGTGTCGATTGAAGCATTCCATTTATTGTGTAGCATTATTGCCTAGGACTATGAGGAAATACATGTATAAAGCACCTCAAACATTAAAGAAATTACCGATTTCTTTAAACATTTAGGACTTTTACTTTGAAAAATGTCCTAATTGATACATTAAAATTGTTTGATTGCTATTGTAGGGGATTTCAGATATGTATGGAACACATCTGCATTATTCATTTCCTGGAACTCTTGGGGAAATCTATATACAGGACTTTTTTTAACATACAAAAGTCTGACTTATTTTTATAAACTCTTCCTTGGTACAGGAAAAATGTTTTAATGTTAGCATAATTTAAGCTAAATCTCAGAAACGATCTATAAAGATACAAAATCAGTTCATTGTTTACTTTTATATGCTAGTGGATGATTTGTCGACATCTTATTTTGAAAAACGGATGTTGTTTCACATGGTTCTTTCCGCTAACTTTGCAAAACCGGATGTTGTCACATAAATCCTTCCGCTAACTTTATCAAAACCCTCGCGCGCTCCCGATCGAATGCGTTTACCGTGAACATCAGTCTATAGGGGCAGACATGTGAGAGTCGGCTGAGTCGACCCAGAGATTCAACTCGGGGGACGGGGACGCCGCTCGGTGCGTGAGGATCCCCTCGTGGACCTCTCACTCTGCGGCCCTCGCCGGGCGCATCGTCTCCGTTGCGGTGCGCGGCGATTGAAACGTCTGATAGTTCTCGCAGATGTTACGTCATCTGATCGATCGGTTTGATCGGCCGTTTTGAGAACGCTGATCAAAACCGATAATGGCAATATCGGCCGATATGGATCGGCGCCGATCAGATCGGTGCATCCCTATTTGATGGTAATTATGACGCTGACTGGGATTGTCGGAGCCTCCATGAGCTTCTTTCCGACACACATGTGCAATCAATCTCATTGCTGCTTCGTCACCAGGATGTGGGTGTTTAGGGTGCGTGGGGTGTGTGTGTTTAAGGTTGGACACCATTAACATTCGTCCCAGAGTGGTGAGACAGAAAAGAAGGAAGACGCCAGAAAGACGACTCACTGCAGCCTCGTCCTCTCTGCTGTCGCTGGTGTCCTCACTCTTGTGGTGGCCGGCTGAGGAGCGAGTGTCCCTCTTACGGCTGGCGTCCGTCCCCTCCGTCTGTCTCTCTCCATCTGGACCAAGGGGGAAACATGGACAGCACTTAGAAAGCCAGCAAGCACCATTATCATCTTCATCGTCCTCATTCTCATCTCCATTTTAAATCACCATTGTTAACAGCATCTCCATCATCTCTCTGGCATAATTGCAATTATGAATATCTTCATTCCCATCATCATCATGCTCAACAATAATGTCACGCTATCACTTATGAGGCTTCCTCTCTAGTGTAATCAAACCCAGAGAAAAGTTTCCAGAGAAAAAGGAGATAAAGTGAAGAAAAATGTGATTGGAAAAAAAAACGAAATAGAGACTAGCAGAATAAAAACTGGTCCGGAGGCTAAATGTGAGGAGGAGGGAGAGAAAAGAAGCAGAGATCGAGAAATGGAGAGACATAAAGAATAGATTATCTAGCTGCAAAGTATGAGCTGTTAGGATGCTGTCATGGCACAGATAGATTTTGGGAGTATTGCTGCACAATGATGACAGTTGACTTGGCTGGGAGAGAACAACCGGAATTTAAATCCGCATATTACGAGTGTGCATTCATGCGAGTGTGACCTTTTTTTTTTGTGTCCAGGCATATGGTCAAAAGTACCATCCCTCCGTGCTGCCAACATGGACACGGACACACACAGACATGTGGTGTCATGGATGATTAAACCGGAGCACAATTCCATACAGAGCAGTAACAGGATATTCAGCGCTTTATGATCGGTTGGTTATTTGGAGTTACAAGGAGCAAAGGCCCACTCATGAGGTTTTCCTGCCAGGGGTTCTACCTCTACGAGGAGTTCATATAAAAGGGAATCCATACCCCATTCGCTCCAATCTCTTTTTATTTCTATTGCACGGCACTCAATCCCATATGGCTGACATGGCTCACGAATGCACAACATTGCAGCGGCTCGGATGGGCTGCCATAAACGGAGGCGTCTGAGCCATTGACTCCCCCAAAAAGGCAAGAGGGAGGAGAGAGGGGGGGGGGGTCCCAAATGCATTACAGTGTAAGTGGTTCATTACTGTCTGCTGAGCTGGGGTCGGCTGTAGTGTACGCACATGCATACTGCCACGTGCACAAAAGGGCGTGCACACACACACACAGGGATGGATTGTGATTAAACGACAGAATGGGGAGAACGAGTGGCTATAAAGCATAATGAGAGCTAATGGTTTTCCAATATGTCCCCTTAACAATGAGTCTGAGTGGGCTGAATTAGATGGGGTGGTGGTGGTGTGTGTGTGTGTGTGTGTGTGTGTGTGTGTGTGGCGGGGTTGGGCTGCAGTGAGATTGATGCGGTCAAGGACAAGAGAAAGACAGATTAGGTGCATGCTTAAACACCATTCATCGCAAAGTGATAGATAGGAGGGACATGAAAAAACAAAAGTCAAAAACAGAGAAATTAAAAGGAAGCAACAATCAACGTGTTCTTTTTGCACAACTTGGTCTGCATGATGAAGTAAGTCTCTCGCCAACATAATCTATGATGGGGATTTGTTTTCCTCATTTGTTTGGATATCATCTCAACCAATTACGCCTCCCTCTCTTCACTTTGCAATTTCACTGATTTCAAAGCAACTGGAATACAAAAATTTAGAAGAAAAAGGCGACGTTCACATCCCTCAAAACTGCATTCCTATCTTTCTCTCCGATTGTGAAACGGTATGTCGGGTTGTATGTTTCCTGACTCTTGCCCGCTCAGGAAAAAAAGTCAACTGGAAATGTCCTCTTACTCAAAAAGAACACAAAAAACATCCCAAATAACAATGGAAATAAAGGAAGCTTTCCATGTCAAACAAGTCCACTTGAGCCAGAGGAACCGTGCTGAGATCACAAGTCCGAAGCCCAACTGGACATGAACAGCTAAGTTTGTGCTCCGGGTCGATCAAAGCTCCCCGCATCAAAGAGCAAACACCAAAGAGTTGCTGTGCGCGACTTCGTCTCACTTCAGGCTTCACTTTCCTGCCATTGTTGAGCCATAAAAAGCAGGACACTTCAACTTCCGAGTGTTGATCTTACTACGTAACAATGAACCCATTTTGTAGATTTCAGTAGCGGCATAAAAGAAGAAGAAAAAGAGTCTGAATGTACAGGATGCTCTATTTAAATGGTATTTATAATGCATCCAAAGACGTGTCAACATATCAAACAACGATACGATACTGTAATTACAATATAACAGATGATCTAAATTCACCCAAATGGAAAATGAATAGCAAATTATTTGTGCATTGCAATTAATCTTTTGCTTTATTTTACGGTTTATTTTCGTTCTTCCCCCGAGCCAACACCACATGAGTCAGCTGGCAGCATATTTACCCTCAACCATTTATCTGAAATTATTTTGAGCAGGCAATGCTCCGGGGAGCCAGGTGAGCTTCCCCTTTGCTTCACCTCATTAATGCAAGTGATCTCCTAAAATGTGAAACGATGACAGAAGTGCAGGAGAGCTTTGAACCTTAAAATAGAGACAAGAAACGGTGAAACTGATAGGAATGTTGTATTCTGTATTTATGTATGAGAAATATTCAAGCGGCATGGAAGGTCAAATCCATCTGATACCTTTAATAAATAGATAACGGAAAGAAATACAGATGACACAGAGCTGTCGACCAACATTTGGAGGCAAACGTCAACACGGAATTCACTTTCAAATCGTTTCTCCTCTTCTTAGAGTCCCTCAAGTGTTGTCTTTTGAAGTCTGAGGAGAATAATGTTTGAGCCAACTTCGTTCCTGAAAAAATAAGACTTCTAAATAAGCACCAAGAGTGCAAATATCTGCACCCTAAAAGCACAAGTGGCCTTATAGAGTGAAATGTAACGTGTCAATAACTTTCCGCTGCTATAGATATTTTTAGTCACATTTAAATCATTTGTGACCCCATGCTGAGTCCATTTACACACATACATGTTTGAAAATAAGAAAAAAACAGTCGGTGCTCATACATTATTTTAATAAATTCTTCAAAAATCTCAAAAGGGAAAGATTATAAGAACTTGCCATGTTTGTGTGTGTATGTGTGTGTGTCGGTCTGTGTGTGCTCCTTGGCAACTCCTAAACAGTCTTAAATATGTGTGTGACTCCAAGAGTGTGTTCCTAGATGTATGCATCATGTACACAAGCAGTTTGTCAGATAGAAAGACTTGCTACCATTTGAACGCATCATAAATAATGTCCCCCTATTGCAGGAAAAAGAGTTTTGATTTTTGTCAAACAAACCATGAGTCCTTTTATCTTTCACTGGGACTTCTGTTCTCCTTGGTAAACAGCACGCACTGCTTTTTACTCACCAACGCTTAATTAAAAAGGACTGAAAGAACAGGACTCACTGCGGCCAACACACACATACAGGACTGTCTCAGAAAATTAGAATATTGTGATGAAGTTCTTTATTTTCTGCAATGCAATTAAAAAAACCAAAATGTCATGCATTCCGGATTCATTACAAATCAACTGAAATATTGCAAGCCTTTTATTCTTTTAATATTGCTGATTATGGCTTACAGCTTAAGAAAACTCAAATATCCTATCTCTAAATATTAGAATATCATGAAAAAGTATACTAGTAGGGTATTAAACAAATCACTTGAATTGTCTAATTAACTCGAAACACCTGCAAGGGTTTCCTGAGCCTTGACAAACACTCAGCTGTTATAAATCTTTTTTTTTTACTTGGTCTGAGGAAATATTAAAATTTTATGAGATAGGATTTTAGAGTTTTCTTAAGCTGTAAGCCATAATCAGCAATATTAAAAGAATAAAAGGCTTGCAATATTTCAGTTGATTTGTAATGAATCCAGAATGCATGACATTTTTGTTTTTTTAATTGCATTACAGAAAATAAAGAACTTCATCACAATATTCTAATTTTCTGAGACAGTCCTGTATACACACGCACACACACACTCACACACACACACACAGTGGCCAGTAAAATCTGAGTCCATGGCAAGTCCGTCCGGTGCCCTGGACTGACTCCACGTGTCCGCTAATGAAGTAATGAAAAGCAGAATGGCAGGTTAATGGAAGCCAATCGACTCCGAGCACCTGCACCCATGGGAGACCGGGCGGAATGCTAATCATTTAGGAGCCTCCACTCTTATATTCTGCCTAATCTGTTCATGTCCCCCCGCTACTAGAACTACAGCTCTATTTACTGTGCAGATAAGCTGGAGTAAAGCAACTTCTACAACCTCCAGAGGACAGAGATAGAGACTGCTGTTTGGAGTGGTAAGTCTGTGACGGAGTATATCAAAACCTCAATAAACAGGAGTCTTATCCAAGGTTGCTGTGGGTGTAATCTGGAGATAGAGAGCAGGATCGGAGGGAACTTTCTCCAGCTTCCTCTACTTTTGAGTAATGAATTCACCTCGTCTGGCTGCCCTTTGAAAACTAATGATATTCTAAACTCTACAGCTTCCAGCGAACCGCAGCGGTCGGCGCTCTCGTACGACTCTATAGGCGCGGGTGTTTCGGTGCATCCGTGTGCGTTTATGCATACGATAGATGCAATATGTGGATGTGTGCGGGAAGTATCTCTGCGTCTCGTTTCATCTCTGAACAAGACCGACAACGAGCACCGGGGGTGTCAGTGCTCCACTGCATGTGGCGTGATGGACAGAATGGTGATACAGCGGGATGCTGATCACACGGGCAAAGGAGTGAGCGCAGCACGCTGCCACTAAACGCCAACGAAGGGCAGTAGGCTGGGGAAAGAGGAGAAGACTGAACATTTTTTTAAAAGGAGAAAATAAAACTGAGGCGGTTCACTCGTTGAGTTTAGTTTGAGTCCAGTCATAACAAATTAGATGATAATAGTAATCTGCTTGGGAGCCCTCATGATCTGTTCTGTAATAGGCCTCTGGTAAACAGGAGGATACAGAAAGTCATATACAGCGGCTCACAGGGGCGACACAACGGCTACAGTCATTACCACAATTCATTTGACAGTGTTATCTGAAGAGCGGTTGCGACATGGTCTCCATTGAAAAGCCAGTCGAGCCCACTTATTACTCAACGATAATGAAGGGCTCGCGACGGGACACACTACAATGATCTCCATGTCCTTGTACGCCTCCGCCAACCAGTCAAGTTGCAGTTGATTCCACAACGTCATCCCTTCATCATTTTATTATATTAGACATTTCTATTAAATTGTCATTGTTACCTTATCAAATTATTGAGTTATGCCCCAAAACGTGCTTTTAGAGGTCGCAGTGACCTTGAAGGAAATCCTTGGAGGTGTTTCTGAGATATGAACTGACAAAACGTCTTCATGGTTACACATGTATTTGTTTGCTTTTGATCAATATATCAATTAGTAATTCAATAAATCATTGATACTTGAGTTTATAAAGGTTTTAACTATTTCAAATGTATAAATGCTGGGAACAAATTCCCAGAGCCCAAAGTGATGTTTTAATCAGATATCCCCAAATTACAACATTACATTTCTAAAAAACAAAACAAAAGTAAAAGATCTTCACATTTTAAAAGCTTGAAAAAAAAAAAAAGTACGAATGATGATAAAACTGACCCCCACTGACCCTCATGAACAGAGCCCGGGTCCCCCACTGACCCTCATGAACGAATTTACTTGATTTATTTTATCTTATATGTTGATTGTTTTTGATTGTTGTTGTTGTTGTTTTGTTTGTCTGTCTAATGTGTAGACACCAGCCGCCAAGTCAAACACACAAAGCTAATAAATGTTTCTGATTCTGAAATTGATATTTCAATGACTTGTGATTATTTTTTTAGTTGACCGAGTAATCTACATCCTTTTTGTGTAATTGTCATATTGGGAAGTGATCTGATATTTGACAGAGAACAAAAACAAGCAACTAAACTAGTGGTAAAATATTTTAGAAACTGCTTAATCTTATCTGTTTCCTCAAAAGCATATTGAGCCTGCAACAGACAACTTCATTCTAACCCTATTAGTCACTCACCCCAAAGAGGTTTAATTGGATTTCATCCTAGACAAGTGGAGCCCACTGAGGTCTTCTTGAGATAACAAAGAGGGTAGTTGTGTTACTCTCCTTGCTGGAGGTAGCCATGTGAAAATGGATTACTGGTCAGTAACAATGCCTTCGTGGACTCTGGCATTCGAATGAAGCTCAACATTTGGTATCATGGGGCCTAATTTGTGAAAGAACATCGTCACGCACACCACGAGCCTGTTCCTCTGACTCGAGGCAGGGCCGATGGACGATGCCTCTGAACGGCTCTTCCTTTGAAGCACTTCTTTCTTTCCCGTCCAGCCTTCCAAAGCAAGTCCCACTGAGAATCACGATTCATTAGACCAGGACGAATCTTATGCTCGGCCATTACTGTTGCTGATCAAGTGACAGGCGCCGCAGCCTCACAGCGGGACCCGGCACGGTGTTCAAGGCTCGATGACCTGAATCCACGCGCGCCCGTCTGCAAAGCCCTGTGTTACTGAGCCGATGCATACTTGTTATCTGCTGCTGACCTTCATCACTGCCCGAGATGGTTCCTCCTGCTTAAGTGCAGCCCACTGCACATTTCCTCTGTCTTCATCACACTAAAATCCCAGGAGGCCAGCTGTGACGCTGGAACAACAACCTCTGGCGCTGCAGCAACCGCACTTCAGCCAAAGTTGCTCGGCTAAATCGCCATGCCTGTTTTAATCTGCAGTTTAACGGCGAATAAACATCTTGACCTTGCCATGCTGATTAGGTGTTGAGAAGATGTTGGCCGTTTGCATCGCGGAGCAAGTTAATACCTCATTAAGTAGGTGATTGGAAATGACAGCTTTAGGAGCTGAGAGGGGGGGAGACGAGCGTTGACGTGAAACGTGGACACGGGAGAGAAGCTTTGGAAGGGAGGCGGAGCAAAGAGTTACCGGAAGTGCACGGCAGCAGCATGCTCCATGTGAATCATTGACGGGGTTGATCTCCTTTCCTCAGTGACTACACTGCGACTTCAGCTCAGTGGCGTGGGCTGTACTCCTCTTGAGCACCAGCAACGTGAGAGAACGTTAAATGCACCCGGCGCCTCCTCTCCCTCCATCGGGGGAACAAGATTAAAAGTTGCGCAGGGCCCACGAAACAAGAGGCTTTTGGGAAATCAAGAGCGGAAGAGAGAACTGGGGGGGGGGGGGGGGGGTTGCGCGAGGGTTTAGAAATGCAGCAGGGTGCGGGGTAGGAGATTAAACTGGAGGTCAGACTGGAACACTGATGCGGACTGGAACAGGGAGTCAAGTGGGATGCACGGACGAGAGTCTGACGGAGAAGTAACTAAGAGGGCGTAACCACAGGGTGAGAGCCTGCCATTTCCCGGCTGCTTGCATGTTCACTCATTCAAGCACTCATTACCCCGTCAGCCATTAACGGATTGACTTAGTCACTCGCTCTATCTCTGCCCCCCTCGGCTCTGCACTCCATTTTCAACACACGACTGCTTTATGTTATCACGAGTGCAGAGCGTATAAAGTTTAACAAGGCTCATGGCTTTCTGCTCGGCAATCATTCATGACATCATAAGACATGGTTGATACAAGGCAATGGAGGACGTCACGCCGATGGGCCAGTATAGTTTCGATAATGAAACAACATATGCAGGGTGGCGTGGCTGGGGGGGGGAGGGGGCGTAGCAGGCTTCACAGGGGCTGCGCGGGCCAAATGGAGCTCGCTAATTATAGCAAATAAACTGCACTGATCTGTGCCATTAGTCAGTCAGTAATGAAGCACAGTGAAGGGATGCTGTGGAAGTGATGAATAGGCCCGGTACTGCACTCCCTGGCCTTCAGCTTGGCTCCGACAACAAAGCCTTCTGCGAGAGTGAATCTAAACAAAAATGCATATTAAGGCTTTGCAGATGAGCTAAATGGAGACAAAGGGACTGTGACAGAGAGGAGCAAGGAGAGACAGACGAGAGATGGAGGGAAGAAAGTGCAGCGGGAAGAGAGAAAGAGTGCTCGTTGGCCCTTGGGGTGTGCGGGCAGAGAGAAAGAGAGATTGCAGTGATGCTTAATGTGCTGTGATATGGGTCAGGGGCAAAGAGGTGCCACTCTCCTCCTCTCTTCCACCCTCTCCCTCTAAGCTCTGGCAATGTTTTGAAGACCACAGAAGCTCAGTCAAGCCGCCACTTAGGGAGATTCACCGAACAAAACACACTAACTGCTTTGGATGGAGACAAACACTGAATCAGAGCTCAAAGGCCTGATGCACTCAAAGATTCATAGACAGCTCGAGAGAAAATGGAATGACCTTATTGCTGTGTTAGGCACGCACACGCACACACACACACACACACAAACACACCGAGACCAAGAGTGTATTGTTTTCAACCTACTCTAAAGAACAGAACCAACATTGGCGTTGCAGAGCAGATGAGTGTGTACATGTGAGCAGAGCGGAGTGCTGCTTTCAGAATTAAAAGGCAGTTTGTGCTCATGTTCATAACATCTACAGTCGTATGTGCACTAATAAGAAATAAGCCTCTGTGGCCTTTCCTTCGTGCATATCTAGCCCTAGTGTGTGGTGATGTGAAGAGTGCCTTTAGGAAGTCAATAGATTACATCCACACTCAAGAAGGCTGTGAAAGCCAGGAAGTGCCTCCTGCTTATCTGAAAACCATCTGGGCCCCGATGAGGTTGGTATCCCACTTGCTCTCTACTTGAAACTTAAACTCTCTTCCTCTGCTCTTGAGGTTTACTTGCACTCAACTCTCCATCGGCATCCGAACGAGGTCTCGGATGTCAAGGCTTCGAGCTGCGTTCGTCAAATATATGGCGAGCAACGTGCAATACGTCCATTGCCTCCGTACCTGTACTCTGTGCAATGACAATAAATTGAATCCAATCCAATCCAATCCACAGTGTTTCTAAAGGGACTCACTAGATGGACTGTATTGTGCCGCATTGCTCGACTTCTCTGATCGCACATACTGGGTACGTCATTGAGAAACATTGATTTCTTTTCTTGACGGAGCGTGGGGTAGATCTTTTTAGGAGTTGGTTAACTGGCCACTGAGGTCATATTGGCAAACAGGGAAAAAAGGAAATAAAAGCTCAGTCTCCTGTCTACTTGGTATTTGGCCATCGGCTGTGGAACCAGACAGTCTGATCCCTCTGCAACCTGCCAGCCCACTGGCCCTGCTCCCCTCTAAATGGCCGCCTGCCTCTCCCCATCTCCTCCTTCTGCTTAGTGGTGCCCGAGGCCTCGGTGAACACCGCAGGCCGCCTCGAGGCCGGCACGGTCTGCTGTGGCCCGACGCTAAGTTGCCATGGAGACAAGAATGCAAAAGAGAAACATTTAAATCATGGTCCGCGGCACAAGATGTGACGAAAAGAGGCAGACAAGAGGAAGAGAGAGCAGCCGCCCTCAGCTATAGACCAACAACTGTTGTCAGAGCTGATGAACTTTACTGCTGCGTGCAATCAAAGCAAGATGCTTTAAAATGAGCATCAGTGCATATTCACGAAGGCCAAACATGTCTCGAGTTCACAGTCTCCAGACTGTTAATTATGCCCCGATGAGAAAGTGTACAGAGATACATATGGGAGGCATCACTAAGCAATCCCCACAGTGGCCAGTGACACCCAGAGGCAGCTCCTCCAATCAGAGTGGAGGAGATAAGGAGGCTACCCTGAGCTGCTGCACAGCCACAAACTGTCACAGCTGATGTGTCGCTGGGGAAGGAATTAGGCAGAGCGTGCATGGGTTGCACACTTCCTAACCTCCATCCTTCATTCGCAACATTAGTAAACAAAGGGCCTTGCTGCTCGCGATGTTAGCAAGTCGGGAGTCGAGCAGAGCATCCAACCGAGGGGAGACCTTTCTACAATCATGGATTCATCTCCTGCGATGCTGACGGCCGCCGCGTAGGGAGAGAGGAGCCTGCACCGAGGCTGCATCCAGAGAAACTCACACAAGATGCACCCCAGAGCCGTGGAGTCTCGTGCCAGCGAACTCCGTGAGCCAGAAATAACATTGAAATGACAGAGCAAAGCAACTTATCTTTGGGGGAGCAACGAGAAGAGGAGGCACAGCGGTGTCAGGAAGAGAGAGAAAAGGAGAAGAGGAAAAAAGAGAGAGCAGGGAAGTGGAGAGTTTAGCTACGCCTCACTAAGAGACGGAGAGACAAATTGTATTTCAGAAACCGCAAAACACTTGAGACAAGACTGACCTCTAAATAATCTTACTCTATTTACCGTCTCTCTCCCTTTTTTTCCCTCCCTCACACACACCCTCCTCCATTTTCCCTTATCTCACCATCTAAATCGTTGCCGTCTCACTCGCTCTTCCTTCACATCTTAAATCTGTTCTTCCTTTTCTCTCTACGTCTCGATCGCTCTCTGAATCCATCTGACGCGGCGGCGGCGATTAATACACGAATATCGTGTCAGCCCCGGTGTGGTCATTATCCTCTCCCGGGTATCTGATCGTGATCGTCCCGAGGAGTCATTACTTTCCTGACAATATCGCCCGTGTGCTGAGAGAAAGAGAGATGTAGGAGGACGTGGATGGGGGGGGCTGAAGGGTTACAGCATGAGAATACAAGCAGACAGGAGGAGGGAAATGAGGACAGAGGAAGGGGGAATAAGGGAAACTGAGAAGAAAAGGAAGAGGTTGTGTGTGGGGGGGTGAGGACGGGAGGTGGGCGAGGAGAAGGAGGCGGACAGACACTATAATAGCCTCGTCTTATCACTACAGTGATGATTCCCTTCTCGTCGGCCTGATGACAAACCACCTCAACCCTGCACTGGGGCTATTTATGATCACGCAACTCTCCTCCGAGCCGGTCAGGGAGCCGGCCGGGCCTCCATTCGTCGTGGGTCGGTGTCGGCGCTCCCGAGACCCGCTGACAATCTTAAATGGGGCCACTCTGTCACTCTGCCACCCCCCCCCCCCCCCCCCGCCCTCTGCACTCCCCCGTTACTTCAGCACATCATCTGCTGCTGACTGGCGATAAGGACATTTTCTCACCTCTCTACGCGGCGGACGTGTGACAGTAGCGTTCAGTGTGAAGCGATAGTAGCGGCGGCTCGACGGATGAATTCGCTTACAGGATCCTTCACCACAGGATGTTTCAACGAGCTTTGATTAAATAATAACGCACAACAAACTCATTACGCAAGAATGCACCTTCATGAAACTGAGGAGGGAAACCGCCTCTCTGATCAACGGTCCAATTACAGCAATACTTAGCACATACTGACTTTTCGAGGTGCAAGATGATAATCCAATAGTGCGGCTATGGTGGAGAGTGTGAGACAAAACACCAGTATGTGCTACTATTCAGCTAATTAAACACGATTACATAACACTTGAGCAAATGCATGAAATTGTAATGTTATTTTTCTCCCACGGCCGCCTACCCACCATCAGTTTACTCTCTTATCCAGCTACAAAGATCCTCATGGCCTGCTGACCCTGAATCAGTCATGAGGAACACGGAGCTCCAACAAGGAGAACGTGGGACTCAATCGAGCAATTAATTCATGCAAGCTGCTACAATTGTTTGCGTTTGGTTTCTTGTGCCTGTTTACTCGTTTACATATTCCTGCTCTCCGTAAATTATTCATGGATGTTTTTCTTTTGGTGTACTCCAGCGACAGCGGCGGCTGGTTTTAATATGAAGGAAGGTGAGACACATTGTGTCTCGGGGATGAGACACATTAACCGCACATCGGAAGAAAGGAGGGTCCAGCTCAGCCTTGGGAAAAACAGGAAAAACTGCAGAGTGGACAAGTTCTCCACTCTTCTCTTGCGAGTCTAAATGTAGACACTTCAGGCAGGGGTCACTAATAGGCAGACTGCAGGTCCAGACCCAGAGCAAGACTTAAAACCGATAATTAATAATTGAGAATTCTAACATTTTGAGGGAGAGTTTATATTATATTTAAATCTCAATGGGTTTCACCTGGTTAAATAAAGGTGTAATAATACAAAATATTTTAACCACCGCAGCTTTTCGTTCAGCGTCCAGGAAACACACCAACCAATAAGACGTGCAAAGTATCGCCCTCGACTCGAGTGAGATGAACACACACGGGGAGAGAGAGAGAGTCAGAGACGTTATTTCCCGTGCAGCCTTTAACCATGAACGGACAGACTTCTTCCCAAAGGCAGTTCAAAAACTGTGTCTCATATGTTCAGGGACTGTGGGGAATTTTTAAAAGCGCCGATGCGAAGCGCCACCACGAGACAAAGCACACACCTTTTGAGCATTTACTTACATCCGAAATGAAGTCACAGACAAACGATCTAAGATCTCAATATAAAACAGTAATTCACTGTCCAACGGTGATGTCAACAGAGAGGAGAATAGAGCTGAAACAAGTGATTTTAATAACCACCGATAAAGTCCCTGCACACATACTGTATGTATCGTTTCAGAAGATGAGAATAATACAATATTGTGGCGTTTATGATTGACATCACTTCCCACCTGAATGAACTGATTTGAAAGCTGCGGGTAAGTTCAGTTCTCAGAAAAGTAAGTACTTTATTTTAAGATGCACATTTATGCCGTTAAGTCTTCAAAGCCATGTGAACATTTATGTACTATGAGAGGATGAATTATTTATAATTCATCCAGTCCAATTTAAAATCTGATAATAAATATCATCATATATTATTCAATTGAACTTTCTATATTTAAAATTAAAGTCTGTTGTTGACTCCATACAGACGTTAATACAACTGCTAAACTGTATTATTATATATAGAACTGAATTATATCGCAGGTTGGGCATTATTGTGATGTTCCAGACCTTTGCATGAGGAAATACTCTCTAGCTGGACGTCGTTGAATGTTAATTGAATACCCCCGACTCACTTCCCGATTTTGTGCCTCCTCGATTCCTCGCTGGTTACTCATCTGACCCAGAAAGCATCTTATCTGACATCCTAATTCCTAAAATGCATTTTGAGGAGCGAGGATCAAGGATGCTCGTCGGAGGATGCTTGAAGCGAGGTCTTATCATCATATAGATAGACAGGATTTAGTCTATACACCATTTCTATCCTATCCTGCAATAATAATATTATCTCACTATACCATGTTGTGAAGTTGTCATGACCACCGTTCTGCTCATCGGACGTATAACAATACAACTGATGCAGTAGTGCCATACATCATATTTAATTGACATTGCTTTAAAACCACGGCTCAGAGATTAGTTAAACTCCTCCTCTCTTTGCATCTCTACCTCCAGAAATCGAGGTGGCACAAAATCGTGAGATGAGGGAGAGCCGGTGTGTGTCTTTGTATGTGAGCAATCTGTGGACAGCGTCAGATCATCAATGATAGCACTGGTTTTGCATTAATAGATGATTTATAATAGACGCACTGATTGTTTTGTAAAATCTTATCTCAAAAGTCCACTAACTAGCTTTTCTGCAGCTTTAAATTTGCATCGCATCGTCGATATCAGCAGAATTTAGCTTGTGAGCAAAAAAGATCTGTGTATTAATTTTGTGGTGCAGAATATGCAAATGCATGTGTGTACCATCACTCTATTTTGGACTCTTTCTGAGACTTACTTTGCTTGTATGCTTTTTTTAAACATACATCAAATGTACCCATCAGTTTCCAAACCAATATAACCCCAAAACATGTGTATTTATAAACATCAAAGACAGCAAACGGGATGAGACCGTCAAGTCAAACAAAAAGCTAGAAGGAAATAAATAAAACTAACGCAGCAAGTTGCATGTGAATAATTGGTAAAGCCATCTGACAGTGACGCTTCCATTCTGAAGGGGCTCGTCAGTGGAGACGGTGTTACTAGGGTGAGTCATGGTGCTACAAAGTCATCTTAATGTCCTTAATTGAACAGATGTCCAGCTTGCTCAGTGTTTGAGCAAAGAAACGGACTCAATCGATGCGTTTCCACACTGATTTGCAGAGCTGGAGGACGATGAGCCAGCATGAATATCTCAGGCTCCCTGGTCTCGCTGCTCGGCAACATCCTTAACAAGAAACAACCAGACACACCGAAGAATAAATTGGCTAGATGCTAACTAACACAAGGCAGTAATGTTTAAATGTCAAATTCGGGGGCTTCTCAGAACAAAAGAAAAGAAAATAATGATCACATTTTTTTTTGGTTTGGGTTGTTTTCAAACTTCACTAAATCAGTTTCATGTCAATTATTTGTGCTCGCTGCGGTATTGAAAATCACGCTGACCTATTCACTTACGCTGCACTAGCTGTTACACAGATCACAGAAAAACTCATTTAACTGCATCCTCATCATCATCATCATCGTCGTCCCTTAATTGGTCTGAAATGGTCGTATTAAATAGGGAACAAACCTGTCAATTAAATCAGCATATTTTAGTTATGCAACATTATAATACTGATCAAAGATAAACGGCCTCTTGTACTATCAGCCTCCTGACTGAGGAGAGAGAACTGGGTCTTTACCTCATTGCTGCTTAACCTGGAGATATCAAATGTAATCGTGCCATAATATCATCTGGTCACCAAAACCTGAGTAGCCTTGGCTCATGGGTAGAATGGTTATGGTTTAAATGCAGAGACCAAATGTCATCACATCAAGTGTTGTTTCAGGAGCCTGATGTAAGATGACTATGAAGGCAAGGGTCCTTAAGAAACGCATCTTTTAATGCAGTATTTATGTTTACATAAAATCTAGTTAATAGTCGAGCATAAATGGGGGAAAGCCTAAATGTACTAAATGTTCTAAAACTGCTAAAAGTGAATTTTGGAGAGCTCCAGGTGTCTCAAGTTGGTTAAGAATAGTTTTTCAGCATAACACCTTCAGAGACGCGCTTGGAATGAATATACAAGACATCATTGTTCGTGATGAACATTATGTAATCTGGAGTGTTAGCATACTATTTGAATATGCTGCTTTCTTTCAAGCAGTAACCTCGACCTTGTTCCTCGTCTTCTGAGAGAAGACTTTCCTTCACACTCCAGTGAGGCCATTTTATTCCAACTCATGTACTTTCCTATAACAGTATATGTAAAGTTTCTTATTCATAGATATTGTATTAATTACCACACAAGATATGCAAGATCGCACACAACATGTTTGATACAAATATATCTGTAAAGTGTACATACACAGGGCGCACATGACCTCACGCAGGCCAGCTCGGGCCCCTATGTAGAACACCCCACGATATTACCTGAAGGGCCTCCTTATATTGCTTGACTACTGAGGAGAGGAGGTGCAGTATATTCATCTGTGACTGATACTAATGTGTTATGTTATGACCCGTATCTGAACTCTCGTCATCATGCTGCCATTCATGACCCAGTGAGCAAAGTCATGCGCATCCGATAGGGAGTGTTGTAAACACGGACATTACTCTCGTTTTCTCCTTTTGGTTAACCTAGTGCAGCATTAATGGGCGGCCTCTGATGAACCCGATGGACTCGTGGGACACCAGCGTCTGTGGACTCTTGCAGTCGTCTCTCTAGGCAACCAGTTATTCGCCCTGTAGGAGGATTTAATGTTGAACGCCGCCTCCTTGGGCAACCACGCTGACCCATGCATATATTTAATCTGTTGCTCATAGCAACACTCAGCATATACTATATTGCTGTGTACACGCCTACTGTAGAGCCAACACAAGACCTCCTTTAAACCGTGAACTTGTATTAACCTTACAGAATCTCTCCATCCTCTTTTTTTTTCCGATCGCTGTCGTGTTCCCTCTCTACCTCTCTAACCGTCTCTCTTCCTCTTGGCAACACCAGTTTTTGCAACTCCTACTTTCCTCGAGCTTTTTGTATCGACCGTCAATCAATCATATCAAGTTGTGAGTCTAAATATTGCCTAGGCTGAAAACATGATGGATGTGATGACCTCTCAGTCCATAGTATGAATCTTTTCACAAAATGACAAAATCTTGTGCGATGTTCTCACGATATACTTCTCGTGGTGATATAAAACAAATTGTGAATACCATGAACTTTGTTGGTTGTCGCATTTTATTAATTCTAATTGTAGCTTCAAGTCATCGTGTAACATCGTCCTCAACACTACTTAGCATCCCCCGATTCCACACACTTTAATAGGCGTAAGCGCTCACCGCTCTCCACTTACACTATCCCTTGATTACGAGCAGGCTGCTGAAGAGTGATCAGTGCAATGCAAGAAAAGGGAACGTGAAGGCAGTCTGTTCAGCGGTGAGCGTGTCGTAGGAAGATAGCGCTAAAGACAAAAGCTCGTTCTGCCGAGTGCGGGCCACAGTGACCGTGCGCTCTCTGAAACCAGTTCAGCAAAGAAAGAAGACAGACACTTGTCATGCCAGACACCACAGCAGTGTGGGAAGCACACAGACAGAGCTGCTGCTGCTGCTGCTCAACTCATCTACAATGCATGAGGAACAGGGGAGCACAGAGGGCACGGTGCCACAGCGCAGGGTGCCCCCGTGTAGGTGGAGAAGAATGACGGTGGACAGAAAGAGATGTTACACACATGCATAGTAAATGCACTGGCTCTCTGCAAGCACACAGGACACGTTTCTATCCCAAATCATATGTGCACAGTGAAAAATTGACAAGCGGGTACTGTCGAGAAAGGAGCCGTGAGACCGAGAGACAGCGGGTGGGAGGCATAAGCAGAGATGAATGGTACCGGACAGCAGGAGGAGGAAGAGGCTGAAGGAGCCAGACAAGAAGACAGAAGTGAGGACAGTGGCTAAAGTAACGAGATGAGAAAGAGGGTGACTTTAATCAGCCCCTCGCCAGAAAGTATGCGCACACGCATTCACACACAAAAATACCCACAAACCTGGCAGGTGTGTGTTTGCACAGCACTCCTCTCCGTTTCATTACAAGCCCATTTCCCCCACCTAATAACAAGACAGAAGCCGGTGATAAGGAATGTACACACTCTCCTCTGTACACAACATCTCATTTGAGCAGAGGAAATTGGAAAGAAGAGGAGAAAGGAGGAGAGCAGTGAGAGGTGAGAAGGACAGCAGATGGGGGGATAGGACAGTAACGGCAAATCAATGTTTGCCCGCGCAGAGATAAGTCCGGTCCAACTTGCATAGAGGCAAAGGTGAGGATTTGAGATGGGGGGGGGGGGGGGGATGAGACGAGTGGAGGAAGGAGGGGTGAAGAGAGGTGTAGATGAGGAGAAAGGTAAAAGAAGAGCAAGTAGAGTGGTAGCGAGAGGTAAACATTTTTTTTTTAAAGGGACTTGCTGAGGAATGTAAAAGAGCAGCAGAGGTAATGTCCCTCTACATCTTTTTTATATTTCTCAGCAGCACGCTAACAAAAAACAGGAGCACTTCATTGAAAAATAAGAGAAGGTTTGATGTAGAAGGCTATCACGTAGAGCGACGCAGACGGAAAGTGATGCAACACCCACAGCAGAAAAAACTACTTCTGGCTGAACCGAGGTCAAAGGAAACGAGCAGTAATGACGCATACGGAGGAACAAAGATGCACATGATGGCCAGACAGCAGCACTCACACTCATTCATGTATCGAGGGCCACAAGAAACCATACCAAATGACTGTGGGCTGTGTCATGAGTAACACCAAAAGCCAGCGAGGAGCAGAGCAAAGTCTGTGGAAGAGATCACAGAAAGGAGGAGAGAAGAGGTACAAATCTTACCCACCACAGCATCTCAACTCGGCCCAATTTGTATTCATCCGTGCAAACGGGGGCAAACAACCGAGGAGGATAGGTAACACACATGCACCCACTGCACAGGCCTCGCTCTGGGCATGCAAACACACATCAATGATACAGCGGGAACGAGTGGAACAAACATGCAAACACGGACAAACACGACAGACAACAAAAGCCTGTTAGATATCAGTCAGCTGTGCCCGTCGCTTCGAGCTAAAGAGTCTTCAAAATGAAAAATGTAAATTGAAATGTGCCCAGTATGATTTATCTGCTGATACGTTTCTCTTAAGGCATATACTACTATTCCTTGTGATTGGCTAGCTATGGTGACAAGCTTAATCCTCTGTCTTCAAATACCCAACCTGTACAAAAATGAATTGTGAGCCACATTTTCTTATGAAATCTACGCTGCGGATGAATGGATTCCCTGCTGTAAATCTAGGATGCGTGTCTACGAACAAATCCTGTTTCCGTCTTTGGCGGCCTCCACCCATCTGTTCCCTCCCTGTGAAGCATCCATCACGCCTAATGGTGGACCGATACTGTCAAATGCTTCCCACTCTGGATGAATGGAGCACCTACTCTCCGCCCCCTGACCATGCTAGCGCTTGACACCATAAACCAGGTCAACTTGTCAGAAGATGGAGAGGGCTGCTGATCATGCTTAGAGAGACACGTGAGGACAAAGTGACTCTCACACACACACACACACACGCATCTGCACACACGCATGTACAGTCCACCTATGCATTAATTTATAACCCACAGCATGTCAGAGATGGATAGGAGGCATAGTTAATTGTCAAGTCTAAAATCAAAACATTAAGTGACCCTCTGGTGAAACTCCCATCCTACTACATTTCCCCCAAAGTAAAAACAATAGAGGGAGAAAAATAACATCTTCCTGAAATGCCCTTTGAGAATCAGGGAGAGGAGATGCTCCATTATTATCAGAGTGCTCTACGACTTGATTACTGGCTGAGGCAGCCAATTACACTGAAGCCCTGATTGCCAAGATTCGTTGCTTCCCTTTGTGTTTTCTCAGCCGGCTGAAAAGACAAACAACTGGCCGGATGCTCTCTGCCAATTGAAACGCTTGATTCGAGAGGCATAAGGAACGAGCGAGGCAGTGAAACCCGAGATCAAATCATTTGTCTGTTTCGTCAACCACTCTCGGGGAGATTGAAGCACATTTGCTCGTCTCTCGTGCAACTTCAGGGCCCACAGGGAGACATCAGCTCGGCTCACTATTGATGTTGCATTTAGGCACAATTAGACAAGAGGAAAAGGCAGCAGTTGGTCCTCAAAGTGATCGCCATGTGACTTATAGCAGAGAGAGCAGTCTCGATGGAAGGAAAATAATCCCTCAATGTCAAATGTAAATACACACTCACAAACACACACATTCTGCTGCTTATTTTAGCACTCTCGGGGGAACTGTGTTTCTATTCACAAGCACAAAGGTGGCTTTGGAGAGAGCCCTCGGAGTTTAGCTCTAATCCTTCTCCAACTCTCACGACGCCACTCAAACCTATTGTTCAGTCATGAAAAGCGAGGGCAATCTCCATAAACTGATGTGGAAGGGCACAAGGGGGCAAAAAAATTGAAAGATGAGAACACCGCTGGTTATGCGGGGAGTCGTTTCTTATTATCTTCATGTTTTTGGACACATTGGTAGTTCCATGTTTCATAAACAAAAAATAGATAAGTAGTTTTTAAGTACCCGCTCATGGATTTTTCCTGTTGTTCGAGTCAATAGAAAGCCTCCGGCTTAAAATACATCTCAGATAAATCATGATTTGGTTTCGTTGAACAATTCTGACTAATGTAAATTGTCACAAGAACAAATTGTTCTTTATAGCTGTGTATTCACCAGACAACAGAAACAGAAAGATATAAATTAACAATGAATCCAAACGCAAACACATAGCAGCCAGAAAAGACCAAAACAGAAACTTGTTTTTCTGGCACTACAGTGTCCAAAGAAAACAATCTGAAAACAGTGTAGGCTACAGATCACTTCTAAAACCTAATCTTTAAGTTTATCCAAATAAGCTTGGCCAATGGCCTCAGAGTGAATAAGAAGAGAGGGCTCTGGGACGCCACTCTCCTCTCTGTGAAGTACAAAGAGCCGTTATCAGTCCTCATGACAATACATTTGTAAAGCAATATGTGATGAAGGTTGAGCAGGGGAAAAAGAGACAGAATCAAGCCCCTGAGGCCTCAAGTCTAGACTTAGACCCAGCACCTTGGTAATTATGTTATCACGGCTTCATTGTGTGCTTTGGTCCCGGCGGTTTGGACTGAAGAGTTGTCCCTGAGACGGAAGCCCCCGGCCTGCAGCTCCAGCTTGGAGTCGAGGGCGTGTCCAGCCCCCACGTTAGAGATGGACCACTGCTTCATTACTGCTTCAGGATGACACACTGGGCCCGAGGAGCCCGTCGGGTACTCTGCCATCTTGGGTCAGGTTTAAGTAATTAGCTTGGCACCGACGGCCCACCCGTGCAGAGCCATAAGGCGGACACTTAATAACGAGCAGTTTACAGTTTACTTTAATGTCACAGTGATTCTGAGCATCTCAGCATATCTTAAGTTAATGCACTAAAAGGGTAAATGGTGGCTATGCTCAAGAAAAATATATCTTGGAGATCTACCTCTTAAAGATCAGACATTTTTCTTCATCGGGAGAATGGGCCGAGCGTGTCTCTGGGGGGCAGGATTTCATTAAACGCCTGGCTCCCATCTGAATTGCTGTTTGTGTGAGTTCAAAGCCATCGATTTGCACACCACCTCCACAGGAAACGGAGAAGAAAAAGAAAAAAAGGAGGAAAAAAAAGTGCCACATGAAGAAACAAGTCCCCATTGATTCCCCGATGGCATGAAAGAAGCCTCGGCACGTAGGATGTGACACAAGGACAGCGAGCTCCGTCCTCTCATTCTTAGCAGAGCTAAGAGCACAGTGGATAAAACATAACACAAATAGCACCAACAATAAGACTTACTAGACGGAGGAATTAAAGAAGTATGGAGACACAGGATACGTGACTTGTCTGTTACACAGCCAATAGAGAACTGCCCTCACCCTCCAGTGAGGCTTTTTATTGACACTCAAATAAACAGTTCACGCCCACACACAGGTGGCTCAAATCAGGTTCATTGGTCACATCAATCAGTTCAAGTTGCCCAATGTCCAATCACACAATATGAGAGCATATCTCAACACCCCCACTTGCTCTTACTTTGTGAAGTTCATAAGTACATTGTTCAGTACATCATTTTCCAAAATAAATTCATCAAACTTATTCAACTTAAATTTGGTAGCAGGCTTTGTCATCACATCTGCTACCATTTCCTCAGTAGGGCAGTATTCTAATACAATGTGACCATCGTTCACAGTGGACCTAATGAAATGATACTTGATGTCAATATGTTTACATCTCTGTCGGCTGACAGGATCCTTTGCTAAAGCAATTGTACCTTGGTTGTCTTCGAAAACCTTAGGTTGTGGATACTTCTGTTTATCAAGACCTTCAAGAAGCTGTTTCAGATACAGGCACTCTTGAATTGTGGCTACTAAAGCCATATACTCTGCCTCACAAGTGGACAGTGCAACAGTGGGCTGCTTTTTGGTTTTCCAGGAAACCAGTGTGCCCTTTTTTGTTAGGCTCACACAATAACCAGTGGTACTGCGTCTATCATTGTCAGCTGCCCAATCTGCGTCACTGTATGCTTGTAGACCTAAAGTATCACATTTTGTGTAACACAACCCTTTGTCACTTGTACCTTTAAGATACCGGAGAACATGTTTAACTGTAACCCATTGCTCATCAGTTGGCTCTGAAAAGTACTGTGACAGCTTGCTTACAACAAAACTTAAATCAGGTCTCGTACAAACAGACAAATAGATGAGGCTACCGACTACCTCTCTATACTTTCTGACGTCTATCATCATGTCGGCACCATCAGTGTAGTTTAGTTTTTGTTCACAAGGTGTAGACCTTGGTTTGCAATCCTGCATGTCAAATCTTTCCAGGATTTTGTCAACATACTTTGCTTGTGACATTTTCACACAGTTATCAAACTGGTTGAAATCAATACCCAGAAAATGTCTGAGTCTTCCCAAATCTTTCATTTGGAACCTGGATGCAAGCATCGCTTTCACAGACTTTAGCGCATTTTCATCACTTGCAGCAATGATCAAATCGTCAACCCAGATCACCATTAACACCTTGTCGTGTTCCGTTTCTCTTGTGTAAACACAATTGTCTGCTTGATTTTGTACAAAATGATTCTTTGTGAGATAATCATGCAACACTTTGTTCCAATTTCTGCCCGATTGTTTTAGCCCATATAATGAGCGTTCTAGCTTACAGACCAACTTTTCATTGGTGCTAGATTTCACCTCGTAACCCTCTGGTTGTTCCATGTAGATCTCACAGTCTATCGGTGCATTTAAGTAGGCCGTTTTGACATCCATCTGGTGCAAAATCAAGTCGTCCTGTGCTGCTTTCTGCATCAACACTCTGACACTAGTCAGGTTAGCAGTAGGAGAAAATGTCTCCTTGTAGTCAACTCCCAATTTTGACTGTAACCCTTTGCCACATACCTGGCCTTGTATCTCTCAGACCCATCACTGTTTTTCTTTAGAGCATAAACCCATCTACCCCCCACTGCTTTCTTACTCGGAGGCAAGTTGGTTAGAGTAAATGTGTTATTTGCTTTAAGAGACTGCATTTCTTCATCCATGGCATTAACCCACTCTTTTGATTTGTCTGAGCTCATGGCTCCTTCAAAAGTTACAGGTATGTCGCAAATGACTTTATAACAGTAATCAATGTTACTTTGGACCTGGTCCATTTTCCAGCAGACTGAGAAACATTGTCACGTAGGTAAAATGGCTTCCTTCTCACTCTAGAAGGGTAAGTTCTCGGCTCATGCTTAACTTCAACTGCTCTCGGTTGGCTACTCTCCTCAGTCACAATGACTGGAACCTCTTCAGTCTCAAGGACTGGGATTGCATTCTGCCTGAATCTATCTGCTCTGTATTCTACCATCAGATCATCATCATCAGCATCAACATTAGTCTGAGTCTGTTGCTCAACCCCAGGCTGAGAAACAAACTTGACTAATCTATTTCTCTGCACCGTCCCGCTGTCAGGAAAATAGATAAGGTATGCTGGACTGTTTTTGTCATACCCAACAAAAACACCTTCTACACCCCTTGGGTCAAGTTTTTTCTTGTCTTGAACATAAGCAAAACACTTTGAGCCAAACTTTTGCATTTTGGACAGGTTGGGTTGTCTCCCAGTCAACGCCTGTACTGGTGTTTGCTTTGTTCGTTTGTTGAAACAACGGTTTCTAATCACTGCTGCTGTCTGTACAGCATACGGCCACAGACCTTTTGGTAGGCCACTCTCAATTAACATGCATCTTGCCATATCAAAAAGTGTGCGCCAATTTCGCTCAGCCGTTCCATTTTGATGTGGAGAATACGGAGCTGAGGTCTCGTGCCTAATAGCATTTTTAACCATTAAAGATTTGAAACTCTTAGCAGTGTACTCTGTACCATTATCTGATCGCAAACGCTTAATTTTGCCATAAGGCGTTACATCGGCCAGAAACCGCTCAGTGGCTTGCACTGTGTCACTCTTATTTTTAAGGAAATACACAAATACAGCACTGGAAAAATCATCAGTAAACGACAGTGTATACTTAAACCCCTCTCTGGACTCTGGGGATATTGGTCCTGCCAAATCTGTGTGGACCAGCCCTAGTGGCTCTGTAGCTCTAGCATCAGGCTCTCTATTTATGGTCTGCACAAATTTGCCCTGAATACATACATCACAGTGTGGCGGTTTACTGGTTGCCCCTTTAATTTGCATGCCCTCGACAACAGGTGGCAACTTCAACACATCCTCATAGTTACAGTGACCCAATACTTCATGCCACGTTTGTAAATCAAGACACCCTTTAACTTGGTCATCACATTTCACATCATTATCTACCGTGTGTAAATAATAAAGCCTGTTGTGTACGTGTATGTGGAATTTCGTACCATTTCTGTGAATCAGAATGTCTTCTCCTTTCTTGAAGATCACCGTCGCGTCACTTGCTGTAGCCGCTTTTACAGAAAAGATGTCTTGCGGATAGGAGGGGATGTACAACGCGTCTTTCAGCGTTGTTTTCAGCTGTCGACCTGTGCTGTCCGTCAGACAGACCACCGCGTCGCCTCGCCGCTCTGCTACGCCGCTGCACCGGGTGCCGTCGGCCAGCTCAACACAGTGTGACTCGGCCTTGAACTCGCCGTTGAAACACTTGAACTTGGCGAGGTCTGTAACGATGTGCGAGGTCGCCCCGCAGTCGACCATCAGGCCCCTCACGTTGACATCTTGGCTCGGCTGGACATCTGCTGCCATGTCGCTCAACCGGAACGCATACTCGTCCTCCTCCTCCGTCTGCTCTGAAGCTTTACGGGCGTCATCTTGGCCTCGTCGCCTCTTGCTCCGACAGGTCTCGCTGCTGTGTGTCGCTCCTGCAGTAGCTGCACCACACTTTGCGCTGACAAGCGCGGCGAGGTGTCCGTGTGTCCCACACCTGAAACACCCCGGGCTCGCGTCCCCCGTCGCCAGCTGTTGCTGCTGCTGCTGCTGCTCACGTTCGCCTGGACCTGCACCTCGTCTGGTGGGTCTCGCTGCTCGTCGCCCCCGTGCTGTCATCACATTGTCCTCAGTGTCTGGAGCACGCATCTTCTCTGTGTCCTCGTAGCTTCGCAGTTTCGTCTTGAATTCAGGAAACGCCACGGTCTCATCTCCTTGCGTGATGTAGATAACGAACGGTTTAAACGATTCGGGAAGCCCTTTTAGAACCATAGCTACAAGTAGCCCGTCACTCAAAGTCTCGCCTGCGTTTCTCAACGCTGTGCTGACTGTCTCAGCACGTATCACATACTCGGTTACACTCTCGCTGCTTGACTTCTGGAGCGAGGTGAGCTCAGTATAAAGGCTGATAATTCTTGGCTTTCCTCTGCCTTGGTAATAGTTTCTCAAAATAAGTAGTGCTGCTCTACCGTCGTCGGGTGCTTCCCGCATCACCAGGGACAGGCTCTTATCATCCAGAAACTGGATAAGCTCAGCATATGCTTCTTCATTCTTTGCCTCATTCCGCAGCAGTTCCTCTTCGTCCTCTGTCACAGGCACTCTCAGAATGGTTTCTTTCAACCCTTGCAGACGAAGGTGGCCCAAGAACTTAGTCTCCCACAATTCATAATTATTTTCATCCCCGTCAAATAACAAGCGCGACCAGCGGCTCCCACTCGGCTCTACTGGCTTTCTGCTACTAGTCATGTTTGGTGCCTACACGCACCTAGTCTTAAGTGTTAGTTTTAAATGTTTTGCTCTATAGGTTTTCGCCATCACCTGGGCCCATAACCTCTTAGCAGAGCTAAGAGCACAGTGGATAAAACATAACACAAATAGCACCAACAATAAGACTTACTAGACGGAGGAATTAAAGAAGTATGGAGACACAGGATACGTGACTTGTCTGTTACACAGCCAATAGAGAACTGCCCTCACCCTCCAGTGAGGCTTTTTATTGACACTCAAATAAACAGTTCACGCCCACACACAGGTGGCTCAAATCAGGTTCATTGGTCACATCAATCAGTTCAAGTTGCCCAATGTCCAATCACACAATATGAGAGCATATCTCAACACTCATGATGGCCGTTACTAATCAACTTGACACACCAGCAAAGCAGAAGCAGAATCCCAGTCTCCTCATTGGCTGCATAGAAGAGGCTGAAGCTGCTCTTGTGCAATCATTTTACAGACTATACCTCATGTCTACAATGCATTAGCAGCTTATGATGTCACTCATGATGGTGGTCCAGCAGTGCAGCAGCGAAGTGATGAACTCACACATGTGTGTTTATGAATATCATCTAAAAAAAGCCGTTGGTCCCGCTGGATCATTAACCTACATCAGGCTCCATCGTTCATCACCAGCTGGTCAATTTATTACCCTGGTTGCCCCCTGCTGCGTCCTAGTCAATAAGCCAGTGGGCTAATAATATACTGTGACAGTCCTCATGGCAGAAATATTGACTGGTCAGTGTTTGTCTCCAATGCAGCGTGATTATAAAACAGCATCATCCAGTCAGAGGGATAATTACCACCTCAACGCACAGTATTCATTTCAAGCAGTAGAAAAATGGTGAACAGCGCTCGTTGCGATGTTTGACAACTTCTCTTGCAATGACCTTTTAATACATGCATTTATTAAAGCCCATGGCAATGTTATGACTTTTCATCAAATCACATTTGGGCTGAAAATGTCACATCGTCAACGAGAAAGAAAAGCACGGCCGATGAAGGTGCTACGAGAGCATTTTCATCGTCTCATCGCTCTACCACGTGGTCCTCGGTTACATCATCGCAGTCTCCTTCCTCTGGCCACGATGCGTCTCTGTGCCACCCAGGAGGGAGGAGTGACGGCAAGGGGCCACAGAGGGCAAGCCCAGTGGGGAAATCAGAGCGCTCTCTCTTTGTGTGATTCAATATCACGCTTGTGTACCCATGAATGGATGCCAAGACATTGGAGTTCAGAGCCAAGGACCGAGTCACAGACGCTGGTGGGTTGGGACGAGCCATGGAGCTTCCAGAAAGGAGCTTCCAGGAAAATAAGGAGCTTCCAGAAAAATGAGGAGCTTCCAGAGAAACAGAAATAAATTTAAATAAGGGAATTAGGAGGTAAAGTCAAAACTAGAAAATTAAAGTAATAGTCAGGCGGACTTTTAGAAATAATCAAATGTCTGTAAGGGTGTGAACAACATTTAAAACAAACCAAATGTGAATTAATGTGGCCGATTAAAAAAAAAAATTGAGGACCGCAATGAAACAGCTTCAAACGCCTTTCCACACCACGAAGGTTCAGGACGTGAACGCAGTCACTTCAAGAAGAGCAGATAAGAGACCTGCAGTGGCCGGAGGAGAAAGCAGGTTTCAGACATGGAGAGCAGCTCGCCGTACAAAACCTCGAACCCTTCTGCTCATACTCACACATCAGAGCACATATCCCTCTGTGCTGCTGCTGCTGCTCTCGGCTTGGCAAGCGGGTAGGAAAGGGGAAATGTGAATTCTGAAATTGGATTATGAGGTCGGCAATTCACTGAGCCCCATATTGCCTGTCAGATGCTCCAAAGAATATATGATTTTGTAAAAACATAATAGGACAGCTAGTGAATTGACATGCTGGTAATATATAATAAGTGGGTGCTTTCTGGAGCGAGAAAGAACGGTTTTAAACAAACAACGCATAGGTCCTTAGCAACAGTTGCTTAGCAGAGCTTACAAAAGACCATTAAAATAAAGTACTGAATGAACAGCAGGTATATTTACATTGAAAGAAGGGTGTCTAGTTTGTCTATCTCAATATGTGCTGCGTGCTCTCTTTTTTTCCTGTTCTTTGCTTTTGAAAGAGTCGAGCAGCCTCAGAAGCGCATTGCGTCCCACCACACGCTTCCAAAGGAACACTAGCTTGTGAGCATTTGTCAAGAAGACGAGTGTGGCATGTCCGGGTAAACAGTTGTGTGTATGAACAGCTGCTCCGCTGGTTAATTGGTAGTAAAAAAGCAGAAGCGAAGCGTAATGAGAGAATCGCCCTCTTCGCTTCGCCGCTCGCGTCGTTGTCGTCACTGATGTTCGTTGTGTCTTTGAAGTGCACAAAAAGAGTGTGTGTGCGTGTGTGTAGACAGGCACAAAATTAGAGGCATAAAAAAAAATACTTCTTTGAACCCCAGGAACAACAACACTCGTACCCTCGTGCACACACGGCAGTCTAATTACTTGATTCCTTGAGTGGGAAACAAACCCGTCGTGACGTCTTAACTCTCAGAGGGCCACAGGAGAACGGTTAATTACCGCAGGAATGCGTGGGTGAGCACATACAGCATCTGCACAGGGCCCCGAGCTTGATGTGTCCATCTGACCCAGAAGCCGCTCAGACAACCCTTCAGCCCAACGCTCAAGTAGTGAACAGGAGACCTTTAGAGAGAGGACCCGCCAAGAGGGCGGGGAGAGAGGAAGGGGCATGTTCAGAGCGTGTTGACCAACATGGTGCACATTTGTACTATCCTTATCCAGTACGACAAATACAAAAATATGCTTTTATTGAGGCGTTTAGGATTCAGAATTATCTTTTCAAATCCTCTCAATTAACCACACACACACAAGTGATTAAACTATCCAGCGTGACAAGAAAATCATACAGGGAAAAATTCATCAAAGAGGAGAATATATCACCAATACCATCGCACAGACAGCTGTCTTTGTGCTGCATAATGCGATGTAACCGGAGCTTTTCTGCCAATCGGTTTCCTTTTCACTTTTATCCTGAGGAAAATAATACTCCTGTGGTTGGTTTCACCAGGATATTAAAGATTGTAGAAAAGAGTCTCTGCGGGGATGGGAAAGCCCGAGCGGATAAGGGAAACTTCCACGTGGTCTGAGACAGACCGTCAAAAACTACGGTTTACATCCAGATTATTGCTTGACGTTTTCTGAAGGTGAAATATGACATCAAGGCTGAGTACTCACTTTCACTCCAAAGCCTTCGTTGTGGGACGCGGTGAGACCATGCCGGCGTCCCAGAGCTGCTCAACATTCAGCTAGAGTGGCAGGTTAAAAGGCTCCAGCTCTGATTGTTAATCGGTCACAGGCGGTTTCCAGTCCAGGCCTTAATCGGCTATAAAACACTTTGAGGGGGAAAGAGGCTCCCTGTGACACTTAGGCTACTCCGAGCTTTGCTACAGCGTCCTGTCCCCAACGCCAGCTCCACTCCCTCATTCTCACTCTCCTGGTACTGGTGCTATGTTCGCTGTCCGACAACTCCTCAAAAGATCGAGTCCTCTATTGCCGCACTCCACAGAACCTCCCCTCCCCCTCACCGTCGGGTTGTTGAAATGCATTCAGTGCCTGAAGGTCTACTCCACCACAGGACTTCTAGAATAGGATGGGCATCGCAAACCGAGCCGTTTCTTTTAAATTGTATTGTTGGATGAAGTGAGCGTTTCATCCAAATGATCGACTCCCATCTCTGTATTCTAGTAGCTCCGGGGCGGAGAGACATATTTCCTCATGCACCTATCTGTTAATTCTCTAGGACCGGCCTTGACAGAGAAACAGATGCCACTTGAACGCTGCATTTAAAAAAGGATCAAACCAAAGAGGCTAGAGCGAACACCTTGGAGAGGGGAAGAGTTGAATCATAAAGAATCTATCTCCCAAGATCCTGTGTAATGTCTCGATGCTGGTGCCTGGCTATGATTTACAGTGATTTATTCGAGTGTTTTAGTCAAACACATGTTGGAGCCGCCTGTTGGGTAACGTTTAGGCTGACAGGTGAGACAGCTCTGTTCAGCTCTGACCTGAATGCAGCGCTGAAGTTGCTGAGGGCTGCAGACTCGCCTGAGCAAACAGGATGAGGTTGCGAGTCCTACAGATGCTCAGTCGAAAACAAACAGATAAAACCCCATCGTGTTCTGGGATGGTGGACAGGGAGCTAAGTGATAACAGACATGTATAGCTTGACTTTTAAACTAATGTCCACTTCATTCATGTTCTGAAGGAGGTGCTACTTCTGCTATTGTGCATATACATGCAATTCAGTGTGTGTACGTGTGTGCATGTGCGTGTGTGTATGTGTGTGTGTGTGTGTGTGTGTGTGTGTGTGTGTGTGTGTGTGTCTAGGGATGTGGTGTCAGACATAGCTGACTCATATGTAGCCCGAGTGAGTCAAGCTGCTGACAGGAAAATGCAGTGGTGGGAAGTAGATATAGGCTTCAGGTAGTTTCACACACACACACACACACACACACACACACACACACTGCAAATGCATACAGACCTCATGTCTACGTGATTTTAGCCAGCACACACGTCTTTTCTTGTGTGTTCAGCAGGTTTCAGGTTTTCTGCACTTTCCCACTACCTGTGTCTATAACAGTGGTATAAAAAGCCCCTCTGTGGCCGCGGAACCGTTGTGTTCTCCGTGAGAAGCAATCAACCTCCGGAGGAAGTGGCTTCACAGTTCCGTTGGCTTTTCTTAAATATGCACAGTCCACATTTAGCCTTTTTCTTTTTCTTATAAATTAATCCCCCACGGCAGCTGGATTATGATAATAATTCTCCATCCTCTTTCTGTCGTGTCTCCTCCACAGCTCCTGCACCTTTTTTCCTCACAGCTGAAACTCAGGGGGCAAATATAAATGCTTCCAGTCAGGTTCCCCACAGCTTAAATGGGAGGCATGAAAGCAAATTCAGCCCACAAATGTGCGAGGGAGAGAGTGTGTGTGTGTGTGTGTGTGTGTGTGTGTGTGTGTGTGTGTGTGTGTGTGTGTGTGTGTGTGGTATGCGCACAAACTCCACAGGTGCGGACTCCCACAACCCCGGAAGGAATAGAATCTAGGCAGCAAAATAGGAATCCCTTGTAGCATATTAATGAGCAAAGAGTGCTTGAACGTGTGTGTGTGTGTGTGTGTCTGTGTGTGTGTGTGCGTGCGTGTACGTGCATGTGTTTGTTTACCAGTAGGGATAAGATCCCAGCGGGACCTAAGCCTGCAGCAGGACACAGGTGCTACATTCTACAAACACATCACACACACACGGACATTACCCTCACTGTAGTACAAACAGTGATAGGTAGTGGTGGTGGTCGTGGTGGTGGTGGTGGTGGTGGTAATGGGGGCAGGTAAGAGTGACAGAGAGACAGCTGCCTGTCTTGGCACACTGAGATGATGGACAGACACCACCTGCAGAAAGGCCAAACCACACGGCAACTCTTAACAGCCGAGTGGGAAACACACATTGTGGGAAACAGAGAGAGGAGCGTTGTCAAGCTCACGAGACGACAACTCACGAAAGAAAACACCTCCCAATGTCTTAATGCAATAACCATCATTCGTTGTACAGTCAAATGACCTTAACGAGTGTTTATCGTGTTGCAATTCAACTATAACGCCAGGATTCTCTGTGTGTCTGTATCTCTGTGCATGTGTCCCACTCATTATCTCGAGAACCGTTTAATCTCCCTCACACTTGGCGGATGTCTTGCTGGGCGAGCAAAGCATGTGCAATCTCAAAGTTGATGCAATTTGGACATGCAACACTCGAGTGCGTGTGTGTTCTGCAACTGAGTGATAGATATACGAGGGTTACAAACTCCTGTTTCCTTCCCTGTAGTCAACGAGCAATGAGCAGTTCTTGAGAAAGCTGAAAGCAGCACTTCCGCAGGGCCGCTCCGAATGGCTACAATCCAAACTGGCACTGTGCTGTAATGCAATGACTAAAGAAAAGTGGCGTATTGCCTCATGATGCACACAGATTAGTTTAGTCTTGCAGTAAGGAAAGTGAATATACTGAGGCCGTTCTAGAGCCAGGAAAGAGATGAAAAAATCTCCCGAAAACACATATTTTCACATGTGTCACATGGGACTGTAATGTTCATTCACTGTACGACACAAACTGTGTTACAACACTCAGAAGACAGTTAAAAGTGAGTTAAAAGTGGGTCAAATGTTTTGCGGTAGAGAATAATTTTCCGCTGCCCTGTTGTTCTGGTGAAATCGGTATGACCCGTGACCCTGGGTGAGGTTTTGTGTTAGTGTGCCACAGATCTCAGACGATTGATTGCAGACACCATATATATATATATATACACTACCGTTCAAAAATGTGGGGTTATCCAGACAATTTTGTGTCTTCCATGAAAACTCACTTTTATTTATCAAATGAATTGAAAATAGTCAAATAATGATTAATATTTGAAGTATTAATTTTGTTCTTCAAACTTCAAGCTCAAAGGAAGGCCAGTTGTATAGCTTATATCACCAGCATAACTGTTTTCAGCTGTGCTAACATAATTGCACAAGGGTTTTCTAATCAGACATCAGTCTTCTAAGGCGATTAGCAAACACAATGTACCATTAGAACACTGGAGTGATAGTTGATGGAAATGGGCCTCTATACACCTATGGAGATATGTCATTAGAAACCAGACGTTTCCACCTAGAATAGTCATTTACCACATTAACAATGTATCGTGTGTATTTTTGATTCATGTTATCTTTATTGAAAAAACAGTGCTTTTCTTTGAAAAATAAAGACATTTCTAAGTGACCCCAAACTTTTGAACGGTAGTGTATATATATACATACATATACATACAAAGAAAAGCAAAGGATAACACCCTTGACAAATGTTTACAGGTTTTTTATGCAGTGAGTGTTGGTGAATGCACTGAGCAGATCTAGTAGAGCAGAAGCGGTGGAGATGTTGGCGTCTTATCAATCCTGTCAGTTAGCTGGCACAGAACAACGCTAAAATGTTTGGAGACATATTCTTGTCACGAGAGATGCCCGTCTTACCTCACTAATGAGAAAAAGTGATTCATTACCCAGTCTCCGTCCCTTCATCCAATCCCGACTACGACAAGTTGTTGCATCGATCAAGGCTGGTCATAAAAATGACCCGACGAGCTGCCTGCAATTTGAATACTGCAATCCAACATTAGTAAAGATTGGTACACGAAAAGTTCTCACGATGTCTGCTCATTGCATTCTATCATAATGCATCATGCTGCCTTCACATAGACCACATAGAGATGTCCTTACGTTCTCATAGAAGTACGGTAATCAATCCATCTATCACAGCCTCCTCTCTATAGAGGCCGTCGACACAGTGCGATCGCATCTCAACAATAAAAGAGATGATCCTTAAAAAGGTGGCATTGACAGTCCATACTGTACTCATCATGCATCCAGATAAACACATGTCTGGTAAACATTTCAGATTATGTTTTCTTAACCCAGCTGAGTGAGGCCTTCACCTTCACATCGAATGATCGCGTCTGAATCTGATCGCGGCTGTAAACAGAATCAACTTCAGCCTCTATTTCCAGGCTTGACTTTATGGTTGATTGGATGATTATTCTATTCAGAGCACCAGCGAGCATTAAGGGCACTTGAAGGAAAACAATTACTCCTCCATGCGTCCACACCCTGTTGACGTGTGCGCCAGAGTGTGCATTTCAAACGACAAATGTGTGGGCTGAAAGCAGATTAGTAGGAATTGGTAATATAATCAGCGTTTCTACAATTCTAAGCAAAAATGAAAGTGAGATGTGGAGAAGACAAGGTCTACTCGGTGTTATCGCGATGCACCGACCTTGTTCGCAGAAGGGGCCGAACCATAGCGTCACTTTCTCCAGCACTAACTTAAGCTTTTTAAGTGGCTGGCTAGGAAACACTGTTGTAAACAAAAAAGTCATCTTTTACCCTCAGCCGTACACACACACGCACGTGTATCTACCCGCGCACGCACGCACACATATTCAGGTCTATAGAGCTGCAAAACTGCCACATTTTAAACACAATAGAGCATGCTGGGATGTCAGTTTAAAAAGGCGCTTTCACTGCAGCCGTCACTGATACCGACTTTGTAAGAGATGTTGACATTCTGAACCCACGGGGAAACTGTACAGTCCGCAGTACGTTGAACCAAGAAAAATGCCTCGTGAGTGCATTTGTGACAAGTTCGTATCACAATGAACATTAACTTGACAGGCAGAATTAACAGTTTATGTAATGGCTGATTAATTTGGCACTTTAAATCATGAAAAATAAGAGAGTTACACGGCAATGCTTTGTCGTCTCAGTGATTAGGCTTGATTCCATCTAATTGAACAACAACAGAGCGGCTTTGTGACGGCGTCAGTGGAGACCGGTTATCGCAAACGGAGCTGCGAAAGTTAATTTCAAAAGAGGAGTGACAGCCGATGTGGAATGCTGCGGTCCACAGTGTGATCGGAGGGAGACCAGAGTAATTGGCTACGCTTTGCTGGCAGGTACACCAATATATTCTGAAGGAAAAACTGGTGAAAAGACAAACACGAAATCACAGTATGTTGGGTTTACCATGTTTTGTGTTCACTATGCAACTCTGTAGATGTGCAAAGCAGCTGATATCAGATGTCCTCCATGACTACTCGAACAGCAGTTAATGGTTATGTTGGCCATGTAAGATGGTCTCTTCAGGTACGGTATCTAAATATAAAACAGTTGTTTACACGTTATTCATCTACTATTTCCTGTTGCGTGTCATCTCCAGCAGTAGTTCACAAAGCGCTTGGGAGAAAATGTGATACAGAATGAATGTTTTTGATGGAACAAATTTTTTTTTTCACGGCGAAACAGTAAAATCATGCTTACACATGGCAATGGTGTTCATTCAGTCAGATAGTCTGTGGGTTTTAGTGACGAGCGGGGGTCAACCCAACGCCAGGGTGAAAAAGCAGCATTCCAAGTAAGTTATTAATTAGTTACAAACACATTGTACGCAATAGTTCACCTTCCCTTCTCTCGGAAGCTCTCAAGCACGCACACACACACACACACACACACACACACACACCGACCCACAAGGAATCCATATTTCTATCTTGGTATCTTGCTATGTATATATATTTATGCACAAGTGTATCTGTTCAGTCATAGGAGTGGGCAATCTGGCCAAATAATAATATGTAACTGTCATCTTGTTTTAAATGCACTGTCGACTAAAGAAAGAAGACATTAAATACCAAGATTGATGACTATCTAAAATAACCATCAGAGGGACAGCATCTATGTGTATGTATATATATATATATATATATATATATATATATATATATATATATATTTAAACAGTTCTATCTGTCCACTTGCTAGACTCACTTTAAATTCAGGACATTAAATATATTACGCTATACTGCACCGCTCAATATAAACAAGGCCGTGGCTGTTTTCTCTCCATTTTCTATAGATAGTCAGATAAAGTGCTATAACAAGGAGGCCCAGCAGCTCAATGCCAGTCCCCCTCCCCAGTAATGTAAAAACACCTCATGTTCACCAGCGGGCGGGCAGCAGCGGCGTGTTTGAGAGAAAATAGAGTTGAATTGTCTTGCTTTGCTGAGGAAGGTGAATCCCCATGTCAAATGCAGCGAGATGAAAAACTTGTGTTTGTCCCACATCTCATTTGGAGATGTAAAAATGTGTGTCGAAGAAACACATAGGGGGTGGGAAAGATACGTCATTTTAATGGAGGAAAGAGGAGTCTAAGAAGCAAGAATACAACAAAGAGTGGGGGAATGGAAGAGGGTGGAGGAGGTTGAGGAAAGCGTGGTGACATTAGTCGTATAACTGCCTCTCTGTCAGATAAGACTTTAAGGATGTCCTCTCCGTGCCGTCATGTCAATGAAGACGTGTGGCTTTGTACCCTTTGTGGTGAATGTAAAATGCAAGATGTCAACAACAGCAACATGCATTGCACATGTGTGATATTTTTCAGGTAATACTCATTCCCCCAGAACTGTTTCATCTCCTTCTCAATGGAGGCAGGGATTGAGGAGTATCCTATTTCCGTTTGTACTATTCACTGTTTACTGGTTTTTTATTACTGTGGTACGTGGTGTCAAGCCAATAAAGTGGCGGGGCAATCTGAAAAGAAACAGCTCTGACACAACAGAGAGGGGGCTCTGCTGTGTGGAGTGTCAGGAATGGGAACTGGTCACCAAGCCATATATAGTAATGATGCTCTGCAGAGGTGGTTTGGCGTAACGTTGTCCGGACAACTAGTAGGTGGTGCAGTTGGACTTTTCTAGATTAGATCTCTAGAGTGTTGTTAAAGCTACCTCCAGGAAAGAATGATGTTACACGCTACCTTCTTCCAGGAAGGAAGAAGCTATAACAAAGCAACAATCATCATGTTAGATATGGGAATACTGCGGCACACATGAGAATAAGCCAACAGAGGCAGAGCGGCGCAGTGCTGAGGAGTGATCCACGATTACATCATTAGTGACTTAGAAAAGATATGAGCCGGCCTAAACCCTTAAGGTTGTGGCCTTTTAAAAACATCCTGCCATGGTGGAGAATATATAGTCAGGGTTAATAAAAGATAAAGACCGCCTGATTGTCCCCAAAGCGACAACAACAATAAATGATATACCACAAAATCCTTATATATTTGAAACTGTCTTTAGGAGAAAAAAAAACATGTTGTAGTTTTAGTTATTTAAATTCATTCCGGTTTTCTTGCATTTTTGCAATCCATTTTCAAATGGATAAAAAAAAGGCAAGAAAAAAAACGTAGAAGATGAATGGCATGACAAAAAAAATTAATGGACTAAAACATGCAAAAAACAGCTACTCGCTTAACTGTCTGTGACTGAACGCTCTGTGACAGCTTGTTTGACGGCAACATTAACCTAAAGAAATAGCCACAAATAAAAAATAAATGGTTCTCAATAAAAAGAAGGGGAAAAGAGCTCAACATCTGATTTCTTTTTTATCTTTTTCTTTTTTACAGCTGTGGCTGTAAAATTATACAGCTGGAGTAGGATATGGTGAATACTAAAAGACTGTCTATAATTACAGTAAAGCATAGAGTAGGGACATTAATTGAAAACATGTTAACATTCAGTGCACGCTGGCCGGGCTCCTCCCAAAGAAAGTATGCACAGTTGTACAAACACAAACACGGCTCCAGAGTAAACTGAAAACTTTCCTCTTCTCTTGGATATCTTTCCTCACGACTGGCCACAACAGAAAAAAACGGAAACAGTGTCTGACAACGCTCGTTCACAAAGCACCTCACGTGGTCAAAATAAGCCGGCCGACGAGCCTTTGAGACGGGAAACAAAGGAACGACAATGTGCCGGCCTTGTCCTCTCTTTCTCTCCTCCACCGCCTCCTCCGGTACTCCTACGCTTCATGCAGAAGAATAAGACAAAGATGGAGACAGATGTGAAAGATAACTTGGGAGTAAGTCACAGAAAGAAGCGAAAGAAAGAAAGATGGGATTAAAAGCTGTAATAATACAATCTTCAATTCAATTCAATTCAGTTTATTTGTATAGCCCAATTTCACAAATTACAAATTTGTCTCGGAGTGCTTTACAATCTGTACACATAGACATCCCTGTCCCAAAACCTCACATGGGATCAGGAAAAACTCCTATATATACACATACATATGTATATATATATATATATATACACACACACATATATATATATACACCCACCATTCAGTTCAACTAAGCAGGTTGCTGCCGGCAGGGGAGACCTGTCAGACGTGCTGTGGAGCAGCGGGGCGCCTTATCGCCATATGTTGTGTTTTTATCCTTTTGTATATGAAGCTAAATATAAAAGTGCAGAATAAAGTTTTTTTCTGAATGGCAGGCAGACATGTTGGTGAACTTTACCCAGCAAGCTTTTATAAATGGAAAATAAGAGTCAAAGAGAATAGGAAGAGAAATGCACACTGGGCCGGCGCTCTACGGTCAATTTACCCGTATACATCAAGTGTATCCATTTTTATGACTCTTCAACGGAGCCGCGAAGGAGTTCCTCAAAGCTGATTGCAACCAACATCCCCGTCTCTCTGAGGTGGACCCGTCCTCTGATCCTTCTCTCCGCGTCTTTGTTGCTCGGCCTCGAGGAGCACTGACCTTTTCCATTAGCCACCGCTACAGAAAGCTCAATCGGAGCAGCGGCGAGCGCACAGACACACACACTCTTTGATGATTGATTGAAATCCTGCAAGGTCTGGATCACTTACAGTAAGGCAACACCAGCGCTGATACAGCCCAGCGCTGCATAGAAACCCCATGAAAGAAAACCCTTCCGCAGAGGTGGGGAGCAAAGAGCGGAACCGAGCCCCAGCGAAGGGAACTGAAAAATCCCATCATGACAAGGATCACGATCGTCTGCAGTCGATACTCCCACCTGACATCTGTCTCTGTGGCACTCCCTTTATTCTTTCTCGCTCTCTGTTGGTTTCCCATTTCCTAAAACTCACCACCGACTCGCACGCTTTCTCACCCACACCCCCCTCCTGTGCCTCCCAGCAGTGTCCTAGTAAATTGCCCGAATTGTCTTTTTTTTTAATCTCTCTACTGAGGAATATTGGTCTTAATTAATTCTTGATGGCATTGTTGAACAGTGTGAATGCTGCGTTATTTGACACCCCTGCTGTATAAGTTCAATACACCTGAATAGCTTTCCAGTGTGCACCTGATCCCATGGGGAACAATAGCTTCCAGGGACTCGTATTACGCGGATTGTACAACGTGAAAGGGCTGAGTGTGTATTACAAGTCCCAGCCCTTCCTCTCCCGATGCATCCTGCTGCACGTCCCACCTGTTGCGTGAGAAGTGTGTCCTTCTTCTGCCCCGTTCCTCCTTCCCAAATGCTCGTCTCCGATTCGCAGCAAGCGTGCCAGCGGGCAGACAGGGCCGTCATTCAGCCGCTTCCCGCTCGGCTAAACACTGGGGCTAAAGTGCAGACGGCAGCGAGATCAGCGAGGTGCGCACTCACATACACGTGCAATAACAAACTCAGGGGGGGGGGGAGCTACATCACACAAACACATTTCCCTCTATTTCACACTAAATATCTCTGTTTCCCTCACAAACTCCCTCTGACACACACACACACACACACACACAGGCAAATCTCCTGCGGCAAAGCCGTGGCAGCAGGCCAGGGCTCTCATCTGCATGGGGCCGAGCTGGTACCTTGATGGTGGCTTGTTAGGCAGGCCAACACAAATTTCATTAACCCCGAGGTTAACACACTCCGGACTTTTTCCAGCGCTTTTTGCTCACCGTCCAACCGAGCGTCCCTTTATCTCCAAGTCTTATATCCACTTATTTGTTATTCTTATGTGCAATTGGGGTTTGTGAATGCAACGCATACCGAGTGTGAAATCTTTCAGATAAATCATGACATTAATTCATAATAAATCAATTAGAGAAATACTTTCTGGTGCATTTGCTTTAGCATTACCAAGAAATTTGAAAAATTAGAAATCACTGAGGAGAGGAATACATTGTTACTGAGTTAGAAACCCCATTAACATAACTTTGGAAACGCACAAGTATGGCAGCATAGACATTAAATACAAGCTAATGCATAAATCTTTGCGAGGTATTATCGCCTTCTCTTCGTTAGCCCCTTTGTCGTCTCCACCTCCACCACACAGGTCCTACAGTATCGGGGCACACCGAGGAGGCAGTGTCAGATGTTATGGGAACATCATTCATCCCGGCTGTGGAATTACCCAGAGGGGGAGATTTACTGGGTTGGTCCGATAAACTGTGGGGCAGATTCATAGTTGAGAAGCCGACAGTCCCCATCCCTGCTCCCCAGTCAAAAGCTAACAATTGCCTGACTGCCACCTGCGTATGCTTTTATGACAAGGCCCGTTACATGAAATCCCACATCAAAGACGCATGTCAAACGTCACGACTGGTTCATATATATATATGATGCAGTTTCTCTTTGTCAGTTTGGTCGTCTCTAATCATCAAGAAGTAGGCACACATTATAGCGAAGGATTCCACTTTCCAGTTTTATAACTGAAGAAAAAATCCAGTAGTATCAAAAATATTGTTGTTGTTGTTGTCAAGCCAGCCAAATAATATGGCTCTAAAAATATAAATCACCACATTAGCAGAACTACAATTCATAATTCATACCGTTCAGTATGTTTTCTGGTAAAAAGGCCCCCCTCCCCATTTACATCGGATTACCAGAGCTGATAAATTCAACAGTCAGAAACACAACTTAGATATACAACATGACTGCCTGCTAAATTGCTTTTGACTAAGTTAAGCAGTTTGCGTATGTCTTTCGAATCTTTTCTTCCTTCCTCTATTAACAACTGTTTCATTGAAGGGGCAAGTAAGTACCGAGGAGCTGCATTATTCACAAACACGAAATGGAAATTGATGATATTCATTGTTGCATGAATAAATAATAGCACGAAAAAGGTGCCGTGTACGTGTTAACGCACTCGCTCACACACACACGCACACACACACACAAACACCAAGTTAGCATAGTTGTTCAGGCTGAGGTGAAGCCGACCATCCGTGAGAACCACAGGAGCTAAAATTAGGGAAAGTGACATCAGAGGGCATGGTTACCATGACAGTGAGCCAGCCTGAGGGTGTTGATGTTGAGATACAACAATCCAAATCCAACTGGACACTGGACTGAAACTACAACCAAATGTTTTAATTTGATAGTGTGCGGTTCGTTGAGCCAGTTTCACCATCCTCTCCAGAGATATTAGTGCATTGCTGCTGCATCCACAAGTTGAGTGCTTTATTTTTAGTCTCTGTGAATATTCAGAGCATTCAATCTTCCTCAAAAACCTGTGAAATAAGCTTGAATACATCCCACCAGCCCAGCACGTTCCTCTCCCATATGTTGTCTCCATGGGCAACCAAGCAGCCAATCTGTCAGGCCCCTGAGACTTCCCCTTCCGGCTTATCCCTTCAAAGAGGTGATGATATGAAGTGTATGTGTGTTTTATGTGAAATATTACAAATATAGAAGCAAAATAGGTGTGTGTTTGTGTTGGAGTGATTACGTGGATGTATATATGTGTGCCTCCACATGTGTAATCAAAGTTAATAAATAGAGGCCTCTATGCAGCAGCCTCCTCCTCCTCCTCCTCTTCAGTGGACCTGTTGATGCTAGAAAACAGGGGAGCTGTTGTACAACGAGGTGGCCGCATAAATGTGGCACTCATCTAATATGCACCGCAAGACCGCCTGCCAACACACTTCCTCATTGAAATTCAGATTAAATAGTCTGGCCAGTGTGCAATCTTAAAACTATTTAATTATACCTTTCTGGCCCTACCCGCCATCAAAGTAACAACAGCTACCTTGGCTTTTAAGAAAAGATAATTAAATGTCCAGAGGAACACCCACACATTCACAGAGGTCCCATTAGTATTGCTCATTGTGCTGTTGTTATATTAAGTTGACCACTCAAGCAGAGGTGTTCCACAGGGCACTGTAGGAAGTAACTTAAAATTCTGGAGTTGTGAACCAAATTTAAGTTCCTCACTTCTCCAGCTACCTTTCCATTATCTCCCAGATAGTGGTTCCTTCTCTCCCTTGACTTTCTATAAAATCACAAAAAAACGGTGAGTGCCCTGCAATCACCAGTCCATCACACAGCCCCATCCTGAACTGAATAATTTAGTGGCAGGAAAAGACGGCCCATTTCAATATGTCCGCCCATGGCTGGGTGCTTTGAATAATAACAATTTGTCATCAAAGTGACCTGAGGACGCCTCTGCGTCATTGATTTATTTTCCCACCAACCACAGTGTGAGATTCTGAGTAATTAAGTGTCCGTCAACCTATATAAATAATTATTTAGATCATAGTTTCCATTCTATAATCTCGGTAATACACCGGTTGGGCCAGTAATGACATAGCTCAATCTGACCCAAGCAAAACCCTTTAAATCATCAGACGCACATGCCCCTAGCCAGGTAAAAACAACCCTCCTACCTCTGAGGAGAATGCTTCCTTTCACTGCCGCACCCAGATTCTTGCCAGCGAGTCCACAGAGTTCAACCAGAGACTTTCCCTTCCATGACTGTATTCCCACATACGTGTGAGTTCATACCCAAACACATTAGTGCCAATTGCAAAGAGCAGCAGCAGCTGGTGGATCTAATCCTCCAAAAGGAGGTAGCGATGCCCCGATGAGCGGAGAAGACAAAGCACGTTGCAAAGCATTCACAAAAGCAGTAGAAAATGTATTCAACTGGGTTTGTTAGGTCTGAAGAAGACGCACGACGTTGAATGTATTACAAAAAAGCATTTGGTTTCCCATGACGACTTTAAAAAAAGACTTCTTTTCAGAGTCAGCAGCCTCGGCTCCGTCATTATATTGAACCACTCGAGCAACGCGTGAGCACTCGGAGGTACAGAAGGCTCCGGTTCCAACGCTCCACAGAAGGCCGCGTATGGAATCATCTGCTCAGCCGTGCACGGTCCCCGACACACCTCGACAATCATTATTCACAATTAGATAGATGCAGCCTCAATGGGGCACTTAATGCAAAGATGTTTATATTTATCTTAAGTCTGATGGTCAGATGCCAATAAGACAGTATGCAGAGGACGCAGGACGAGCGGCCATCTGTCTGGTGGTACGTGTGCTTGGAGAGAACTGGACTGAGATCAATACGATTTCCTGTGTAGAAATGTGACATTACAATTTCACATTCCAATAAGGGAGGACTAAGGCTAACTTTTTAATGATAAGATGTCTACCTGCCCCACCTTGGTGTTAAAAATCAATGAAGATTTTTGTATGGAGAGAATACCAGCCTGATGAGAATATTTACACACTTCATAGAGCCCCATTTTCAGTAATGGCTGCATCTCACTTAGAAGCTCTTGGTGCGAGGGGGGACTTGTTCACAAGAGGTTAAGTGAGTTGACCTGCTCAGATGCCTGCTAAATGGAAGACAGTCAATTAGACTCACAGAACAGTAAAACAGCATAACAGCATAACAGCTTCCTTCCTCGACAGACGGCCACAGCCGAGGAGTCACTAAGGCAGACTATTACTGGAATCTTCAAGATGAGGAACAGTCATATCGAACGTTTCGGCGTTCAACGGGCTCAGTGGTTGAAAGAGATTGTCATGCTTCTGGGTAAGTTAGAAGAAAATCAGCAACATCTGTGCAGCAGCAGCAAAAATCATAAAGGCTGAAGAATGTGGGGTGAAATAACTCTTGAATAGGAAGACTGAAAGTGACTATTCATTACATCGACTGTAGGGTCTGCATGCGTGTGTGATGCATTACGAGCAATATGGTGCAATGCAACGTAGTATAGCCTTTTAATAAATATGGCCTGCATGAGGTTTATTACGTAATTTTTTTGTTTACTTTTCCTGAAATAGATCTCAGCCATAGATATCCAGGGTAAATTAATATACGGCTCATAAAAGTGCTGTTTTTTTTGCCTAAATCTCCTCGCTTAGCTACAGTTACCAAATGCAACAAGCCAGAGTAGCAGCCTTCAGTCTGATTCAGGACTCTCATCATCATCATCATCATCATCATCCTTAAAATCAAGAAACAAAATCTAGTCTGTCACTGGGAAAACCCCACGGCTGAGATCAGAGGCAACTATATGATCCCTGTGTGTAAGCGAAATGTGTGTAGGTGTGTGTGTGTGTGTGTGTGTGTGTGTGTGCACTTTGTACCCTCTTCAAGGACATCATAATCATTGGGTATAACTTTACAAGGGCAGCTGCAGGAGATAAGAGCACACCGCCACCCCCATGTGTCGTAGGAAGTGGCACGTTACTTCACTCAGCACCTTCTGGAAGTATTGCTTTCATTAATCTCCGTTATTCCTGTACAATACTCTGCATCATCCACTGTTACAGCCAGCGGTTCACGCTGTGCACAGTGGCTGAACGCAATCAAGCATTGGTAATAAGCAGTCTCACAGCAGCAGGTGGAGAGCCGTCTCCCCTGTGCTTCCCAACCCCATATTTTCCAAGTCTGACTGGCTTGCCTGTGACCTCTGAAGACACCTTTATGAACAGCCCTTTGATTATTAATGTTGAAGGCGGGGGTCCAGCTTTCGACCTGGCACCGCGGTGCTCTTTACTTAGCGAGGAGAAGGAAACCATTCTTAATTCATGACACACTGTGTAAATTCTTCTCTGGTCCTTCCCATCACACTCCCCAAGGGAAAACACTCATCATGTGCAAGTCACGATGTGCATAGAAGGGACTTTATGATTTAGTGTTTACACTGACCTCATCGAGAGTGTTGGTATCCGACACCTGCATTATTTTTCCTTAGATCTGTAACTATGTGGTGAACTTATGGGGGTCGTATTGTACAGTGTAGCATACATTATGACTCCTTAACATTCTTATAATATTCATGCAGGAGCGGGGTGGTGACTTTATAGTGATGTTACACTAGTTTATGGCATTGCCTCCTGGGGCATCATCACAGTATTCATAACGGCAGTTAAATGTCATTTTAAATGTCTTCAGAGGCGGATAGTTCATCTCCATCAGGGTTAAAGTCTGAAACACGATGGGTTCTCTAAAGCTTACCTTTTCCGTAGTTGAAGTGGAGTTTGATGGTCTTGCCCTGGTTGATGTGCAGGTAGGTGAACCACACGGCGGAGGTGAGCAGTACCAGCAGCAGCAGAAGCTTGAACTGCTTCCGGATCTTCTTCACCGGGAAGCGCAGCATCCTGGCTCAAACATCCTCCGGTGGCCGTCCGGTAGATAGTCAAAACGGGTCCGGGAAAGTGCTCAATAGGGCGCTGAGGTGTGTGTGTTGTTGTTGTTGTTGTTTTGTTGCGTTTCTGTCTCCCGGTCACAGCGGCGGCATCACGGGGAGCCTGCGAGTCAACAGGGAGCGCGCGGACTAGAGCCTCAAAGCGCGCCTCATTGCCGCGGACCCGCGGGCTGACAGCTGCGCCAAACTCGCCGTATCCTCAGATGTGGGTCCAAGCACCTCTGTGGCAGTCATTGCTTATGAATGCAACCCGGTTCCCCCCGCCGCCCCCCTTGCCCTATGAATAGCGTGGCTTGTAAACAGGCGTCCCTGCTGGGGTTTCAAGGCGGCGCGGGGAAGAAGAAGAAAAAAAGGCTGCAGATCAAAAAGCTGCTGAATTTAGTGAGGAGTGTGACCGAGGGAACAAAATAGCAGTCCGGAGATAAGCTTCACAAATCCCCTGCAGCCCAAGCCTTTGCTGACACCGCGACGCTGATTATTGTATCGGCTACTCAAGGATCATCCCCGGCCATGGGATTTAGTGCAAAGTACCAAAGAGCAAGAAGATCCATTTAGTTCCCATGTGGAGAGGCGATCGGACGGAGCATCTTGATCTCCGGCGAGAGGAAGCACTTCCTCGCAGAAAGCTCTTTCCAAATCACAAATATACAAATTAAAAATGTTTTTAAAAGGCCTTCAGTGAAATATGGCACACAGGCTGAAACCGGTGAAACCCCTGACAAAATGGCCCGTGTGAACCTGGTCATGGAAAGGTTGAGGTGTCACACAGCCCGCTGCGCTCCATCTATTGTTAAACACAGCTGAAACTGAGACTCTGGCTTCCGATCCAGGGCAGCGGATTCAGATGTAGCGCGTTTTTATTTAAGTCCCAGGAGAGGAGGGGCGATCAGCTGTCATCCCCATACTCGGGCTGGCTTGAAGCCCCGCGAGGAGTAAATACTAAACCGATGTAGATTAAAAACTGAGAGTGCTCCATGGCAGTATGTAGCAATAGAGAGGCTTGATGGAAGAAAAATCTATTAAAAAAAAAAAAATAACTCAGATGTGAATGTCCGATTCGCGGGAACAGACGTCCATGTGCGATCTCACGGCAGGTGCGTTTCTCCCCAAACGTCTCCACGTTGTCCGAGTCCACCGTGCGCGCGAGAAAAAGCAAAATCACCTCATACGGATTAAACTAATAAAACGGGGATGCGCGTCGCCGGCGGCGATGCACTGCCTTGTGTTGTTATTCTTTCACGAGCTTTTTTCCCTTTAAACCGCCGCAATAGCATCGTCCGACCCGCTCGCCGCCGCGCGCGGGGAGAAAACACAGCTGAGCTCCGGGGAGCGGGTCGCGGAAAAACCGGCACCAAGCAATGATGTAACCAGGAAATAACATGGTTTTGTTTTGCTACAATGAAACATCTAAACGGTATCTGCTTTCACTGCACAGCTCAGTACGCCCATCAATTGAGCATCTTGACGGTGCAGAGCAACCTAACCTGGGCGGATGGGGAATGGCGAGTCCGGCATCCAATTACAACCCCGCAAAGGGTTCTGGGGAGGCGGGACCACCACGTTTGGCCTCACCGTTACTTGGCACACAGTGGGAGCCTTCGTCCAATAGACGATCGCGGAAACTGAAACTTGTTAAGCTCTCCTTTTGTGTGCACCCCCCCACCCCTCCGGGATTCAAGTCCCCATGCTAATTTGATCAACAATGATTAATCGTTTTTCAGGCATCGGAGGAACAATTTAAGGAATGAAGTTGCTGCCAATTGGATTATTGATCGAAATACCTTGTGTGTACAGAAATACTTGTTTTGAGTCAGTGTCGGGCACAGTTACTTTCTAAAATAATTGGCTTCCAGGAATAATCATCCCTCATAGGAGCTCTCTTTACTTCACACGTGAGACTGAGGATCATAATGTATTTGATATTTGTTCAAAACGGAGGGTGTGAGGGGTGCAAGTATTTTCATTCTAAGCTCACTTGTATAAGAGGTAATTGTATAATAAAATAATAAAAATCACCTCCAGTCTGATATTGAAAGTGAAGGTGAGAAGATTATTCTGTATTTCTCAATTCAATTTGGTTGAACTTTCATTCCTTAAATTGCCTGTGCGGTTCATTGCACAGCTAGTTACACGTGTGCATTGCGTGTGCATGTGTGTGTGTGTGTGTGTGTGTGTGTGTGTGTGTGTGTGTGTGTGTGTGTGTGTGTGTGTGTGTGTGTGTGTGTGTGTGTGTGTGTGTGTGTGTGTGTGTGCGCGTGCGTGGTGACACCCTGCAGACGCACTCAGGACACGTGCTTGACTGCCACCCTCTGGCCAAAGATAAAAGAGCATGACTTCACGAGGCTATGAAAGAGTCTTCAGTCTTCTTCGCCTTATCTTTGAAGAAAAGTTGGTTGAGTTTCAGTCAAGTATAGAAATAACAAGTTTGTATTCCACCTCATCATCCACACACTAGCATTTAGTCACACTTATTTTTATCTGTTCGTCATATTCAAACTACTGCCAAAGGGCTTGTATTAGAAGATGTTGGCGGTGGGTGGGACCAATATATTATAATTCGGACATTTAAAACCTGTGCTCAGGTTCACAACCAGAATAACAATTGTTTCACAAATACCAATACGAGAACGACATGTAAATACTGTCTACAGTTAGTATGTGGTATATAGAAATGGGAGACTGAGAATAGTAAAGCTATACATATGTACCAAGAGATTGTGGAAGATGTCAGTCAAGCGCAGCCTGTACACCCCCACACGGCCCTGAGTGAGAAGATGTCTCATCAGGCAGATTGAGGGGAAATACCTGTGAGCTGCATTTATTATGTAAGGCAAGAAAAGAGGAAGAACATGTAATGTATCATTCACAACATGCATCTAACATGTGGTTTATCCCTGCAGTTTAATACAAGTCCAATCATCCAGCTGGAACTCTGAAAAGCTATTGATGCCATTATGAGTCTGGATAAAGGATATAGGGCACAAAACCTGTCCGATAAGAATATGACCTCAATATAGTTTGTCCCAGCTGTGCCTTCTGAATCATTTGGACCACAAACCATAATCCTGTCTTCGTGGATTAATAATGTAATCTTCAGTGCAAACACTGAGCGTAAATTAAAAGCTTTGGTATTCATCTGGGTCTTATTGAAATGAGTACTTAGTGAATCACTTCAACCAAGCATCATTTACGCTGAAACAAAAACTTTGAGGCATTCACCTTACTCGGGCTGTTGCAGGGACGACTGGAGGTATTTCATCACACACCTGATTGGAAAGTACTCCCAAGTGTGTCATACAATAGTTTCATGTGCTGTTTTTCTTCTCTTGGCGGCAGGACATCATCATGGGCGTTTTGAGGTCCTGCTTCTTTTCTTTATCTTTGATCCGACTGGTTTCTGTCAGGCTGAAGACAAAAACAACTCTATTTTCTACTCAGTCGGTGTAGCTGATATTCTTTCAATCTGCTCCTCTGTTATTTATGTTTCATCCAATGCACAGCAAGCGACCTGCATATTTAACTCGCATTGAAGCTCGACAGAAAGTTTCACACACTGCATATGGATCCATCTATTGGGGAGTAGCACGGGGGGAGAGACATTGGCAAAGAGAAATATTTGTTTTGATCTGAAACATTTAGATACACCTGCTTTTTTGTTTGTTATAAAAGGTAACTCATGCTATTTTCTCTCTCTGCTTCATGCCTGCCGAAACATTTGGCACCTGATATACATGTTATGCCACCCTGCAGGAATCTCCATGCGTGGATGAATCTAGGAGGAAGTGATGTGCAGAGCAAGGAAATGGACAAGGTGGAGACTGACCGAGCTATAGGGGAGCTGATCTCTCCCGGGGTATTAGAGACCAGGCCCGCGGGGAGGAGTGAAGGTCCAGCTGCTGTGGCAGGTGTCAAAGTGTGGCACCGAAGTTATGATCCCACCGACCGGAGCCGAGGCCGAGGAGGTACCGCGAGGGACTCAATATGCAGAGAGCATCATCTCAGAGTGTGATGTCTGCATTTTGATGTTTGCAAAATAAATCATTGAATGAACACAATTAAATTGTGGGAAGGTTTTCCATCCAATTATTAAATGCAACTCCAACTCAAATTTAGCACAACAGTGCAATACAATTTAATTAAGTATGTCCAACTCACCTGGTTCCCCCCCTATATATTGTGCCAGTCTTTCCCTTGTCTCCTGTCGGTTTGTTGTCTTTATCTCTGTCTCATAATGTCTTTGTTTTGATCTCTCATTGCCAGTCTTCGTTCGATGGTGATTTCCTGTTTTTTTCTAGCCGCATTTGAGCCAGAGTTTTTATGTTATACCTTTTCTTGGAGTTAAGTCTTTTGTTTCGCTTTAAACCTGGAGTCCAGCCTATTCTTCTGCACCTGAGCCTCACCCCGTGACACACACACACAGACACACACACACACACCAATGACAGACGCATGCACTCTTTCCAGAGATGTGCTGTTCAGACGGAGCGTTTAACACCACACAGCTACAGCTGCGGCCATATCAAACAGCATTCTGCCGTGTTTCTACCAAAACGTTCGAGCAACAATCCCACCAACTCTCCCTGGTCCACACTGAGCTTTCCCTCACAGATCTGCACCAGTGGGATTCCTAATTCCTCAAAGATCTTATCAGTGGTGTTGTTGTGCATTGCCATAGTGAATTACACAGTAAGCCACGTTCCCATCTGAATAGGTGAAGCGACAACAGTAAACAACACGGCAACAGTAAAAATAGATCTGCTGCCAGTGTCATGTTGGCTGTATGCATGTCAAAGTGTGGCTCGTGGAGTTATCACGTGTTTGTTCTGATGCTGTCAAAAGAAAGTGCCCAATATCACAAGACGTCACATGTGTGATTTATCTTTTTCACAAAGCAGAGATTGTCTTTATCATGGCGCAACAGAAGAAGCTCACAGCCCTGAGACTAAAGTAAGTATTGTTGAGTCAGTGTCATCACAGGTGAATATCCATGATTGGTCTCTTTCTCAGATTGAGCACTGACAGAAGAGAAACTGCTATTCTCATTCTCATTCATTATGTTTTGTGCTGTGAGTATGAATGTGCAAAGAGGGAAATATAGATAATTTCTCCATCATTAGTATCCCAGCCAGGTGTAGTGCAAAGAGGATTAGATGGAAGTAATGCCGATGGGTCTCTCTCTCTCCCTCTCTCTCTCTCTCTCTCATACCAAACAATTACACTTAAGTGCTTTTTACCTGCTGTCATATCCATGACAAGTAGCCCATACTTCGAATAAAACATCCATGAATTACCCTGCTGCAATTATGAGCTGGTTAAACAAGGAATATCTCCTCAATTTCTATTTCGACATAATGTAAGATCATAAAAGACAGGGCCGGCACATTTAGTCTACAGGTACTCCACATGGCTGCTTGAAGTGTCTGCCCTGTGACTTCTCGTCCCAAAGACCAGAAGAGTAGTGTTGAATTAATCTAATGTGCAAACATATGAGCAGCAGTTGAAGAATCCAACATTAAGGATGGAACACGCCCAACACGCTATGTGTTATTTGTAAATACTACAGCAGTCATCTAGCTAGCATCTGTTAGTTAGAAACTCTTCATCACCACATGCTCTTTGGAGAACATAGACCTTCTAAAATACTAGCCTGATGGCTCACAGTGGACACTCACACTAACGGACCTGTGGGAAATATTAGCATGATGTATTAGCCCAGCTCGGGACAGATCAGAGCCTTATGTGTCCAGAGCCAGAACACAGCTGGTGGTTAAACTTAGCGCTCCAGCCTTGGCTCATCAACCAAAAAGGAACCAAGAAAGCAACGAAGGCCGAGCTGGCGAGACCCTTTAAGAGGGGGTCAGTGCGTATTAAGAAGATCATAAGGGCTGGAAGGAGTTGAACCACAACCCTGGGGCACAGACTCCATCTGTGGGGAAGTAAAGGCTTTACTGGAACATGTGTGTTTGGTTGGCTGTGTGTTTGGGTTTTTCTGAGGGGAGCAGAATTTTTTTTAATAGTTTTTGCAATTTGCAGAGAGACCACTGAACAAAGAGGCGAGGAGGTAGAAAAACAAATGTGTGTGTGTTCCACTTACAGTGAGATAGCAACCTGTTCAGCACTTTGTAGCTTCCAGTCACTCGCTACTCTTTTAGACTGTCGATTTATACCATCAAAGAGTTTGCTGTGCATGGTCGCATAAAAATAATTTCCTTCGGTAGGTGTCAAAGCTTACGGAACTAATTAGTTGACTAACTCCAACACGTGGTGTATTTGCTGCAGGAAAATAAATTCCCATTTCAGAGACTAATCTTGTGGTTAATTGTTGCTCTGGGTTGTCAAGTCCCATTTGCATGCTATAACCGGGCTCTTGCTAATGGAAAATACAGTTCTGTATTTTGATACGGGCTCACAGACGTAGACATGATCACTGAGCTTGATGTGTTGTCCTTGTTTTTAGGGAAAGTGAGTTACGCATGTTTGATTAAAAGAATAGATGAAGCTTGACATTTGCTTGCACTTGGATTTGAACAGTTGTAATGTGTGTAATCCTCTTCCTACCGCCGCTGTTAAAGTGGATATATTATGTGCAGGCAAAACATACAAATTTAAAGTAGGAGAGGGGGAGCACAGTTAATCAGCGGTACCAACAGCACTTTATCTCACACTGCAGGTGCGTGGATTATCTTTTTAATTGGATCTTTGTACGAGCCCGGCAAAGGAAGCATTGCTGTAGTTACTGTTGAAAAGTGTGTGATAGACAAGGAAAGGGAACGGAGCCAGCAGGTGGTGCATGCTTTTTGAAGCACAAACAAGACAGAGCCAAGATGTGTGTTAAACATGCACACGCAAACACTCGAGCATACACTGACACACAAACACAGCTGCCCTGAGCAACCTCCTTTACAATATGAGTGCACAATAAGAGTTTTAGCTGTATCAGGGTGTGAATTTAGAGGGGCTGATGAGGACGGTCCTCTGTCCCTCTGGTCCCTCATATCTACTGGAGGTGATATATCAGAACAAGAAGCTGTTACACACAACAAGACCCATTGGAACTAGAGGGCCAAATATTTTCCACCAAAACTATAATTTCCCAACTCTAATTGCAGCACCACCCATCTCCATCATGGCAGCAGAGCTCTTCCAGGCCACTTGGGGCAGAGGGGAGCATATGGGTCAGATAAGGCGGATGTCGGAACATGTAGATGTTCTCCCCATCCATCTCATCCACCTTTACCTCCTCCATGAGCTCCACCAAGCTCCACCAGGCCTTGTCAAGAAACTTGAGAGGTAGGAATAATCCACCAAAATCATATGCCATGCTTTCTAATTTAACCTTTTTATTCACAAGACGTGGCTTGAAGCATCTGTTCGAATCATTTTTACAGTGAGAAAAAGGGGCATAATTGATGAACATGAGATGGTTAAATGGGTAGCTTTAACTGACATTTCTTAGCTGTCTCCCCTTAAGAACACTCTTTTTCTGCTTACACCTCAGAGCACATTGGGGACTGGATGATGTCAGGCTGCCATTTAAAGCTCCTGGACAAACAAATGTTGATGATAATTCGGATGATTTTCACATTTGCATGCGAGCCAGGACTCGCACTGTGTGCCTGTTTGTACATGACTATGACGTGTGTGTCCTTTATGCCCCCCTAGAGCACTGTGGGGTCCAGGAAGACCTCCGCTGTGGTGGAGTCCTTCAGCCAGGTACAGAAATCCTCTGAGATGCCAGAGGGAGAGTCTGTCCCAGGTACTGAGGAGAAGTCACAGCCCTTTGTATCCCCTAATATCTCTCTTATTATTATTGCATTATAAACAATTGTGGGCCCTTGACACTAGAGGAGATCATTTTAGATCCATAACCATATAGTTTGCCTAGAACCTCCAGATGACAGAAGCTAAACTCCAGCGGGAAGTAAAAGGTTGCTGCTTTGTGTAAACTTTAGACAACCGTTTGACTCTCTGGGTAAATGTACTGAACCCGCTCGGAGGATAGTCCTGACAAAGACCTCACAAAGCAATACTGTGATAGAGTTAGTGCGATGGTTGTGACCTCTGCGGGAAATTTAAAAAACCAAACTCTGCTGCTTCTGCTGAATACTAGTGCCTTTTCTGTATAAACTGCAGGTGTGTGAGCCTCACCCTGACTCCACCTGTGAATTATAGATGAGGATGCATAACTATTCACAATGTACAGAAGGCTGCAAAGTCGCCATAGCATTTACATTCATTGGTTGACCTTAAATCCACCGGTCGAAAGAGGAAAACAGGAAAAGGCAAGATATGGTAAATTGATGGCATGTATGTGAAGCGTTTACTCTCATCGCCGCAGTTTGATTTCATGTTACGTCTGTTAACAATTATTGATAATGCAGAAAAGAGAGGAGCGACAATGAGGACTCTGCAGCTCAGTATTTTCATACAGACAACATGCATTAACCTGGTCTGTCATAGCGGACAATGCTGATGGGGAATCCCCAGCCCAGTGTTAACTGGCAACGGGCCAGCGCGTGCCCACTGGCTGTTGCCACTAAGTCTTTCTAAGAGAAGATAAACCATCAGCATATGCTCAAAGTTTGTCACGGCACAGTTTTCAGTGTTCCCGTCATTTCACTGACAGTATTTTAAAACAAACCCAAGAGTGTGATTAAAGACAATATTGGTCCTGATTCAAAGGAGGTTTGTCATGAGTAAGATCTATATTGAGTCTCTTTTTCTTTGATATATCAAAAAGTTGAAACATTTGGTTTTCCTTCACTGTGCAGGTAATCTAACACCATAGATGACACGTGTATAACCAATAACACCAAATAAAATATGATGACAGACATTCAAAGCTCAATAGAAGTTCTGCATGTAAATAGAAAAAGACATTGGGTATAGCCCAATTTATTTAAAAATAAAAGATGATGTAATGTTACTTCCTGCAGTACCATATACGATTGAGTATATGTTTTTACACATCATACATTTTATCTATGTTTTGCATTTAATAATTCTGACATTGAGTCTTCTTTTCTGATGCGTTGTATGTAATTGATTCTTAAATCATACCTGCTTACTGCATGTAAGCATATCACTGGAGGAGAAGATGTTTCAATAAATAAATTAAAAAGGTCTATTGATTCTGATTGGGAATGTTAGGAATAGGTGTAGTGTTAAATACGAATAGTTATTTACAGACGTGTCAATTTAATAGGCAATAATCAAGATCAGTGTGTGTGATGGTAAAGAATCCTTTCAATGTGCCAGAGCCCTCCAAATTTGGGCTTTAACTGCCAACACGTTTCTCCGAAGATGAGGGTGCATTTACCAGGATACCGTACAGATAAAGTACATTCCTTTAAACGGTGAATACAGAGCGGCTCAGTACACCATTAGGTTCGAGGGACTCTGCCATCTTGGTTCTGTCAACACCATGCATCACGAGGAAAAGTAGATAGAAAAAAGCTCTCTGATCCTTTTATCTATATCCACTCTTGAGTGGATTTAACACTTTCTCTGTACCAGCCGGGGAGCTTAAATGAAGCTTAAATAGCTATTATAAAGCAATTAACTTGTGGGTGCTGACATATGCATCTCCCCTTGCCATCTGTTTCTCTGGTGAGGGATGACTGTTAAGTTGACTGGGTATTCCCAGCAGGCCACTGCCTCCTTCTGCCCCACATAAGTATTGCAGTGGGATTTAAAGTGACTGGACGATGTAATGACTGTGTGACAGTTTTAGATTCCTACTTACTATCCAGGGCTATAGTAAGCAACAAGCGAAGCCATTTACATTCATTTTAGGTAACCTGTAATGAATTTCACTCCACTTCCGATCATAGAGGTGACCCTGGAGGATGCTGACATCTACAGGTGCCTCTCTCCATTTACTCTACAGCGCTCTGCAACACCCTGTTAATGTTGTGTCTAACACCCTGTTAATGTTGTTTGTGTCTCCCCAGGGTCCTTTCATTGTTTCATTCCCTTCACCTGCCCTCAGCCACTCCTCCGTCTCCCTGACCACCGATGCCCCACACCTGTGTTTCCCCCCTTATATATTATCCCAGTCTTTCCCTTTCCCCTTCCAGATTGTTGTGTGTTTTTTCCCGCGTGCCAATTCGCCTACGACCAGTGTGTCTAAGTCCTTTTTCTCAGTAAAAAGTGTGTTTTTGTTTCACTCAAAGCTGGAGTCCATCCTGTTTCTCTGTACCTGAGCTTCGCCCGTGACAACCCGTGATACGCTCATTGTTACTGAAAGAGAGTTCATCCGTTTCACATCATACATGGTGTGAACCTTTCTTAGTCCTCGTAGTTTATTTAGAAGCTTTCCGGTTGATTTTCGCGCTCTCTTCACTCAGTGCCGCAGGTTAAGATGCTCTCTCTCTTGTTTCTAGATCGAGCTTCTGATTTAAAAAAGAAGCTGAGGAAACGGTCGTAACACAAGCCTGTTGTCAAATACTTTTCACCTGTCATGGTGCGATGGAGCGTTCTCTGATCCACCCCCAGATCCTATTTTTGCATGCATCCAGAAATATCTACAGGATGAGATCTAAAGAGCTGCAATGCGTACCAGTGGTGCAGCAAGAGCAGAGGAAGATGCTTATGAGCTGTCAATGCACTTATGCATACTGCCAGACATATTGTCAGACATGCATACACGTGATGCACACACGCGCAAGCCGAGCGTAAACGTCTGTATGTGCATGTCAGCACACATGTTTTCTCTTGGCGCTGCAGCATAGAGAAGAGAGGAGAGAGGAGGCCACCTGCAGAGATGCTGAGGATCCTGGGTGGAGCTGACAAGAGGATCTGCTTCACCGACTTCATATCCTCGAGAAGCTGAAGGAGATGAAGAAGAAAGTGGAGGTGGAGGTGGGCCTGTCACTCAAGAGAGCTTGTTCACGCACCACAGGATCACCTCAGGGTTTGGGAAGTGAGATGAAGAATAGCTTAAAATAGGGCAGAATAGAAAAAGGGGACTTGAGGTAATGTCACACAGCACAGCCATGGCGACAAAGGTGTGTCCCATAGCAACACTCGAGTCAACTCACCTGAAGATGGGGAACACGTGACATTTTTTTTTGTGTGGTATATTTAAAAATCTATCGGCGTTTGATCGTTTTCCAGATGGTACGTGGGCTGAAGCCCCTGTAGGACATCGCCTCCACAGCGTCGTCTTTGACACCATCCTGGAAGTGAAGGATCCAAACGTCAAGATGCTGAATCTGGTAAAAACGTGTGTGCTTCAAAGTCGTAAATGGGAGTCTCAGTTACATAACACACTTCCCTGACTTCCCCCCTCATCTGTGCATTTTGTTTACGATTCAGGGTGCATAGCCGCCGCGGATCCAGTCCTCTCATGGGAAATAGGGAGAGGAACAGATGGGAACCAAGCACATGCTGTGCACTCCTGCTGCGGGCCTCGGTGACACCGGCACCTGCACTCTGCAGGTCTCAGACAAGAGAGGCAGACAAGCTTATCGTCGTAGGCAAGAGCAGAATGGGTCTTTACCACTGCTCATGACTGAGAGATAGACGATCACCACAGACCACATTACCTACTTTCTCTTTTCTTTCGCTTGTTTTATAGTGTTTGACAGGAAGGGAAACTGTGTATGACTGTTTTACGTTAGCTTTTTAGACTCTTGTTCCCTCCGTTTATTTTTAGTTCCCTCATTCCATCGACAGGACATGAATAGACAATATTTATTATTTATGTTTTTTGGACCAGTCGGAGACATTTTTGTCTCTTGGGGACTTTCTTAGTTGTCTCACAACACCTCACTACTGATTGACACACATCTTTTCTAGCTTACAATTTGGCATGTAATCTTTGCAGGGAGGTGTCAATATGATTTAGTCTCCACCCTTATAATCATATGATAAAAATTTTTTCCCATTACCTATTATACCAGATGAACCTCTGAAATTCTCGTCAACTTCAAGCACAATAAAGTGACGGAGCGTCAGACGGCCACAATCGAGGTACGTGTTTCTCCAAGAAGACCGATGCGCCACTCAACTGGAAGGTGTGTGTGTGACTCTAAAAGACACACCGAAGGACTTAAATACACTTTCACGTCGGCACAAAACATCCCATCGAGGATGAGATTCAAATGTGTTTTTGGCATCCAGGTAAAGAAGCAAACAAACGTACTGACAACATTCTCGGGAAACATGGATACCATGGAAATACACATTATTGAAAATAAATATAATAGCTTCTCCCGGATGTTTGATGGTTTGATGGTTTGATGTGTCTGAGGATGGGCTGACCTACACTTTGAAGATTAAGGATGTGAAAGTCAGTGACACTGGAGACGACACCATCAGCATCGGTGACCTCACTGCCACCGTGACACTTTTCATTGAACGTACGGATAACAATATTTCACAGTCTTCACCCGCATTTCAAACTTTGTTTTGTTTTTCCCTAAAGGGCTGTGACTTTTCGACTCAGTTACTGCTTTATTTTCCTCCCTGGAGATCCGAGGCTTTGTTCCTTCATAGTTATGCTAAACAACATAATTTCCCCTCTATTGTCCAAATGAAGACAAACGGGCAGCATGATGAATCCTCCCTCCTAGCGCTGAATTGAAAGTAATCCAACCAAATGCCTCCTCACAACAAGCACATTTATTATAGTATTCTAATTATGTGTCTAACAAGATACTTACTGGCCCAAGGTGCGAGCTGGGGCATGTAAATATCTTCACACGGACATGTGGCCGTCCTTTGGGGTTGCTGGAACAGAAGCATATTAATTGAGGTTGTGTTAATTAGTTATTCATGAGAAGACTGTGTTTCTTGTTCTTAAACTCTGAGTATATGAAGGTCTGCTGTATGTGAGGGACTGAATGTATAGAACAAACCTAATAAGTATATTCAAAATACAGTTCTCTTCACCCTGTTATCCTGTTTTACAATTTTTTTTATGTGATTAAACTCATTTTGCATTTATTTATAGTACAGGCATGACTTAAATAAACAAGCATGCACTAAAGGTCAAATAAACCCTGAACTGACTCCCTTCCTTATATTCTAGAGCGTTTTGCCTCAGTGTGGAGTGCTGTGTCAGAGGCTCAGTGTCCTGTGAGTTGTCCTTGAGGATGAGCAGGTGGACGGAGTGTGGCTGAAAGATGGAGTGGAGGTAGGAGACGATACGAGAGTCTCCTTGTTAGTCCTCAAATGCCTCCTTCTTCCAATTCGATAATGTGGCAAATATGTTTGTTCACTCCCATAGACAAATGTCATGCAATCACTTTGCAGTAGTGTCGCTACACAATGGTGTCGGACTGTCGGTACAGAATGAAATCTCCTGTGTAGTTTGGCTCAAGATTCTGTAAAGACTTAAAGAATTAATGGGTCCCAGGATTAATCCAAATAGCTCTATAGGTGGTCCTCTAACCTTTCTTTTACAGCCATCGAGGTTGACATTTTAGTTTTTGGGGAAAGGTCTGAAGAACAATGGGCTGGACTGATTGATTTCCACAAAATGTGGTAGAGATATCCACGGTTCCCAGAGGATGACTGATAATGTCAAGTAAAGTCTCACAGAGCCGCCAGCATGACTCTGTCGTCTTAAAATGAAAGACCACAATGCCTGCCATAGTGAAAAAGCTATCATCAGTTGAAACACATCTCTTTTTTCATTAACACATCATTTGTATGTGACGTTGACAGATTTGGGAGCTGAGGGGGGTTCAGGGTCAAACAGGGAGCCGTTCACAAGCAGATCTTCTCTGGTGTGATGCTCCTGAGGGAGAGTCCACCTTCAGAGCCAAAGGGGGCTCTCTGAGAGCGAGGCTGTGCAGGTGTGTGTTTGTATTTGTACTCGACATTCGAGAATGTATTCACAGGTGGGAAAGAGACTAATTAGAAGTCCTGGAAACAAACACTGTGTTTGCAGAGTGTCTTTTGTTGATACGACCACTAAGTGTATGCGTCACAGCGAAGCTAACCCAACTAACACTCAGAATTAATTAAAACCATAATGAAATAAAACACCCATGCAAATCACATCCCAAACTTTATTAACCCTGTTTTCCCAGACCCTCCAGCTGAGGGCACTTCGCTGGTGCTCAGCAGGTGGGTGAGCAGAGAAGGGCGTCATCCAATCAGATATTACATGATCTTTGCAAAAGGTCACACACAAATAAAAATACTCCACATGTTGAAACATTTCCTCTCACTTATGCCTGATTACTACTTATTGTAATAATATAATATTGTAATACTGATTAATACTTAATGCGTGTTTGCTGCATTCCTCAGACCACCCTAAGCCTCCTCAAGGGAAAGTAAAGTTCCTCGAGCTATCATGAACGTGTATCACACCTCAAAACGTTGACCACACTTCGTTTTGAATCCACACACCCAGAGCCTCCTTCACTGCATCCTTCATTTCCTTTGCTTCCTTCTCTTTCTGTAACTATATCTAGACTGTATCTAGACTATTAGACGTATGAACAATACCGTCTTTTCTCTCATAGCAACTCCTGGCCAGGTGAGGAACCTGTGTGTGTCTGATTCCACAAATCTCCTCCATTTCTCTGAGGGAGACGAGCCCTCGGGTTACATCCTGGAAGTTCGCTCTGAAGATGCCAAAGAGACAAAGGCCACCAAGATCCCCATTGCTGGCACTGCCTTCAATGTTGGAGGACTTCAAGAGCGAAGAGAAGTACCACTTCCGTATCCGGGCTGTCAATGAAGGATGAAGGGGGGGTGGGGGAGCCCATTGATCTGTTGGAGGGTGTGCTGGCCCTGCCTCCTCCTGGTAATAGGACTGCATGATCATCCCTTCATCTCCACTTAGCTTTCTCTTTTCTATATTTGTTTTTGCATGTTTTTCCACACAGTGGCACCCAGGTTTGATCTCAAGGGGAAGCTGAAGAACCAGATGGTGGTACGAGCCGGATCGTCACTTTGCCATCACCTCAGCTTCACTGTAAGACTCTGGTGATCTACTCTGCATCTAGAGATGCTCCTTTGAGCCACCTGGACATAAATGAATAATAATAAAGTGATCATGTTCCTCTGCACATAGCTCCAGGTATAAGGGGGGATCAAAGATATCTGACTCCACTCGGTCTTGGCAGAGCACCCTGATCATCCCCACCTGTGGAGCCAAAGACGGTACACTGGTGCTGGAGAACCCTCTGGGGACGGCCAGGTGCTCCTGCAACCTGGTGACATTTGGTAGGCTTTGAGTGAAAGGGAAGTGGAATGTTAATACTAAAATGTATTTTCTTTGCTTGACTAATTGCTTATCGCTCTGAATGTGGCAAGCAGGCAAACAAAGAGAATCGTATCTTATAAGAAGTCTGCGTCAACCGTCGCCATGAAGGAGGAACTTTGATTGGTCACTGACCTTATATCACACGTACTATCATCACACATTTTTTGACATTAGATATATATATTAATACGAATTTTGATTCATTAGAATTTCAGATTTTAATTGTTATATTTGGGTGGAAATGCTGTTTATTTTTACCCCTCTTCCATCAACTAATATCTACTAATATCTCCAGCTGTTAATTTTAACAAATGGCCACTAGATGTCAGACTTGCCTCCATGAGTCGGAATTCTTCTCCCAGAGCACAAGAATGTTTGGTGGAGGGATTTGGACTTGTTAGTCAGAGAGGTTGTCATTTCTCTCGAAATCACAAATGCTTTATCCTCTTCTTTGTTCGACCTGCTTTATTAATGCTAATCTATACCTGAAATGTTAAAGAAAGTGTTCAGTCCGGGAGCTCCTCTCCAGCGCTCCTACCTCTTTTGCATCACGTGACCCTCTTCTTTTTCCTAATTGTAATGATTTTTAAATATTGTTATTATAAATAAATAAAATATATATATATATATATATTGTTATGTTGTACTATTGGACGAACAAAACAAGAATTGTAAAGGTGTTACTTTAATCTGGTAATAGAGAGGGCATTTACTGTATTTTCTGAATAAAAATAAATAAATAAAAACACTCAATTAATTAATGGAGAAAAATAATAAGCAGATACATCCAAATTGAAAAATGACCGTCATTAATACAAATCAGTAGAAATTTTCTCAACCTATAAACCGCCTGCAGTCGAAATGTCGAAACAGCGCCAACTACCCGTAGTGGCTGAAAGGGGTATGACGTGTGACGTAGGACGTGAGATCAACCTGCTCTTTAACTCTTTACTCCCCCGCCAAGCCAACCGTCCCAGGTTGTCCTTTCCACCTGAATGCCCCCTCCGTCCTAAGTATGTATTAAACATATTTGAAGAATATATCAACATACTTTGCTGCTCCTCGCAGCAAAGAGTTGCCGTATTGATGAGAGCAAATTCTTAGTTAGTCAATTTGATATTTTTAAATAAATATATAAATAATGTATACATTTTGTTTTTTATATCGGTATATCATAATTATTTTATACATAAATGATATAGTACCTATGTATATAATATATGTGTTTATATAATATATACACTACCGTTCAAAAGTTTGGGATCACCCAAACAATTTCGTGTCTTCCATGAAAAATCACACTTTTATTTATCAAATGAATATAAAATATAGTCAAGACATTGACAAGGTTAGAAATAATGATTAATATTTGAAATATTAATTTTGTTCTACAAACTTCAAGCTCAAAGGAAGGCTAGTTGTATAGCTTATATCACCAGCATAACTGTTTTCAGCTGTGTTAACATAATTGCACGGGTTTTCTAATCAGACATTAGTCTTCTAAGGCGATTAGCAAACACAATGTACCATTAGAACACTGGAGTGATAGTTGCTGTAAAAGGGCCTCTATACACCTATGGAGATATTTCATTAGAAACCAGACACTTCCACCTAGAATAGTCATTTACCACATTAACAATGTAGAGTGTATTTCTGATTAATTTAATGTTATCTTTATTGAAAAAACAGTGCTTTTCTTTGAAAAATAGTCATTTCTAAGTGATCCCAAACTTTTGAACGGTAGTGTATATATATATATATATATATATAAATACGTTTTTCACATTTTAAATATATTTACTTCTGTTTTTCCCCTCTCTCTCATTTCTTGGATTGTGATTCATATCTTTGAATTTTTAAATGATAGAGTTTTGCTTATCTTTTCCAGTTATACATTTCCACTTCTTCAAGGATGTTCTGCAGCTCAGGTCAATGTGTTTGTGCTTCAACACTTTCAGCGAGAAGTTTCCTTTTTTGGTATTTTCATCTGTTTTAAGACATTTTCAGCTATTTTTTAGCTATTTAAACAAAATATTTCAGCAACAAGCTTTCAGATTTTAGCATTCCAACGCATTTTCAGCAGGAAATGCATTTTCTAGTTTGACTTTCATCTTTTCTTCAGGGTTTCCAGTTCCAGATGTTGGCCGTACCTGCAGGCCACATACCATGCCAAACAAGTGGAATGGATGTAGCCTGCGCATTAAGATAGAGATTTAATATGCGCAGAGTTCATCATATCCACACATATGCACAATATCATATACACAACATGCCAAAACCGTGCATCCTTTGAGGTGTCCAGCAGTTTAGCTTGTTCATCTGCATAATATGCAAAACCCATGAGTTTGATTACAGTTGACAACTTTAATTAAACACTTTATTGCACTTTCCAAGTTTTATCTGGTGGATGGAATAATTTTTTAATAACACAAAACTTATAAATATACCCAAAACAAAAAGTAGAAATGATGCCACCGCCACTGTGGATTTAATGCTGCCGTGTTTATTGTGTACCGTCCCCGTCTAGAACATTATTGGAATTGAAATGAAACGACGAGGGTGAGGTGCTGACTCAGCTTTGCAGGTATTATCATCCACATTAAAAGAGCTGTGAAGCAGCTGAACTCCTGTTTTATAAATATCAATAGTGAGTTCAGGTGACAGAAAGTAACCGGACAAGTGAACACAAACAGTGTCACATCTAATGTCGGAAAGCAAACACTTTGAAGTCACTGACAGAGAACGTGCAGCCAACTTTAATACCTCAGTGTTTCTGGTGCTTTTTGCATTCATTGTGGCAGTCTGACCCTGTAAGAAAAACACATCAGCCAGGCAAACAACTTGGGGATCAACTCACTGTTCTGCTGCATTGTCCTACGAGTTCGGGGATACGTAACAAATAAAATTAAATATAAAAATGCATGCAAGTGTGACACTGTCCATCCAGTATTGTTTAAAAACAGATAAAGTTCATTTTGACCTCGCTGTGATCGTTAATTAAAAAATGTTTTGTGTAGAAACAGAACTAAAAGCGTCCTTTTACTTTCCAACTGCAGTGTGTGATGCTTCCCTCTGGGTTACAGAGGCCTGACCGCCTGTGTATAGGCATTGCCTCTGAGGAGCTGGAGGTCACAACCCCTCTCCATCCTGACGTCACTGTGCTGGCTCAAACAAACGGTAAAGTCTGGTTGCCAGGCTCATGTAAATTAGGCAGCAAATTGATTAAACCAACGTCATTGGTACCTTCCACCTCCTCATACGGCACGACAAGGTGGAAACAGCCCGAAGAGACTGAACTCAAGGCTGCTGCACCCATAGGGAGCTTAATGCATCTCAGATTGTTTCCTCTGACGTTCTATCACAGTGCATTTATCTGACTAAACCTAATTGTTACACAATTAAATAAAACAACCGCAGTCAGATAATTGTAGCGTATTGTATTTGGACATCAGCATAATTTCATAATGTATTCAAAGAGTTCCTCGATTGCTAGACCTTGGCTGCGAACGAATAGGACGCGTTGGGAAAGAACTGGCACAACACGATGTGTGTGTGTGTGCATAAAAAAGGGAAAGCAAGAGGAAGTGTTGGTCACAGTCTGGAGGAGTTTCCACAGTTAAAGCCGGTTGAAAGCACATGTTCCACCCCGGCCAGACAAGAGCGAAGCGGCTACTAGAACAGAGCTCTCTGTTGTCCTCCAGTCCGTTCGGCCTTATTGACACTTTAGCTGCCGAGGGCGAACAGCTTCTGGAGGAGCACTGAACAGTCATAAAGATCAGCTGACTTGTTGATTCGGGTAGACTAACAGAAAAGGATGTAATTTGCATTGCAATTGCATTTATTTTTAGAATAGATATTCACATTCATAGCAGTTTCACGACAGCAAAGAAACTAGTTCATCTCTATGGTCATGAAAAAGGTGAAGAAAAGTCAAGTAAATAAGTATAATAAAATAATAGATAAAACATTTGTTCATATACAAGTCAGATGATGCATTGTAAGGGCCTTCAAAACAAGGACATGTGTGGAAAACAAACCCAGCTCTTTCTAGTGACAGGCAACAACATTTTCAGCAAATAAAATATAGGCTAACATTTTTTTCATAATATATAAAGGTTCGTAACACTTTAAGAGCTATTGATGTCTTTTCAATGAGCATGTAGATTCTCCCACACGACGGTGCGTCACTTTATTTTGATTAAACCCTCAACATCAAAACTAACTTCTTATATCTTCAAACATACAAGGAGTTCAAGGGACAAGGAGCACCTTAAAGGATACAGTGAAACACAATTATGTTATTTGTGACACTAAAGCTGCTTAAAGAGAGATTGACTGGCCTTTGCTCAGAGTCCAGAAAAGTGCAGCATGCAGTAGATTCATATTAATATTACAAAGAGAAGATGTCATTACTTTCACATACTTGTCATACTGATGGAGGACTGTCAGCTGAAAACCACTGGGTGGGTAGTTTTCCATCCCTGTAGATGAGTGTTGACATGGAGGATGTATTTGTCGATTAAAATACACACACATTACAGCTCTATGATATTTGAATGTCAGCAGGTGTGTGATTATGGGCACCGCACGTTATCAGCAAAGGCTTCAGATTGAACTTCACAAGAAACGACGGCAAAAAGAAAAAGAGAGAGAAAACGTTGTATAAAAAATAAAAAAAACATAACATATCCAGGGCGGCCGAGTGAAACCACGGAGGACACACTAGTCTCTACTACAACAGCTACTGGTTCCGGCTCATTACTCGCAGCCATACTGGTCTCCCACAGCTCGCTCAGATACCTCTTGTCTGCACGCACAGAGCACAGAACAACAGGGCTGATGACAGCTGAGGTAAAGGATGCACCTGATGGTCATATTTCACCTCCTTATCTAACTCACAGTATCTCTGAACAATGACCTCCTTCCTAACTGGAGGGCCACATGCACCACCAAGGGGGACCTCTGCCTCCGGCACCACAAAGGGCTGTGATACTTGAGATGGCTCTGATGCCAACACCCTCCACTCTGTGAAATGACTTCAGTTCTCTGCTATGCTTTCAGCTTTTGGTTCTCTGCGCCCACGTCAAATAAAAATAGAAACAATGGAGGAGAAACTGTGTATTAAAACTGAATCCTACAGAAAGACACAATAAGCGCCAACTTCCTGACTCAAGACGGTATCCGGCTTCTTGCTCTGCGGGCTCCCTGCCACTCGTCTGTCGCTCTCAGAAAACCATCCTCACTTTCAGTCATGGAGATCGTCCAAGGAGCGGGGTTAATTTACAAAAATGTAATCTCAGAAATACTTCAAAGTAAAGCCCGTCTTCTGGCATGTATCCACGAGGAACAAAGTGCTTACACAGCCCACAGAGTGAGGGCGAGTCAGGGCGAGACGCTTTGGATGTCGGCCGATAGACATTGTGGACAGAACATGGTCTGCCGGTGAGGTGGGAGAGACAAGAGAAGGGAGAGGGTGGTGCGTCTCAGCAATGCTGGGAGGAAGAATTCAAAAACAGAGACCGGAAGACGAGCGGTCACACACACACACACTTGTGAAACACTTCGGACTGACGAAGCAGAAATACAGTGCTGACGAGCCAAAAGAAGGAACTGTCGGCGAGGCAGCGGTCAGGATCAGAGACTCTCCTAGTCAAACTCAGACTGAGTGCAGCTTCTGTTAAATGCACCTGGGTGCGTGTCAAATGGCAGCTGATGTGAGACATCAACATGTTTTGGTGTGTGTGGTATTTTTGGCCGTGTGTGTTACCGACGGCTTCAGGGTTCACTGACCATTCAGGAGGAACCATAACAACGGTCTGTTTCTATTCCATGGCAGTTTGTTTACTATACTATACGTGCACTGAACACTTTACTAACACCCATCTCTTTGCTGTGTGTGGTCGTGATTCATACTTGTACGGTGTAGATGCGTGATCATATAGATTTACTTTCCAATATACAAACTGTTCGTGGTATTAATCATAATGCCTGTGATGTATACTAGGTAACACACACTTGTTTGAGTGTACTGTACCCAATGAAATACTTTTACCTTCACCCTCTAACGTAATGTAACAACACGTGGTGACAAATCTCGAGCGGTGAAGGGAATGAACAGTTTTTAGGAACCTTGTGAACACGCGATAGTGTTTCTACCAACTATGAAGGTTCACGGCATTTCTGTTGGTTCCAACTTGTCAAAGAAACTAAATTCAAGCATAAACTGACTGCTGGGGGGGGGGGGGGGGGGGGGAATAGATTAAAGACAAAGTATCAGCCGACCTGTCGAGGATTAGCCTCAGTGGATTTTGCAGCATTAAGACTGATGACATGTCCTGTGAGAAGGAATAACGGGATAACAGTTCCCTCACATGACAGGTCAGTTCCCCGGGAGGGGGCATGTTTATAGCAATATAAAATGGTAAATAAACTTGCACAGTGCCCACAGAAGTGCCTCCAGAAAGAGTCGATAACCAGAAAGATTGCAGCCAGTAATATAGTCGTTCCTTTTCAGTCTTCATAACACGGCCCCAGGCCAGTGACAGCACGGGTCGGCTGCTCTAGTCCAGCAACAGGACCCCGTGGACCTTTCCTCATACGTAAAACGGTGGGGGCCGTAGGTGTCAGGTGTGTGTGAGCATGCCAATGCCTGCACCTACGTTTGGCAGGTAAAACACCTGGAAGACAAGTACAGTATGTGAGAATGTGTACACTGAAGGGCTCGTTTTGGCAGCTTTCTTTAGATGTATAAGTAGTTTTACACACATGTGAGTGATTTTCTCCCTCTATAGGCGTAACTGCTATCAACTTTCCCCGCTTACCTTTTTACCTATTTTGTTGCCTGTTATTCAAGGACACACACACACACACACACACACACACTCACCCACACACACCCCTTGAAGGGCCCCAGTGACATGCTCCCCTTAAATTTAAACATAAAAGGTAATAGTCTCTCTGCGTCTCCATGGTAACTAGGTTGAGAGACATCCAGGAGAGGCTGAAGATAGTACGACAGTGGTGGTAAGGAGACAGGTGTGAGACTACCATACGAGTCGGGCAGCAGGGTGATAGCCATGTGGAGACTGGAGTGAACCGGTCGTCACGGTAACAACACTGTGAGAGAGCGCCACACTGAGATGAGGGTTGGAGATCTGGCAGTGAGATGTGTCCACGATCACTCGGGGGGGGGGGGGGGGGAGAGACGGGGGCAGCTGCCGCTTTCTCGGGCCTCACGGCGTTCACTGCGGCGCCTCACGTTCTCTTCCTGGCCACCTCCGCGTCCTGGCACTCGACCACCGACAGCGCTATCAGCATCTGGGCGGCGTAGTAAGTGGCCATGATGATGACGCGCGAATAGGGCACGGGGAAGCAGAACTTGTTGACGGCGATGGTGAGGTCGGAGACCATGAAGAGCATTGAACCCAGGCACGCCGACAGCTTGGTCCAGGTCCAGAGGTCGTTGGCCAGCTGCAGGGCCGCGATGGCCCTCCAGCCCATGAAGCCGATCAGAGCCACGTAGACGGCCACCAGGTAGGTGAAGGGGCCGGCCAGGTAGGGGTACAGCAGCATGTAGCTCAGAGAGGACACGGCAGTGATCACCAGGCCGGCAGACGCGTTCACGGGCTTCATCCCGAAGGCAGACGAGTAGAGGATGTGGGTGATGGCGAACATCAGGAGGCCTGCGGGACATCACATGTGCAGATAGGATTTAAAATCTAAATGCAATCTGACAAAGTAGCATCCTCTCCATCTCTAAATTACAAAATAAAGCTTGAAGCATCGAGTGAAGAAAATAAACAACGTGGCTCTTCTACTACAGTTTTTCTATTCGTCATGATCCTTTCGGAGAGCTGGGAGCTCTGTGACATTGCTTCATCTCACAATAAGTCGAATTAGCACTGAAATAAGGCACCCATTGTGTCAGATTAGCAGCCACTTTGTTTGGAGATGAAACCAGAGAGTATGAAAAGGAAAAATTAAGTACAGTCGATCAAATTAGAACGACGAGTGTGTAGGAAATACAATGTTTCTCCTCACCGTGGACAAAGTAGCCCTGCTCCTGCCAGATGAGAAAGGAATCACCCAGAGCAGAAAAGATGAGGCCGGCCAAGATCTTGCGGGCACTGGAGTGAGCGCCGAGGAAGCTGAACCCGTGAGCCAATAAAAACACCCAGAGGCAGAAGATGGGTAGACATTTGATCAGTGCGCTGAACCACGATGGGCTTGAAGCCGGCAGCCACAGGAAAAAGTATACACAGGTTGCCTTGAAGAATGGCAACAGCTTTGGGCCTTCACTCTTGACCTGAAAGCAGATTAAACATGGACATCATTGATTTAGTCATATCTGGCTCCACTTAAAACAAGGTAGTTCCAGTCAGTGAACAATGTCCACACAACTACTGTACACTTATCTAAAGGTCATTTGTCTTGGGGCAGACGGCTTGAAATATATCAGGGTAACAGTCAGCACTGTGTGTTTGAGGTGTAGTATCTCACATCTTTAATAAACAAGGGGACATAAGCAGCTAACATGAGCGCTTCTCCTTATTTGGCAGAGGGGTTTGGGTGAGGAAACACTCTTCAGACTCTTGGTGGTCCCTAGTTTACATCACGGTGTCAGGCAAGCACGTGTTTCGTGGCTGAAGCAAAATTCTGCAGAAACAGCCAGTGGAAGAGGAAAAGCAAAAGGCTCCACGCTGCTCCTTGGACTCCCCGTAGCCTTTTATTCTCCTCTCTTTTATTGGACTCCCCATCTCATTTGTGTTTCTCCCCTCCTTCACCCTTTTTCTCTGTGGATTATGTTCTTGAGAGCTGGCGAGCAAGTCTCAACTTCTTCTTTCAAGCTGTGTTACCAGTCATATTTATGTATGTCCAAATACACGAGGCCCCTACTGGGTCCAAAGAATACCGAGTAAAAACCCTCTGGAATGACCACCCACACGGGGTTCTGAGAACGGCTCTCTGTGGGCTTACGGGGAAAGGCATCAAACAGGGAGAAGAAAGGAGAGGTTGAGTTAGGAGACAGAGGAATTGAGTGAAGGTTCACTAGAGCTGAGGTCACTGGAGGAGAGATGTGGAGGGAAAAGGTTGCAAAGACTTTGATGCCATCTGTTGTCACAACATGACTATTTTCTAGAGGCCCTTTTGCATCCATCTCTACAAACATTATGCGGTAAAGTAAAACAACGTGAAACGCTCAGATTACAATATTCTCAAAAGGAGGAGTCGGTCGGGCAGACGAAAGGAAGCAGGAAGAAGCATGGGTGGGGGGGGGGGGCGTGCAGCTTCAGGGAAGGGAGAGAGAGAGAAAGATGGGGTTACAAGCATTAAGATGACAACTGGATTTAAGATTGGACAGACGCAGAGGTGAGAACTAAAAACGAAGGGTCACTCTTGTTCATATGTTTTTTGCTCACGGAGGAGGGGAGGAAGGGGAAGTCCTGGATTGCACAACCGCTCAACACAATAACGGAACGGGCCAAATGACCGTACCGGATCGGACAAAGCGTCTGACCTCAAGCCCGCCCTGACTGATGGGAGTTGACACAAGTTCACATGGTCGGCAGCATTTTGAGACACAAAACACAAGCGCGGGAGGTTATCATCTGAGAGTCAAAATGTATATGTTATGTTCCACTAATGTTGTGCATTGTTCACATGTTTGTAACTCTATTGGGAAGCCACAATGCACTGAATATCTTTAAAAGTGAGGACATGTCACTCCAGATTTGGCTGAACTCTACTGGCTCTCTGTATCCGTGTAAGATCTGACTGTAGAGCATTTGAAGGTCGTCCAACAATACAGACTCCCTGTTGAGTTGGTTGATTCTACGCTCACTCAGATCTTCCACGAAGGTTTTGGAACCAGGTCTTGGATATTTTCTTTTCAACTGTGGCATAGCATTCCTAATGGATGGGACTTTACTTGGTTCTTCTTCCACGGCCTCTTTCTGACACCTTCATTGTCTCGTTGATCTTACACAACTTAGGACAGTTTCAGTCTTTTTCTTGAAAAGAAAGCGGTCTACCAAAGTGACAAACAAAAGAGGAACAACAGGTTCATGCCATCGCAAGATGACAAGTATGAGATAAGTAAAAAAATGAGGGGAATCTTTCCACTGAGGCAAAACTAAAACGAGCTGCATAATGTGAACTAAAGGATTCCTCCTCTCTTCAGTCATTACGTTCAATGGTCTTCATAAACAAGGCACGACAACATATTCTGTATGTCTGATGCTCAGTCTGGATCAGTGTACCGATGGGGCATACCAAGTATTTAATCGAGTGCAGTGAAGGAAGACATTGTCTGAGATCTGCACAGTGAGATTTAGGTTCAGTGATCTTTTATCACAAACAGTTACTTGTGGGAAACAGAAGAAAAAATATATACAAACTGGCAGTGAATAAATGATTCCATGGAGGAAGTCTGAGATCCCATGACCTTTGGTCCTATTCATGCTGCGTTTCATCCATCCTTTACACTTTCCCTTTAATTGTTGTTGATGATGTAAACTCACTGTATGTAAACAATGCATGAATATACCTATTCCACAGAGCACACACCTCTTCCAAGAAATGTTTGTAGCACCCCAACACTTTGAATTAGAAAGATCGGGTGGTTGGGTTCATGTCTCCATTATTATTGAGCATAATTTTAGTGATCAATTTGATCGACCATAGAGGAAATTACCAGACTGACCCCAGATGACCGCTTTTAGTGAACACCATTTGTTTACTGATATAAATGATATATCCAACAATACAATCAAAACAAACAAAACAATCAAACTAAGAAACCGGATTTTTCCAAACAAATTGCTAACATTGATGATGGTGATTAATTTCTTAAGTTACCCCCCCATTGGGCCCACATACACGCTCACACACACTCACGCTCCCCAACACGTTGCAGGCCTGTTGCAGCTCCTTCCTTCCAGTGTCTTCCCGCAGCCGTGTCTTTCCGCAGCCGTGTCTTTCCGTAGCAGTGTCTTTCCGCAGCCGTGTCTTCCCGCAGCCGTGTCTTTGCGCAGCAGTGTCTTTCCGTAGCAGTGTCTTTCTGCAGCCGTGTCTTTCTGTCGCAGTGTCTTTCTGTCGCAGTGTTTTTCTGTCGCAGTGTTTTTCTGTAGCAGTGTCTTTACGCAGCAGTACGCACCTTCACACTTCATTCACCCATCATCTCTCATCTCTCCCACTCTCTCCTTTCACCTTTTAACTTCTAAACCCCGCCCCACCAGGTGAGACCAATTGACACCTGTGTGCCCAATCAATCAATCAAGACAATATATATATATATATAGATCTTTGTGGCTTATTTTTATTCTTATTATTATTACCCCCCAGGGCTACATGTTTATCTCATTGTAGCTGGACTGAAACAGTGTCTGGACTTTAATCTAAATTATGAGAACGTATAGTGAAAATTAGTGCTATAGTCTCAAAACAACCCACCACATTACTGCTGTAATATCAGATGCAATTGTTTTTCTCGAACACACTTCATCAAATTGTGACACCATGAAGGCCTAATGGCAGAGTCCAATTCATAAACTGGTCGACAGAGGAAGTACGGGTTTCAATTCCCTCATGCTCAGCAGAGATCTCCCGCTCTGTGTCTTGTACCGGGTTGTGCGGCCGGTATCGTCTCAGCTGTAACTTCCTCCACTCACGTTGACTGAGGCGTCAGTGTGTCTGCTGAGACACCGATTGGGACATTAGCGACGGCTACGAGCCCTGCGGGACACTAAGCTATCGCCAGCATAAAAAGAAGGGAACGCACCGCCTCATTTTTGAGGCAGACAAAAATAATCATGGTGTTATCTCGTCTTGCCATCTGAATGAACACATTATAAAAAATAAGGGCCGTTTGCAGAGGCGCTGTTGCACAGCCGACTGGCTGCAAACACCTGCCTGGTCACTGATAAGCAAATGGTATTTTGTTAAGCTACTACTGGGATGCAGTAAATATACTTTTCAAGCTAGCAAATGATCAAACGTATTCGCCTGAACTTGTCTCTCGCTGTAGTCCTGGGAATAACGAGCAGCTGTCAGCCGCTAATACTTCTGTACCAACCACAAACCAACAAAAGCCCTGCACTGAAGCATTCAATAACATCCTGACTTTACATCTACGCTGGTGTTAGAAACACAAAAAAAGGTCTGTAAAGTCTTGTTTACACAATTTGGCTGAGGGGAACTGTAACATAAGTATAGTCTTGGCCGCCCAGCTGGCATTTGACTCATATGACAATGTTATTTCTGTGTGCCATCAGACAACACTGGCTGGGAAGGGTACCTCTTACAGCTGCTTCAACTCCAAGGATAACCTGCAGCACAAAACATGCAGGTGCTCCTCGACCAAAAGGAATACTGATCTCAGGTGAATCATGCACTTTGGTGCTGTACAAATATGTGGGGACAAGGTACAGTACTCAAATCCACAGAAAGTGCAATGTTCACATTAGTCAAGAACAGTATGTGCTGGTCTTTGTGCTGAGCCGCTGACTCTAGATCATCTGTAAACGATAAAGATTGACACACTTCCTTGTGAGCACAAAGTTAGTTTACGAGACGGCCTGGAGTGTGTCTATATATAAAAATAGTTCAGTGTAAGAAAAGAAAAAAGAGTTTTAGGTCAATACAATAAAGTTATAGGAGTATTGTTTTACCTGTGAGCATGAATAAAGAGTGGGTGTACATTAACTGATATTTTTGATTTTCTACTTTTCAATTATTAGAATATACCTTTTTTAATGTGAATCACAAATACAGATCATACAACACTTGAAGACCGCTGATTAATCAAAAAAGCCAAATTAAATGGAAAATGATGATGATTAAGGCTTTTGTTTGCAATGGGCAATCAGATGTTTCCTGAAAATCACAAAGTCGATTTCATTCGTCTTTCCAAACAGTATTTCGTCTCAGGACATGCCTGTACCTCCCCTTTCCGCCTCTCACAGGTATCACTCAGGCGGCACCTCAGGCTTTACTGCAGGCCAAGGTGGCCCCTGCAGAAGGGGGAACATTTCATGGCAGCTTTGTCAGAGTAAGAGCCTCTAGGGCCGGTTACATTCATCTGGTAGCTGTCACTGTCATTATCTTGGGTGTCAGAACAGCCAATTTCCTGCAGATCGCACTTTGGTCAATTATGTCGCTAATGGTTTGGCATACAATAGAGTTTATGTGAAGCAGAGCTGCGGCAAAGGAGATGAAATGAAAAGAAAGTCTGCCACATCAGAACACCGCGCATGCGTTCCTGAGGGGGAAGAGAAGAAAAACAGACAAAAAAAGTCGTCACATGACAGGTTTGGGTGTTTTGTCAGGGGGCTGCCTTTGGAAATGTGTGGAAACGTCCTCCTGCTCGTGGAAGATGTGAACAGTCGCTGCTAAAAACGTGTCCAAACGGTCCAGGAACCAGCTCCACTGTACACAAAAGATCCCGCTCTCAGTCGCACATCTTCAAATAACGCGACACGGTGCTTGTGACCACAACGTGTGTGTCCAAGCGCACTGGCAGACAGATATTAATTGCTCATTAAATTATAAACTAATGAGCACGCACTGGCTCTCGAAGTAGGACCTGAATAACGCAAATAAAACATGATTTTTTTTCTCCTGTTGACTCATTAGTTGGTCGATAAAGAACATGCTATAATAAAGGGTTATTTTCAGAAATGTGGGCATGCAACGTTAGCTAAACCAGCCACCATTATTCCTGTTTAGTTTGTGTAAGACACCAACGCTGGCTTGAAGAAGAGACTCACCACTGTTACCGGGGAAACCATTTCTCCCTCGCTGGCGTCCGTATCGCTGAGAAAGTTATATGGCGTGAAAACACAATATTCGGCTCGGGTCCTCCAGTTACCTGGTTGTGTGAGGGATGCCGATTGTTTTTGTCCTCGCTCCGATGGGCGGTCCGACGTCCAGTAGGAAGTTAGATGGGCCGTGATGTAGGCGTGGCTTTCTCTGTTGACCAATAGGAGCAAAGAGTTGTAGAGACTGGGGCGGGTCTAGACGCGAGGGACGTCCGGATTGGAGGAGCAGTCTGATGTTTACATATCGGAGCAGATGGCCTTTATTTACCTTTTACAGAAATGGAGAACATATTTGTTAAGAGTTTATTATTGATTGTGCTCGAATTTTCCTTTGTTAACGGTTTAGGCGTTATGAATGTAGACAATAGGCCTGGAAAACATCTCTACGAGATCAAAAGGTTGCGGTAATATAGTACATTGATCGATGATTGCATCGATAGCACCACCAGACATTATTCATCTTCTGTCGGATTTCCCTTGAGCTGTCCACCCCATTTGTCATAACAATATTACAATATGTCTCTTCAATTTAGAATATTACATTCTTATTAGTGTTATTAAAATATGAGTTTACACTGAATTGAATGAAACTCTATTATGCCAGCCAGGTGTAATGCCGATGAGTCTCTCTCTCATATATATATATATATATATATATATATATATATATATATATATATATATATATAAAGTTGTGTTCTTTTTTATGTTGTTGCTATATTTGAAATGAATGAACCAGTATAGCGATACACTTTTTACATACTGACAGGTATCATACAACAACTTCAAACTGGAGGATGTCAATGACAGACTGTAGACTACTGTGTATAGACACGTTTATAGAAGTCCAATGTGATACAATATTCATACCCAAAAAGGAAATAAACCATTTTTAATGAGAATCGACCATTGTATGATGTATTGTATGCGTGCTAAGATTATGAAACACAATGAGGCTATAACAGGTCGTGTTGTGTTGAATTGAGGAAGAATATCCACAATGGTATAGCGACATCATGTGGCCTACAAGTGTCAACATTATTTTAGCTCGGACATTGCGTCAAGAAACCATAGAGCCGACTCAAAAACCTTGGAATACATTTTCTTTACGAAGTTGATCAAAGTAAAAAATACCGTAACATTTACCTTTACACGTGTTTTAAAAAAAAAATTAGCCTCCGAATATGGTTAATTGTAAATAGGAATTGCTATACCTCGGTGTTGAAGTTGTCGTATTGTTTGTATTTATGTATTATTTATTTGATATATTCCCATTGATATAAAGTTAAATTATACATTAATATTTTTTCAGAACTCTTTTTGTGTGTCATGTCTCAACTACATAGTCATATTTATAATAATAATAATGCAAAAAAGGAGTGACACCATTAGACCATCCTCAACTCGCACTACAGTGTGTAAAATGTAAATATTAAAACTGCAATGAATCCAGTTAATTTACACATAATTATATTGTAAGTAAAAAGTCCTCTTTTCGACAACAACCCGTCACTTATCAAACATTAAACGAGTGAGCTACACTTGTTAAACAAAATGTGTTTTTATAAAAGCAAAGTGGATTACATGGTACGCTGTTTATATTGTTCTGCCGAGCAATATATCATCGATCCGAGACTGACAAAACAAATCTAACTCGATGTATTTACTGACTCGTAATCTCACAAAGACGGATGCGCGCACAAGGGAGTTATCTCACTTCCTTCATGTACTCTTTGGACCGTTACGTTCGTCTGTCTCTCTCTAGTCTCTACCAACGACCGTATCCCCACTGTGGCTGACTTTCAGTCGTCTTCTCCCAACAGGCGTTCTTCCTATGGCTATTTTTGATGGATCTGTCTGTAGTTTGGGGCGCGACATGAGTACAAAAGTTCTTCTTTCAGGCTTCTTGGTTGGCTGCCGTGAGTCAACGTACGGCTAGCTTATGCTAACGTCGCTAGCATGTGGTAACGTAAGCCGGCGAAGTTAAGTAGCGTTAACTCTCCGACGTAAACTACCGACTTTCCCCCTATGGACTGCTTTTGTGTGTTTTTTTTCCTCGCAGCCGTCTACTTTCCGTTTGGTGACGCTAAATCCCGTCAACTGACCTGGTGTGGGAGCTAAAACGCTAACAGTAGCATTAGCACTCCTGGTTGAGTCTTTTTCTGATTCATTTCAAACGGTCAGCTTGTGTCACCTGCTGCCAAAATGATGGACTTTGATAATATTTTGGATATCGCCACGCAAAATCGGACCCCCGGCAATTCACAGGTAAGAATAGCCTTCAATTGACTCAGGCCAAACTGTAAAACGTGGATTTGTGGCCACTAACGTATTCACACAAGTGCCAGCTCATCTGTCAGGGGGATCTGGTAGTGAAGCTAACTTAGCTGCTAACTTTCACCCTGTATATTAGACAGACGTTTACCACAACAACAAATTGTTCCCGTCAGTTTTTACATGTACAATAAAAGGTGATCTTTCGGCCAACACATCTGATGAATAACCAAGAAGACCTTTGAATAGTGCATCAGTGCAGAGATCACGCTTCATATTCTGTGCTGCAGATGTTCACGTGCTGTGTGTGTGTGTTTCAGCAGAAGAGATACAGTTTACAAGCTGCGCCTCCCAAAAAGCACCCGACGTCGAAAGGTGTGAGTGCTTCAGCTGTGCAGGCGCTTCTGAAGAAACAAAGCTGCGATAGCAAAAAGAAAGGTAATGCAAAGTGATGATGGATATTAACGGTTTGCACATACTGTGCAGGGTATTCTTCGTTGGTTATTTTATTATGCTTCTCTTTTCGTTTCAGAAACCAATATGAAGAAACAGAAGGAGGACCTACTGGCAAAGAGGGTTGAGATGAAGTCGGACCGTAAGGCGCGAGCCATGGCGTCCAGAACTAAGGACAATTTCAGAGGCTACAATGGCATTCCGGTGGTCGAGCTTCCTAAGAAAAGACGATCCAAACTAGAGATGCAGCAGGACAGGTCGATGAACGAGGAAGGCTTCAGGAATAACTCGATTGACCCAGAGGACGAAGAGGATATGTATGAGTATGAAAAGTCAGATTCAGAATCGGAGCAGGAGCCAGAGCTGCGCAGACCTGGGAAAACCACAAGTTTTCGAGGAAATAGTGGTGGTGGTGGCGGCAGCAGCAGCAGCAGCAGCAGCAAGCCCTCCTCTAAAAAATCCAGTGGACCACCCAAGCCCGCTCCACCTCCAATGAACTTTGCAGAGTTACTCAAATTGGCAGAGAAGAAGCAGTTTGAGCCAGTTGAGGTAAAAGTCAAGGTAGGGAAAAAAGAGGACCGGCTCCGAACAGCTGACGAGATAAAGGAACTGGAGCAGGAGCGCAGGGCTCTGAGGCCGAACAAAGACTCTCAGGCAGAAAGAGACGGCAGATCTCAGTCTAGCTCTAGTTCAATGAGAAAAGGCTCTTCCGAGAAGGAGCAAAAGAGCTATAAACCACAGAAGACCTCCTCAGAGAAGCAAAGTGTTCCCAGTGGGTCAGGAAAGAGGTTGCATCCAACACTGACGCGTGATAAAGGCCAGACTTCTTCTAAGCCCTCTGCGGGGGACAGAGAGAGAGAGAGACCCAAGATGTCTCACAGCGATCGAGACCGATCCAAGACAAACGTGTCGAGTTCCTCTGGTGCCATAAATGGTAAAAGTACTTTGAAAGCCACATCTTCTCATGTTTCAGCCAAGCAAGGGGGGCTCAAGCCCTCGTCTAGCCACAAATCCAGCACCTCAAGTGACCTTAACCTCAAAAAAGAAAGCTCGTCGAGAGCCTCGGGTATTCCTGGGACCAGGGCTCCTGGCACGGCTGCAACAGGCCAAAGATCTCAACCTGGGAGCTCTCAGCAGGCCAGGACCAGTCAGGGTAGCTCATCAAAGCAGGGACCTATAGTTGGGGGTCACAAGTCTGGAAAGACGGAACCACCAAGGCCTGGATTTAACTCTGCTGGAAAATCAAGCGGTAATTCTGCGATGAGACCTTCATCGGGCGGTCCTCCTAAGGCCGGGGGCCAACCTCAGTCGAGGCCGCAGGGCACACCCCAGGCAAGAGCTGGTGGGAGTGGCCTACAGGGTCAACCTCGAGGTGGTGGCTCTCGACCTCCGGGAAATGGACCTGGTCGTGGGGGACCAGCAGCTGGGCGACCGGCTGGGAGCATCGGATCAGGACCTGGAAGCATGTGCACCGTGGTGTCTGAGACCATTTCATCCAAGAATTTTGGTGGACCCAGGCCAGGAGTCCCACCTCGGCCAGGAATGCCACAGAGTCCTATGATGAACAGACCACCAGGTAAGAGTGTGTGTGTGTGTGTGAGACAAGTATAAAACGGACACAAACTGAAATGTTGCTGGGACTAAAATTACTTCAAGCTTAACGTACGAAGGCAATTAAAATAAAGATGACGAAAGCAAGTGTGCTTTTACCAAATGGTTAAAGTCAGAGCAGTGTGGTGTAAAAGCTGTTGGCCACAGCTTGGAAAGAGTTTTCTATTTTGATTAAGCCCTTCTTTCCTTGCCGATTGAGTCCATACTCTAATAAATAAAGTGTTGTGTCTTGCTGAAGCATGTTGTGGGCAAAGCAGCTTTTTGTTTCAGAGAAACCACTTGATATCATCCCCGTTTACTCTACGCTTTTCAAACTCTCCCATACCGGCAGTTTCTGTTGTCACTCAGGACTAAAACAAAAAGTTCTGGAAGTGAACTGTGTTTAATGTGAAATAAATGAAAGTATTGAGCACTTTATTTTGGCTCACGGCACACAGTACCCCGTTGGCAGCACACGACAGTGAACATTGTGAAACGGTTCACGTTGTGACATAATATCGAGTTTGACAAACAATCGCCATAACGGGTCAAAGGGCTCGTGTGCTGAACTGAAGGAGTGTCGGCAGCCGTCGTCATTCCTCCTGGGTCAGAGCGCCATCTTTCCAACACGGAGACAAAACTTCATTTCAATGTAATTTGCCTTTTACCATGAAATGTACTTTTATAATCTAGGTAATTCTCACTTTTCATTTTTTTATGGGTAGCAAATGTCCAACAGCCAATACCCAAATTGATAATAATGTTCTGTTTTTATCCAGGCACAATGTTACCACCCATCGCCTCTGGATACAAGAGGAGATACGAGGAAGAGGATGACGAGTGCGACTCAGAAATGGAGGATTTTATCGATGAGAAGGACGACGGTCAAGACGACATTTCCAGGCACATTAAAGAAATCTTTGGCTATGATAAAAACAAGTAAGAGTTGTCCCCCTATATTCTGGTTCCAAGTAATGTCACTGTATTGGTAATCCCATATAAACAAGACTATTTTCTTTTAATCTCCTCAGGTACAAGGACGAGAGCGACTATGCACTTAAATTCATGGAGAGCAGTTGGAGAGATGTGCAGAAGGAGGAGGCCAGGAGGTGAGACGCATTCACTCTCAGTCCCCAACTCTACGTGGACGGTTTGTACAGAGAGCCGCTTACCGCCTTCTGTTTCATGTCATTTTCTGTATCTTTTTTTGCTTCGCTTCTTTAGCCTGAGAATGGCCGTGCAGGAAGATCTGGACGAGGAGAAGAGGGATCAAGAGGACATGAACAAGAGGAAAAAAAAGAACTGAAGCTCCTTTTTTGTTGTTGAGAAATAGACAAAACCAAAACAATCCCGCCTCCTGAAAGGCGTGACAGGCGGACTGCCATGGAGCTCAGTGACGGCGTCCACCTTGACCGCTGTAGCTGTCTCTGCTTCAATATGACTGGACTCAATCGGAGTGGAGTGGCACATGGCATTGGCTCCAGAGGGAAAGAAGAGAATGTTAGTCACAGACTAAATACCTACCAATCATTCAGCCACTAGTGTGTGTGTGACAAAAAAATCCAAGATTTCGCTGTTATACTATTTATTTTCCCCAATTTCTTAAAAAGACCTGAGAACTATAAATATGGAATTGTCTTTCTTTTCTTTTTAACTAACAATAACATACTAAGTTATGATAAAATGCTATTTTTCAGCAGAATATGTTTCATAGTTTTCTAAACACACTTTGATAAGTCAATTGAATATGCAGACGGTTGTGTTGGGTGTTTAAAGGGAGCTGAGGAAAAATAATTGCTTCACGGCTTTTATTTAATTGTTTTGCATCAATGTTTTCTCAGAGTAATATAGACACATCTTGGTTATATTAACGCCACATGGAACATGGTATGATTTGGAGTTACGGCAACGACGACGTATCTATTATGTGGTAAATCCAATAAGATGTTTAACGTTGTTAAATGACTGGATGTTTGTGATAGACGTCATGCATCAGGAACGTCACATCCGGTTTGCTGAAGGCGCGCGTGGCTTTTGTTCCCTCCAGGCTTGCCGTACTCGACGTACGGAGTGGGCGGAGTCTGTATTTGCTTACCTACTGCTGGAAGTTTGCGGAAGTTTGTTATTTTGGACAAGTAAAGTTGAAGTCATACGTCACCAGGAGCATCAGAAAGAGTCTTAGCTGTGTTGTTGTTGTACTTCAATAGATGGACCTCCGTTCAGAGAAAATACAGCGGATCCTCTCCAAGGTTAGTAACTTAAAATGACGTTTTAAACTAATTAGTGTCTCCATGTCGATGCCGGTTTTCACGGGAGGCTCGTGCGTGTCACCAACTTGCTGAACCAGCTCGACTTAAGGGTTATTGTTGCGCCATGTGAGACGAAAACAAACTACTTTTTCGTATTGTTTCCAAACACACCCGAGTGGTCATGGGAGTCGTGATGAGTCCAGACGTCGCTGCCCTGTGCCGGTTGTCTCCTCGGGGTGCCGTCAAGTGCTCCCCCGAGGGAGCGAGAGGATGACCTCGTCTATAGAGTGAATTCACACACCCTTTGTCACCTTTGCCCTGGGACTGCTGTTGAAGTGTCTTGGTGTCTGATCAGCGCCATAACATCCTGAACCCCTCAGGAGTGTGCTAGCGTAACGCTGCTGAGCCCTGATTGGTTGATGGCTCTTTAATTTAGACTGAGTTTAAATAAAACTGAACTGCAAAACAAACCCAGATTCAATCAAAGGGGTGGTAACACTGATTGCAAATGGCTGGGCTGAATCTGTAAGGGTGTCCACCTCCTTGTTCACAACATGGACATTACACACTTTACTGTCCATAGGCTACAGCCAATTCATGTTGGTTATGCATCTGAATGCATGAACACGCCTTCATCTGTCTTTTGACCCCCGGTCTCAGTACAAATTCCATGATGTTGCGGTTGAGGAGCTGCAGAAGATCCATCGAATCTACCCCGGGATGGCACCGTCCACAGGCACATACAGTGAGTCTTAATTGGAGGAGGGGTGAAGGCGGGTGGACCGACCTCTACACGCACCACACATATTTCTTTCTGATAACTGACAGTTCCATTTTGTCATTTTCAGCATTTAGTGACGGCAGCCAAAAAGATCTTGTGAGATTAGTCGGTAACGCCCCAGCCCAGTATGCAGGTAAGGCTGACCTCTGACATTAGGATTATCCAATTTACTGTATGGGGAACAAGGCCCTCTCACGTCCGTGTGAAGTCATGATTATGATGCACTGATGCCAGTGTCTCCTTCTCTAGGTCGCTCCTACAACTTCCCCATCGAGCTGTGGTTGATGGACTCATTCCCCTTCACGCCTCCCATATGCCTCCTGAGACCGACCCCCACCATGGTCATCAGAGAGGGCAAACACGTTGACGGGGTCGGACGGATTCATCTGCCGGGGCTGCACAGCTGGGATTATGTAAGATTGAATATTTTATGGCTGAAATATACTTTTGCGTCCGAGAGTGTCTGAGGCGTCCTCATCAGTCTCGCTGTGTTTTATGTTGTATTTTTTTTTTCTTCCAGCCCAAGTCGTCCGTGGTGGGTCTTTTGAATGAGATGATTGCCAAGTTTGAAGAGGATCCTCCGCTGTCCTCAAAGACCACCGTGGACAGCAAAGACCCCCACGAGCTCCTGTCTTTTGTTTCTAATCTACGGATCAATGACGGTGCTTGATTTGATACGCAGCTTGGTGGTTGATGATTTTTTTTAAAGAAGATAATTGTGTGCTAGTCATAGCGTCACTTGTCTATTTCAGGTGAAAGCAAACGTCTCGATAAACCGAATAACAAAGTCTCAGTCATCGGGGGAGGAGACCTGGGCATGGCAACGGTGATGAGCATCTTGTCAAAGGTATATGTCGAAGGGGGGGCTTTAACATTTCATATCTTACAATTCAGGATTAGCATGTACAATTCTATTGTAGACGGTACATTTTTCTTCTGTATTCGTCCAGTGTAAAGTGGACAAACTTGTGTTCATTGACGTCACCGAAAGTTCAACGAAGGGCGGCAGCACCGATCTCGAGATTTTCCGCCTGCCTCAGGTTGAGGTGTCCAGAGGTCAGTCACACAATCACACAGTAACACAATCACATAGTGACACAATCACACAATCACAGTCACACAATCAGTGACACAATCACACAGTAACACAATCACATAGTCAGTCAGTGACACAATCAGTCACACAGTCACAGTCATCACTAATGTTGCTCAGGGAGGCCGAAGCACATTGCAGTCAGTGACTCACAACCAGCTGCTGGTCTGCAGCTGACCCGGAACTTTGACTTGTAAACAATCCATCATCGAGACACGAATCTGCTGCCAGACGTGCGTTCACTAATGTCGACTGTACCTTTTTGTCAGATCTGTCAGCCTCCGCGGGCTCCAGGGTTGTCGTGGTGACCGCAAATGCGTGGAGCAGCGAGCAGTCGTACGCCAGCGTGGTTCAGACTAATGTGGACATGTACAGAGGAATCATCCCCAGCCTTTCACGTTTCAGCCCCGACGGCGTGATGCTCATCGCGTCACAACCAGGTCGGTGTCGGAGAAGAAAAGAGCCCCTTTGCTCCTGGACCTGTTTGCACATCGTCACCTCTTGTCTTCTCCCGTCACATTGCAGTGGACGTGATGGCCCATGTTGCCTGGAGGCAGAGTTGCCTGCCTCCGACGCGGGTGATCGGAGCAGGCTGCAACCTGGACTCTGAGCGACTCAGTCACATCCTGGACGTGAACCTGAACGCTCACAAACCCGCCTGGGTCATCGGAGAACTGTCGGACAACAAAGGTGAGCCAGAGAAGATCAACGGAGCGGTTACACGAAGGCCTTGTGTTGTATTAATTGTCGTGACGTGAATCCTCTTCGTTCCCCTTTCACTTCCTCTTTTAATTCGCTGCCATTTTTTGGATGATCTGCTTTTTAATTTTATTTAATTGTATCGGCATGACCGCCAATGCTACACTTTCTGCTCCTCTCGTTACATCGTTCCACTCTTCAGACGTGTAACGGCTCTTTAATAACTGACAAGCACGATTGAGCTCGTCCGTGTTTCTCCTCTTGCAGTCGCTGTGATGAGCAGCACTGGGCTGAGCTCCAGTGGGCAGCCGGAGATCGCAGCAGAATCCAACTCGACCAAACCGCTGTTGGACAGGTACGGGCAGGAATTAGTTTGACCTCAACAGAAAGCTTTAAAATGTGTCTTCATCCGACTATGTGGACACAAGCCTTTGGGATTATATGGGCCAGGAAATTATCTTATATATACACTACCGTTCAAAAGTTTGGGGTCATCCAGACAATTTTGTGTCTTCCATGAAAACTCAGTTTTATTTATCAAATGAATTGAAAATTGAATAGAAAATATAGTCAAGACATTGACAAGGTTAGAAATAATGATTAATATTTGAAGTATTAATTTTGTTCTTCAAACTTCAAGCTCAAAGGAAGGCCAGTTGTATAGCTTATATCACCAGCATAACTGTTTTCAGCTGTGCTAACATAATTGCACAAGGGTTTTCTAATCAGACATTAGTCTTCTAAGGCGATTAGCAAACACAATGTACCATTAGAACACTGGAGTGATAGTTGATGGAAATGGGCCTCTATACACCTCTGGAGATATTTCATTAGAAACCAGACGTTTCCACCTAGAATAGTCATTTACCACATTAACAATGTATAGTGTGTATTTTTGATTAATGTTATCTTTATTGAAAAGTGCTTTTCTTTGAAAAATAAAGACATTTCTAAGTGACCCCAAACTTTTGAACGGTAGTGTACATATATTTTCATTTGTATTTAAAGTCGCTCACGTCTCTGTGCTTGTAGGGCGTTTGAGATGATGAAGAATCGGGGCCAGCGGTCGTGGTCTGTGGGTCTGTCCATCGCCGACATCACAAACAGTGTGCTGACCGACAAGATGAAGACCCACTCCGTCTCCACCCTGGCGCAGGTAGACCCACGTGTCTCGTATCTTGTGTTATGATGTGTGCCGTTTCACTTCATTCAATACCGATGGAAGTCAGTTGCATCTTTGCTGGACACTGAGGGGACGGTCTCACCCAGTCCGAAGGGTTTTAGTGAAATCGTGCGCAATACGACATTTTGCGTAAATGTCGTGTTCAGGTAATTTCACTTAAATATGGGATTGCAGATGTCCCAGGTTCATCTGCGTTCTGTTTGCTGTAGGGCTGGGGGGGCATCGGTGCAGAGGTGTTCCTCAGCTTGCCGTGCATCATGGGAGCCAACGGGTCCACGCGCTTGGCCGGAGTGTCACTGGGGCCGGAAGAAGACTCCAAGCTGAGAGAGAGCGTCACCGGCCTATCTAACCTCATAAGTCAGCTCCAGATATGAACACACACGGCTGGATTTGCACTATAATTATTTTTGAAGTTATGGCTGACATTACTGTCTTAAATACAATTGAATCACAAGATGTTTTTGTATATATTCCCGTTGTGTATAAAATATGGGTACATTAAACAAATGTGATAAATGCAATTCTATGCAGGAGCATCTAAAGAATATTGATGTTTGTAGTTAATATATTTGTGTCAACAAGTTGAATTCTCCTGAACTACATTTACCAAAGATGATGTATGATGCGTTCCTTACATCATTTAAGTTAAAAATTGTGGTGTTGGCATGAATATATCCAGGTGCTGGTCTCGTCTTGAGCTCATATTTTAATGGCCTTATTTTCTGTCTTAGTGCTATTTTCATATTTGAAGCAATTCCTGTTGCATTCATATTTAAATTGCCTTTGTTTAAAATACTTATATGTAGTGAGACTCCAAGATTGAGTGGGTGTGCAATAAATACCTGGAACCAGATGTGGATCGTGTCTGTGGGAAAGAAGACGATGGGCAACAAAGGTTCAGCTCTTTATAAAACTCAAACAAGTAGTTGCATAAGTGTACATACGCTTTGGTCTGAGTCCCAGCATCAGTCAACCAGCTCCATTAAAAAAAAGGTCACATGACTAAATATGTGTGCTGGATTCTAGTTGTTGGGTGAGAATCGCAGCAGCAGGACCAAAGACGACCCGCCAGACATCCGGTAGAATCACTCCTAAGACCAACTACTGAGAGCAGTAACCTTCCTGCAATAGAAATCAACGGAATACTTAGAGAATGCAAACGCCTCTTGGTAATAACAAAGGGCAGTGCAAAAGACAAGCGATGTTTAGACGCGGTATATAATGTAACAATATAAACATGTAATTAGGTCCTTGTTCACCAAGTTATGGCTCAACTTCCATTCCTCAAGCTCTTTCGCGCCAAGCAAATTAAATAAATTGTCACCGTGGTCTTTGCAACGGCTCTAGAATAATATCTGTGCATGAGTTTGGTTCCCTGCTCCAAGAGCACATGGAGCAGTAAGACGGGGTCCGTCGGTGTCATTTTAAGCCGACTATGTACGATCATAAACGGGCGTCATTGTAATCGTTGTCATCTCCCCAAACGCCTCGGCACCAGGACTTTATTTAGAGCTGGTGTCAGTCGCTGTTAACCTGGAACACTTCTGACCACCAGATGGCGCTACTCTTCATAAATATTGGGATCGGCGTGTTTACTGGAGCTGTGCTGACAATATGGCACATTCATGAAATCCTATTAAGTCTTTACACCAAATTCACATTTATATACATCCAACAGAACATTATTGCTGTGAACTCACGTGTAAGACAAACAGATACTCTGAAACCTTTTCTTTGAAACTCATCGCCCTCACAAGTCAATTTAAAACTAAAGCAGCAACGTACCCACTGTTACCTAGGGGGGGGGGGGGGGGACTGACCCGGCTTCATGTGAATCTAACTATCTTCCTTATTTACAGCAGAGACATATTGCACCATGTCTTTCCTGTTGGTCACAACGTTAAAGGTTTGCAAACTGGTTTAATGAAGTATTTACGTCGTACGAACAGTTACAGTTGATGTTGTGTTGAGACGCGTAAGCCGGCCCACAGGAGAACTGTTCCGTCGCGGTGCTCTGCGATCAGGTTAAGACACTTCTGTTGGAACCACGTTACAACAACGAGCGATGACGCGACTCTGGTGGAGCCAGAGCAGGTCAGTACTTACGCTCACTTTGTGCAGAAAACACGGAGCAGACTGCAGAAATACAAGCTTGACGATAGAAAAGGAAACTGAAAGAGGTGCAAGCATCACATGCATCGGTACGTCCACGAGAGAGCACACGCAGCCCGTCTGAAATGGCGTTGAAGACTCATCGAGCCCGAACAGACAGTTTGGACCATTTTGGCATTCTCAGTGACACTGGAAAAATAAGTGGAACCTTTAGAAGGTCACTGACTTGGGCAGCTGCTGGCCACCTGGAGGCATCCTGCAAAAGTCCGGGCTGGATTGGCCCGATGGCACTCTGACGGCCGACGGACCCGAGGGCCGGGACTGGCCCGGGGGAGAGCCGGTGTACAGCAGTGGGGCGGGGAAAGCAGAATGGTCCCTGGGGCCCCGAGAGAAAGGCTTGGAGTAACCGGGCGAGGCGGCTCTGTGCGTGTCCGAACAGCTGGCAGCGCTCCGCTGGAAGGGCGCCAGTCTGTCGGCAAAGTAAGCTGGAGGAGGGGGGATGATGGAGTCCTCCACCCAGCTGTCCTCTCCTTCATATTCTGGCTCCTGTGGCAAACTGGGGAGACCGCACAGCGAGGGTGGGAAAGAAGAGGGCGAGGGAGGGATGAACACGGGAGGAGGAGGCAGAGGGTAGAGCGCAGGGTCATGACCTCGGCCAGTGGCGTGGGGGCCATTGCTGGGCGTGGTTGGAAGTTCCTCAGGCGTGGAGCCAAGCAGCCTCTCCAGGAAGCGGTCCTCTTCATCAGCCTCAGAGAGGTTGTCATACTGGGAGGTGTTGGAGGGCCGCCGGCCTCCAGTGGGCACCGGGACGCAGAGAGAGACCGGGAACTTGGTCGGCTTCGGGGGCGGAGGAAGTCTGGGGGAGGAGGAGGAGGAGGTGGCGAAGGCACGGTGAGAGGAAGGCTTTGTGGGAGCAGGTTCCTTCTGTGCCAGATGAAGCGACGCTGGTGGTTTTAGACACGGTTTTGGCAATAGCTTCATTTGAGGGACCAGTGGTGAGGCCGGGCGAGGAGAAGGAGAGCGCTGCTGGGCCCCGGAGCCCGTCCCAGTCCCCAGGCGGTGTGCTTCCCCATCCAGGCGCCTTTGGTCATTCCGCTCGGTGTAGAAGAAAGGTGGAGGGGGCAGATCTGGAAGGTCCATGAACTCCTCCGCAGTCCCCACAGCAAGAGCATCCAAGTAAGGGGGGGGCCAATCCACCGGCTCTTCCTGGGTCTCAGGCCGTCCAGGCGGGCCCTCCGGTTTTCCGACCTCTCCGCTCCGGCGAACCTCTGGAAGCGACTCATTTCCATCCCTGTCCGATCCGCCCTCAGCACCGGGTTTGTGTGCTTTGGGAGGTAAGGGAGGCGCTCTGCAAGGCCTCAACGGAGGAGGTGTTCCTGGCGTGTGGACGACAACCAGGTCGGGCGAAGCCAGAGGAGGAGTTCTTGAGACCTGGTGCTCCGCAGAAGAAGGGGTCTGCTGCAGGGCCTCTGTTTCGGGTTGGCTGGGGGGCGGCAGCATGTTGACTTTGACCTCCAGAGGAGAGTCCGGCTGCAGGAGAACTGGCCTCTCTTGACCCAGAGGCGTCTTTGGCTGCTCTTCTGACTTGGCTAATAGAAAAAGGAAAGATGCAACCGTGTTACTTTAGGTTGTAAATGTAGATTTATACTGATAATTAAGAGTAAAAGAAGCCAACTGCACCTGGGGGCGGCTGGTCCAACTTTTTACTGCGGAGTTCGGACATAGCGGTCTGTAACTGTTCCACCACGACATCATCAGGCGAGAAGAAAGACACGGCTACCTGCTCCTGAAGAAACTCCCTCAGGTCCTCCAATGGAAGCTTCTGCAGGCGCTCTGAACACACACACACACACACACACGTTAATATTACACTAAAACTGCAGTTTGTGTTCCTAGCAGTCAGCAGTGACGCTCCTGTCTCACCAGAGGCACACGGCGATGAGGTGTTAACTCTGTGACATGAACCATGAACAGAAGTCTCACTTTAAAGAAACAAAGTCAATACGTGGTCGGTCAAAGGAATGCAACCGCACTGAGGCGATGCTCGTGCAGGCGTCCAATGAAAAGACAGCTTGTGATTCTTCTCCACAGCAACTGCCCACTTGCATTACGTAAGCAAGTTAGGAGGCAGCCAAGCGAGAGGCAGCACACGACGTAACACTCGCTGGTATCGCACCAGCAACGGGGCTGCATGTGGGCATGAGACCGGTCAGACTCGTTCAGAGATAACGTCCCCACGCTCGTACTCACTCCTGTGTAACTTGAGGGTTGTATACGCCATGGCAGTCAGCGTCTTCTCTCCCTCCATTATGTAGATGTCCCATAGACGCAGGGTAAGGGTGAACGGGGTCTGTTATGCAAGACACAGGGGCGGATTAAAAAAATAATATAAACAAGCCGAGATGTAGTTTCATGTTCAAAAGAATATACAGATGAATGAGTTCCGATGCAGAACGTGTCTGGCACTGGATAGAGTACGTCCAGGGAAGAAGATGAATGCAGTTCAACACTCACTCTGTCAATGAAGCACTGCAGAAACCATTTGGTGGTGTAAATGCCGGATGTCATCTGCTCTTTGTCCTGTGGGGAAGGAATAATGAGGAATAGTCTAATAAAGTCACTCCACATAATCTGTTGAGTCACGAATCTAACTTTCCGGTTCCGACTCTCGGACTTGCAGGAACATTGTGAACATGAACCTTTTGCAACAGAGATATCCAAATATGAGAAACGACCCAAGTAATCGGAGCTCCGCCCACGCCCCTGGTACAGATGTGCTGGAACCTACCAGGTGTTTCTTCAGCTTGGGCAGCATCTTGGAGAGGACCAGCTCGTAGTGGGCCTGGAAACGATGCAGTTTGGGGAACCCTGGGATGAAGAACCCTAGCACAGCAAGACAAAATAATAATGAGCCAACTTAAACTTGATATTTACAAATGTAATTTGTATTTCCACTCTCACATTACTTGATCGAGGTCATTGAGGACTATGCGGTACAAGGCACATACGAGGTAGAATTAAACATTTGGGTTTTTCCAGCTCTGAAGCTAAATACTTAATAATAGAGGCAATTTCTGCCCTGTGTCAGAGATTCATATCAGCTGCTCTTATACAAATATTGTGCACATTTAGAGATGTGTGTACATATTCACACGACCAAGCAAGCACACGCGCCGACCGGGTTACAGTTTCATTACTCGCACACACGCGTGTCCTTTTCAAAGAGAAGAGTTCATATATTTGATCGGTCGACTATTCGGCGCTGTGCTTTGCTTTGCGTCCGTCTTCATTCCTTCCCGTCTCTCACCGTGCATGGCGTGCTTGCTGTTGGTGAGGAGCTGGGACAGAGCCCAGAAGGCATCTTCCTCATTCAGGTACATGAGCAGAATGGCAGCGATCTGACTCATCCCCTGGCAGTAGCTCACCTCCTGAGGGGCGGAGACAGGTTGGAGTTAACAGGATGGCCACATGAGAGGAATTATTCAGAATTTAATAACACAGAGCGAGGCCGAGACAGGAGTGCACCTGAATGTCTGATGTGGTCTGAAGCCAGACTGTGGCTGTGCACACAATGACCTACTGTACATGCAGCTACAGCATTATAAACACTTTTACCAGAGGTTGTTCAAATATTTACTGAAGCTCAAAATACATTCTCAGTAATGTCATGTCTTCGAATTGAATTCGCGCCAATTTGACTCCGCAATGATTCAATGATTTACGCTTAACACATCGCCCTTGGCACGCACAGATACACAAAACTAGACACACACTTGGTATTTGTCCATATTAAGGCCGATTTATTGTGCAGCCAGAAATGGACATTCCAAAGCATCCTTTCAAGGAAATACAGAAAGCGTATTCACGGTTACACCGAGGTTAAACTACACAGTCTCGGCATTCTTCTCGATCCTCTCCGAGGCAAAAGGACAAACGCATACACCCCCCTCCCTCTCTGGCTCGCTTCTTCTGACCCAGTTTCTTTCTGAGCAGTGTGTGAAGAGGGGAAAAGCAAAAAGGGAACCGCACATGCCCGTTTCCTCTGGCTACAACACCTCTACCGCACAGGAACCGACGACAGAGCCCGATCAGAAAAAAAGACCTGGACTTTGTTCATGTGTGGGGAGATGTACTGTAATGTACCGTCATATTTACAGTAGATCCCTTCAAGAGGGCAGCAACCTGTGTATATACACCGATTAATACACACACATTTACTCTATTCTAGTCAACATGTGTTGATGCAGAGAATTCCCACTTAGTTGTAAAAGCTGGAGACACAAACTCGGCTTGTGGTGGGAATCAGATGCAAGCAATCATCATTATGTCCAACCGCAGCATCTACATCTGCACTGCAAACTATTTTACAGCAAAGACAAAAACGAATAGTGGAAAAAAAGAAGGATGAAACTGCCCGGTTTGGGTTGTTATGACAAATCAGTCCTTGAGGTGGAAAATAAATCTTGTGTCTGTAATGTTCGACTGTGTTAAATGACGTCAAAGGAGAACCAGGCCCAACAGCGAGAGTGCCGACTGTGTGTGTGGGTTCACTGGTGGTCTGACTGGTACACTGGGTGGCTTCACACTCATGAATAAAAGATCTCACCAAAGGCTCGACAAAAAGAATGGGAACAGACGGGTTTAGAGTGCTCGGGCTTTCCTTTGCGGGATGGGAACTAACGCACTTCATGAACTGTTGCACCGCCGACGTGCTGCTTTCACTTTGCAGCCAGAGTACACAACACTCTTCCATGTTATGTAACGCACACAAAGGCATACAACTGCACCTCCGCCCACACAAACACACTTACCGTGTTGTAGACGGAGTACGCTGCGAGTACGTGAAACAGCGCCTGCTGCCTAGAGAGGGAACAGAGAAACCAGCAGTTACACTGAGGAAGTGGTTTCTGAGCAACAATCGAGCAAGTTGAAACAGTCCGGCTGCAGTGGAGTTTATTCCATGAACATTCCCAGAGGCCACATGAATATTGATTTCTCAACCACCTCATCCCCAAATTACCTCCATCGATCAGCTCCACACATTTCTGCTAGCGTTTGTATAATGTGTGTGTGCATCGTCGGTCCCTCTACCCAGTGGTCCTACGCTTGAGCTGTCTAGCTTTGCATTTAAGTATTAATGAAGGGTGCGAGAGGTTTTCTGTGATCGAGGAGTGCTGGAATAACGAAGAAAAAATAAATTGTGTTTTTAGGGATCAATAAAAAAGGTAAAAGGCCTTTTCATCAAATCATTTTGTCCAAGCTGTGCAGCTTCTATCCAGTTTGTATGACCACTTGGTTGCATGCTGCGTGGCTGGTTACGACTGGAGTCTCAACTGTTTGACAGTGAACCCAAGGCAGCTATTTTGTCTTTATTATTTTTATTGTCAGTAAAAATAAAAACATTAAAAACTGATCTCTTTTTTTAATGAACATATTTTATGTTCATTGTTGTGTTTAAGTTAAATTGATTCTCTTGCTCAAAACAGATTCAGGAAAGGCAGCAATCCAGTGGTAGAAACAAAGTTAAAGCGTCACCACATGTCTTCATCATTTTGGTGAGATTAAACCAACGTACTCACAAATCTGCGCCTCAGCATAAAGCCTCAACAAACTCTACCTTTGTTTTTCTCCTGAATCTGCACTGTGGAAAACAAACTGCAGTTTTAGTGTAATATTAACAGCTGTGCAACCCCACCGACTGCTGTGTGTGTGTGTGTTTCAGTTGAGAAGTGGCATTAACAAAATAATGTAGACGAGAGAGGAAGAAGCCTCTATGGTAAATACATGTCTTATAAACGGAGACAGGAAAAGCAGCTAGAAATAGCCGCCGGTGTCTCGGTGAGGAGTGAGACAGCTGTTGACCTGCAGGGAAGGAGTGAGCGGCCGAGCAGGATGGAGCGCTGCTTTGGTCTGTTTGGACTCGGTGGCTTTGAATTGAAGGGGAAGTACGTTACAAAGAGCAGGAGGAGCCCTGTGCCCGAAGTTAACTGGCAAGGACCAACACGTAACTTTCAGATCACAGTTGGCTCCCACAACTGTGATCTGAGGCTCATTTAATGTGTATACTTAATATATTAGCATTATATCGATGTGGGAAATCGTATTGTATACTGTACATGTACGCTCGATGTCGGTGCACATTTCTTTTTGAAATGCCATTTCCTGTGGGGTTTCATGCACTGACAGGAAGGCTAATGAAACACAGAGGAGGAACCCACCGCTCTGTGTGTTTGTGTGTGTGTGTGCCGTGGCTGCCACAGAATTCAAGCCAAAGGTCACACTCTGTGTAAACTTAAGGGAAAACTTGAACATGGGAGGTGAGGAAGAAAATATAAACACGAACTTTGGAGACACTCGTCTGCCAAAGATATGTTATGAAAGCTACCTAAACCGTGTAATGATTTAACAGGCTAAAAAGGTCACAGAACTAGTTGTACATGATCTGCGGTAACGTAGGTCGTGTGTTTGGCAAGACTAACTGAAAGACAAGCCGTGCAGCTTTCTGTGACGCGACGCCGAGAACTCACTTGACTCCAAAGCGGTCCATAAACATGATGTGGTTCCTGAAGGTTCTGTTGACGTCCAAGTCTATCTGTTTGATCTCTGCGGAGAAATAACGAGCCTGCAGCTTCATTCTCTGGAGGATAGAAAAAAGAAGAAAAAAAAGGTTATAAAAGCAATCAGAATTTCACAGTGTCCATATTTTAGAGGGGTTTTCGTCCATTTTTAACATTTATACCTCATATTTTCCGACGTTATCTTGTTTGACTTTCTCTATGTCCAGAAGCAAGGCCCAGGCCTGCCCCCTCAGCTGCAGAGGGATGCCTTTATACACACGCTTCACCAACTGAAACACACGGGACACATGGGAGTCTCTCAACGTAAGGAAACCACAACAACGAGAAGCGAGAGGCAGAGGGTCACGTATGAACGCTGCCTCGTGGAATGCAGAACGACAAGGACTCATCACGGGGCCGTGTGTGTTTACTTCAACTGTCTAGACCAGAGAGGAGGGGGTTAAGGGAATACACTGTGGTTGGTTAAAAAGGGAATGGAAAACAGATTATTAACAGAGGCGGAAATAATACAAATAGTTCAGTTGGATACAGCAACATTCTGTTTTATTAACCCTCTCTTGCATTTTCTCCACCAGCTTGGAGTTACACACCTTTTCACTGTTCTTGTACTTGTCCCACTTCTTCACCATCTTGAGCCATTTCGCCACTCGCTCTATCTCCTGATGCTTTTGCTGGGGAGAGGAAAGACGAACATACATGTGGTCCGTATGTGAAAGGGCATACGTATAAATCACGTGCGAGGTCAACCTTGGTACGCAGGTTAAAATGGATACCTTCTCTTCCGTCGCACTGGGTGTCGGCAACCCTTCCTCACTGGAGGGGAAAAGCAGAGATACACAGCATGTGAGGTCTGGACATCCAGAGGGTAATCGGAGTTTGCCGCTAATATAATACATCAGCATAAAGTGAGGAAGATAAGATAAAAGAAAGGCAGGAAGAGGGACAGATATCTATATACAAGCAACGGTGTTCTCATAGAATTGAAACAACATGAAGTCGGGTAACTTACTGCAGGAAGCCGAAGCGGTCAGTAACCTTATAGATGCTGTAGTCAGCATCCTCCCATGGGTCAATGTTGATACCCTCCTGTCTGCCCTGAAACAATCACACACCATAACTCCTAATGTGCTAAATAAACAGTTTAGAGGTGACTTACGATGGTGCTGATGTGCACAGCAGCAGTGAGAACGTACCTTCTGTTATCAAACTCTCTTTCACAGTATGTTCTCTTTTCCTGAACATTTCAAAGTGTTTTAACCTTGGTTTGTAAACTACACACACCAAAGTTGCTGTCATTAATTGATCATTCCTAGTATTCATTGATCAATGCTCTGGGTTCACACATTGCAGGCTCCACTCAGAGCCTCACTCAGACTAGCAACTCCCCGGTTTCGGTGTTACGTCGATGCGCCGTTACTGCCCTTCTGGGAGGAGATATTATGTTCCAAAGAATCACAAGTAAATTGGACCATATATGAACTTTCATGAGCCGTGGTGTTACGCCATCTGCGCCTGACCTTTGGCAGTGGTTGAAATCGGTCCGAAAGAAACTGAAGAAAAATGCTCAGCTGTGGCTCCAGCTGGGCCATGACAGGTTGTTGATTTTGTGCATTATTTCTGATTATGATAAATATATGAGAATAGTCATCATCAGGTGATGGTATCCCTGCACACAGACTTACCTTGTCATATTTAGAGATGATTTCAGTGCGTTCCTCTGCTATCAATGTGTCTATGTCCTTCTTCATGTCCAAATCTAGAAGGAGGCAAACACAAATGGCATTCATAAGAATCAGAAGTGGCATGGTTTATAAGACACTGCAGTTTGTTGATTGATTTGTTGTTGGTGTGGAATACGGTGACATGATCACACTTATTTTATGAATGGACGTTTTCTGATTGAACTTATTGTTTTAAGCTAGCTGCGTTTATAAAGATGAGAACAACAAGTCTCGTTCAAGCTGAGGTCAGAGTGCAGATCAACTACAGATCAGTGCTCTGTTGGTTAGAGACGATCAATATCAGATCGGTCAAGTACGCAAAGGCGCGAAGTAACACAAGTGGCATTACGCATTGTTGATTATTTTCGCCCATGCATACCTGCGTACCAGTTATGTGCACCCCTGTATATATATACACAGGGGTGCACATAACTTTTCCAGTGAGTTACTCAGGTGAGTACCGGGAGATGGTGTTTGGTACTCACTCCATCTGTAGCGTCAGTTTTGTGACGTAAGACAGCTCGTGTTCTCACTAAAACTAAGAACAGAGATCACATCACTCCTGCACTAGCTGCTCTGCACTGGCTCCCAGTAAAATCAAGAATCACTTTTAAAATTCTTCTCTTAACCTACAAAGCCTTGATTGGTGATGCACCATCATATCTTAAGGAGCTTGTAGTACCATATTGCCCCACTAGAGAGCTACGCTCACTAAATGCGGGACTACTTGTAGTTCCTAGAGTCTTAAAAAGTAGAATGGGAGCCAGAGCCTTTAGTTATCAAACTCCTCTTTTATGGAACCAGCTTCCACCTTCAGTCCGGGAGGCAGACACAGTCACCTCGTTTAAGAGTAGACTTAAGACTTTCCTCTTTGACAGAGCTTATAGTTAGGGCTGAATCAGGTTCACCTGGTCCAGCCCCTTGATATGCTGCTATAGGCTTATAGCTGCCGGGGGACGTTTAGGATACACTGAGAACCTCTCTCCTCTTTTCTCCCTCCTTGATGAATTTTCATCTCTCAATCACACGTTACTAACTCTGCTTTCCCCCCGGAGTCCTTTTGACTTCACGTCTCATGGGGTCATCGGACCCTATGAGACGGCATAGATCCCATCTGCCTGATGGATCGTGGAATATGCTTACTACCAACTATTCATACACTGTCATATTCATTGATTGTGTTGTTACTGTGTTTTAATTTGTGTATAATGATTCCTTCTGGTCACATGACATCTATTGCATCTGTCCATCCTGGAGAGGGATCCTCCTCTGTTGCACTCCTGAAGGTTTCTTCCCTTTTTTCCCCGTGAAGGGTTGTTTGGGAGTTTTTCCTGATCCGATGTGAGGTTTTGGGGCAGGGATGTCTATGTGTACAGATTGTAAAGCACTCAGAGACAAATTAGTAATTTGTGAATATGGGCGATACAAATACACTGAATTGAATGCTGGCACGGCGTCAGCAGCTTCCCATTAGTGTGCCCAGAGCTTCGGCCGACAAAGTGCTCGACCTCAGCCTGAGGTCACAGAGTCTGAAGTTATAATTAGTGATACACTAAACATTATTCTGCTTTTTGCGCGTGTGTATTCATGCCCTTTAGAGCTCACTGGATTAACAAGCAGTGGTATTTAAAAAAATAAAAATTTAAAAAAAATTCTTACAATTCATATAAAAAAAGGTTCAAATAGCATTCTGAAAAAAAAACTTGGTTCCTCATGTTTGATTTGATCTTGTTGCAGATGTATGATGTGATCGTCACTGGCTATTGAAAACAAAATGGTATGTTCCTCATTTTTCAAAATTGTCTACATTTTAGATTGTACGATGTAGCATTTCTTCAGCTCAGGTCAGACTGCGAGTGAAACAGACTCATTTAGATTAACACTCAACATTTTCCTTGATCTTAAAATGCTGTGGAAAACACCACAATAACCCTCGGACGCGTTTCTGGACCCATACAGGTTTATTACTTTGTGATTAATAATCACTTTTAACCTCGAACCAATGGAAAGATTACATAAAGAGATAAAGAACGCATTTTGATATGGATGTGTGTGTTCTTCCAAAGTTATTTGAGCGTTAATAACAGGAAGACACAGTGGGTCATTTAAGGCATGTATAAAGTGTGACACAGAGTGACAGTCATGGGACTTTATTTCTACGTGTGGCATGCGAACATCTGTACTGTTACCAACTCAGAAGACAATACAGAGGCAAGAAAGAGACAGGCGGACCTCCTGAGCCCATGAGGAAAGAAACAGAGAAGTGGACAACTGAGGTCAGAGTCGTTGATGAGACCAAAAGCTCTGAGGGTCTTCAATTCAATTCATATAGCCCAATATCACAAATTACAAATTTGCCTCAGAAGGTTTTACAATCTGTACACATACGACCCCCTGTCCCAGGACCTCACATCAGGAAAAACTCCCAAAAAACCCTTGGAGCCCCCCCCCCCCCCTTCTCCCAGTACGACTCCTCCCTGACCCCAGTCTGGTTCTCTAAGCCTGCGTCAAGCCTTCTGCAGCTGATGAGCTCTGGCAGCGGGCTCGGCTGTTTCGCAGTTGTCAGGGCTGAATAATCCCCCAAGAAAGAACAGCCACGCTTCTCCTTTGCCAGACCAGCATCTCAAAGTGCTGTTTGGATATGACGAATATGCCAGTAAAAAGAAACGGATACTAACCCCACTGTACTGTTAAGCACCTGGTGAAGCAACAAGGTGGAAAACTGAGCCTTTGTCATCGTGCTAAAACCTTAAATGCTGGACAGATAACCAAGACAAGACCATTTTAAATACAAATAAAAACTTTAAATTGTCAAATGATCTACAACATATGAAATAATATATTAACTAAATTAACTCAGTTTGTGACACTACAAAATCCACATGATGTATTTCAGAACCAGCCAGTGACTTGTTTGATAAGGTCACAGGCTAGAAGGGAAACAAATGCCCTGACTGAGGAAAACGTTCACTTACGTTGGACAACACGTGCCGCCGGCTGAGGCCTCAGGCGGTATGCACGTCTGAATCGCCTGGCAGCAACAGGTGTGCGGCAACTGCCACCTCACACAGAGACCCTTCAGCGTTTCCTCGCCGACCCGTATGCCTTGTGCTGAAGCAGACACATTTCATGTGAAATGTTAAATACAAATGTTTGAAATAATGTGTTTCGCTTCAGATTTGATAGCTCTCGAAAACTCTCGTGACCTAAACTGCAGGTGGGACTTTCCTGTTATACAAAGGTGTGAAGAAGAAAAGAGATAAGCAGAGTGCACAGGACAGGAAGTGAGACTGTAAACCTGAAACTTTTCATCAGGTGCCAAATCCTTCTGCCATATAAATCTGACCTCCAAAGGACCAGCGTCCAGTCTTCTCCATCAGAACAACAGCCCAGTCTGTTCTCCAACAGGTGGCTCGTGGAACCAGACCACGGAACGACCTCCGCTGTTCAACGCTTACCTTTTTACAATGTACCCCTTCTTCTTATTCACCTCAGGTCAAACCGATTTTAGGTTTTTCTAGGCGTCAGCATATTTTTCTCAACACCTTAACATCAACATGGCTCTAATCGTGCCTATATTATACAATCAGGGGAACGGTCTGTCCCGTCGTACTTTACATACACAAGTCTGCCGTCACATGGCTTAGAGGTAAAAAGTAGGTAAATATCGAGGGTTCAAAGTATTAAGTAACAAAGTGATGTCTCAATAACAGAATCGTTGCACATCACAATGAATGGGAAACGTTGTGTTTAACTCCCGTTTGTGTCGTCTAGTTATTTTAATATATACTGGGTCATAAATACTTTTAAAGGCCAAAACAATAATTAGGGCTGTGGTTCTGCAGCCGGCCATCATTATCAATAACGTTGTAGTTTCTTTCCCTAGTTTCAATTGTCATTTCACAGATGAATTAATTAGTTTTTAACAGGCCATGGTATGGCCACACATGACTAACAAGAGATGTGAGACTCAAACATGAGCAACTTGAAGGCTCTGTAGGGGCCTTGAAGTAAGTCATGTGATTCTGAAAAATGTGTTTTTCATTGACGCTGCACGTTGTGTATTGTGAGGCGTTTTCAATCACTACTGACTGTTTTGTTTCATCTTTAAATTCCAGCTGCTTACTTCCCGTGTTGAGCCTCCAGACTGCTGATAGTATTGTGTTGGGGTCAGGAAGAAGAGGAAACCAGTGACCGCCACTCCTTTAACAACAGGTTCAATAAGAACTGCCACAGACAAATGGCTCTTACTCCAACCAAGGAAAACCCTTTTATAGACAAAGCTTCCAATTATCCAGACTTGGTGTTTGAAGACGTGAGTAATGCCCAAAAGGTGGTCAGTTCACATTTACACTACTGGTATTTTGCTTGTGAGTCACCAACACAGCTGAGGCCTTCCTCAATGGGTGAGCCATCAAGGGCATTACATCGTGTGGTTGGTGCAAAGAAATTTACTTTGAACAGCTATTTTCAAGTGGTGGCGAGAAAAGTGTCTATGGTTGTGGCGGGGATCAGGGTGTTAAAGCTCGAGAAGAGAGGGAGTAAGCAGAATAGAAGGTTACCGAGTGGGAGAGAGATCGTACAAATACAGTTAAACATCACACCTGGGGACAGCGAGTACTGGAGTGAGAACAAATGGAGCGAGAAAAAGATTAATTTTTAGAAGAACAGGGTTCTTACACATGTTGACCAATGGATTCCCATGACTTTTCCATTACCTTTCCATGACTTTAAACCAAATTTCCATGACTAAACTGAAATCTCGGTATAAACATGAAAACTGTAGAAAATGTAGCATATTGAGAGCTATCGCTGGCTTATATTTTGAGCATCTTTCTTTAAAAAAATATATTAATTATTTCAAACTCGGCGTCAATGAACATGTGATTATAACACATTTCCATGACTTTTTAAAAGTTTTTTCCATGACTTTTCCAGGCCTGGAAATGACCATTTAAAAATTCCATGACTTTTCCAGGTTTTCCATGACCGTACGAACCCTGGAAGAAGTAGACAAGCTGAACATTTCAAATGAGCGTAAAGTCCAGAGAAAACACACAGGCATTCACAGCTTTGATATTAAAATATTGCAAGTGGTGAGAAAGTGATGTGAGAGCCAGTTGAGTGAGCGGACCGTGTGGCAGAGTTGCAGATGGCTAATGCACAATTTATCTGCAGCGAAAAACCACTACGGCGAAATGTTGATAACCTGCTTGCTTACAGGATACAAGACTTTGAGCCTGAGGTCCTGTGACATCATTTCCTGTTATGACATAGCGCTCTAAATCTAGCTTGCGTCTATAAGTTCTCAGCGCACCGTTAACCATAAACAGCTTGCACAGCACTCACATCCATGGTGCTCGGCAGAGATGCAGAAGTCAAAGCTTCCATTACTTATCCAACGCCAAAACATCCTACCTCTAAACGTACTGTATCTTCACGCCGTGTTCAGCCCTGCGATGACACACAAGTCATACATACTTATGATTTTCAGAATAATTTGGCCAAGTCTGTTCATTACAAAGACTTAATGAGTAACTGTTTACTGGTATAAAGCCCAGTAAGCTAGATAACGGTGGCGAAAAATTAAACAAAGTAAGATAAAATGACTTATTAGCCAAACGGATGACGTTTAATTCAAATTAGTATGTTTCACTGACATGTTACATATACACACATATATATATATATTCAGCTGTATTTACTTACTCTTTACCCAATTTCACTGTGATAATAAAGCACATGTCCTCTTTTACATAAACTTCTGCATTTACTTTCTCTATAATCATCTTTCTTCTGGCACATGATCAATCTTGATCCGAGCAGCAGTCAGAGAGTTAAGGCAGAGGATTATACAAGAGCAACATCAGAACGACAGCCTGAGATTAGGAAGAGTCTGGCAGTAGTCAACCATGGAAACTCTGAGTACAGTGAGCTCCAGTGGACTGATAGCGAGGGGTGTATTGGTGTCCATCAGTGGACAAACATCTTGAGCTGAAACCACGAAGTGAAACTAAATCAGGGTGTGTAAAGTCTAACAGAAATAAGTTCTGGTCTTCATCCGACTTACAAGTAGGCATTAAAACTCCAAAGAACCCATTTTAAGATGTTGTCAAATTCTTCAGAGAGCATCTTTGTGGTTGGCTCTCCAACCCGCTTCTCAAACGGCTGATGGCTTGCCGAAGGAGAAGACGACAGATGTTTGGTTTATTTTACCATTGAATGATTAGTGAAGGCTGCGTGGTCAGCCAAAGGACGCTCTGAGATCAGACCAGCTCAGAACCACGCACTCATTCAACCTCGTTAACCTCAGAGCATAAGCTACTCCCACACCGTGCCTCTCCAATCACACATCTGTGTATCTGTATTACTGTCCTGCACATGCTGAGCTTAACAGAAAAAAACATCCATCAAAATAGCATCTTTTTTTGATCCTTCATAAATAAGCGTCCTTAAAACTTTTGTTTTTGTATTCAAAATGTCTTTAAATCGAAAATAACGGCGACAGAGGACTACATCAAGGGGTTTCTTGTAGTCTCACCGACATGCGTGCTTCAGTCCGTTTCTGTCCGTCTCCAGTATATCTAAATCCCATGACATCTATGTTTCCGAATGTGTCCGCACATTGTTATGGTGTCTCGACGAGACCATCCGAAGACATCATTAAACACATTAAATGCAGTGCGCTAGCAACTGTGTTGATAGTTAATCACGTCAGTAATTACAGCCAACACAATTCACGGCAATGAACTTCAAAGGCCGAATCGTAATGCGCTGCATTATCGTCCCAGTCATTACACTAGCTTAATGCTCGAGGCTCGTGGGGATTGGGGAGAACAAGTAGATCATTCCAATTCAGAAAAAGGAAGGAGGCTTACAAGCGACCACATGGCTCTAATTTACAAATGAAGAAGTCTGAAGTCCCAGATGGCTTCAGAGCTCCAGTTTTAAATGGGACAGAGAGAGATGAGGGTTGATCAAAGAGGTTATTTTTTGTCTATTTTCAGCAGGGGCATGGGATATGGTGAATGGTATATAACATCAGAAATGTTACAGATTTCTTTGTCCTTTTTGCTGATAAAGTAGCTCCAGCCCTGGTTCACATATTCCAGCAGACTGCAGTCATGTCCACCCTCCACAGATCTTGTTGTTCATTTCCTCGAAACACAACACTGAATACTTAAAAGCAAATTGATGTTACAAGAAGGGAGCCCCCCAGAGACTAATAAGAGTATAACCAAGTCGCCCCACAGGAACTCGAAGGTTGGTATGAGATGTTCAACAGCTCTCTCCTTCTTTAAAAAAAAGGAGGTATGGAGACCAGATGGAACTTCAGAGACACAGTTAAAGTGACAAAGCTTGAGTAGCAAAGCACAATTGCGACTAACCATTATCAAAAACACATCCCAGGTTTTATCTTGTTTGCCATCTTCAAGCACGTTACCCATAATGATCAATCATTGCACATACATTGAGTAAAGTGTCTGTAAAAAATAACCCAGACACTTTAATTCCATCAGCCTCCGGACAGTTGAAGGATGGAAATGTTGAAGGCCCATGTTACCAGACATGTGTTTTGCAGGTGTGGTAGTGCATGGACAATGGACAATTGTTTCCCCATAGCCCTGAGGCTCCTCTCAGGAATTGTACATAATAACTATTGACTCACAGCAGAGCATGGCAAACAGTGTGCTAACCTCACATACTGACTGGGTTGAATCGACCACTGAAACCATACAAACCAGAAAATCAACTTAGGAACAGGGAGAAGGAAGATACCAAATTAGGCCAAAGAGGGGAAACAGCCGGGAAGCCTCGATGGCCAGCCACTACGTCTCCTGAACAAGAGAGTCCTTGTCTTTCTTGCTGTCCGAGTCTCTTCTTCCTCAGTCTCCCTCCGATTCGGTTGTACGATTCATGTTTATGCATAGAAAATAGCAGCGACACGGCGACTGTGTGACCCATGGGTGAAACATCCAGCGCACAGGGACTGGGGAAGAAGGACATGGCTGAGAATAGCTTTTTGTCCCCAAGGGGCTTTTCTGTCCTGCTCCACTCTGCATTACCACCGTCGCGTTGCCTTATAATTGTATCCAAGGATGAGCACATACAACGGAGATTCATCAACAACCTTCACCATCCCAAACTACCCAACCTTTCCCCCCGCCATCTTAACGAAAAGGAAATAACAAGTCTGAATCTGAGAAAGGAGAGCTCTATCACCTCACCCATCTTCTGACCTGGCCTGAGAACTGTCTCTGGTCCTTACTGCGGTCTCGGGTTATCTAAATATAACAATGACCACACAAAGTTTGAGATGCTGGAGTCTCAGGCCAGCCAGAGAGGCCTTGTTTCCCAGAGTGGTAGCACTTTTCCAAGGATAGGAATGTCAAGGGAACAGTATAAACACAAAACCGCATGACTCTGCTGAGAAAGCCAAATTTGTATTAATGGAACATCTTTCTTGCAAAGGATTCACCGGAGTCAGAATGGTACCATTTGAAGAAAATCTCTTGCATCACAATGAAAATTTCAAAAAATATCATGATAAACTTTCAAAACACCTCCTTCACTGCACCGAGATGCAAGCGCCACGGTCAACAAGCTCATTCAATGATTCAAAAAGGTCAACACCTGCTGCTCTCTAACCAAATGCTCAGCATAAACGATGCTGGGTTCACTGATGCACATATACCATCGTCAGAGTTTTCACGTTCAAATTATGTTTACGAGCACAGAAACAGAGGATGACGGTACATGTAAAGGGAACAACCCGACACTGGAGGGGAACCGTATCGATTCAACAATAGAGTGAGGTTAAAAAAAAACTCAGGTAGCATGTGCGACTGTGGATCAGTGGTCGTCCTAGAGGATCGGCGATTTGATCCCCGGCTTCGCTCGCCCATGTCGATGTTTCCTTGGCCAAGACACTTCACCCCAAAATTGCTCCCGTAGCTGTGCCGAGACGATCTGTGAATGTTAGCTCGTCCTGATGGAAAGGTGGCACCTCGCATGGTAGCGGCTCCCATCATTCTATGAATGGGTGTGACTGGGTGAGCGATGTCATGTAGTGTTAAAGGGCTTCGAGTGGTCGGAACTGTAGAAAAGCGCTTTACAAGTACAGGTTCATTTACCATCCAACAGACACACAAAGTAGATACAATAATAGAGGGGAAATTCCAAATCAGCCTAATTTAGCCGTTACACAAATGCCAAAAGTGACCATCTTCAGTCTCAACAGAAGTGTAACCTACATTTTTTATTAATTACAGTGTGTTGGGAAAAGATTTTGCCTATTTATAGACACTTGATCTTGTGAAAATGTTGCACCGGCTCCTGGCAGAGACTCCCTCTACAGCCCAAATCAAATGAACCATCGCATGGTGGTGCAGTGTGATGATCACCTCATGTAGCAAGTAGGGCTGACCCCACAGTCCGCGAACACATGCAGGTTGGTTGAACTGGAACTGAAAATAGCACGTAGGTGTGAATGGGATGACCCGTCAGTGTGTACCCGACCATCACCCAGTGTGTGCTGCGATATGCTCCAGGACCTCGTGACCCTGACCAAGAAGAAGTGATATGGAAATGCCATGATTTCAAGACATCTGGAAAGATAACACTGAAACTGAAGGGACATTTCTTTTCAAAGTCAAACAGTCCAGCTCGATGGAGCTGTTCAAAGATCAAACTCCTCCAGGAAGAACATGGAGGAGAGCTACACGATGAAGGAGGAAAGACATGCTAAGGGACGGGTCGATGAGGGCGATCTCACATGATACGCATCACGAAAAAAATGTACACCAATCGTGCTGTCACCTTTCCGGTGTGAGACTTCCTTCTCAAGCCACAAGCAGCGTGACATACTGAAGGCTGAACATAGCAACAATAAAAACAAATAGATGTATAAAAAGAACTCAATGCTAAAGGCATGTGGGTGTACAGCTAAGATAAACAACTACTCATTATAAAAATAAAAGACTGGACTGATTTCTAGCGAGATGATTTGATTCTGGGCAGACATGTATGCACACACACAAACAAATATGAATATTACCTCCAAAACAATGATGCACAGCATCAATTAATGACATTGCATATCTAAATGTGGGGAATTGGCGAGAGATCATTTGCACTTGCATCTGCTAGACATCTGGTAGAGGATGAAAGCTAAATCCTGCTAGAGATCTCTCACTCCGTTTCGTCTGTCACCTCCCCCACTCCATGAACCAGTGAGACGCCCAGTTATCATGTCAAAGGGGACCACGCACGGCATGACGTGACACACAGACCAGTATCTCACTGGTTGGACGCTGGAGCATCTGTGGTGGGTGAAATCCTGCGTGCTTGCTCCAATGACAGGAAACCAGGCTTCTTTTTAGAAATTAAACGCATGTTATCTCGATCACAAGCACGGATCCTGTTTCTGACGCTTGTCTCGTACCTGCTACGTGGGGCCTGCGTGCATTAGTTAACATGCGGAACTTGAGGGTGTCAAGACTGAAATAGATACGATCACAAAACACAAACCGTGTGTTGGAGTGGGTAATCAGAAAACAGAGGAGAGAGAAGCGGATCCCATCATAGTCACATCTCGCAACCCCAGCCAGAGTAGTTTATATGCCATTAAAATTCCCGAGAACCCGTGAAGAGTGATGCGAAATCAGAAATCCCCCTCGAGACGCGCTCGGTCACTGTTCTCACCGCATAAAGCTCCTCATGGGAAGTAACGCGTGTCGAGTCCACGCAATCTACTCTATCTACAGTAAAACGTTTTTTGTTCCCAGGACCAGAAAATCACACCAGCATAAACACCTCCATTTCCCTAAATCACGTGCACACGGGAAACCAATCTGACCGTCTCACCCATAGCTGTGCACGCGGGAGCAGCCGTTACAATCAGTAACGTTGGGTATTGCTTCCGATACGTTGGAGGGGCAAGTTGTAAAAACACACCAAAAAAGGAGCAGATAAAAACACAGAGGCGACGTGTATTGTGTAGCTTCGTTGCGAGTCAGAGTAGTTATGGAATAGTGCGTGGAGAGGACACACGGTATTAGTGGAGACACTCACGCTCACTAGCAACCCGTCGTCGCTGCTCACCTTTCGGAGTGACCTCCCTTCTTGTGCTGCGCTGTACCTCCAAGTAGAGACGATATCCTCTATTCTCATTCTCCCCGCTCTCGACGCTGCCCCCCGCGCTGAAGACGTGTCCCCGACTGTCGACTGGCTCCGCTGATATCGACGCTGGTCAAACGGACGCACCCCCTCGTCCAGGTCCACATGCCGCGAGCTGGCTGGAGCTGTCTGTCTGGCAGGCGGCGGGGCACACCAGTGACACAGTGGCGCACGCGCACTAGCGGCGGGACGTGGGCGAGCCGAGATCCTCTCGCGGAGGGAAAGTTTGAGCGTTTGGTTTCCGTGTTTGGTGGGTCCGTGTGGTGCAGTGCCTGACTTAACAGAAGGTGAGCGATAATATTTACTCGTTTACTATATTGGTACTTTAAATTCAAGCGATGAGGGATTAGCTGTGATGTTTAAACGGCTGATTGATTCCTCCAACGGACGCAACACATACGTTATTAGTGTAACGTTAGCGATAGCTTGTTTTAGCCGCTAGCTCGTCACGCAAAGACCTACCATGTTTAACATTTTTTTAATATAAATAAGTTTTGAAGACAGGCAAGAGTGACATTTCCATCAGCCCCCCCCCGCAGAACGACATTTTCGGATATTTTCGTCAATTCCAGGATGCTTTATTTTCATTGGTTGCTGGATTAAATTTTACCCAGATACGGGTTTTTTTCTGATTGGCTATTGTGTAGCCCATTTCTTTTTTTGGATTGGCTGATAAGTGGCACCTCACAGCAGAACTCCAGGGGAGCGCTTGATTCCTCCACGGTGAGGGCAGCGCGGCTCATGTTGGCGCGCTGCGGCACATTAAAACATTAAATAGCCGAGAGTTTTTTTTAGCGTGAGAAATACGATGTGTGGCGGGAGTGCGTGACTTAAGACCGAAATGCGTGAGTGTCACGCTCAATGCGTGAGACTTGAGAGCCCTGAAATAGTGAGCGAGAATAATAGTCGGGATAAACTATTGTCTTTGACATTAAATGGTCCCCTTGCGCCCTCTTTTGGATAAACACTAAACATGCAGGTCATACTGGGACGTTGCCGCATGCTTCATCTAGAAATGTATATTTAACTTGTAAAGTCTTCAAATAAAGCACGTTTCCCATTGTTCTTAAATTTGATGTGGACAGAAATTAAAGACTTCTTCTTTCTTCTCGGATTGCTGATTTTAGTGGCGGTTGTAGCCAATTCAGGTGAGACTAGTCCTGTTTGTGACCGTGAACATATCCGGTGTTTCCTAAAGGTCGCTTAATCATCCTTTTGTGTAGTGCTCCTCAATAATAATCCTCTTGTGATTCATTTGTCTCTGAACCTGATCCCCAAGTTAGTAACCACTAACCACAAGATCAATCTTGACACACCCATTATAATAGATACCGTGTTGAACTTATTTGCCTGATTTTGAGATAATACTCATGGAAAGGCCGTGTACGAGACCTCCCCCCCCCCCCCCCCCCCCACAAATAGGCAGGGATGTTAAAATAAATGTTCAATGGCTAAACAAATATCATAGCAAACTATTTTATCATTTCTTCAATGCAATCTGAAAATGTGCCTTTAAGTTAAAACATATATGAATGCACTCCTAACCTCTTTGTATATTAAACAGTACATTGTTTCACCACACAAACAAGGCCGGTGTTACACCCCTACTGGTTTTCAAACCTACTGGTTTCCCTACGCGTGCCTGCGTTGTGTTCTCTTCACATCTGCAGCGGGGCGTTGTCTGCTCACCAGATTCGTCACACATTCACAAACATATTGCTGGAGATCTTCAAGCCACCGTTCATATTCATTTCGGCGATTACGATTGTATAAGTGAGCAGTGCATCACAGCCACGGATGAAGAAATACATTTTCGAAAAAATAAAAAGATCGCCCGACCTGGTTTCGATCTCTTTCACGCAAAAGGAGACTGCACTCAAAGACGCAGTAGGGGCGAGATCCCCCTAGCGACGCTGGCACTCAGTGGCACTTGCCAGTAGTTGCCACAGCTACTCAGTGGCACTTGCCAGCAGGTGCCGCAGCTACTCAGTGGCACTTGCCAGCACTTGCCAGCAGATGCCACTACTAGTCAAAAAGTGCCACTACTAGTCAAAAAGTGCCACAGCTAGTCAAAAAGTGCCAGCAGACGGAGGGTCGGCCAGGCGCGTCTGCGGCATGTCTGCGCAGTGACGAGTCTGCGACGACTCAGTGACAAGCGCCATTAAAGTGCCCGGACAGCGGAAGAAATCACTTTCATGATCACAGAATGGAGGAGCTGCGGTTTAGCTAGATAGATAGATAGATAGCTAAAATAGCTAGATACACAGATGGATGTGTGTGTATATATATATATATATATAATTAGTGTCTTTTTGTAGACACTTACTTACAATATGCAATAAGATAGTGCTGTACATTACTGCTGTACTATATTTAATATTGTTTTGCTACTACTACGTTTCACTTCGTAATCTATTACACTTATATACCATGATATTGTAACGTCTCGGGCGTTATGGCACTGATGAGACGGGACGACGTTATTACTCCTCCTTTATTGGGCATCCACCAACACAGACAGTGTGCTCCTCTCGGCTCAGCAGCTCGAACATCAACAACAACGGTTCCCGTCAACCACCCTATACACACACATCCATCTGTGTATCTAGCTATTTTAGCTATCTATCTATCTATCTAGCTAAACCGCAGCTCCTCCATTCTGTGATCATGAAAGTGATTTATTCCGCTGTCCGGGCACTTCAGTGAAGCTTGTCACTGAGTCGTCGCAGACTCGTCACTGCGCAGACATGCCGCAGACGCGCCTGGCCGACCCTCCGTCTGCTGGCACTTTTTGACTAGTAGTGGCACTTTTTGACTAGTAGTGGCACTTTTTGACTAGCAGTGGCACTTTTTGACTAGTAGTGGCACTTTTTGACTAGCTGCGGCATCTGCTGGCAAGTGCTGGCAACTGCTGGCAAGTGTCACTGAGTGCCAGTGCTTACACTTTAGACTAACAGTGGCATCTCCTCAAACTAGAATTTCATGGAGGTATAACAGTATGACATGGTAAAAAAATTATTTATATATTTTTTTATTATTAAAGAAAGGCGGGTACATTATACATATCATGGTATATAAGTGTTATATATTACGAAGTGAAACGTAGTAGTAGCAAAACAATATTTAATATAGTACAGCAGTATTGTACAGCAATATCGTATTAAATATTGTAAGTAAGTCTAAAAAAATACATTATCTATGCAAGTCTGTGGCACTTGCCACAGACTTGCCACTGAGGTGCCAGTGAGTTGTCGGTGCCAGTGATTGCACTCGCCCTCTCTCCAAAGACGCGCAGTCTGTGCGCTGCGCCACCCGATATTAGTTTCAGCTCAAGTAATTTATATATTGATCCATTAAGTCACATTTCTTATGTTTTCATGGGAACAGTTTGGTTGAAGGGATCTGAAACAACTGGTTACCGTGAGCGGATATTTACACGTTGAAACATGTTTAGCGATGCTTGTTCGCAACACTTTTGCCACACAATACCGACGCATTTTGACAACAACTAATTGACTTATTCAGCGATGCTTTTATAAATAATATTCAGACTATCATAATACAAAAAATGTATTGATAAACTTTATTTACATATTCCACGAGTTTAGCAAATGCTTCACAGACCTCAAATCTTAAAATAAGCCGTCCAATTGCAAATCTTGTAATCAGAAGCAATTAATAACTTAGCGACATCAGTATAAATGGAAAAAGTGGCAGACACTGGACTTCTGCTGTCCAGCATGTTTTCTTTCACTGTATCTTGGCCGTTGTGTTTTTGTTTTTTTTGACGGCTATGAATAATTTGTGTGATATGTAAATATAGTTATTATTTTTGTATTATGGTATGCAAGTCTGAATATTATTTATAAAAGCATCGCTGAACATGTTTGGAAGCTTTAATATCCGCCCGAGGCTAGGGATGAGAATTGATAAGATTTTAACGATTCCGATACCTTATCGATTCCTGCTTATCGATTCGATTCTCTTATCGATTCTTTTGGGCAAGGGGTGAAAAAAAGAGCACAAACGGGTTTATTCACATTAATTTTCTTTTATATAATGCTGCACACACACAGTATGTATACATACACATTTACTTTTTTTAAATAAGCAAAAACATTTATACGATATTACTCTTGAACTTAAAATAAAACTTACATAACTTAAATAAAATGTATTCTGTTTAATTTAAACATGTTCCTAGAAATTACAGTGCTCCTTCCTTTTTTTTAAAGGGTATATGAACTGAGCTGCCAAAAATGAAACTAGCAGTGGCAAATACCAAGTGTGCACCATCAATTGTATGGATCATCAACAATTCTTGTGCAGAAAAATAAGCATGTCTGCTTTCTCCGGGAGGATACGCGATCTCTCAGGACTTATTGTGTCTCCAGCCGTGGAGAACACTCTCTCAGATGGAGGATGAACACAAAGATATGAGGAGGTGTACAAGATGTGCTCGCTGTAGCCTGTGACCCAGACAGACGACCAGCCTCTGAACCGGTCTGACTCTGAACCTCATCAGCTAAATGGGATGGCAATGGAGATTATTTATATAGTGAAAGCTGGTTTACACAATGAAACAAATGGCACTAACAAAATCGCTGAATTTGCTGAGCTGACATAAAGCCACATTAAGAGGGGAGGCAAACACGACCTCTGCCTCAATGTAGGGTGACAATGGAAGATTCTGTAGCTAAGCTAGCGTAGCTATATGCTAAGTTTAATAATGGATAAAAAATCGATATGCTCAGTTTAATAATGGGTTAACACGATAACGCGAACGTTTGCTGATAACACACGCCCTCCAATAATTAATACCGTTACGATCAAACATTTCTCAAAACTGGACTTTAAATCCAAACGTGAAGTGATCGATAATGGGAGACCAATGCCGGAGCTCAAATGTATGCTTCAAACGAAGGGACAGAAGATAACTTGATCGACTCCACACAATAAAGGCAAATGGCTTCACACAGTGAGTGGTTGTGATCACTTTGGAGGAGTTTACCTTGGACAGAAAGAGATGAAGCGCCGGCGTTAGCTGAGCTGCTGCTGCATCGAACACATGACATTCCTGTCATTTAATTCCATGCTGTGTTCAAATGCTTCTTCATATTAGTTGTATTTCCTCCCTTCGACGAAATAGATTTTTGACACACGTTACAAGTGGCGTAGTTGTCATTTTGTCGTGTGAAATAGAGCCAAACTTTAGAGCGCTTCTGCCTCGTTGCCATGTTTGCTGCAGTCTGAAGAAACTAAAAAAGTTTGCGCATGCGCAACGCCACAGAGGACCGTAAGCAGAACCGTTAAAGAATTTGGCTAACGATCCCAAACAATCGGTTCACTGGGAACAGGTTCTAAAACAGAACCGGTTCTCGATGCCCATCCCTACCCGAGGCAACTAGTTGTTTCAAATCCCTGACACCAAACAGTTCCCTGAACACGAGATGTGACATTAAGAATAACTTTTTAAATGTCTTATACTTCTGTGTTTACTGGTGGTGCAATCAGAAGCACCAGCGATGAGGAGGACATCATCTTTTTTGCTCGACAGAGATCGAATCCAGGTCGTTGCGATCTTTCATAAAAATACGTTCCTACATGTGTTTCTTCATGTGTGATGTGGTGCTTACTTGCACAACTGTAAATAGATGTGACATGTGGCTTCAAGAGCTCCAACAATATGTTCTACATTGTTTTGTAGATAGAACATTACTAGTCTTCAATTCTTCCTGTTGCTCAGTGTTCGCAATGTTTCTAATTTATTTTCACAGTACTGTAACGGACTGAGGGAAATGTTATGTTATAAATGTTATGTTCAGGATGTAAGTGAACGTCTCATGAGCTGGTAGCTGTGAGGCGTGTCTGTGATTGGAGAGCGAGTGATGTTGTTGTGTTGTGTGGTGTTGTGTTACGACTCGTTCGGAGCAGAGCTATGACCCGGAGCAGACGTGAAGCTGGTTGGGAGGCTTTCACGGCGTTTTGCTGTCGTTTTGGCGTAGGCTACGGCCAACAGTAGCCTGTTCTATGTTCCCTGAATAAACACCCTATAAACCATCTACGCCTCGTAGCGTTCCTGACCCAGGGTCGCTACAGTACCATCGTCATTGTATACTCGTCACGAAAGTCAATTAGTTGTTGTCAAAATGCGTCGGTATTGTGATGCAAAAGTGTTGCGAACAAGCATCGCTAAACATGTTTCAACGTGTAAATATCCGCTCACGGTAACCAGTTGTTTCAGATCCCTTCGACCAAACTGTTCCTATGAAAACATAAGAAATGTGACTTAATGGATCAATATATAAATTACTTGAGCTGAAACTAATATCTGGTGGCGCAGCGCACAGACTGCGCGTCTTTGAGTGCAGACTCCTTTTGCGTGAAAGAGATCGAAACCAGGTCGGGCGATATTTTTCTTTTTTCGAAAATGTATTTCTTCATCCGTGGCTGTGATGCACTGCTCACTTATACAATCGTAATCGCCGAAATGGATATGAACGGTGGATTGAAGATCTCCAGCAATATGTTTGTGAATGTGTGACTAATCTGGTGAGCGAGACAGAGCCCGCTGCAGATGTTAAGAGAACACAACGCACGCGCAGGGCAACCAGTAGGTTTGAAAACCAGTAGGGGTGTAACACCGGTTCCATTCAGCTGGCCCAGGGCCCGGTATTATGCATGCTAGTCAAGCGACAACCTCTCGTGCCGAGAAATGAAGCCAATGCAGAAGTGAAAAAAACCCGCATTTATTTTATTAGCTTTACTATAAAGTGAGTCGATTGCCACAGATCTCCATGTTAGAAATGCCAAACTTTACAGCAGGAATAAAACTTTCAATTGGATTGAGGCTTAGAGTTAGGCCTAGCCTAATTAAGGACATGGCTGCTTTGAGTGACATGTGAGTGCCTTACCGGGTCACTCACCCGGGCCGCCTCAGCTCCACCAACGATCCACCTTTGTCCATTCCTGGATTAGTTGGTAATGATGCCATGTCATCACTGCCAACAAGGTGACGCCACGTCAAAACGTCTATAGTATACGTTTATAGTAAATGACGATATGCGGCCACAAAGGTGTTTCCCATTATTTGGGTGCAGCGAAACAGAAGCCTCAAAAAGAGGCCTATCAACCACACTCTGAGTCAATATGGCGCTGGGCAATAGTTTCTGCACACCATTACAGGAATCGTGGCTTTATTCGCAAAACCTTCAGTTTAGGATAAAAAAGAGAGATAGAAATTGAGAAATATTCACGTGTTTCTTAAAGGTTGTCTAATCATCATTTTGTGTAGCAAAGGCTCTCCTTATTAATAGTCATCTTGCAACTTGTCATATTTCTGCAATTTCCCCACTGTGGCACTAATAAAGGAATATCTAATATAATCTATTTGTCTCTGAACCTGATCCCCAAGTTAGGAACCACTAACCACAAGATCAATAGTGACACACCCATTATAATACATACCGTGTTGAATATATTTGCCTGATTTTGAGGTAATAATCATAGAAAGGCCGCAAAACAGGCATTTCCCGAAAATATAGGCAGGGATGCTTAACATTTTTTTCGATGGCTAAACAAATATCATAGCAAACTATTTTGTCATTTCTTCAATGCAATCTGAAAATGTGCCTTCAAGTAAAAAAAAAAAAAGTGTGAATGCACTCCTAACCTCTTGGTATGTTTAACAGTACATTGTTTCACCACACAAGCGAGGCCTGTTGACATCGCCTCTCAAAGGAGTGCAGCGGTGGATGTCTTCTGCTTAACATTTGGTGGTCTGTGCTGTAAGTGCCGTTGGGTTTAAGTCATGCAGTTGTTTGAGGGTCCAACACAAAGAAGTGCAATTACTGTGCACAACAAACTACAGACTGCAGTCCATTTTATTACAAACTATATGTAAAATGATACTGATAAGATGGCCCCAGAGCCATTCGTAACACCTGTGCTTTTCAGACCAGTTCAATTGCCTGCTGGGTAAAAGGTCAACTTCCAGACTCTCTTGACAGACCTTTATATTGGCAGCTAGTTGTACATGTCCTTGGAATGTAAACACTGGCAGATAACATTAACGATGGCCCTATTCCATACAACTGTGAGATAAAAATTTAGAAATATTTAACAAGACCTAACATGTGAGCAGAGTATTTTATGTGAGGTTAGTGTGCAGGTGTTGCATAAAAAATGTCCACTCCCTGTATTGGAGGGAGTGCCGAAGCTGTCACTATGGGGTTGACTGATATAAAACGTTTGTAGGGAAACAGCTTTCTGACAGCATTGGATGGTTGTCTAATTTTTGTCGTATTATATAACTCGATTAACAAAAAAACGTTATCTATTTGTATCCTTACTGGTGATTGGACTTCATTTGATTGGTGTGGATATTCTTGATATTGTGGTCATCATCTGTATTATTCAACGGTCTGGGGACATCAGGGATGTGTCAGGTGAGGCATGAAAAGGAAAAAAACAAAGTGATAAAATCAAATACAAATAAATATTTTTCCACTGAAATTAGCTATAAATGGGATTCCTGTAAGATTCCGAAAATGTCAAGCATTTCTATAAACGCAATTGCTGAATTACTGCATGTCCTGTTCAAACAGACATGTGAGGTGAGGCAGCGATCCCTTACAAACTGGGTTGAGCGCATGCCTTTTGCGTTTTCATTGTTTGTCACCACTGTAATATTTGTTGACACTTTTATTTTACGGCGTGTCTCTCCATAGAGTAGGTTGTGTATTTCACGTATGTGTAGAACCTTTTTAGTCTCGCTGATCTGACATAAAACCGTAGTGGAAAAAGCAGATGGGAGGCAAACAATTCCTCTGTCTCAATGAGTGTGAGAGCCCGCGGGTTGATGCTTGTTCTGTCGTTGCTCCTCATCCTTCACGTTCATTTTAGTAAAGGCCTGCCTTTTTTTTTTTTTTTTTTATGAGCGAAAATTAATAATCGGAATAAACTCTTTGACTATAAATGGTCCCCTTGCGTTTGGATAAACACTAAACATGCAGGTCATACTGGGACGTTGCCTCATGCTTTATCTAGAAATATGTTGAACTTATAAAGTCTTCAAATAAGGCACGTTTTCCATTGTTCTTAAGTTTGATGTGGACATAAATTAAAGACTTATTCTTTCTTCTCGGATTGCTGATTTGAGTGGCGGTTGTAGTCAATGTAGGTGAGACTCCAGGCCTCTTTGTGACCGTGAACATATCCGGTGTTTCATGAAGGTTGTCTAATCATCCTTTTGTGTAGCAAATGTTCTCCTTATTATTAGTCATCTTGCGACTCCTCATATTTGTCTCTGAACCTGATCCCCAAGTTAGGGACCACCAACCACAAGATCAATAGTGACACACCCATTATATGTTGAACTTATTTGCCTGATTTTGAGGTATTACTCATAAAAAGGCTGCGTAACAGACATTTCCCCCAAAAATAGGCAGGGATGTTTAATAAAAATTTCAATGGCTAAACAAATATCATAGAAAACTATTTTGTCATTTCTTCAATGCAATCTGAAAATGTGCCTTCAAATAAAACAATATATGAATGCACTCCTAACCTCTTGGTATATTAAACAGTACATTGTTTCACCACACAAACGAGGCCTGCTTACATCGCCTCTCAAAGGAGTGCAGCAGTGGATGTCTTCTGCTTAACAGTTGGTAGTCTGTGGTCTAATAAGATGGCCACAGAGCTATCATTACTGTAATTAGTAACACCTGTGCTTTTCATACCATGACAAGTTAAAAATGCCTACTGTGTAAAAGGTCAATTTCTACACTCTTGACGGACCAGTATGAGGGCAGCTCTTTGTACATGACCATGAAAGGTAAACACCGGTGCAATAATAATAATGTACACTTCTATTAATCCCGTCTCTGTATTTGACCCATCAGTAGTTATTCAGGAGCAGTGGGCTGCAGCGAGGCGCCCGGCGAGTAACTGGGGGTTCAATGTCTTGCTCATGCGCACTTCAACATGTAACTATGGGGAGAGCGGGGATCGAACCAGGAACCTTGTGGTTACCGGATGTCCTCTCTCCCCATGAGCTCTTCCCACAACCTCTGGTGCCGAGAAATGAAGCCAATGCAGAAGTGAAACAAAACGGCAGTTATTTTATTAGCTTTACGATAAAGTGAGTTGATTGTCACAGACCTCCATGTTAGAATTGCCAAACTTTACAGCAGGAATAAACTAGTATACAACCGTTTTTGGTCTCTAGCCAATTACCAGAGGTTGAATTGTTATATAACTCAAAACTTTGAATTGTATTGAGGCTTAGAGTTAGTCATGGCTGCTTTGAGTGACAGGTGAGTGCCTTGCCAGGTCACTAGTTGCTAGCTGTCTGCTTCGCTGCGTCACCCGCCTCAGCTTCACCGACGATCCACCTTTACTACTCTATTGGGTTCATATACTTGTAACTCTGAGTAGTACTTCTGTGGGGTACATGGAGTACCGAGTACCGCTATCCTTAATGTCATTGGCAGCCTGCCATGTTTTTTCTACGTAAAACATTGTCAATAGCACATTAAAAAAAACATAGCACAGTAAAAAACATAGAAATAAAATAATATTAAAATAAATATTTCTCGACTGATCCGTGATATAAATGTAATTCCTGTAAGATTCTGACAATTTTAAGCTTTTCTATGAACAAAATCGCTGAATTTGTCCATATCTTGTTCAGAGACATGTGAGGTGAGGCAGCGATCCCTCAGTTGAGTTGTGATGGCAAATAAAAAGCACATGGAGGGTGCAGAGGAAATCGTTCTCTGAGCCGCTATAAATTACTTTGGTCAACTCAGCAGACATTCGGATCTCCAATGTCAAATCAGCAGACACTGAAATGTGTGTGCACCTATATTCTGCCATTCATAGTGAACACATTCAAACGACTCAGATCAGGAACAGGCGAGGGATTTTGCAAAGTTAGCGGAAAGATCCAAATATTCTGTGTTAATAACAAATGTAGGGAATATATGAATATACTTGAGGTCATTTTGCCTTTCATTTCCTCAAAATCTCTACAGTAATATATTTGGAAAATAAACGTAACAAAGGTTCTCATAAACAAGAAACCAGGGAAAGTTGAATATGACATTTGAAGGATCTGCTTTTATATCAGTTCAAATATTGGGAAATTATAAATATAATTTATTTTAAACTGATTGCCTTTTAATTTCCTCAAAAGCTACAGTAATAGACATAAACGTAGCAGGGCTTTATGAACAAGAACCCAGTGAAAATGTTAGCTAACCAATGAAGGACATGTTTTTATGACAGATTAAATAGTATAATTTGATAATATTATAATGTTCAAAACCTCAATTGAACACATTACAGTGGTCAAACTTCATATGTTATTGTAATGTTATTTCATGTAATGTCCAAAATGATGTTGTTTTTACTTGTTTCAAACTGGACACATTATTGCATAAATATAGGCTATCTTGTCCTTTTTGGGCTTTCCAAGCCCTCGTACCGTAACACCAGGAATAGACGATCATAACATTTCAACTAGCGGCGAATGGTGGCGTAAGCTACTTGTAACGCTGAGTACCTCGCCGCACTGCTCTGCGGAACATGGAGTACCGTCTCCTTGAAGTCATTGCCAGCCTGCCATATTGTGTCCTCATAAAACACTGTCAATAGCGCAAGAGGCCTCAGGGGGCGCTGTTTCTACCAGGACGTCCTCTGGAGGCCACTTGACAAATAAAAAAAGGGGGCAGGCTGTGTCTACAAATCGGTGCTCTCATTCATGCAGTGTGTAGCAGTCCCAGCAGACGGCGGAGCAGTGACACAACCTCTTGAGAACCGAAAGCGCGGCTCCTGCGACCGATAGCAAGGGTCGGTGAGTGATTATCCTCCTTTTTTCACTCCGCGTCGCATTGGCTCTTACTCGGCAGTTTTGGAAGAAGCTGTGCAAATATGGCTGCCATATATATATATATAAATAAATATTATATGTTTTTTTTGTTTTTTGTTTAAATACATCGACGAGCAAAATCCCTTTTTCGGCAGCTGCCGTTATCTCTGCTCGGTCCATGTCGGTGTTGCGTTTCCTCGTCGGCCCGGTGCTTCAAGCTGTGCGGTGTTTACATGACGTACAGTCGATTTCCATGGCATGAACACAACCGGTTGTGTCTGCTTCGGTCCGGAGCCGTCAGACATTAAGTTTACAGTAGAGCTTGACTTGTGAAGGTCGTAGCTAAACCTCGAGGGGAAGTGTTGATTGCGCTCGCAGCCGAAGCTCTCGGGTTGAATGTTGATTTGAGGCTGTGGTCACGATGATAAGAGGCCTCTGCTGGATATCTGCATGAAGCCTTCAACCTGCTATGGCTTTACTAATTGTCTTGCGATCTCACGTTGAACGGTCCAGGTGGTTAGCATTCATGTGCCGTTCATCACATGCATGTGGGCTAAAGTCTATGTAAAGGTCATCCATTGACAACCGCATGTACAGACAGCTCTGTTTTTTATAGTGCATGTATATGTGTTTTTTATACAATAATACATATAATATAGGCTGTGATGATATGTGTGTGCTTAAGATGTATAGCTATAAGAATCACCTGCCAGTTGAAGGTCAGTAAAACCGTCCTGTCATGGTGTACTTTTTGTAGCTTCCTTAAAGTAGAGATCACACACTTGGTTTAATTGTATAGGACTAAAAACCGCTGGCTCTTTGGATTAAAATATAGAAATGTGTATCTGCTCCATATGTACCTCCTTTAAGCAAAACCACGTGGGCAGGATACTTCATATCACGCCAACATAAATGTAACCTCCAAATGATAAGCGAGGGAATGTGTGTGATGTTGACGTGTTCATTAATGGCAACTAGCCATATGCGTTGTGTGGTGGTGTGTGTGTAGTTCATGATGCAGCTCTGCAACAATAAGTGCACGAAGAAGACCAGCGGGCTGCGTGACGTGAGTCATCAACAATAAACGGCTTTTTACATCGGCAACTTGTATGCAAAGTGGCCAAACGCAAATTATATAGAATATTCAAAACAAAAGATTTGTTTTTGGTGGGTGGCTTGATTGTGGCAACGACGGGATGTGCTCGGTGACATGGGAGGGTTCGTGAGTTCTACGTTTTCCGATTTTTCCGCCGGTATCCAAGCGGCGCAGCGCTGCGACCTTTCCCCTAGTTTCTGCAGCACAGGGTGGATCATGTGATGCTGTAAAGTCGCTGGGGGGAGGGGTCTGGCTCTGTGCAGGGTGCTGCTCTGTGGATGGGTGCTCCTTCCGACGGTGGGAAACCGGAAAACGGAGACGTGTCTTGCTTTCAGAGTGCTCTTGATGAATGACATAAAAAAGGAGTCTTCAAAGCAAAACGTAGCTTTTCAGACGTAAACGTGAGTTCTGCAGAAAAACGCTGCTGCGGTTTTAGCGGAAAAGGAAAGTTGAAACCCAAATTCATTACGTACGCGTTGTTACAATGCGACGCCAAACATGAACGTTACTGTGAAAACATCCGTGTTATTATTAATTTAACCAGCGGCGGATTAAACGAGCTAAACCGGTACTTTTAAAACGATACCGGTGCCTGAACCGATACCTTTTTTTTTTTTAACGCACAATGAGGACATTAAAAACCTCTTCGGCCATATTCCCTGTAGAAGCCGTTATCATGGAGCACTGACACACAACGGATATCAGACTGTTAACATACACAAGATATGTTCTCCATTATATGATGTGATATGTATTGTCATGTGCAGACCTTATAGGGTTAATCCTGTCACTGTGTTGATGGGCAAAGAGAACAACCAATCAGAGGGACTGAAGATGACACGTGACAAATAAAGTTTTGCTTCTGACAGGAGAGTTACACTGAAACAAAGTGATGCCCCACGGTCTTTATTCCTCAGTCATTATATTCCCGGTAACACCGGGTATACAGCCGGGACCGCTGTACATCAACACAGCTACGAGCTAGCTTAAACATGGTTATAATGGATAATTTATTATTTCGTGGCCTACTTTTATGAATGCAAGACTTGCAGTCAACGTTACGGTACTAATCTGAGTTAAGGCTGCTCGTCATAATCGGTCTCCACGTGTTCAGTGGGACCGGTGACTGCCTCCCCGTAGCGCCCAGCCTGACGCTGGTGTGCTCGACACGGGCTCACTAGTCACACACGGCGCAGCCTCCGCTGAGAGGCTATCGTAACCTGCTGCCAGGGCGGAGTCACCAGAAAAGTTCACAACAATAGTTTTTTTTCAATTTCAATCGGCTCAGGCACAGGAAAGAAGCACCGAAATGTGCGTTGCGTTTCGGTCCGGGTAATACCTGTTGTATTGGAACCGGTGCCACATTGGCACCGGTTTCCGGTACCCAACCCTACTCACAATGCTACAACTAGAGTTACATCATTCAGGGGCTGGTGGTCTGTCGTTCAAACTGAATGCTGGTCTCTGTTACCGGCCATGGTCAAATAAAGGTTGCATTTGAAGTGAATAAAGCATGTGATCTGGGAACAATAACCATGCCATATGTTGGTTACTTGGTAGGTTTAACATGCTTGTCCCATACAATACCAGAAAAAGCATCATTTATATTGGCGGAAATATGGCAACCTGCAGCGCCGGAATAATGACTTCTGATTTCAAATAGCTGTCACAGGTGCTGTTCAATTTGAAAGTTTGTTCTGATATTTGCCTGACCACAATTAATAAGCAACGTTGCAATATCGGGATGCAGTGATTGTACAACGTTGTTTGTTATGAGTCATTATCCACGTTGTGGTACATTTAATAGATAGTAATTGCATCTGCATGAACAAACAGTGTGAGAACATTGTAGGACTAGAGCGGAGATGTAGGCGAGTTAATGCTTTTGACTGACATCTCCCTTTACCTTTTATGTTCAATATAAACCTACTTGAAACTTCCTTATCACTAACTGCATTATTTGCTCTTTCCTTTTCCTCAGTGACCCTGTACAGTAGCAGCCAACATGGCAGAAGCTCACCAGGCGGTGGCCTTCCAGTTCACGGTCAGCCCGGATGGCATCGACCTACACCTGTGCCACGAGGCGCTACGCCAGATCTACCTCTCTGGCCTCCACTCCTGGAAGAAAAGGTTCATTCGCTTCAAGGTGAGAGGAGTTCGACATATGGGAGAGCAAAGTCTACCGGGCTGCTGGGGAATTTGTTTGTTACATTTTTATGATCTTTAACTGATTAACTGTTTCTCTTTTTGTTCTCTACTATTGGCATCTCACAACAGTTCCTATTAATTTCTGTTAATCAATAAATATTCAGTCGGTAATGCTATGTTTTCATTTATTGATTGCCGTCCTACTCTAAATTGATTTGTTGGGTTACACTAACTTGCCTACACTGGAAGGTGACTAACTCTGAAACAATCAGCCAACAGTGACGGTAACTTTCCAGTCTATTCTATTATCTAATAGCCTTTGGCCGAGTTGACTGTCTGTTTACATACCATCACACTGAGGCCAAACCCACAACAACGTTCCTCTTTGTTTATCATCAAGACTCAAAACACTGTCAACTAGAATGTGCACTCGGTAGAGCGCATACCTTCACATATCACAAGATTGGGCATTGAATTATGAACATTTTGACATTAGTTGCATGCCAATTGGATACAAATTGACCGTGCTATGGTAAAAAGAAGATTTTGACCTATCCATGACTTTGACCCGATTGATCCCAAAATCTAATCAAATGGTCCCCGGATAATAACCAATCATCCCACCAAATTTCATGCGATCCGGTTTAAAACTTTTTTTGTTATGCGAGGAACACGCATACAAATAAATAAATACACGGCGATCAAAACATAACCTTCCGCATTTTCAATGCGATGGTAATAATTCGATGGTTGTAAAAACAAAACCTGTACAGATTGTTGGCGCTCTGTGACTCGGATGACGTTTGCCATCTTTTCTCTGGTTTACCTTTCCACAGAATGGGATAATGACTGGTGTGTACCCGGGCAGCCCTGGTGGGTTCATGGTAGTAGTTGTCTCCTACATGTCCTACAATCAATATAGACAGCTGGATCCCTCTATGGGCTTGATTGCCAAGCTGGGTCAACACATGCCCATCAGGTAAGTCCACTGACACCATGAAGCTAATTAATAACAAAGTGTTGAGAAAAGCCCCTGTTTTGGGCCCAATATGCAGCGCTGTTTTCACATCTAGACATAGTCGTGCTATTTTGTTCACAAGTTGGCACAGTGCTTGAGAGGAAACCTGCAGTTTGGCAATAACAGGTGTTGAATAACTGGTATGCTGACGGTTACAGCATGTTCAAATGCCCCATCTTGTCAAACGTGAACAGCAACGCTGATGGAATGTGTTTGACGTAGTGTCTTAATTTTTCCATGTGCGGTGGCTGTTTACGAGAAAACTCACAGGCCTGTCTGCTCCAGCACCTCCTCCAGTGGCAGTTTAAGGAGGTGCTGGTGTAGTTACAGATTTTGAAGTAGTTATCTTATTTTTCCACATTTTTGGTCCAACTGTCCACCACACCTCTTCTTGTCTGCCAACAATTTTAATCATGTTTAGGGATATTATTTATTTCCTTTCAATATAAAATGTGGACGCCTCTCTTGTCAACAATGTTTGGGATTTACCCTCAAGTCAAGGATCGTGTTAATGCCCGTATTGTTAAGGTTATTTCAGGCTTATCTTTTGTGTATGGTTAGAGATCACCTGTTGTTGCAAACAGTGTGAAAGCCATGCCACTTAAGTTTATAAAAATGGCAAATCATCGGTAACACTGATTAATAAAAGGTTTAGGAGATGTCCGTTGGCAGTTGATCAATCATTGAGCATGTGTTGTAATCCTGTCAAGATAAGGGAAAAGCAGTGTTTATCAGTCAAGATCTCGAGAGACTTTTGACTGGGCCAAGTCTAAATGACATCATGCTCTTAATCGTTCCATTATCTTCTTGTAGTGCACTCTGTCTCAGATATGTTTGTAGTCACTTTATTATATTTATTTATTACACCACAGCATCTCATTGATCTTTTTTAATTCTCCATACGTTGATTGAGAAAGTGTTTATTTGCTGATCTTGCATTAACCCCCTCTGTATGTGTCACCCCCCCCCCCCCCCCCCCACATACACTTCTTTGTCTCTGTCCACAGTCGATACATATCCACTGACAACCAGAGGATAGTTGGAGGGGTTCTGGTGGGCACGGGCCTGTGGGTCACCATAATCATGATTATGAGGAATGTCCTAAAGTCCCTGTTGTCGTGGCACGGCTGGATGCATGCCCGCCACGGCTCTGTGTCCTCGTCCACTCGTCTGTGGCTGGTGAGACAATGAATAGGCTCCTCTGTTCAATTCACTTTAGACAGGAATGTTTCATGCAATTCCTTTCAGTAAATTATAACATTTTGGCCACCTCTCGTACAAGACACAGTCAGAACATTTTGAGAGCCAGAAAAGAGCTGAAACAAACTCTAAACAATCTCTAACCGACAAGGCCTTGACTACTGTTCTTCATTTAATGTGGATATTATAAATTCAACAGGAATTAACTTTTTATATTACAGCGCTGAACTGAATTTAAGTTATGATTAATTATAATTAGGGCTGTCAGCGTTAACGCGTTAATCTATGCGATTACCGCGTTAACGCACTAAAATATTTTAACGCAATTAACGCAACTTTGTTTACTTCCGGTGTTCGTTGAAGTTTTTACACTCAAACCGAGTGTCAAACCGCGGCAGTACGGTTTAACACTGTTTCCGTTTTTAAAACTATTATTTCTCCGCGAAAATAAGGAGCAGAAATCAGTTTAAACTCGTGGATGAATCAGTCGGGTTTCCTCCTCCGCTCCTTCCTCCCGTCTCCCCCTCTGATACACAGAGGAACAGAGGGGCGACGTGTCGGGTGACGCGGCGCGGAAAGAACTCGTCACACGAAACCTTCACCGTGATTGGTCAATCCGTTTGTCAGTCAACATTTTGGGGAAAAAACAACCAATGAACACTCAGTAAATCACAAAGGACCTCCCACCTCACATGTAAGGCTCATTCGCAGCCTGTCAGTCAGAGAACCAGAGAACACGGCACGAGGACAATGTGCCTCATATATAGAGAGCTGAGATTGTTCTGGAATGTTTGATGTATAACACGTGGGTATGTGTCATATGCAAACGCCTTTAAAAGGTGAATTTACATTTTTTTGTAAAATGTATAAAATGCCCCCAGCCTCCAGAGGGTTAACGTGACATATTTGAATGTCAGTCAGTTACCAAGGCCACTGGTTCTGCTGCTGTTCAAGATTCAAGATTCAAGATGTTTTATTTGTCACATACACACACAGGGTGTGCAGTGAAATGAAAGTGGCAATGCTCAGCAGGAATGTGCAAGGGCGACAAGTACACACTATTTACAATAAAAAACAACACAATATTTACAGTAAGTGTGTGTGTGTGTGTGCCTAAGAGGGGCAGTTGTGTGGGTCTATGTGGGGGTCCTGGTGAGGTCGGAGTTCACAGTCCTGATGGCCTGAGGAAAGAAACTCCGTCTCAGTCTCTCTGTTCTTGCAGCGTGACTACGGAGGCGCCTGCCTGACCGCAGCAGCTGAAACAGTCTGTTGTTGGGGTGGTGAGGATCCTTCATGATCCTGCCGGCTCTGGTTCTGCACCTCCTGGTGTACAAGTCCTGCAGGGTGGGGATTGTAGTTCCAATAGTGCGCTCAGCCGAACGCACTACTCTCTGCAGAGCCTTCCTGTCCTGAGCGGAGCAGTTGCCAAACCAGGCTGTGATGCTTCCTGTCAGGACGCTCTCTACAGCTCCAGAGTAGAAGGACTGAAGGATCCTCTGGGAAACTTTAAATTTCCTCAGCTGCCTGAGGTGGTAGAGGCGCTGCCTTGCCTTTCTCACCAGAGTGTCTGTGTTCGTTGACCATGTCAGATCCTCGGTGATGTGTGATTCAGTGTTAAAGATGACAGGACCAATGGGGTCTCAATATACTTTTTTTTTTTTTTTTACTAATCTGAATGTTTCACTGAAGAAACAATTTATCATCCACGATATTAAATACCTCGCTGGCACTGTATATGTAGGAGCCTCATTGAAAACACAGCTCTGTGTGAAGTTTTGTCTTTAAAAAGAAGGGAAAAAAACTTGTAATCGCGATTAATGAATTTCAAAATGTGCGATTAATTAGTTAAATTTTTTTTAATCGATTGACAGCCCTAATTATAATGCACATATGCACTATATATATTCTAAGTATTCTATGCATTGCTGTAGCACTTCAATAACATGTTGGTTTAGCTCTTAAAAATACCCATAATATAGTTAACTGTATTTTAATTAGCTAAATTCCAAATTGAGTCAAAGTTACAATTGCAAGACTGAGTGCTTGGTCCTTTTAGTTGAACCCACTGGTTACGTGTTTGTACACTGTTTGCCCAAAGGTTTCTAGAAGAAACACCAAGTGTCACCTTGAGTTCCTTTTGACCTCTGACTGCCCCCCTTCTTTTCCAGGTATTAGTGAAGGTGTTCTCTGGCCGGAAGCCAATGCTCTACAGTTTCCAGAACTCCCTGCCTCGACTCCCTGTTCCCAGTATCAAGGACACCTGCAGAAGGGTATTTTCCACATGTCATGTTCCACCCTGTACGAGCTGGTGATTTGTGCACATTCCTTCTGGGTCATAATGGTCTTGGTGATTGTACTGGAACCAACGATTGCAGTCCAAAGAAAATCAAAAGGCAATCCAAAATATTCTATGAATAACCAATTGAGATGAAAGCCATTTAATACCATCGAGTGTCATGTCAAAATAGGCGCCCCTATTTCCTTTCTAGGTGTGTAGAGTAGCAGATCTTTCTTTTGACGGGCAGCATTTGGTGAGCGTCATGTGAGACGCTGCTGCGTTGGCCGGTCTCCCTCCGCCTTATCGGTCAGGGGGAAGAGCAGAGACGACGATTCTAGCCCATTGGCTCTCTCCTCGTTTCAAACTGTTGACCATTTGCTTCACTCATTTCTCTGTGTTGCCAGTATCTGGAGTCAGTGCGTCCACTGATGGAGGATGAGCAGTACGAACGGATGGAGGGCTTGACTAAAGATTTTGAGAAGAAGCTGGGACCGAGACTGCAGTGGTACCTCAAACTCAAGTCCTGGTGGGCCTCCAACTATGTGAGTTAGAAAATAATTCTCCTCTCCTTTCTCTCTTCGGTCAGATCTTTGGACGCTGTCCTGAGACTTGAATTCAGCTTATCTCTGTCGAGCAAAATCGGCTTGTCAATATATGTTACCCCCTCCCCCCCTCCCTCTCTTTGTGTGGCACAGGTCAGTGACTGGTGGGAAGAGTACATTTACCTGAGAGGCCGTGGGCCCATCATGGTCAACAGCAACTATTATGCCATGGTAAGACATCTTTACCCGTGTGTCTCTGAACAACCGCTCAGCCTTTTGTTTAAAGATTAAGCCTCTTCGTGATTCATCCTCAAAGTGTGTGTTTGGTGTTCCAAATAAATATCACACGCTTTCAATACTTTCGTGATGATTGTGACCCCCAACAGCTGTGATAAGTGGTGAGGTAAAATCAAATGTCAAACTCATTTGTCACTAGACTAATGTGTCACTTCCAGGTGCTATGACTGAGATTATGTTGATAATTGTAAGTGACGTATAGTGAGATGAGCTTTTGAGCAGCTTTATGACAGCTCTGCCAAACTAAATTGTAAATCATAGATAAAAAGGCGTCAATCTGAAGAGAGTTTGATTGAAATTAAATCCTACAGTTATAGCTTCTTACAACTAAACTTTCTAAGATAAGATTATTTTTACTGCGCACCACTTTTCTTATCTTGTGTGTCATATTCATTGAAAGTTGGAGTAAATATCTTGGAACGGACACTCCATTAGCAGCATAAAGCCGGGCATCTTTGTCTCAGGGGAACTCCTTCCAGCTACAATCGTTCTCAAGCTCTTCAGCATCGTGGCTGGCAAAGCTGCGATCCCTGTATTACGTTGTGTTCTTACTTTGACCAGTGGGCAGGCTGAATCCTCCAAACCCCTGGCAGATTTGTGATCATGGACCCGGTGAAGTCATCGGGATAATGATCAAGAACTGAGGGTCTACACAACCCTCAGCGCCCTCTGTCGGTTTCTATCTGAATGAGAGAGAGCGTAGACTGTAGGGGCTGTTTTGTCTTTGTTCGGTTATTAAATAGATCATGTAAATAAGACATGCCAGCAAAAACCTCTGTTTTCAGCTTCCACCCCATGGATCAAGCCTCTGCTCTTGCTTACAAAGCCATTTCACGTCAGTGAAACGACACTCGCATGCTTGAAATGGCAGTTCATGAGAGGACTGTGTGCACACAGTCCTTGACCGAAATAAAAACAAATAACCTATGGAGGGATCATACAGGGACATTGTGTTCAGGCTGTTTGCATTTTACAAGTCACGTCTTATGCCCTGGATGTGTCGGGGGGGGAAATGTGAGTGAGTATTAATTGATGGCTTTCAATCTCCTTTTCCCCCAGGACTTCCTGTATGTGTTCCCCACCTCCATCCAGGCTGCCAGAGCAGGAAACTCCATCCATGCCATCATGCTCTACAGGAGAAAACTGGACAGAGCCCAGGTCAAACCTGTGAGTAAAGAGCTCTCTCCTCCCTGATTGACTTCTCAAATGATTGTGTTTAGCTTTGGTTGAATCAATTCAATTCAATTCAGTTTATTTGTATAGCCCAATTTCACAAATTACAAATTTGTCTCGGAGTGCTTTACAATCTGTACACATAGACATCCCTGCCCCAAAACCTCACATCGGATCAGGAAAAACTCCCAAATAACCCTTCAGGGGGAAAAAAAAGGGAAGAAACCTTCAGGAGAGCAACAGAGGAGGATCCCTCTCCAGGATGGACAGAACAATAGATGTAATGTGTACAGAAGGACAGATTTAGAGTTAAAATACATTCAATGAATATGACAGAATGTATGAATAGTTCATAGTAGGCATATTCCACGATGGAGACCTCCACAATCCATCAGGCAGATGGCGGTGGGGAGGAGGAGTGGGCGGAGTCTCAACAGGACAGTGGCGTAGTCAGGAGCAGGAATTCCACGACCCAGACCTCGATGATCCATCAGGCAGATAGGATCTATGCCGTCTCATAGGGTCCGATGACCCCATGAGACGTGAAGTCAAAAGGACTCCGGGGAGAAAGCAGAGTTAGTAACGTGTGATTGAGAGATGAAAATTCATCCTTAAGGAGAGAAAAAAGAGGAGATAGGTACTCAGTGCATCCTAAAACGTCCCCCGGCAGCTATAAGCCTATAGCAGCATATCAAGGGGCTGGACCAGGTGAACCTGATTCAGCCCTAACTATAAGCTCTGTCAAAGAGGAAGGTCTTAAGTCTACTCTTAAACGAGGTGACTGTGTCTGCCTCCCGGACTGAAATTGGAAGCTGGTTCCATAAAAGAGGAGCTTGATAACTAAAGGCTTGATAATCACATTCCTTGATATAAACTATGATATCTCATATTGATCCTTAGTAAATGTTTAACTTTATCATTTATTATTCATTGATGTCTAGCTCTTATGACGGTGTGTTTGCCTTTTTAACTTTACAATGAGAGCTGCTTATCTTTCACAACAACCTCGTGTAGCCGGTTTGTTAACGTGATGATGTAGATCCGTGATGATGTCGTCAGATCACTGTGGCGAACTAACTTTGGAATGTACCTCGCTCTGTGCTTTCCGACGGAAGTAGAGCTACGATGGCTGGCAAAGCAAAATCACATCGCGTTTTCGAAAGACGTAATGATTAAGGGTTAATGAATGCCGGTGATCTTAGTGACACACATCAGTGTCTTCTCCTCCCGCTCCTCTGTCAGTCCTTTCCCTTTACCAACCTGCATGATGCAAACGTAAATTCTTTTTACATTTGCACAATACTGACATACAATTGACAATGTGTTGCATAATTACCAATGGACCTCTTGCCTCGACCAATTGTTTGCACTCTACAAATACCAATGCATGAGCTTGCTCTGTCACTCACATCCGGTTGTCTCTGTTTTACTATTTTGTCCCTTCGTTGTGTCGGACGCTGCGTTAGATTTACTTGCTGGCGAACAAGGTTCCTCTGTGTTCGGCTCAATGGGAGCGGATGTTTAACACCGACCGCGTCCCTGGTTTGGAGACAGGTAAGAGGAGGGCACATCTCCGCCATGACCTCTGAACCCCCCGTGAGCCATTGGAAACCCCGACTACTCGTCTCATTCTCAACAGCACAGCCCTGAAATAATTCACTCCTCATTGGCTTTTTGTCAATTTAGTTCTATCTGGTAGATATCAAAATGTCAAATTTTGTGAAGTGGAAATATGTCAAATTAGGAAATGCAGATATTAGGGCTTTGCTGGTGGCAATGAGATGGCAGACCCCTGGTTTCTGGACCCCGCTCGCGTCTCTTTCCCTGGCAGCCTTCTCGGGTCCCTTCTCCTCCTTAAGACCTCTTATCAAACCAATCCTCATTGTCCTCGTCCCTTCATCCATGCTCCTCTCTGTGTAGGTGTGTGTCTGCTGCGCTCTCCACGGGATTTTAGTGATTTAGTTTGTCATCTCTGTGTTTGACTCTCCCCTTTTGCTTTTCAGCTCATGCTCCAAAACACTATTCCCATGTGCTCAGCCCAATACGAGTGTATGTTCAACACCAGTCGTGTCCCAGGTGTAGAAACAGGTAGAGTCTTTAGCAGTGCCGCCTCCTCCGCACTACTCCTACTGTACCTCTCCTTGGGACATTTGTCGATGTGTTTTAATTAGACATAGTCTGACCTCCATGAATAAATAATGCATGTGTGAAGGTCTATGCACATTGAAGGAACTAATTTGCATGCGACTAAAATCTAGTGAGAAAGCAAAGCAGTGATACTGTTGCGGTAAGACTGTGTCAAACAGTGTAATGCTGGCCCCATACATACAAGTGCGATATTTCACATACAGTTCAGTATGTTTGAAGGATAATAGAATACAAGTATTCCTTTTGGGTGGTGGTCATAGTTGGTTTAGTGTTGTCTAAAATTAATAAATGACCTTTTTTAAGGGGTAGAAATCCATACTGCTGCAACATGTTATGATGTGCTTTTTCAAGCATATAAAGCACTTAAAGCTTTGGACAAACTAAAATAATATGTAACATGCACGGAGAGAGTGTGTGAAGGACTACTAGTGTGTGATTTAACATTCAGTCGTATAACCAAGGTGAAGAGCATCCGATCAGTACCAAAGAGGTGAGGTGTGGTGACATCTAAACATTAAATACTTGAGGATGAGACGCACTACTTTATCTCTGGCTTTAGAGGACATGAGTGAATTCCTTTTTATTTTAAATTAGTCCAAATGTATCAGAAAAATTTAAGAAAAAGTTCTATTTTTGATTAAAATGTAAGTGATGCGTTTAAGGATTTGAATAAAACACAAAAGCGAGATTCAAGTTCAGCCGACAGGTTAAGTGTTAAATACAACTTATTTCTTTTTAATGTCCTAAGCCAGTGTCCTATATTTATACTTGCATTGCTGGAGGTTCAGGCTGAGTGTTGCCTGGATGTGAGGTGGTGGTTGTTCTTGGGGTGGGTCCCAGTGTAAGTATCCCCTCCTTTGTCCTCCCTGTAACGAGGGCAATGCTTGTTTGAATCTCTGAGCATCTCCAAAACAATATCATAACTTTGCTTTTAAGATTTAAGGGCTGTTTTTGGATTGGATTCTCCCGGTTGTGCAAAATGCTGTTCAAACAAACATTGCCTCGATTCATTGTATTCTGAACCACCACCCTGTTTCCCCAAATTACTTTTTCTTTTCATCTCACGTCTTCCGCACATCCATTTTCAAGCTTCTTTTAGTTTTCTAGATTGTAGTCCCTCCCATCATGTAGAATCATTTAAAATTCAGTATTTTTTTTTTCCTCTCTACAAGTTAAGAAGGATGCCCACACAAATAAAAGAACCAGCCCACAAAAAGTTTGTTGCCCTCAACAGAAATCTGTGTGAGGTGGATTTCACATGTTTTCACTGGGACCCAGATTTGGTTACTAACACTTTTAATGTTCCCAGAAAACAGAAGCTGTGACATCCACTCTCCGTTCAGACTGCTGCCTTCTTTTTGAGATGTGAATCTTTTCAAATGTAAAGATGAACACAGGTAGAAGCACATAAATCCCTCCAATTGTCTTTCTTTCTCTGTTTTTCCTCTGTTTTTCTCCCCTTCCCATTGGTCCCCGTCTCCCAGACGTCCTCCAGCACGTGAACGACAGCAAACACATCGCCGTGTACCACAAGGGCCGCTACTTCAAGGTGTGGATGTTTTATGACGGGCGGTTGCTGTTGCCACGGGAGATCGAGCAGCAGATGGAGCGGATCTTGGCCGACAGCTCTGAGCCACTCCCCGGAGAGGAGAAACTAGCCGCACTTACTGCAGGAGACAGGTGGGTGGCATTACTGTTGAGGCCACACAGTTCACACCGTGTGCTGTAGCACGACAGGAAGTAAAGAAGTACTGCAGACGAACATTTATTGGAATAATATGTTGCAAGATTGCTTCAGGCGAGTAGAAATGTGCATTCTTCAGTTACACATGGTTAAGATACTGAATACATCCTCTCATAGATTAACCGTTATGCATCACCAAGGACATTTTCACCTTTTTAATGTTTTGCTATCATTTCGTTCATGGATGTAGTATAAGCCCTTGCAAGGATCTGAGTTTTTTCTTTTCTTTTTTGGGAGTTCCACCTCAGCTCTCAGAATTGGTCTAGAATAAACACTAAAGGACAAAACATCCCAATTATTACCGATTGAAAGCACAATTTCTCCGAGCCATGAAATCATGCAGTCTTTTGTACCAGCTTCAATCTAGAGCCCTGCCTTCAAAGTTCAAATAGTATTTTTGTACTATTTGCCACCTGAATGAGCCATTTTGTGATGGGACAAATGCATGCTCTTCTCCTGGTTTCCACTTTGCTGCCGTATTACAGAGCAATGCACTGTGTGATGCAATGCATCAACATTAATATTGTTATTAATCGTCATTGGAATATCCCAGACTGAAAGATGTTTCCCCCTGGCATTTAGTTTACAGAAATTATTTTGTGTGTTTTCCCAAAAACAATGGTGACAAACTGGCACATTAAGGGTTAAAATAAAAGAACATTTAATTTGATCTGAGACACTTTTTTTTAATGGGACGCACAAGGGTTAATAGTCAGTTTTAAGGATTACAAATGTTGGCATTTATTGTGTTCTATTCAGCCATAGTTTCTAACGAGCATTTTTTTATTCTAAAATAAAGTGAATAAACTATGTGACGGCAGCGCTGTTTCTAAATGACCTCCGGCATGTCTTTTCTTGGATCTGTACCGCCTGACAAATAGGCTGTCGCGTGCGATAATAATCTCGCCATAATAATGTCCCAGACGATGTATTTTTTGGGCGCCAGTACCGACTGTAAGCGGAGTTTTCAAAGTATGCACACCTTTCTCACAGTGAAACCGGTTTGCACTACAAGTAGACTCGACTCCTGAAAGGCATCACCTGAGGGCCAACTGAAAAAAGACTGTTAATTGTCATTATGCAGGACCCCGTGGGCCAAAGCTCGAGAAACCTACTTTGGCCGCGGTAAGAACAAGAACTCTCTGGACGCCATCGAGAAAGCAGCCTTCTGCGTGACCCTCGATGACACTGAGCAGCGCTTCGATGAAGACAACCCGGTCAAGTCTCTGGACAGCTACGCCAAGTCCCTTCTCCACGGAAAGTGCTACGACAGGTGGGGCCGAGAAAACTGACCATTATGTTATTTAAAGAGTTCATGCAGTATAAGCATAAACTGAAGTTGTTTATACCTTTTCTTTTCATTCAGGTGGTTTGATAAATCCTTTAACCTGATAGTGTTTAAGAACGGCACCATGGGACTGAATGCAGAGCATTCCTGGGCAGATGCTCCAATCATTGGCCATCTCTGGGAGGTACATCAACGTGGTTCTTACCTGATTCAGTTTGCTTTTTTGCATAAAAGAAGAACAATATATATATACTACCAGTTAAAAGTATTAGAACACCTCAATTTCTCTAAAGGAACAACCTACACTTTTAATGGTTATAATGATCTGTCTGTCTTCCTTTTTCTTGCCATTAAAAGAGCAATATATGACTTCCTGCAGTACAATACTGTCCAAATAATGCTCAGACGGTGTAGTAACAGTCTGTTCAGAGGGTTTTTAAGTAATCAACAAAAGTTGAGACATCTGTAGGAATTGTTAGCATCAACTTTCAAGGGTTACTTTACTTCCAGAACGTGTTCCCTGAAAAAGGCCTTTTTGTATAACTCGCATTTAACAATATTTGTCAGTTTCTGGGAACCTAAACTTTTTTGTTTAACCTCTGGCAGTTTGTCGCTGACCTTTGTACCATTTCAGGTTATTCACTGGACTTGAAGTGATTAAATTTAAATAAAACTGGAAAAATGGTGGTGTTCTAAAACTTTTGACCGACAGTGTATATTTTTTTTTTTTTTTTTTTTATTCAAACAAAACCAACAAGGAATGTATTTAACTAGTTTAACAACCTGAGCTAATACAATAAAATAGGGAAATATTAATGTTCTGATTGGCACAATTCTATTTAATTGAGTTGGTCATGTGAAGTCTTGACTCTGCTCTGCAGCATGTTCTTTCCATGGATCCTTTGAAGTTGGGGTACACTGAGGAGGGCCACTGCTGTGGGGAGCCCCACCCCAACCTGCCAGGTCCTCATAGGCTGTCGTGGGACATCCCTGCTGAGGTATGGGTCTGGTTATACTCCAAAGAAACTAGTTCCTACAACTTGACAAGGCAACATCATAGTTGGGATGTTACTTGTTCAGTAACACTGAGAACGTTTTTGAATAGTTATGCATGTCTCTCAATAGATTATTGTAATTAATCAACATAACCTTTGTAAACAAGTTGAGCTGTTCAGACACCACTTTGCGTCACCGAATCAGCTGTGTGTACGACATCGCTGGACATGCGCATATAAGCCGAGCCTGGTGTGTGTGTGTGTTCAGCTATGTTGCGCTGTTAAATTAAATAGCAGGTGAAAAGGCAAATACGTTTGTATCATAAACGCTTCAATTCATAATCGATGCTTCATCTGATCATCTCTGCTGATCGGCCTTTATAGAGATCACTGATCAGACTTTTTCTAGAAGGAAGATGTACTGACAGCAATGTGTGGCGGATCTGAAGGAGCACCCATGGCCTCATTAAAAGTAGGAAATAAACTTTAGGAAAGCCAATAGAAAATAACACTTTTAGTCTTCCGACCACTCTAAGCATCTTAACCATACTTGTCATCATTCACCCACTGACGGCGGTGCTAGCCCATGCCGACATATGCGAGCAGAGCAGGGGATCAAACCGCCGTTCCTCTGATTGAAGGACAGCCCTGCACACCACTGAGCCACAGTCACCCGGTAAAGGTGTCAAATAATCAAAAGCTAATTTAACAGAAACTGACATCCCTAGTTTCAAGAGTTTGGCCTCGCTCAAACGTGGGGAGAAAAGCTGTCCTTCATAAAGAGGATGGTGTGGTGCATACTAATCGTTTTAATATGGAGATAACGGTGCACACTTTTAGGTAATCTCTCCTGAAAGACATTACTTGTATTGCGTTGCACTTTGATCTGATGCGCCCGATTGGAACTCAGCTCTGTCTGCTTCTGTGTGTCCACATGCCTATCATGTAGTGTTTGGATATATGTTTTGGTCAAAGAAGTGGCTGTAAAACGGTGGATAAGCGCTTTTGATTCATATAAATCCTGCACAGTAATGGTCCCCCTCGTTGTTTTTGCTTCTTCGTCGACTTGTTTTGATGACGAATTGCTGCGGACAAAGTTCCACTAATTAATTATTCCCAATGCGAGCCAGATCTGACCTTGGACCTTACAAACCGGACTGTTAAGCCGTCCTGGCATGACCGAATAATAAAAGTAACCACGGCCACAGTTGTCTAAAAAGAAATTAAGAGACATACCGAAAGTTCAAAGTTCCTTCTTACATAACAGGAACTGAGAAACTGACTGTCCTTGCCTCTGCACAGCTGGACAATCGATGTGTGAAGGTTGACTTGTGAGGAAAGCTGACTGATGCAGCTCCAATGTTATTGCAGCAGGAAGGTGTGGCTGAGGATTTAACAGGAAGCCTCTTGGCTCCGATCAGCTGGGATTTGATATTCACAAGCCGTGACTTCCCTCTGCTGGTCGCCTGAACTATGTGCATCAGTGCTGGTATTTTATCACTGAAATTCAAAGATGTCCTCAAATGTTCTGTTGGGTGTTTATTGGAAATAAAAAATGTGACAATAACTGTGACATTTCACAGATGTGAATTTGATTAATCTAAGCTTTCTCAATAGTCATCATGATGTTGTCTAACATATGACTCTGTTACTTCCTCTAGTGCCAGGAGGTCATCCAGAGCTCTCTGACAGTGGCCAGGAGTCTGGCTGACGATGTGGACTCTCACATTTTCCCCTTCAATGACTTTGGCAAGGGTCTGATCAAGAAGTGCCGCACCAGCCCCGATGCCTTCATCCAGATCTCCCTGCAGCTGGCTCACTTCAGGGTAATGCCACCGCTTTCCAAGTAATAACAGATGTATGCATCGATTTAATCGTCATTTAGTGGCCTTTCTTTATGTTATGCTTGAACAAATATAATAACCGACACACTCCAGTGACATTCCTCTGAATTTCCAGCAGAGAGCAGTCTCAACATGCCAATCAACGCGTCGTTGAAGACTGTTGAACGGTGTCAATGAATGATTTCATCTTTGTTCAGTTTGAGGCTGTTTCTTCCCGTTTGTTTCGAGAATTATGGGATGATACAAAATGCAGCATAAGCACATACTAAGGGGGCAATAATCATAACAGTCTTTGTCAAGTTTAGTTGCTAATTGTCATTTAGCTTTAGATAATTGCCTTGGATAGCAACCGTAGTTTAGGAATGACATTTCCTGGTGTATCCTTTATTTATTCCACCTAAATATTTGAGTCAAAAGTAATTTTTTTTGTCATCAACATTTAAAAAAAATCTACTGTTCACTCATTGAGTTTGTACACCAGCTTCTTGGGGTCTGACGCTGACCCGTGCGATCTGTCAACAGGACAAGAAGAAGTTCTGCCTGACCTACGAAGCCTCCATGACGCGCTTGTTCCGTGAGGGCCGGACAGAAACTGTGCGTTCCTGCACCATGGAGACTTGTGCCTTTGTCCGTGCCATGATGGCCGATGAGACCGTAAGGCTAAACGACTCTGATTACAGTGCTACTTCTAGGCACTGACCATTAATCCGGTATGCGGATCATGCTCTGTAATGGTTTAACGACTGTCTCTTTCCGGTTCTTTCCAGAGAGAAGAGCGTCTCAGTTTGCTGAAACTGGCAGCGGAGAAGCACCAAAACATGTATCGGCTGGCGATGACGGGAGAGGGCATCGATCGCCACCTTTTCTGCCTCTACGTGGTCTCCAAATACCTCGGAGAAGACTCCCCCTTCCTCACCGAGGTACGAGTCCTTAAGCTCTTGAAGCCGGAACAACGGCTCCTGTAGCTGTGACTGTATTCTTATGGATTTGCAACAATACCAACGAAGTGGCTTTTTGGTCCCAAGTGGCTCGCGTCTTCACTCAAAGATGAGACGTTGAGAGTGTTCCTCCTTTTTTAATAAACCTTTGACGACGTTGCATATCAACGCGGTTTCCAAGATGTGGGTCTTGCGCTGCCTTCGAATGGAACGGTTTCTAGACGGGAAGTCTAGTCCACGATGCGCTCGGCGTTCAGGTGGAACGTCGTGAAAACACAGCTGCTAGGCAACAGCGACATGCTGCCGCCGCCCAGAAGCCACCACGGCTCGCCATTCAACATGCCAGTGAGCGGGGAGCATCGTGCAGGAAATGCAAAAGCATATGGCAGTGGAAAAAGAGATGGCCGGCACATTCCACAGGCATATTGTATAATTACGTTGCACCGCTAAAATACAATATATTAACCAACCGTCCACCAAAGAATGTACATCCATGGCCTCCTCCATTTCTGCCAACATGTCATAACTGGTTAACTCTGAGGTTGTGACATCACAAGAGAGGGCTGGTTCATGGACTCTTCCTTGTGAACATGATAACAACCCAAGTTGTTTAGTTTGGACTCAATTAAGCCTTCTTTAATTTACTAAACTAATATCGTTAATGTAACGGTGTGTAGTAGGTGGTTGAAATAAATCTTGTCCAGAACTCCATGAGTGAGAACATAAGTAATGCAGAGAAAACCACGAGGATTAAGGAATCGGGATGAAGCGTTGCTTGTCGTTAAACGGGCTCATTACGTTTACAGGCACATCCTGTCATTGCAAAGTAGGCTCCCACTCACTTTTCTCTGTCAGGGTAAGTAAACTGCTTTGTATCCTCCCTGTGTTATAACCTGTTCACAAAATGTGTGCGTCATATCATTTGCCGACGCTAAAAGGATGAAAGGTCACATATCTTCACCTTCCAGCTCATCTCGGTGTTATACACACGCTCAATGTGCTCATGCCTGAATAACTGTCCGCTGCGTGTCAAATAAAGACAACAACACACACGTATAGATTGAGCTGAGATCTGGTGAATCAAAGGCATGTCAACTTCCTGTTCAGGTCCTCTCCGATCCGTGGAGGCTGTCCACCAGTCAGACGCCCGTGCAGCAGGTTGACCTGTTCGACCTGGTCAGATACCCCGAGTACGTGTCCTCCGGAGGTGGATTCGGTCCAGTAAGTTTGACATTTCATCAGTTTTGACATTGTGTTAAGTTTCTGCAGTTGGAAAACATGAGGTTATGTAATACGTGTCCTTTTTAAAGATGAATATCTATTTGTTTTCCCTCCTCACTAAAGAACAGGACCTGTTTTTTATGCTCCTGTTGGATGAGGGTCATTTCAGAAATTCCAGTTTGAAAACCTTGACTTGAGATAAAACTCACGTTTCTTCCCTGTTGTGTCCTAAAGGTGGCTGATGATGGTTATGGCGTCTCCTACATCATCGTTGGGGAGAACCTAATCAACTTCCACATCTCCAGCAAACACTCAAGCCCAGAAACTGTAAGTTCAGTTCCCGAGACCATCTGGATTATTCCATGTCTGTTACTTCGAGAGGCTTCTGAAACGCCTCTTTCCACTTCTGTTACTTTATTTCAGGACTCTCACCGTTTCGGCGGCAACATCCGACAGGCCATGCTTGACCTACTGGATCTCTTCCAGCTTGAAAAGAAGACCAAGTGATAAGCCCTCTCAAAGGGTGGCATTAACTGAAGAAGTTGTTTTTAGCCAGGATTGTATTCGTTCTGAGGTTTGTACAGAATCAAATATTGGATTTTGGGTTAATTGATGTTACAGAAATATGAATGATTGAGAGTTTTTGTCAATCTGTTTGTGAGGCAGTTATGCGTACTGTATGTATAGGCAAAGTGAGCTACTGGTGTTATGGGGTACAGGTAGTGCACAGTTTAAAAAAAAAAAAAAAGAGTGTGTTCACAGGACTTTTCGCATGGGTGCCTTAGTGACCCACTAATGTAAAAAGGGAAGGGGAAATTAGAGCGCTTGTCTCGTAGCACGTCTGTATTACCACACGCAAGGACATGACGGCTAAAGGAATCACATTTGAGAAATGATGCAATATTTGTATTAGTTTCGGTCCCACTTTTGAAAATCGCATACATTTATTTATTTTTCTTTTCAAATTGCAGTCACGTCAAAGCAGAAAATTGCGATATTCAATGTCACCAACAAATTGCATGTTGCACGGTGTCTATTAATTTCACGTGGCTCAGTTTAAATACAGAGTCTGAATGTCTAGCCTGAACAGTTGTAACCACTAATGTTAATTACTACGGAGGCCAGAAAGAGTCAATCAGTTGATCTGTAACAGTAATTACAAATATTCAGCTTTGATCTGGAACGTGACCCTATAACTGAGGTCCTGGATGCCAACCGTGGAGCAACACGCTGCTACGATCTCGTGATGCGGCGTAAAAGCACATAGTGCTCGTGTTTGTGTGTTTGTCATGTTCATGCTCGGGTTTTTCTTTTTAACTTGGCCTAATATTCGAGAGTGCTGGCGACCGCATTGGAAGATGAGTGCTCATGTTGCAGATTTCACGTGAATGTGCAGCAGAAGAGATTGAGATGCCGTGTGACCCCGATGTGCCGGAGGGGAGGACAACCTAACGGCTGCTGTGGAAGTGTGGGGACTGGCAGCGTGGGCGGAGCTTCTGGGGGCATTGATGACAGAGTATGTTTCAGTTTTTTGTGTAAAAAGAAGAAGATGAAGAGTGGGTTAGCAGTACTTTGTTGTGCACTCCACGACTCCAAACTAACAAATTCCCAGCTACCTTTTGGAGCTTTTCGTCAGATCAACATGAGTCGCAAACCTTTTGAGCAAATAGGTCGTCGGTTACAACATATTATTCGTTGGTATTTCACTATCAAAATGAGGGTGCAGAATCACTAACAAGGTTGTGATGTCGCCAGTAAAGTACAAACTGTTTATTTCTCCTCGTAATACTAAGTGCAGATTTAGAAGGGCTGTCACGTAGGAATGCATTTCTGTTATATGTTGTCAGTTAATCATATTTATTTGTTTCCATGTTTAAACTTCTTTATTAAAACGTGTATATTTACCAGTTGAATGTGGCGAACGATGAGCACCGAGTTAAAGCTTTGCTCATTTAAGAAGTGAAACAGACAAAATATCTCCTCTTTTTTTGACATGACAGTTTTGTTCTCACAGACTTTGCAAGTACACTCAAGTTGTATGACATTTTATCTCAGTAGACCTCATGTTGACACTGCTGCATGTTTTTGTTTTCTTGAAGATGAAGCTGTATATGTTTGCCTTTTAATTCAAAGATGGTGTAAAAAGACAAGCAGCTGGTATACCAAAATTAGTTTTAACAATAAAGTGAATGTCAGACAGCTGTACCACCGCTGAGTGTTCTCTCTCTTACCATCTGTTCTATCATTTCATCATTTGGGGAAGAAATGTGCTGCGTCTCCTCCAGCAATGACACATGAAGCGTGTGAACAAGACAATAACATTTTTGATCATTTGTTAGTCTCTTCTCAACCAAAACAATCCCTACAACCTGATAGGACGATAGGAAATGTTAAGGTTTCCCCTAAGGTTACTACAGTCCATCCTTAAGGGGACATCAATGAGTGGAGCACAGTCCACGGCTATAATATATATATATACACGGTGGCACAAGAGGAAACTTCAGGACCACCAAAGTCCTGAGGAATGGAGCTCTGGGGATCAGGAATGTCTGAACATCGCCCACCCCACGAGCACGGCTAATGATATAGTGCCGCCCTAATTTTGATCATTTGACTTGGTTTCATCTGGGTAGTGTGTCTATATATGATCCACGTTCTTCAGCCATTGGCTCATTAAATCTAACCATATCTCGTGTAAATATTTCGTAAAAGCTCCAATGAGGTGTTTCCTCCCTGCGGTCAGTGTTTACTTCAGCAAAGGGAAGCGGTGGATGGCACCCAGGAGTCAGTTCCGTCTCCGGGTGTATTAATAAGTCCCTCCACAGGGACAGTTTCCCCTCTAGCTCTTGTCCTCCACTTGGGCACAGTGTCTCTCCCTCTCAAACACACACACACACACACCTATACAATAGCACACCCGTCCTGATCGTCACCCCGCGTGGGGCTTCCGATGGCAGGCTAATGTTTCAAGACGGCATTCCTGAGTCCTGCTTACTCCTCATCGACTTCATCAAACTGCAGACGCCTGAATGAGCTTTGTGGTTTCTCTTCGTGTGCCGGCTTTCTGTGCATTAAGAGATGTTTGATTAGGACTTACACAAAGAACAAAGGCAGCTTCTTCTTTAGATTGTGCACGTAATTGGCAAGCTGGAAACCCCATTCACTAAAGAGCAGACACTGAAACCTGAGACCTTGACTTGCTCTTTCTAAAAGTAGACTTTGGGAGAGATCTGCGGCCTCTGCTTCTCACCAGTTTAATTCATGTGCCACTTGCTCCACAACACTCTCAAAGAAAAGGGGGGAGCCAATGTCGCCCCTCCTGTTTTATAACTTAATCATTCACGCAGGAGCCGGGATGTTCCCGATGTGTGCTGCTTGTTACTGCTATGAATTACATTGTTTCTTCATGCTCCTGCATGGAGACAATGCGTGTCATTTTTGATTTGGCTTCTGGCAGGACAACTTGTTTTCCCTGCACTGCCGGACAAGGCTTTATATGAATGTTACATGTCGAATCGGTGGATATGCCGAATGTTAGTTTAAGGACGGATGTCTCGGACCGCAAGATTTCTGGGAAGAATTGTGTTATTGTTCCTCGTTTTAGCTTTAAAGCAGACCTCCCAAAGGGCTGTTGAGGATAAAGGATCCATGTGAACAACGAATTCAATGCACACAGATTAAAGGGGAATTATTTTGGAGTCTTAAAATACAGTAACATTAAATCACATAGTCAGTCGGTCACATGAGGCTCTCTGACCTCTGCCGCCCGTCGGGACTCTAAAACTGTAACTTTATCACCTCACAAACCACGGAGCCACACCGGTCCTGTGAATTTGATCTTTGGCTGAGAACTGCGCCCAGATAAGAAAAGAAAAGAAAAAAAATGCCATATGAATCTAAGTGATTAAGGCAGGGTGTAAACGGAGAGGGCGAGCTCAGTGACTGTCGTGGAGGCCAGCTGCACCTGTCCAACTTCCCTAGAGGAGCGGGGCCTGGGGCCCCAAGGTGGAGCCCAGCCAATGGGGGAGGGGAAGAGAAGGAAGAGAAGCTTAGTGGAGGTGGAGCTGAATGTGATTCCCCCGAGGATCTCTTCCACCGCGCGCTCACCAGATCTATAAATAACTTTTATTAGGTTTAAGTGGAATTAGGGGAGATGTTAGACGTCAGCATAGTCACGGATATATAGACATGGACTTTCTGACGAGGAGACGGAAGAGCGAGGGGTGTTAATAATAAGAGCCTTGCACACACACACACACACACACACACACACACAGGAACATGCACTTGTGCAAGCTGACACGGATGCAAGAAATACCACAAATGAAAAAGATGATCCTCGTGTATTAATTTCCCATATTTGTATATCATTTTCAGGGTCATTGTGGGTGGGAGTCCATCCCAGCAGAGGCAGTCAAACACACAGAGGCATATTTCTGACTGTGTAGAGAGGAGATGTGTTCTGAGATACAGCATGAACTGAATTACTCCAAGTGAAGTAAGAAAATGTAAACTTTATTGCAACGTTGTCATTCTAAGTTCTCTGATTTACAGAAGAGAAAAACACTTGTAATGGCACAGTCATCGTAATATGTACATTGCGGATACTGCAATAATCCAGACGCGCAAGTGTTGTCCAGATTTAAGAGTGGCTTATTAAGGCGCACGATTCGCTCAGTCTGGAGAGGGAAGGAATAACACATCAAAGCTTTTCCTGCAACTTACACGTGAACAGAGATGAAGCACGACTTCAAAGCATTCGAGCGGGATGGAGAAAAGCTTCTCGCATGAAGGGCTTGGTTGGGAAATCACAGTTTGTCGATTTGTCTGAATGTACAATTCAGCTCTGGGGGGGATTAAGACGTAGAGGTGTTCACAACATACTGTTGCACTAAGACATTTGATGACTTGATAAGCTTCAGTAGACCGGAGTGTTCAAGTTGATACAGTAAACGTGTTAGATCAGAATTACACAATTGATTTTGTGGTAAAGCATTGAATACGGTTTCAGAGTCTGCATCGTCACTGCTGGCCAGTTAAGATTGTCCGGCGAAGAGCAAATCGATAAAGAAAAACTAACTACCTCACTCGACATAGAGCGATGCGTCATGGCGCCAACGCGGTTACATTCCTCCATGGGCTCCATTTGAATATAGTCAGGAACAAAAATCAGTCGTCTCATTTACATACAATTTGCTTAAAGCATTAATCATGGTTGAAACCAAATGGAAAAATCTTCCATAAGTAATCCACCTGAATTTAATTAAGCGATGGACGCGTATTTTATTAGAATTACATATCAAGTTTGATTTAAAGTGGCCACTCCACCTCCGTGACCTTTTATTCAATGATCAAGAATCCAATTCAAGATGGCTTCAGTATGATGTCTTACATATGAGAGCATCTTGTTTATGCGTTTTGTCTGAAGAGCTCTTTCCCCGTGTTTTGCTTTCGAGGAATAGTTCGTCCTTTTGGGAAATGCATTTAATGGCATTATTATTATTTGCAGATGAGAAGATTGCTACCAGTCTTGTATCTGTATGACAAATAGAAAGTCTTCATTCTGGAAACTATAAATGTCCTGCTTCTGCCCAAGAAATAGTCCATCACTTAACCCCTCGTAAAGTCACAATTCTTAGTTTTTTGTGTATGGATTAAAATAAACGAGATACAAGCCGTTAATTATTGAGTACGATGTTGTGAGCTTTGGACCAGACCAGCTGTTTCCTCGAGTTCCCTCCACTGTCTTCATATTTACCAAACAGATGTGACAGCGGTATCAGTCTTCTCACCCAACTCTCATGCAAGAAGGTAAACAAATGTATCTCCCAACATGTAAACCGTTCTATTAAAAGTCTCATTTGGAGCTTCACAACTTCATTTGGCACTGACTTATGAAAGAGCATACCAACACCACATCAGACACACTTGGTACTACAGCACATTAGTAAAATGGTAGCATCTAATCTAAATTAAAATATAGCCAGAGTCACAATTACAGTGGCTTGGCCTGGAGTTCATCTGGCCTACAGTACTAAAAGACTCAATGGTCCAACAGATGTGATCAATTAAGTAGAATTCCTCGAAGAATAAGTGCTAAGGGGGATCGTTGTGTCTGATGACTGTAGAGCAGTGAACATCCATGGTATGAGGTACATTCATAAAACATAAGTTCAAGTAAAAGCCTCTCTGACGGGTGAGCGACACCTGGGGTACCACTGCGCGTCAGTTTCGGTACGAAGCTTTCTGTGAGTTCATTTCCTTCCAACAAGCCATTTTCCTTTGTCCTTCTCTGTCTTCATTTGGTCTTCTTGAGAGATTCGTCTGAAGCAACGAGGGGCTTGCTTTGTTCCTCCTTATCAAGAGAGCCAGCAGCGATTCAAAATTTAAAAGCTGTAGAAACGCAGCATGTAAACGCAGAGGTTTCTTCGGGATCTTACATGCCAAAAAAAGCGGAACAGGTAAAAAAAAGTACAAAAAAGTCCGGACACAAATCAGCTGAGAGGTAAAACCGATCTTTCTTCTTTCTTTTTTTTTTAAAGGAGGAAAAGAAAGGTAAGAGAGAAAAAAAAACATAATTTTGAACTGTAAAGTGCAAGTATAAAAAAAAAAAGTCTACACATCATCTCAAGCCTTGAGACAGGGTCAATGGTCTTTAGTGGAAAAGTTCAAGTTGAGAACAGCACGAAAGAAAAAAAAGGAAAACAAAATAATTTGATTCAAAACAGTAACAGGATAAGTCATGTGACTCAGCTTCTCCGTAAGAAAACAGCCACCTCCTCCAAGGGCACAGGGTAGTCCTGTAGGAACGTCCCCCCGTCGAACACCTGAGCATTCTGGCTGTCCTGCCACTGGAAGCCCCCGTCAGGTAGATAAATATCCCTCTGCACCGCCCCCTTCTCCACCACCGGCGCCACCAGGACCTGGAAGCACACATCGAAATTCAGTTTTCAGGGAGATTGTGCACTTAGTTATTAGCAGGACGGATGCCAAGTATATTGTAACGTGATTCCCTCCCATCAGAACATCATGAGGTCACCTCGTCTCCGATGAGGAACTGGTCATCAATGGTGTAAGTGGTGGGGTCACTGGGACTGAGCCACCACATCGGCCGGTAGATGGGGTTTCTCGTCATCCGCCACTCCTCTGCATACTTTTCTATCAGCGGGACCACATCGCTCTGGTGCTTCGCTATGTAGGCCCGTGTCAGGTTCAGCACCTGTGGGTCACCAATAGAGAGATGCAATAATGTTGTGAGGATTAGTCTTTTTTTTGGAATAATTTCATAATTAGAAGTGTTTCCACATCCAAAGTGAACTCAGGAAGAAATCTATTTAGAGTCGTTGTAAAGGAGCTTCTTCTTTTTCTCACTTTTTTTTGTTATAACTATTCAATTACATAAACTTGTAAGAAATCTAGAGCAACGAACTGAAACAACTAACTAAATCATCCACCTTGAGGATTCACGACAAGAATAATAGAGACAAAGAGCTCTGCTAAAGCACTTTGTGCCATCTCTACACCCAGACATGCACACAGAACTAAAGAGTTAACTCAGGGGTTTATCTCTCTCTCTCTCTCTCTCTCTCTCTCTCTCTCTCTCTCTCTCTCTCTCTCTCTCTCTCTCTCTCTCTCTCTCTCTCTCTCTCTCTCTCTCTCTCTCTCTCTCTCTCTCTCTCTCTCTCTCTCTCTCTCTCTCTCTCTCTCTCTCTCTCTCTCTCTCTCTCTCTCTCTCTCTCTCTCTCTCTCTCTCTCTCTCTCTCTCTCTCTCAGCATTCCTGGAAGGTTCACATCCTCTTCAGTGTCCGGTGACAAAAACAAAACTTGACCGCATCTATAAAATATGTATTTTTATGAGTCGGGCTTGAGAGCATTTGAAGGAATGAGCCTTAAATCATGGCTCGGGTCTGAGTGGATCGTTCTCCAATTGAGAAGGTGTGGGTTGCATGTGTGTGTGTGTGTGTGTGGGATTGAGGTTTCATTGCTAGTTGACTCCAAAGCGGATGGTGCTGTGAACTGCCTGTGAATGAAGTATCACACATTCTGTAAATAAAGGTGCGACGATTTTAAAGTACACCCATAAAAAATTTAAAAGATTCATACTTTTTTATGCTTAATGATTTTTCCTCGGAAAGAAAATTCTCAGTCTCACTTAATCCGAGTTTATACATTGAAAACGACGCCAGAGACCAACATGGAAATCATTCCTGCTGTCAAATATCCTGCTGTCCGAATGTTTGTATCTTTGTCATGCAACACGAGTCTATGTCTCTCATTGTGGAAAAAGAAAGCGGTCGATCATTCCCTCTCCGCCACACTTGTCAACTACTCATGGAAATTGTAATGGCCACAATAAAGTATTTTTCCAAGACTTGTCCTCAAATTAAATATTATTCCGGCACTTGAGAGTGAGAGTGAGTCATAAAATCACGAGGAGGGATTGTCGCTCAGAGCAGATGGACGCTTCACCACAGGTGAGGTCGGGAGGGGGCCAGGCGGTCGCTCCTACTGAGGAGAGAATTGCAGGGCAGGCACGGGAGGGCGGAACATAACCCCAACCTACAAGATGTTCAGGAACCTGAGCCATAAAATGTCCCGCATATCTGTCAGCGGCCTCTCTGAGAGGGTGGGCTGTGTTCTCTTGCCGTGCGTGTTGAACAGTGCATTCCTGGTTTCCAGCGGAGAGGGACAGGGTTTAGTCCGGTCTGGGTTGTGATCGACCCTCATGCTCCTCGGCAAACACACCGGTGGGAACTTCTTCGCACTGACCCTCAGAACTGAGGAGAGGCCGTGGGTCAATAAACTTTCCCTCACTCGCCTCTTTTCCGTAAGCAAGCCGAACCGCTCGGCAAGAAGGAGGGGTAGCCCAGCATCCACACATCACTTCTCTTGATCTTTCCACAAGTGAACATCTTGTTATTGAGTCTGTGCACCTACTTCGCTGTTGCTATTGTAATCTGATCTAATGTGGAGGAGGCTGATGTAATGACAGCGCCTCAGGCTGCGAGCCGGGCCCAAGTGTTTTCAAGGTGGACAGAGCTGTTGGGTTGGAGTGGCTACACGAGGGGCTCCAGCCGCTGTCTAATGTGTTTTTGTTTGTAGTTAAAAAAATAAAAAATAACTCTAGTTGTATACCCGGTCCTCTCCGTAAAACCAGGGCGGCGTGTGGAAGCTGATCACTGGGAGAAAAGCCGTGATCTCCAGCCAGCGAATGAACAGTTCCTCATCTGTGACAAGGTCTCCAGACAGAGATCCACCTGAGGGGAGAGACAGGTGCACAGAGGCAGAGACAATTAAAGATACATTAGTTCCAACCAGAACAATCCTGCTTTCTTTTTCTCGCTTTTGCAATTGAAAAAGTTTTCAAAATATCCACGAGGAAAATCACGAGGTGGGTGATTAGCGAGAAGTGGAAAATTCCAAATGTTCTTTTGTGCTGCACAAAGAGACGCATGAGAGAAGACTATCTGAAACCTGCAGAGAGAAACCACATGTAAGGATAGTTTCCCCCAACTGGAACACGTCTTTTAGTCTTTGCCCTGAGGAGAGAGCATAAGATGTGACACCAGACATCACACTGTCGGAGTGAGACTGAGCATCCTCTCTCTCGGCTTGAGAACTACCTTTTTAAAGGTGGACCATATTTCATTGACAGCCAATCAGAGCAGACTTGTCTTTTTAGGAGGGGGGCCTAAAGAGAGCGCTAAAACAGAGCTGTTCAGGCAGAGGGTGAACACAGGTATACGCAGCTGAAGCACACGTGAGCTGGCCTTACGTGACACAATACAACACTTCATAAATTAATTTATTGATACATTGATAAAGTAAAATAGAGAGTGAGAGAGATGCGTGAATCGTGTACAATTCTCACATCCACCAACAGTGATGGATTGGGGATATGAGCGTACAGTTTACAGTCAACCATGTTTCATGGAGAACTTTCTCCTCTTTAAAACAAACACTTTTCTCACAGATCTCTCAGCGGGCATGTTGAATGTTGCAGGAATAAACCAGATCTGTGTTGCAATTTCTTTGTGTTCGTTGTCTTGATTTTCTTCCGTGAAATGTTGAAGAATTATTCTCCTTTTTGTTTCCATGAAATATTGAGGACTGTAATCAGGGTAGGAAATGTACATCTTTTTTAGGGGGCAATTTTCACCCCCACTGACTGAAAAAAACTAAACTTCGTTCAAAAATACTAAATATACTTATTTAGGATTACAGTATATTAGCAATTGTCATAATAATGGCAATAATACGACTATTAGGCAGTAATCTGGAGTCATTAGTAGTTTTTGACGAGTTCATTAAATTATCATAATTATTAGAGGAAATTATGGGGGCATTTGTTGCCCCTCTCATAGCGATATCAGGGGTAAAATGATATTTTTCAAGGGCAGTTTTGCCCTTTGCCCTCATGTATTTCCGACTCTGACTGTAATGCACTATTAGAGACGAGAAAAGTGACCCAGAGGCTGTGGTATTACCTACTGCATCAGGAATGAGGAAGTTGTATCCCAGCAGAGAGTGGTGCAGCAGGGAGGGAATGATGCCCTTCAGGCCCATTGGGCTCCAGTCGGACTGCATGGGGGTCATCCTGACAAACAGAGGCTTGTGGTTCGACCTGAGACACAAACCCATCATGATAAGACCCAATTCAAACAATGTGAATAATGAGTCAAGACGCTTGAGGGCGTTACCGTGTCCCTGCTGTCACGATGGTGGAGTCTCCTATCCTCGTGGCCAGGTCGGCCAGCAGGCCGATGTAGTTGTCTCCCCCGAGAGTCTGCGGCGGCCGCAGGACTTGCTCCTCGAGCAGATTCCCTTCGCCCCCCTCCAGCATGACGTACTCCATCCCCAAATGGGCCTGCAGAGCCCCCACCCTATCCAGGAACCAGCTCACCGCTCCTGGGTTGGTGATGTTCAGCTTCACGCAGAACTTTCCTCGCCACTGACCCATCACAGGGATCTCAAGGACAGAAGTAGAGTTCATTTTACACAACTTTGATTTTATATTTAGTTCATTGATTATTAACCACAGTGATAGATTGGTTTGGGATTAGGCCGTGTTCACACTGCTCTGCCTTTTATCAAACTGTAACTGGTGAATGGAGACCGGTTGCAAGGCAGATGGAGAGGGTCCGCTTTGGAAAAAGAGGTTTTCAAGGAAGTTTTATTCTTTTAGACGTGGAATATGTTTTCTCTGAATGGACCATGGAAAATGCAGAGGAAGTGGACCTTACTGAGTTGGAAGGCAACTCAAACCACAAGAACACCGTGGGTAAAAGTGACCATGCGGAGGACTTTGAACACGACTAATCGAGCTGCACTCAGGTCTCACCGGCTGTCCCAGGGGGGCTGAGGGGAGGCTGAGCCAGTAGGCCTCAGTGCCGTCCACGAGGGAGGTGTGGAACTGCGTGGTGTCCACGCCCAGGAAAGGGGACAGGGTGATGGAAATGTTGAGAAGCTTGACAAGTGGGAGGTCCCGGGTCAGTCTCTTGGACATCCCCCTTTTCCTGCTGTTGAGGTAGTCATGGTCCTGCAGAGAGAGATACATAAACTATCTGCATGAACAGTGATTGTATCAATAAATGCTTCTATTGCATCGAAATAATTAGAATACAATATGATGTACGAATGGAATAATTAAAATGTTGGAATGAGAAATATCTTTATACTAAACTCGCTTTAAATTTGCCCCGTTGATATGAGCTCTGTCAGAACATTTTAACGTATCTTTTAATCCTTTGGAATTTAGACGGTGAAGTCAAACAGAGATTTCAGGTTACATAACTATGGAATAAGACCTTTAAGAACACAAAGATTGACCCCGGGGAGGTTGACCAGCGGTGGGAAGAAAAGTCGGATTAGCACATATTATGTAACTTCTAGGAAGATTTTTTAATCTTTAATTTTTCTTCTGCTTCTTTTCTGGATTTGAATCCTACATAATATGTAACACATTGTCAACACAAAGAAAACCAAAACACAAGCAAGCATCTGGACTTTTTACTGGGTTTGCAAAAAGATGCTTTATTTGGTCTTTTAGTAATAACTTTAGAAATGTGGCAAGCTTATCAAGAATCTAAATGTTACATTGCCTGCAACTCCAAACTAATAAGGAAACTAGAAAAAAATGCTGTATGACTGATAATGTATGAACACTCTGATGAAGCCTTGTTTCTTTCCAGAGGATCATTGAACTCAAACTACACTTTCCATAAGATTCCATGCAGCACTTTTCATTAGGAGGAATTCTATATGACTTTTATGGAGAGGAACTGGGGAATCCGTGGACTGACATGTGCACGTCCTGAACTGTAAGCATAATAAACTCTCTGATGGACAGATTGTGCAGCATCCAGCGAGCGTCAGGATCACCTCCTCCAGTTAGTCTTGGCTGACGTCCCTTCTAATCTCAACACACAATTATTTGCCGTCCCGCGGTTACCACGCTCGGAGCAGCTTGAGATCAGTCAGGAGAGTCTCTGTTTGTCCTCTCTCGGCTATATTTTGTCTGTAATGGCATATCCCCGGGTATTGGTTCAGATCCACCCGGCAGGCTGGTTTACGGGAAATTCCCAACAACTTTCAAGCCCCTTTCCAGTAACTGGATGAATATGAACGAATAATAAATAGTTCAGAATACCTGAAACATATTACACGATACATCTCATCTAAAAGGTTTAAGGCATAATTTAAAAAAGTGGCCTGCAGGTAGTTTTGACATGAAGCCCTAAACAATATTTGTTCCACATTGTGACATGTCTGTGAAGCTGTCCTCCCTCATTCGCCCCCTGCCTGTCTCCAGCCTTCTGGAGACCGACTACGCCTCTTTCATCTCTATCCTTGACGAGTTTTGAGCCGCTGACCGATAAACTCTCAGCTGCCTCTCAGCCCAGATGGTTGAAGAGGAGGATTACAGGAATCTGCAGCTACACAGATGAATAACAGAACACTTCAGTCAGCTACTGCAATGTATATATTGTCGTAAATATTCCTGTGTAGGTCGATACTAACAGGGTTCCCAGTTTATAAAAGCTTCTCTTTAGGTAATACTCTTCTTCAAAGCGATAGATAATTAACACATCTTAAAGCAGAATGAACTATTTGGTCTCCAAATATAGTGAGTAAGGCCCCTTGAAATGATACCTTCCTCTCAGAAATCTTATATTTCAGCCTCTTGACTTCACTGGGCTCCCATTTAACTTACAACTCTGATTCTTTGTCTCTGCCTCTTTGAGGTTGGACTGGTTGTGGACCTCCAGAGCGGGTCTCTCTTTGAAAGATTACCCAGTTTGCTAAAGTTGTTTGAGGCTGTTGGTCCGGCGAGGCGCCGTGATGAGCACGTACCATGTCGGAGAGGAGGGTGGTGGAATGTTCATTGAGGCTGATGACTCCCTCCCCTAGCTGGTGTCTCCTCAGACGATTCGAGAAGGTCCTCAGCTCCCTCTCCACCCTCGGCCCTGAATCCACGTTGGCGAGCAGCTTCCAGAACGGCAGCCTGTGGCACACGCACAAAACCCGCTGCTCTCAGGAACCTGCATGGTGTAATGGTCAAATATAGTTCTGCCATGATGTGTGAAAGTGGAGCTACGGTGGTCAGGAGTTTTATGTAAGGGGTGATTTAGGGTAGCGGGATAATACGGGGTAAACCAGCCTGCTGTCGTAATGGCTTTCCACGCGGGGGGTTAGGGGAAGCAGATACAAGGTCTCGGGGTCTTGATAAAGATGAAGAGCTCACCCGAAAGAGAGGGGACTTCTTCTTTGAAGTTGTCGTATAAATCAGAGTTCCCTGAGAAGCTGGGTCAGAACTTCCCTACTTGCAAGAAATAAAACGGATACAGGCAACTTTGATTCAGAGACTTCATTCCTCCTCTCCCGATTGACCGAGAAAATCTCCCACTGCAATGGATTGTCATTCATGACTACCCAAACGCACACAGCCTTTCAGTCCGTGCTCACTGGACCCTCAGACGCCACCACGGTTTGACTCACTGCTATTAGGACGAAACAGACATCCCTCTTCTGACAAGCAAATCCCCGCTAATCTGAATCCAAACTGAGCTCACCACAACGTGTTCATGTTGGGCAGCTCCCTGCTGTGGTGCGAGAGCCGCTGCACTGCTTCCTGGTGGGCAGCTTTCACATTGTGGGCCACACACACAGTGTACTGCAGAGGGAGACGCTCCACACTGGCCAGCGACTGCAGGCAGAACTCCTGTCGGCTGTCCAGCCCCAGCCGCAGGGGAACATCAGGAGACACCAGCACGGCAACACCTGTGTTGGGGGGGAGCAGACGGGAGATTGTCAGAACTTCATGAATCGTTGTCTCGGAGAATCAGATGATATAATGTCTCACTTTCAAGAGATATCAAGCGGGCCTTGATGTAAAGGCAATCAAAAGCAGTGTCAGCTTGAGACGGTGCGTTCGGATTCCTCTGATGTGACATCGCGCTGGAGTGATACGGAGACCGGGGCGAGTGTGACGGAGTATGGGGAGGTAGAGTGTGAGCTGTGTCAGCTGATATTGCGCCACTCAGATGTGAGAAAGACAATATGTAGAATGAGATAGAGCAGTATGTGGGGAGTTTACAGCGGGACTGCTGGCAACTTTTCAGTTTTTAGGTTACACTGCACACCAATCAGAGATGGCTGGGATACATATCCAAAGTCACATTGAAGACAAATACTTTTCCTTCCTTCAGAGTTTTACCCCAGAACACATCTCTTATTCAATCATCCTCAATTATGAGAGTGGAAATTTGTATTTTCTCTCCTGCTGTATGCATATGCCGCCTTCAAGAGGCCCTGGGAAATTATAAAATCATGCGAAGCAGATAATTGTGTCTGCAGATGTAGCTGCCCTGCAAGGAATGCCCCGTCTCTCTCAGGTTACCCCGACCCCCCTTTCTACACCACTTCTCACCCATGGTGACTTCCACCTTCTCCCTCCCAGCTCGAACCACCTTCCTCTCCTCTCTGCCCCGCTTCATCCCATCCCGGATTACCAGAACCCAGGCCGGCACCGGTCAGAGCCTCCAACCCAGACTCTGACCCCGCGTCTACCTCGCTCTGCACAATCTGTTCAACAATAGCCACATAAAGATTTGGGAGCTGGTCAATGAACAGATTAGTGTGCAAGTCCTGTTTTCCAAGGGGCCTGAGAGCTTGGCTCACTTCAGCCACCCTCTCTAGTTTCAATGGGCTTACTGTTTTCCTGTAGGCAGGGGAACCAGGAGCAGGCAGCACACTCACGTACCAGTCCAGAATCAGATTAATAGTTTCAGAGATCAGTATTAAAGTGCTGCAAAAAGCCTCGCGAAGAGCCTTCAACCACAGGGTAATTATCACGTGTTTGCAACGGATAATGTCAAAGAGATACTGGTAACTCCTCAGCTGCCCCTCACAAGGTATTAGGTCACCACCCAACTGCTTGTTATAGATTCATAATGACAGAGAAATGTAGATTTTTGCTGAAAACACTGTTATATGTCCAATCCGCAGGGGATAAAACTGATATTTTTAATAAAGCAAAGGTGCCGTGAAAGCGCGCGTATCAATAACGTTCTCATACAGGGGAGGAGAAAATGGGGCAGCGGTGAAAATGTTACAGCTTTATGGAAAGATGGAAGTGGAATGCAGGCAGTGGAAATAGAGGCGACCGGAGTACACCAGACACCGAGCAGCCTCGTAGAATGATGTGCGGCTACAGCAGGCTGCAAACAGTGCGTTTTACCAAACTGCACACGGGGTGGAAAGTGAAGTTTAAGTTAGCAAGCATAACTTCTTGATTCATATTACATTTTTTCGGAGAAATGACAATGCAGAGCCTCTATGGGTCAATCTGGTCAAAGTCGCAGCACCTTTCTTTGTCGGTGTTCTTTCGGTAGTCAACAAACAAACATAAAGTGCCTCACACTTAAACTTGGAAAACAATATTAATTCTAATAATTTTCTGGAGGTTTTAATTGCTGGCGTCAAATTGAACCCAAAGGGTAAAATATGTTAGTAAATATAAAGGTAACAGGAGGGTGAAACATTGAATCGGGTCAAAATGACCCAAAGGCGGGGGGAAGGTGTAATATTGATTCGGGTCAAAATGACCCTAAGGCAACACAAGGGTTAAACACTCCAAGCTTCCCCAAGAAATATTTTCCACTAGCTCTCAAAAGCAAAATGATACGCCTGGCCGAGCGCGTCCACTCACCTTCAAAGCAACAGATATGGAAAGGTAAAAATGATTAAGACGTTTATTGTGCAGATTTGAATGATTTAACACACACATGCCTCGTTTGTTTTTTACAGCTGTTGAACGAACACACAAATCAAGAAACCTCGGGCTCTTCACACGTGTACGTGTGTTCTCACACACACAAGTCCTTTAATGGGAAACTGTAGACTTCCAAGAAAAACAGAGCAGGACTTATAGGACCATAAAGGTTCGGCACTTCCTCTGGATTAGCCCGAGCTCATTGCTTGGAGATGGCAGCGGAGGTGACCTTCTGTTGCGTCAGGGAGGTTTTAATATGGCCTCTAAGCCCTCAGAGAGCGGCTGGTCCGGGTGGAAAACGCCGGCGCCTGCCTCCATGCTGCTGTGCTCCAGATGGGCTCCACTCTTTTACCTGTCATATTTATACTCTTATTTATGACACCTGTGCACATTTACAGACCTGACTGGGGTTATAAAAGGTGCATTCAAACTCTAACTAAGTGTGTGCGTGCAATGTGTGTCCAGGCATGCGTTTCCGTAACAATGGAAACGTAGTTTCTCTGCCTAACCTCAAGAAATTGATGGCCACAAAACTGGGATCTTGCCATGGCAGTACATTTTCCGATTCCACTTATTTTAAAAATATTGAAACACTAAAGAGACTTTTCTCTGTTTCCATTCCTATCATGAATCAGTTTTATTGTTTCAAGTGTGAGACGCTGTGTTCTGCACAAATATCACGAGAAGAAACGTAAATCTAGATCGGACCATAAGATCTCACCTTTTAGTTACTTTTTAATTTACTTCAGTCTCAGCTGGTGAAGGAAAAATACTGTAAAAACAATTCAACTCCAGTGTTTTCAGACAACTTAATGACCGGATTTAGTTGTATTTTAATTAGAGAAATGCAAGAGCATTTGTAAAAGGCCTTTAAAAGGAAACAGAGCTGAGCTGATACGTACTGTAATTACATTAAAAAAGGTGTCTGCTGCTGCCTCTTGCTCGTTGTCCTTGATGGACGCTATTAGATATGAGGAGAGTGACTGTGGAAAATCTCGCGGGACGATTTTTATATATGTAGTAGGAGATGACAGTTTGCTTTTAACAAAGTTTGAATTGGCAAAGTGAGTCATTGTTAAAGTGTTTCACCTCTTGCTTGTCCCGGAAGTGTCAACGTTTCGGGGCAGCTGCCCAGGGGCCTTCTGGAGGCCGCTTGTGTAACACGTTGGCAGCTTGTTTCCCTTCAACATGCACGCTGGATTTCTTTCAGCATTTACTTTTTGTATACCTGTAAATCAGTGATTTTGGGGTTGGCTTTAAGACAAAGAAAATTCAAAGTAAAAAATAAAGTTTTTCTTTATAATTTGGTACTAAACCTTGTAAGTCGCCTCAATTATATTTAGGATAAAGTGTATTTAAAGTTCACCAGGCCTCAGCTTTGTGCATTCAAACAGCCGAGAAGAGAAAAGTCTGGGACTTTTTCACTCAAGATCTACTGAACTTATTTATTAAGATAACAGACAAAATTATTACTTTTTTTAGAGTATGTTGAACTCAGATTGCTGTGCAACAGTCAGTTCTTACTGTGGTTCACTATCGCTCACGAGCACATAATGGAAATGCATTTTTACTTATCGCTCTCATCGTGGTCGTTATACGGTTTTGTCAAATAAAACTGATGAAGTGTCATTATCTGAAACATAAATAAATGTAACTCCATGAAGGTTACATAACTCGTGTCCCTATCTGTGTGTTGTGGTTGTCGGTCGCTTCTGAGAAGACACAACAACAACCGAGCAGGAGCAGTAAAGTCTTGTTTGGATCCTGCACGAATAGAGTCAGTGTCACGAATTCCCCACCTTCCTAGTTAAATTCATCCTGCTTACACGTTTAATTAACTCTCCTGTCATTCCAGATCCTGTCATCCTCACCTGATTGTCCCTCATTCCCTTCACCTGGTCCTCACGCCCTTCTCACCTGCAGCCCATCCCCTCATTAGTCCCTCATTCCCTTCACCTGGTCCTCACGCCCTTCTCACCTGCAGCCCATCCCCTCATTAGTCCCTCACTATTTAGCTCCCTCACTTCCACTTGTCCTCTGCCAGATTGTCTTGTGTGTCACCGCCAAACCTTCCAGCGTTATTAGAGTTTATTCCTGATCTGCCTGTTACGACCCTGTTTGCCCGTTAACCGAACTCAAGATTTTGCCTGCCCCTTTTTTGGATTCGTTGCCCTGTTGGACTGACTACCTGGTTTTGACCCTGCCTGAAACATACAGTAAACTGCCTCCTCCTGCATTTTTGGGTTCCAGTACCTGTAACCCTTAGTCAGAGATAGAAATAAAAGAAAAGGGGTGGGAGACGGTGAGGGGAAAGAAATATTATGCTAAAATGATCGATGGAGAGACTAGAAACATGAAGAGCGTGAGAGAGAGAGAGGTAACGTGCATCCACATCCACATATGGACTTGTGCATGTGTGTGTAGGAGGTGGTCTCGCATCTTAAAGAGATGCTGTCAAGTCTGGCAGGAATTGTATTTGATTGTAATCTCTGATGCTCACCTCACAAAGGCTAGCATGGAAAAATGCCAATGCATGAATTACTTTTATTGAATCCAGAGTGAGGTGATAGTTAGAGCTATCACACCATCATAGTACCTCTCCAAGTCCTTATTTAAATGATGAGTGGAGGAAACTTTGATGCGAGCCAAAGTAGTTGTCCGATGTAAACATGCAGTGTCTGCATCCCCATGTGAATGAGGCCCTCTCATTATGAATAAGGATTTCTCCACTCTCGTATTTTTTACTTTCAAATATCAAAACATATTTGATGGTAAAGAAAGCCCCCAAAAAGTTATTTGCTATTAACCCACATGATAGGATGATAGTGACACAAATACAAAAATTCAAATTAAAACAATTATACGTGTGTGTGTAAAAAAAATAGTATTAAAGTAGCCGGAATTAAAGCTCAAATTGACACTGTAAATATTTAATGATAAAGTCCAACAATAAACAACAACTTATCCTTTTATTTATTTATTTGGACTGAGTGAATTTAAATTGAAGGGTTTCAAATAGTCTGATTCAATAAAAAAGAAATCTGAAATTAATTGTCAAGAAAACGTTGATTTAAATATATTTATTATATCAAATACTGACCCTAAATGGAGGCTGTAGAGCAGTAATGAAGGAAACATCAAGAACTAACAGATGAACTGTTGGTTTCAGATTTCCCTGTCGGACATGAACACAGAGACAGTCTTAGAGACCCCGTCAGCGACTGTAACGGTATCGTGTCCCTCCAGTCCCGTCTTGTGATTCGACCAAGTGCACTAATTATTTTCCAAAGTATAGCTACGTCTCGTATAAATCTATAGTCCTGCTTCCATGTGCTTGTGTTCATTAAGACCTCCAGTTGAGTAACTGGAGGTTTAAGCCCCCAACGCTTTGGGATAACTTATATTTTGAATGCAGGATGTAGCTTCAGTGATATATAATCTGTTCTGAGTGACCCAGTTGATTGTGTATGGATAAAGACAGGTGGGGCTATGACAAGGTCCTTCAGTTGGCATTCAACAATCTCAAATGTCACTCTTCCCCACAGCTGCATGTATCGTCTCCCCTTGACTCTCCGCTTGACTTTTCTACCTCTTCTTTGATTTGCTACGTTTTGCTGTCTTTTCATATCAACTATTACAGTTCAGTAGGCATTCCTTCTGTTGCTCCGTGGCTCTATGTTTCAGTTCATTTGTCTCTTTAATCGTCCCCAGGAGTCTCCTCAGCTCAGTCAGTCGTCAGTCACAGCTCCATGTTGCCGACCACATTCACAGTGTGCTCCTACGCCTAAGTAGAGTCAGTGGAGACAGCTCCCACACACACACACATACACACACACACACACACAAACGTGCGCGCGCACACACACAAATGAAGAAGAGAGAAATAAAAGGCAGCGTCTTTAATGCTTTATGCTGAAACGTCTGATTCAATATTAATTTAACACAATTCTTAAGACATGTGGTGACTCTTTAACTTCTTTATTACCACTGGATTGCCGCTCTTTTGTGAATCTGTTTTGAGCAAGACATCCCACTGAAAAATCAATTTAACATGAAAAAGATCAGTTTTGCATGTTGTCTTTATTTTACTGTGATTTATTGTTCTGATTCCATTAGATTTGGTTAAATTTACAAGCAAAAATAATAATAATAATTTCACTGCAAAACTAGGAACAAATCAATAATTGTATTAAGCCTTCACAAGGTTGCATCAACCCACGGTTTCCCATCATGACGCTTTTCACTATCTTCACATAACGCCGGATTGTTTTTCTCCACAAAAGCCGCCGCAATTGTTTCCTGTCCCACAACAATAACAGTCATGCTGTTAGTCGCACATTGCACATTTAAAATTAGATTAGTTGCAAGTCCCTTTTGTCAGAGCTGTTTAAAAAAATAGGCTGACAAGTGCAGCTGTTGCAGTCTAATATTCATATGTGTAGAGATGAAGGTAATGAGAGGTAATGGTGCTCCGACCAGCCCGGTGTGCACCAGAGCGCAGGTTATGAGCCTGGAGCTGCTGATACAGGATGTCATCAATGATGAATTTAAGGAAATCAGCGGATCTGATGTACTGTATGAAATTGCAATATGCATTACACAATTAATAAACCATGGACCGACACCTGAAATGAGGGGATCGATCAGTCATCACACAGGATGCCAGTGGTTATCAGACAACTGCATCTGAGTTATGTATTCTTGTTCTACAAAAAGAAAATGAAACACACAGTGTATAAAAACTATTTGTCTGACTATGAAAGATACGTAAGTGTTGGTGTCAAGGAAGTCTCTTTAATATTTAACTTGTGAGCTGCAGGCATGAGAGAGCAAGGACAGTCCGAATTCATGAAGAATTAGTGTCAATAATACTTTCCAGTGATCCGAGGAACAGGAAAGCGGCCAAGTACAAATTGCAAAACATCTTCAGTTGTGAATAAAAAGATTCTCGTGAAGGCACATTATGTAAATATAAGAGGCAAAAACATCCTTGAACTTTAGAGCAAGATATCATGTAAACCTTTAGTGATCCAACAGGCATCGCTGCCATTGCTGAGCATCAGTTTCTCGGTTTGGGGCTATGTTCAGTATGTGTCTGTGAGTGGTTGCTTGGCAACGTTCAAACAGTTGTTCTCGGCGGGGTCTCATCTCATCTGTGTGTTTTTTGCGTGTCTCTCTGTGTGAAGCTAAACGGAGAAGCAAAGGGTTACAAGGTCCTGGTAATTACTGCTGTCCTCTCACAAGGTGGAACAGGGATTTAAGTCATGTGACTTTCTTGTTAAGCCTGCCACCGTGTTATGTAACATCCCAAAATGGGCATTGGGTGTACGGGCATTTGTTCCTGTCAGTGTGTGAATGAATGTGTGTGTGAGACAATCAGCAAAGTGATAATAGGTGATCGTTCGTGTCACCTCATTGGCTGATGTCTCACCCTTTCACCCTGATCTAGAAGCTGTTTGGCACGCTAACTTTGCACTAAAAAAATAGTATTGCATTTATCTGAAATCTTTCAAGAATGAGGCTCAGTAAACAAACACAACTTGAGAACAAAGTAACCAGCGAGGTTACAGTAATGCTATACCCGCTACCACCCAACACACATGTACACACACACACCACACATTCCTCATCAGTCACATTAACTATTCACATTTGAGTGCTCCCCCCATTTGAGTGCTCACACACACTTCTTCCCCTCCCCTTCGGCCCCAGTATAATATCAAAATAACCTGATGAGTTATAAGAGTCAGCCGCGCCATCATCCGACCGGCCCTTTTATTAGAAACAAAAGGCAATTACCTCGGATAATTTAAGATGCTGAAGGTGTTTGCTTCCCTTTGTAGTCTAATCTCTGAATTATTCAACCGAGATGCCGCAGACAGTATTATGTTACATTCTATTAACGGGATGGACGTCCTGTCCCGTCAGTGGAGAGTGGTTTTTTTGGGGATGATGGTCGTGGAGGTGGTCGAACCATTTTTCTCAGCTCAAATACAAACAACCACGTGCATGAGGGGGGTGGTAAGAAAACACTGCAACATCCACAGGGCTTCCCTCGCGCCCTTGGATTCATGCCAAGCATCGTATACCCACTGATCTGGGGTCAGATTTCCAAAGCCCTTGTACGAACCCTTCTCCATTGGCAAGTGTGGAAAAACAGCTGACAACAGGCCATTTGACATATTTGAAAAGGTCTTTTGTATATTGTAACAGACCGCGGTGTGAAGAGGAACTTACTGCTAATGAGAGAGCCTCCGCTAACAGTAAATCTCAGCTGATGCTCATGATCGTTCCAGCAACGACGTCTCACCTGTGGAGCCCAGGAAGTAGCGTTCCAGAGCAGAGCCAAAGCCAGAGGGATTGTCCTTAAGATCGCTCACGATGAAGGGCTGCGTGGTGGCGTTCTGATCGTTGATCGGCCAGGTCTGACCCCGGACACTGGCGCCGCCGTACCAGGACACGTTGGTCATGGAGAAGCAGTCCTGAAAGCAAGAAAACAGTGTGAGAGAGAAAGACACACAAGGAAAGGAAAAAGCCGATTTAAAATCATGAAGACATGAGTGGAGACAGCAACTAAACAGATCCTATTGATGCTGAAATATGGGATGTTTGATCATGAAAAAAAAGGTGATGCAAGTTTAATTTTATTTTAAACAAATGCTTGAGGAAGACTTAATAAATACGTATTGTAAATTACATTTTTGAGTAACTAAAAGGTGAGTTTGACCTTAAAGCGCCGGATGTCTTGGATACTTTAAGATACATCTAGATGACAATTCATGCAAGTTACAGTTGCTATAGTGCAGACATGCAGGGCACATGGTGGTATGCAATACTGTCGAAGAAAAGCAATGCACGCAGAAGGGATTGAATGACAAGAATGTTTAATAAGAGAAAGCGTGTCCTTCCTCTAAGCATCTTTAGGGGTGAGGGACAAATGCTCAAACCGGCAGCTCATTTATTTCCCAATCAGCAAATCTGGGCTCTGCTAAAACAGGTGCCAACTGGTCACCTGAAAAAACTTTGGTTATTGGAAAAAATAAAGGCATCTTTGGTTTGGAAAGATTTTCTGTGAGCATGGAGTTATAGCGAGGAAAGCTCCAATGGGGACAGATTAACCTCCCCAAACAACCCAAATGTTAAATTCCTGCATGATTAAGCTGTGAAAGTACAGTACTCTGTATGGAAGAAGCACAACAACTGTGAAGCATATTTAACATGAATGTCTACTCAGTGCAGTTCAATGAAGGGCTGGAGAGGAGGAAAGGATGAGGGAACCACACAAGTGATTCTTTTTTGCTTTGATTTGGTGTATGACAACATGTCAGCTCAAATAAGTCACTCAAGCGGCATGCTTGTATTTAGTTTCAGATAATATAATAGCAGTTCGTCCTAATAATTATTTAAATAATTTGTATCAAACAAAAATCACACAAAATGAAATTGAAATTAGATAATAATAATAATTCATTTATTTTTTAATTGAATGAAATGAGCCATGATATTTATGATATTGGATTAAACACCATAGTCTGCTGCTGTCATACCTGTTTTTTAAACAGTTATTTGATTTAAGTGTAATAAAGTCTCTTGTAACAATGCGGTGGTGGTAGAAATCAGGGAGACTTAGTAAGACCGTGTACGTGATTTATATGAGAGAGAAAACGCCGAATATCGTGTTTTTAAAAGTAAAGGGGCCTTATGCATATATATGTTTTGTGCATCAAGATCACAATAGTCATGCACGATCACATGACAATGGATACTGAGTAAACAGCAAATTAAAGCCCAAAAGTGAAAAACTTCTTATTTTAACATAACATTGTGCGTAAAATGGCATTTGACTAAGACTGACTGTGTTTAGTGCGACAGAGAGAAACCCTACCTTCAGCTCCACGTGACAGTGCACCGGCGTCCAAGTCATACTGTAACACTCCGTCTCCGTCTCCTCATTCACCTCCAGCGAAATTTTCACCTCGGCCACCGAGTCCCACGTATAGCAGAACTCCGTTTTATTCAGCCAGCACAAGTTCCTCACGAAGGGAACCTCGACGTCGGGGTTCCCCACGTTCCCGACGTCTATCTCCACATAGGTCTTGTCCTCCGTTAGAGTCTGTATGACCAGCGAGTGGGTTCTTCTCTCCCAGATCAGTCCGCTAAAAGTCCCCCTGAGGATCCAGTTCTTGTTGGGCTGGTCCACCACCTGCCAATATATGATCCCGATGGTCATGACAAAGAATACGGCCACCCCGAGACAGGCAATAGCTCCTTTCCAGGTCTCGTTCATCTCCTTCAATCCTGTGTCCCATGTTACCTCGGGGATGGGGCTAGGATTCCTATTTCGAGCGTGGGGCATGTTGTCTTTGAGATCAGCAAAAAAAAATCAAACGCAAAAAATGCTGCAGAAATCTCTGTGCGTAAGAAATCTCTGTTGCTTCATCATGTCATGGTGTTTTCAGTGAGGCTACGGGGTAAACCAGCCGACTCGTTATCTTTACACCGTTTACACTGTTGTTGTTTTGCGCAATTGTGCCTGCAACAGTGACCTGTATGTGAAGAAAGCTGTGAGGAAAAAAAAGATCCAAGCGAGGCAATAAAACAGGATGAACGAATAAGTGACTTACCACATACTGTTCCTGTTTTAAAAGAGTTGCATCTGTAAATGGCATTGGCTGCAGTGAGCTCGTGAGCAGTCCCAAGCCGGGTTTGGCAGCAATGCCTAGCTCCTAAGACGCTGTCGTGCTTGCCCTGCACTTTCTGACGTAATGCCGGCTTGTTTCTTCAGAGGAAAGGTAGAGAGAGGGGAATGGGGGACCAGGAGGGTTTGGCTGAGTATTGGAACTGACCGCCGGGGCGAGGAGGCCACGGACAGTCTGAAAGGGAGGGATACCCATGCGTTCTTGGAAACTCTCCGTGCGCTCTCCGTGCGTAAAGACTGTGGAGACTTGACATCGGATGGTTTGGTAGACGGGCAGGGCGTCATGTGCCATCCCCTATCCACGTCTGATCATGTGGTCTTCCATTTTTTAACGGCAAGCAAAGAGTGATGTCTGAAACTAATTTCGACATAACAAGTGCATTAGCAGTGGGTCACAAGTGAAGTCTTCGGTGTATTTAGATGAATTAGATGAATCTAAGGGTTTATTAATACAACTGGCTGAGGTAAATAATAAATTTCTTGTGTTAAAGTAATTGCTTTTAATAGTCCCCGAATTTAGTTGGTTATGCACTTTTTGTGTGCATATCATTGGTTGTCTGTCGAGGTTAAAATGTCTTTGAGACGGTTTGCGTTGACTGTTCTGCTCAGTTTACAAAGTGTGATGAACCACCTGTCATCCAGAAAACCTCCCGCCGGAGCTCCAGGGACAGTGATCTCTGCTCACCACGACCAACTATCTATAACCATAACCAAGCATTTTATTTGTTCTTTTACAAGACTTGTATTCCATTTTACTTTATTTGAACCATTTTAACTTTGTTTGAACCCCACAAAAAATAGAAACCTGAAAAGAGAGTTGTGAGAATACACATGAATTACACGGTTGCCACAATTCCAGCATGTGAAATGTAAATATGTATGTTTTGTTTACAGATGCTGATTAGTGTTCTTTAACACCAGCTGTAATATGCAACCAGTTTAGCCAACGTTTTAAACTATGAGTATCAAAGATGTTGTATGTAATTTCTTCTGCTTCAGGAAAATCACATACAACGAAAAACTAAATGTGAAGCAATACAAAAATCTGCTGTGTATTCAGGGCGGGTCATGTTTAATATGGATATACAAATTATAGATTGTGTGAGGTTAAATGCACTGCGTGGCTCATTGGGGAGTGCAGAAGACATTTGAGGGCAGGAATGTTGTTTATGAGTCCCTCAATGCGAGCGGGTGTCGGTGGGATTGGTCGAAGGTGGCATACAGTTGCATTTGGATTGTCAACATCCATTGTGACATGAGTTATAGTGTCTGCGTAGTATACAGTAGGTGGACTACCGTATGACAATAAATGTGCCGAGTCAATGTATTGATGTACAATACACAGCATTGCTTGATTCTAAGATCACACAGAATCATATCTTTTGTAAAAACTATATGTTTGCAGATCCGGTCTGTATTTTAATCCAGTTGCTTTCAACACAGTTGTTACTGCAACATGACTCATGGCTCTGTTGGTATCTAACAACTTTATCAGACCCAAAAATAAGACAAGAGGAATCATGCCTTGTACAATGTTGTTATGTTTGTGGGTTAAGGTCTCTTCCGCAGGGCTATGCACAAGATACCCCAGTGCCGAGTGTCGGCTGACATTCCTTGAAGATCAGTTGCCCCCATCCCGTTTATGCATGTCAGCCCCCCATCCCAATCCCTCACATAACTCTGGCAGGGGCAGAGACACTGGATAAGGCTGTGTGAGCACTCTACCTAGTTATCCAACTGCGGCTGCAGTCGATTTCAAAATCTCTGGAAATTAGCATTTAATGGTGCGTGACTTTTAGGTGATTTAATGAAACACTTTCAGGATAGAACGAGACTGATTAAAATGGTTTGACTTTGATTCTTGCAGGAAACAAGCTGTCCGTCTATCTGCACAGCAACTAGTTGGAGAATGTCACTTAATGTGTCAGGTGTCATATGATGAAATGTACCGAGCATTTTTGATGACATATTTATACAGATCTTTGCCTCCCATATCCAATCTACTGTGTATGATGAATACGAGTGTGCATGTCTTTGTGTGTGCATGCTTAAATTCGGACCCATGAATTTAAGTTCACAAGGGCTTGTGGCAGCCAGGCTCCTGGGTCAGAGGTCAGGCCAATGACATCAACGGAACATCCAGGGGGGAGGGTCTAAATTTACCCGCCATTCAGATTGCCCCAGACTCCATCCCTTGCGACTATGAATAGACAGAGGACTTCTGCGTGGCATGCACCCGCTCGCTCCAGGGGTGTGAACATGGCACATGAAAAAACAGAGGAATCTGACCCGAACTGGCCACTACCTCTGACCACTCATCTAGTGTTGATGGCAAAGGGGCAAGGGTTTAATTAGGTATGGTTGGACAGCGGCTGGGTCATTCCTAGCATTCAGTGCCATTTAGGTCCCCAACACATTATATCATATATTTTGCATGTAAAAGGTCAAATGCTTATTTTTAAAAGCTTGGTTTTACATGTTTATTCCCCTCTACTATAAAACATCAATGTTATTTTCCCAGGATATTCAAAATGCTAAATAATTACTCTGATTTTAGCACAAGTAGGCCAAATTGCTGTGTCCCAAATCATGTTTGCTCAACTTCTCTAACGGATATAAACAAAGAAATCAAACAAATACAAACAAATTCTACATTTGTGTCACTGTTATGTAACCCTTTTATTGATATTCATCACAAAATAAAAAATAAAAATGGTAATTCATTTTTATTGATTAAAGTTTTTTAAAAAGTGTGTGTCCCCTGTTTTAATGTCCCCCCTGTTACTGTGATTTGAATCCCTCTGGACACGCCCCTTTACTATGCTACTATTTGTATGACTCAAGAAGAAGGATACATTTTAGGCGGGAAAATCATCTTCAAGAAGCAGAGTAAGTATGCACTCTTCCTTCAACAATTTTTTAATGTTTTTTACTAACTTAACTGTTGCGGTAAAGCATAACATGTCCACCCTGTTATGCTCATTTTTTGTGGAAACTGATCAAAATGTTTACATTTAGAAAAAAATGTGAATAAAGCTATCAAATATCTTTCTCTGATGTCACAAGTGCTAGCTTGATCATCATCAGACATGTAGCAATAGCCAAGTTTAGCATACAATGTCCACCCTGTTACCGTCCACCCTGTTACTATGTTTCACAGTAACAGGGTGGACATACAGTAAGGGGTTGTTAAAAGGCTAGATGATTAACTATTTCCAGCATGTGCTGTTATGTATTGTTTGTTTAATATGCATATATGTTATATATATATATATATATATATATATATATATATATATATATATATATTAAATTATATGATATCTAATGGTATGAATGTATTTATCAGGAAATGGCAGCGTTGTCTAATGCAGAAAAGCAGCGACGCTACAGGGCACGAAGGATTCAGACAATGAAAGAAGGAAGCAGTACCTGGATAAAGAGAAGGCAAAGTGGAAGAAAGACAGAGAAGAAGGAAAAAAGAAAGTGTCAGACCTCAGTGAAAGAGAAAGGAGAGAACAGAGAAAGAAGTGGCAAGAAAAGAAGAAAAAGCTTAGGGATAAAGCAAGAGCCAGCGTAATGACCACTCCACCTCAAGTCGAGACAATGCAGCACAACAAGGGCCCTCAAGGTTAGAATAAAGTTATGGGTTAAATGATTTGCAGATTGTGTGTATCTGGATTTGAATTATCTTACATGATAAAGCAAACCATTTTGTGTTTCAGTGATTGTAAATTGTGACAATAAACTTTTTTTGTGTTATAGGCAATACGTTGTTGGACGGAACAATGTCAGAAGGGGAGAAGGAGGCTCCAGAACCAGATTGAAAACTGGAGGCCACATTGAAGAGAGAAATTAGAAAAATGTACAAATACAAAAGAGAGACCAGCGTTTGGCTGGGAGAACAAATCCTCGGTCTAGGGTGAATTACCTGCTTCGCAATCAAATAGTTAAGGACACAATTAGAAAAAGATTGTTATTGCAGGAAGCCATAATTGAAGACATCAGAAATAAATACAAAACACCCGGAAGGAACGAGAGAAACAAATAATTGCTAAAACAACAATAGGAAAGATTATCGAGAAATACAGGCTGCAGAGGGATGCACAGAAAATTCTTGGCTTTTCAAAAAAGCGAGGTCAAAGACCAGATGGAGCGCTGTTGACATTTGAAAGAAAAGTGAGCAACAGATTACCTGCTGAATGCAAAGCAAAAGTAAAAGCATTCTATTTGAGAGATGACGTCAGCCGGATGACAACGGGACGAAAACAAACTGTCACTCAAAAGAAGACGAAAATCAAAAACGTTTGCTAACTGACACGATGAAAAATCTGCACCAGAAATTCCTTTCTGAGCATCAACATCGGGTCTCTTACTCGTGTTTCTGCACCTTGAGACCATTTTGGGTTGTGGTGCCAACAGAAGCTGATCGAGAAACCTGTCAGTGTAAAACTCATGAGAACCTACAGTTCATGGCCAACACTCTAAACAGCCAAGGCATGTCAGCTACAAAAAATATTGAGGAAATGGTAGATGCAACCATGTGCAATCCAAAATCCAAACTCTGTGCATACGGCGAGTGTAAAGACTGTGTTTACACAACACATAAAATGCTGAGAGCTCCTGAAAACATAGAGGTAGGTATTACCCAGTGGTCTTTGGAAGCCAACATCCATAATGGAGAGGAGCCAGGGAAAAGGTCAACAATCACTGTCAAGAAAAATGTGATGACAACAGAGGATGGACTTGCATGTGACTTTCATGACCGACTGTTCAGATTTAGAAGGCACATATTTAACATTCGGTGGCAGTATGGAGCCTATAGACAACTAAGGGAAAACTTGAGGAGCAATGAATGTCTAATTCATGTAGATTTCAGTGAAAATTACTCCTGTAAGTACTCTAAGGAAATTCAATCTGTCCATTTTGGAGGTTCCCACCAGCAAGCAACCCTGCACACTGGAGTGCTTTACACAGCAGCTGAACTGTCTCCAGTGACTTTCACCACCATTTCACCTTCCAGACGCCACGATCCCCCAGCCATCTGGGCCCATCTTGACCCTGTTTTGGACATGGTGAGGGAGAGACACCCTGATATCAATCGCCTGCATGTTTTCAGTGACGGCCCAGCAACTCAGTACAAACAGAAGGGTAACTTTTACCTACTATCTCAAGAGCCGTTCAAAAAAGGCTTTCAAGCCGTCAGCTGGAACTTTTTTGAGGCCAGCCATGGAAAGGGTGCTCCAGATGGTGTTGGGGGTACCCTTAAAAGATCTGCTGACAGAATTGTCAAACATGGAGAAGATATCCCCAATGCGGAAACCATGTTCCACGAGTTAAAAAAGTCGGGCACTTCAGTGGAGCTTTTTCTCGTGGGAGAAGAAGAAGTTGAGAAAAAAGGGCAGGAAATGTTGGATGGGCCGCAGCTTGTGCCTGTGAAAGGAACTATGAAAATTCACCAAGTCATTTGCCTCTCTCCAGGGATTATCAAATACAGGGACATAACCTGTCTTTGCCAGGCTGACAAGGGCAAACTGGACTGTCCGTGCTATGGGCTGAAGGAGGTGAGCTTGGTAGAAGGGCCGATTCAAGAATGCACCAGAGAACCAACCCGGCCTGAGGTCCTCACTAAAGAAGAAATTGGGCAGTGGTGCATCATTAAGTATGATGGTGAACCCTTCCCAGGAATCATCCTGGAGGTGGAAGAAGACCTGAAGATCAAGTGTATGCATAGAAATGGCATTAACAAATTTTACTGGCCCAGTCCACGAGAAGACGTCAGTTGGTACAGAGATGACCAGATTGTATGCCTCATTACAGAGCCGCAACCAATCAATAAGAGGTCTGTCCAGCTGGAAAAGTCTGTTTGGAGTTTCTTAGAGAAGCAACTGGGTTGCTGGCTAATGGAATAGATCGGTTGATGTATAGATGGAGAATGTTGGTACTACATATGTATTAACTGTTGAATATGTTCATGAATATTGTATTGGGTGGACTTTTATGGTTGAAGTTTGGAGTATACGTATTTGTCAGGGCCTGGTGGATGCGGGCGGGTGGGCTGTTATTGTTAATTATAATAATTCTTGTTAGTATTCTTGGTAAAATGAAATGTAATTAAATAATATATAATATAACATTTTGACACCATTAATTAAATGTAGCCTAATGTTTAAGGATTTATGTTCTTAATTAAATATGTTATTGTATTCACTGATACAAGTCCTCCCTGTTACGTCCCGTTTCTCTTGTGTCCACCCTGTTACCTGTGTTTCTTTTATAATAATTAAATGAAATGAACAAATATGACCCATGTCTTTGTAGTCCTTTGCAGGAATGATTTGACAAAATTAATTTACTAAAACATGCGGCCACATTCCAATTAAATTATGTTTTATTCTAAAACAAATGGGTTGAACTTACATTGTGCCTCAAAATAGTAGTATTTTTCGAAATAATGCATTTTAAAAAAAATGTTTTGTTAAATTATTTTTGACAGGTTAAGTAAGGAACATTTCAGCTGTTAGATAATTAACATTTATAATGATTGTGTAGTCAAAACACTTTTTCATAGACATGACAATGTCTGTAACAGGGTGGACGTTTTGCCTCGTTTGCATCTGATTATTAGGTCACAATTATTTAAACATAATATCCTGAGCTTGACCAAAACCTTTTTCTTATACTTTAACAAGCCATCATTCAGATTAAATAGAAAAAAACATGGAAAATTATGTTTTTTTATTTTTGATCAACCTAGCTGAAATGGCACCGAATGCTAGGAATGACTCGGCTAATTGATTATGTGTTGGTGTATCAAGTGGACTGCTTCATTAAGCCAAGAGAAAGTAAAAAATGGCAATGATTGAAAACTTCTTGGAATAATTAGTTTGGCGTGTGACCATGCTTACGTTTGGTATTGAGCACAACACATTCACAGGGCTCTCAAGTTTTGAAGACAGGCAAGAGTGACATTTCCATCAGCAGCACCCCACACACACACACACACCACCCCACCCCCGCAGAACGACATTTTCGGATATTTTCGTCAGTCGCGCGCAATTCCAGGATGCTTTATTTTCATTGGTTGCTGGATTAAATCTTACCCAGATACGGGTTTTTTTCTGATTGGCTATTGTGTAGCCCATTTCTTTTTTTGGATTGGCTGATAAGTGGCTCCTCACAGCAGAACTCCAGGGGAGCGCTTGATTCCTCCACGGTGAGGGCAGCGCGGCTCATGTTTGCGCGCTGCGGCACATTAAAACATTAAATAGCCGAGAGTTTTTTTCAGCGTGAGAAATACGATGTGTGGCGGGAGTGCGTAACTTAAGACCGAAATGCGTGAGTGTCACGCTCAATGCGTGAGACTTGAGAGCCCTGCATTCAGGAGCAGAGAATGAAGTCGCTCTCACGCGGCGTGTGTTGTTATCAGAGCTTCTCTCGGCTTTGTTTACATAGCCGGTGTTACGGTTCAACCTGAGACCCTGTTAACTGGCGACCTTCGGTCGAATGCGTCTGGTGTTGTCGTAGTTACGGCAGATGTTGATAATAGCAAGAGAACACGCAGCTGTCCTCTCGAATGCCGCAATGTTTAATTCTACAATTCAATGAGAAACCTTCTCGTGTTGTGTCTGGTCTGAACATACCGGAGGAGACGTTGTAGAAGAGAAAGCGTCCAGCGACTTGAAGCGTCGCGTGTTTATGGGTTGAAACAGGAAGTTAGCAAACTGCCCTTCCTTTGAAATACATTTGGTCAAATAAATAAACACTTAATCAACATACAATTGGGAGCCTGTTTTGTGCAAACATGTGTCACGTAGAATAACTCTGTAGTACAAAAACAACAACAACAAAAATATATATAAGGATGTTACGGGATTCGAACTCATGTCTTTGGGGGGGGGGGGGGGAAGGTTAATTGTCGGGCTTCATGACACTAGGCCAAGAGCGACACGATTTATTCTGTTCGCACAATTAAATAACGTGCACTGCAGTCACTGGTCACCACGAAAGGCAGAAAACCACCAGATCAACTTGTGACCAAGCACACTGCCGACTACCATGGAGCATGTTGACGTGAACGAAGGAGCACTTTACAATAGTGATGGCTTCTCAAACAAATATTCAGCTGTTTCAATTCAAAACGTCTTTAAAGGGCTGCACATTAATGAGGAAAATGTTTGTGTTGTTGTCATGAGGTAAACATACACAATGTGGACAATATGGCCAGACATGGTCATACATGTATGAATATCCAAACATTACACCCATATGTGATTGTTTACCATCTGTCCATAGACCATGGGCATTGACCACATTGATACACATATTTACTTTTGCCTTAATATGTCTGTGATTTATGCCACTTAAATAAAGTAAATAAGTGACCTGTACTGTTTGACTTCTCTGTGTTCTTGGCTGGCCACACAAGAATTCAACCAGCCAAGAACACAGAGAGGTCAAACAGTTCAGGTCACTTATTTACTTTACTTTACTTTAAATATGACAAACGTAATGTGGTCAATGCCCATGGTCTATGGACAGATGGTAAACAATCACATATGGGTGTAATGTTTGGATATTCATACATGTATGACCATGTCTGGCCTTATTGTCCACATCTGCCGTAACTACGACAACACCAGACGCATTCGACCGAAGGTCGCCAGTTAACAGGGTCTCAGGTTGAACCGTAACACCTGCCTCTGAATATACGCACTAGCAGAACTTTTTACTCTTTTAAACACGGCCTGAAGAACTGGCTTTTTACCAGTCAGATGTGTGAGAATGAACTGTGACTCCCTCCTCAGTGATTGTGTAAATAATTATTGTTTTTATGTCTGTTTTAAAAAAGAAAAAAGAAATGTTATGTTTTAATGATTTTATGAAGAGGCCAGTATTTTAGCGTAACCTGTATGTTTACTGCTTTTCTATTATGTTACCGTGTTAACCTCTTACTCCTTTAGTGAAGGCTGTCACATCTGGCCACAGGGACCAAAGCTGAAATTTAGCCTTAGCTAACATTAACACATTTACCCATGGGTTGATTAATGTGTACGGTCCCTGTACAAATAAATAAATAAATGAAATGAAATGAAACCATGTCTGTACAACATGTTTAAATAATGCATCTGGTAGAGGTTGAGATATTTTACCGGATAAATGAAAACTTCAAAAGTCGGATTCATTCTCACACCAGAAATGTTGGTTACAAAGTGCATGCATCCAATCGCCGTTGAGATATTCTAGTCTGGAACAAAGCGACAGTCTGATAGAGCCATGTCATCAGGAAAGCTAAACGTGTGAATATAGATTGACTGACTTGTTCAGTGAACTGTAATAGACAACAAGCCTGAGGATGTGTGAACCTTGTGTCTATGAAACATCTGCCACAGATTGTCTTTGGGGGATGAGAATGGTTTCATAAACAATTCCTGCCAAAAATGATAAGTGGCTCCTCCGACACCGTTCTGTTCCTCATCCCTGACCCCCCACCTGAGAACCCAATTCAGATCCCTCCAACCTGAGGAGGGCATATGAGGTATGCGGTCAGCTGTAGGGCTGGCTCAGGGAAGAGGATGCCCCTGCCTTGCATAGTCCCATGGAAAATCTTAATTGGGCATGGGACACACGCTAAGGCTTGATCACCCTTTAGCTGGCCACCTTTGATGAGGGTGTTTAGTTATTAAAGGCCTAAACACCCACTGATTCGAAGGCACACTACTGAGGATGGGTCCCAAAATTGACATCTTAACCCAGTCTAAGAAATAAACCTCCCATGCCACTCTCTCAACATCATGGTACATCTCATGCGGGTGCATACCATCTATTGGCACAATGGACAGTTTTAACATCTCGTCCCGTGTTTTATGATTCTGATTCTGTGGTACATACAGATATAACATGTTGGAGCCTAAGCCTGCTGTTAACAGACGTTAACAGGCCACTGTTGAATCACATCCTGATTCCCACTGGTTGCCATCTTTGCCTTTGACCATGTTCCTGTACCTGCTCCTCTCATCCACTTCTCTGTGGCTCTTCGAAATAAGTGATGGTAATACTGTTGCTGTTGGAATAGGTGTCTTGCACATGAAAACTCAAGTTATCATTCGAGGCGTCACTATGCTCCATCCTTCATGCAAGGATGAAGTGGATTTGCAGAGAAAGAGTTTAACCGTCCCTTTACATGCACAGCTTTTCACTTCAACTGACACACTTTTCCATCTTCACGTCTGGATCTTCAATTTACTGTTTCCCTTTTTTTTCTCTCTTGGATATTAAATTCCGACAACTTCTACTCCGGCTGCGTGAGAGTCAGAGGGAGAAAGTTTCCATGTGGCCCCAGCACCCGCTCTTGGCGGGACAATCCCGCTGTAGACTGAACTGTTTCCGTCACTCCACCTCTGCTGTGAGAGCACTCCCTCCTCCTCTCTTACGGTCTGCCTTTTTTGTACTGTGACACAAACAGCCACTTTCCACTGCCCCAGACATGAACCTTCATTCCAGTTCTCTCTCTAACTTTCTCTCTCTCTCGTAAACTCACACACACACAAGTGACGTGAGTGAAGTCTCACTTAGTCGGAAGGATCCTGAAGGGCATTGATGAGTGTCTGAAATAAAAAGAAGAATTGATTGCTGAACTCAGCATAAACCTTACATGTCCAACTGAGTATATGTGTAAGTTATGTGTTTGCATATACACACGTGTGTGAGAGGCTTTGTGTATGTGTGTATCTTGGCATGTGTGACCGTGTGTCACACAATAAGTGCCATAAGTCTGAAAGCCAGGCAGTTGCATGCGTGGCCTAGCCATTAACCTGAATATGACTTCTGGAAAACAGAATCATATGCAAAAAATTAAAGGAACAAAATTGTCAGAGAGCAAAATAATGAGAGCAGCAGAGGTCTAACAGGCGTTTGCTGCAGTCATTTAAAGAGTAATAAAACCTCCCTAATCCAGTTTGTATTCTTATGAAAAGTAGTGAAATTAGATAATGTAGTTAACTTTCATTTTCCAGCAAAGAGCCCAACTCTGTGCATTAACAAACAGGCTTGAATCACATCTATAAATGGCAGAGTTGGATCACAGTTTGAGACTGGACTTTTGGATGAAGGTTGCACTGGTTCATGTTGCTGCCCCCCCCCCCCCCCCCCCTTAGACCTGGCCTGGACTGCACTGGCTGGACCCTAAAGATTGGCATACTGCACTACACTTCAAATCTACAGGCTTGTTGCATGTTGTTCATTGTATCTCTCTATTGTCAACTGTGTAATATTGGCATTACCATTCTTTAACATACAGTTGGAATTAAGGCTCTTTTCATTTCACGTTGTCTCTATTAATCAATTAATACAATTACCATATATTTCTTGCCACAAAGTGAACCTGTGGCTTTGTTTTTAATTTACCCTGAGATTATGAGGCATTGGAAAAAATGGGGATATAATTTGCAGAATAAACACAATGCTGTATTGAATATGACTTTATACAAGCGACTGAAGTAATACATCAAGTGAGAAGTACAATCTGACTTCTTTATCTCCTGATGGCCATTGGTAATAATCCAAGTTTAAGGCACTGCAGCCTTCAACCTCACTTTTCAGACCCGGAAGTTGAAACCTGGAATTGTATATGTGTAAGCTGACTGAGGAAGCGATCGCATTTTAATATGTTTCACACCGTTTCAGGCATTGTACGTACAGACAATAATCATGAAAGAAAGGGAAAGGATATTTCTCGCGAATCCATTTCTGCTCTAATTTAATGCATAAATGGAAGTATGGAAGAGTTATGGTTGGTACTCTAATAAACACTCTATATGTATCGAATCATCGATTTTAGAGTTAATCGAATTCAATATAACTTAATAATTGATTGAATTGAACAATCTACTGTTTTAATGCATCATATGCAGTGGCCAGTCCACATTACATTGAAAGAAACTTCCCCACCTTCATACATCTCCTGTACTGTATGCTCTTATATCAGCTGTCAGATCAACCAGTTCCATAACAATAAACAAGAAAGCAATCAATGAACTGATGGCGGTGAACATTTATTTTTCTTAATAAAAAAACAAAAAAACTTGACGGGATAACTGTAGGGATGACATAACATTCTGATATGGTGTGATGAATATCTGTTCCGACTGGTAAACATTACAACAACTGCATAATGATCAAATGACTGCCCTCCAGCATCGCCCGCGCACACATTCACCCACTCAGTGGCATCTTAACTGCTGGAAACTTCCCTTCCTGGCATAGTGTGGGCTGTCAGTGTGGTCCATTTCCTGCCAGGTCTGAACCGGCTGAGCCAGGGACTCATGTTCCACTCAGGGGGCCTTCACTCACTCTTACCCCCGCCCCGCTGCATGCACGTGGTCGTGGCTGTGAGGTCAGACAGCGGGGCAAGGGGACTGAATGAGAGATGGGTCGACGTCTCCCTCTGCTGCTGTCTCATTGTGCCCTGAGGAAATGCACACAGCAGTGACATTCCCGAAATGGAAACCGATTCTTAAAAAGAATATGAACTCTGCTGTTACCCAAAGAGGAGATTAAAGGAGTTGGTCCAAATGGGAAACATGTATTTACAGGACAATTTTAGCAATTTTCTGTTTTGAAGTGCATACCTCTATATTTAACATACTAAGACACTCAGTGAGCTTCATTATCACTATCTAAATGGCCATTTATGGATACCTCTCCATCTTTCAAACTGTAATAAACATACATAGGACATGCGCATGTGATCTTTTTTTTCATGTGATAAAATGAAACATGCCTTGATATGATCTATATTTGCATATGTAAAAAACACTTGTTGCATGTGTGTTTATCTCAAATGGCAAGAGTATATTCAAATCACAGATTTAATAATTAAAGTGGGGCAAAATATCGAGGAATTAAGAGATTTGGAAAACATTCAGAAGATGCATCAACAGGTTTGACTTAAATAACAAAAAATCTTCTCATTGGGATATCATGAATGTAACTGTTTATTATTGTTTGCTATAAATACCCACATTGTACTTTTAATTCGTATTTTAAAGCTGCAGGCCATAAATACGTCCACGCAGCAGAGACTTTTGAAGTTTACTTCAAGGACACAGTGCACCATCATTTGCGCATGCGCAGTGTGTGTGCCCCCGGAAGTACTTCCGTTCACGCGTAGATTTTTGACAACCTTAAAAAGACAATAAAACAACTACCTGGCAGCTGTCTCGGAACACACCTTTCCAGTGATGCCAGTAAAAAGACTACTGTAAGTTTGTCCCCTAATTTCTAGGCGTGAATACGCAAAATGACGTCCCTGATAGAGATTTAATCCGTGCTAGTACTCTGTCGGGTTGTTAACGAGAAAACCCAGCTAACCTTCGTATGTCTTGGGCTTCCAAAAGGTCCCCCACCCCCTTGTCCCCTCCCCGTATTCTGAAAGCAGCTTTTCGCACATGTTTGTTGCATTTATTCTTATCAATGTGCTGACTTTTCCTTTTAAAATAACGTTACAGAAACAATAACTTATCCAGAATTAGCCAGCTATGCTAAAAACATACTGCCGTAAACTGGTAGCTCGAGTCGTAGTTACAGTAACGGTGCAGGTTACCATGACATCCAGTTCGTTGAACGGTCTGTCTGTCTTTAACGTTACTTTACGTTTCATTAAACTATTATTATAATATTCTGCATCGGGGCAATGCTGTCATTGTACATATTACAGTCATGTTTGACTTCAACATAATTATATTTCCAATAAATTAAGCTACATATCTGGTTAAATAATATTGTATTCCCTATGTTTAGCTACAGTTTTTTTTAAATGTCTAATGTATTTCTCCTCTGACCATCATTGTCTTCAAAGAAACTCTTGGTGACATTGTATTTCTTTCAAATTTTTCATTGGTGACAGACATTACCTCTTTTTTGTACCACTGACAAAAATGTAAACAGCTGGGCATTGGCATGAAGATATTTTAAAAGGTTAGAGCTGATTTGAGTGAAAACGTTCAGCTAAACGTCGACTGCAGCTCGGTGGGTGGGGAGAGTGGTCGTCCCATAACTGCAAGGTACCCGGTTTGATCTCCGTTCTCCCCGCTAGTTGTATGTCCAAGTGTCCTTGAGCAAGCACTGAACCCCCAGCTGCTCCCAGGGCGCTTCACTGCAGCCCGTTGCTCCTTAATAACTAAGGATGGGTCAGATAATAATAATAAAGGATATAACAATATTATTATTATTATTAAACCCTCTCTCCACCTCCTGCCCACCAAACAGCAGACACAGTTTTTGACCAGCTGCTGAACATGGTGGAGCGTTTAGCAGCCAAGTATTTCCATACTTCATTACATGCATCACATCAAGGCACAGCATGTGGTTTGTGTAATTTGGATGGAAAACCACAAACAGTGATCACATCCTGTGGGTTTTCATCACAGAGCTCTCTTTTGGAACAGATCTTTTTTTAATATTCTGCTTTTCACAAATGTCGTCAAGAAAAGGCTATAGAGAATGTTACCACTTAATTCTAAATGATTACTTGTTCTCTAATATCCTCCCAGTTGTTAGTGGGATTGTATCAACTACACGATATCTAGGAATGATACTGGAGATGATGCAAGTCTGTCTCTCCTCAGATACCCTCTCTACCAGTTGGGAAACCCTCAGCTGAGGATTTTCCGACCCAACTGGTTCATGACTCTGGTGAGGCCCGGAAAAGAGCAGCCTCCTGACACGGTCCAGTTTCGCATCCCAATGGAGTAAGTCTTTAGTTACAGATCGTCCCTGTCGTCAGGAATAGATGCATTAGAGAAATGCAATGATTCTGCTCATCAAATAACAAAGTGAAAAATGACCACCACATTTCCCCATGACAAAAAAGATGTATTGACAAAATGTGTTGACCATATGGTGTAGGAGTTGAATTATATTACGTTTGAATCATCTGTTTTGTTTATAATCTCTTTTAGTAAGTAAAGTTGTATGTGTTGTAAGCTATATTTCTGTTCAAAAATCTTATTTTTACTCAGAATATGATCTTCCTCAGGAATGTGGATATAAAACCAACAAAAAGCCATGACTGTCCAACATAAATGTGGCTGTGTGTCTGCAGTATATAACTGGTCACCTGAATTTAAACAATTTTAATTTTATGAAGTAATGGGCAAAAAAATGAATACTGAAGCCAAACTTTGACACTTCTTTAGTGTTCAACAATTTCTTAGATGCTTTGTAAAAATGTTTAATGGGAAAACTTTAATTAAAAACGGATGGTTTGCAGGTCATATTCGTCAGTGTGTGATCTCTAGTCGTGTCTTCAACTATTACAAAGAGGTCAAATGGTTTTATGCTTGTGTAAGTTTACTTTGACTGAAAACAGTTTCCTTCAACTTGCCTTTTGGTGTTCTGATGCCTCTATTTATGTCACTCGAGAAGATGGAACATTTGTGTATTGCTCGTTTGTTCCAATATAATATAATAATTATTACTACTGTGATGAAATTGAAATAAGTAAAAGTTTATGTCTTGATGTACATATATCGAAACGTTAAACAATCGCATCATTTGGTTGTCTTGTTTTTGCATATTTGCCTTTCAATAACCTCTGGCTTTAACTTTCAATATACCATTTTAAGACCGAATTTAACACACATTTATTATTTGTATTATTATTTATTGATAATGTCCATTGTTATTAATGATCTGATCGAATGCAATTTTATTTAATAGACAATTACTCCAAAAATCTATCTCCAGTCTTTCTCAAAATCCCAGCTCCTGAAGGTTTAAAGCTTCTACATTGTTTCAAAGGTGAATTTGTAGACATGCATCAATCTAAAGGCTAAACTGCTTTCACAATCTGTTATTTCATTTGGCATCAAAGTTATTTCAGGGTATTACTTTTGTTTGAGTATAGTGTACATATTTCATTTGTTTTTATTGGCATGGTAGCAGTCTTGCTGGACCAGTTCTATGTAGCTGGCCATCATGGCCACCAGGTGGCGAGACAGCCTCAAGAACCGGGAGTACTGGCTCGGTCCTTAACGGTAAAGTCAGCTCTTACCGCCTCATGTCTTCAATGAGCTTAGTTGCGATGGTGAGGTGAGCTCAAACACGCTTTTATTTGGTGCTGCAGTGGAGGTTTGAGCCATGTTGTCAACAGCCAGATGTCAAACATTCGTCATCTAGAGGAGCCAATATTAATATCGACACAAAAATGAAAGCAAAATGTTCTTGATCGTTTTTCAAAACTTGTGTCCAATTGTAAATACCACTTAAGTGCCTCCTCACTCAAAGCCTTCAGACATGGTCAAGACGATCTGCTGAAGTTCAAGCCAAGCACCAGAATGAGGAAGAAATATTTTTTTACGTGACTTTGAACTCAGCACGGTTGTCGTTGGTGCCAGACGTGCTGGTTTTAAGTATTTCAAAAGCCGACAATAAACTGGGATTTTTTTTCACACACAACCATTTTGAAGGTTCACAAAGAATAGCCAGGAAAAAAAAGAAAATATGCACTGAGCGGTATTTCTCTGGGCAAAAATGCCTTGTTTATGGCAAATGTCAGAGGAGAATAGCCAGACTGGTTGGAGCAGATAGAAAGGCGAGTAACTCAAAGAACTAGTCGTTAACATCAGGAAAATGAGGCTACAATTGGCACTGGCTCTCCAAAATTGGGCAATAGAAGATTGGAAAAACGTTGCCTGGACTGATGAGTCTTGATTTCTGCTGCGATATTGCAATGGTAGGGTCAGATTATAGCATAAAGAACATGGAAGCATGGATCCATTCTGCTGGTGGTGTAATATGTTTTCCTTGGCCTCTTTTTACCAATTGAGCATCTTTTATAACACCATAGCTACCCGAGTATTCAAGCCCATCCCTTTATGACCAAAGCTGACATCTTTGGCTACGTTCAGCAGGAACACACATCTCCAAGCTCCAACCATCTCACACTGGTTTCTTGAACATGACAGTGAGTGACTAAAAGCCTCGTCATTTTTATCTTTTCTTATTCGAGAAAACAATAACTTTTATTTGTAGTCAATGAAAACAGTTTTTTATTTGATTATTTATTGATTTTTTTCGGTCGATCTATTCCAGATCATGTTTCTTTCTCCCTCGGCCTGTTGTTTTTCATTTGTGACTTTAACTCGAGTCCTCATGACTGCTCATTGTGAGCTACTCGTGGGGACTTGATAGTGCGGCACAGGAAAATGAACAGCTGCATTAAAAAAAAAGTTGTATTTTTGAGTATACTTTTTTAGTCATGAGTGTTATGATGTCTGTGTAGCGGGGTAATCATCTCATTTTAGGAATTGGGGCGGGGGGTGGAACACTGGTTTGGACAACTCATATTTCGGTCATGAGACTCAACAGGAGGTCGTTTTCCAGTCAGCACTTGAGCAGATTTCGACTACCTCCGCGAGCCAAGGTCACTAAGGTTAGCATTGCTCCTCGGGTGATCAGAGCGCCAGAGCCCACACTGGGAAGAAAAATTGAAGTTTGAGGCAGATCATCTGTGTGTCTCTGGTGGGGTTTAGACTGTAATCTGTTCATCCAGGTGCCTGGCCTCCCACTCTGATTCCTGCCTCCTCTCTGCCAAACTCCTAGGGTGCTTATGTAATTGTGTGTGTGTGTGTGTGTGTGTGTGTGTTTGTGTGTGCGTGCGTGCGTGCACGCTTGTCAGTGTGGGTTAGCCAGTTTGTGAAAAAGGTGTGTGTGTCTTTGTGTATATATGCACAAAAGTGGGTAAGTGCAGGGTGCGTGTGTGTTTATAAGGGTGTGTAAGGGTTTTTTCCTCAGTCTTTGATGCCTGGGTGAGGTGCATGGCTGATTGATATGCTGCTGGGGCCTCGGTGTGTACTTGAAACACTGTTATTTCTTTACTTTTCATACACACAATGAAGTAAATGGACACCGATGGAGAGACAGCGACACCAAATATCACCCCTACTTCCAGCTTATTGATGAGCCTGAGTCATTACGGGAGTGAAAGCTGCGATACTTATGATGGCTCTTGAGGGCAGGCAGTTTGGGCGTGAACATGTTGTATTGCTGAACAGCTGTTAATGAGAAGTGGTAATGTTGAGCTTCTCAAGACAATAACACATAGTGGCCTCTATCTTATTGACAGCTGGGAGCCAGATATATGAATAGTTGTTGGTTTGGTTCTCTCCTGCTTTAGTTTTCCTGCTTCTTTGCAATATCTCGCTTGCTATTCATCTGCGCATGTCTTTTCTCTGTCCCACCCTGGGCTCTGCTGTTTATTGTGCTTTTCTTAAACACTTTGCAACCCATCCAAAAACCAATCCCTCTTTGGCAAACCTTTGAGACACCTGGAAGGTGTTCCCTCGTACTTCTCTTTCTACCTGCTGGAGGGACATATGTGTTTGTCTTTTTGAAAGCCTTTTGTCTTTTGTCAGTATTTCCTCTCTGCTCTTGACGGAACATCATCAAGTTTCTGGGTACACACACGCACACGCACACAAATGACGCAAACACATAAAGAAAAGAACACGCTGAGCATTGTGCTTGGTCCACCAATCAGTCAGATTTCCTGCTACTACGCTGTGTAATAACTATGAAACAAGACCATGCTGCGGTTTCCCACTGTAATCAGACATGTACAAAATGACCCCGCTACACAACAGATCACATTGTCTTTCCACTCTGACAAGTGTTGAGAATTGTTGGAGACCATAATGTTATGATCTCCATGGAAACCACTATGTTACTGCTCGCCCGTTCCAATTAATTAACCCGGGGCTCAAGTTTGGAAACAGGGTTATTTTTCACGCTAATTAAACGTGGTCTATGTCATAGGAAGTCATTTAGCGAGCCAGTAGAGGAGTTTAACTAACTGTTGAGTCTTTAATGACCTGTCTCTCTGTACGTAGTAAAAGTAACTTCTGGTGACCGGTGCTCTGATCTATTTCTTTTCTATTGTCGGACCAAAACCCGAACAATAAATGTAATCCTTCACACGCTGCTCTTATACTCTCAACCTCTCAACTATCTCTTCTCTCCCGAAGTCTCAGGTTCCTTAATGGCTTTCCCTCTAAACAAAGTACGCTATTATGATCTTGATACTTAGTGTTGAGCAACTTCTGTGCATGTATTGTCTCTGTAGATGGGAGGGTTAAAGTAGTGAGTGTGCGTATCTCAACCCAAACCCGACAATGGGGCTGGCTGACAATAAGGAGCGGCTTTCTACCGCCTTTCATCTGCGCAGAAAACAACTCTCCTGTTTCATTCTCACCACTAAGCCGCTCTGACACAATGTACTTTGATGTTGTGCGTGTGTGTGTGTGTGTGTGTGGACTGGCTGATGTACCGTAGATGTTTGCTGTACGGTGTGTTCATAAAGGTTACACATTAAATGAAGTCTGAGAGGCTTATTAAAACACACAGCGATAACATATCAGAGGGCCAATTCACTGAGGGATGCTGCGGCTCCTTTGAGACCAGCGCTATCAAGTTGTAACTTGCGTATGTACGCGTGGTCGTCTTCCTGTTCGGCATGTATGTCATCAGATTTTTGTAATAAACCTAACATAATTGTGTTGTATTAGCTGCTACAATGGGCAATTCAAACAAAAATGCTGTCATCAAATTATAAAAATAACATCCGTGTCACCATTCTTCACGGGGATATTTTGGGGGTAATGTGAGGCATATTGCGTAGGCCACATGGTCGATGACGTGTTGAAGGATTGAGACTCCTCCAAGCTGCCGTAAGCGCCCGTAGCCGGCAACTCTGTATCACCTCTGTGTGGCTGCATCCTCTTCTTTTCCATTCCCTTGTAATACTTAAAGTTGATCTGCTGACCAAAAAGGCTCCATAAAAAACCCAAATGTAGATGCAGCCCAGTTTCTATCAAACAAGGAGCCACATTAAAAGCTTTTCAGTGGTTTGCCAAGTCGAGTTGCAAAAACAAGCAACCTTTCCAAGGAGGATTCATGGTAGCCACAAGAAGCACGATGGTCACTGAATCATCCCGATACAAAGTAGTGTTCAACCTAAAACAAGAAGGACATGTCAACAGCATTCTTGGATCAAATGTTGTTATAGTGATTGCTAATTATGTGGCACGACATTCAGTTTATACAGCAAAGTACACACACCAATTTCTGAAGCATGACTCACCATAATGACCGAGATGAAACTGAACCAGATCAACATATTTCTTCAAAAAACATTTCAGTTACCCACTTTCCCACCGCTAAACCAACTGTTTGTTGTCAACCTGAGTTGATCTACATTGGTACGCCATCTCATACTAAATGAGACGTTATTATGGGTCATATGTTGAGGACATGTTTGTGTTATACACATTTGATAACGTTAACAAGATACCTGATACCTCAGGAGTTGTTTGACTGAAACATTGAACCTGTCTTTGTTATTTTTATGGATAATATGAAGAATCGCCACATTTGAGTATTTAGAAAATACGTTAAATCGTCTAAATTGACTGACCTTTTCTCCTTGTGTGGATTGTATCAACCTGTTTAGGTCATATTGATTTACTTTCCAGTTTTGTACCTTTTTAAGGTTTAGCCTCATGAACCTGTAAGGAGGAACATTGATGCAATACAGTGTTGAATCTCTTCCAACTCAAATCCAACACTGTCATTGAGTCAAACAGTATATATACACTGGAGTGATATACTCTATAAGCTGTGAGTACAAGTATTATCCCGTGTATACTTATGTATATTCGCTATACCTTTTTATTGTGTTGAGGACCTTCCAATACCAAATAATTATATTTGGCATTTTGTGATTGTTTGCCTTTGAGACATGAAACATGGAGAGAGCGAGAAACAAAGGTACTCTTATCCCACCAGGTTAGTACGTCTTAGACCAATAGGACATCACAATTTTTACCGTCAGAGAGATTTCAGCCTTTACAAAAATGATTTAGCCAAAACAATCCAGATCTGCTTAACTCTAGTGTTTCAGTCCTTATTGTGTATTATTTGTGAGTGGGTGGCGGTATAGGGCGTCCTTTATGTAAAGAGAGACGCCACCCATTCACTTGGCAGATGTTCTTTTAGCACCAGCGCATTAACAGACAAGTGGCATGTAGTCCCTGAGCTTTCAGAATACATTCACTCTTCCTATTGTCAAACACGGTCAAAGCTGCCTCTGTCCTGTCTCGCACTTTTTCAACTGTGCCCTTTCACCTACTTCTCTCATATGCCCAGGTGTAAATGGACTTTAAACTACTGGAACTGATACTCTCAATCTTCTTGGCTCAGGGTGAGTTGGCCCACATTTGAGAACGGGAACTATCCAGGAGCCTGTAGATCCATTGCAGAGGAAGGATTACACCTGAGAGCAGCTGACAGAGGTGTGCAGGTTAATCTGCAGATTCACAAATCTGATATATTGTCACACGCAAACCAGAATGTCACAGCGGGGCTGAACAAAGGAATCAGGTGTACCCGATGTCTTCATCTGTGCCGGCATCCCTTCAGAGACCTTTTTCTTTGAGCACGACTTGATATCAGATTTGGGTCTTACATCTCTCCTTGACACCTCCCCCTGAACAATGCAGAACAATATAACTTTTGAATGGTTTTCTCACAATGATGCCAGTGTTCTTGTTTTAAACCGGCTCGGCAACAACGTACCACAATTTAACTTGGTCCATCGCCTGCGTCATCGGATGCCCTTCTAGGTTTTGCCTTTGGAGTTCTTTCATCATCTTGGGCGAGGGATCTTTGCAGCGTGTGTGTTTGCGTATAAATATACCCCAGTTGCTGAGGAACGATGCCTGTAGCCCTGGCAGTTGCTAGAGGCAGGTTTTCATTCTTCCTGTAAAGGCAGAGGTGTGAAAGGTTAGCTTGTGGAGAAAGATGGGTGTTTATACTGGGATGATGATGATCCAAAGCTAGCTGCATCACTTTTGGAGACACCACGCCCTTTGTCTAAGTTTAGCCTCGTTTATGTTCCCGCTGAACTTGACATTTTCTCCTCAACTTTCACCCCAAGACTTTATCTCAGACTGGATGCCAGTTTTAGCTGAAATGGGAGTCATGTATCGACTCAGGTCAGAGAAAAACATATTTTTAATGCAACCCCTCTTTTTCTAGCGTTCTAGCGTTAATCTCTAAATACAGCGCTAAATATAATTGAGTAGCCGCTATGTACGTATATATGTTTTTCCCATTTGACTTATTACTGCTATTGATAAATAATAATGTATTAGTTTGATTTGTGTTCTCTGGTTTTCTTTTTCTTTATTCTTGTGTCGTGTATTTGCTTTTTTTCGCCAAAGCTAGCACCAGTCCGTCAAATATACATGTACATGCGTCGGCATCTTGTGCAGAGTAACATAACCATGCTTGTGCGTATTTCATGTAGCTCTGTGTTTGTGGTGACTGGATCATTTGAGTGTTGAGAGCGGTAGGATTCAGATTCTCCCCATTAATCAGGATCAGTGTTCCCCTCTGCTAATGATCCAGACGAGACTTTGCAGTCCCCAAGCCACTCTCCTCTCCTCCGGGTCCCCGCCCCTGCTTTCTAGGAACAGCTGTCTCTCAGCGCTATCACTCTCTCTTTCTTCCTCTCTTGATCTCAAGTACCCCCGGTCAGGCCGCTCTGCTTCACTGCACTCCAGCACACACACACACACACACACACACACACACACACACACACACACACACACTGTGAGATGGGGGTTATGGGGTTTATGGGGGGAGGCGGGTGCAAATGGAGCAGAACGGTGCATCTGCATGCCACATCAGAAACCCATTTCTCTCTCCTCGACTGGGTAAAGAACAATAGTTGTAACGAGACCGTAACAAGTATGTTTACAGCTTTCTTGCAGGAACTCCTTCACCCCAACACCCCCAGTGGTCCTAGAGCAGACTCGAGAGTCACCCCATTCAACCACCCTGCCTCTGGAAATCAAATGTGGAAACAGTTCGAGTCCTGTGAATGTCCGCCGAGCTCGCTTGATAAACACAACTCAGCAGGTCAAATGGAAGTGTTCTCTGTCTCCATCAGTGGAGGCTTTGCCAGCGTTTAGCGTATTATAGAGGACAAGGAAATTGTTTGTACAGCATGGAAACATATATGACATCATTCTCGGGTACAAAGAGTCTTTGTGTTCACAGATGGGATTTTCTCAGGCAAATGTTTGTTTTCGGCTAATTTTGTAACAGCAGCTCAACGTATTGTTATATTTCCTCTGAACAAAAATAGAGCATATTACATTATTCGGTTCTGTCAAAGAAACAAATGAGGTGATAGAAGACGCCATATCCGAGGCACTCATGTCAGACCACTGCGTCGCTATTAAGCACTTTGTCAGATGCATCTGGGAAGTGCTCTCTACCAGGCTAATCCAATTGGCCAGATTGATTAGCAGTTAAAAGCCTTTCTTCCTCTGTTCATAGCAATCCATTCCAAATGCTGCCCAGTGAGCGAGCTTTAGCTGGGCTGGCCCACCGGATCAGTTGGTGCCAGGTCCACTTCCTGTGTAGGGTTTCACCAGGCGCGATCAATACATGCAGACAGCTAATTGGATGAACACTGACACTCACATTTCTCCTCTCTCCACTTTATGGTCCAGGGAATAAAAGCTAAACATGGGTATATATCGTCGGGGAGTGTCCTGTCCGTTACAGTAGGTAATATAACAGCAGAGCTTATGGGAATGCAGTGTGGAAATAGGCTGTATCATTCCTATGTCGGTGTGAATGAAGTGAATGCGGTGTTCCCCCATGTAACCGTACACGCGCTCAAACCACTCCCCATGCAGACGCTGATGCTGGATGCCTTGTTTAACCCCCGTTCTCCTTTGCTCTCTTTTTTTTTCTGTGCATGTCTGGACAGAATGACCAAGTATGACATAAAGAACTACCTGGAGAAGATCTATAGCATCCCCGTAGGAGCAGTCCGCACCAGAATACAGTTTGGTGAGTGTCTCCACTGCTTTGCACATACAGAGAGCACATGTACAGAGCCCGGAGAACTTGACACAACCTCATAATGTAATTTATTGTCAATAGCCCCACCATTACTCTAGCTCATGCTATGGATCCTCGCAGGTCCATTCCAGTCTTAATTATCTGAGACCCGAATGAGGGCCAGGTCCAAATTGTATTTTATCGAATTAAATCCTGTTATCCTGCTATTGCCACGAGGATCTGTCTGCCAATGTGTCTAATGCCAAAATGCATTCTAGTGGGCTCACAACTAAATCTGATCACAGGGGAACAATTACTCTTTGACATGAAAAGGAGATTGCGAAGTGAAGTGCTGGAGAAATGACATATTCCTACTTTTTTTGACAGCAGTAGTCGAGTAAGGTAGTTGTTAGAGTATCATGCTGCCCCATCAGATATTGGTCTGACCTCTAAGCCTTAGGGGGCAAAGTGCTATATTGCTGGGGTTCTGGAGTAGCCAGCAGATATCCGGACTGGGACCTCCTTTCGACTGATTGTTCATGGGTCAATATGTCCGTGGCTGAATTAACTGGCATACACATTACACCAGTAGGGGTTTGTGTCATTACATGGATTTGGCTTTATCTTTATTTTCCAGAAAACAATATATTACATTTTTTGCATCGCATTAGGCGACTGGAGAACCAAAAACAAATGAATACATGAAGGCAGGGATTAATACCTGAGTCGCTGACCGTATGACTAGAAAAGCTTGGGGTGGAAGAGCATTACACACATCTTGACCGTACATCTATGTAGAGACATGGAGCCCGACCAAACTGGTGAGAGAGCGTGTTAAGGCGTTGGCAAAAACACTTGATTCATGGTATGCAAGCTTCAAATATTTCATCCAAATTAAAATCCTAAAGTTGTACTGCAGCTGCTGTGAGTAAATCGAGCAAGTGGTGCACACACACACACACACACACACACACACACACACACACACACACACACACACACACACTGTGTGTTGAACTCTTAACTTACACTCACACGTATTAAACTCTGCCTCCTCAAACACTGTAATATATATGAATAGTTGATTTGAAGAACAAATGGTAACTTTAATACAACTTTCTACAATAAAGAATTATTATCCGAGACATTTACATATAGATCTCATCATTTTGGAATTCGATATGAAACTATTTTATACAGTGTTATACTAGACTATAGCCCAATATTAAATATACTGTTAAATAAGTGTTTTGTCAATCCGTATAGTCCTATCTTTAATTAAAATGCTTATTTGAAATATCAAACATTCACGATGTGTGAATGTGAAGGTTCAGAAGGTATAACTATCTGTTGTCAACTTGAATTGATTGTTCAGTGGATTCCAGCGAAGAAAACGTTTCGCAGTAGAAAAGCACCAATTCAAACTCCTCCAGAAGCAAAACCCCCCGATCACTATCCATCCACGTGCTCAGTGACATTTATTACACCCCCAAAGGTATTGTTGGATACAATTGTAATTGCCTCGGACTTCCCATTGACACGCAGCAGCGGGAGTGTTTTCCAGCGGCTAGTTGCGGTAGTTGTTAGCGTGCCTGGCTCTCCTTTCTCCCTCACACACACACACACACGCACACACACAGCTGCTTATCTGACAATCTGCTGCGGCAGCATTCCAGCCTCCAGCTGTCCCAGGACACTCCACGCTCCCTCCACACAAACACATACTATTCACTTACAAACTTGCAGCCTCAGGGCCCGAACAGCCCATCCCCTCCACACACAGCCCGGCCCCAGAGCCCCCCTCCTGCCCCATTGTCAAGGATGATCATAGAGCCAACAGTGTTGTATCATTGACTCAATATTCCTCTTTACTTTTTATCGGGGGCCAGAACACTGCTTACATTTCTGTGGACTGATGTCGGGGTCCCTTCTAGTCTGACCTTTTGCAAGACCAGAAGTAGAGGACATATCGGTGGCTTGAAGTTGGAGAGGTGTTCATGGATGTCCTGAGAGGAGTCGGCACAAGCTCCTCCTGTGCTGCGCCTGAAGGGCCACGAGGAGCCCCCTCTACCTCTGGAGGAGAGAGTGGGAAGGAAAGGGAGGGAGGAGGAGAGAGGCCCCTAGCTTAGCCTAGCTTACAGTTTGGAGGACCCATTAACGCAGTTTATTACGGTTGCGTCGTTAAAATCCAGGGGGAAAGGAAAGCCCCTCGGTAGGGTGGGTGGAAGGAAAGCGGTGAACTTTGGGGGGACTGAGAAGAAAGGGCGGCTCAGGGCCCCCGGTGTTCCAGAGGTGCGTCAGAGACGGTATCCCTGTCTGCGTCAGGAGTTCCACTCCATTGGCAGCATGAAGACGGCAGCAGAGGAGAGCGAAGGGCGAAAAGACCCTTTCTTCGCTCCATGGGCGGCAAGGGTATTTTGGAAGGAGTTGCCATGGTTACCCCTCCGGCCTGGGATTTGTAATGTGATAGCTGGCTGCCAAACCGCAATCTCAAAGTGGGAGAAATTGTGCTTGCGTTTGCGAGTGTTGCATGAAAGCTCTGTCTGTGTGTCTGTGTGTGTAAGGAAAGGCCCATCATGCGAATGAAGAAAAACACTTCTCCTTCCTGTGTGTGTGTGTGTGTGTGTGTGTGTGTGTGTGTGTGTGTGTGTGTGTGTGTGTGTGTGTGTGTGTGTGTGTGTGTGTGTGTGTGTGTGTGTGTGTGTGTGTGTGTGTGTGTGTGTGTGTGTGTGTGTGTGTGTGTGTGTGTGTGTGTGTGTGTGTGTGTGTGTGTGTGTGTATGGGGACAGGTCAGTGTCTTACCTTGTAATTTCAAAGGTTGTAGCAGTTCCCTGTGGATTTCCTTAGAAATCAGGAACACACACAGACACACACACACACACTCTTCATTACACTCTTCCCACCCACACATGGGCCTCCTGTTAGAGGGGGCCGGGGGGGTGAAACCCTGCTCAGGGCTTTCCCTGAGTGTTGGGCTGCATGGCTAGTGATTACTAGCTACATATACGACACACAGATACCCATCACACACAAAAGACTCATTACAGCGGTATGTTTCCCTTGTTTTCCATGCCATAAACTGTTGCCATGGCAATGGAAGGCCCTGTTGACTTGACCACCAGGGTCTTATTGAGATTAGGGTTCTAAGTTTGATACTGTGGTCAGTATCCATCATTGATAGGAGAGTTTTTTTGTTGCAACGTAAAGATTAATGTACCTGTGTGAAGTGCCTTTAGGTTTAGTTTAAGGCCAGACTCCTAACCCGCCACACACACACACACACGCGCACACACAACATCTCCCTGAGTTCTCTACATAGAGAGGTCTGACAGGAGAGGGGATGATGTCATCATCATCTCCAGCTGGGGAAGAGGTTAACGTGCAGTCAACAAGATCGAGCTCTGCTCCACCACATACACACACCAAGTATTCTCTGCACAGGAATGTATCCTAACATATTCAGATAGGAATTTAACATAATGTGATTATTGCACCGATAAATATATGTCAGGATAGTGTTTCGTCATTTTCGCGGTGGACTTTTATAAATAAATGCAGATTATTTTCTCCTTTTAACTGATTATTCATTTGGGCTTGAGAAGACAATGACACATCACCATGAGAGTCCTAGATGGCATCATCACATGTCTAGTTGTATTAAACCAAAGGTTAAAAACTACTCAACATATTCCTTTACCAGGATTGATAGGACAAGCTAAGCTACATGTTCACTCTCAATGCTGGAATGCTTGAATGTTGTGCATTTCTGCTTTAAAAATGACAAATTATTAATGGATTATTAAGTAGTTGCTATTTCATCATCTAATCAACTGCTCTGATAGTGATACGCATGACAGCTGTAGGAATACCTTTCAAATCAAGGTCATTTTACACATTGATGAAACAACACTAAAGCAGTCCTGCACACTCATTTGCAACATTATCCACCAAGAACCCAAAACACTTTTATAGATGTTATAGGGCAACTACCTCAGTACAGAAGCAGTAAAGGTCCAGTTGACACATTTCCTTTGTCATCACAGTATATTGTCATATTGCCCAGCACAATTCTCACCATATTCATAAAAGTCACCGTCATCCGTTTGACCCGCCGTCTGCTACCTCACAACCAGAATGTGCTCATGTCTTTCCTGTTTACCAACACATGTAATACCTGCTGTTCTGTGTGTTTCAGGCTCCAACAAGAAGAGGAATCATCTCAACCAGAAGGTTAAGCAGCCTGACTATAAAGTAGCCTACGTTCAGCTGGTGAGAAGACATACACACACACACACACACACACACACACACGTACACTCACCCTCCCACTCCCAGACTTTTCTGGTTGGTGTGTTGTTTGAGTAGCGTCAGCTCAGTGACTCCTGTTCTGTACACAGTGGGAGGTGGAGACCCCTCCACAATAACTTTCTCTCTCGCTCATACCCAGTCCTTTTTTTTCTTATTGTGGGGGCAGCATTATTAAACACAACACCCAGGGAGGGGGAAAGGGCATTTTAGGGGCCTTGAGGCTTCAGCTTTTGTGTCATGAGCTATTTTTGAAAGGGGGACTTGCCGGGTGAGGGAGGTGAGACGGATTAGTTGATGTTCCCCCACGGAGCCTTGGGGGGCCGGCGGCCTTTGAAGGTGAGCTCTCAAACTCACTCTCAGACAAATGCAGGTACGAACAGACCAAACAACAAAAAGGAACATCGGTGTGCACACATGCTCCGCACATTTTCCTTCACCTTCTCTTTAAAATGCTCTCAGGAGGGAATCCTCTCATGCACACACACTCGTCTACGGACACAAATCACGCAACCCCACCTTGAATCTCTCTCCTGTGTGGCTGCCCCCTTAAAAAGGCATCAGTCTGGGTTCTTGCAGGGCCTGAGGGTGAAAGGTCGTCTTTGGTTACCTGCCAGACTTATTACAGGAAATATTGAGATATGTTTATCATCTGGTGTAGCTCTCCTTTCTGGGCTTGTGTGCCAGAAAAGGAATGTGAGCAATCATTTGCACTTTGTGTGTGTGCGTGTGTATGTTTTTGAAACGGACACACTTGATGGTGACGTGTCAGCGCAGACTCACTCATTGCATCACAGCTGTTGCCTTCACACCTGTGTTTGAGGTGAGCGTTGGGTCAGGAAGGCCCATTCCCTCCACGTCTTGCCAATGTTTGAAGTCTTAGTTTGTCTTTGAAATCAAACAAACCTCCCTCCAAAATGTCAAAAGTCACTGTTTTTGTGTGCCTTTGATGCAGACGTGAAAAGCAAGGGGCCTTTGTTTTGTGCCCGTCGTTTTGATCTTGCCCAGACAAAAATCAACAGCGGTGTAGACGCTTGTTTACGTCACGCCGCCCACCCAGCCATCAATCTTATAACGGATGAAAAATGAAAATTGTCTAAACACGACATTTGAAAGAGGATACATAATTGAAGCAGCCATGAATCTTTAAACAGGGAGACTTCCTCTTGTCTGACACCAAGGAAGTGGCCTGTGATTTTGTGTGCGTCTGGAGTTCCTCGCAGAGTTGGTAGTGATGCTTCTGTCTCACCAGAGGCACACGACGATGATAGGTGTGAGGATGCAGAACGGCACACACACTCACACACACACACACTCACACACACTCACACACACCACACACTCACACACATGCATGCACATTGTGTCCTCAGGTCTCAGTGGACCTGTGTTTTTCCTCGAGTGCCATTCGCTCTGCAGTCGTAATCACGTCGTGGTTTTCTGAACGTCGTGGTTTTCTGAAGTCATTCTCATTTGATGGTGAACCGTGGGTCGAAATACTCGGATGCAGGCTCCCTTTGTGCTTTAAATGGCTTGATATAAAACCGAATATCCGGCCTTTTTCTCTGGCAGGTTTTTGGAAAAAACATTCTCTCGTTTAACTCTCTTTCCTACCTCACTCGCTCTCTCTCTTTCTTGTGTACGCACTCTCTCTCTCACACACACACACACACACACACTCTGCTCCAGAAAACCCTCCTTTCTTTTGCAGCGGTGGGTAGAAAACAAGATTGTTCCTAATTGACTCCACATGTGGGAGAGTGTTCTGTGGGTCGATGCTCACACCGCGGTCCCCCCATTCTACCCTCATCCTCCCCTCCGCCTCTCTCCCCTGCTCCCTCCATCAGCTAATATTGCAGCAGTAATACTCTCCCTCTCTCATTCCTTACTCTTTGTTTGTGGTTGAAGGGAGGCCTCCCGTTAGAGGGGTTCCGTCACAGCCATTTTCCTCAGGCTTACAGGGGGACCCCAGTAACGGGGGAAGAGATAGCGTCTGCATGTGTGAAATGTGTACTGTGTGTGTGTGTGTGTGTGTGTGTGTGTGTGTGTGTGTGTGTGTGTGTGTGTGTGTGTGTGTGTGTGTGTGTGTGTGTGTGTGTGTGTGTGTGTGTGTGTGTGTGTGTGTGTGTGTGTGTGTGAAGGGATCACACGGGGGGGTGAGTCTGGGTGGGGGGTTGACTAAGGCTATGATGGAGCCATGCCAGAGCAGGGAGGTCCAGAGACGGGGAAAAGCAGTCAGTAGGAGGGGGTTAAGGGTTTGGGTGTGAGTGTGAGTCTGTGTGTGTGTGTGTGTGTGTGAGGCAAGCAGGCGGAGGTCGGTGGTGCAGGTATTGTGTTGACAAAAACAGCAGTACAAAATGAAAGTCTATCAGACTGCTTTCAGGTCTGGCTGCACTTCAATGGAGCTGGTGTGTAAAGAGTCGGACTGTTTCATGCACCGCTAGGCCAAGCGGAGTCTAAAAGAGCTAGCTCTGACCGCGACGCTCAGGGTAACACTTGTTTCAGATTTTCGCAGTCAAGTCATACTGTTCCATCTGTTTGATGCTGGAAGATCACATTCTGCATTGCCCTGTTTGAACCTCTGTTGTAGACATTACTTCATGTCCAGGAGGTGTAATTAAGTTTCTTGTCGAGTTCACTTTGCTTTTGTGTGATTTTTTTCCTCAGGTTTTTAGGAATATTCCAGTATGTACAAAGCAAGTCAGATCACTTTCATTTTCAGCAAAAACGTGCGCAGTTTTGCAACCAATGCTCTTTCAAAGTCGACTTGCATGAGCCTGCTAAAGGCTTTTATGCAGCTTTCATAACACATGTCAGACCCGGTGATTTACCTTCATTAAATTATCTTGGCTCATCTCACAGCTGAAGTGCAACGTGCGACCATTTCCAGTTGAACCTTGCTTCTACGTGAAACCTTTGAAACGCAATCTGGTGCTTTTCATACAGGAGAAAGCAAAGCGCTTCTGAAATTATAGTCATTTTAAAATGTTTTCAGTCGTTGTTCTGCAACATTACTATCAGTCAAACATTTACGATAAAGTACTTTCTGCCTGGCATGCAAATGAAAAGGCTGTGGTGAGTTTTGGTCGGAGGTTATTTTCTGTCTTTGGAGTGGCAGCTAGTTTGCGAGCGAACTTTGCTTTCCGGTGCCAGCTGCAGCATTTCAGTGGGCTGAGTGCTCAGAGTGCACGTTGAAAGCTCCCAGAGGGTGACGCTGTGAATATATGAATGGGATGCCTACCAGTCTCAGCTTTTCTGAATGATCCAGATTAGTGCCACATTGTGCTGTAAATGTAACATGCATGCTGTAAAAGTAACGACGTCCAATCAGCAGATTGTCTACAGCTGGTAACATCTGACAACATGCTGATTTTCAGCATTGCCTGCAGGATTTTGTAAAAAAACCTTTGATTTTATTCATCTATTTAAATGTCATTAGCATTTCTGTGGTTAAACCGCCGTTGCATTACAGGGAGCAGTTCTGAAAAAGATATTTGGATGATATTCCTTATTTCTTTAGGTTTATTCACCTTCTCCATCGTCTGCGGAAAGACAGCGATGGTATCCGTGAGAAGAGAGGAATCTCAGACATTTCGCCGGAGTTGTTTTCTGAAGAGGTCAGAGGGGAGGAGCAGCAGTTTGTGTTCTTTGTGTGTGGAGCACCGCATGGCACGTCCAGGCACCTGTGGAATGCTCGCAACCATTTAGCATAAATATCCACGGCAGTTAGCTGTTGTTTGACAGCCTGTATACACCTCGCTGGGAGTCTGTAAGCAGCGGCGTAAGTCCGTCCTTTTGTGGGGCGTGGTTGCACAAGTCCCACTCGGGCTCCATTCAACAGAGTTTATCTGCGGACAAAAGCTCTCTCCGTACAGTCGGAGGAGAGTCCGCATCGGGGAGAAAGTAGTGAAAGTAGATGAGTGAAAACTTTGCAGCAGAAGGGAGAGCAGGCACACAGATGGTCCGAGGCGTTGTCACGATGCCGACCTTTTAGTCATCATGAAGTGAGCAGCTCGTTTTGTTTACACGTAAACCAATGACGTCATTATTATGATAGTAGTCACGATCTAGTTCTCCTTGATGCCTTACATACTATTTACATAACATTCGAATATTATGATTGTAATCATGGTGGTAATGTTTCGTCGTCTGAAAGTCACATCCGTGTAATCTTACACGTTTTCAGAAGTTGTTTTTACTTATAAATGTAAACCCTCTTTTATTTTCGGTTCTTGTGAAGACGGCTCATTTTCCCATTAGTGGCTCTTTGTTAGTTGTGTGTCTGGTGGCCTAGATTTCATAAAAATACTAAATAAGCTGCCAATATTTCTCTCTGATCACTGACAGCAATGCAGCAAACCAGTTGCACCAGTCGGATTGCTCTCTGCGCACCAAAGCACCGTCCCGACCTGACGACCACAGAACAAAACAAGATACGGGGTTGGACCAACAGTTATAGAATAAGTGGTAGCTTCATTCAAATTGCTCATTTCCCGTGTTTCTCTCTGTTTCTTTCTCCACCCCCGCTCCATCCACAGGGAAGGCATCACTCAAGTGAGAGAGAATGGGGAGTGACGGAGCGAGAGAGAGAGAAACAAACAAACAAACGGAGGGAGAGACTGAGTGGCAAACATGGAGGAGTTGTGACACAGCTGAAAAGGGGGGAGAGAGCAAGAGAGAAAGAAACAGCTGTATTGAGAGTGAGAGGGAGGCTGTGGCTCTCCTCTGTTTGACTGACACTAGATGGCAACGTTTGGCTGTGCAGCTTCGCTCTCTAGCCTCCTCATCTCCTCTCTGTTATTGACTCCTTGTTGCTTAACAATAGACCCTCTAGGGTTGTGTGTGTGTGTGTGTGTATATGTGTGACTGTTTGTCTATCTGGCTGGGCTGAGGGGGGGTGCAGGATAGGGGGGGTGAAAGGATCCCCCTCATGCTCCCGTCCGTGTTCTCCACTTTGCGAGAACCCAGATCTCGGGAGCTGGAGGTGCTGAATCCGGCGGCCCGGGCCGAGTGGGAAATCTGGCTTTTCAGTGTGGAATTTTATTATTTTCAACTTTATGGATCACGATGGCTCCTGTTCTCCTTCCCTCCCTCCTCCTCCTTTACACAGGCTTTCCTCACAGCATTGTGTGTCTTGTCTGCCGCTCTGCTTCCTTCCCTTCTCTGTGCTGCCTCACCCTTGCTTATCACGGCAATTAACATTTTTAACTTTTGCCACAATTCCCCCAGTGCTTTTTATTCTCCTCGGTCTGCCTCACTTTTCTCTTTTACATAGAGCTAGACAGTTAATCATGTGAAATTCTTACATGACACTGTTTCTTCTGTATGCAAGGCTTCTTATCCGTCGTCAATTTGAGTTTGAAATAATAATAATAATAATTATAACTACTGATAACCTGAGTTATCATCTTAAAATAACTTGCGTCATGTTCATTTGAACAACCTGCTCTGGACGTTGGCGACAAGACGCTGTAATGCTCGTACAGGGGAGAAACAAAAGCATCTAATATAAAACAAGCGCATATTGAATTATATAATCAATCTATCAATAAAACCATTAAAAGAAGATGTATCTAACATCCGGCAAAATACAGGTTTATGCTTTTTTTTCGAACTTTTATTGATAAAAAACGGTGAGTCGTGAGCACATGCTGCACATTGAAAGCAATGTAATGAATCCCCCCACATATTCATACAACCTGAAATATCATCACACAATTCAATGTGATGAGGCCATCAAGGCCAAGTCCACTTTGCACACACTAGAGCCTTGTTTTTTGCTTGACGGCTGCAAAATGTTATGCATGTAGTATTGGGAGAGAAAATGGTGGCATTAGTTCTACATGAGAAAGTCATGATTCTCCTCTTATCAAGAGTCACCTTCACTTAAATATATCTGTCAGCATGCTAGGCGTATAAATCTTCGGAAGGAAGCAACGGGCTGATACACTAATTTGTGTGTGTGTGTGTGTGTGTGTGTGTGAACGTATGTGTGCATGGGCACATGCATCGATGCTGGTGGTGAGCATTTCCTGGCAATTAGCCCCCCCCCCCCCCCCCCCTTCCCATCTCCCTACATGTCTCCTGATTTTAAAAATTCCCTCTGAAGAAAAATCCTGTGTGAGAGTGTATGTGTAGGTTTCATAACAGCTCAGTGGAGGGAGAACATGAATTATAGAGAGCAGAGCAGCGTCTCAACTTTTCGGTTTGGTGTCTCACACGCAAACCTCTCTTTTTTTGGACTTGCTTCAGTTGAGGCTTCCTGTTGTTTCTTTCTCGCACGTGTCACTCTTAACGCTTGATTCAGTTCAGATGACACGAGCTTTATTGACACGACGTGACGGTTCTGCCGATGTATTGCCGCGAAAAATGTAATTAAAGAGGGACGGCCTCCCTCGCCGTCCTTTCTTCTGTTGTTTTCGATTGATTCTTACTTATCTATCTGCAGCATCTTCTGTCATCATCACCCTCATTTCCTCCCACATTTCTCTCAGGTTCCCCCTCTATTTAGATAGCCATGGCAACACACGCGCATTCCAGCATTGACACACACACACACACACACACACACACGCGAGTGCATGCTCGTAACCTTTCTTGATTACCCCTGACCTCCTATAATGACACAGCTGCCACTTTGATCAGCCAATCACCATGCGGCGCCACCCAGGTTCTCAGCAGAGCTGCCACTGGCCTGATAAAGCCCTCTGATAGGCCCCTGCTGATGTATTTCCTGTTTTGGTATGCTTCTTCATTTTTTATTTTCTCCACCAGCTGGTCCTCGCATTCCTCAGTCAGCAAGGGGGCAGGGGCAATGTGTGTGTGTGTGTGTGTGTGTGTGTGTGTGTGTGTGTGTGTGTGTGTGTGTGTGTGTGTGTGTGTGTGTGTGTGTGTGTGTGTGTGTGTGTGTGTGTGTGTGTGTGTGTGTGTGTGTGTGTGTGTGTGTGTGTGTGTGTGTGTGTGTGTGGGGGGTAGCCTAGATAGATAGCTGGGTGTGGGGGCGGGGTAGGTGCAGAAGATGCTTCAAATTGGGGGGAGGGTAAGTGAGGGTTGTTTACATGCATTGGTGGGGAAGAAATGGGGTACATGGGGGGTTGAGGCGGGGGGGGGATGACATTGATGGAGGGGATAATGGTAGTGAACAGCTGTTTATGTGTTTAATGGGGGTGGGTGGTTGAGACAGGCACGATTTAGGTGTGATTTAAGGTACAGAGGTTGTGTTGACATCGAAGACAGAAGGCGTTGTGATTCACCCCGTGGTATTATTGTTAATATGGACAGATTTGGTGGTGTTATCCTTGGCTTTTGCTGTTATTGTTTTTGTTGTCGTTATCCTCATCAGTGTCCAGTTCAAGAGCAGATAGACGTGAATGTCTTTGTGAGTGGCTGGGTGTGTATTTATATGGTGATGATCTTTTCCTGAGAGTTCTGTTACAAGGGTCCAATGTCTCCAGGAGCAGACATGCCCAGACATGAAAACTACCAAGCACACACACACACACACACGCACACACACTCACACTCACACTCACACACACACTTTCTCACTCACTCCCTCTGTTTGTTTCTGGGCAGAAGTACGTATGTATCACTAGACGCCCTGCACTCGTATGTCAGGGGGTTCCTGCTAAAGACGCTAGAGTATTTTCAGTGACAGCAGAGCCGGTATTCGCCCACCTGCCTGACCCTTGCTCGTGCTTTTTGTCCCAAAACATATCACACAATTAGTTCCTGTGCATCTTAATGCATCTGTAGTTCTCAAGTTTCTCATTGTATGACCACATTCACAAAAGCATAATTGTCAATATCTTTTAATAACATCTGATTTAAAAACTCACTTTGGACTAATACTAAATACCAATCCAATGGAGTACATTATTTACAAACAAATTGCACTAAAGCTTCACTGCGTGGAACTGTAATTATATTGTATGGTTTAGAAAAGTGCGCTGGCACATTTTTAGAACGGTAATTGAGAATCGGTATTTCAAGTTGTAATCCTCGGAATTTAATTAAATCAGACTCTAGTTCTGATACTATTAATGGTCTGCATTTTTTCTGCAATATCTATTCAATGTATTTGCATTCAGTATTTAACCTTGCCAGATAGTTGTTCTTGGTAGTGGCAGTCCACCATTCCAGTGATGGATTCAGATTGCCTACCTAAGCACGAGGAATTCACAAGAAAACAATGCATTCATGTGTCCCAGTGTAATTGACCTTTGGCTAAGCCGTAGTCAGAGCTACCATGGAGCCCACACTTACGCTAACTACACTCCCCTTTTGAAACAGGAGAAAGTGATTGGTAGGATGAAAACTGAATCGGCAGTAAAAACATGTTGAAAAGATAAAGTTAGAAGCTAAAGCCTAAAGATGACAGTGTAAAAGTGAACCACCATATCACCTGACGCTCAAGACAGAAGACAATGACATTAAGGAGTAACTCTGTTCCCAGGAAGCCGGGTAGGTCTTTATTCACTGTTACAATCATTAAGTATCAAAAGCATGTGAATACAGTGCTAATGCTAGTTAATGAGTGCTAACGTACGTTAGCTAAACGGGCTTTCACGTGGAAATGTAATATTTTAGAAATATATACCTCCTAAACTGCAATAAGTAAGTGATTATTTCACCATCTCTGGGTGGGATTAAATATCTGAATTCCCATTGTAAAAGTTTAATGCATCAATGCTGAATCAAGAATCACATGGCAAGCAATATATTTCCCTATACATTCATATCATCTCTACACACAAAAACACATTGACCAACATATTGTGCACCAAATTATTGTGAACGTCAAAAGTTAGATCCCAGCAAGCCAAATCTGACCACGGTATTTGGCTGTTGCCGAGCTGTGGAGGAGATGTCATTGTAATTGGAGGGAGGACCGGGGTCAGGACCCTGAACGAACCCACGGCAGGATGCTATTGGTTAGTGGTCTACTCTCGCCGCCACTTATGCGTCTCTTACAGAGGGAGATGTTTTGCTCTCTCAGCTGTTATTTTGCTAAATGCCTTTCAGGCTCTCATGTGCTCTCAGTTTGACTTCTTCACCAGACTTTTGAACAGATTTTTGTCATTGTATCCTCCTTCAACATCCCATCGAATCATTCTCACCTCCGTGTCTTTCCTGAGGGAACAACAGTGCATTGCAACCCTTCGCCCTCTCTTCCCGTAACTCTAAGGGGTGTGTGTGGGTGTGTGGGTGTGTCAATGAGATAAAGTGAGAGTGAATGTGTGGCCCACCCAGGGGCCTGGCAGAGGGAGCTGTTTACAGTCATCAGACGAGTCATCTTCTCTTCTGCCCTCTTCCATCGTCTTTCCTGCCTCTCCCACTTTGCTCAGACTATTTATTCTCAGTGATTCCAGATAGAAAAGCAACCTGAGATGTTGCAATATTAGGCAAAAGAAACTGTAGAGGTAGAGAGCAACAATTTGATATTCTCTGTAGGTGTGGGTTTCTAACCTAAGATCAATAGTTGGAATGATATGTTTGATGTCCGAAGGTTTTTTGTTGGGCTTTAAAGATTTAGCCTTAATACTTGAGTGCAAATCCCGTTCTCTGTCTTTTAGCCTTTCAGACATATATATTACTGTGTGTGTGTTAGCATAGACCACCTTATAAGACTGTACTGAGTTTGAGCTTTCACACATACCCAAACATACCTAACTTTTGGGAAACGCTCTGTTGGTTTGTTATTCTCATCAGTGTAATTCAAAGCAAACCTGGTAGGTCCGCTTCCAAGTCAACTGAGGTCGAGTTTTTTCGAACGGGGGAATATAATGTGAACTAACTGCAAGAAACAGCCCCCAAAACATTCTCATGAACATGTTGTCCATTGTTTGGGCATTTCTTCACATGATTTTATGGGTACAAGGAGACGGATGTTGATATCGGATAGCCAGCAGTTACTCATGCTTGGAAAGGCTAGCATAACAAAGTGAACCAAGGGCAAACCACAGCCTGTCCTGATCACTATAGGCAGCTATTTCCTTCTTATCTGCTATGAGATCAGAGATGCTAAATTAGGTCAAAAAGGTGCAGATAAGTTCCAAATGCTTAGTTAAACCTAAAGGAACTGGAATACAATTTGGTTCACCAGCCCCTGCCCACCCTACCCTTATTGCTCCTTGGCTGCCAAAATCTGTAATCTTGCAGGAAGACAGGTTGCCAAAACTCTGTCCAATAAACAAGCTACTTGTGAGTCCATCTGACTCGTTTACAAGCCCCCGGTTCACTTGTAATTGGGCAGTGTGAACTTAAATGAACCGAAAAGAAAAATGTACAACATTTTCATCTGTGGTTAAGACCAAAGAAAACAGACTCACAAAGGTGTGATCACACCTTTTCAAATCCGCGTTCCCGGCTGCTCAGGCCTGACCCTCAAGCAAGGCGGCGCAACCTTCTCCAACTGGTCAAGTGGAGCTGGTGGCTGGCCAACAGAAGGAAAATGGTGGCTTTTTTAATGAGCAACTCACAGCTTCTGGTGTCGATGTGTACAACTGCATGAGTTGCTGAAAAAGAGCATGATGCATGCTTCAGTCAACATTTCCCTAGTTAAATCGTGTTTATACACACTCACACAAACGCACGCACACACATGCGCTCAGCAGGGGGTTGCCCTCAGCTCTAATCCTGGTAACCTCATCGTGTGGTCTGTCCCTCTGTAGTCTGCAAGCTTTGCCTTCCGCGTTGCGGTCAAAATAGATTCTACCACAATGTGAACACCTCTCAGTCTCTTTTTCACCAACACACACACACACACACACACTAAAGATGTCTCTTAGCTTCGCCACGGTTTATCCCACCGCAGCTGCATGAGCCACAGCCTCATGAGATTTCTCACCGCGTCGTCAACACCTCTCCGTTTCAGTGTGCGGTCCAGATTTGGCTGCACCCTCATGGCCCCGCCAACATCTGGTTGATTTTTATTGACTGCTTTGTGAATGGCACTATCTTCTGATGCCTTCTGGGTTGTCCATCACCAATAAAAGGGGATATGCATGTCGTGTGTCTGACGGTCTCTTAGGGCCTGTGTGAATGTCTCGGTTTCATATTTTCAGACCACTTAAAGCCCTTTTCGGTCTCTGCGACCACATTGAGAGCTCCTCGGTCAAGTGTGCTCGTCCAAGAAGTCAGAGTACTTAGCCTCCACCAATCAGTCCAATCTTATGAAGCTCAACACTGAGTGCGTTTTCATGCAATCGAATTATTGGCTTAGTCGGACTGAAATCGAATTATCCGTTTCATGTAAACACCTTTGTCGGACTATGTGCGGTCCGACTTCGATCCGATTCACACCCCTACATAGCTCGGTCCGATCCAGTTGATAATTCGACTCTCGCGGCATGTAATGGTGAAATCGATTCGGAACTGGACTTTGCGTCTTTGCGCATGCTCGAGATCCCGCCGCCCTCCTCCCTCCCATGTCGTGACCCGGAAGTCGAAAGAGACGATAAATTAAATTCTCCGTGTACCTTCGGCGACGGCGTCTTCTCTCCGTTATCAACTCAGCCAATAGCGCCATTTGCATTCGCTGTACTCCTATTAACACCATGGAAGAATAGTAGAGGATGTAGTCGCCTTGCTCTCTGTTCGCCATCTTTCTCGAAATGTTGTTGTTGGTGGTGGTGAAGAGGTCAAGCGGAAATGGCTGTATCACCACGAGTTGTAATGAAAACAGCGCCGCCTATCGTATCGGATATGACATGCTTTCGGCCAATGATTCGAATTACTCACTGCCATGTATATTGGGATAACAGCAGATCCCCCAAAAGATAGCATAGTCCGACTAAAGCAAGATTCGAATTATACCATCATGTAAACGCACTGACTAAATCTAGGTGCTCAAGGTTTTGGAGAGCACAAAAGAAAGGCTGTTCCCAGGTTGTAAAAGAGGTTTTAGAAAGTTTTTTTCCCCGATGGATTACATTTTTAGGTTGAATAGATTATATGAATAGAAGTCACCTTTTGACCTCGAGAGTGGGTTAACGGCTGTTGTACATTCTCTTAAGTAATAAAATGTTGCTTCAAACTTTTTTTTCATTCCAGAGGAAATAAAATGTGATACCATGAAGGCTGTCTTGAGGATCTTGGAATATTCAGTCCAAACCTACTACAATGGGGCTGAGTAATCATCTTTGAAAGCCTCCTTTTGTCTTGTTTCTGGTCAGATTTGTAGCATAGTTCTTACTCTGTGCTCAGGCCCTTCAGAGGCATTTAAATGCTAATGTGTATCTCATCTGTCACATGGCGATGTCTGGTCCAGGTCCAGTCCCGTCCAGTCATGTCCAGTATATTTTAACTCCCGGAGCAGCAGGTTGAATCGGCCTTTTGTGTCCTCTGCTGCCGAGTGCAATAACGATCCATTCAGCTCCAGGTCGGAAAAGCTCCGTGAACCGGCACCTCCCTGTTCTCATCAAAGACGTCTTAAAGACATCGAGTCAGAACAACTATGGCTTTCATATTTCAGACTTAAATCTAAGCTTATGAATAATAAAAGAGTCACCCGCTTTACATTTTCCTTGTATTGATTTCACGGGCATTCCGAGGTTACTGGAAACATTGGTCCAGTCTCTCAACAGTCTTCCATTTTTTTCTTCTTCTTCTTTTAAGAAAAGAAGTGCCCACGGCTGTTTTTAACTTACAACTGTATACTTAGTTTGTTGCAGATCAGAAGCAAAGGTCAATCGGATAGAATACAGTTGTCCTTTGTGAGCCTCTTTCCACCCCTCGCCTGGTCTTCTCTCTTTTCACTCTCCTCTTCACCCCCTTCGCTCTCAGCTGCAAACAGGATTACTTGGTGCTCGTGTATCACTCTGTTGTGTCCACATGAACACACATACACCATTTAGGGACATTGCACTGAATTACATGTGCACCAAAAGGGGCTTCTAAGCGAGCAATACATACCAATAAAGACACAAACTATTTTGGGAATGCAGCTGCTGTGAAAACAATACACCTGATGGTTGCCTCTGATTTGGCAGATGTCCCCAATCATCTGGTTAAAAGTCCGACGGTGGTCCCCGAATGGCACAGGCCAGACCGACACCCTAAATGCACACTTCCTGGAACAGAGCAAGACATTAAATTAGAGCTTAATAAGGAAACGTACACACAGATGGGGAAAGTGAGACGGGTTGGGAGTGAGTCAATGACAACATTTGCCTTCCCCTCTTGTTTCTTCTTTTCCCATTGAGAGGGAAACTGTGGGTGTAATGGGTTGTTCATGTGCGTAAGAGAAGTATGTTTACAGCACTAGCCGTGTGGGGCCTCGTCTCAATATTCCTGGATGGCGGCTCAATTCAATTGGGAATATGGTGAAGATGATGGCCTTACTGTTTTTCTCCACTTCTGTCCTTTTTGGCCAGGCTCTCCGTCTTCTCCATAAATCACTCAATATGCACTCATACACAAACACACACTGCCGCCCCCCCCCCCCCCCCTCTCTCTCTCTCTCTCTCACACACACACATACTGAAGTAGAGAGAGGACACATAGGAAAGAGCGCTTTGGCTCGGAGACCGAGGGGACATTGGCTTTGCCTCTGCTTTGGTGCGATGTATATATTTCAAACTAAAATAAGAATACCTACTGCCAGCACTTTTGGATATGTGTCCAGCAGACCTTTGACACACACACACACACACACTCTCACAGACGCACACAGGGTACGGCCTGCTGCCAACAATAAGACTTGTTTAACGAGTCTCGGCGCTTTGTTGATTTCAATCTCGGGGCTTTGTTGTTTTTGTGAATCGACGCTCACCGAGGCCAATATTAATCTTCGCCATGTGTATACACGAGGTGTCCAGCGCTCCGCGGCAGAACTGGGAACTGTCGTGCGACAGCGTTCGGTTCGAATTGGGTGAAGTCTTGTTGGCTCACTGGTTTGCCGTTTCCCCCCCGTTGCCAGGTCTGCTGTTTACAGTGCTGTGGTAGATCCTTTCCTCCATCGCCTCCATCTTTCTCCCCGCCGCCTCCTTCTCCCCACCTCGTACTCCTGCGGCGAACTCCCCTTGGCCTGGTCCGGTGTTTGTGTTCTGGATTATGTGTTCCTCGATGGCAGTGTGTGCGGGTGCAGAGAGACACAAAGGGCCTTGGCAGGGCGGCCGGTTTCCAGGTGCTTCTCTGGTGTTTGGCAGCTCTCGGCCTGCGCCTGACCAAGTCCTCTCCTCCTCACTGGGTCTGCGCTCTCGTCTCTCCTCCTGCATTACTGCGCTCGCGAGAAAAACCCTCCTGCCGTTTGCAACACAGGCGTCGCCGCAAGACGGGAACACAAGAACAGTGTTCCTGCTTTTGATTGAAGGTTGTGCATGTTTGGCTTCAGCTGCTCCTCAAAGCTAGTATCAGAGAGTTTGGACTCAGATGGCCCGGTTTTAGAGAGTAACATAGATTCAAGTATCGTACCAAAATAGTAATTTGTTATAATAGTTGTGTTTTGCATGGTTGGATGCAGTTCGATGCGAGGTCATGCCAGTGTTGTCAGATTGGACATGTCGGGCTGGATTGTAGTTCACATGCATAAAGACTGTGTTGTGGTTAATATCTTAACCCTCCTGTCGCCTTAGGGTCATTTTGACCCGATTCAATGTTTCACCCTCCTGTTACCTTTATATTTACTAACATATTTTACCCTTTGGGTTCAATTTGACGCCAGCAATTAAAACCTCCAGAAAATTATTAGAATTAATATTGTTTTCCAAGTTTAAGTGTGAGGCACTTTATGTTTGTTTGTTGACTACCGAAAGAACACCGACATTAAACAATGAATTGGGTCAAATTAATCCTAATGGACACGAGGGTTAATGCCGTGACCTCTGGATCTTTGCAGGCTCAGACCCAGCAGGTCTCCAGGGTTTACTGTTTTTCTCTGAAAACCTCAAATTAGGATTAGTAAGTAACTAGGAAATGTGGTTGAAGGGAGACTACAGCCTCTCAACAATTATTTTGTTTTAGAAGAATTTAGTATTGTCTTAAATGGACAGGTGACACAATTATTAATAATCTCGATGGAAGTCGTATTTTAAAATACTCTTTGCAGCATGGCCATTGTGTTGTTATTATGCTCGTTTGCATTGCCTCCCCAATTAACTATTACCAGTTATATCTGTTATCAGACGCATCGGATGCTATCAGTGTCCAGTGAAGCTTCTGCTATTATCATCTGAACCTGAGAGAATATTTGGGAAACTATGACCATTACATACACCACATTTGGTGCAGGCTCCATTGGGTCAGTCATGTTTGAAGTATGGAGCATCTCATAGCAAGCATCCAGTCACCAAGCATCTTTATTAACCTGGTCTTCTATTTTTTTATTTTATTTTCATCATGATGTTATCTTGTTCTTGGCCGTAACTTAACGTAACAAAACAAAACGTATGCAAATATGCTCTTGAACATCCAAGCATACGAGGATGATCCCTCCGACTCCCGCTGTCGTCTCGGTCGAGCGGGTTTCGGAGTGGAGAGTCTTTGGCTGAGCGAGCTTCATGTTGTCCCCTCCTTTGGGAATTAAACCATGCTCCGTGGTAATTATATGCGTTTTTCTTGGTATTTTGGGGGTTGGAGACAGACAAAGTAACATTCACATCAGAGCCAGACCATTCCTTAACGCCTACACAATAACCCTAAACTAAATATTTTGCATATTTAAACAGAATAGTTGATTGACAATTCATTTCATGTGGGTAGGCCCTTTTGAATTAACTCAGAAGTGTGCGAGTCGCATTCTGACATTTGGCTGAGTCATTACGAAGTGGAAGCTGTTTACTGTAAACTACAACGTTAGTGATCATGAATACCTTTGGGAGCGTTAGCGCTCAAAACGGAGCGATACAAGTGCAGCTTCATCATCAAAAGTCGAGTCATTTGAGGACAGCAATGATTTGGCTCCAGTGGAGACTGATAACAGTGAATTCTTGTTGCCAGGTGTCCATGGGAAAGGCTGAGAGGGAGAGGCTGTGCGTGCACCCACTGACCTGTGAGTGTTTAGTGCGTGGGGGTGCACGTGTGTGTACTGTACTCTACACAGACTACGGTCGGGCCAGCGGTGCATTAGCCATGGCCAGAGATGGGTTGGTATGGAATAAATAATGGATACCATCCTTTCCCCCTGAATAAATCAAGACCAGAGAAATGGAGAGTGATGCGAGATTAAATGTGGGAGAGAGTTGGAGAAATTAAATGCCAGAGAAAAAGACGGCGTTTCTATGACTGGAAACGGTGATATCAGCGGAGAGACAAGTTATCTCACGTCTCTTCTGCAAAGAAAGGGAATTGGTTTCAGGGAAATGCAGTTTGACGCCTTGTTTTTCCTTTTTTCACAAAAAAATGGTTTATGAAATGATTTTAAATACAAAATAAACAACAAATTCCTTTTGCAGAGACATGCTAATCTTTCTCTTTTTTTTGCCTTTGCATTCAAGGCCCAGGGCCAGACGTTCAGCTTCCCGGACCTCTTCCCAGAAAAGGATCAAACGTCCACGGAGGGCTCCATGGAGGAAATGCAGGAGAAGTTCATGGAGGACGAGAAGCAGAGGCAGAAACCCGACCCCAGGAGGGGCGGGGTCACGGAGTGGTTCGGGCTGTGAGACCGCCCCCTGACCGTGAACTCTGCTCGTATGGTGTGGCGTGGGTGTTTCATTGGGAGCAACGTGTACTGACTTACGCCACCGTTGTGATGTCACTTCTATTTCTGTATAAAAGAGTCACACGTGTGGAGTAAAGAAGAATGTGTGTGAGTGCGTGAATGTGGTCTAGTAACTCAAGCAAGAACAGAAACGCAGGAGGAGAGGCCCGGCTCCATCTTTCATGAAACCGGCCCTCCGTACAGGATCACCATCACCTCAAATGACCTCCTCTTCTGCCTCCTCCCCCCCTTCCTGCTCCACCTTCTTCTCCTTCTCCCTCTTTAACGACGGTACCTCTGCACCCTTCTTTCTTTGACTCGACTTTCCCTGGGAGTTTCCATTCCTTCTCTCCGACGCTCCTCTTCCTCTCCCATGCTGGGGAGGGGTATATTGTGGCATCCCTAGTCGCCCTGACTCTCAGCCAGTTGGATCAGACTACCTGGACAACCCGCATCCTTTCCTCTTTTTATGAGTTTGCCTTGGATTAATTGACCACTTTAGGTAAACAACAATTGAGTTGTTGTTTAAGCAAAGCAACGACATGGAATTTGCTGTAGTGTTTTATTATTTTGCGGTAGCACCTCTTGCCATAAATCTTGAGAGATTGTACCCAGTGTTTGCCCAGCATGCAGGACTTGCCAGTGAATCTGTCTAATTGTAAGTGCTGTTGGAATAAGAACTAATAAACGGTCACTTGTCCAAAAGTGCTCCGCTTTCTTTTTCTCGTGTTCGCCTCATCTCCCACGGCTGCTGCGCTCAACAACTGGCACTTCGAGACGCCGTTTGCCACACAAGCTGGCCTCCGCCTGCGCCAACGTGGTCTGGTAGCTGTTTTGACAAAGTAATGATCTGTGTTTGAATCGGGCCACTTGAGGACTGAGCCCTCTTACGGTAATCAGGCCCATAAAGGGGAGGGACCCTCCATTATGCTGAAAGGCCAAGGTTACAGTAAGTGTCCCCCAGCCGTGACCACCAATGCTGGCTGGCTAATACAAAGGTCCGGTCCCTGACCTCACCCAGCCAACTCGGCTATCACTAAGGAGAATGTCAATATTGATCGTGTTGGCCCATTGTCTGCTGCATGGAACCACTCACCCCCTGCGTGGCTATAAAGCAATCTGATTCACTACCAAACAAGCCTCCTGTTCCACAGACACTCCATTTATTTATTCTGTGTGTGCGCCTCGCTCACTTTCTCGCTTCTCTTCTTCGTCTCTCTGTTGCTCAGTCCGGACCTCCAGAGAAACAGCTGCTTAACCAACAGAGAGCAAGACCAAATTCCTGTTCTCACTCTTCCCCCGGCCCCACATTAAAGTTGAGAAATCAAGTTCTGGTGTTTGCCAAGCAATAATCTGTCCCTGTTCTCCTCCCGCTCCCTGTAACAGGGTTACTGCTCCGTGTCTTCTCGGGTCGGATGCACGCCGGCTGTAGACTGGCATCTGATTTTATTACTCTACACATTTTGGATTCTGCTGGAGCACTGAGACATTTAATGAGCTCATCTGTTGCTCATGCAGATAAATGTCTTAGTCATTTTATCTCTTTACATGGAACAAGTAAACAGCACAAACAGATACAACAATTAATAACATTTCAAGGTCGAAGGGATAAAACCACAAATGAAGTCATAAATGCAGACATCCAATGAAACGCGATGCTCTCGACACATTTCTTGGTCATTCAAGTTTTAAGTTTTAGTACCGTCTTTCTCCAAATCGTTTTATTTTTTACAGATTTGTACTCGTTATGATAATTTTGCTGACGAGATAATCTGTAATATTCTTCTACTTATTTACGATGTTACTTTAGGATAGACTTTCCTTTTTTAAGTGATAACATCTGTGGAGGACCTGCCAACATTGCGTAGTGTTTGGCCAGGAATAAAACGGATGATTTCTTTCAAGAAAAGAACGCTGCTTTACCTCAAATTGTGACCAACATTTACATTAAAACCTTCTGAGGGAGAACAGATGCCAAATCACAGTCCTGAAGTTTTGGACACGAGCCGTTCATATGTTAAGAATATTGTTTCTAGTTTATCGGCGGCGCAGTCGGCTGGACCTTATTGCAGGGAGAGCTGGCTGACCCCCATCTCGGTGCACACATCAGCAGGATGCTCCGTAATTTCAAGGTGAGGTAGTCCGATATGATAAGTGTCTCCTCCTGTAAGTGAGCTCTGGAGAATAAGGTCACTCTGGAGCCAGATAATACATAATCCTGGCTACAGAAAATGAAAAATGTACGTAAGAGCCCTTTGATTTTGAGATCTTTTATAAAACTGCAGGACTCAACAGAGGTATACTTTTTTTTTAGATATGTAAACATAGTTATTTAATCACATTTTAATTGATTTACAACTCCGACTCCAAAATGTACTTGACTGTCCCACGAGAGCCCAAAAAAGCCAAACCAGAGCCAGGTTATTCCTTTGTTGGAGGTTATGTGGATGAGCTGAGAGGGATTGTAACTCTCCTTAAGAGGAAAATTAATTTTTAACAATATTTTCCTGGCATTTCTGACAGACAGGTGATGGGAAACGTGGGGAGGTAGAAGCTTTCAAGCCCTCCTGAATATAAATACAGACTAAATGCACAATGATGCATAACCATATTAAACTATCAGGACGTTTAATGTAAGCAGGTGTTTGGAGCTCCTGTAAGAGCAGATCAGACCGGTCCGTGCCAGCAGAGACCGGTCATCGCCGTCTCCTGCAGACCTAAAGTCACAAAACTTTAAGTTCAGGCTCGTCAGGTTTTTTTAAACATTTCTCCTCATGTAAGTCTTTTCTATTTTTCTGCCGTAGAGCCTAACCTATCTACTCTGTAAATATCTTGCTCCAACTCCACGGCTGTAAAAAATTATGACTACTTCAAAGGAAGTGTTTTGTGTGTGTGTGTGTGTGTGTGCCTGAGCCATACACCTCTACTCTCGATGTTCTTCCCGTAAATCTCCCTTCTCTTCACTCCCCCCCCCCCCCCCCCTTGCCCCCCTCCCAAAAAACAAGCTTCAAGCAGAACATGTTCTCACTCGCCTTGTCCGGCCTTGTCCGTGCAGCTAGCAGCCCCCTTCCCCTGTTTGTTAACACAGTGTTCTCCCCGCTTGTCAGGTGATGCTGCGCGGCTGGGGAGGGAAGGGGAACATGAGGATGGAGAGGTATGCAGCGAAAGCAGCGAGCCGCACATATCCAATTCCAGCTGAACTCGAGATGACTGTAGGTAGCGCCAGATTTAGATAGATAGATAGATAGATATATACTTTATTAATCCCCAAGGGGAAATTTGTCAAAAATTTTTTTGAGAAGAATTTATAAAAAATTATAAAAAAAGATTTAGAAGAATCCATGTGTGCTTCACATGATGCATCGTATATATTGTAATGCAGCACACGTCGAGTAAGTGCAGAGAAGGGGGGGGGGGGGTCGAACATGTGCGTGCGAAACGAAGAAAGCCCAGGAAGGATGGAGAGGGAGAGCAGTTATAGGTGAGGAAGAAAGTGCAGAGGGTGAAGTGAAGAGTGAAAAAATAGATGACATCACTGAGAAAATGCTGAGCTGGATTCAAGGGCTCCTGGATGAAAGAGGTCTACTCCCACAGTGCACCATCTATCTCTCTCTCTCTCTTTCTCTCTCTCTCTCTTTCTCTTTCCTATCTCATGGGATGTACAGTGCAGGCCGTGTTCCCATCCTGACACATTTAGTTAATGGATGGGGGGTTGAATATCTTAAACAGCCCTTTACTCTGCTCCTTTTACTCCTTTTTCTCTCCTCATTCTTCTCTCCCTGCCCCCCCCCCCCCCCCCCTCTTGTCCGGTTGTGCATTAGTCAAGTGCACACATTACCCTGTTTCCACACTTGGAATCAGCATGATGACATCATGCTTTATTTGTGGCCATCCTCACTCTCGATGGCCTCCCTAACGGGCAGACCTCCTCGCCGGTTGTAGTAACGGCTTGCCACGCTGCTCTTCACCTACAGATGCTTCACTGCATCCTAAAATCAAGTATCTTAGACGTAATGCTGCTGATGAGGTACTTAACGCATTATAATTCCCGCCTTATGGCTCTGCTTGACTGCATGCTAGAAAGAAAGAAAGAAAGAATGAACGAAAGAAAGGGAGAGCTTCATATAGATTGTGGTTTGCTTCAACTAATAACATAAGGTTTAAATTAAAGGCTTATTCACATGGATTCACACAATTCATCGGCAACTGTAAAATCACACACACACGCACAAACACACACTCATGTAATTACTCAATTACTAGCCCTACCAGCGTCTTGTGCAGACGCACACACTCCCACTTGTGTTCACTAAGACAACCGAGGTTGCCTGCTGAGGATTCTGACGGCCTCTCTTGGACGAGCGCCATACACATTCCTCCTTCCCCAGGTTGCCATTGGTTCATCTGAGCTCAGCCAGTGCACTCCTTCACCCCATAAGTGTGTGTATATATGTGCATGTGTGCGTCTGTTTTGGTGTGAGTCCCATTTGGGTGAAAAAAAAGGTTTGTGTCCTCTGTTTTTCTAACAATTTACTACAAACGCACACAAACACACACACGTACACATGATGTTTGTGTTCATGCCTCATTGTGAACACACACACAGACACACATTAAGTGTACCCTGATGTGGCCCCTCATTGTGTGTACACACGGTCATACTGTACTCACATCTATACACTCGTTGGCTCAGAGCCAGGAGCAACAACTGAAGGAGGATGCTGTAGAAACATGTGGAGCGGCTGTTTATTGTTGCTTAGATTACACAGAATCCCAACGCTTCACTACCAAACCGGCTTTTATCATATTAAGGAGGAAGAAGAACAGATGACCTGCGATTGTTTGTGTATGTGAAGCACACAGGGATTTATGTGCAATTTCTAGCTTTTTTTAAACAAACAAAATTTAAAAAAATTACACATGCTGACTAATAATGAACTGCATTATTTGACAGGATTGAAAATAAATGATATTTAATTTAAATGGAAGTTCATAAACTATATATTTAGCAACATTTATATCCTCTCATTTATGACTTAAGGACGATGCATATTAATATGTATTTATATATTAATTAATTAATATAAAAATATATTATAATATTAATTATTGATGCATTAAAATCGAAACAGCATTTTAATATTGTAGCTGTAATATTATGTATTGTTGGGTTTTATAAGATGCTCAAATATTTTGTATGTCTTTAATCTCAACTAGTAATTATAACTGTCAGATAAATGTTGTGAAGTAAAAAGTGAAATATTTGTAACTGTAATGTATGATAGTTTAGCATAAAATAACAAATACAAATAATTGTTTGGATTACTCCACCACTTTTATGAGAGAACTATTGTTCTTTTCACGCCTCGTTATTTATTTTATAGCTATTTAATGCTCTGCAGATATATATTATTAATAAAATATTGTATAACATTTGATGCATTCGTTTAAATTAAAGCATCCATCGGGATATATAGTTACAACCAGCTCCATCACAAACAGCTGCATTATTAACATTCACCTTATATCAATAATAAATCATTGTAGGATAAAATGATCCAGCTCAATGGGGAAATTCTGTTATAATCTATCAATTTATTTTGGCAATTCTACTTTAGTTAAAGATCTGAATGGATCTTCCCCCACTATTTGTAGGATTTGTTAACATCTTATCCTGGTCTGCTTTGTGTGAAGTATCTTATTGCTTCCATGCGCGTCCACACAAAGGATCAATCAGCGAAGCCAGCCTTGTCTTATTCGCGATTTCTTCAGCAGTGCTGGTGCTTAATAAAAGCTGAACGCTGTTTTCCAACGTTGCACTCCTCCAGAGACCCTCCCCTTGGCCTGTCACAACATCAATGAGGATCAATTAGAAGTCCTGACAATATAAGATGGCACATGCCAGCCTGCATTACTATGGATCCTTGATCTATGTTTGTGCTGAAAGATGTGCTTGTGGTGACCAAAAGGGGGCGGAGCCATCGGAAACCATTTTTGTGGCACAGTGTTTGTGAAACTTACGCACAGACAGTCTGAAAGAGGGGAGGGATTTCTCCTGACCCTCCATTCCAGCTTATTTGCTATCAACACAATACTCCTCTGCCGGTTGGGCGGTCCCAGTCCCTGCCAGCTGTTCAACAACACAGACATTAGCATTTTAAACAACCTAATAATATAGGGACGTACATAAGAAGAGCAAAGGAGGACGGGGGAGTTGGTTTGGTGCATTCAGGGTCACCATCTAGAGAAAAAGAGGGATTCAGTGCGTCAAACGAGTTCAATTGTCATAACAGAGAAACAGAAATCAACCGGGGCCGGCCACCCATCTGGAGTGCGCAGCTCTGAGCCGTGGTCTACAAATATACACATGCACTGGTGCAGTCAGCCAACCCCTTGCTGGTGGAATCGTACTGGCTGGAGGCTTTGCCAAGCCAATTACACACACTGATCCCTGATGCTCAACTTCCTGGAAGTCCCGGCAGGTCTCAGCGCTCATGTACCTGCTCAGTGCTGCTGCTGCCGCCCGGCTGCACGGTGGACGAGATAGGGATCAGTGGGTCCATCACGGCCTCACGCCTGCATGCCCGCAGGTCACTCCGACTTGTGTACTTTAATCACGCACAATCGAACCAGGTTCACTAACCTCTTCATATCACACAGGGAGCTGAGCCTTAAGGTTAATGGTCTAACATCCCGATGGAGAGAGTGTATTATGATGGGTGTGGTGGCGATGGTGTGTGTATGTGAGTGTATACTTCCCAGTACATGCTAATAAGATATCTCAAAAGAGAAATTCCTGAGGGTCTGAGAATGTTCTGGTTTACCATCTCACGCAAATCTCTTCCTGAGCTCTCATTGTCAAACAGACACTAGTGGAGTATCTGCAAAAATGCTGCCCGGGTTTTAGTACCCCTATTGTTTACACACAAACACAGGGACACAAAGACATTCTCAGACGTTGATCTTGGTCGCTCACATCGAGCACGTATGTGACTGATGTCCGAGGGAGGTGTGAGAGAAGGGTGAAAGTGTGGTTAAGCGGTGAGGAAGAGTAATTAGGACAATATTTGGGACGGTGAACTGGTGGAGACAGATGGACAGAGAGAAACAGAGAGTGAGATTTAGAGGCTATATGTTTGGGGATCAGGAGGGATGGATGACGTAAGACAACTCATCGAACTCATCTAGGATCTGAATTGCTGTTGGCCTTCAAGGCTCTTATGCAACCCGTAATGACAGAACAGCTCACCCAGCCAGAGATGGATCAGACTTCTCTGGCTTGATTTCAACCAACGCTGCTGGGCTGGGCTCACTCGATTGGGCTCGACTTCCCGGCCTAGGTTTGACCATCAGGGTGTGATTAGAGTGGTCTGGGTTGAGTAGACACTAAGCTTGAAGAGTATGTTCTCATTGGCTCGGTTTCAACAAAGGGTACTCAACTAGTGCGACCTGGATTTGACTGTCTGGCTGCCACTAATGTGGCCTGGGTTCAGTAGACAGAGCTTGACTTGTATAGCCTGAATTCATCAGATGGAGTCCAACTTTTCTGGCCTGAGCTTGTCAGATGGGGCTCAACTAGTGTGGCCTTGGCAGATACAGGCCCTGAGTGATTAAGGATGTGTTTGTTTCCCAGGCTGCAAGCAGGCAAGGTGGCGGCATTGCTCCTGCACAGCCAAGGACTCGGTGTGGGGGTGAGAGATCCAAAACAAACTACTGTGATTGCCTCCCATATGCCCTCCTGACCTCTGTGTTTCAATTGCCAGGCAAAGAGGAGGAAAGGTTTGAGGTTTTGAGACGGGGGAGGGGGCTCATGTGTCTGTGTGTCCATGTGCACGCTAAACACATTCTATCTACCTACCTATATCTCTCCATCTATCTATCTATCTATATTTATATCCATGTATCTTTATATCTAACTATCTATCTATCTTTATATCTATCTATCTATCTATCCATCTATCTTTATATCTATGTATCTTTATATCTATATATCTATCTATCTTTATATCTATCTATCTCTCATTATATCTATCTATCTTTATATCTATCTATCGATCTTTATATATCTATCTATCTATCTATCTTTAATCCATCTATCTTTATATCTATCTATCTTTATATCTATCTATCTTTATATCTATCTGTCTTTATATATATATATATCTTTATATCTATCTCACTAAACATCTTATATTATATTCTTCTTATCAATATTGATGATACAATTATAATTGTTGAGAGCAGGCTCAGAGGGAGAGAGAGAGAGAGGCAAAGAAGAGCAAAAGAGGAAAGGAAGGACTAAAGGGGGAAATGGACAGGGAGTGAGAGAAAGGGAGTCTTGTCGTCTGAGAGCTGGTGTGGTTCGGGTTAGGTTGTGGTTGAAGCCTTGAGAGAGACGGGAGGGGAGAAAGAGTGAGTCGAGGGGGGCGAGCAAGGCAGCGCATACCCGCAGCATTCAAATGGAGCTCCCTTTGGGAGGTTTTACGCTTCAAAATGGTTTCCTGTGACGTGGATTGTGTGTTTGATTTGAGCTTTGAGGGGTTTGTGTTATTCTCGGGAGGGGAGAATCTAGCACGCTCTCATTTCCGCACAACCAACAGCCAGCAGAAAGTTGGCAGGGCGAAACGGGGATTGTAAAGACAGATTTTTCTCTCCCTCCTCGTAAGAACCCCATTTTTTTTTCTGCTTTCACTTTTTTGGCCATGTTTTTCTGCTGAGCCTGCTACAGGACTTGCACTGCATATTGATGGATTGTTCTTAATAATTGGACCTACTCAAACCCGTGACCATCCATGGTTTTCCCAGGCTGCCTTGTATTCCGCCGATCATAAAATGCACACAAAAATAATGTGTGTAGGCTCAGATGTGTGCAGACATGTGCACCCTGACACAGATGTGCATGCCTGCAAAAACGTACAAGCAAGTTTGCACGCATACAAATAGGCATGCTGTCAAACACATGCCCTGGAACTAATTGCAAACAATGGATGCCAGCTGGGCAGTAGGTGTAGCAGGCAACACAACTGGCCCAGGTCGATTGTTTTTTCAACTGTGTCGGAGGGGAGGGAAAGAGAAGAAATGGCAGACGTGTGAATGAGGAAAAGTGCGGATGAGAGAGTCGGTAGAAGAGAGGTTAGGGTCACCACAGAGGGAGGGAAAGGGCATACGCTGAGACAGCGCGAAGCCACCTCTAAGACCATGACAGCCAGTCATACAAACCATCAGAGAGCTTACTGTTCTGCCAACTACTGTACTTCACACAGCCAAGAAAATGACAAAAATCAACACTGGATGTGTTTTTGTTGGGGGAATATCCGTGGAACCCCACTCTCTTTCCTGATCAGCAGTTTTCTCTTTCTCTCTCTCACTTTCCCTCTCTCTCCCTTTTTCCTCTCCCCCTCTCACCATCCCTCCCGCCTTTATTTTCTCACTGTAAATACTGTACTGAATATGCCCTCTGCTCGTGCAAGAGGACAATTATCGTAACAGCGCCTCTACTGTATATGGCGGCGCGCATGGAAAAGCTGACTGCAACGGGCCAATTTTTTCCCCATGGAGTTATGTAAATAGTTTTGGTGGAATGAGTGGGCTTTCCCCAGTATGTGGGGCATCGCCGGGTCTGAGGGGTTCCACTTCCGTCTTAATCCCCATCCTCGACATCAGTAACCCCTTTGTCAGCCGCGCTGGTAGAAAGTGTGTGCTTAATGTCGTAATCCCAACAGTTACGTATCCACACAATAACATGTTGCAGTACAAGGCCACCAATTAGATACTTATGGAACTGTAGCGGCCTTAAAGAGCCTCTTGATACCTGTGCTTCTGTGAGAGGTTCAGGTGCATTTGTTGGTCAAAGCATTTGGTACAGGGTTTAACGTTTCCTATGACTTATGAAACTAACAATTGCAGGGGTACAAACTAGTCAGACATTTTTTAAATTTGTTTTACTTTTTACCTGCTGTAGACTAAGATATCATAAGGCATTTCCGTTTAAATATAGGATAACTACATTAGGATGCATGTGCATTGATGCCGGATGCGCCATACAGACAGAAGGAGTAGTCAAAGTATCATGTCCCAGCCTTGGGAACATGCTGTTTTTTGGATAGTTGAAGTGCATCAGTGCTGGTGTGATGTCCTTAAGAGCAACACACACACACACACACACACACACACACACACACACACACACACACACACACACACACACACGCACGCACGCACGCACGCACGCACGCACGCACGCACGCACGCACGCACGCACGCACGCACGCACGCACACACACACACACACACACACACACACACGCAAGTGCACCCAAGCACTCGCATTTTGTGTGTGTAGTTTATCTGCTCTAGCTTATCTCTATCTTAAGCAATTAGGAGCAGTAGGCTGCTGTAAAAGTCGACCTCGACGTGTCGACAGGAGCCGGAGATCAAGCCGCCAGCCTCGTGGTCTCAGGACCACCAACTCAACCCTCTGGGCTACAGCCGTCACACATGCCAACAAGAATCCACAATAATCATATATATATATATTATAGCAATATTATATTACAATTATAATAATAATCACATATGTAAGAATGAGTGGTTGACCTCCAGCGTGTTTTCATCTGACTTCTCCACAGTGTTATATTTCATTGTTGCTGTACGCTTGTCCATTTTTTTCTTCAAACTACGACTGCATGTTTGTTCGTCTGGGAAGAAGGATCCATGTCCTCTGTTCCTCTTTCCGTGGTTTCTTCCTTTTATGGTCCTTGTTAAACTTCTTCTTAAGATTTTCATTATCCCAATCGAGGGACTAAAGATAGTGTGTGACATATGCCGTACAGATTGTAAAGCCTTTAGAGGTATTAAAATAAAACGGACATTCCTTTACATACACATCATTTTGGAGTTTCAGTTCAACATATACTGACGATGTTTTTTACATCATTATACCTCTCGTATCTGTTGATGGACAATGAATCTGCATCTCAACTCACAATCCCAAATGATGATTTGGTGCATTTCATTCCAAAAACCTTAAATGTGTTTCATGTTTTTGACAGGAAAAGGCTTGAACACATGTTGGAGAGCCTCTGACATCTCTGTGTGGCCTCATGTGCTGGTGAATGACACACAAGAGGAAGTGAGCCGATATGGAAAGTCACAGAGACCCGTCACTCAGACGGACAAAGAAAAAGAACAGTCTCTGGCTCATCTCCCTTTTCGCCCCTTAGCAAATTAGTCGCTGATTGTCCACAGACATCGTTGCTGGTGCTCCCCTCTACCAATAAAGTGCCGCGTAGAGCGGAGCAAGGGGCCCACCAGGTCTTGTTATTGCAACAGGAGTCCGTTTTGGCTGGGACTCCTGTTCTCAGCACGAAAAACAACAATAACAACATCAGCCCACAGCCCTGGGAGCTGGACCTGAGTCAGAGGCAGTCCAAGGTAGGGGGGTGAATGCCTGTTGATGTTGCACGCCGAGGGTCCAGTCTGACACTTCATCTGTGGTTCTGAAGTGACTGGTGTTGGCGCCTTACGCCACGCTTAAGTGTACAGTTAGTGTAACACTCAAAAGGGCAGCCGACCAGCGCCGGGTCAATCTGCCTGTTCCTTCCCACTGGCTTGGAGCGATCAGCAAGGAAACTTAACTCCTCTCTGTTTACAGAGATGTGTAAATGTATCTTTACAGCAGGATTGTTGCCTCTTTCAGCCTCTGACTCCACGATGTTATGTGGCTGTTGTTGTGTTTTGCTATGTTTTTTTGAAACTTATTTACATATTTTCTTGTCCATGTCTGGACATGAAACATTTAAATCTGCCCAGCTTGACCATAGGACTCCCTGGCAGAAGAGCGATTGGGGTCTTTCTGGTGAAATAAAGGATAAATAAAGACCGTTGAGGATGTGTGCTAACCCACCTTACCTCTCCCTCTCCCTGTCTCTCTTTCCTGTATACAAAGTGGAGCTGGCCCTCTACGCACGGAGATTTTCCCGGGTCTCCTAAAGACAAACAAAAGGGAAGGAATCCACATAAGTCTCAAAACTAAATATTGAGGGAGACCACACAACAACATCACAGTGCTTTAATCTATTTGGAATTAAAAAGTTTCCTCATCCAGACAACTGCAGATCCATCTTGCCTTGTTATGACCATGGACTGCTTTTCTTTCCTCCGTTACCCTTCTGTTCTCAGTTGTTGTTCCTGTAACACAATATCTGTTTGTGTTTGTGTGTGTGTGTGTGTGTGTGTGAAAGATCCAGGCAGCCTGTGGCCCACTAAATGACTCATAAAAGAGGAACTTGTTTGTATTTCTTACCCCTCTCTCTGTCAGTCTCCAACTTTTTAAACCACACAACACACAACAGCACTATCTAGTCAAAATGAAAAAAAGACCCTGGTTGTATTTCAATGTACAATATGCACGACATACATCATTTACCGGCGGTATAGTATGTGAAAGCAGATTTCCCTGTGGGTTACATTATGGATACGTTATAGTTTGTACGTTTGCAATAAATAAAAAGCCCCCCCCCCTCCTTTTTTTGGGGGCTCAGCTATTCTGTACTCTGCGGTTACCTCCAAAGAGAGAAGAGATGGAGAGAAAGAAAGAAAGAAGACAAAAAGAAAGATGGAGAGATATATGGAGAGAGCCGGAGGGCAGAGGCGGGCTCAGGCGACTCAGCTTTCCCCCTGGAAGCAGATTGAAGGGAGCTGTGGGTTTGAGCCCCCCAACATTTTACTAGAACACAGGCTCTTTAACAGGAGGGAAAAACAATGTTATAGCCGCTTCCTGCACCACTGAGTGTTCCCCACCAGTAAATATAACAGGGATTGGGTCATACTGTTATGGTCTGGCATCAGGTGAATACAGCCGCCTCACCCCACCTCCTCCTCCACCTCCTCCTCCTCCTATGCTCTTTTCCATGTGGAGGAATAGGCTCCACTGTTAAAGAAATATCAGTCATCAACGTTGTTATTGCGGACTCACTTGCTCCATCCGCAACACTGGTACTCAAACACAGTCTTTGTGAACATGGTGGCTGCCCTCCATCTCCCCCCCTTCCCCGACCCCCCCTCTCCGTTTCATTTAGTTAAATGCTGCTTATTATTTCCCAATGAGGCGGACTGGAGGAAACTCTGATGTAAAGAAACCAGCTTACCTTCTTAGGGTCAAGAGTGTGTGTGTGTGTGTGTGTGTGTGAGAGAGAGTGTGTGTGTGTTTAAGGAGATGCCTTTATTATCTGTCGTTAATGCATGAGTATGTACATTTCCATTAGTTCAGGTGAAGGAAGGTGTGTATTCACATGTGTGTGTGTGTGTGTGTGTGTGTGTGTGTGTGTGTGTACTGCACAGTTTGTGTGCCAGCTTTATGATACAAAGGGGCTCTGTCAGGTTCGGCAGTATGAATCAGGTTGCAGGGCAGCTGAATGTTTGACAGTAGCAGTAAAAACAAACAGAAGTTCTCCACTCTGGAAAAATCTAACGCTATGAAAATGGCAACGATGGCAATGATGGGAACCGATCCATGTTGAGTTTCCAAACTGTGTTGCGTTTGGCCGCGGAGGAAAATGGCAAAGGGGTAAAATAACATGGGTATATCTGTAATGGGATACTTGCATATGTAGGGTTTATACAGTATGTGCGGGATTTAGAAACACATGTGCTTGAGTGTATTCTCACAGTACAAACCGGAGCTTTAACTGGCAACGCGTCGCAGGCCTACATGTGAGCGCTCTACCCGTGTGTGTGTGTGTGTGTGTGTGTGTGTGTGTGTGTGGTGGCGGAGGCACGAGGATCCATCTGAGGTGAAATCCAATCTATTCCTAAGATCTTAGCGGCAGCTCTGTACGGTACAGCAGTCCACAATATCTTGACATGCAAGTCCTCCACCTCATTCATTATGGATATAACTTCTTGTTAAGTATCATGTACGTGGAAACGGGGCTTTTCCTTGGTGTGACTCCAGGGTTCCAGTGCTCTTCATGGGATCCACTTTCATCTGCCTTTCCTCCATCTATGCTTATATAACTCCATTGGAGCAGGCGTTAAACATTACACAAGACTGTGCGTTAGCCTGTATGACTTGTGTTTACCGGTGACACGATGTAATCACTGAATAATCATCGATAAACAGCTAATAAATGAATGGTATTCATTTCCTCTCGACCATATCCAGTGAATCACTCGCATGCCTCACGTGATTCGGCCCTGGAGCCGGGGGTTGTTTGTGTGCTGCTGTTAGTGTGTCCGTTGTGTGTGTGTGTGTGTGTGAGTGTGGAACAGGACTCAGCCCAGGGGGGCATTTTTTACTTTGGCCAGGCAGACAGTCATCATTGGATCCACGTTATCTCACGTATGGTGCTTCCAGATGACAGTTGAGCAGAAAGCAAACACATTCTGATGCCCTTAGTCACGAGAGAGAGAGAGAGAGAGAGAGAGAGAGAGTGATCTGTCTGCATGTTTTCTATGTGTGTGAGCGTGTGTGTGTGTGTGTGTGTGTAAAATACCAGCATATCCCTTCACCTTAAACACGCTGAGCTCATCCACGGAGGGGTCTAATAAATTCCCTGCAGGTGATGAGTGCAGGACTGCGGTCTCATTCAGGAACTCTAAAAAACAACTTGGCCATTTGGTTTCAATAAGTCGATTTGTTGTTGACTGGCGGATTAATGGGTTGATTTAAAAAAAAGATCAAACGGGATCTCCCTCTGAGGAACCTTGTGTGGTTCAGGCCTCAGTCGTTTTTTAAAGCAAAAGCAACGGGGCTTCTGGCGACGCTTCTATCAACGCGTGATGCAGCATGAGCTCTGGTAGTGTCCCTCTCTTGACCTGGATGAAAGAGTTGCATGCTGGGACGGAGGTGTGAACAATCAGGAATTTCAGGAACCTCAGGCTCCTGTCATGATAGTCTAATTCCAAAGAAGAACACAAGCTTCCCACAGCCTTCTCAGCAAAGTGACCTCATTACAAGAGGGGCCGGTACAACCGTGCATGAGAGGGAGTGTGTTGCTATAAGACAAGGGCTGTCCACACACTTGTGCTGTTTCTGTCTATTTTTATTGACTCCTCTGAGTATTGATGCTGTTGGGGGCAGGTGAGAAGAACTGAGTGTCCAGTATCCTCCCTGACGTTGTGTGTCAGTGACCGTGTTTACATGCATTCGAATAACTGGCTTAGTCGGACTGAAATCGAATTATCCGTTTCATGTAAACACATTTGTTGGACTATGTGCGGTCCGACTACGATCCGATTAACACCCCTGGATAACTCGATCCGATCCGGTTGATAATTCGACTATCGCGGCATGTAATGGTGAATTGGATTAGGAACTGGACTTTGCGTCTTTGCGCATGCTTGAGATCCCGCCGCCTCCCTCCCTCCCATGTCGTGACCCGGAAGTCGAAAGAGACGATAAGTTGTCACTGCCGGGAGCCTGGCCGGCAGAAAACAAACAAACAACGCTATGGAGAACACAAGAGCCACCACACATTTCTGGACCGAAGAGCAGACAGAATTTATGCTTAATGTATTGAACAGTCACCTCCGCGGGCTTCATGACTCCTTCCATAATTCCACACAACTTGTGGAAAGATCTTCGAGTCAAACGAAAGTTCGCTTTCCAGTCCTCGTCATCAAATAAGGTCAACACATCTCTCTCCCAGAAGACTTTATTTCTGCTCTTCATCCAGACTGCTCGCCGAGACCTTTGCGGTACAATGGCAAAGTGCAACAACATATTGGTTGTCAGAATGAAATTCTCCGTGTACCTTCGGCGACGGCGTCTTCTCTCCGTTATCAAATCAGCCAATAGCGCCATTTGCATTCGCTGTACTCCTATTAACACCATGGAAGAATAGTAGAGGGATGTAGCTTCGCCTTGCTCTCTCTTCGCCATCTTTCTCGAAATGTTGATGTTGTTGTTGTTGGTTGTTGTTGTTGGTGGTGAAGAGGTCAAGCGGAAATGGCTGTATCACCACGAGTTGTAATGAAAACAGCGCCGCCTATCGTATCGGATATGACATGCTTTCGGCCAATGATTGGAATTACTCACTGCCATGTATATTGGGATAACAGCAGATCCCCCAAAAGATAGCAAAGTCCGACTAAAGCAAGATTCGAATTATACCATCATGTAAACACACTGACTGTGAAATAAATCTGACGGATGAAGAGACAAATGAGTCAGTTCTCTTTAGTGCTCGTCCTTTATCTAGTGCACTTCTCAAAGCCTCAAAGAGGGTTAGTCGAATCCAAAACACTAAAAAAGGAAAACTTGGTGACAGACAAATGTAGGGTTATGACTGCAGTGACAGATGTTTGGCCGTTAGGTTTGAGTGTTATGTCTCGTCAGGCCCAATGAGTTCAGAGACCACTGTGGTTATCCAGTGCGTAGCAAAGCAATAAAAAATGAACAACATCAAATCTCAAAGCATTTAGCTCGTAATCGTGTTAATGCTTTGTATTTACTATTCTTACAGGAAATAATCAAAAATAGAATGACTTGTATGTTTTTTTCCAGACAGTTAGACATATATAATGACCTGTAAATGATGCAAATATTTCAAAATGCAAAACAATTATCAACACTAAGCGGCACAAAGTCAGCGGGCGGCCGCACAGCCTCCGGCTGGAGAGCCCGAGTCTGTGTGACCATTGCAATGCAGCAGGAGCCAATCGGGCCCCGGAGCTCTCATAGGTGTCTTTGGAATTCTTTAGCATGTGGACAGCAGCTCAGAGTCGAGTCAGGTCAAGTCGAGTTGAGTTAAGTTTACAGTGATTGTATATGGCGACGGTGGAGCTCCGAGGGGTCATCACCACCCACCTGATCGAAACTCTGTCCCACTGCACTGGGTTTGTAGCACAATACAAGTTTGTAATATACTTTTATTCATACAGCTGGCAGTTAGTTTGCTAAAAGCGTAACACTAAAGCTTGTAATGGGGGGAGCCGAGAGCTGTTCTCAGTGTAGACCTACACACTCGTACAAACTCGGTATCAAACTATCAAAAATACCAGTGGAAAATAGTTGTTTGTGCATTATTGGCCAGCATTACACTCGAGGGTAGACACGCTTCAAAAACAAGCATGTTAACATGTTAGCAAACAGGTGCCTACTTACACATCGATTAGACACGGACACACTTTAACGTCCAAGTCATGTTTCTGGTCACCTTGACAAATCCTTGAGTGTTCACTGACCCCTTTGCTTTATTTTGGTCTGGACCAACTCTGAATTTCTAGGTCTTTAACGACTACTTGTTTGACTTTCTGCAAAAACTAATTCCACTTTGCCTGCTACTGTTGGTTAGATTAAGTTCTATCATAAGTATTGTTTGATTAATTCCTCTCCATAAAATCGGCGGGTCACAATGGTTACATATCTGTATGGTGGGAAGTAATTAATTGTACACGCTAGCCTTTTTTTAATTCTGCGTTTTCTTTATTACTATATATCATATGTATTCTACATCACTTCAAGTTGCATCTGTATCAGAGTAAAAATACAAAATGAATCACGAGAAAAAGTCCTGATTTAACTGTGCGAAGGGAACAGAATGAAGGAGAAGAATCCGCGGCTGCAGTTCTGACCGCGGCCACAGGAGGGCGGAGCTCCGGAGAGGAAACCAAACTTTACCGACGTTTGCGTTGCTAGGGATGGCGCTTCAAGCATAATCAAATTAACGATCGTATCTGGGGTGTGAGATCATAAGTATTGTTCTACCTCGACAAAATAAAATATATAATGTTGCATCTATCTTAATTATGGTCTGATTTAAAGCACCACTAAGCAAGCCCTCCACGTCCAGTGTTCATTATTGCCGCGTACAATGCAGGAAGTGTTAGCATGTATGCTAACACTTCCTGCTTTTTAGGTGGTTGAAATCGGATGTAATTTGGTGTAAAACCTTTTGAAGTGCAGTGGGACCGGAGAGGTCCAGCGAACTGGTTATACTGGGCCTGACAGGCAGAGTAGGAAAGTTGAGCCAGCAGCAGATCGTGGAGGCCTTTCTCCGTTCTGACTGCTGAACTCCACGCAGGAGAACGTCAACAATCACACTTCTTATTGAAAGTTTGGTTGGTTCTAAAATAACTTTCAGTCACCAATGTGTCCATATCTAATTGTTAATCTACTTCCGATCCCTTTTGTTTCATTGTCTGAGTGTCGTCTCTATTTTTATTGTGAGGTTACGCTAGTTGTGTATTTACACATTTAGTGTTCATTTGTTTGGACATTCGGTTTCTTGTTGCTGATGTTGTTCCACTTGTGGTGCATACGTTTACATTTAATACAATACATTCGGCAGCCTTTTCTTTCATTTAACAGTCGTATCATATATCATCATCCATTAGCCTTTTAAAATGCAACTTTAAAAAAAGTTAAAAAGAGGACACTGGAGTAGTATAGACTTGACGGTGTTGATAAAGCATAAGAAGTAACGCATTGTGGGGACAAATGCTTGGATTTCTTTTTTCTTCTTTCTTTTTTCTTTTATATATAAGGCTCTTCGGAACAAGTTTTCAATTTTCAATTATAGGTTAGGGCACTTATAAGCTAGATAGCTTCAGCCTTAACCCTTTCGGTCAGCCACATGTATCTTTCTTCTTTTTTTAATTCCTGGTGATTTTATATTATGCTGATCTAAATAAATAAACTCATTCATTCAGTTATTCAAAATGTAACACAATTAAGTTTAAGAGTACATTTTAACTGACCTACTTCTTACTTTTACTTACATGCGTTTCTGCACACATACTTTTACTGTTAAATCAGTAAAATGTCTTCAAAGTACCAACACTACTCCTCCACAACTCTTTCCATGTCTGCATTTCTGTTGTTCTCGAGCGCCTCACACATGAAGTTGGCATCTTGTTGAGGAACCCGTGTGGAAGTCAAGCGGTGCCAGACATGTGTCCGTCCTAGGAGGGCTGTAAAAACACAAACTAAATAAGTTGGGTATAAAAATGTTACTTGATTCCATATTGATTCAAAAACAATACAGCTATGGAAGAAAAGCAGCATTTTGTATAATCATGGCCAACAAGTAGATAAAGTCAGTTTAAATAACTTCTCGCCCTGGGCACCATGCAATCACCAACCACTATTTATAGACTGATGTCTGGGCTCCTCCAGGCCTCCTACACTATGGCAGCCAGGTTGTATTCTGTTTGTATATACGTGTGTGTGTGTGTGTGTGTGTGTGTGAGAGAGAGAGAGAGAGTGAGAGAGAGAAAGAGAGCGAGAGAGTGCGTGTGAGTTGTGGGAAGCCCTGGCAGAGAGGAGCTGAGTGTTTGGGAAGTTGCCATTAAGACACAAAGCAGAGACGTCCGAGGTGGGCTAATGACCTTACATGGATCTGTGTTTGGCAGAACTTTCCAAAATGCTGGGTGGAACACACACATATACACACACAGCTCCTCTAACAGATCTTTGACAGAGTTTATAGTGGAGTTCGGGGACTCTTTGGGGTTGCTGTGTTTGGTTGCCGGCCTTGGTCACCCCGTGTCCCCATCTTAACTCGGTTGTAGTCTGGACTCCCGCTCAGCGGCCTTCCATTTATCAAGTAAAATACTAACACATTTTAAACAGAGCGTGTTTAGTGTATGCAATGAAACACGTTTCAGCTGCAAGGTTGCTTTGAATTGAGAGGTTGATGGAAACCTTTGGCACATACTTCATTGGTTAAATATGTTTTTTGGCCCAGATTTCTTAATGGCCCCGTGTTTTACACACAGGGTATCCTTGATTAATGTGGCGAGAGGAGCTGGATTATTAGCCTTTGTGTATGTTCAAATACCGTTGTATATGAGAGTGAATGTGTTTGCGTGATATAGAGCAAATGGATAGTGTGTGGATGTGCAGAGCATTAGTTGTGTGGATCCCAGCATCTGGGTAAAGTCAGCAGTTACCTTCCGTCTGCCTCACAGATCTTGTGTGTCTGCGGTTTCTTGCTGTATTTATCTGACGATCCGACTCTTCCTCCACTCTTCCTTTGCGTCTCTTTGCGTGTTTTATTACGGGAGGATGTGTGTGAGTCTCTCCTAGCTGTCCTCTCTCAATGCATTGAGATGCAGGCAGCGCATATCTGGACGGGATTTCTGAAGCATTCTGCTTGTGTCTCCTCTGAAAATGGACCTTCTCTCCGTCATCCCTTCCAACACAGAGGAAATAGAGCATATCACACACTGCAGATGACGGTGACATCATTTTTAGGCAAAACAGAACCTCCTGTTCAGGCAATATTTTCAACTTTCAGACTTTTGAGAGAGTGTACTATAAATTGGCCTGAAAGGACCAACAATAGCACAATGCAAAGGGATGGATTGTTGTTGGTGTGTTGCAACAGGTTATGGTACAGGATATGAAATATGAAATAGCAGTACAATTATGAGGAATTGTAAATATATATAGGATATATATGTATGTAAATATATATATAGGATATATATGTATGTAAATATATATATATATATATACGTTGATAAATGTACTTATATGTATGTCTAATATATGTATGTATATGTGTATATATATACATATATAAATGTGTGTAACTATACATATGCATATATGTAATGTGTGTGAATATACTGTATATATATATGTTTATGTATATATGTGTATGTATATTTACACACATTTATATATGTATATATACACACATATACATACATATATTATACATACATATATGTACATTTATCAACGTATATATATATATATATTTACACACATTTATATATGTACTATATATATCCAGTATATTCATTTATATATATATATATATATATATATATAATGTGTGTGAATATACTGTGTATACAGGACTGTCTCAGAAAATTAGAATATTGTGATGAAGTTCTTTATTTTCTGTAATGCAATTAAAAAAACAAAAATGTCATGCATTCTGGATTCATTACAAATCAACTGAAATATTGCAAGCCTTTTATTCTTTTAATATTGCTGATTATGGCTTACAGCTTAAGAAAACTCAAATATCCTATCTCTAAATATTAGAATATCATGAAAAAGTATACTAGTAGGGTATTAAACAAATCACTTGAATTGTCTAATTAACTCGAAACCTGAGCCTTGACAAACACTCAGCTGTTATAAATCTTTTTTTTTACTTGGTCTGAGGAAATATTAAAATTTTATGAGATAGGATTTTAGAGTTTTCTTAAGCTGTAAGCCATAATCAGCAATATTAAAAGAATAAAAGGCTTGCAATATTTCAGTTGATTTGTAATGAATCCAGAATGCATGACATTTTTGTTTTTTTAATTGCATTACAGAAAATAAAGAACTTTATCACAATATTCTAATTTTCTGAGACAGTCCTGTATATATATATATGTATATGTCTATGTATATTTACACACATTTATATATGTATATATACAGTATATTCACACACATTATATATATAAATATATATATATAAATATATATATACATATATATATCTATGTATATTTACACACATTTATATATATAATGTGTGTGAATATACTGTATATATATATATATACATGTGTGCAAATATACATACACACATATATGTATATATATATATATATGTTTCTGTCTACCTATCTCTGCAGCCCCCCCCCCCCCCCAGCTATGCAAATACAGTGGTCTCATTGAAATGAACAAGGAAGCCGACGTGCCTTTTTGTCGCCTTGCCATTGTCATTGTGAAAGAGCTCATCTCTCATGCAGGATCGGGCTATTTTATTTATTTTTTCCTCAGAGTCTGATTTCCCGTGTCTATTATGGAGGATTTCCGCTTTGCAGACATCTCTTTGGTAAAGTGCGGCCCAGAGGTTAGAGGCCCACCTTTGGGCCCAGCTGCATCCGTTCTCTCTCCCTCCCTGAGCAAACTCTCCAGGATGCCAACCCTGACACCAACATGACTGTTATTCGGGATGTACTTTTAACAGCTGCTCAGTCAGTGAGGTTTAATTACGAGACAGGATGTGTTTTTGTCCCCTTTTTAAAACTTCTGTCTGAGCTTTTTTTTAAATCCTGTTTTATGATTGGCTCTCCAGAATTTTTACATCTTTTTTCTTATATAGATCTATTGTGAGGGGAGTCGTTGAGTTTTCCAACAGGATGTGTTTACTTGTTCGTGGCTCTGGATTGTCACGTCATTACAGCAGTGGCACAGCTAAAATGAAATGTATTTCGGTGACTCTCTGGCAAACCCCTGCGTTCCCTGTTCACATTAGGGTCACAGGTCGGATGGAACATCCCAGAGTTGCTGAGTTCATGTTACTACTATCGAGCACTTTCACTTCCTCGCAGCGCCCGGGTCACCTTCCCCCGGCCTTGAAAAATTCTCCCTCCTGATTCCCAAATATTTGAAATGACCTTTAAAATGTATTGAGAGCTACACCCAATCTCCATCAGCAGCTGAAACCTCATCTCACCCCAAATATCAATATATCGGCTTTTGCCCATATCCACATTACATTGTCCGTGGTCATTTTACAGTTCATCAAGTAAGTGATTCCTGTAAAATATGGATAAAAAACATAATTCCCAGTGAAATCAATGTCCTCGGGCACAATGAAAAGCTGATACGACACAAACTTTATCAAATCTAATGGACTATCGAGTTTGGGCCATTTTCAAAACAGTTGTTTTAAAGCAACACTAAGCCAACATCATGTTCTTAACTCACTCTTAAATATCTGTTACACAAAAATGTACTAATTAATTATCGCTGTACAAGAGCACAGTTATATTCAATGCATCTTTCCTCCAGATAATGTGGGTAAACTGCAATATATACAGTAGCTCCAGCTAATGCCTCTTATTTCTTATCATTATATCCGAGTCACATCACTAAGCATTCGTTTTCTGAAAAATCAAAAAAACATTTGATCCTCATTCTGAAGGTATTTCCACAATAAAGACTATTCTTACCATCTGTACGAAAGATATGTTGCACAATTAAAATATGTTCATAATTTCTTCCTCCGTGATATAGAGCTGATATGTTTACGCCGTCTGGTGTCCAGTTGCAAGGCGACGTCCAAGAAAGACCACACGGAAATTAATCGATTTTATCATGTGACAATACTGCAAATAATGTTGGGTTATGTTTAGAAGATTAAGAGATATTCGTCATTATGGTGACAACAATAAACACTCGCTGAAGGTTCTGGAACGATTAAAAACAACCTTGATTTTCGGTTTAAAGCAGGACACTAACATCTGTGTCCCGTGTTCGGCTGATGTTTTGCTGACTCATCCATCCACTCGCCCTGATGCCGACTCTGTCGCTCCATATTGACGTCGCTTGACTTCCCGCTTTGCTTCCATCATAATTAATACTCCTGCTACAGGCCTTTATCTCGGGAGCGTGAACACATGTTGGGGAACCTGCGGAAACAATTGGTGCGTCACATTTTTTTGGGAGGGCGAGTGATATCAAAGCAGTATTTGGCTGTTTTTATTTATTTTTCTGTTACCATTTATTTTCATACAAATTAAAGCTATAGTTTATTTAGTGTTACACAAAACGATGAAGGAGATTTGTCATCTCCCCGGCAACCTGGATCGGAAATAGAGTATTTTTTATCATGGAGAGTTTTTAGGAATTCCTTTGATACCTTTATAATTAAATTACATTTTCAGAGCATTCGAATCACAGTAAACAGTGAAGATATAGTGTGTATACTGTGAAATGCCTGTCAGCCGCTGCCACGTAGAGAGACATTTAGAAGGAATAGAGAAGCTCTCCATCTCGTACGTAGCTCCTTCGTCAGACTTTCTCGTTGCTCGTTATAAATTCAGCGAAGAGGCTGAAGTTTCATCATGTTGTTCAAACCGCTTTTTATATAAAATCAGCTGAAAGACACAAATGTTTGTTCAGTTATCATCCCGGTGGGTTTCTTGGCCCACGCGGGACCTGTGTTGCATGCTATCCCTCTAATTTCCAGGCAGTCCTGTCTTTCCTTAACAGATCAAGAACAAACGGAAAAATCAAAACCATGAAGTGAATTATTTTTCCATTTAGTTGTTACGTTGGACCAAACCTTGTCCGAGAAACGGCACCTCTCACTGACTAAGTCTCATCTCAATGTTTTTACAGGAACCACATGTTTTGTGGATGACTGGTGACTGCTGAGTATCTGTTAACATCGCTCCCTTCTGACAGCAGCCTCCAGTTGCCACATGAGGACTCAGTGACTTCTACTTTCCCTGATAAACCCCTGGTTGTTTTTCAGGGGAAGCTTATGGAATTCAGGCGTTTGTTTCCCCGCAGCAATGAACTGTGAGAGCCAAGCCGTACCTCTCTCTCTCCTTCATATGAGTTCCCAATAAAGCGTAAATACCTTCATGGGACCCCATAAGCTACGCATTACCAGAAGATCTGTAAACATGTGTATGAGTTCTGGAGAACCCAACGTTGCTCTCCTTATGGAGTTTGTTTGTGTTTATTGTGGCAATAATAAAAAAGAAGAGAAATCATGGCCATCTTAGATCTGTTGTCAAATAATTATATTTAAAGGAAATGAAACAACTTGTAGATTCACAAGATCAATTCACTTTTCTTTGATTTAACCTTCCTCTTGTGTTAGGGTCGGCACCGACCCGTTTTAGGTTTTAAATGCATAAAAGAACCACATCAATTTGTTTATTTTCATCAAGGCTTTTTGACTTTGTCAGGAACCTCTATTTCAACAAAATCAAACAAAAACATTTTGTTTCACTAAATTATAAAATGCTCTGGTTGAAATTATGACCTTTGTGTTGTTAGGGTCGGTTTCGACCCGGTTATAAAAATAAGATTATAAAGCAATAATTAGAGCCAAAACTGAAATCATAAGTGCACTGTCAGCCAACACAGTGACAGCCAGCTCCTCTCCCGATCATGTGAGCTTTAGGGGATTCTCATTTTCCATTGTTTTCGACAGAATCTACAGATTTACACAGGCAAAGCTGCGAGTGGCATCCCTGAGAGAAACCGAGGAATACGTGTGGTCCTCGATATGACTACTGGACTGCAGGGTCACAATATCACTTGTGACAATTTCTTTACCAGCTATGACTCAGGCCACCTGATTCTAAAAGAAAGAGGTGTGAGGTCTGCCCAAGCAGTAAGGACAGAAAGACACACGTATTGTGCTTCAACTGCAAGAAATATCTCTGCAAAGAACACACTAAAAGTGTCACTTTTTGCCACACATGCATCTAAACACACACATACACATGCAGAGACTTTTACTCTGATTTCGTTTTTTATTAGTTTTGGAACGAGTAATTGATTTCTATTGGTTTGATTTGCTTGATTGGTTGTTTGTTTGACCTTGCAAATCTATATTTTGTGTTATGACTTCTTCTGCTTTTTATTTTGTGTTTGTATTTAAGTTCTATTGCTGAAAAAAATACTTGTTAGCCTTTTTCTTGAAGTAAATATACAGGACTGTCTCAGAAAATTAGAATATTGTGATGAAGTTCTTTATTTTCTGTAATGCAATAAAAAAAACAAAAATGTCATGCATTCTGGATTCATTACAAATCAACTGAAATATTGCAAGCCTTTTATTCTGATTTATTGCTGATTATGGCTTACAGCTTAAGAAAACTCAAATATCCTATCTCTAAATATTAGAATATCATGAAAAAGTATACTAGTAGGGTATTAAACAAATCACTTGAATTGTCTAATTAACTCGAAACACCTGCAAGGGTTTCCTGAGCCTTGACAAACACTCAGCTGTTATAAATCTTTTTTTTTACTTGGTCTGAGGAAATATTAAAATTTTATGAGATAGGATTTTAGAGTTTTCTTAAGCTGTAAGCCATAATCAGCAATATTAAAAGAATAAAAGGCTTGCAATATTTCAGTTGATTTGTAATGAATCCAGAATGTATGACATTTTTGTTTTTTTAATTGCATTACAGAAAATAAAGAACTTTATCACAATATTCTAATTTTCTGAGACAGTCCTGTATATGGGTCGAAATTGACCCTAACACCATAAATGTTACTATAGTCAATAATATTAAAATAAATAAATAAATAAAACAAATATATTTCAGAGATGTGTTCTAATACCCCTCAGTAATAGTCAGGTAACACAACAACCCTTTATTTATTTAAATGATTCTCTTGAGGTTCATTTTACCATTTTTTAAATTGAAATATGATATACTGACAAAGAAATGGCCCAGAAGCCCACACCAAAAATATTAAAACCAATATTTTCATGGATAAGGAAGCCTAACAAGGTAACCAAGAGATGAGAAACAAATTGGATGATATATAATTGTTGTTAGTGTATTTTACAGCTGATTCAAGACACGGGTCAAAACCGACCCGTTAACATAAGAGATGGTAACAGAAAGCTAACACAGGAGGAAGGTTAATTAAAATCCTCTTGTCTTAGGACCATGTGAAGCTGTTTTTTAAGTGATACGCAACCTTTTTGATCTCAGATAAACACTGGAAATACAATGTGTTCTTTTCACATGTAATCTGTGTCGCAACATATGCTACTAAAATGTATTTTTCTCTACGATTTTTTTTCTTTTATAATTTTTTTTCTTTCCGTCATGTTGTTTTAAATTGCTTCATTAACCTAATTTATTATCACAAGTATTACCACCACCAACCATAGGCTCTAAATTCTACAACTCTAGTCTCTGTCTCTATTGTTGTACTGTACTTGGCCCGGTGTGTTTCTCCAGATAGAAGAGCTGCTGTGGTTATCAGGGAGGAGGGCTTACTACCTCCCCTCCAACTCACCCGTATCACCCTGTACCCAGCAGGCCTTCCCCGGTGGCCCTCCTCCCCCAGCTCTCCACCTTCCCCAGGGGCTCTCCGCGAGGCACTGGCGGGCTACTGTTGGTGGATACGGTATCTATGGATGGCAGGCCCTGGAAAACATGTCTCAGTGAGACAGATGGGGAGAGGATGATGAGAGCGAGAAAAATAAAAAAAAGCGAGGGGAAGAGAATGAGAAAGATTTAGGACATAAGTGAAATGGACAGGGAGAGAAACGAGAGGGAAAGATCACAGGAGGGAGGATGAAAAGAGGGAGGCTCATTCAGGGGAAGATAAAGTTCTCCCTTTTTTCCCCTCTTGTTTTTGACGGGCCAGTTGTTGTTTTTTCTTTCCCTTTCCCTCTTTTTCTGACAGTTGAGACCGGATCACCCAAGTGAAACCACCTGGTGTGTCGCCCTGTCTTCCTTCCCCGTTTTCCTGCATGCACTCAGTGACCATCTCCATCCTTGGCTGCGCGCCAGGTCACCTTGGCAACGCCGCCTCATTAAAATGTGAGAGGAAATATTTTGCCCATTTTTATGATCTCCTTATTTGCTGCTGACGCTGTCCTTTTTAATAAAGTCTGTGTGTGTGTGTGTGTGCGTGTTTTTCTAAACTTTCCCTGTATCCCTGTTCTGAGGCAGGAGCATTAACACACTGCGTATTCCCCTTCTCAGCACGGTGCGGGAGAGCAGAGAGAATGTGCAGCTTGCTTTAAGTGGAACTTTAAGAGTCACACAACATGCAGCTGGTCTTTATTACTTCCCCTTTGGTTCATTGAAGCATAATTACATTCTGACTTCATCCCAACCTTAGCATGACCTCTGCTCTCCTGTCAGACACACTGGCAGCCCCACGCACACACGCTCACATGTATGCAAACAAGGAGATCACAAATGCACATTTTGCATGCATGCATGCACACGTGCAGATAAATGCAGACACAGAAACCCCAAATCCCACCGACAAACAGACAGACACAGACATTTTGCCTCAGACTGAGCTGAGATCATACTGGACAAATATAATAGTGTAAGTGAGCCCAAACACAAATTGGGCTCTTGCTGGAAAACTCTGCTCCGTGCAAGTTTTTGTGTGTGTGTGTGTGTGTGTGTGTGTGTGTGTGTGTGTGCGCACGTGATTGTTTGTGTGTTTGTTTGTTTGAGGCTTGCCGGTTGGAAATGAACCCCGATGACCTCGTCCCTCCCTCCCTCTGGTTTTCCTGTCCTCTGCTGTTCTAATTGAAAACGTTTGCTAATCAGTCAGAAATTCTGACTCTTTTCTGTCACTTTTCCATCCTTCAACTCTTCGAATTGTCTCTTTCTCAAAGATGTGTTTACTTTCTCCTTTTCTCACTTTATTCTGGGTCTTCCAGGCAGTTGTTTTTCTTCTTCTGTAATTATCCAACAGGGTTTCCCCACATCCAAACAGCTGAGCTGTATCCTCAGCATGTCGCCTGCAGCCTGGTGGAAGGTTGGGACGTCAACATTAGGTTATAAAAACTTGCGCATGCCGAGTGTCTGTTTTTGTTACCTCAAGGCAACATGGAGGATGGCCAGTTTAGGCAGGAGTTTGGTCCTAATGCACTCCGAGGTACTAAGGGTGTATAAGGGTTGTTTATGGGGTGATACTGGACTGGGTGGGCTTGTTAAACAACATTATGGCTTCCTGACGTCACCGGCCTGATGTTTGGGAAACACAAAATGTCCCTGTGATGTGCCGATGCCATGCTACTCAAATCACAGCAAATATTTACCAGCACAAAAGCCGCACCGCTGGCAAAGCCGAGACAGCATAGAGCCAAGTAATCTGCTTGATTACTCTCAGTTTATTTTCCTTCCTTCATCATATAGTTTGAGTAAAAGCAGCCATGAGGCATCTATACTGCACTGTACATACAGCGAGACTTATGCGTTCCGATAGGAGCCCTGCAATGACATCTTCGCTTAGATCCATCAATGTCATGTGATTAGTGGACTAACTGGCACCGAAAAAAGGCGCCATGGAATCATAAACTGACATTATGTGAAATCCTCTTTGCCAAGTCTCTGTAAAATCATATCAGTCAGTGTTATGAGATTATTATCATGCATGACAGAGGCATTGGGGGGGCCCTGCCACTGTATTGTATTCCAAAGTATCCATCAGGGTTTCCCTCAATTTAGAAATGAGATCATTTTCATATGGCAACATGATTCTAACTTTAAACCAGGCCTGGTCCACTGTTTCCCACTCCACCCTTCAACCACACGAGGAATATCACTCACTCGCCCTGTCTGAGAGCACTTACTATGTGTGAGTGTGCACATGTTTGTGTGATTGCACATTAGGGTATAAAAAGACTGAGTGTGTGGAAGTAAAATAGAGTGCGAGACTATCACACTCTCTCAATAAAACAGTGCTCAGACTTGGAGATTGAAACGCCTCAGTGAGTGATGTCAGACAGATTTTACACAGGATTCAGCTGTAGGTCACAGCTTTCGTCATGGGACCGAGCGCAACACACTTAAAACCATTTCAGTGGCGCTTCCACTGTCCTCATATTTCTGTCACCACATTAGAAACAGCCCAGCATTGACCGTATATCAATTTGCACATCACTTTGGGTGTTTTTGTGAGGCCCGTAGTGGGATTACAAGGATAAATATTCATGATGTTCACTTCTCCTCTACCTGACCTCTTTGTGAAGATGCTTCTCAATGAGTCAGTGTCCACCGCACGCATGTCCAAATTTAGCCACCTGCTACGGTTGGCTGATAATTTTTGATGGTTCTTTGTTCCTGATGGCTGGTAAATGCATCTGCAACTGTGTCCTCCTCCTCCTCCTCGTCTTTCTCCTCTTCTCTTCATTTCTTTTCTTCCCTCGTTCTATTTCCAGCCTCTTACCGCCGCCTGGGCCGGCTACTAGGAGGGAAACACCGGATAAGTGTGAAGGCGGACGTATACGTCTCTGTCAGGGCGTTGTGGAGGCTGTGTGAAGTGCTGCCGGAGCGGATGTACGACACCTCCTCAAATATTTACCTACATGTAGCAAGCAACGAAGATACCATGTCGGGACCACAAAGTGTGTAATTGGTCAAAGCAGGGCTGTTTTCCGCCAGGCTGTTGGTTGGTAGAGATTATTCATCGTAAATATAAATTAAACAACTGTTTACTGATCCTCTGCCACATTGATAACAACATTAAATGTTTTGATTTTCATTTAATCCCAATGAGTATATCAGTGGCGAGACAAATTTGAATGTAACAATTCATTGGAGCGAACCCACCGTTCCCACCGTTGCTCTTCATCACAGGACACACTGGGTCTGGTTTCCTCACGTCACATTTCCTTTTCATCCGAAGCGACTTGCATTCATACACGTGTGACACAGCCACGGGGAGCAATTCAAGGACACAACGACATGGGCTGGGAGAGCCCACGGCTTTCTCAAACAATAGAGACTTATAAACACATCATTACACTCTGTCATATTCATTGATTGTGTTGTTACTGTGTTTTAATTTGTGTATAATGATTCCTTCTGTACACATTACATCTATTGTTCTGTCCATCCTGGAGAGGGATCCTCCTCTGTTGCTCTCCTGAAGGTTTCTTCCCTTTTTTCCCCCCTGAAGGGTTGTTTGGGAGTTTTTCCTGATCCGATGTGAGGTTTGGGGACAGGGATGTCTATGTGTACAGATTGTAAAGCACTCTTAGACAAATTTGTAATAATGGGCTATACAAATAAACTTAATTGAATTGAATCATTAGCGAGTCTTGTTTGTGGCCTGATCCAAATAAAAAACAGGTACTGCCTCTGCCAACGCTGGGAATCTATGAAAATATTCATCTCAAGTTTACCACGGCATGTCCACGACAACTCTCTCAGCCCTTCCCAGCCAGTGAAAACACAATTGCTTGTATATTAAATGCACATCATGACCTGATGATGGTACCATGCTCCAATATAACTGTGTACGTGGTATGTGTGGGTGTGAAGCGGAGACTGCTGGTTTGAAAGGAGTGACATCATCCTATGTGAGAACATGATCTAAACTATAGCCTTTCAGATATTTCCCCTGCTGCAGTAGTCACCACAACTCAATTACGTTTTGGCGAGAGTTCAGCAGCATGAGTCTAGAGTGTCACATGCTCTGCATTTCTCCTCACCTACAGGACAATGTAGGGTCGGTGCTCATTTCCATTTACTCAATGAATGTATCTTATGTGTTACTTCCTCATGTTTTCTCAAGACGAAAATGCATCACACATCATACATGTAAAGTATCCGCATGTTAATACGCCAGGTACTCTAAGAGAGCGTCTGGTTGTTAGTCTGCAGGTCCAGGGGCCGTGAAGGAAGCTGCCGTTCAATCCAAATGAATAGGGGTATTATGTTAGAGCTTACAACATGGGGAGACATTATGTAAATAGATCAGTTGCTTTACAACAATGCTCTGTCAAATCATAAACAACATTGTACAATGTTGGAATATGACGAAATCCGCCACAGGGGTGGTATCCATGATTGTACTCGAGGGAAGATTGACCGAGGTGACAAAAAGTTCCTCTTTGAATATTTATGAATCTGTTCCCACGAGCGCTGAACTTCAATGAAATTAACTTTTTGGCCAGCTCCCACAGATTTCAATGGAACACGTTCGGAATGATGTGTTATGAAGATTTATAAACGGCTCAAGGAGTTGCTAAGTGTTTAAAAAATGGCTGGATATGGGATTACAAGTAGCCGGTCTACTCAGTTCACCTCTAACGCTCCATGTGACGTGGGGAGGTCCAGCTGTGAGCCATCGTCAAACACGCTGCTGTCCCACCTCAAGCACCCTTTATGCGTCACGAGCTGTTTGAACTTCCCGAGCTGTTTTTATTTGGTTGTGCATCTAAATCATCAGGGGTCAAGTAAACAGGTCTGGTGGAGGTAAACAGCCTGAGGGAGAGGCATTCCTCTGGAGCCCTCAGCAGCTGAGCTCCACTCACGCACACACACACACACACACACACACACACACACACATACATACACACACACCTACACACACACACACACACACACACACACACACACACAGATGCGCACACGTACGCCCTCGAATCTGGGTGCACATCCCACTGCCGCCTCCTACTTTGCACTCATCATTGCGCGTTCAGCTCGGTGTTTTTCTCGGCGCTGAAAGATCCCGAGGTGCCGTACGGGCGCCAATGACTGTTGCAGTCGGCGAGATGTTGTTTCCAAGGATTCACAATGAACTCTGCTTCTCATCGCACACACACACACACACACAGACACACACAACCACCTCCTCACCAGCCCAGGGTAAGCTAGAGAGAAAAAGGGGCAGAGAGGATCAAAGCTAGTGAGTGGGATGGATTCTATGAAATGAATAGTGCTCGGGGATATTGCTTTAACCTTTGTCCAAAGTTCTGTGCTCAGGGACCTCCCTGTTTGTTTTAATAGCTCCGAGTTAACAAGGGTCTCTCTAGCTGCAGGAGAAATCTAGGCTAACAAGACAAATTCACTATATTTTAGCCGGTGTTTTGTGTCACGAGATGTTGTTCATTTACAAACTGGCCGGTTTGCTTCTTCTACGATTGAAAACATAACATGTGAGCGTGATATGCTTGGCACTCAGTCAACGTCAAGAGGTTTGACCATTGGCTGAGGCAGTCGTGTTTTATTTCAGGGGTACATCAAAAGTCTCCTCACGCTGTGTATATACACAACGAGGATTATATTAGGATGTATTTGTTTTGGGCCTATCCGCTGCACAGGGAGGCCCAGGCCACCAACAACTCTTCTCCGCCACTCCCTGTTTTCATCTAAATCTCACAAGACTGTAGATGAATGTGGATGCACGTCAAACTGCTATTGCATATGCACTTATCACTGCGGGGGCAGCTCCGCTCTTGTTTTGGCGCTGAAAGGTCCCACTGTGCTGACCGCTGGATGATGGTGGGTAGTAGTGGTGGCGGGACCCCTCCTCTCCTTTCATCACTGTCTGTGTCATTGCCCTCCCCAGCCGCCTCTAAAGGGACCAGTAGAAGGATGTTTTTACACACATTATAGAGCATGGGAAGAGGAGTGCCTATTGTCATCTGCTGGACCAGGAGCTGTGTTGGTGTGAGCGCTACATGCATGTTGAGTATTTGCATGTTTTAAATAAGTGAGGGAGATGTTGTGATATTTCAGCTGCATGTGACGACTTCAATACCTTGAGCCTTGAACGATCGTCTGCTTGCATGCTATATTTATCATCATAACAACATGAAGGTTTTATTAAATATTTCCACACATGTGCGGTTTCCAGTGGAGTTCTGTGGGGAAAACACAAAACCTTTTCTTGAAGAGACTATTCTCGTTTCATGTCACACACACATACAGCAGCTGATGGACTAACTTGGGGTAACATAATTGAGGTGGGGGACGGGATGGTGTGCACAAAGGAGAGGGAGGGGGGTCTAAGGATGCTGGTGACAAGTGGGTGGTTGGAATAACAAAATGTGAATGCTGCAAACGCAAACACTCCTCGTCCTTGGAGTGGACTAAATGGGGTTCCCCGACTCACCCTGTCCCATTTGAAATGCTACGGGACATATTGAAGCCCTTAGTTCTCTCTCAGTCTTATTATTAATCGGCCAGTTGCAGTTCCCTGCTCCTCTCTTCTGGGCCTCCCTCCATCACTGCTCACATGATGGGAAGAGGCAGAGGAGGCAGCGAGGAGAGCATGACATCTACAGATGTACACATAGAGATGTAGCGAGGAGAGGGAGATCACGGGATTGATAGAAAGGAGGAGAAATTGAGTGATGCAATAATCTATGGCTAACTGATGAGCTCCTGCTTGATGATAACAAGACAAGCTGCCTCTATGACCTACGATCAGGAGTTGCGTTGTATCTGCATAGATATGGAGGGTTGGCGGTTCATATGCAGAGTCTCTCTCACTTCCTCTATTTTGCATCCCTCCGAGGATACTGCTCATGCCTGCGGTCATGGCTTCGGTGACTGTGGTTTCAGAGTGCTAGACAGTTCATTGACTTGCCCCGTGTAAATCTGCCTGGGTGGGAAACGATTTTGGGCTGATGACATGATCCTAGCATTCATTTGCGCACATTCGGAACACATGCACATGCCCACCTGATTTACATATCCTCTTTATTTAGCTTATCCCCGCCACATAACATCTCACTCCCATTATTATAGTACGAGTAATCTTACAACATATGAAGAATGTGGTACTTTATGGTTTCATATAGGTTTACAATCAACCTGGGTCTCAGAGGTTAGACAGGCCGTGTGTTGAGAGGCCTGGGTAATACACGAGGTCTCACACTCCTCTGAAAACAGCACAACAAGCTCCACATCAAGGGAGCTTTGAGAAGGAAATGAGCAAAGGAAGAAAAGCACATAGCATGGAGCCATAGGAGCCACATTTCCAAATTATGAATAATGTTTTTCAAAGTAATCCAAGCACTCTCAGGGGAATAGGGGAAAGGGGCAGAGAGAGAGAGAGCGAGAGAAATAGAGAGAGAAAGCAGGTAGATTATCTGTCCGTGTGCAATTTTTTGGTTCAACTGAACTGTCAACATTTGAGAGAAAGAGAGAGAAAAAAGTCAGTAGTGGCCTTGGTTATATAAAGACTGAAAGCTGAATGAAACACTATCTTTATGGCAGGGTTACAGCAAGAACTGGGACTGGTGCTTTGGCTGTAGCTAAAAAAACATCCTCAGCTCTGAGCTTGTCGTTTTCATTCAGACTCTTGTTTTCTTTCAGCTAAAAGCAAGCTCCCCTGCCCAGAGAGCTGGCTAGCACTGGACACACAGTCACACAATGTGTTCCTCGTTCTCCCATTGCCAAGCTCCACTCTGCTCCGGCGAGCCAGAACCAGACACATGCCGCCATGGTACTGTACTAATGGTCATAACATGAGCCGAAGAAGGAAGAGAGGAGGCTCAATCGTAATGCAAATAATGTAACGCAGGAGGAGAGGCTGATGTGGTAGTAAATAGCAGTTTGGAGCCGTTTCAACAATAGCAGTCGGAAATCAGAGGGATATTAACAAACCCCCTAGATGTTTTTCTCCGCGGTCCATTGGGAAACACTGTTGTAGTGATGGGATAAGTTGTCACATTAAGCCAGTTGTGTACATCTTGGAGGTCCATCTTGCTTCAATTAAAAAGTCCAACGCGTCTGGTTTTGATTATGGGTGCTGGCAAAACCAAGGTGATTCCTTTCTTAATTAAAACCACCAGAGAGGCTGAGCGGTGCTAAAAACTGTTTAACAAAGAATAATAGCTGAGCGGGGAAGGTATCTCGCTCTCATCCACCTTCCCCTGCCGTTTCCTTCCTCTTGGCCTTTTAGTCCAGATACCAGATGGACAGACCTAACCTTGGAGGGTCGCACAGGGTGGTAGGGTAGGGGGTAAAGGGTTCAGGAAATCAATCCCTCTCTCTTAACATTTCTTTATCCATTTTATACCAGCATTTTTTTCCCCTCCGATCTCCCTGCTTACTTGTTCACTTCACTCTCCTTTCCCATCCCATCCCTTTGCTCTGTGAATCTGGCCGGTCTTGGCAGAGGCCGCCTCATGTTTCCACTCTAAGGGGCTGAAGGTTTACTCCACAGCGGAGGCCTGTTAACCGTGGCTCCCCCCCTCCTTGGCCGCACAGTCACCAGTCACCTCATCCCTCATCTTGAGACCAGTGGTATTTATTATTTACAAGCGCACTACATCTTATCTTGCGACCTTGTCACTCTGCAAGTTCAAATTCCAGATAGATTGTAACCACAGATGCTGACTTAAAACAATCAGTGTTGCTCACATTGACGGTGACAGTGCTGGTGGGGAGAGAGGAGCTGGGAGCCTGACAGTGACAGGGAAGTGCACACGTCTCTGAGCGGTCCTCTACGACGTCACACAAGACTTCAGCAGCCACAAGTGTGGCCTGTGTGAACATGTGATGGTCACCGAGAGTGCAGGGATGCATGAAGTGAGAGGAGCCGAATGCGGAGAGAACATTTGGATGTGAAAGACGCTCAACACGCGGTCGTCTCATGCCGCCGGGCGTTTCTGAGGATGTGGTCTGCAACGAGCGATTCAGCTGGTGACGCAGAGATTACCTCCTTTCATCTGTTTATCCCTTGTATTTCCTTATCTTTGATTGGCTCTCATTCTTTCCTCTCTGTGATCAGGTCCTCCCCCCCCCCTCCACACCTCAAAGGAGAGGAAGCCTGGAGAAGACAGGCCAGCGTAATGTAACGATGACAAATACACAGGCAGGCTTCATCTGATAAACAGTGCTTCCTGAAGATGTGCGTTAGTTTTGTGTAAAAAAAAGTGGAAAGATGTATCTCACAAATAAATAGTTTTAATAGCACACAGAAAGGGACACAAAATGGAAGCAACGGGACAGTCAATAGGAGAGAGAGAGAGAGATAGTCGAGCTGTAAACAGCAGTTTTTGTTTTATTCAAATCTTCTATTGATGTTTTCGAATGAAGCTGAGAATGACTGTTATTACAGGTACTTACCTTCCTCTGTGTGCGATCTGTTGCTTTTAATAATATGGACAAATATTGATTAAAGCAGAATATTTTGTCAGATTCTTTTGTGAATTTTGGAAATCATTAAATTATTTTGGACTCAAGATAGAAACAATCACAGAGTGCACTGCAGTGCTCGCTGCATACGACGGATGAAGGGAAAGAGTAAGTTAAGCTTTCACTATTGCACACACAATGTTTCCCTGAGGCTGACTGTTAGGGAGCGTATCGTTCTGAAAAGTTTCAACTAGAAGCACTGGGTGCTCTGAACAAATTAAACCGGCTCTCAGAAAAAAATGTAATATGGTCCGGGGCTCGACGGGTTGAATGAAGCTTTGAGCTATTCAGCCACTGTATCGGCCCTCTGGAGGTCTGGTTATATGACTGTAAATCTGTTCATGAATCCTCGTCCGACACATTACCCAAAACTCTCCTTCTTTTATATCTGCTGTCAGAAACACAAATATACAGCCCGTAAAAAAAAAAACATCATATTTTGGCAGAGGCCAATGGAGGTTGTTTCTTCATCAAGTGAAATATGCCCGCTGACATTTTACTTCAACTCGGGTGTCATACAGCTTTTTGCCTGCTGCCTAAACCAAACAGCAACTTCCAACCGTTGGATGTTTGTTCTACACATATAATAAATGTAATGTTCTCTCGGTCTGTCAGTAAATAAAATAACATTTATTTCACAGAATGTGTGAAAAGGGGTACATTTTTATTTCCTATAACTATTTGTTTCCGTGCCTTCTTTCCATTTTCTAATCGGTTCAACATTTCTTTAGGCGCACGGTTGTGTGTTTGTGTGCGTTTGTTATCTGTTACATGCACACAAATATGAAAACACAACTTTTCTGCAAGATAATTTGTTTAATAATCACTTAGCCTATATATTTATCCAAATTAAGACTCTTGGGCTGGTAGGAAAACCACGGGGGTGGCGGCGCCAGGCCTGCTACAAGACTATGTGTTTTCTACAGTGTGTCATGTATACGCTAAATTAAATTATGTAAGACATTTTGTACATAAGAAAATACAGAGGATTTTGTTAAATATTTAATAATAAAAAATAACCAGATGACAGTGTTCTGGGTTAAATTCCAGATTCAAGCCATACCATCTACTTAATGGAACAATAATTATCAAAACTGCCCTAAGATAATAGAAGTTGGGAAAACCATGTTGACTTTGACTTACCTATGGTGGTCAGAACAGTTTATCTAACTCTCGAGGCGGCACAACGAGTAGCCCATGCAGGAGGCCCAGAGGAGATTAATGACGAGGACAAATGGTTTGTAGAAGTATGCTAAAGGGTTTCTGGAACTTCTTTTGTTTCCTGCCTGACAAGTGATAGCTGTCTGCAGCGGAGGAATAAAGAATTGAAGTTGAATGCAGGGGAAGGCCGCTGGGCTCCAGGGGACGGGAGAAAGGTTCCTTATGAAATATTGAAGGAGATTGGAGATGCGGCCAGAGCACGTCTCCCCTTCCTCCTCAGCTCCTCCAGCAGCCAACAATGTGCTCGCTCTGGACGGGGATCTCACAGAGTGGGTTCCTGTGAGTGGGTCCAATGCGGTGTCTATGTATGTATGACTATGTATGGTTATAAATATATATTTAAGAGCAGGTCTGAGTGTGCATGTGGGATTTATTTGTGGCCCAGAGTGAGTTGCTTCACTTGACTTCCACTCAGGGTGGACAACCAGGGAGCAGAAACCCTGATTTTATTCCAATACAGAAAAGGTGCACGGGAAGAAAGAGTGAGCGGCAGATCCTGAGAGACGGAGCCAAGCTGACACATTGCACACCAGCAAGCTGCAGTATTTTGATATGATGGTTTCATGATTTGCCAACAGTTCTGGCAAAAGACCAGTTGCAGGTATTTCCTTGCTAATATGACCAAGATGCAACTGTAGGCTTTGACAACAAATATGTAAAAGTCACAGCTATCAAACAAGAATGATATTTGTCCAATTAATCATTCATTATGAATAAGCCTCGGAAAATAATTTTGCTCCGATGGTAAATTCATGCCGTCCGTACGATTGCCAACTAATGCTCAACACCAACTTGTAGCTCAGCGGAAGTTCAGACAGGAAGACATTCGTTACAGCTGGTTCATTCACAAGCAGTCTCAGTCTTGCAGCGATTACTCCATTAGCTGATTGGGGGCGGGCCCGATGAATGAACCAACCATTTAGAGGCAGCCCAGTTTTGTAAGCCAATCACAGCGTCGTTGGTAAAGCTTTCAAATGTGTTCTCCTCTGCTGCTGTCAGTTGTCGTTTCAGCTCTGGTCATTGCGACCCTCCTCCACCCCAGGCTCCTCCAATCAGCATACAGCAACTCTTCTTCTACACCACCACCTGTGTCTGGACTCCATGGGGGGATTCTGCCTTCGCAGATATCAGCATCTCTACCCCTGAGTTATCCTAATTCAGGATGGAGTCCAATCGCCAAAAAGACTTTGCACTATTGCAATATGCTATTGTAATAAATGATTGTTAAACTCTAAATACCCGTCTCTCCTGATTAAAATGAGTATATGTTCTTATGTGGTGCCTGCAATATGAATCTGTTAAATGCTTACATATATTAATAATAATAATAATATTAATATAATAATAATAATTACAAATGATATTAACAATTAGAACAACTGTAAAAAGAAAAAAAGGAGGAATTGGCAAATGGGAAATATAATATATGCTTTCCATCGAGGTCAAATTTCTACTTTTATATAATTTTAGAATGTTGAATGTAGAGATTGTTTTGATGATGATATACCTATGAAATATGATGGTTTACAGGACCAACAATAAAAATAACTCTTATGTGTCTACAGCAGCAATGGAGCGAACTCGACAAATTGTAACTAATTGCTCATAAACATCCCAGATAAACACTGACACATGCAATGGTTTGAACAGGGAGAATAAAATCAATATCAGCAAAGTGCAGGCAGAGGAAACACACAGGGATAGAGGATGTATTTGTTTGGATCATTAGGAACTTTTGGTGACTCAGTGAGCCGCAACCTTATTGCAGCGCCAAGGCCAAGGCACTTTTTTCACACGCCACTCTTTCTCACTTTAAATGAGACACAGGGAACCCCTCGTGTTTTCTCTAAAGTATCAAACATTTGAAAATGTGTTTCCAGGTGGTTAATTAGACGATTCAAAATATTTAGAAATAGAATATTACAGAAAATAAAGAACTTTATCACAATATTCTAATTTTCTGAGACAGTCCTGTATATGTTAATGGGTGTGTTCTAGCGAGCTCTGATTCTGAGTAAACATAGGGAAGGGGAAAAAGTAAATAATGTAAGGACAAGGGAGTTGAAAAGAGGAGATGTGTATGTCGAAGAGTACTTTATCTAAAGCCTGCGGGAGCTCATCAGTCGAAGGTCATTGGAGCTTTCAAGGTTAGACTGGAAGGCTCGTCGGCCCTGTTGATAAATCCTCGAAAGTAGAGGAATTAAACAGACAGGGCGAGTAGGCGGATGAAGTGTAAACACTGCGTTTGGCAATCCTGTTGCACATTGTTGGACGGAAACACTATTCCCCTGCAGCTGCACTGCCTTATAAACATACGCACTATTGTTTTCGGGCTACCTCAGGTGGCTTTTGACCTGGAAAGTGGCCTTTGTTAACCATTGAGGCTTTATACAAGAGTACGAGGCTTTAATTCTAATGTGAAAACTGAGTACAGAGGGAGAGAGCCTCGCTGACGGAAACCCTAAACCTCCAACCCAGCGGTAGCACTCTGATATAGGAGGTCGGTGCCGAGTCAGATAAAGCTTATTTATGTTTTTTAATGTTTTATAAAACTCCCTTTCATCAATGTCCACGGCACAGCAGATATCATCCCCACTTTGCTTATTTACTCAGAGAGCCCTGCCTCTGGACAGCTCTACTTCAGCACTTAATGTCCATAACGCCTTGGGTAATTGTTGTTTTCCTTTGCCCCTGAAATCTCACCGCTTCACATGACTAAGCTCCTCTGTTCTCTTGTTTATTTTCGAAGGCCTCAACCAGGACAAATACCCTCAGGTCAACTTCAACAGGCCAGCGGCCCTTGTGCGCGCCTCAAAAGTGCCCTGAAAATCTGTTGAGCTGACATAAATTGGTTCCAGTTGGATGAAGGAGCAGGAAGAATGTGGATGGGTATGAGGGAGAGTGAAGAGTCCTGGTAGCGGGACTGACTCAGGTCTTACCCAGACTGGGGCTTACAGCAGGGATCACTCAGCTTCGGTCAGCTCTTCCCCGCTTCAAAGGCTGGGAGGAGAGGTGCTGTGAAGTCATACAATAACAGTGAATATAACCACCCTTTCAAAACACAACTGGACTAAACTGGATAGGTGGGAATGAGACAGGAGGAAGGGATGGAGTTTCACTGCTGATACAAGGAAAGATAGGAACATATTACTTCTGTGCTGTGGGAACATATGTCGCGGGTGCACAAATATTCTCACTGGCCGATTTAAATATGACATTAGAGAGATATATATTTGTCTGAGACCAGTTTGGCTGATCGTGCATTCCCCTTTATCAACAACGCCCTTCCTCACATTTACAGACATTTTCTCACGTGAGTCGTGCCCAATTAAACTCCACTCGGTTACTGTCGGCCACTGAGCTGCTCCGCTGGAGCCAATGCAGACGGAGGTGATTTCTGAAGGCCTCAACAGTAGCCGTTGATTGATAAGTCTGATGATGATTTCTTTCCACAGCCCACAATGAATGTATCCTACTATCAGGTTCTGTCTGTGTAGCCAAAGTATGATATAGCGTATTCATCTTCTGTGCCATAGAGCGCCATTGTCGTCCAAAAACAATTAAAAAACACATCAATGGGCCACGCAGCTGCTCTGGGTGATGCGTTCCTTTGTTATGAAGAACATGGGCATTGTAGTGGCAGTCAATCCAACATCTGGCACCATGCTGCTGTTGTACAAACAAGAGTGAACCAAATGTTGTGTTGCTGAAAATGGTCCTCAGCATTGTTTACTCATGGAGAGACATTCGACCACACTTTAGGTTTTGGTATTTTTCGGGGGTTTTGTTGACAATAAGAACCAAATGTAATATTACCGGGCTTATTGTTGAAATGAGATATTTTTGTGGGAATTGTCTGTAAAGTATTGCATTGTTTAAAGTCACCACTGGGCTGTGTCAAATCAACACGACAACCCGAGAGAGGGAGAGAGAGAGAGAGAGACACAATTTTGAGTAATGCTGTTTAGTAAGATTGCAGAAGTGCAGACAGACTGTACGGTCCACAGCAATATTGTGTTTCCTAGTGGGGGTAACCCACACTAAAAACGCATGACCTCATCTCACTGAATGGTTCATGGTTTATTTTTCTACGGTGGCTTTTTATGCAGAAGACATTTTGGGGGATGCCACTGTGTCGGGTTGCCCTTCCTCTTCCATGGAAAAGGTAGTTCCCCCCACCGATACACAACACATGGAAGCCATCAGCACTGGAAGCTTGTGGTGTATTTAAAGTATAAGGATAAATCAAACTCTTACAGAGGATACATCGTGCACACATAACAGTGTGTGTTTGTGTGACTGGGTGTGAACGTGTGCGTCGCAGATTGAAGTGTGTTTCATGTGTGTGGGACGTGCTCCTGTTATTCTCTCTTTGACAACTAAATCCCCCCCCCCTCTCACTCCCCCCCTCTCTTCCCTGTACGTAACCTCAGAAGATGATTAGTTCATATTTTCCCCCAATTGTATGGACTGGTCCCCGGTGGCGGGTCTGTAATGTGTTTTATAGATATGCGACAAGTCATCCCGTAAAAAGGTCAGCTGTCTGAAGTGTGATGTGTCATGTGGTCCTTTCCAGCTCCGAAATGTCTTCTCTAATGAGCCCTCGTGATTTTGGAGAGGAAAACACCACAGCCCTTTTTCCAATAAAGCCTCTCTCTGCCTCTCCGAGCCTCGCGTGACAGAAACAAAAGCTGTTTGTCCTTTTGGGGATTTATGTGTGTGTGTGTGTGTGTGTGTGTGTCTACTGTATGTGTCCTTCTTTCTTTCAATTTATGCTACTCTATCTTTCTCTCCTTAATCTTGTATCTCCGTGTTTGCTCAAGAATCCGCTCAGGGAGGGGTGATATTATTATGACATTATTATAATAAAAGATTTGTCTCACTCATTTTTTTTAAAGCATTAAAGTCATTCTAAAAGTTATTTTGAATCCTTACCAATTTTATGTCAAATTCTCAGACAATGTGTAGCCTCTTTATTACTGTATCGACCTCTGTGTTTCTATCCAGTGGGTCTCTGGTCAATTGTATTCCAAACTGGTTTCCACCGATTGAGAGGACCGAAGCAATATACAGAAGGTAACAAGCATCATAAAAGGCAACAAATTTCTTCTGGCAGGCAAATTCTATTACGAAGAACAGAGATAGGAAAGCCCAACTCAATATTTCTGGCGTCTTGCATAGTTGCATAGTTGAGAGCATTGAGCATTTCAGTCATCAAAGCCCAGCTCTGATTATCACCACGTCATCACCAACATTTTCATCTATCTTTTCACCCTCTGTGCCTGCCATGGACTCTCAGGGCCTCATTCCCTATCTCTGCACCCGGCACAAAGGAGGCCCAGTATCACTCCAGCCCATCACCAGAGCAGAGGGAACACATGTCCCTCAATTTCTGTGACTGTGCATGCCGGTGTGCTCTATCTCTAACAGCAACACATGACTGTGTTGGCCGCTGGTGCTTCTGGTGTCGGCCGCTGGATCATGACTACGAGCTTTACTGCAGGACTTATTCCCCAGAACTCTTCCCATTGGTCGGAGACAGAGAGGATAATGATGGGACGTCTTTGTTTTCCTTTTGATAATCTGTGTTTTAGATTTTCCTCTGGGGAAAGCATGCACTATTAATTATTCACACACATGTGTTCAATAGTTTTAACAAAAATATTCAAGATTTAGTTATGATTTTTATAGGAATTTTGTTGAAAACAATCTATTACTGTTCCCAAATTACGTTTGGGTGTCCCTTTGGGGTTCCTCCTCTCTTTTACATAATTCAGCCAAACATTGAAAAACAATGTGAAGGTATGAATTACATATTATGTGATCAATTAAATAATGTGAAGGTATGAATTAAATATTATCAGATAAATAAAACAATGTGAATCAAAAATGATTAATACTGAGATTTTGCAAGTTGAAATCACAGGATTTAAAGGATTTGTCATTCGTCAGCACTCTATCTGTTAAGAGAACTTATTATTTTACCCCAAGTTTGAAAGACATGTCATAAACAATGGAGCTCAAGGAATGGACCTGAATAGGGCTCGGCTCTGCATGATCAAGTCAGAGGAACGTGTTTGCAGTTCATGTTGAGTCATTATGATGTGAGGGATAATAACGACCCTGCCTCTGTCATAATGACCCATGATGCGGGCACATAAAGTTTTAAAGCTTTTTATTTGTTTAGCCATTAAGCACTGACCATAAGATGAGATGGATGCCAAGCTGCACCCCCCTGCCCGCCTCTTTCATGAACTGAGTATACACTACCGTTCAAAAGTTTGGGGTCACCCAGACAATTTCGTGTCATCCATGAAAACTCACACTTTTATTTATCAAATGAATTGAACATTTCATAGAACATATAGTCAAGACATTGACAAGGTTAGAAATAATGATTAATATTTGAAGTATTAATTTTGTTCTTCAAACTTCAAGCTCAAAGGAAGGCCAGTTATAGCTTATATCACCAGCATAACTGTTTTCAGCTGTGCTAACATAATTGCACAAGGGTTTTCTAATCAGATATTAGTCTTCTAAGGCGATTAGCAAACACAATGTACCATTAGAACACTGGAGTGATAGTTGATGGAAATGGGCCTCTATACACCGATGGAGATATTTCATTAGAAACCAGACACTTCCACCTAGAATAGTCATTTACCACATTAACAATGTATAGAGTGTATTTTTGATTAATTTAATGTTATCTTTATTGAAAAAACAGTGCTTTTCTTTGAAAAATAAAGACATTTCTAAGTGACCCCAAACTTTTGAACGGTAGTGTACGTTGTGTGTCACAAAGGTCACAAAGACCCTGTCTACATTTACAAAGAGTTTCATCCTGTCATCCTTTCATCCACTCATCCACTCATCTCATACTCATCATTCTTCAACCCTTCTTCAAGTGTAGTCATCTGGTGTGGAACAACAGCGTCAATTTTGATCCCGGTTCGTCATCCTACGGGACGGAGCACATCGCTGTAACGCTCCACACCATCCCTGGCGCGCAGCCATGTTGTGGGCATGGCAGTGTCCGGGGTTCTCACCTCATAGCACGAGAGAGCTACGTTCAGTCCATTCACTGCACATTAACCTCTCAATGAGCTCTGCTGTGGGGGCCTTAATCTGTCTTTGGCCACACAGACAGTTTAAGTCCTTCACATGCGCTCACAAGCAAACACACACACACACACACACACACACACAAACCCTCACACACAGACGAATGAAAGGCACCGGAGGGGTCAAGGGGCACGGTTTGACCGTTAGTGCTGCCGACACTGAACTCATTTAACTCCCCGCTGAATGATGTGTGCATTGTGTGTTTGTCTGCATGCATGTGAGTGTGTGTTTGTGATTGCATGTGTGGAGGAGAGGAGAGAAGAGAGGACACTTTTATATGGGTGGGGAATTCACATGTATAAGATGCTGGCAGCTTCCATAGTGTTGCAGTCAATGGCATTTGTGGTTAATCCTCATTGAAACTGGGAGCTCCTTTCATGTTAGGACGCCAAAGTAACCCACCGTGACCTTTTGTCCTCTTTCTTTGAGGCCTCGCTTTAACAATTAGCCCACGCTCACAATGCCGACGCATGGAGAGGCGGGGACCAGTGTTCCTATGGCTCCAATACCCCTCCAGGGTCTGCGGAGCTCCATCCTCACCACCCAAACTGGCACATCCTGAATCAAAACAGGGTGCAAGAAGAAGAAAGAGCGAGAAAAAGCAAGAGGGAAAGCAGAGAAAAGGGGGGGGGGGGGGGGAAACAGTGAATAATAGAGGAAATCCTTGAGACTGGTGATGAAGGGAAAAGAGGAAGGACGAAGGAAAAGAAAGAATGAGAAACAGAAAAATACCAGAGCAGCAGTCGGCATGGCGGATAAAAGCCACTCTTAAGATAAGGTTGGCACAAATCTGTTTTTGATCGTGTCGCGGGGTCCACAGCAAACTTTAGAGAGGTTGCCAACTCACAACCACAGACGTCCGTAGATGTTTGAGATATTAATGTTCACAAAAACACACATCTAGGATGGGTGAATGACCCTACATGGTTGTGTGTCTGGCAGAAGTCTGCAGCCATGTGGGCTAATAAAAAAAACACACAGACACACGCATCCAAAGCCCCCACTCACACACATGATGCAGACGATATCAGCGTCCTGGGCCACCTATCGACAATCTTTGACCTTCCTATTCACAGATTGCAGTGGCGTGCTAAAAAATCAAGACAAATTGCCCTCAGTGTTTGTGTTTGTTTGTTGAATTCAGTGTGTGCTTAGGTACGTGTAAAGCACATGGACAAAGAGAGAATGTGTGTGAAAGTGAGTGTGTATCATTGTGCAGACGCTAACACACAGGCATTTATTATTCATGAATGTGTGTGAATGCTTGCCAAAAACCTATCGTTCAAACAAAGGCCATTTCTCAGTGTGTGGGTGTCTGTGTGTGTACACTTCAAAAACACACACTCGCTGAACTCCCGTCATACCCTTCCAACATATGCTATGAGTTTGGCCTGTGTCCCGAGGAGCACTGCCACATGACTGAGAGCCCAGACAGCCCCGAACAATCAAACAATCCAAACGCTGAATTGCACTCAAGCACTGAAGTCATTTGAAATGTGATACCGGGAGTGTAGAATTCAATCATATAGAAGCAGTTTTTTAGATTTAAAATAATTCCCTGGTCCAATAGCTTTTCATCCTCGTAGCTCGATTGCCGGGAGCATTTCAGGCCTCGGTGAAAAGAAACCGTAACTTCTCCACAGTCTCAATCGCATTTTCTCTGAGTGCTACATCGTTTGGAGAGGGCCTGAGGATGTTTCCAAGTAGTAGAGCACCGGGTTATATTGTTTTACTCTTTTCTTTTTACAAATAAAGATTCTTCAAACACAGTTTTCTCTTCTTTCCTTTGGTTAATCTGTTCAAAGACTTTGAGCACACAGACATACATGCAGCAAGAAAACAGCATGGAATACTCACCCCGCATCCAACTTATCCTCACAGGTATTTGACTCTTCACTTTACTTTTAAATGCCATAATTACGTCCAGTTTTTCAGACATAACAAAACAAGACAAACAACAAGCGAGCTTCAACCCCGATAAAGAAATTGTGTCAAAGTTGGTTTGCAGAAACTTTTTTAAAGTGTAAGTTTTTATGTTTTTTGTATTTCTTATTTTGCCCTGAGCACACATTGGACTGGGTTAATGAGGAAGGTCTCAGAACAGTGTCTCTGCACTCCCGGTCGCGATACTTGTTTTTGTCAGGAGAAACAATGAAAGAATTTTGTCAGATGTCACGCAGAGTGAGTTTGTCTCTTTCGCAATTTAAAACTTCCTTCATCTCTCAATGCGTTGCACACAGTAACAGAGAAGCACATGGGCACATACACACACACACACACACATACACACGCACACGCACACTGCACCTTCCCCTGGTAACTGGGCTCTCTGAGGCAGTGCTCTCTAAGGTGTTTTCAATTACGCGCCCTCTAAACGCCCTCTCCTCCGCAGATCTCCGTCTGTATCCTTGCTAACGGATATGCAGCGATATTATAGGTGGAGAGAGGAAGGGAAGGATTAGAGTATGGTAATAAGGCCTGCCAAAATCTCTCTCTCTCTCTCTCTACCTTGCATTAACACACATGTGCACAAAGGACTTGTTGTTTCCTTCTAGTGTGATGTAGCAGGTTGTAATAACTCTGTTAATACCAATACAGCTGAGTTTATGTCACATCTTTCTGACTTAACATCAAACAGACACAAGAATGCGTGCACACACAGAGAATAAGGTGAATGGAAATGCATCTCCGTGCACTTCCCCCATTCACCATTCTCTCTTTCTCTCTGACCGTGTTTACATGCATTCAAATAACTGGCTTAGTCGGACTGAAATCGAATTATCCGTTTCATGTAAACACCTTTGTTCGACTATGTGCGGTCCGACTACGATCCGATTAACACCCCTGGATAACTCGATCCAATCCGGTTGATAATTCGACTATCGCGGCATGTAACGGTGAATTGGATTAGGAACTGGACTTTGCGTCTTTGCGCATGCTTGAGATCCCGCCGCCCTCCCATGTCGTGACCCGGAAGTCGAAAGAGACGATAAGTTGTCACTGCCGGGAGCCTGGCCGGCAGAAAACAAACAAACAATGCCAATAGCGCCGTTTGCATTCGCTGTACTCCTATTAACATCATGCAAGAATAGTCGAGGGATGTAGCTTCGCCTTGCTCTCTGTTCGCCATCTTTCTCGAAATGTTGATGTTGTTGTTGTTGGTTGTTGTTGGTGGTGGTGAAGAGGTCAAGCGGAAGTGGCTGTATCACCACGAGTTGGAATGAAAACAGCGCCGCCTATCGTATCGGATATGACATGCTTTCGGCCAATGATTGGAATTACTCACTGCCATGTATATTGGGATAACAGCAGATCCCCCAAAAGATAGCATAGTCCGACTAAAGCAAGATTCAAATTATACCATCATGTAAACGCACTGACTGTCTCTTGTTTTTTTTGATAGCTCGTGCAGCGGTGTAGATCTGTCTCACTCGCGTCGGGATAACGTTTCACTGTTTGTTTATCTCGTCTGAGACTTCAAAGATCTCGGCTCGCCAAATCTCCTGTAATCGTGGCTGAGGAGCCATTTTGTTGATGATATGGTTATGACATTTATGATAAATCTCATCAACGCTAAAGACAGTTAGGACTAATCCAATGAGCACACGCGCTCGGCAGCATCACTTAACGCTCTCGACAGCTTGACAAAGCATCGGCCTGTCTCACTTTGCCGGTGTTTTCTAGCCTTAATGAAGGGTTGTGCGTGTGTGTTTTTGTGTGCACACACATGAACGCAAAGAGAGGCAAGCATGCGCGCAAGTTCAGATCTGCATTTCTGTGAATGAATCTAATGAATGCGCTTTGCTCAGTCCCTGGAAGTTAATCAACAGCTATTATCTGAGACGGTACAGTTTGTCTGAGAAGGAAAACAAAAAAAGTCTAAATGTTGACTGAGTTACTTAACGTCGTTTAGAAAAGTAATCTTCTTAGCCAAGTTAAATATCTCTGTTCGCATATTCAGACAATAATATTCAGCTTTAGTTTGGAGAGGCTCTCTAGAAATACATGGGCAGGAAAACATGTTGTTGTCATCGACCCCTCTCCTGATTCCTATGAGTACTTATCTGTGCAGCACCCACTCTGGCTGACTCCATTGTACCCTATTGTACTCCCCCTAATCCTCAAAAACCAAGTTGAGGAGTCGTAATCTGGAGGAACACCTCATTCTGCCTCTTTCACAGGCCTATGTAATGAACCCCCCCTTTTGATGAATAAGTCTATTAGAAATCTCTATTTATGGTAAGTTATTCAAAAGAAGCTTAGGGGGTTGAAGGGATGACTTGTTCCTAAAAGCACACACTGTACTGGGTGTTTAATAGCCAGGCCTCCCCATCTCCCCTGTAGCCCCCCTCGCCTCCTTTGTTTTTTTGTCCTCATCATTCCTCCTCCATCAATTTTTTTATGAAACCTCTTCCGACTGTCTTCATGACCTCCCCCAGCCTGTCTCCTTTCTCTCCCTGTTTGTCCTCCTCCTATCTAACTCTCGTCCAGCTAACATTGCCAAGTGAGAGCGCCAAAAGACTGATGTATGCAGCGGCCATCGCAGGACCGCAACCGTTCCTGACTGTGGCCGGGCAGAGCGTTGTTCCCAGTGGGATACGTAGTGTTGCCTTTTTTCACGGCGCCATGAAAACTTTTTGTTAGCCTGCAGATCACGCTTTTATTGAACCAGAGTGTCATGATAAAGCAGATTCATAGAGAGAATATAGCATCGCACAACTCCATCACTGTTTGTGCACTGTATCCTTCTGGCACAAGCAGAGCTGTGAAATATTCCTAAACATATGTAAACATTGTAGAGAGCAAGGCCGTTTTTTAAGTGGCGGAAACAATTGTCCTGTCCATAATGGCTGTCATACACATTGCCTAATAAAACTCGCATGAAGGTGATGAATAGTTGTGAAAGGCATAAACACGAATGGGAAAACTCCTTGAGTCCCCTCGTATGTTGTTGAAGTATCTTCAACAAAATCCATTCTGTCTGAACAAATTCAAGCCCCATGAAATAATAACGAGACAAGAGGCAATATATTTTATGTTTTAAATACCAGTATGTGGAATACAGTTAGCGTAATACATAATTCCACAATATTATATCCATCTGAAATTTCCCAACTGTGGGACTAATAAAGGATTATCTTATCTTATCTTATCACCGCAACAACATACGCATGTGTTGCATCGGGTCTTGTTTCTTTTTAACACATCATTGTTTTCACACACTCTCAGTCATTAAGACATTGCTTTGCCATTCATATTTTACAACAACAGCCTGCAGTCATAGCCTTCTCCACTGCATCCATGATCTCTCTCTCTCTCTCTCTCTGTCTCTCTCTCTCTGTCTCTCTCTCTCTCATTCCAGATTCATTCCAGAAATCACCAAATTTGCTCTTGTTATGATGTTTTGTTTGGAGCAGGAATGATTATTTCCCTCTGTCTTGGTTACCTCTTGTTGTCTCTGGGCTATTTCTGGAGGTGTGGTCAGATCCGGTCACTTCGGGTGGGTTAGTTGTGTTGTGTTAATCAGACAACAGATGCTGGGAGGAGTGAATCACTCAGCATATGAATGTACCGCATGTCTGGAAGACAATGACCACTCAGTCGAGGCACAAACCCCACACATAAACATGGTAAATACGCCAACTCACTGGCGGCACTCGCATAGAACACTCTGGTGGCTGATCGAACCCACACACCATGTACACACAGACAAACAACAGACACAAATAGGTTATATATATATATATATATATATATATATATATACATATCTCTCTATATATATATATAAATAGAGGGGTTGCCCCATCATCTCGTGATGATAACATTCCTAGACGTGTATTGGTTTCTCTGAATCATCTTACACTATGTCATGCTTTCTTTCTGTTTTTTTCTCTCCCTCACTCGCTTGTGTTCCTGGAAGCTAATTTGGACTCACAGTCAGACAGAAGTGAATCAGTGAGACAGTAAGCCATAAGATAAATTCCAACCCATAGTGGTGTTTTTGTTGGTCAAACGTTGCTCCTGCTGGGTGGGTGGGGGTGTTAGGTGCTTGGGGTGTCGTCACATAGATGTCTACCATCTCGGGGGCTCTAAGTCATTTCCATCCCCACGAGGAAGATTTCACACATTGGTTTAAAAGGGCAAAGTCACTTGCACACTAATGGAGACACACAAACACAATTGCTAACATCTTGCATCTCACTCGCCCACCCCCACCCCTCCCTTACACACACGCAAACAGACTTACAAGCGCACACACACACACACACAAACAAACACACACATGTGCACACGCTCACATACATCAGCCTAATTATACACAGAAGTTGCTCAGGCCATTTCCAAGAGGCTATTTACACTTGTATTTATTTTTCTTTTTTCAAAATTCGATTTATGTCTCAGACTTACTGGAAGCGCATGCTGGCAAGTGCCAGAGAAAGCATTTGGGTCCACTTTAAAAATGATATGAGGCCAGACTGGGAGATGAAAGGAATCACAGGAAACAAACAAAACACAATGAATTGCCATAATACAGATCAGAATGGGGAGGGAATACACGGGAAGACGAGAGGAAGGAACAGTTTGCTGTAAACTTCCTTGGTAGTAAATTGAAACCAAATGTTTTGAGAATGAGTGGAGCAATGGCGAAAGTGCTGAGAGATCCTTTGCTTGTTGGCTGCATGGATGGATGAGAGGGAGCTGCGTGAGATAATAAACTGTAAAAAGCTTGCCCATTGCTTTCCAGGAATTAGAGCATTCGACAGTCGGCATAGTTAACAGGTTCCCTGGCAGGCATGAATGCCTACAAAAGGACAGTCATTTTATAGGCTTGAATTTAGCTCGATATGTTGAAAGTTAATGAGTGTATGCATGTGTGTGTGTGTGTGTGTGTGTGTGTTTGTTTTATCCTGTGTCCAAGCCGCCAGAACAAACTGTGTGTACTGTGTGTTCTTGTGTGCCGTGCGCTGGGTGTCCACAGCAGCGAGTCGGGTGAGTCCCGTGGCGAAGTCTCTCCCCCTGAGCTTGGCAGCGTACACGCACACACTCAATGGGGAGGTTCAACAGTGGCTAGAGGACGGCAAAATCCAGCAGCATTTTCTTATTTATGGGCTATAAAATCCCCTGTAATTTGTTGGTTAACTTTAATGGGTAATGGGTGAAATCCCTCTTTGTCTTCCTCTTTAATCGTTTCCACATTAAATGGGGCAACTGTCAAAATAAGATGATGTCATCATGAGGTCACCACGTGTTGCCACCGTCCAACACTTGACTTTTAGTACTTCTACTGTGTGTAGCTTTTTTGGAAAAGAAAGTGAGATTTTGCCATTTCTTTGAGGGATCATTTTTACGCGTCAGACAAATCTTCTGCCAGATAGAAAAAGCTTTCATCTTCCTACCGTACAATACAGACTGACAGACGCTGCTCACTACAGTAGCCTGTCTGCTGCGGCATCACGGCTAACACTTACTGTTAGTTTTCTCCATCAAACGGGGTTGAGAGAGGTGCTTAGCTCGATAATGACAACTTTTATGTGGCCAGAATTCCACTGCTTGCAAGTCTGCTGCAATGGTAATGCGGTGGACAATTTTATTCAAAGAGGCATTCAGGAAATACTTGTGCACATAATTTAGTTGTTCCATCTGCAAATGGACTTTCGTATGCTAATGCTGCAAGCTCCATAAAAACATCTGAGTGCTCTCTTTAGTTCACCGTCATCCTGTTGTGTGGTTTAAAATGGCACACGCTCACACAGGTCGACTGAGCTGAGCTATTGTATTACACTATTGTATCTATGGGGATAGAGGCTAAAGCTCCATCTTTAGATAGATGCTAAAGCTCCATCTTTAGATAGAGGCTAAAGCTCCATCTTTAGATAGATGCTAAAGCTCCATCTTTGAATAATCACATTTCTTTGTGTTAAGTCAAAAGAGTATCATCTTATTTATTTTTGAACTGGAACATCTCTCTACTTTTTTTTTAATAACCTCTGTCTAATTTTTGTTAAAACAGACTTTGTGCTTTACAGAGCATGACAAGCATCAACAGTGAGACCGGTCAGCTTTTGCATGTCAACATCTTATTTGTAAGAGAACACACAGCAGCAAGATGACGGGCTAATGTAGAATTGTTTCTTTGTGCTTATTGGATAACGGAGACCCGCTGATCTAAAAGGCTGATCACCGAATGAATGCTGCTTAGCTGTTCGCACTCTGCTCTGACCTAATAGCTCATCCAGCTCCATGTGACCTACACTTGACCTTCGTGGCAGCCATGAGGAGGCATGTGCCGCCAGTCCCGGGTGACTTTGTGCCCATTGTGCCAAAGCACGTTGGCGGAGCAGGGTTTTTGGGGCTCTCTCAAGTCTCCAGCTGAGAGAGAGAACACATTTTTCCATCAAAGTATTCTCTGAAAACTGTTTGTTATTAGGGTTGCATTAATGTCATCCATTAAGGCAGAGGTCACTGTAAATCATAATATTGACCTATTGTAGACGCATTCCAAACTACAGACGCTTACTGTGGCCTGTGGGCATTGAGGCTGGACAACGACTCCCTACTGACTGTTCACTAGTGACGGGACACTTCTCATGAGGCAAGAGATCTGCCTAACATCCTCTTGTTCTGACGTTATACATACAGTATGAGTATGTGGGACAGGATGTAGACGCATTATATGAATCATGTGATAACAGAAGCAAAGGCTAGTTAAAAATGTAGTCATGATTCGTGTCTGCTGTCTTTGGGTCACTCCATGTGTTTACCTTTTTCACGACTTGGTTGAAGATGGGTTTAAGAAAAAGAAATAACGAAATTATTGAAGAAATGCTGCAGCTTAGTTTGCACAAAGTGGAATACATATTGAGTTCAGTATTTTTTCGTTTGAGTTGTAAACTGTTGTGGCCATTAAAAGTGGGTTCCTATAAGCTTTGCTCATTTTATCAGTCATGACAAAACTTCTGATGCCTGCTGGGTCATGCAAACTAAATAAATTGGTAAAATATGAATAAGCGCATTTAAGTACTGCACTTAAGTAAAATGTTGAGGTTCTTCTACTTTGCATTGGAATCTTTATTTAATACTTCTTCCATACTTCTGTTTCATTTTCATAACACAAAGAGAAATATTATTACTCCACAACATTTATTCATTCATTGAGTTTTGCACATGCAGAGTTGCCGATCTGTCGTTATGACGCGAGTGAAGGAGATGTAGAGTGAGGTATAAAGACAGATATAGGACTTTCACTCAGGAGACAGCTGTGCATGTTCCATGGGAAGTCAATGCTATTTTACGATATATATATATATATATGTTAACTTACATAACATACTAAACTTACGTAAAGTACATAATAGGGATGCTAATGATTAATCAACAATGTATTAATTAGTCATAAAGAGTTTGATTGAGCACGTGAATGGATCTACTTTATAATAAAGATAATAAATATATTCAACATATTAGTAGAACCTTTTTTTTCTTCACAGTAGGTTTAAAAGGCGCTCTCGATGGCCCTCCTGAACCCCCAGGCTGAAGGTGGTGCGCCTGGCGACAGACTGTCTATTAGTCCTGGCATTGGTCCTTTCTCAAAATCGACTGAAAAAAAGATAGAATAGTTTTTATGCAACAAAATATTCTGCTTTAATCCATCTGTTTTGGCTTTTAGACTTCCAGACATTCGAGCACAATCTAACAGCACCATAAATTCCACCATTTATGTTACCGCAATAACACAATTGGTTTTCCTCTTTATTTTTAGGGTGATAGCATCATAAAGTCTGACAACAGACGTTTAAAACGTCATTCAAAAACCTCAATCAAAGCCTCAAAGAAAAAAAAGAAAAAGCAGCTGCTGGATTGAGTGTGACACGTCTGCTGGACGGCGTGACACCCGACGCCGACGGGACGCTGTGACATATTTGTTAAGTTCTCTTATTTTGCTGTTGCCAGACCAGATGAGTCATTCATTCAACCTTCACTTAATATACATCATGTCCAGTACATAGTTTGAGAGGGAGAGAAGGAGAAAAAGGAGAGAGGGAGAGATGAGAGAGGGAGGGAGGGAGAGAGGGAGAGAGAGAGAGAGAGCTCTGTCCCGTGTAGACAACTGTAGATGGCAGCATACCAATGCGGCCTTTGAAATCAAGGAGGCATTTCACCAAAAGTCTCCGAGCGTGCATCAACAGGAATGCCATTAATGGATTTCTGGTATTCCGCTCTGACACATCACTACTTCTCCACTTTTACAAGTACATGTACTACTTCTAATGCTGCTGCTGCCTGTACAACTCCCACAACACTTCAGGTCACCATGGCCCAGACAAAAAACCCAGAGGCAGCCAAAGACGACACAGCCTGCATGGAAATCCTCTGGCACTGGCACTAGTGTTGAAACATCAGCGTTGGTGGTCGGAAATTGTGTCACATTTCAAAGTAAGATGAATTTCACTCTCACGTGCTTACAAAAAAATATATTTTGTGGCGTGTTCTTGTTATGATGATGGCGTGGATGATTATCATTCCCTCAACGCCGAGCGGCCTCAGGAATGTCTGGGCATCGTGCAGGTGATAGTAATTATGTCATCCGAGCCGCTTGAGGTCATATCCTGCGTGACATCATGATATCATGATCCTTTGGCTGAACAAATATCTTCAAGTATTACTGGGGGAAAGTATGACTTCATCTTTAAATATTGTTGTAATACACTCCGTAAAAGAATGAGGGCATCGATGGCCTGTGAATGCCACAAAACCACAGGAGCCTGTTTGCTTCGTGCAGCTGATGTCTGTTGACCATTCTTTTTATTTAGAGACATTGTACTTTCCCCTGAAACACACAGTAATATAACATTTGCCAAAAGAACTTCCCATTGTAATGGTTGTAAAGTCTTTGAAATTAAATTAAGTCGCCGCATGGATCGCCAGCAATAATCTCAACAATAGATTTTATTGACAACAACTTCTTTAATTGGGGTTTTCTTGTATTCAAAGCACAGTAAAGTAAAGTGACATCATGAAAATATAGTCGGTTGATCCATGTGATGTAATAACATTTCTTTCCCAGGCCATCTCTGAACCTAAGGTCCAAAATCTAGCAAATCAAACACAGTTATCTGCTCAAGGGCAACCTGTGCAAAGTTTTTTGCTCCCTGCCTGGAATTTAAATTCCCATGAAAGTGTGTGTTTGCAATGTAAAAGTGTGTACACAAACAGTGTGCTCGTGCCTATATAAGAATACATCATGTGCAGATATTGTGTAAGCTTATTCATGAATGTGCGGGACTTTGTGTGTATTAGACGTAGAGTGAGAACAGAGAGAGAGGCAGATGGCGGTAGAGACGGTTCAGAACAGACACTGTCAGAGTCAGTGTCTCTGCCTCGCCCCTTATGCCCGTTTTCCACGAGCCACATATCTTCCGAACATTCTGGGACTAAACTGCATTTTTTCAGACAGACAAAAACGGTGAAAATGAACTTTATTGCACACACTCGCGTTGAATCTTGCCGCTAACATCTTTGAACGCCCTGGCTAACTCATTTTCGGAATGGCTGTTCGATGTGTAAATATGTAATTTTAAACTGACGACTTTGTTGAAGGACAAATACAGTGTGTGAACAATTTCTTTGTTTTAATCGCACACTTACAAAAGAATACGTTTGCACTTGTATTTACAGAATTCAAAACGTCGTCTAAAAACCTGTATTAAGTCAATTGTATTGTGAACAAACATATCGAAAATTAGACCTGATAAAGGACTGAGGACCGCAACTCAGTTACGAGTGATTCATAGCCAGTGTTTCTGACCTGATGCACTTAAACAAATGTATTCCTGTAAGGTTTGAGCCACGTTAAGGCACTGCACTGGGAAGTTCCCACTTTACAAGCGCTAGCTAGAAGCTCAGTTCACACACGTGCACAGCGAGCACAGGGCTGTAACGATCCCGATCTCAACCCTCCCGATCCTATCTGTGTGTCACTTGTCAACTTGACTTGTTACACTTCGGAGGCGAGGGTGTAATAGACACCGCTGAGCTCCCCACTCGTTGGATTGCACTCGTCATGCCCAGCTGCTGAGAGCGCGTTCACTTTAGTTGCAAACGGATACATTCAGTTCACCGAAAGCATGAGCATGTTCAATTACCTTGCTCTTTGAGCTTGTTGATGCACTCTTTTACTATAGTGATATACTGATATGTACTCTTAAATCAATAGTATTTATCAATATAGCAGAACATCAAACTATTATTACAAAAGTTAGTCTAAATGTACAGCTTTGTGCTTTTGTTTTGGGACCTATTGATCACTTGTTCAGATCTATGTCTCTTTTTCATTTATTTAAGGGGTATTCTTTATATTATATTTAAAACTTTATAATACAGACTTTATTTCATATGATTTTATTCTTATTTTGTATCAATGAACTTTCACTGAATTTATGAATGAAGGCTTTGGATAGTCCGATCAAAGACCTTCGTCTGTGTCCATTGGGAGGGACGGTATGGAGTTCATTGAGTCTGTATGACCGAGTCCTGTTCCCTCTGCACCAATCACAGCCAGGGTGGAGTTTGGCTTATCCCTCTTCTGGTTGGTTCTCTGTAAATCATCAACCCCACAGAAAGCATCTCTGTGTTTGAGCTTGCTCTGCTGCGCTGCTCTGCCACACGTCATGTTCCCGGGAAGAACAGCAGGCTCGTGGTGTCGACCTCCGAGGATGCAGAGGGAACATCCACTCAGTGTTTCGGCACGGGGCCAAAGAAAGTCACAGAGCAGCACATCTATACTTGTTAGACATGCTTAAGATTTTCTGTTAAATTCCAATCGAGTTTCACGAAGGTGTGGATTGGTTTAATTATTAGTTTTGTGTTTGCTTCCAGAAAACGAGAAGTAGTTAGTGGTAATGTAAATATTAATACTTTAAATATTTTGTCTGGTCTGTAACCGACATGTCCATTTTTACACACATGTATTGCCTTGAATCCTCTCCGTGATTTAGATTACAATCATGTTAAGAATATTTACGACCTAATCATGACCAGCATGGACAGGAAAAACTGTTCCAGCTAAAAATAAGTATTACAGCGAACATATGGATTTTGTTTTGAGGCAGACATGAACAAAATACAAACCGTTTAGCTTTTTTAAAATTAGACTTTTTACCATGTTTTTTTAACGTGATAATAATAATAATAATCATTTAATTTTTATAGCGCCTCTCTCAAGTCACCCAAAGTCGCTTTACAGAGTGCAGAGTCCAGTAGTCATACACACACACAGTCATACCGGTGGTGGTAAGCTACATCAGTAGCCACAGCTGCCCTGGGGCAGACTGACGGAAGCATGGCAGCCAATCAGCGCCTACGGCCCCTCCGACCACCACCAACATTCATTCACATCCATATGACCGGGGTGAGGCTGCGGTGCATGTCTTTATGATGGTGGGGGAAACCGGAGTACCCGGAGTAAACCCACGCAGACACGAGGAGAACATGCAAACTCCACACAGAAAGGACCTGGGACGACCGGGATTCGACCGGGATTCGAACCCAGGGCCTTCTTGCTGTGCTAACCACTGAGCCACCGTGCCGCCCCCATTCATTACAAATATGGAAGTTGCGGTACTACTTTAGTTTGCAAAAAGTGTCACTATGGTGATGTTTGTTGATTTAATAACAGTATGCAGTAGTCTGGCAACCACATGGAAACCACGGTTATTATGAAGGATAAACTTAGTATGAACAAAAAATACAAAACATTATATTTGTTGGTGCTGTTTACAGTTATTTTTGTTAAAAGTAAACATATAAAACATGAAATTGTTCTATTCAGTTTAATCATTTTCATCCCGCATCCCATCCCACCCAGCTTTTTGAATTATGAAGTCAAATGCACTTGATCAGTCAACACCTCATTTGTCCAGTAAACACAGAAGCAAATGCATCATCTCATTTTGCAGAATTCCTCATGATACCAGGTACCATTCATGTTCTGGTAAAGGTTACACTGTTAGAGGGGGAGAGCAATGTTCAGGTAGCATGTCTCACATGACTAGAGAGAACAGGATCAACCGACCTTCCACTTCTGCGAAAAGGACACCAGAGGCCTTATCAGCTCAGCCAACAGATCTTATCAATACTCTGGTTAATCAGTGATCTCTCACAGCACGTTGAAGCTGGTAATATCGGAAGGGTCACTTCTGAGCATTTTATATCTCCCTTAATGATGTACGGTTTTGGTTTCAGTTTTTCTTTTCTCTGCCAGGAATCCTGCTGTCGCTTGCATGTGTGCGGGCATCCGTGAGGGTGCACCTCTGTGTCTGTCAACGGCTAAGATCATATTCTGCTGCAGCAAACTGCAGATTATTTTTGGGTGCCCGGTTATGGCTGCGTGCTCAAGACCTCTCGTGGTTGCAGTGACTCACACATTATTTATACTGCCATTGGCTGGCTGCTGACGAGGGGGTCGGCTGATGAGTCCATCTCTGCCCCCCCCCCATCCACCACTCTGTGCCCACACTGGCGGATCACATTTTGCATTGTGTTGCATTGTGGCTGACAGCTGCCAGACCGACTAGTAAACACACTACTGATGTAGCTCACCACAACTCGGCCATTAATTTTTTTCAAGATTGTGCAACGTGTCTTACATGACAACTTTAAGCCGATTTCCTGCAATCTTTGCTGCTTGTTTTTTAGTTTGAATGACGTCTTTTACGACAACTTTAGTCATCGGTGTCTAGACGCGTGTTTGCCGACTGTGGGTTGCATTCATTCAATCACACAGCACAGCAGTGGCTGTTGCAGACACACATTGCAGAGAACTGCCTCATACTGAGTGAGAGTACCTTTTTGTAGATTTGATTCAATCAGCTGACTGAGGGTGTTGACACCGGGCTGTCCAACATTTCCTTCCAATGAGCTCATCAGGAATCAGCTCGGCTTGTTTTCCCCTCTTTTAGAGGATTATTCCTGGAAGAATAACCTGAATCCTCTATCGACTGGACAACATCGCTGTTTAAAAAATAAAACTGTTTTCTCATTTCACTTTGCTGTGGTTGAGGTTTGGTTAGGTTTAGGAACAAAAACAACTTTGTTCGGGTTTGGGAAAGGCCCTGGTTTGAGTTAAAAGTATGACTTTGTTAAGGTTCAGGGTTCTTTGTTGTCATAGTTAGAATAATAGGGAATTACTGTGGTCATTTTAAAACTGTAAATGTCGGTAGGAAACGTTTCAACAAAGATCATTGAGTATGTGTTAGACATGAGGAGCGAATTTGAGTGAGGTGGAAATATTTGGGTGCATAGGTCGGGAGCTCACAGCAGGATCTTTCAGGGTTTATGGTCTGTGGCTCGAAGTGAGTGAGACACGTACGCACATCCGCAGCAAGTTACGGTCCTTGTTAACTTCAGCACTCTGTAAAAACTGTGAATTTTTTTTCTAATTAACATCTTGGTTTTTAGAAGCATAGTCTGTACCCTGTTAATGGACATTTGCATTCGTCACAGTGGCTGGCCAGATGACTTATTTACAGCATATCATTCATCTTTCAGAAAGCAGGATGTTTCGGAGATTCAAACCCTTCCTGTTGAGGACGTCTTCTCATGCATTATGTGAGTGAACGCCATTTGAGGTGAGTGCTCTGTTCTTCCCGGCACACTTACTTCTTTGACATCTCAGGAGAGCCGAAGAGACGATAAACACAAAGAAGGATGGCATGCTCGGACGAGAGCAAAGGACAGAAGACAGTGGTAAGCTGCAGCAGTTAAAAGTGTACATTACACATTTAACATGAAATAGTTTTATATTTTTCCTGTGATTTGAAATGAATATGCACTTCTCTGCTCTCAGGTACAAACGCCACGTCACTGAAAGTATTTCTTCCTTATTTTAGAGAGTCAGACGTAAATAAGTGACACATTTATTTAAAGCAGTATAATTCGTTGTTGAAGACATTCGTAAAATCGGAAAGACTTAGAAATAAGGCCAATTTAACCAATGTTTAGGTACAACCAAATACATATGTATCAGATTGCTAACTCATCCTTTCTTGTACTTAACATCTGTTTGGGAGGCATGTTGCCAACATGGCTGTTCTACTTGCTCTAGGTCTATGGGTGTAGATGAGTTGTTCAGGACCATGGACAGAGGCTCAGACAAGCGCACAGTCTGTTATTGGACGTTCTGCTGCTGGAGCCTCCCTCTTCCTCGTATCATCATCTTCATCACCATCATCATCATCTTCATCACTAATGTCACAAGAGGTGGTCAGATCAATACCAGGAGCATCTGTATCTGCTCAAAAATGTGATGTAGTTGTATAGAATCTGACCAGAGTCCAATGTTGTGTGTTGACCTTCACAGTTAGTGTGTGTCATGGCGCCACGGAGAGTAATGTTCACATTTATCCAGACAGTCAGGCAGACAAAAGTGGAACAGACATAGATAAGATTCTTTTTCTGAACCCCGGTCTGACTCGTCATTTTGTTTGATAAGAACTACACCGGGCCAAGGTTTGTGTCCCGAGCTTTTATCTGTTTGCTTTCATTTAGACACTTTGCTGAGTTCCCTGATTTTCAACATTTGAGATTATCAGGATTTTATAGATTGTATCAGATAAAAAAAAGAACATCTTACTAAAGCAGCAATGGATTGCTACGCAACAAGCAAAACAGGATTTAATCAGAATCAACTGCTGAATTTCATTCTCTCACATGATGAATGACTGGATGACACACTATCTTTAGCTTGATCACTTGCACCAGCGCTGGAATGAGTTTACAGCCTTTGGGGAAGTGAAACCACTTTCAAATGGCCCCCTCAATAGTTACTCAACAGTTTCTCCTTCCTGAGGAAATCCTGCAAGAACTGTGCTGATCCTACAGTTAAAAAGTGCTGTTGCAAAGTTAAAAAGAGGATATATACTACTTGGGGGGGGGGGGGACTAATGTCTCATGTGCATCCGGTAAACTATGAAAATCTGTTCATTGCTTTAAAAAATGAGTAATGCTATTTTATCTTATCCACCTTAACTCTTTTTACATACATAATAGTGTGAGAAAATGCTGCAGATGTGTAACAAGTAGGTTCCCTGAGGAGTAATATTTGAACCCTAGAGCTTGATACCAGCTGATTGGGGAAGACAAGGCTCCAACAGCAGTGGGTCAATGTCCACTCAACCCTGCACCACGGTGTGGACTGCATCAGTCCACAGGGAAAGAGTAAACTCCACAGGGAAACTCTTATTTATTTCCTTATTATTTTGCATTGTCTTGCTTTTCTCTGTGTATCCTCACTCCTATTCTTGCCTCTCATCTATCTGTTGGCTATTACTCATAACAAATCCTTCCCTACCTTTAACAGGGGGAAGTAAATGATAATTAAGGAATCCAGTCTTATGCAGAAGTTCTACACAGACATATTATAAAGGATTTCATGGATGACAATGAGGCTATAAACAACTTGCTTGCACATCAGTGAGGCTGATATCGTTAAAAATGAGGCTGCTCACACACAACTACACAATGCAACAACTACACACTGCACACTTGCCTCTCTCTCTAACGGGACACATATGCACATGATCGAACCCAACAGACAGGCTTCTTCTAGTTTCTGACCAGGTATCCAAGAAGAGAAGAGACAATTTCCTGCTTCAACCCGGGTTCTCCCTTAATGTTGGATATTATTTTCCCAAAGGGGGTTCATTAAGGCCCACGAACAAACGTTAAGACGGGCTTGCGTTGTGCAACCTGGAACATTTTCGGGAAATCCTCTCCCGCACTCACAACTCACATTTATAATTCATTGTTTTGCAGTTTGAATATTGACAACTTGTAAAAGACATTTCAGTGACAAAAGCAAATAATAAATATATAGGAAAGCCATGGATGACTAAAAGTCTACAAAGAGCATGTAAAAAGAAAAAAATACTTTCCAAGAAATATTTACAACTGAGAACCAATGAAAGTGAAGGAAAATATAAGTTTTATAAGAATAAACTGACTTCCATTTTGAGATGACAGAAGAAGGAATACGATAATAAAATACTAGAGGATAGTAAAAACAATATTCAAAGAACTTGGAAAGTCATCAATCAGATTATCCGAAATAAAGGCTCCAAATCTGAATTTCCATGTTATTTTCTAAACAGCTCTGATGCTTAAGTGGACGATTTAAAAAGTATTGTTGATGATTTTAATGATTGTTTTGTGGGTGTTGGAACTACTCTGGCCCAAAAAATAGTTGTGGCTGATAACAAAGATCAGTTTGATAACCTTATTAAGGACAATTTAAATTCCATGTTTCTTTGTGCGGTAAATGAAACTGATATAATAGAAATTGTAAAAAAATGTAAAAACAAAAGATCTTCTGATATATTTTCTATTGACATGGTAATCATTCAAAGAAGTAATTGGTTGTATTGCAGGACCTCTGACCTATACAGTATATGTAATCAGTCTTTTCAAAAAGGTATTTTTCCTAATAAAATGAAAACAGCAAAGGTAATACCAATATTTAAAAATGGAGATAAGCATTACATGGATAACTACCGACCAATATCCCTACTTCCTAAATTTTCTAAAATATTAGAGAAATTATTCGTGCAAAAATTAGATCTCTTTATAAGTAAAAATATATTATTAAGTGAACATCAGTATGGATTTAAGAAAAATAGAACTACTACTCATGCACTGATGGAGATGGTGGAAGTTGATGATGATGATGATTTTTCTATTGTTATTTACATTGACCTCCAGAAGGCTTTTGATACCATAGATCACAGTAAATTATTGAGGAAGTTGGAGAAGTATGGTATCAGAGGGATCGCTCACTCTTGGTTGAAGAGCTACTTGGAAAATAGACAGCAGTGTGTGCAAGTTAATGACACGGTATCAGGATTTAGGAAAGTTACCTGTGGAGTACCACAGGGATCAGTGATTGGTCCAATACTTTTTATACTTTACATTAATGATATTTGTAATGTCACTAACACATTCAAATGTGTCATTTTTGCTGATGATACCAACTTATTTTGTTTAGGAAAAAAATGTAAGGACCTTTTGTTTGTTATTGAAAAGGAACTAGGAATTATTAAATCTTGGTTTGATGTCAATACATTATCACTTAACATAAAGAAAACTAAATTCATGGTTTTTGGAAATCAAATGGAATTAGAGGGGGGGGGGGGGGGGGTTACAATTCTGTGATGATAAAATTGAAAGAGTTTTTGAGACAAAATTCCTCGGGGTCATTATTGATCATAAAGTAACATGGAGACAACATATTAAATATATAAATGCTAAAATTCCAAGTCAATAGCAATACTGTATAAATGTAGAGATGTACTAACTACTAAGGCTTTGTACATAATGTATTGCTCACTCATACTTTCATATTGTGTGGAAGTGTGGGGTTCGACCTATAAAAACTTTTTAAATTCAACAGTTGTGTCACAAAAACGTGCGATACGCATCATGAATAATGTCGGCTACTATGAGCACACAAACCCTTTGTTTTACAGATCACGTGTTATGAAATGTAATGATTTGGTTTATTATAAAATAATGCAGACAATGTACAGAGCAAAAGCAAAGTCACTGCCAGACTGTGTACAAAGTTTATTTTCAATACATGAGTGTAAATATGATTTGAGAGATGTTTGTAAGTTCACAGTACAAAAGGCTAAAAAAGGGATTAAAAGAAGATGTATTTCTGTTGTAGGAGTCCAATTATGGAATAATGTTGAAATGGATGTACGACTGGTGAACTCCTTTTTGGTTTTCAAGGGAATTATTGATAAAACAATTCTTGAGAGTTATAAATGTGTTTAAAAACGTATTAATATGCAAGATGTATGTGGTAGTATATATACATATATTTTGTTTGTTGTTTTTTCTTTACTTTATATTAATTTTCTGATTTATTTTGATTTCAATTTAGGATAGGAATTTATAAGCATTTTTTGCTTCTACCTATACCTTTTCAGTCCTTCTCTTTTGTATATTATATAGAAACATATTGTATTGTATTTGATTTGATTGACTGAATAAAATACACAAACAAACAAAACAAGTGAAAAATAATTGTCGTATGATTTAAGAGGTTCTTTTAAGGGTCAATCAAAAAGCCCCCATTTTCGCACACTGCGTCAGAGCAATCATTTATATATAAAGTTTCTATACCACATACACATGAGATTGCCCAGTCATTACAGCTGAAAATGCAGTTCCACAGCTCAACTGAGAGCTCACAGGTGACTGTCAAACACAGGTTATGCACCTGCAAAAGACCCTTCAACTCCTCATCTCCCCTAGTCCTTAAACAAAAGACTCATCTCATTCAGTTCATACATTTCACTCTTCATCTCTCCCCTTTTCTCTTCTTCCATAGGCACAGCACAGCCCTCTGTTCATCACTGGTCGCTGCTCATTACAGCCCCACATCTGCACTCAATAACAGGCCACACGCTGCATGAATAACGGCAGTGTTGCAGACAGGCTTTACTGGTGGGCAGAAAAGTCTGTGTGTGTGTGTGTGTGTGTGTCTGGTAGGCCTCTCTAGGTCCTCGGTGCTCTAAGGCAAAGGCTGGGGGTAACCCAGCTTAACCTCTGACCCTGCTCTTCCCCCTGTGTGACCCTGCCCCTTGCCCCTGCCTGAACCCCCATTTACCCCCTGTGCCCCCTCAGCTTCTGGCAGAGATGGATGAGAAGGAGGCCGACAAGAGATCACACACATTCTGCACCCCTCCTCAATGAAAACAAAGCGTGTGGCATTTAAGGAAGACTGGGAGAGCAAAGCTTTAATCTGACAGGCTGACAGGCCACAGTGGCCTCAGACAGACCTGGGGAACAGCTGAAAAACACAGCAGTGCCACACACAGAGGGGAAAGAGGATGGTGGGGGGCGAGTAACCCCTGATAGAGACGTTCCTCTGCATTCCTCCATGTGAGCCGTAAATATTTGCCAATGGCCCTCAACATGCCTTTACCTTTCTCTCGTGTTTACCTTTCCCTGCTGTTTCTGTAGGCCACATATAAGAGATGCTTTTCTAAGCATCGTGACCTGCAGTGTCTCAGGCGTTAGCCCGAGTCCTTTTTTTTTTGCGGTGTTTGGTTTCCCCAAAAGCACCTCCGGCTGCTTGTTTTCCCTTCAAGAAAAGAAGTAAAACATGGCCTTTCACTTTTACAACATGACATTGTGGGAATAATGGAACAGAGGCGGAGGAGGATGTGGAGTGGTGACCCGCCTGTCAGGACGTCTAAACAAAGAGGGAGTGGAGGGTCAATCAGACAGACGCGACCTGATAAGCCTGGCTCAGGGCTCCGTTAGCCACTGTTTACTCTGCAGACATACCACCGACCCACAGTCACTTCCTTCCAAGTTGGTCTCAGAGATGGAGAGGGATGAAAGGGAGAAGTGACGTAAAAGGAGAAGGTTGTGTTGGACGTAGATTGCACTGTAGTAAACTCAAGAATCTCAAGAATATAAAAAAGCCGCAAATGTATTACGTTTGTATTATTGATTTAGGAAACTGCTTGAGGTGGTACCAGGGTCATAAAAAAAAGGAGGAAAAAAAGACATTTTATTCGATGAACTGAAGACATTTGTAAAGAAAAAGGAGATGGAGTGAGAAGTTTAAAAAAAAGGAAACAAAATGAGGTGAATTCAGCAGCGGCTGAGCGTCAATTTCACTGCTGGGACCTGGAAAGGTGATGTAATTTCGAGAGAATGGTTGCGGTTGCCAGTACAGAGAGAGGTTTCCTGGCCCCAGGCTGGCCGTCTATAGGGCACACACATCTCTGTGCAGACACTGGGAAACACACGACCATAAAACCAAACGAGTTCATGTGTGGAGCACCTCATAAATTAGGCCAAATAGCTGTGAAATAATACCCCAAAACATCCTTATTAGAGAAAAAAAAGTTCACATCTTTTATTTCACTTTGAGTAAGCACAAAGCCTCTTCACTTCATCAGCCCGCTTCATCCTCGTGGTAGATGAGGAGGAGGAGGGGGGAAACGATTTGATTCGCATCTCCCTTCCTTTAGATCATGACACCACCGATTAAATATCGTCATTCTGTTTGAATGATTACTGCCGCGCACATAAACCAGCAACCATTAAGGAGACGTCTCACTGGAAAGGTATTTCCTCAGATATATTTTCTTCTCTCATCGCGGGGTGGGGGGTGAGAGGGTTGCTGCTCTCATCCCTGATAACATATTATCTATTGGCTTAAGACGTTGACAGGAAACAAATTCCCAGGGATGACAAAAGCCTGGAATGCTCTCCGAGGAGGTTGTCTCCCACATTCCCTCAGAGAACCCCCCAGCACTCCCCCTCCCCTTCCCTCTGAAGGATGTTTTTGTTTGGTAATTGATGCAAAGGTGCTATTGATAAGAAAGAATGGAACATCAAACCACCTCACAGAGCAGTAGACAGGTTGGGGGAGGGTGGGAGGGGGTGTGGTTGAATCAAACGTTTTGAGAACTCCACCAAAAGGAGGATTAATCAGTCTTTCTTCCCTGTTTCTGTTCTCACGTTTTCTGTTTTCCTTCCCTCTAACCCCTCTTCTTCAGTGTCTTTTTCATCCCTGCATGTGTGTGTGTGTGTGTGTGTGTGTGTGTGTATGTGTGTGTGAGAATAAGTCAGAAAATAAGCAAAGAGATGTGTTGCAGGCCGTGTCTTTAAAATTTGAATTTGGGACAATTGTGCAGATTTGACATCTTGTGTTCATCACATTTATGGTTACCTAATTAAGTTTATTGTGAGGTAGGCAGTCAAAGAAGATTTGGTTAACGTTAAGAAACTGAAACTATACCCTGCACGGGTCAGGTTTGCGGTTGTGGTTTGGGTTTGAAAGCCTTTGGTGACGGTTAAATTAGAAAAACTTACCACAGCAAAATATTTGCATCCACCTTGTGCCTGTTTCTAATCACGTCTCTGCCGTGTCATCTTTTGATGCTTTCTCTCGCTTTTGTGCTCACTTAATTACTTTTCAGGAAATGCCTTTCATGTGTGTGTTTTGTTGTTTGCGAGTGAGACAAAGAAAGAGGGGATCCATCCCGAATAGAGACGGTAACAAACAGCCAAACCATTCAAATCGTTCCACCTGAAGTTTATAAAGTCCATGCTGGACAGACTTTGGCCTCTTGGCAGCCGACTGAAGTCAGAGGTCAAATTCCTGTGTCGAAGTAGGCCAGGGCCTTGTATGATAGCAGATTGCTGACTAATCATAGAGAACAAACCGGGTCGGAGACAATGCTCAAGCTCAAAGGAGCTTTGTGTTAGCGACTCAGCGAGCGCCTTGATGTCGCTGGGGCCTCAGTGACAAACGGACACTGTCCCAAGAGGGTGATGCTATTTCATGGCCGCCTACGAGTGGCTTCATCAATAACTGTATTTGACAGAAAGGAAGAGTTTGTGCGTGTTTCACTATTCCTGCTGGAGCTTGTATCTAGGAATCATGAGCCGGCTAAGGTCCAAGGTAGTGTGTGTCGCCAGTATAGTCATTGTATTATTATGTTTGTTTGTGTGTGTGTATATATATATACAGGACTGTCTCAGAAAATTAGAATATTGTGATAAAGTTCTTTATTTTCTGTAATGCAATTAAAAAAACAAAAATGTCATGCATTCTGGATTCATTACAAATCCACTGAAATATTGCAAGCCTTTTATTCTTTTAATATTGCTGATTATGGCTTACAGCTTAAGAAAACTCTAAAATCCTATCTCATAAAATTTTAATATTTCCTCAGACCAAGTAAAAAAAAGATTTATAACAGCTGAGTGTTTGTCAAGGCTCAGGAAACCCTTGCAGGTGTTTCGAGTTAATTAGACAATTCAAGTGATTTGTTTAATACCCTACTAGTATACTTTTTCATGATATTCTAATATTTAGAGATAGGATATTTGAGTTTTCTTAAGCTGTAAGCCATAATCAGCAATAAATCAGAATAAAAGGCTTGCAATATTTCAGTTGATTTGTAATGAATCCAGAATGCATGACATTTTTGTTTTTTTAATTGCATTCCAGAAAATAAAGAACTTCATCACAATATTCTAATTTTCTGAGACAGTCCTGTATACACATTTATGTTTCATTTTATATACATATATATATACTTCATTTTGTATTTTATATTTTACTTGTATACATCTATATCTTTCATCCCTGTTTTTTATATTTTATATTTTATTCTCGTGTGTTTAGTTTATTGGTGCTGCTACTGTGACGACAAATTTCCCCTTGGGGATTAATAAAGTATATATCTATCTATATCTATCTATCGACTCAGACTATTGTTTCACAACTGAGCAGATCTCTCACTGTGGCCCCTTGGAGAGCGGAGATGCCTTTCCATTGTGAAAGGGGTAGAAGAGAAAAAAACAACAACAAAGGGAAGGGGGTAGGGGGCTGTCTGCCTATTGTGTTTGTGTGTATGTGTGTGAGTGTGTGTGTGTGTGTTGCAGACATCTTGTGTAAGGTTGAAATTGCCCAGAGGGGGATTTGGGCTTGTCTTCTCTTAGGGCTGGGCATGTTCCTCGAATGCCGACCCCTGGAATTTCACAGCTCGGGGTCAGGACTTTTATTTGCTGTCCCACCTTTAAATATTCGCCAAACACACACACACACACACACACACACACACACACCACTGATCTTCTGCCAGCCAGAGGAGCAAATAAGCATCTGAAGCTCAGGTATTTGCTCATCTCTTAAGTTTGCTGCCAGCAACAACTTCTCCACCAATCACACTAGTGCAGCACTATCAGATAAAGCAGCGCAAGTTCCCTCATGCAAATGATGGTGCCACGGGTCATTCTGCAGCCAAACATTTGAAAAATGTGGATTCTTCAGAATCCATAGATTGCGTTGCCTAAAGGCTGAAAAGACTCGGTGATGTCTGCTCCAATCTTCAGATTGAGGTTAGCAGTTCACTCTAAAAGCAGTCAATGTTGTTTGCACATGACCAAACCAAAGCTGCATAAAGCGTTCCGCGCTGGCATTTGAAAGCACTGCCTTTGACATCAGTCTGAGATGTCAAACAATTCCAAACTTGATTTTGTTTTAAGTACACTGTCAGCATGGCAACAAAATCAAACATTCCCCCACCGGCCCTCAGGCAGTTTGACCTGGTGGCCTGCTCAGTATGACATATTTCATCATCGATGTCTTGGTTGTAGTTCTTCAGTTCAACTACTGCATCTGGTGCGATATATATCTTTAATGCGTGTGCTGTGAATCATTGTCAGATGAGAGGCTGTTATAAATGTCAGCTATAGGGCGGCCAGCTGTACCGCTGTCTGTGTCGGAAAGCGTTTTGGGAACCGCATTGGAAGTGAAACCCACAGTAAACTGTGCCGGGGGTCGGCCCAGCCACATGAGGACAGTCAAGGGTACGTAAGGAAACATACAGACTCATATGGAAAACAACTTTGACAATGTTAACATATTGCTTCTCTCACAAGAACCATGTATTTAATGATGATGGGACGACCTGGCTTTGAGGCTGTACAAATGGTGTTTATTATATGATCTGGTACTTGAGAAAGAGTGTGTCTAAGCATATAAGTACATCTTGTTTATGTAACAGACTTGCCAAATATGTCACAGCACATTTTGATTTTATTTACTGTGTATCCACAAAACCGTTGGGCAAAGATCTCACTCTGTTATGGATTATATTTGATGCATTATTCCACTTTAATGTTTCCCTGCTCTCCTGAAGTACATGTTGCATAAGGACAATATATCTCAATTACCTCAGTGACCCAGGGAAATACAATCACTTCATGATCATGTGTGAAAGAACAGAGGATGAGAATTAAGTGATACAAGAGGAGGTAACAAATAAGTTCATGCAAATCTTTCTGAATCAAAATAGCTGTAGGGTACCGTCTAAACTAAAGTGACCAAAGGAGACATAACAGCAGCTAACACACTGCATATTGGAGAAAATTAATCACACACAGTATTTACAGTGTAGGATGATCCAGCACGCCACTTCACCACAGTGAGAACAATTTGAAAAGATATGCTCGCCGTCACACCTCCTCTGAATAACACAAAGCATGCAAGGCCCCAAATTCACATCACCCGCCACAGAAGCAGAAGCAAAATGAGATATACGATCTATCGACCCAAAACAATGGGAAACCCGCGTGTTTTGCTGTCGGCGATGTTACACTGACAATGTCGACAAGCAAACCTCACAAGAGAACAGGGAACACTCTCGATACCTCCTACTGTTTCCCAGGAATTTGTGTTTAAAAAAAGCAACCACACTCCGACACACAGACACACGCTCACATGCGCTGTAGCCTTATGAACACAGCCGAGCAGCACGCCATTACACATACCTCATTAATTTACCCATACTGTTTTTGCTCATTGCACACGTACAGCTGCAGACACTTCAACACACACACACACACACATCCTCTCAGGCTCACTATCAAGATGGACCGTGCATAACATCACACGTAGTCACAAAATCGCACAGGCTTGCTTAACTTACGCACCGTCCCATTTTTTGTTTGTGACAGTGTGTTAGCGGGAAGCCCGGCTGTGAGCTAACCCCACCATGTTTTTCTCGTCTTCACTGTTATGTTTGGCACTTGTTGTGTGCTCAAAATGCACGCACGCACACACATTGCTCCCACACACAATCCCACACACTACTTTTTTGCCATGTGCTATTAATACATTTTAAAAATCGAAATTCTTTCCATTCCTGTCTTAAAAACCAACGCTTGTTTTTGGAAATCAGTTCTTTGTCGTTTACTTATTAGCTCCCACTGTCACTATAAAGTACCAACAACTTTGGGAAAACACTGACAATTCACTCTAAATGCTCACAAATAATGAAGATACCATGATGAAAGGGAAGTAGCACATGTTTCTTGATATTTCTCAAGGGAACTTCTTGTTTGAAGGACGTTAAGGGAACAAAGGGTGTTATTTTCCTCCGAAAGTGTTGTTTTTGTGGGGATCTAGCTCGGCTCATTTTCACACGTGGAAGGGACATAGTAAATGATAAAAAGTGTTATTGTGCGCCTTAATCTCCCTGTTTTTCTGCTGTTGTTCCCCTCTCCCTTCCCCCACTCTGATGACACATGGGAGCTGAGCTGGCAGACACATCATCCCTTATTATCAGACAGACCCTCTGGACTCTCCCTGTCGGGGACACAGATGAGCAGGTCATACTGCTGGAATGTGGACTGGGACAGGTGGAGGGGGACATTCAGGGGGGAAAGGGCCTCGGGCGTCATCATCCTTGTCCCCTCTGCTGCACAGTTTCCTTCATAAGCGTCTGCTGGCAAACCTCCGACAACAACTCCAGATCCTGTGCCGTGTTTTGTTTGGCCGCAGTGATTATTTTCATAGAAAGAACATCTTTATTGATAAAACGTCGTCTGTAGTCCAGGGCTGTTTTGCTTGCTGTTTTGTTTGGTTTGCCAGTCTGTGGCGAGAACTCTGTCTCCCTCCTGACTTGTGAAAGATACTTAATATTAAGAATTATATCTTTGTTTTTGAAGAAAATTATGTTTGTTTTTAAAGGAGGAATTATTGTAACTGAGAAAACAAATTTTAGAAATGTAATACCACAGGATGTTCTCAGTTTCAGTTTTTTACATATTTGAAGGATCTTCATTCGGCCTCTTTTTTTTTAACGTGTTCTTTGTCATGAAATAAATAGGAAATAAAGCCTTAATGTTTTCCGCTTCCTGCACTGACCTACAATAGGAATTTGAATACATGGATATATTATATCGAGTGGAATTCAGTTGAATTGTGTGTTGTTGTTGTTGTTGTTGTTGTTGTTGTTGTTTTTGTTGTCTACTATTCTTATTTCACAATCATCAATTGTAGTATTGTTTGTGTCTCACGACTCTGCTTTTGTATTGTTTCAACATTTTATTCTTCCATCTTTCGTAAAAGAGATTTTCAGGTCTCATTGGGACGTACTGAGATTTTTCAAAAGTGAAGTAATAAAATATATTAATGAACTGTATCTTTGAATAACCAACCAGCGCCGTATTCCCCCTCCTTCAGGCTTTGAAAGAGTCCAGAGATGAGTCACAGGAACAGTTTTAACAGATTTAAAAAGAGAGAACAGTGCTGCAGGAAAGAGATGTCTGACACTAGCAGCACAACCTTTTATTTTGTAATAAATAAATGAAAAATATAGTTTCAGCATCAAGGTCAAATAAAGACAAATTGTTATTTGCAGGGATGGCCGTCCAGTAATTGCTACTTGGCAGCAGTTGATTCAGTGAGCACACGTGGGGCAGACAGAAGGCTGGTAAGCATCGGTTTGTCAGGTGGAACAGCTCCCTGTTCCACCTGGCCTCAGACGGCGAGCTAACTCTCGCTTTAATAATAATAATAAGGTGAACATGGTACAACCTCTCTCCCTTCAAGCCCTCAATTACTAGCCTTGGACACTGTGTACGCACTCAGTCTGTCTGGGGAGCAAGCCACTGGATAATTCCTGGTTACCTATCGCGGCACTTCTTACAAACACACCTAACTTGCACAAACTAGGCAGATAATATTGGTTATGTACACACATGTAATGCATTCAGAAACATGTGTAGCAACCATCCCGACATGGTTTTTGAGCTAATTTCCCTGCCCACAAAAGTCTAGTTAAGGTGGAACCACAGCTGCTACCTCATCTCAAGTGGTCACTCAAAACCTCAGAGGGTATCTGCATCGAGTGCATAACAGCACATTACTGTTGTATGCTAATAAAACGAAGGGAATTTGGGAGTGTTTCTGAAGCATTGTTTTTTAGCATTGATGCTTAAATGTGATATTTAATAGAGGCTGCTGTCTGCGATCACTAAAACCCTGGCTCTCCCACATCCGTTGGGAGAGCTTTGACTTATTATTTTCTGTTACTCTTTATGGAAGCGTTCTGCACGTGTGTGGACTCCACACAGATCACTCTCAAGCATTGATACCGCGTGTGACCTCAGTACCACTCAAGAGCTGTAAATCCATTTCATTATCTCACTCTCTGTCACTTTTATGGCTCAGTTGTATCCGCTAATTTTATATCATCTGGCTGAATCAGGCCCATGTTCATTGCAACCTTGCCCCCTTTATCTCAGACCATCTCTTTACTTCTCCCCACGACACCAGTGGAATGGATATTTGTACTTACTAATCCAATGTGGGCAGATCCGGGGACGGGGAGGGCACGCTGCACACGCATGCATTAACCACACTGCACACATGCACATGAGAAACCAACAAAGGAAAATAAACTGCAGCCATGCTATTTAAAAACAAAATAATTGTGATCTCACGTTGGTTATTTCAATCAATATCTGTGTTTTTATTTTCAAATGCTAAAAATATTATATAGAATATTCTAAAATATTTGTATAGATATATATATATATATATATATTTAGCGAGGTAGCGAGAGAAAGCGAGTCCTTTTTAAGACCATAGCTTCTTGCTTGTTTTTAAATAAAAGACATTAATAGTCAACTAAGATGTAATGTAGCTGCACAATAATTAATAATAAATAATAATTTACAATAAGTTTATATCCTTGCCATGTGAAAAATGTGTTCAAATTGAGAACAGCACTTAAATGTCAAAATCCTTTCGCTATCAGAACCGTATGCACATTTTTATAATAATCTTCCCAGTGTTTGTATCTATACTGCTTACCTGCTTTGTAACAGCAGCTTAAAAACCTTCAACAGAAGTTTTTTACAATGTATTGCTGCAGTTTTACGACCTCACGATTGTGGACAAACCACATTTTCCTCCCTCTTTGTAATTTTTACCGATTAAATTTGACCTTCATCAAAACCCACTACTAAGATGAAAAGAAATCACTCTTTTTTTGGAGAAAGAACTTATAAACTGTTCCAAGTTTCCTCATTTTTTAATCATGTATGTGGCTTTGAACTTGCACACTGGCCAGGATAAAGGTCAAAAGTGTGACTATCCCTTCTGGGTATCAGCTGGCCTCGTTGATCCATAAAGATCAGAATGATGAGTGCTGGCCGGTCAAAATATCATCTTTTCTTTTCCATCATGTCTTGCATCATCCTGCATATGCTCTCCACTGTGGCACAGTTTACTGGTCTCCCATAGGCAGACCATTAATTGCTTGGCGCCTCTCAAGAAGAAAAAAACCAGGAAAAAGGCAAACAAAGAAACAGTTTCGTTAATAGCCCGCTGCTGTTGGCTGCTGATTTGGCCCAAGTAGTAATGCCAATTCTTTCGGAACACACACAAACATCATACTGCCACCCATCATTAGCAGGGCTCCGTGAACAAAAATGTGTGTTTGTGTGTGTGTGTTGGTGCATGTGTGTGTGTGTGTTGGTGCATGTGTTTGCATTTGAATATGTCTAAATGTGAATGCACGCGTTAATGTATGCATATGGGCTCTCATGTATATTTGTGTATACATGACTCTTTGTTTATGTTTGTGTACGTGTGAGTATACGTGTGGGTTTTCACAGAGAAATCTTTGTCATCACTAGTGTGCCAGACCGGTGGCACTGCCATTATATTTAAGTGCACACACACACACACACATACACACACACATACACAGTCTTTCAGATGTGGCATTTCTGGATAAGTTCCCATCCGCATTACTGAAGCATGAGAATGAAATTGACAGTCTTGGGCTGAAGGAGGGCACAGCAGACACAGACAACTGCTGCCAGCTTCCATGGCAAGTCTCAACGAACAATGCTTTGTGGCAGGCAAATGGCACATTTGCAATGTCCTTCCCGAGCGATTTCCTCACAAATATTTGTCGTGCTTTTGTCTCAGTGTGTAAGTGTGTGTGTCTGTGTTGGGGGTTTACGAACAATATTCGAAATATCTATCGTCAAGATAGTTGTTTTAACGATTTAAGGTAAATGGAATTTTGACAATGTTTCCCTCTGAAGTGTCAAGGAGGTTGTATAAATGAATTACCGGATGATAGTTTTATTACGAGCCCGGTTTCTCTGCCAGAGAAAGAGAACGGAGAAGAAAAGAACTCAGTAACCCCTGGAACCTGGCGAGGCCTATGGGAGCTCAAGATTCAAGATTCAATATGTTTTATTTGTCACATACACACACAGGGTGTGCAGTGAAATGAAAGTGGCAATGCTCAGCAGGAATGTGCAAGGGCAACAAGTACACACTATTTACAATAAAAAACAACACAATATTTACAGTAAGTGTGTGTGTGTGTGCGTGTGTGTGTGTGTGTGCCTAAGCTTGGCAGTTGTGTGCGTCTATGTGGGGTCCTGGTGAGGTCGGAGTTCACAGTCCTGATGGCCTGAGGAAAGAAACTCTGTCTCAGTCTCTCTGTTCTTGCAGCGTGACTACGGAGGCGCCTGCCTGACCGCAGCAGCTGAAACAGTCTGTTGTTGGGGTGGTGAGGATCCTTCATGATCCTGCCGGCTCTGGTTCTGCACCTCCTGGTGTACAAGTCCTGCAGGGTGGGAGTGTAGTTCAATAGTGCGTTCAGCCGAACGCACTACTCTCTGCAGAGCCTTCCTGTCCTGAGCGGAGCAGTTGCCAAACCAGGCTGTGATGCTTCCTGTCAGGACGCTCTCTACAGCTCCAGAGTAGAAGGACTGAAGGATCCTCTGGGAAACTTTAAATTTCCTCAGCTGCCTGAGGTGGTAGAGGCGCTGCCTTGCCTTTCTCACCAGAGTGTCTGTGTTCGTTGACCATGTCAGATCCTCGGTGATGTGGACTCCCAGGTATTTATACCCGCTCACCCTCTCCACAGTAGTCCCGTTAATCCCCAGTGGTGAGTACGTCCTCTGTTGTTGTACCCTCCTAAAGTCCACAATCAGCTCCTTAGTTTTGGTGACATTCATGATGAGGCTGTTGTCCTGGCACCAGAGTGACAGATCAGCAACTTCCTCCAGGTAGGCCTTCTCGTCGTTGTCGGAGATCAGGCCCACCACCACTGTGTCATCCGCAAACTTGATGATGGTGTTGGAGCTGAACCTGGCCACACAGTCATGTGTGTACAGGGAGTACAGTAGGGGGCTGAGGACGCAACCCTGGGGATCCTGTGTTCAGGGTGAGGGATTTGGAGGTGTGTCTGCCCACCCTGACCACCTGTGGCCTGGCGGTCAGGAAGTCCAGGATCCAAGCACACAGGGGTGTTCAGTCCCAGCTCAATCAGCTTGCCGGCCAGTCTGGAGGGACTATGGTGTTGAAAGCTGAACTATAATCAATGAACAGCAGTCTCACATAGCCCCCTCTGGCTGTCCAGATGAGAGAGTGTGGTGTGCAGTACCTGGGAGACAGCATCATCCGTGGATCTGTTTGGGCGATAAGCAAACTGCAGCGGGTCCATGGAGGAAGGGAGGAAGGCGCAGATGTAGTCCTTTATCAGCCTCTCAGCATTTCATGACCACCGAGGTGAGGGCCACGGTCGGTAGTCATTCATACATGCTGGAGAAGCATTCTTGGGCACAGGGACAATAGTGGATCTCTTGAAGCAGGCGGGGACCACGGACTCAGCCAGGAGAGGTTGAATATTGTGGTGAACACTGGAGCTAGCTGGTTAGCACAGGTCTTCAGTACTCGCCCAGATATGCCATCTGGACCTGCAGCTTTCCTGGTGTTCACCCTCAACAGAGCCCTCCTCACACTGTGCTCGGTCACAGAGAGTGTGTGTTCATCCCCAGCGGTAGAACTCACCTCGGCCACGCTTAACGGTGTTGTTGTTAGCCGGCGAGCTAGCGCTGTTGTTGCTAGCCTCAAACCGTGCATAAAATGAGTTCAGGTCGTCCGCTAGGGATGCGTCGGCACTCACCATTGCGCGGGTCTGCTCTGGTAGTCTGTGATAGTCCGTAGCCCCTGCCATAGGCGCCTGGTGTCGCGCTGCTCCATCTGTGATTCCACTCTGTCTCGGTACCTCCTCTTGGCTTCCTTCACCGCCTCCTCAGTCCATAGACCGCTGCCTTGTACTCGTCCATGTTGCCGGATACAAGACCGGAGTTATAGGCAGCAATGCGGCGTTCACAGCTTCACGGATGGATCTATCAACCCACGGCTTTTGGTTAGGAAAGACCCTAACTTTTACCGTGGGGACGATGGTGTCCGCTAAGCGTTGCTATGAGGCTCATTGCTACTTCCAAACTCGCTGGCGTCACTGGAACTGGATTGGATCATGTCCCAGTCGGCGACACGCAGAGCGTCCTGTAGCTCAGCCTCTGATTGGTCAGACCACCGCTTCGTTCCTCGTCACTACCGCTTCCGCGCGATCTTTTGCGGTACTCCGGAAGCAGAAAAATGGCGGCATGGTCTGATTTGCGAGCGGAGGAGAGAGACAGCCTTGTAGCCTCTCTTGAATGGCGTATAGCAGTGGTCCAACGTTCTTTCCTCTGGTAGCACACGTAATGTGCTGGTGAAAGTTCGGCATGACTTTTTAGGTTTGCCTATTAAAGTCCCCAGCCACCACCACAGCCGTCGGGATACTTGTTCTGATGCCGACATAACACATCATGTAGGTCCGATAGTGCTACGTCGGTGTCCGCTTGTGGTGGTATGTAGACGGCTGTGGTGATGACCGAGCTGAACTCCCGGGAAGGTAGAATGGACGGCATGAGATCGTCAGATGTTCCAGGTTCGGCGAGCAGGAACGAGAAAGAGTCTTAATGTTCTTGGGGTTGCACCACTTGTTGTTAGTCATGAAGCAAACCCCTCCACCCTTAGATTTACCAGACTCTTCCGTTCTGTCTGCACGGAAAACAGAGAAGGACTCGGTTGGGCATATGACTCGATCCGGCACCAGCGGGTCAGCCATGTTTCCGTCAGACAAAAGATGTTACAGTCCCTCATGTCCCGTTGGAATCTGATCCTTGCCCTAACATCATCCATCTTATTTTCCAGAGACTGGACGTTAGCAAGAAGGATGCTGGGCAGAGGTGGACGGTGGGCTTGAACTCTCAGTCTGTTCCGAATTCTGCTCCGTTTCCCTCGATGTTTTCGTCGTCCCCCCGTAGTAGCGGCTCCACTGTTGTTGTTGTGGTTCGCTCGTACGATCTCGGCCGGCCACGCTGGATCGATGGAAAAAGTGGACAAAAACCCTTGTTTTGCGCAAAAGTTTATGTCCAAAAGTGTGCTGCGGTCGTATGCTGTTAGTGCCGATGTGTTTGTGGCAAAGAAAACATTAAAAATAAACACAAAAACTAAAAGAGCGCACAATCTCCGCAGAGCTACCTCGACGGCGTCTGGACACAGCCGCGCCATCATCCGTATAGCTTATACTGTTTATCTGGGGAAGATAACGAGAATGCTCATCTGGCCGGAGAGAGAGGACCCTCCACCATCGCTGTATGCTGACACTGGAGACTGGAGCCTGTGTGTGTGTTTGTGTGTGTGTGTGTGTGTGTGCGACAGTTGAGCATGGGCCAGCATGTGTGTCCAGCTGTCATACTCACAAACACGCAAGCACACACGCTGGCCCTCGCTCAACTGTTGCACAAAAGTCCAACTCAACACTTGTAATTCAAGACCACGTAATAACATCCATAAGGATGAGTGTGTAGTTTCTCCAATGTTTTTGAGAAAAATTAAGAATTTACATTTGTATAATTTAAGATTAAGCAACTTTTTTATTTTTTTATAACATTTGAAAAAAACATTTATCTGCTGAATTTACTGATTTCGCTCAACAGATTTCAGTTTAGCTGATGGCGCTGCTTGTGTTGTTTATCTTTTTAAAGAAATAATATTGCCAGCCACTCTAACAGAGTTATTTGAAGTGACGGATAGGTATGGATCACGGCCCGCCTTGTAATTAAGAGAGATTGCTATTTTCCCCTCAGAATGGGCTCTCCTTTCCTGATCTGTAATTATATGTTGTTCAAACATCTAGGGGAGTGTCCCTGGCCTGACCCAGCCTGCTTTACCACCACAACAAGTGCCAAGATCACTGATTGTCTGCCTTCTAACATTTCAATTCTTTTTTAGTTTTTCATGAACAACAACGTATGGATATCCATCAGATTTTGTTATCCCCACAGTCTTCTCTGTCTTGCCTCGAATGACCCAAATGGATCATGACAGGAAGGCAGTGCATGCATTTGTGTGTATGTGTGTGTGTGTGTGTGTTGTGACAGATAGTGCCCCGGTGACCTCCGCATAGTGACACTGATGTGCAACAATGATGAATGCCCTGATAGACTGAAGTATGAGGACACACCTGGATAATGTTAAAGTGAAAAACTCAGAAACCTTAAACGTTACAAGATGCTGGCCTCCTTGTTTAATTAAGTGCAGCGTTCTGCTTTAAAACATTTACTGCCGCCCACTTCACTCTTCCTGCAACACCTTCAATTAAATGTAGCCTTTAACAAATGCATGAATATTTCAGGAAGGAAAAGGTGAGAAAGGTACTCTTTGTTGTCAAATGCATCGACTGTGGGCTGATATGTAAAAATGTCTTTTTTTAAATATTGAAATTAAGGTGCCATTTGACCCCTGCGAATAAGCATATAGCCCGGGCGGCCTCTGCACCACACACCGCGTATATTTAAGTGTAAAGCTGTGACCCCCTTGTTTTCCTGTCAGAAGAATTGGTCACGCAATGACCCAGTGACCACACTGGAAACCACTTCCCCCTTTGTTATGATTTTCTATGGCTTTACCACTTCATTTCCCATGGTCTGGCCCTCCAGAATACACTCAACCCCGAACATTTAGTTACATCCACATTGCTCTTAATGTGTTGCACTGACCTTTCAGTGTTGTACGATAAAGACATCAAAAGCCTCAAAATTGTAACGACGAATAAGCCGATCAGACGTAGGCCAAAGACAAACACCGATCATGTCCGGTGTTTGTTGTGTGCTCAAATGGTTTGCTTGTGTCTCATCCTCATGTTCGTGTATTCAACATGTTATAAGCTGTGAGACAAATAACATCATCCATAAACATAGATTTGATCTGGAAGAAAATACCTCCTCATTTCATGTCACACAATTTTACTCTATGCAAAATCCACTAAAACTTCCCCTCCATTGTTACTGAGAACCTTCGGTTACATAATAGGAAAGCCTCCTCACAGCTCCTGGTTGATTAGGAACCAACAATTAGATCGTATTTGTGGGGCGCTGAATAAACACAATCCCCTCTTTATACTCTGGCTTTGCTGTAACCACCTCAGAGCTAATGCAAGGATGTAGATTGAATTATAGTTTATATGATGAAATTCGGATTTTTTTGAGTAAATTAGCCAACTGGTTAAGTTTCGTTGTCATTAAAGAGATAGAGAGAGAGGGCGTGCTGGATGGTCGAGCCCATACACACCGCACACAGGAGTTTTGACTATTCCAGGGGCCCAGTACAGGTTGCCTGGTCATTGAGGTTCTGTGGTATGACCCCCTTTCCCTCAGATTCTCCCTCTCTCTGTCTCTTTCTCTCAATCTCATTCCCCTCTCTCATCCCTCTTTTCAGTCCACAGCAATTAGAGAGGCAAAGTGGGAAAAGAGGAATGTGTGAGCACGCTTTGTGAGGATTGGGAGAAAGAGAGAGAGGGAGTAAAAGAGAGAAAGTAAGAGATAAAGAGAGAGGGAGAGATGAGAGAGACACAGAGGAGGGCAGGAGAAGAAAGAAGAGGAGAAGGTCTGTCTTAATTGGCCTGTGTGGCCACGCTGGGCTGTGATGGTCTGGGCTTGCCAAACCCTGTGCCTCAATAGTTGGCCTGGCCTGACATGCATCCCATGCATCCGGCCAACCACAACTAACTCTAGTGTGCTCTTTGGCAGTTTCCAATGTCAGGCCTGGGAGAGTTGTGCCACCCACATCTCCACTCCTCTCCACAGTTCAGGAGGCCTCTCTTATGGGATGGAGGCGTGGGTTTGGGTTTTTGGTTTATTTGACTCCACCAGTTAAGGTTGAGGTGACATATCTGTGCTTCTTCTATTGTTTACTTATGTAGGATAATGTGTTGTGGTTTTTATGCCTAGGTTCTTGATTTAATTGGCGATGTGAATTAAAATTTGACAACAAGTTTAAAATGCTCCTATCCAAACATGCATAACTTGGACACACAGGAAAAATAACGTTCTACCTTCCACATTGTTCAGTTCTTGCATGGTTTTTGCAGAAGAAGATATCGACAAGTTCTACCATTCAAACTCAACAATCGGGAAAACAAGTGCATTGTGGTCCGGTTTGGCTTGTTTTGGTTGCCCCATCAGGCACAGAGGTGACGTGACGAGCCCTGAGGACCAGAGAGTCCCTGATCTCATTACCAAGCTCTAGAGAGTCATACTTTGTATAAACACCGGCAGGGAACCGGCTAAGTCCCAGAGCGGCTGCTGGAGAACACACACACACACACACACCTGCCAGTAGGTTTACAAGTCAGTGATGGTAAAGTGTTTTACTGAGAATGGCATTTGAAAAAAGAACACTGCGCTAATAATGCATTTAGAAAACATGGGATGAACTAATTGTGCAGAATGTATTTGCTGTCAAGATATGAATAGTACATGGGTTTTTAAGCAAGTTCAGTATGTGCATGATTGTGTGTGAACGTGTGCAACCTCTGGCAATCCTTCACAAATTAACTATTTTTTGACAGCATGCACTTCCAGCGAAGGGTTTTCCCCTCATTTTGCAGGAGGACGGACTTCTTTGTAGAGCAATAAGGTTTCATGAGACAGGGAAAGGTGATTTTATTGAGCGATTTATAACTATAACACACAGAACTCAAGCTCCTTTTCTATGATAGCCAACCAGCTGCTCCACTTTCCCAGAAGCAAAACATGTGCATATCATCACTGTAAATCAGAACTGTTAGATATTTCTGCCCATCCCGGTTATAAAGTTCAAACTCTTTGATGCCAAGCTTAAGCAGGACAGAGAGCTGCAGTAGCAACTCTGCTGCACCAAGATTACCCCAAACTGTTCCATTCCGGGAGCCCAGATACTGTAAATCTGCCCAGTAACAGACATCCCATTTATTGTTGACATATGCATGCATGTCAACAATAAAAGGTCGTGCCATTTTCAGAATATGTGTTTGTTATGTGATAATTTTAGACATGTCGGTTACTAAACTTAGCCACTGAAGTGGAGCTTGCTCCAGTAGTTAGCACACCGCTGGAGGATGGGGGGATGGATGTACAGATGGGTGTGTCAGAGGCAGTAAACACAGGTCAGGTTTAGTGTGGCATGCACCAGAGGAAGGACTGAGGAGGGTGGGCCAGCTTGTTTGGCACTCTATGAGGGCTGAATTCCACTTTGGCACACTTTGCCCTATCCGGAGCAGGAGACAGCCTGACAGACAGAGACGGACCGACATGTACTCAGAAAGGGAGAGAAAAGAGAGGGGAAAGGGGGAGGGGGGGTTAGAGGAAGAGAGCTAAAAGCAGCTGGAGATTCTCTGCAAGGCTTTAAGATGTAATAAATCATTTACAAGGTACATACAGCTTAATTGATATAAAGGGTTCAAAAATGACTCTCAAGCCCAACACAGCGGAAAGTGCAAACACATGCCCGTGCCAGGCGAGGACACTGAACAAAGCGGTACATCATCTAGACATTGTATGTTTGATAAAATGTTTTTTTATTGATATTAAAAATGAAAGTACATGAATTGTGCATTTCGGACATTCTAGCGTGCAGAGGTTAAATCAATAAAATACACACAGGCTGAGTGAGCTACTGACACAGAAAAAATTGCCATTGCTCGGCAAGGTATCTTTTTGTATTCAGCGAAAAGAAGTGGTTGTCTTTCACGCCATTCATAAGAACACTAGAGTAGCCTGTTTGAACATAACAATAGTGAATGAATGCAGTCCTAGCAGGAAAATATAGAATAAAATAGAAAATATAATAATAATATTATCAATAATACTAATAATAATAATTGCACTGCCTGCTTTGTTGCACAACTGAATATAATTAGAGACAGAAAGCAGCCTTGATAATTGAGATCTCTCTGAAAGAAAGAAGATATAAAGTATTGGCTTGACTCAACACAGAACGGCGAGTATCCATCAAGTCTCCCTTTCATGGGCGATGCATGACACAATAGAGGAGGAAACTATAATGTGGCACAGAATGACCTTGTTTCTGACACGGGCTTCAGTGGTTTGTCACAGAGAGCTGTATCATTGTGGCCAGGTATGGGTATCAACCTCGGCTGCCCTTCCACAACAACATTATCACTGACACTCAGCAACGACTGCACTTCTCCCTTGGAGAGCATGGATTGTTTTTTTTCCTGAGTGCTTCAGCAATGGTTCAGCGTGATAGCCCTTCATCGAATGCATAATGGGTGGGTGACTGGACGATTGTTGAGGGCTGAATAGCAGGCTAACAACTCCCCTCCCCCCTCGCCATGCAAATACAGAGACATACTGTTGATGAACACGATCAGATGCATTGTCTTTTACAAACAGAGAAGACAGGACAGATAGACAGACAGTGAGGTGTGGAGCGATGATTTGCTCTCAGACAATGACCTTTCTTGACCTTTGATGGTTACTAGCATCATAGCGACGTCATTACCTCCAATTAAGGCCTTGACACAATGACTCGTGTAAATCTTGTGTAAGCTGAACCCTTAAATCTACAACTGACCGCACATGTATGGCATCATGACCCAAACTAACACACGACAACTCATCAGTGGCACTGGCACATAGGCAAGATGCTCCATAGAAGATCATATAGGACACCATGCACAATTACAAAGACATGATTTAATGAAGGACTGATCATTACCCTGCCATCAATACTAAAGTGGCTTCAAAACATAGTGGGTTTGAGTACAATCAATGTTGAACAGTTATTTTTCCAATAATAAAGTCACTCATTGATGCTATCCTTTTCCCAGAAACCCCTGACAGGCTTCTGGAAATCCATGCAGACCAACGTATTCAGAGTATGTGCCTATTTCTGTGACATAACATGCCTAAGCAATCCAGGCTATGCTGCTGTTAAAATATTAATTTAAAGTAACTATGGCAAACAAAAAAGGAGGAGAAAAAAAGACATTATTTTTGGTACAAAGCATCTACAAAAAAGCCTTACAACTCCAATTGGAAAACAGAGATCATACAAAATAAATCCGTCATTTGAGCATCAGTGCTACGTATATTATTTGGACCAATTTTTCAAATATATTTTATAACAAAATAAATAATGCCTTTATACAGTGCCCTTATTTGTATTTCAACAAACAAACAAAAAAGCTTGGCGGCTCATTACGCAAGATACAGCTCAGACTAAAGGAAAATAACACAACGTCCCTGGAAACTAATTATATATCTATATGTATATATATATATACAAATATATATACACATATATATAGATATAGATATATATATAGATGTATATATATATTCAAGTATTTGTTTTCAGGCAAATGCATGTGAATACTACTGATATACAATAAAAATAAAATGTTAGTTGACATTATTGCTGTTTTTTTCCCTTTGAATTTAAATTTTGTGTTTTTCTTTAGAACTGTAAAATAACATCATAACAACAACCCTGGAAAACAAAAATAAAAGCCTAACTTGGTAAAACAGGAATGTCACGGTACCAGAAACTGACAGGGTTTTCCTTTTTTCCATTAAAACATTGATATGAAAAGAAAAAAGACAAAATAAAATATAATCATTATCCCACTTGCTCTTTGTCCATGCCATGTTACTTCCTGTCAGAGCAGTCTGCAAAGCCATGGCAAACAGGAAGTACTGTCCCAGAACTGTAGTACTGTCTCAATCCAGGCGGTCCGCTGTGTCCCATGTGTCCTCACACTGGTCCCTGTGTCTGGCAGGGACAGGAGGAGCAGGGACTGGGTCTCCGGTCCCCCTTGCCGCTTTATGCTGGCAAGGCACTGACGAGCAGCCGCTAGCACTTGCTGTGAGCCTAGACGCCGACACAGCCCGTGTCTTCTCTCAGTGACACTTCCCCCTTGACATTGCCACTGCCAGGAGCGCCCCCATATCCGTTATCTTCCTTTTTCAAAAGTCACACTTTCCTTAAAACGGAAAGTTTTAATATTCATTCAAAGAAAAAAAACGTGCTTTTCAACCTCTTCTTTGAGTCCATTCCCAAAGCTAGCACCATGACATTTTTTTAAGCTACACGTTCATTGTTCATAAAAAAATAGTGCCATTTTTTTCTTTACTTTGACGTAATCCGTGGCAATGTGCAATTTTGCAGACTCTTTTCTGCTTTTTGTTTGTGATCAAAAGGTGCTGGAACAGGAATCTAATTTTACAAAATAATTCCTTACAGTGTGGAAGTCCCTTTATAGGTAGAGGTGCAAACTAATAAGAAGAAGAACTAACAGAGATTTTCTTTTTGCCTCAGGAAAAATGATGTGGAATGGATTCTTTCATGCAAGCTGCTCTTCACTTTCAGTTGTCTTCCACAAGGACAAAAAAACATTCCGCTGGGTGTCCTCTTGACACTTGCAAACCACAGATCTCTTTCATCTTCTTTTCTCCCTTCCCTTTTCTCTTTTGCTTAGGATCCACCTGAATTGCATTCAGCCGAATTGTTAACTTTTTTTTCATCGCTTGTGTTTGTGCCTTTTGTGTCAGTGACTGAAAGAGAGAGGGAGCGAAAGAATTCAGACAGGAAGAATGTGAAGGCATGTTTGTGTGCCTGAGGAGGGTGGGTAGGTGGGGTTGAAAGGGGCATTAGAGAAGGGCCACGGGGTCAAGAAGTAGTGGATGAGAGCGGGGGGAGGGATTGGTGGGCTCGGACAGGGCAAAGAGGACTGCCACAGAAATGACGTCAGAGACAAAGCTTTAATCTCCTAGTCTTTTTTTCTCCCTTCAAACTCTTGTCTGTGCAAAGGGCTGGCAGCGGGCTCATTTGTGGTTGACATAGTTGTCCGTGGCGAGCAAGACAGGAGGCAGTTTGCTGGGCAGGCTGATGAGGGGCCTGTGGAAGACTGCCTGCTCCTGGGCTTTGATCTTCTCTGCCTGCCTTCGGAACTTTTTGGCCCTCAGGATGGCGGGGACACCCCTCCGGAGCCGCTGGGCCGCCTTCCTCTGCCACACCTCGTATTTGGAATACTTCATGGTCCCATGCTGCTTCCTTGGGACTTCCTATAGGAAAAAATAGAGGAAAATGGGAAAAGAGAGAGTGAGTTCATTAGTTGTGATAACAGACAGTGAAAGTGCTTATTACAATGGAGGAAAGCCGTGTTTATTTTTGCAAAAACATTCTGGCATTGTTGGGCCACTCCAATGGAAATCCAGAGTCATTCTTACAGCGCAGAGCGTCATAACAGACTCTCATTGCCTCCGACTTGCCCTTGTTTTGGTTCCCTTGACTGAAAGAAGCAGTCAACAAGCTCTTAGTTCAGCCTCTTTAACATACTGTCAAAGGGAAGGGCGGCCACCCGCCTCATATACATATGAGGAGCACGTCGTTCACCCAACGACCCGCTGAACTGTCTAACCTCCACATACCGAATGAAATGCCGCATAAACACATTGTCATTTTAAAACCTCTATTCTTACACAGAAAGCTCTTTTAAATAGCGCTAGGTGTTGGGCTGAGCCCCACAGATTGAGACAAAGTGGTAGTGATAGCAGGGAGGCTAGAATTTATGTGTGAGTAGCCAGTGCTCCATCTGAATGGCTTGTTTTGGTCCTGCCACTTGAGGAGTGTTTATCCCCCCTTCATTCACTCCCAGCCTGTTCAATAGCCAAAGAACAGCTGGCCCTCGGAGCAAGCTGTACCCATCAACACTCCCTGCCCACACAAATGAGGGACATGTCCCAACTAATTTCTTTGAAGCCTCTTTTCTCTCTCTCGCATTTTAGAAGAAGGAACCAGAAAATGTCTTTCCCCTGTATATTTGCGGTATTTCTTGTTTTTTGTTTGTCTACATCACTATTAATCACATGGTCACATTTTCGAACAACTCAAAGCAGAAACATTATACAAATTGTTCCAGCTCCATCGGAAGGGAATTGAATAAACCTGTAAAGCAGCCAACACTGAGTCTTGTGATCGCAGTGAGAAGACCTGAAAGGCTTTGATGGTTCCCTGCATGTCTGTGACATACTTCAGACACAGGTCAGGGGGTTTGTACCAGACCAAAATGCATGCCAGTTTCGGAGAGCTTGCTGTTCCGTGACTAATAATAACACACTGTTTTGTTACAGAACAGATGTCTCTAACATCTCACCGACTCTCTCTCTCTCTCTCTCTATTTCTCTCTAACACAAACCCACAATCTCTCAAACTCTGCCTTTTTTCGGAATATGATGTGCTGTGAACGTCTTGAGGTTTTCCACGATGCTCAGCAATTTGCATGGAGGCTGACTGCTTACCATTGACCATTTAAACAAGATAAACCTGTTTCTGTCTGTCAGGGACATAGGGGTGAGGCTCAGATCTGAACGGAGGGAAGATCGAGACCAGGATTGGGAATGTTTCCCATACTGGCCTGTTGTTGTTGTTGTCGAGACGTACCTGTTTTAGTGCGGGCATCATGGGTATGACCTGCAGAGAGGTGGCCGACACGTCCCTTTCGGACTTGGCGGGTTTGGCACAGTACTGCTCAAGTAGGTTGAGGTCACAGCTACGGAAACAACACTCCTCTACGATCCCACGGTTCTGGTTGCGCCGGTTGCTACCCCTGCTGGTTGGCCTACCTGAGGAAAGACAACAAGGGATGAGGAAAGGCCGCGAGGGAAGGTCACGGTTCAGGCTTGAGAACACTGGCATCAGTAATGAATGTGGGTTGTTTTTGCAGGATTCCTTGGACATAGCAGTCCATGGACAACGGGATAAAAGAAAATATATGACCAACTGCAATACATCTTTATGTTTGTAGGGTATCCTCTGATTAGGGCTATCTGGAAGTCCTTAAATTAGTGAAGTAAACTGCCGTAGACACGAAAAGAGAGTGATGGAGACAGACAATTAACCTCTCAGACAGCCCTTTTGGTGAGCAAATACATAAAATGGAAACTCTTCTGTGACCTTGTCCTTTGTCAAGTCAGCATAGATAAAGAGGATGAGGAGGGAGAGAGGAGAGGAGGGGCATATGTAGAGAACATAGGAGAAACGGGATCAGTGCAGAAAGAGAGCGAGAGTGGGAGAGAGAGGGTGTGTGAAGGTCAAAACAGAGGGAAAGAAAGAAAAAACAAAAGACTGAGAGAGTGAAGATGTAGGAGAACAAGGTAGAATGAGGTGGGGGTGGAGGGTTAGCGTGTTGCACAGGGGAACACTATCCGTGACCAATAAAAGCCTTGTTTGAAGCCCTGTGCCCAAATCTCATGAGAGGGAAGGCTAGATTTGATTGCAGGAAGAGGAACATGAGAGAGAAAGAGAGGGTGATCCACAGGGAGGAGAAGGAGAAGAGGAGGAGGGAGCATATCTATGTTGGCCTAAACTGGATAATGATCTTTTTGATTGGGGAGAAGCTTCTGTGGCAGACAGCAAACAAAGAAGCTGCCTGTCTGTCAAAAGGTGAAAAGCAGGGGGCGGTGTCATATCATCATGGGGGGGGGGGGGGGGGGCTTCTGCTGTAGAGATGCCAGAGGAAGGTGAACTCATGTATGTGACACAAACACTGGGCAATCAGAAGCTTATCCATTTGAGGATTAACAACCACCACAATGCTTTTGCATAATGCTTCACATCTCTCCTCCCCATCATCACTACAATGGAAGCAATACTCAGAATTGATGTTAATGATCCGTCCTCCTAACCTGACTTCGAAAACAGCCCCCTCTTCCTCCTCCCCATCCCCCCTCCGAATCATCACTGCGTTTGCATGGCGGGAACACTGGTGCTGAGGTGTCTGCTATGCCTCTTGGGGTGCTATTACTTTACTGGTAAACAAGCGGCCCATTGTGTCGCGCTGTGTGCGCCTTCACAGCTCGCCGGCCTTTCATATGCAACCAGAGGTGAGCGCTGTACGCACGACGCGCGCACTCAGCAGAGCAGCCCGGACGAGGTCTTGAGACACTCAGCTGGCTCTAACCTCCCTCTCTTTCTGGCTCTCACTCGGTGTGCGTGCGAGCGCGCGCGTGAGCCCAGTGCGTGAGAAAGAAAAATACCAAACACGCACCACACAGCCACAGACCGAGCGATACAGCCTCAGCTATCCAAACAGATGTGAGCGAATGAACAACAGAGACGAGAAAAGAGAAACAGCGCCTGTGCAGCCCATTGTGAAACTTGTGCTGGAGACCTACTGAAATAGAAGCCTCTGTCTTCACAGACAAACTGCAGCGCATCCACCAGCTCTCCCCCACACAGCGTCTCTGCCGAGGTTATTTCCACAACGGAGAGCGCCATGGCCAGCGCCAACACCAACGCGCGACTGGACGAAGTCATCTTCTTGACCTGCAGACAACAAAAAAAGACACACAGACATACACATTGAAAAATAAACCGCCGGTTCAACAACCACACATTTCAGAACTGATGACATACAAAAAGAACATCTCAGCTGACAGCCAGATGTTGCCTCTCAGCGTGATAGGCTATATGAGCGCGCGCTCTTTATGCGTTCGCATTTGGATGCGTGTACAAGATCTACGACTTCACGTGTTAAATGCTTTTTCTTCTTCTTTGTACTAACTAAAACAAAAAAGGCCATTGCGTGCGACCAATTATACAAAATGTGCATCCCCCTCCCCTTGGAACTGTTATCAGATACCGTCACTGTGTTGCACCTGAGGGAATTGCTTATTCTAGAGGAAAAGAGTAGATGGTATCTCTGTCGTTCACACTCTTACACAACTCTCCAGAAGTTGCAAGACCGGCTGCTCGATAGTTAACTATCCGAAAAGCCAGACTCAGCATATATTTTCCCCTTGCTCACCCTTCGGTGAGCTCACTGACCCTCAGACCTACCGCCCCCTATCTGCCGACAAAAAAGACCAGCTGTTTGGCTCCGAGTCCAGTGAACGGCGTGCCATCCAGACCAGAGAAGAATAAAAATACCTCTCAACTCGTGTTTTCTTTTATCCTAGCAGACAACCTGTTGCACAAAGGCTTCAAAGATGCAGGCGCACTCCATGTCATTCATTAATCTTTAACTTTCTTTGTTGCATGCACATTAAGAGACGTCCGGTTGCTCATATTGCACACACACACACACACACACACACACACACACACGCACACACACATACGCACGCACTGTCATAGACAAAATGATGCGATCAATGCATCTGGTCAGCCTGAAGCGGTGTTCCTAATAAAGCCAACACAACACGGTTACTACCCTGGCTGATGTCTTTCAATACCGGCGCTGCACAACCGGAGAGCATTCAACTATCCGTCCCCTCTGGTTACCTTCGGTCGGCTGACCTCCGTCCTCCAGCAGGTGTGGCAACGTGAGGGGTGTCCTTGTCTGTTCTGGGTCTCCATGTCAGTTGGCAGTAGTCAAACCGTTGTGGGTTATTTGGTTGGGGAGGTTGCAGGTGAGTTAGTTTCCCAATTGCTGCGGCAATAGAGATGATGTGTGAGAGGCTGTCCCAAAGACCAGGCGACAGGCAAAACTTCTCAGGGAGAAGTATTATATACCAAAACACGCCCCTTATAGCCACCCCCACCCCTCGCTCCTCCTCTTCACTTCTGGTAAAAAATAAAAAATAAAGAAGAAAAAAAAGGTCCAGAGGCGTTTTATGGAAAAGTGCTTAAAGGGAGAAAAAGCCAAATCAGAAAGTGAGGGAGAGAGTGAGAGTTACAAAATATGGAACAAATCCATAGGCATTTTCCACGTTTACGCACTGTAACCTACAATCACAATGTTTACACACAGGACGCAGACTGAACAAGAATAGACGTAATTCCTCAGACTCCAAGGAAAATGTCAATGTCTCCGCCCTGCTGTAATTAAGATTAACATTCAGAGTTGAAGCATTGTGGACAGGGTCTGCGGCTTTCCTCTGACTCAGGTGTAAATGTAGCCTTTTAGTCACCGGGGTCGACTGTGTTTGAGTGAAGGTTGATTCGTCAGTGTGTCCTACCTGAAGGCAGGAGGAGGAGGAGGAGGAGGAGGAGGATGCAGCAGCTGCGACTGACTGATGCACACGTGTAAAAGCCTCTGGTCACTTTAAATGCTCAAGACATATATAATGCTTTACAAACAAAAACGTATTATATATATTTATTTTATTTTTTTAAAGCCAATTAATGTGTCACTCCTATGGTGTTAAATTTCCAGAAGGAAAACGTCGACCCAGATGTTGCACAGATGCTCCATGACAGACAAAGGTGGCTGCATAGCCCACATCGAGCTGCGCAGTATTTAATGTTTCATATGGGAACTTTTTTTTCCTTCTGATTCTACTTATAACAGTTTGAGGGTTCCCTTACATAAGCGTGGCTTCTGCAGGAGGGAAGGACCTGGACGTGTCTCCAGCCTTAGACTGACACCTAGTGGTGCGCGTGGTGAACATGCGCGTGTTTGTTTTGCAGCTTTCCCCGGGTTGGAGGAAATCTCTGCAGGCAGGTACACCCTACTGGAGGACCCCCTCTTGTGGCAGACAAACGTCAACTATTATGTCGCCAAGCATCATTAAATGTTTTGTCTAAAGCATGTGAGACGAACAGATTATCATGTGTATATGTGTAAATATATATACAATTATGCAGCACTATAACATTTTTACAATATTTAAACATGACAGCAAAATGTGAATTTGTGTGTTGGATACTTTCTATTTGAGCAGTATTCATAGTACATAGTACATTATCTGGTGATGTGGATTCTGTAGACGGCATTGCCCTGGCATCCAACACCACTGTAAAGAATCTTGGCGTTATCTTTGATCGGGACTTGTCCTTTAACTCCCACGTAAAGCAAATCTCAAGGACTGCATTCTTTCATCTACGTAATATTTCAAAAATCAGGCACATCTTGTCTCAAAAAGATGCAGAAAAATTGGTTCACGCGTTCGTTACTTGAGACTGGATTACTGCAACTCCTTATTAGCAGGCTGCTCTAATAAATCTCTTAGGTCCCTCCAGTTGATCCAGAATGCTGCAGCTCGTGTTCTCACTAAAACTAAGAAAAGAGATCACATCACTCCTGCACTAGCTGCTCTGCACTGGCTCCCAGTAAAATCAAGAATCACTTTTAAAATTCTTCTCTTAACCTACAAAGCCTTGATTGGTGATGCTCCATCATATCTTAAGGAGCTTGTCGTACCATATTGCCCCACTAGAGAGCTACGCTCACTAAATGCGGGACTACTTGTAGTTCCTAGAGTCTTAAAAAGTAGAATGGGAGCCAGAGCCTTTAGTTATCAAGCTCCTCTTTTATGGAACCAGCTTCCAATTTCAGTCCGGGAGGCAGACACAGTCACCTCGTTTAAGAGTAGACTTAAGACCTTCCTCTTTGACAGAGCTTATAGTTAGGGCTGAATCAGGTTTGCCCTGGTCCAGCCCCTTGATATGCTGCTATAGGCTTATAGCTGCCAGGGGACGTTTAGGATTCACTGAGTACCTATCTCCTCTTTTTCTCGCCTCTAGGATGAATTTTCAACTCTCAGACTCACGTTACTAACTCTGCTTTCTCCCGGAAGTCCTTTTGACTTTACGTCTCATGGGGTCATCGGACCCTATGAGACGGCATAGATCCTATCTGCCTGATGGATCGTCTGGGTCGTGGAATTCCTGCTCATGACTACGCCACTGTCCTGTTGAGACTCCGCCCTCCTCCTCCCACCGCCATCTGCCTGATGGATCGTGGAGGTCTCCATCGTGGAATATGCCTACTATGAACTATTCATACACTCTGTCATATTCATTGAATGTATTTTAACTCTAAATCTGTCCTTCTGTACACATTACATCTATTGCATCTGTCCATCCTAGGAGAGGGATCCTCCTCTGTTGCTCTCCTCCAGGTTTCTTCCTTTTTCCCCTGAAGGGTTATTTGGGAGTTTTTCCTGGTCCGATGTGAGGTTTTGGGGCAGGGATGTCTATGTGTACAGATTGTAAAGCACTCCGAGACAAATTTGTAATTTGTGAAATTGGGCTATACAAATAAACTGAATTGAATTGAATAAGATGGAACATAGGTTTTGATATCATTTTATTATGTGTATAACATGCAAGACCAAAACAGCATAAAACCAGACAAATCAACAAATTTAGAAGTAAACCAATTCTCAAATACTTTAAACATATATCTGGAAAATAAAGCCTTCAACACAGCAGATATATTTTATTTAGAAATAAAAATATGTGTAATTGATTTTGTTTGACCATTATGTTTATTTCTTTATATTTAGTTTTCTTGAAATGCATATATTCAATATATCACATGTTTCAAAAGCATGAATAGCCTGTTCTGTAAAACCCAGTCATTCCACCCAGCGAAGTGTTTAACATCTTTGGAAACATTGCCTGCACTGGGGTTTGAGGCTTTAATGGTTGCTACCTTTACTTTTAACTCATCAGAAACAGCATCATGCTGGAGCTACAAGACAGAAAGATGAACACATTGGTCTTGATCACACGTCAGACGTCTCAGAGCGCAGTGGGGAGACGAAGCGGACGACGGCAGGGCGGTCGCAGGCGGGGCCGTCATCATGACAAAACACTGAGGGCATCAGTCAGTATCTTAAGATCGTCCTTCACACCCATTAGGCCTTCTTGGATCTTCAGTGGGTTGTCCAGCACCTCCACGCTGCTGGTGAACGGATCAAACTTCACAAAGAAGGGACGCTTGATACCGGCTGCGTACCCCCTAGTCAATGATTGAAAACAGCAAATTAAGATGTCAATGTCCTCTTTAAGCTCGATTAGTGGAAACCAAACGTTTTATTGACCAGAAAACATCCACCCAGTGGGAGTGTGTCCAGTTGTTTATCACAACAATGGGCACATTCTGCTCCTGTCAGCACCGCATTAGGAGATACACTACACACAGATTTAGAATATGGTCTGTTTCATATTGACAATGCTTTTAAAAGCAATCCCTTGCTGATATTTATTCTGGTAGCATGGCAGAGATGTCCTGTGCTGAACTCCAAAACAAATGCTGCCAAAACACTCACAAATATTTTGCAGGGTAACATTTGATCTGTTTGCCAACTCAAATTCCAGTGTTTTGCCTCAGTAAAAAAGACTACATTAGTAACAGCTGTCTTCTGGCTGCTATGGCTGACCTACAAGAGTCTGTGTCTTCAGGGGTTGACTGGCTGTTCTCTGACCTTGTCCTCACATTACCTCCTTTATCGTTTTGCTTTTGTTATTCTTCTTTTGGTCACTTTGTGTTCTTGTGTATTTGCTCGTGGGTCCAAACAAGAACACACAGAATGGTTTAGTAGGCCTACCTGAATTTCTCCTTGGCATCTGAAAAACTCTCAGAAATGAAGTAGACAGACTGGTAGGTGTGGTCTTGGTAGGGCTGCACAGCTGCCGCCTCTGGATCGAACTGCCTCGTCTCTGGTTCACCAGACAGTGAGTACTGGATTAAAATCAGAAGAAAAAGATGGAGAATTAGCTGTCAGCTCCGTTGGCTGTGATTGTTGCATTTTTCTTTCAATCACAGAGCGATTAAATGTCCAAGCAGAGAAAGCATTGGGGAACGCACCAGAAGCTCTCCATAGGACGAGAGCAGTCCAGCTCCGTAAGCCCTCACCTCGCCGTTCTGTTTACATAAGCCAAACTCCACCGTGAACCAGTACAGCTGATGGGAAAAACAGAAAGAGAGCGACAGAGAAAAATAAGGATATTGAGGTGGACAATCGATTAATTATTCATTATATATGGATGTTATTTAGATACAGGATTTTGATACAATAGTGATCGGGGAGGTGGATTCAGAGAAGTGTGATGGTGTTCAGTTTGTTTTCTGGCTGAAGGGAGGGTAATCTGATGGTTTTGTGAGAGCATGGGGGGAGGGTCTGTATTTTTTTCTTATTTACCAAATAATTTGTCCAGAAAATGCCTTTGGTGCACACCATGCACCATGAAGGCGTGTTTGGTCATATGGAGAGGACTATCGTGCCTATATATCGTAGATTCATTAGACACTTTATTAAATTAGTACACAGATGTCAAACATGGAAAGAACCAAGCCGCAAGGAATATAGTATTTAGCCATCATCAGATATGAAAAATACAATAACTTGCAAGAAAAACTGAAAGCAGAGAAGATACATACATTATTGACAGGTTTGAGGAAAACCACAGTCGGTTTGAGACATAGCCAAGAGGTCAGCGAGACATCCTAGGCTGTTCACCATATGTCTTGTAAATGGATTGTTCAATAATAGTTTAATATTTCCAGAAGGTTCTTGCACTTCTTTTCACGAAAAGAAAAGAAAACATTTGGTGTTGTTATTTATAGGTTATTATAAATGTTTTCTATAATGCCCACCTAAGATCAAATTAGGCTGAATGTCGCCGATGAACTTAAATTAGTTAAGTCAACAAAAATTAAGAGCAGCAGGAGCACTCTTTGAGCAGAACGCCCAACATCTTGTGTTTTTCATCATTTGGGCAATTGTTTTTTCCAATTTTTGCGATTATATTATTATTTTAGGTTTTACATTGAGGCTGAGTTGAGATATTAGTGATAGATTGTTCTAATTTAAAGCAAATATGAATAACACTGGGGATGGCCCAGTCCTTCTATTTACTCAAATCATTGTAATGCAGTTCCTAAGTCGGTGTTGGAGGACGGATGTCTTACTGTGGATAGTTTCTCAATATCTTCCTCCGAAGCTCCAAGTGATGCCAGACCAAGGTTCTGCAGAAAATTATCAATACATTGTTACCAAAACATAAAAACAGAGATAAATGAGGAATAAGTCTGCTCGGCCCTCCTCCCACTCACCTGTGAAAACTGGGCAAACGTGCGGTTGGCCAGCATGGGCACGTGGCCCAGCAGCTCATGCACACAGTCACTGAGAGAAAGAGAGACACATTCAACCGGGATTCTACCCAGACACATTCAACTAAATACAGACTTTTAACAATTGAATCTGGCTGTATTACAACACAATAGTTACAGAGAGAACAACAACTGTGTGCTAACGAGAGAAGGCAATGAAGGATTTAGTTTTCTTACAGACTGAGCAATACATAGCAATCCAGATGTTACCTTTTTACCTCAAAATGTGAGTTAATGTAAACTGAAAACAAAGAACTATAAGATAAATAAAACTACTTCTAAATAGGATATATATTCGTATTATAATTAATATTAAAATGTCAGTATTGTTCTAAATCAAAGATTGGTTTGATCTATATGTCTGGTTGTTTCGTTCATATGTGCTTTGTATTTTTGCTTTTTTTCACAAGTTCTTAGTATTCGTTAGCTTTATGCTGTCAGTTTGTTTGAGTTCATACGTAGGAAAATAACATTCCTATATAGTTAAATTAAGCTGAATTAAGAGACAGAGTGAGAAAAAGGCTGACGAACAGCAGTGATTGAAGGAGGGGAGGCTTATTTAAGTCCATCGACAGCTCATAGATTATAATGGCAAGATGCCTTACTGTTCTACAGGATGTAATGCAATGATCAGGAGGAGAGGAGGCGTAAGGGTACTCACGGTTCTGGGGAGTGCATGGGGGAGGAGGCGTGACGGATGTACTGGGTGCACTGGAACACCCGGAAAGCCAAACTGGCCAGGAAATCTCTGGCTGAGAGCAGACCTGCTACTGGACGCAACATGAACCCTGTACGCTCTGTGTGTGTGTGTGTGTGTGTGTGTGTGTGTGTGTGTGTTCAGGAGTAATAGAGAGAGAGAATCAAATCCTGAGTTGATGGAGAGTGTATTGGCTAAACATTTCTTCATCGTTTGATATCCCATTTTTACCTTTAAGGAAGCATGACACGTCTTCCAACTGAGGAATGTTGTCTGGACTATACCCACAATGCCTTTCCAGCTGACTGAGGGCCTCAAGGTATTCACTGCAGGCATGGGTGCTATACAGGTCCTTCAGAGTTGAATAGACTTCCTTCCTAATTAGGGAAATAATAACATAATTCACATGTATTTTCTTCAAACAAAGGTGTCTCAAATCATAAACCAACAAGGAAAACCCTAAACAAAATTTAGAAGAACGATCTTAAAATATAATTTGGGGCTGGTTATTACACGTTGCTTTGTACAGTAATCGTATTCTCCTGTTTAATCGGGTTGTTTAAATCAATTTGTTTTTTAATGTTTTTTAAAGTTTCTTATGCAAAGCACTTTGGTTTGACTTCTTGTTGAACATGTCATACATCTTCAGAGATAACTTTTGACTTTGCTCTCAGCTTCCAGTTTGGTGCAACACATTGACACATCTTTGTACCGTGTCTCTTCTTACCATGTGCCAATCTCATCCTCTGTATATTCCACTCTGGCAATCGAGTGGCCACTGTGGACAAACATAAACATAAATGTATCAGGAACAATCAACTTGTAGTTCTGTTATTTTCTTATGGATGCTCTGTTCAGCATTATGGTAAAAGCCTGTATCTCACTGTCTGTATCTGAAGGCAAGGGCTCCAATCATGTTCCTCCTCTGCCTATAAGCAGAGTCTGTGTAGCCCTGTTCCAAGCATATCAAACACTGATCACATTTTCTGTCTCATGACATATTGGTCCAACAACATAACCAGCATAATAAGGACAGTTCCTCTTAAACATGCTACTGGAAAAGCCATTACTTACAGGATGGTCCTTGTCCAATTCTGGATCAAATTTTGTGACCAGATGATGACATTTGTCCAAATCTGCTATTTTCGTTGGGAACCAATGGACTACAGGGAAAAGGAAACAGATGGCCAAGTTTAGTTTTGTGCCGTTTCTTTTTTCTTGATTCTTTCTAATATTGAATATGCTTAAAATGTTGTTTTCTAAAAGCAGCAAAAGGCTGTTACATTTGACTTCTTTGGTGGTTTTAACGTCCTCTGCATTCTTCTTGATGGAGCTGATGAGCGTACTAACATCTGAGAGGTGCACCTCACATCGAACAAAGTACTCCAGGCTGTCGTTGAGCTGACGACATGGTCGCGTCTCCAAATGTTGAATCTTAGCTTCAAATGTCTGAAATACAGTTAAAACACTGATATTTAACTTCTGCAGTGGCTGGATGTGAAGTATGCGTCACCGCATTTTAGACAAGCATGTATTAAATGTTGAGAAGTCTTTATAAAATATGCATGAAGGCACCTCTGACATTAGCCGAATGACAAAGTAAAAGTATAAAATGATGCACAATTTTCTATAATGGTAACACAACTAAAACAAACAAAGATTGTTCGAACACATACAATATTACAACTGAACTATTTAAAATTGAGAAGATTTGAACATTTAATTTTTTCGATTTTGTTTTGCTTCCTTATCACATATCGTGCATTTTCTCCAAGAAGAAACAAATAACATAAACCAGTTAGATTATGTTCACAAATCAACAAATATATCTAAAAGATGATCTCAAGAACATCTTAACCCTTACACCCTCCCCCCGCCTTAGGATTAATTTGACCCCATTCAATGTTTAATGTCGGTGTTCTTTCGGTAGTCAACAAACAAACATAAAGTGCCTCACACTTAAACTTGGAAAACAATATTAATTCTAATAATTTTCTGGAGGTTTTAATTGCTGGCGTCAAATTGAACCCAAAGGGTAAAATATGTTAGTAAATATAAAGGTAACAGGAGGGTGTAATTTTGATTCGGGTCAAAATGACCCTAAGGCAACACAAGGGTTAAGAACACAAGTAAATGATTCATCAAACATATGTGACACCCATTTTCCCAAACTGTTGCTCTAAAAAACAAACAAATTGGTAACCTAAAAAGTAGACTTGTAATACCTCAAAAACCTTGAGTGTCCGCGACAGTGCAGGCGTCTTGGAGTTTCTCAAAGTGAAGTAGAGGTTGAGCAGTGCTTTCCCATTCTCCTCCTCAAACACGATCTGCTCACTGGCCGCTGCAGCATCTGTCGCGGCCGCAGCGGCTTCTCTCTCCTTACGCGCATCCTCGATCAAGCTTTGCCGTCGACCGAGGAATCTCTGAGACTGTTCCGAAAAGAAACCAACGTATTGCACGTACAGCATATGTTTGAATGTAACTGTCAGAGGACGCATAGGCTACATAGCAGCACAGCGGGGAATAATCTTTTAGCTGTTCTTACTTTTGGATATCTCTTTGGATATTTGATTGGAGTGCCTTACATCTCCAAATGCGCATTATGCAGTCAAGTCTACGACACAGCTAAGACAGCTGCCATTTCACATATTTATGCCGATGTTATTAATTTTAGCATGTTCTTTTCTTTTTTTAAATTAATTTAAAAAACATCACCGCTGCGTAATGGTAACCTCAACAAGTGGTCTGAGCACAATATGAAAGTTGTTGTTGGTTATCTGGATATAATTAAGACATAGGCTACCACCCGTAGCAGATTGGTGATTAAAACTGAATCCACAAATACGACTGATGTATCCTACCTTTCATTCAAAGTTCAGTTGTATTTCTTACCGTAATGGAGTCAGACCTCTCCAACTCGGATGCTGCTCTGCAGATGGTCTTTGTGGAGGAAGTGGAGCTGCTTGAGAGGTGCATCTTCAGGCGCAGAAGTCTTCTGAATACGTGGAGAAGTGTGACTGGAGTGTTGGTGAAGTTATGGCGATCGCTAGACCTCTCAGGCTGTGCTGTTTGTCCAGAGCTTTTCCGTTTGTTTCCTGTAGGGTCTCTCTATTTATGGGGTCATCTGTTTGCAGTTTCTGACGTCAAACATGCAAATTCTGCTGTGGCCTTTCAATCATTGGGCAGCATCTATCAGACCAACCCTGTATCACAAAAATTACGTTCCCCCAGACCTAAAATACAATTTGCAGTTACGTTTGACTGAAACGTATTTCTCTCCAAATTACGTTTGACTGAAACGTATTTCTCTCCAGATTACGTTTGTATTTGACGTATTATAATTACAAATACGTCTCTGATCAACGTATCTTTGCCGTTTGTTATCTCTCTTTTCTACAATGCTGTTATGAATTGGAAAAAGCGTCCTCTAGTCTTATTTATTATTATGTTATATGTTGTTTCGCCTGCGTATTATGACAGCAATACGCGTTGTAACGGATCATATGAATTGGCGTGAAGACTGAGGCTACTGCTGGTGACGCTCCTTTATTTTCTTTCTTTAGGTGACAATACATTAATTAAAACTCGTACACTATCACCACCTTAACAGAGTTAGCCCCATACGGGTCAAATCAACTATTAAACTTGTTATAAAATGCGCATCTGTCCGTAATCTCTACCTTAAAGTTCGCATTTTAACCTAAAAAAAAGTGCGCTTCCTTCTAACCTTTCAAAATAAAAGTCCGATTTATCTGTGAAGCGGAAGTAGTATAAAACGTCTATATTTATCCAAACAATACAATATAAAAGGCATACATACATCAAAATCAATAAGGAAAATGCTAAACAGTCAAACAACTCAAAACAATAAACCCTTCATGGGGTTATTTATAGGCGTGTTTACTTCTCATCAAACAAAAAGAGCAGGTACCCGGAAAAATCTGGGAAATAATTTGGGAATTGTTAATAAAACATGATTTACCCTTCAACTTCCACTGATATGCATGCAAACTAATACATCGTTTCACACACACACACACACACACACACACACACACACACACACACACACACACACACTGACAGAAACACATAGAAGAAAATAAAGGAGCGTCACCAGCAGTAAGTCTTCACGCCAATTCGGCCATTACAATGCTTATTGCTGTCATAATACGCAGGCGAAACAACATATAACATAATAATAAATAAGACTAGAGGACGCTTTTTCCAATTCATAACAGCATTGTAGAAAAGAGAGACAACAAACGGCAAAGATACGTTGATCAGAGACGTATTTGTAATTGTAATACGTCAAATACAAACGTAATCTGGAGAGAAATACGTTTCAGTCAAACGTAATTTGGAGAGAAATACGTTTCAGTCAAACGTAACTGCAAATTGCATTTTAGGTCTGGGGGAACGTAATTGTTGTGATACAGGGTTGATCAGACACATCTCAACCTGGAGCCATCTATATAAACTGTATAATACACAAACAGTCAAAGCATTTTCCTCAAATTTGTCTCAGTCATGGTCTTCCAAAAAATAATGCTATGATTGTTGAATTTACAATATTTTTAATTAACCACCTCTACCTTGATTTTTATATATGTTATCATTTTAAATTGAAATGTAAGTTAATGTGTGCAAGTTAATGCTACTTGTTCGATTAAATTAATAATACAGTTTTTTTATTCATGTTATGATATTGTATGAGTGTATGATATTAACATTTACACATGCGTTGAAGTTAGATACACTTGTCATCTTCAGATAACAATCACCGCTTTGACCTCAGGGCTTTACATAAAGGTTAGACCAGAGAAAAGTCAGCTGTGGAAAATTAAGTCACTTTATCAGCTCAATCCAATCTCCACAGCACTTCAGAAATTAGATTTGATTTTGGAAAGCACACATACACACATATACATACACACACACACATATACACACAACACATAGCACACAACACAGGAACAGGAACAAAAGGGCTCGACATTGTTTTTGGTTGTTTGTGTCTTACTTCAGCAACAACCACATCAAGTGTTTGGCTGAGGACTTGATCTAAGATGCCCACCGGCGAGCAGAGATAAAATAATTATCTGTATATTTCTGGTCCCATGCTGCTGCTACATTGAGATCATGCTGCCACAGCACCAATCTTAATGGGTTCAGAGAAGGGAAATGTGCCCCAGACTCTTCCCCAGCAGGGACACAGAGGCTGAAAATGCTAAAGAGCACTGACGTATAGCCCCGGGCACAAACAATGATGGCTCCGATCTTTATTGGTGGACGACCGAGTGAGTATGAAGAAAGAATGATAAAGCAAACAGACAATGAGATACAAGCATTGTTTGAGCTGGTTTTCTGCATGGAAACGGAGTCAATTGGTATATCTTTAGAAATGAAGCACGGTTGTGTTTCTTTTCATCTTGCCCTTTTTATGAAAGTAGTGCGACATAAAAGAACGTCACGCAGAAGATTTACATTTATTAAGAGGAACAATTATAAATGTATTGGTTAATTCAATGTCTTTCAAGCTGTTTAATTGGTTGATGACGTTTTTTTTAATTTACTGCCATGACGTGAAAGCAGTCGGTAAACATTCACCATTTAAATGTGTTTTTAACCCTAAGAAACAGACAAATAACGTTTTTGTTACACATTTCAATATCTGCAAAGTGGGTCCAAGGAAAAATAATTAAACCACATCAAAGCTTGTTCAACTTGCACCACATTTCTGGGATATGGAGTCGAATTTCAGGAACTCACATTGGAGATCAATCAGTTCCAGTTGTAACTCCTGCGGCGCTGCTTCGTCTGTCTTGTGACAGCGGTCATTACACCGGCTGAAGGGACTTCATTATATGGGTCTGAGAAATTAGCTCTGGATCGTTCGGTCGGTCATTTTACAATCGGGGCTACTAGTGTCCGTACTGGGGAGCGGGATCAACTGAATCGCTGCGGGCATTGCAGGAAAAAGGCAAAATTAATGCGTTTGTGGTAGTGGGAAGTATCGTATCATAGGATGGAGAGCGTGAGCGCGAATCACGGCGAGCAGCGGTCGGAGGACGCACGTGGCTGGTGCACTCGGAGGCGCGGCAGGAGAGCGCACGCACAAACAGCCGAAAAGAGCACTGAGCAATAAACAAGCATTACAAAAACTTAATTTTGGTCTGTTGCCATCATTGTGTTTCAGGAAACTCACGTCTGTAACCGAGCAACCGTTACTATAATTTGGACAATTGTAATTACCAATATTCTACGGGCCAGATTTTAAAGCCCAACGTGCTGTATACGTCCCGTGGGCCGTAGTTTTCCCAAACCTGTTCTAGACTTGAACGTGTGTACCTTCATAAATGCTTTGACTTCAAGCCTGATCAGCCTGTGACATGCACTGGACTCTCGGTGTGGTGTACAGTAGCTTGGCTACAGAACGTTTCAAAGTGACTCATCGGCAGCAAGTCAAGCCCCATCATTACTCGTGCGGGGTATCGAGGCTACCTTTTGTTAGCAACGATGCAGTTGAAGAGGCGATATCTTTCTGCCATTCATCCCTCTGTGTTTTTCCAATTCAATCTTCTTTTCTGCAAGTGCCGAACGTGTCCACAAATGACACCGGGATGATAATTATTACAATTATGTATTGATTCCACGGCCGTAATGTGGCATTCTGATTGTCAGCTTTCCCCTGCATAATTGTTGGACTTCAGAAGGGCTAATTGCAGCTAACGCGCCCAGCTGGGCTATTATTCATCATCCTACACATTTCTTTTCTCTCTACCGCTGCTGAACAATGCTCGTCACCTCTGTGGGGGTCATTAGACTCATCCAGTTGATGAAGAGAAGAGGAAACAGAAAATAAAAGTCCTATTAATCACAATGATGTTGGATAAACAGCCTCAACATGACCACATCCGCCTGTCGTGATTTGTCCAGTATTCCCTTATGAACTTGTGCGTGAGTGTGTTGGCTATATGTCCATTACAATTGTACATTAATTGTAAATTAAATAACATCATTTAACATATTGACTCCTGTATCGTTTACCTCAATGGTTACGTACGAGCAGTCTTCTTCTTCTCTGCTTTTGCTGACACTTTACTGCATTTCTTAGTGTATTTGAGAAGCCTGTAGTGGATGGGTGCTAAACCATTGGTAGGAACGTGTGTATTGTGTAGCCTGCACATGCACAATGTTGAACTGTATGTGCACGGGAATACCAGACGGGTGCCATAGTGCTTTCAACCACTTTTATAAAATGCTACCTTTAAATGCTGTATATGCTATGTGCTATATGTGGTGGAAATTAGTGTTCCTTTACCTTGTGAGAAATCAGAAGTAGTTTAAGCATGGTTGACCCATAACACTTTATTATAGTAACAAGTTTACAAGTAATCAACCAAGCGCTAAATACAAACAAGTCATGAAAACATTCAGCTGAATGGAGCAGAATCCCTGAGCCTTCTCTCAAGAACGTCAGAAATAACTGCTGCCTCCTCAGTGCAAGACTGCAACCTTTATAGATCTCTGAGACAATCCACATTCCCAAAGTCCGTCTGTTTCCTGTCCGTTGGCTCCAACTCTGAGGGACCGATTGTGTTTGGCCTGTCAAGGACCATAACCTAAAGTCAATGGTTCGTGACCTTTTCCCATGAGCCCATAGGATCAGGTAAATTCCCTAACCATAAATGGAGAGAGAACCAACCATAAAAGGAGAGAGAACTTCTGAACACATTTTTCCTCCGACACTATATAAACGGGTGAAAGAATTCAGCCGCATGCCAAAGGGTCTAAACATCAATTAAAATCAGAAACAGGTTTTTTGGACAATGTTTTGATATTTCATGAATTTGTCTTTGTATTTGGAAACGTAACAATAACCATGCCATAAGTCAGAGTCAACAGAACCCAACCCAGTCCAACACCATTGGGAGAGTTCGGGCTATGTTCTCCAACAGCATCATCAGTGCACTCACAATAGAGAGAATATCTTTTGGAAGAATGGTGTTCATTCCTGCTGTAGTTTTGAAAGTTGGCAAACCCACACCTTATTATTAAGACCATTAATGTTCTTTTTATTTCATTTGATCACCCAACTATAGTATTTATAGCTGTATTTATGAATAGAAGAGCATACTTTGAATGAATGAGATTTTGATAATAGGAAAAGTATGAAAAGTCCTGGCCAAAACAAAATGATTCGGTGAAAACGTGATCGTTTCAATTCAATTCAATTCAATTCAGTTTATTTGTATAGCCCAATTTCACAAATTACAAATTTGTCTCGGAGTGCTTTACAATCTGTACACATAGACATCCCTGCCCCAAAACCTCACATCGGACCAGGAAAAACTCCCAAATAACCCTTCAGGGGAAAAAAAGGGAAGAAACCTGCAGGAGAGCAACAGAGGAGGACCCCTCTCCAGGATGGACAGGTGCAATAGATGTAATGTGTACAGAAGGACAGATTTAGAGTTAAAATACATTCAATGAATATGACAGAGTGTATGAATAGTTCATAGTAGGCATATTCCACGATGGAGACCTCCACGATCCATCAGGCAGATGGCGGTGGGGAGGAGGAGTGGGCGGAGTCTCAACAGGACAGTGGCGTAGTCAGGAGCAGGAATTCCACGACCCAGACCTCGATGATCCATCAGGCAGATAGGATCTATGCCGTCTCATAGGGTCCGATGACCCCATGAGACGTGAAGTCAAAAGGACTCCGGGGAGAAAGCAGAGTTAGTAACGTGTGATTGAGAGATGAAAATTCATCCTTAAGGAGAGAAAAAGAGGAGATAGGTGCTCAGTGCATCCTAAAACGTCCCCCGGCAGCTATAAGCCTATAGCAGCATATCAAGGGGCTGGACCAGGGCAAACCTGATTCAGCCCTAACTATAAGCTCTGTCAAAGAGGAAGGTCTTAAGTCTACTCTTAAACGAGGTGACTGTGTCTGCCTCCCGGACTGAAATTGGAAGCTGGTTCCATAAAAGAGGAGCTTGATAACTAAAGGCTCTGGCTCCCATTCTACTTTTTAAGACTCTAGGAACTACAAGTAGTCCGCATTTAGTGAGCGTAGCTCTCTAGTGGAGCAATATGGTACTACAAGCTCCTTAAGATATGATGGTGCATCACCAATCAAGGCTTTGTACGTTAAGAGAAGAATTTTAAAAGTGATTCTTGATTTTACTGGGAGCCAGTGCAGAGCAGCTAGTGCAGGAGTGATGTGATCTCTTTTCTTAGTTTTAGTGAGAACACAAGCTGCAGCATTCTGGATCAACTGGAGGGACCTAAGAGATTTATTAGAGCAGCCTGATAATAAGGAGTTGCAGTAATCCAGTCTCGAAGTAACGAACGCGTGAGCCAATTTTTCTGCATCTTTTTGAGACAAGATGTGCCTGATTTTTGAAATATTACGTAGATGAAAGAATGCAGTCCTTGAGATTTGCTTTACGTGGGAGTTAAAGGACAAGTCCCGATCAAAGATAAGGTTTCAGGTATTTTTATTCCAAGTAACTTTCTCTCGCCCTCTCTCTCTTTTTGACTGAGCATCTGTAATTGGCGATGACTGATTGTTTTTGCATGTGTCAAAATACAGCTGCCAAGTGGAATGACTAATCACACAGAGTGCTCCTCCAATACCTCTAGCTGAATGTGCAATTTGACAGCGTTTGTGTGAAGTGCTCCTGGTGGGCAAGTGGTGGAAGAAGTGATGCTCAATGGTCCATGTTGACGGCCGTCATCACACCGGTGCCACGGTGGCTTGTAACTACAGCTGTGGCCGTAAAACGACAGCAACACATGACCAACATTACGGCTGACGAGGCGTCTGTGACCCAGTCACGCCCCAGTAGCACAGTGCAAGCTGTGTGTTGGTGCTGTTGCTGTTATATGTCGTCGATATAATGTGCTGCTTGTTTTATGGTCCATCTTATTGTAAAATTGATTCTGTGAGAAAGTACTGCTTATTTTGCCTTTGTTTAATAAAAACACATTGTGTTTATCCCTTCATTGCCTGTGGGTTGTTATGAAGCTTCGCGTAAATTCAGACAGGAAGACCATACCCCTCACGCCAGCCTTTTATCCCTCAGTCCGATAATCATTTCCCACGCATGCGCACGGGGAAACGAGGACATGGCGAGCCAATCGTCTCGCTGCTGTCTCATTCAAATATGACCGTCTCTCTACCTTCAGTTCATTCAGGTTGCTGTCATGCACCCCTCCTCCACCCCATCTCCAGCCAGTCTTCAAGGATCCATCAGCTTCAACTCATCATTCCATCAGCCCATCAGCCACCACCAGGTCTGGACTCCACGGGGGGGATCTATCTCGTTGCTGATCAGGGCAGTCAGCCCTCAACTACAAATCTCCCCGTAGAGTCCAAGCGCCAAAGACTCTGAGACTTCATCATTGCGCATCACATGTTAACAATAAACATCCTTTCTTCATTTAACCTGATTGAACTCCCTCTAGTCTAGGGTAACACTCCAGTCATTGTTACTCCCCGCCTCCCAATATACTTCAGTCTGTGAACATTAAACTCCCAACGATAGACCTTTCTATTCTATGTTTTTATACAAGTCCTTTCCTATCAGAAGGCTATGACGCAGCGCCACAGGAGTTGACATTGGAACGGATCGATCTTCAATTTGACCCTGTCTTAACCCTTGTGTTGCCTTCGGGTCATTTTGACCCGATTCAATATTTAACCCTCCTGTCGCCTTCGGGTCAATTTGACCCGATTCAATGTTTAATGTCGGTGTTCTTTCGGGAGTCAACAAACAAACATAAAGTACCTCACACTTAAACTTGGAAAACAATATTAATTCTAATAATTTTCTGGAGATTTTAATAGCTGGGGTCATATTGACCTCAAGGGTAAAATATGTTAGTAAATATAAAGGTAACAGGAGGGTTAAACATTGAATCGGGTCATATTGACCCGAAGGCGACAGGAGGGTGAAACATTGAATCGGGTCAAATTGACCCGAAGGCAACACAAGGGTTAAAGGAGAGGTTCAACTCCCATAAACTGGATGAGTTGTATGCTTCATTAAGCGAAGCCAAGTTCCCAAACATCAGGAGGATGGCACAGAGGATGCTGCTGTTGTTTGGCTCTACCTCTGTGTGTGAGAGACGCTCAGCGTGATGAACATCAACAAATCACGCCACAGATCCCAATTAACTGATGAACACCTCACATCTGTCCTCAGAATTACCACAACAACCAAACTGACACCAAACTTTGATGCGCTGGCAGAACAGGGCGACCACCAACACTGTTCCCACTGAAATTAAATGTTGTCTTTACTTTTTAGGTAATGGCTTTTACATGTCATTTATATTAGTTAATGTTGGGGAAAATAATCCTACAGTTTATTTCTGATATTAATGATTGTGTAACTGCTTAGATATACCATTCATGTTTGCAAGTCCAAAAGAGCGAGATCGTTCCAAGGTAGAATTAGTGCTCCGAGTAAAGGAGAGACGTGGGAGAACCATGTTGTCCCCATCCTGCCGCCCCTGTGTAAATATATGTTAAATCGTTATCCTGGTAGTTTAAACCAAACGCAAAAATTGATTGAAGCAGATTTTCCTTCAAACCGAAGTTTGAGAGAGATTCAAATAAAACAGTTGGAGGTACAACTGAACTGAGGGAAATAGAGAGGAACAGTATAGCTCAGCATGCAGGGGTGTCAGAAAGGAAGCAGAAAAGGAATGTGATATTGAAGGCAGACTGGGAAGCTTTTGGACTGTGGAGAAATGAGGCAGTAGAAAGGGAGAGACAGAGATTGAAAAAGTGTCATTGTATTCAACCAAATACTGTTTATCCTTGTTTTTATGAGGTCCTGAAAGAATCGTTGACTCCAGACCTGGATCCCCCCCCCCCCCACACACACACACACACCCCATTGAAGTAGGTTTATGGGTTAGAGGAGGCTGCTGTTGTGTCTGTCTGTATATATCTCTCTCCATCCCAGGGGCGTTCCTTGGAACTGCCCCGCACATATCATTGGCAGGCTATCACAGTGGGAAAGGCTGGATCTGGGTCCATGTTTGCAAACAGCGTCTCGGCCTATTAAAAGAAAAAACGACCGGGTGCAGAGGATCCTAAGAATTAGTGCTATGGTCATGTATTTCGATCTGCATTGACCAGGACAGTAAGTGTACACAGAGAAAAATAAATAAATAATAAAAAAGGTAAGGAAAGTAATACACGTGGACCAGATGTCTAATGGGTTATCACGAAAGACCAGGCATGCTCCATAGAGTCCTTAGCAACTGTTTCAGTTGTTAAATGTGAAGCTCACGCCTCTTCTTTTGACCTCTCTTGACCCTGTGTCTGTAGGAAACAGAGCGGCAGATCTGGCAGCAAAGGCGGCCGCCTCATCTGGCACCCCTTCCCCACAATCAGAGGCTCTCTGCGCAGACTGATTTCAGGACTTAATGTAGATCTTCCCACAATTCATCCTCTCGCCAGTACCCAGGAGCGCTCCCTGTAGGAATGCTCTGGTGCCACACTTCAGGGCGAGGTTTGGACAGGTCCGGACAGCAAGCTTTGTTTGCCACGCGTTCTCTTCCATACTTGTGCTAAATTGTCTCACGGAAGAGACCACGTGGGTAAAAGGGGGGACTGGTAACGCTATAAATGAGAATTGGGAAATTTGAAAAGGTACACATGCAGATTTTCAACCTTTGCATCTGGTTTTTAAAGGAAATGTGTCATTTGTGTAGCAAATAATGCTTCTGGGACGATAAAAGATAGATTTTATTGAATTAACTCAATCGGAGGAAAATAAATACTGCCTGGTGATAATATGCATCAATCAGCAAGTGGGTTGAAGTTCTCCCCACATCGAAACAGGACACAGGAACGGGGGCAAAGATTTTCCTGAGGGAGGTTATTTCCCGTTTGGAAATACCTAATGCTAGCAATATTAATAGTGAATTTGCTAAACAAGGCCCTTAATAAAATTTACAATATTTAGGGTTTAACATCAGACACCATTGTGGTTATTATTATTCTCAATCAGCAGATACAGTTGAAGGAGAAAATGGCAAAAGGTTGTGAAGAGACAGGCTTAACTTGGATGAAAGCACTTCCAAGTATTACTGACCACAGAGACGGAAGTGAAAGTGGAAGGAAAAGCAACGTGGGTCCACGCTAGCCATTGCAAAGGCATCCCAAATCCTGAAGGAGAAGGAGCAGCTGCTATGGGTCCGGACCAAGAAGTGAAGGGTGACAAGGCGAGCGCCTCCCTCCATCAAGTAGCATGCCAAGCTACCAACAAACACACCAGTGACAGTGACATAGCCAATCACCTCACTTATTTTATGTGGCTGGGGAGAGAGAGAGGAGGGTAGCAACCAGAGTTTCTCCAACTGCAAAGCTGTCATACAGAAATCAGTGTGGTAGGGGGCGAAATCCTGTCCATCGGGGATGCTACCCGCAAGTAACAACAATGGAAGACAGATCTCCAGCATCAAGACACCTCTTTAAGAAACACAGCCTGAGCAGAGCGTGTACTCACTGTTATCCCGAACCACAATAGCAATGATATTGTTCGTGATCTATAAATTGCAAACACATAATGTAAACAGCACAGATACAAGCCCTTTTCATCCCCCGAGGAAGTGTCAGGAAGGAAAACAGTCTTTCACTGCCCAGCCGAACAATGTGATCAGAACAATTGTTTGCTCTCCTCAATAGATAATGATGCGTGGGTTAATATAGAGAATCAACTTTACCAAATACTATGTGATATGAGGATACGAAGAGACAGGGTCCACACAGTATGGATGCATAAAGTATTTGATTCCACAGCTTTTCCGTTGTGGTGCAGTAAACCAAGGTTGTGTCAGGAAATCACGGCCTATTGGAGCTCGAGTGACTGGAAAGAATTGTGTCAAGGGGTTAACCAGCATTTCATCAAGAGCTCTTATGCTGGTTCCAGTTCCCTTCGCGGAAGCCGACTTTGACGTCATGTGGTGGCCGGACATGTCTCGCCAATTTGTGAGCAACAATGAAGACAGTTGTACCCCGACGATACCCACGGCAACTAACACACAGAACATTGTTAGCTATGATGGGAAAAAAGGAGAAGTTATACAATTTGCGGTAAAGACATTTAATGATGAAAAAAGACCTTAACCCTCCTGTTGCCTTAGGGTCAATTTGACCCCATTCAATGTTTAACCCTCCTGTTACCTTTATATTTACTGACATATTTTACCCATGGGGTCAATTTGACCCCAGCAATTAAAACCTCCAGAAAATTATTAGAATTAATATTGTTTTCCAAATTTAAGTGTGAGGTACTTTATGTTTGTTGACTACCTAAATAGCCCTTTAAATATATAAAAAAGTTGATATTTCTTATATGTTTGACACAGTGAAAAACAGCCTGGGGTCAAATTGACCCGAAAGAACACCGACATTAAACATTGAATGGGGTCAAATTGACCCGAAGGTAACAGGAGGGTTAAGGTAACAATCAAGTCGCATTGTTTAGACTAACCTATTACACAAGATGCATCCAATGAGGATTAAGATTTCAGATGCAACTTCTGCGGTTCACGATGTGATAGCAAACACAGAACAAGGAATTAAAGAGGTGCATGAAGACCATAGCTGGAATCCCTTTGGGGATATGCAGGCATGGGTAGGAACATGGGGAGCTTCTCTTATCAAGGGATTGGTTTGGATGATAGGAGGCATACTTTTTGTTATAATTAGTATCAACTTAATCACAACCATTTGTAAGATTTGTGTCAGAAAGATAGTTACAACCTATTCAATTCAATTCAGTTTATTTTGTATATCCCGATATCACAAATGACAAATTTCCCTCAAAGGGCTTTACAATCTGCACACATACGACATCCCTGTCCCAGGACCTCACATCGGATCAGGAAAAACTCCCAAGAAATAGAAAAAACCCTTTCACAGGGAAAATAAAAGGGAAGAAAACTTCAGGAGAGCAACAGAGGAGGATCCCTCTCCCCTCCTATGCAGCAGGTCAGCACTAGACAACACCTATCGAGCACCCAGTTCAGAAATGGATTCCACCATATCTAGATAGCTCCTATAGTGATCACGAATTTGAGGCTAGTGTATAATCAAACAAGGAGAGTGTGCTCACCTGTGTGCGCGCATCCCGGCTGAGCGATGCGCGCGCCACTCGCTATGAGTCAAATGCAGACAGCATTTAACGGAGCGGAGCTCTGATCGCTCTTTTAATGAGGTATCGATACTAAAAATATGCTAAATCACATTGTTTTTAACGTACGGGTACTTTGTTAGTATCGATACACCGTGCAGCGTGACAGCAGCAGATGTAGCGGACTAACATTCAAGCTAACCTAACTTCCCAAACGCTGTGGACATCTGAACGCTGATTGGCCGAGACGCGACACGTCTCAACAAAGATGTTTTATTGCGAAGAGCACCACTTCACATTTTCTCCGCGTCTCACTGCAATCTCAACGGCAGCGGGCCAGGTGAAAAAAATAATAAATCGGAACGCGTTTCTGGTATTGTTCAGGGGGCCGGTTCAAATGTGGAGGCCGTAGTTTGGGGACCACTGGCTTAGATCTACCATTCATGTTTGAAAGTCCAAAAGAGCGACATCGTTCCAAGGTAGAATCAATAATGTCAATAACCGACATGTTCCGGGGTCATCTCCAGTGTGGATAAAGTTAAACATGATCGATTCTGTAGGCCCGAGAGTTGATGGGATGCAGAACGGCTTAGTTAATCATCACTTCAGCAAGCCGAAGATCGGCTGTTACTTCACAGAGCTTCTGTGAACATATAACATATGCCGATGAGAGCTGAATCAGTCGCGATAATTCTGACAGCCTACTTGAAGGCTCAGAGTTATCCGCTCCATTCGGCTGAATGATTTGATGAGTTGTTGTACCGGATCATGGTCGCTTACTTGTGAACTTTTCATATAAATAAAGTGTTTCAAGGCGACCCTGCTTAATTTGGTATTTCTCACAAGGTAAAGGAAACAATAATTTCCACCACAGTTAACACAAACGCTCTCCATCCATCTGATTCAGTCGTCTGGTAAACGAGTACAGCCTCACACACACATAAGTGCAAAACAGTAACACTGTGTAATTGATGTACTGCAAACTGAAAGCAGGTTGAGTGAATATTTCTAAATTGAGGACTATGACTGAACTGGTCCCTTTTCTGTTCCTCCTTAAGAAAAGCAAATCATTCCTGTCAATTGCTGCACTTTGGCTTGTTTAGAACCACAAGTTCATTACAAGCACATTTAAAGGGAAGCAGCAGCTTTAACTTTGTATGCGATTGGATGCTTCCTGGCCATGCTTAAGGCTACATGTGTTGTGCTTCCCTCCTGCTCTTTGTTTCTCGAGCAGCCTGTGCTTTTCTAAATGTCAAGTCTGATTGTGGTCCGGATGCATTGACATATCTACTGTGTGTGTCATGTCGGATATGCCCAGCAGGATAACAATTCACTTCATGAGTTATCATTCAACAATGATTTTCATCAATCACCATAAGTGGTCTGAGAACTTACTGGTCACAAATAGCACAATTACGTTTATTTCTGGCTTTCAGGCTAGACGGAATGGTGGAGACAAATCTGATTTAAGGATAGGATAAAAAACTATATGTGTCTTTTCTCTAAGAACATTGTCCATCAACATACACATACACACATTTATACACACACGATTTGTTACATGGTTCACCCTTACGACTCAGCACTTCTCATATCTGACCTGCCTGAATGTCCAGAAACATAAACCTGCTTGTATTTCAGTAGTCTATTCAACCGTTTGCCCAGTGTCTGGGTCACAGAGGCAGCATTATGACGTTGTAACATCGGCCATTCCCCCTCAAGCAGTGGCACAGAGCTCTGCGGCTGAAGAGACTCGAAACCAGATTAACCTTTCCTTAATGGGCCCCTGTCATCCAGCTGCCTGGAGGGTCAAGCTACTGCAGCTCGTGATGAAAATCCAGCAGCTGGAGTCACAGATACACCCCACCTGTAGTGTTGCTACTGCTTGTTCTGCTATATAACTGTATTGTGCTTGTTTAAAGATCTTACATGTGTGCCACTAATGTGCACATGATTATACAGAGCTCTATTTGTCTATGGGTTGACTGATCATACTTATATAATTATTTTACCTGGTCCAATCGAGCTATGTTTCACCAAAACACAGAATAAGTAAATCACCTCTTATTACTTAGCATACCAAAAGGTCAAAGTGCATTGTGGTGGAAATGTATCATCGTGCTCTTCTCACGGTAACTGTGTCACTGAACTCTGAAAATAATAAAGCACATCTCGACCTGCCCACCGGACAACATGTTTGGTACTGTCTTGTAACCTGAAAGCATATGTGTGTCAGTTATGATGCAGAACTGAACAAACATTCAGTAGACAATGGGGCCTATTAAATGTGCAATTTTATCTGGCATTTTATGCTGTTCACGCTATTCATTATCGAAGAGTATGAAGTGCAATGCAGAATTATATGTTGTTAACCTTTTGAAATAAATTTATTTGAAATTGAGCAGAAGTTTGGCCCCCATGACTTTCAAGCTACTTCTAGTTAACGGATAGATCTAGTTTCGCACTTTTGTTCAGATTTTTATGAAGTTGCTGCCATCTGGGGTTCTGAGTAAAAAAAGGATCCAGTTCACCTCTGATGACAGTTTTCTTGGCCCTTAATAAACATACATCTGAGGTTAAGCATCTTCCAGGACCCAGCAATAACCCTATCCCTCAGCAGCAGTGTGCGTGTGTGCAGTAGGATTTTATACTGAGAACAATCAAGCATTTGTATGCTAAATCAGCAAGAATAAAACTTAATGATATTGTGAAGTGAATATGAAACAATATCAACTTTCCTTTGGAGATTAATGAATGCATCTGAAGTGGGTACACTGCAGGGTAAAGTTTGATTTGATCGCAATGATCACCACTTGTGTTCCCAATATGAAGATCTCGTTAGCACAAGATAAAAAAGTGTAATATTTCAGTGACCCACCACTGCTCGATAAAGGAAACCCTATTTTCAAGCACATGCAACGAAATGATGCAGTTATAGTTGAAAGAGTTAACAAGTTAAAAGTATTTGTGGGATACAGTTTTTAAACTGAACATTCAAAGTAGTCTCTTCCTGCCTGGCTCAACGACACCAAAAGCACACGGTGGTTCGGGTTAGGATGCTCATCAGCGGGTGAAAGGCAACCCCAGATTTCCCCACGTTTTGCTATGAGCTTCGTCCGCTTGGCATTTAACCTCGCTATTGCTGTCCGCCATTTTCGTAGCTTCCTCTTGGATGCATGCTTACGATCTGGCACTTGATCTCTGGATTGTTGATATAGGTTGACGCCCCGTAAACGTCTCGAATACAGCAAAATAAGAGAATACAGACTAGAGGGCAGAATCTCGACAGATACAGACACTGCCACACACTTCCAGGTCATGAGTAAAGAGTTAGAGGAACTACTTTTGCAAGTTTTTGTTTTATTCCAATCATTCTGCATAATGGTTTGGACACAAAACCCAATAACAAAAATATTTTAACAAAAATATTTGAGACTAATTTAATTAATAATGGAAGCAATGAAAGTATGTTTGCTCTTGACAGAAAACCTTAATTGTCAGAATTTGAATACACCCCGTTTTGTTGTCCAGAATGTTGATGCCGAAATTATAGGGAGAAAAAAAATTACAATTGTCAACCCGCAAACTCTCATTTTGTGTGTCTGCATGAGTGATCGGTGTTGTGGGTTGTTTTATCTTCGGTGGCTAAAAGGTTTAGCTGTCGTTGCAGAATCAGAAAGGTAAAGAGCACAGAGGACAAAAAAGAAAAAAAGAAAAAAAGATGTCATGATTGAAATTGCTGATCGGTGCCGATGAAAGTAAATTGCATTCAAATCGTGTAAAGCGTGAGCAGAGAACTCAGCCTGCCATAAGTTGGATCGATGGCTCCGATGAATTTGTTACACATGCAGGGCCTTCTGACGCAGCCACCTCAGAGGAGATGTAATAGTTCCGCTTGCCATTTTTCATCCCTTACCCTCCACACAAGACCCCCTTCTGTGAATAATGACTGCAGCTGTGTCAATGTGGCTGGCAGCCGTGTGTGCGCTTGTTTGTGTGTCTTATTTTGATGGCTTTTTTACGGTCAGTGTGCATGCGTGTGTCTGTCTGATTATGGTGCACAGATAGGCCATTACCCATGCGTTAGACGGAGAGGGGCTTAATGGACGACAGAGGATGCATGGGCAGGATGGCTCGTAAATGCTGCCCTGTCCGCCCGGCCACATCAATACTGCCATCTGGGAGTTTGGCCACTTCATTCACAAAACCAATACCCCAGTGGGATGAGACGGACATAGACGCTGCTGCTATACGTGTTCAGTCAAAGGGAAAAGACAAGGGCTATCATGACATCCACTTACAGGAGGATGTCAATTATTTTATATTTTTTTGTGTGCGCAAGCAAGACAAGTGGGAAACAAGGACGCAAAGGAAAGACAGAGAACAATAGATTACAACAGGTGCATTTGATTAGACTACCTTCACATCCTGACCACTCTTATTCTAGACTGGTGGTGGGCAAACATTTGGGCAGGGGCCACAATGAGGGCCAGTATCAGATGGATGGTGTCACGGGAGTATTAGGGTGGACCCAAATGCACGACACAGGAGACAGAACTGGAAAATAATTAACTTTACTCCAAGTACCAGCAGGAACAAAACAGACGGGAACAGATAAATACACTTTGTAACACTGGAGGGCTTGGTCAAGGAGAACACAAAACAATCTGGCAGAGGACAAGTGGAAGTGAGGGAACTAAAGTAGACGGGGACTAATGAGTTAATGGGCAACAGGTGAGATGGGCATGAAGACCAGGTGAAGGTAATGAGGGAGTGATCAGAGGCAGATGAAGGGAGTTGGACTGACGAGATGGGAAGCAGGATCTGGAATGACATGATAGTTAGTGAGACAGGATGAAAACAACTAATAAAAAAGGAAGGTATGGAGCTAAACTGTTACAGATGGAGAGTGTTTGTGTGAACTAATATGAATGAAAAGTAAAAACCATTAACTTAGAAGTAAAGACAACATTTCATTTCATTGGGAACCGTGTTGTTGGTTGTTATAAAAATGTTTAAATGTTATAAAAAGGTAAAAAGTCGTAAAAAAGTAATTAAAAGTTATAAAAAAGTTACAAAAAGTTATTAAAAAGTTATAAAAATGTTAAAAAGTTAAAAAGTAATACAAATTTAATGAAGTATTAAAAACCATTCACACTCACATTCACACCTATGGTCAATTTAGAGATCAATTAACATTAGCATGTCTTTATGTGGGAGGAAGCTGGAGAGGGAACCCATGCTGCCAAGGGGAGAACATGCAAACTCCACACAGAGGGACCGCCACGACCGGGAATTGAACTGTCAGCCCTCTTGCTGTGAGGCGACAGTACTATCCACTACACCACCTTGCAGCCACACCCATCTAACCTTAAAAACGAACCTCCATATAAAAAATTTACATCGTAATGAAAAAGATACAAAAGTAGTAAAAAAGATAAAAAGTTGTAAAAAAGTTTTGAAAAGTTATAAAAAAGTTACAAATAGTTAAAACGTTATAAAAAAGTTACTAAAAGTTAAAACGTTATAAAAAGATATAAAGTTATAAAAAATGTTTAAAAGTTGAAAAGTAACGAAAATGTAATAAAGTATTAATTTCCATTTGCACTCACTTCTATGGGAAATTTAGAGATCAATTAACATGAGCATCTCTTTGGACTGTGGGAGCCACCCCAACTGGGAATTGAACCCACAGCCCTCTTGCTGTGAGGTGACAGTACTAGCCACTCCACCACCGTTAAGCCCTACCCATCTAACCTAAAAAACTAACCTCCATATAAAAAAGTTAAATAGAAATAAAAAAGATAAAAAGTAGAAAAAAAGTAGTAAAAAGGTAATGAAAAGTTATTAAAAAGTTACAAATCGTTAAAACGTTATAAAAAAGTTACTAAAAGTTAAAACTTTATAAAAAAGATATAAAGTTATAAAAAATGTTTAAAAGTTAAAAAGTAACGAAAATGTAATAAAGTATTAAAAACCATTTGCACTCACATTTATGGGAAATTTACAGATCAAATAATATGAGCATGTCTTTGGACTGTGGGAGCCACCCCAACTGGGAATTGAACCCACGGCCCTCTTGCTGTGAGGTGACAGTACTAGCCACTCCACCACGAAGTTTAAATAAAGATGACAAGAACAATAGTTGGACTGCTGAAGCATTCCAACTAATTATTCATCAGCAAACTTAATAATTTTAATTAAATTAATATATTTAACTACAAAAAGTATATACATGTGTAACGTTACAAAGATAAAATAAATGCCCACCTCTTTTTGCAGAATAATATGTGTATGGACAATATGTTTACAATTTCAATTGTATTGTCCTATCTTGTATGACATATGTCATCATATGGCGGATGTCTTCATAGTCTTGTGACTGGGGCCATTACACCAAGTGAAAGGACTTGTCTATTCTGTCTATCTCTCTGCATATACAGGACTGTCTCAGAAAATTAGAATATTGTGATAAAGTTCTTTATTTTCTGTAATGCAATTAAAAAAACAAAAATGTCATGCATTCTGGATTCATTACAAATCAACTGAAATATTGCAAGCCTTTTATTCTTTTAATATTGCTGATTATGGTTTACAGCTTAAGAAAACTCTAAAATCCTATCTCATAAAATTTTAATATTTCCTCAGACCAAGTAAAAAAAAAGATTTATAACAGCTGAGTGTTTGTCAAGGCTCAGGAAACCCTTGCAGGTGTTTCGAGTTAATTAGACAATTCAAGTGATTTGTTTAATACCCTACTAGTATACTTTTTCATGATATTCTAATATTTAGAGATAGGATATTTGAGTTTTCTTAAGCTGTAAGCCATAATCAGCAATAAATCAGAATAAAAGGCTTGCAATATTTCAGTTGATTTGTAATGAATCCAGAATGCATGACATTTTTGTTTTTTTAATTGCATTACAGAAAATAAAGAACTTCATCACAATATTCTAATTTTCTGAGACAGTCCTGTATAATGCAGAGTAAAATAACTCTGGATTCAGCCGTGAGTGTGGGGGGAATCGCAGTCTTATACATCAGCAGGAATATATATTATACTATATATACTATAATCTTTATAATTTTGTACCAATATTCGATAGGCCTGATTATAAAGCCATATGTGTCCCGCTAGTCGTAGTAGTTTGCACATACCTGTTCTAGTGTAACGCCCTGTTCTGTGTCTCCTCTGTTTCTTCTCTATGTCGCCTCTGTCTCCTTGATTGTTTCATTCCCTTCACCTGCCCTCAACCACTCCTGTCTCCTTGATTGGTGACCAGTTGGTTACAAAGAAACTGACCAGCACATTCAGCCCTGTTAAATATTTAGAGTTTCTGTTCCGTTAAAAAAAATTTGAGGAACAAACCAGAATATGCAAACTCAAATAATCAGGATAGAAAAGTGTAAGGGCTAAACATTGATGAAATGGTCTCTGTGTATGATTGTTTTAGATACAAGTTTAAAAGTCAGCCTGGGACTGTGAGAAAGAAGAATTAATGCGGATTAGCAAGAACAAATCAAGAGAGGACTCAAAACCTGCAGGATAATCCAGGACACCTATTCAAATCAAGTCAATTTGGTCTACATAGTCCAAAATACACATACGGATTTTACCAATTGACCAACATCTATCAAACTTGACAAGAAACCTTGTCAAAGGACAAACAGGGAGACTTTTCCAAGATGTGTAGACGGCACATGTACAGAAGAGAAAGACTTACAAAACATATAACATTAAGTAAATATTGAAGACCAGCAAAATTCCAGCTAATACACACATGTTGTTTTAGCGTAGTTGCTAATTAGGAAAGAGAAAATGAGAAAGAACGACCATGAGAGATCAGACAGTGTGTGCTACACTTAATGACAGGTATGTATTTGACCCATACAGGTCAAGGAAAAGTCACATGTACCTTTGGGCTACACTTAGTATTACATCATCAAGTAAGTGGATCATGTCAGTTGCAATTTCTGCTGAAATGTTTTCTGCTATTCAGCCTCATAGGATCTTCAAAATAGAGTAGTATGATGAGAGCATGGATCAGTGCATTTCCTGTTTTAACGTCCAGTATGTGGTTGTTCTCAACTGACATGATATAAACTGTAAATACAGTGCTTGAGGAAGACAATCTGACAGGAAAATAAGTTTAACGAGCGTCCTCTATAAGTACAGTCCAAGCACTTACACTGTCACACAATGCAACATGTGTACACACAGCTGGGCAAAGCTGAGATGAAAAGATGCATCAGCATACATATCATTTAAACAGACAGGTGTGTGCTTCTGCCCACTCTGTGGGGCCAGGTACAAAAAATGAAGGGGGTGTCGTCTGAGAGTTGACAATTTATTGACAGGCTGAAGCTGTGAAGTCAGGATTAAGGACAGCTTTGTGCAAGAGCTGGAGTGTCAGTATTGTCTTAAAAATATCGCAGTCTTTTCAACATATGCAGAGAGTCGCAAAACTATCAACGGCTTTCAAATGATTGCTTTTAGAATATTTGTTGTTACCTTCGCATTGAAAATGCGGAAGGTTATGTTTTGATCGCTGTGTCTTTATTTATTTATTTATTTATTTATTTATTTGTATGCGTGTTACTCGCATAACTAAAAAAGTATTAAACCGAATCGCATGAAATTTGGTGGGATGATTGGATATTATCCGGGGACAATTTGATTAGATTTTGGGATCGATCGGGTCAAAGGTCAAGGTTATGAAAAGATCAAAATCTTCTTTTTACCATAGCGCGGTCAATTTTTATCCAATTGGCATGCAACTAATGCCAAAATGTTCATAATTCAATGCCCAATCTTGTGATATGCGAAGGTATGCGCTCTACCGAGTGCCCGTTCTAGTTCTGTAATGTATTAGGTGCAACTCCCAGGGCCCTGCTTTACATTTAACCACAGTTTATGTTGCAAAAAACAGAACAATAATCCCATTTCCAAAAACAGTGATTACTGTACACTTGTTTCTAGATCTCAGACTTGTCCCAAATTCTACTCAATCGCATTTGATTTTTTTCTGTGCGTACAGACCCTGCTGGTAAATGTCACAGTGTGACAGGCACAAAGCCTGGTCACCAAAATCATACCCTGAGGGGCCCTGGTGCTGTCACTTCCTCTCAAGTGTGTAGACTATGCAGTAGTTGATAGCAAACAGAAAGAAGGCTGGATTTGAGTGGTTTTATGTATCTAACCCAGTGGGCTATTTCAGCAAAAAAGAGAGAGAGAGAAAAAACATATTTCCAAAAGAATACGATGGAATATGGACAGATGAGCAGATGTTTGACAATGTTCATATAAATGCCATATTTCCATAGATATGATGTGAAAAAGCTTTGGAATTTATCATTTAAGATTATAATGACGAGAAAAGAAAGAAAAACATGCATTTCCATTGTTACGGTTGTAGTGAATGTGATGTCATAATTCACCCTTGTTCCTGGTGTAGTTCTATACACAATTATTAAAGTAATGAGTCACACACATCGGTGTGACTGTTCCGGCCGGGATCGCGGTCCCTTTAAGTGTTGTGTTGCTGTTGTGACGTCAAGCCCCATGCGGGTTTGGTTACTGGGCAGCGCCATCTTGTGTTCATTCGTTTTTGTGATACGAAATAAACGAGACACACACTTGTGTGCTCAACTTGAGGAATTGTGTTTTGCGCTTCAATGCAACTTCCACACGGTAGTGCTTTCAGATGTTATTGGGGTTATTTGTATCACATATAGAGAAGGCAAGGGAGAATAATTTGCATTAACCTTATTTTTTATTTAAATTTCCCTCATTGAAATCATCAAAACGCATAGAGCACCTAAATTAACATTTTATTTGTTTCCGATTCAATAATATGTTTTTGTGTGTAAAATCTTGCAGACTTTGAAAAAATAAATAATAATAGTTATCCGGATTTATAACAGTGAAAACAAGCACAGGTGCTTGTGGGAATACAATTGATGAAAAACACTAAAGTACAAACAATCACCACCACCCCCACATATATGTATATGTTGGTAATACATTTCTACAATCTTCTTCTTTAGACACAGATAGAGACAGTCTGCTGTGAAGCAGGGTTACACAAAGCCCTCTTGTGGTCTAAACATGTGATTCTCAAGGCTTTGGACAAAAGCGTATGGAAAATATAAGTGTAATTAATCTGGATAAGCACTCACAGCAAGTCAAGTTGTTTGTAGTTTGAATCACATTTTAAAATGTTGCAATGTCTGTCTTATTTGAAGAGTCAACTCACAAAGTTGTGAGTTGTTTTAAGATGGAATTGGTATCCTTATCATTGTACTTGCTCTGAATTGGTGACCTGGTGTGGGCAGAACAACCTGGAGCTAAATGCTCTGAAGACAGTGGAGATGGTCGTAGACTTCAGAAGGAACCCAGCCCCACCCACCCCCATCACCCTGAGAGACTCCCCAGTCGACACTGCAGAGTCCTTCCACTTCCTGGGCACCATCATCTCCCAGGACCTCAAGTGGGAGCTGAACATCAGCTCCCTCACCAAAAGAGCTCAACAGAGGATGTACTTTCTGCGGCAGCTGAAGATGTTCAACCTGCCAAAGACAATAATGGTGCACTTCTACACCTGCATCATTGAGTCCATCCTCTCCTCCTGCATCACCATCTAGTACGCTGCTGCCACTGCCAGTGACAAAGGCAGACTGCAGCGTGTCATCCGCTCTGCCGAGAAGGTGATTGGCTGCAATCTGCCATCTCTCCAGGACCTGTTCGCCTCTAGGACCCTGAGGCAGGTAAGATTGTGGCCGATCCCTCCCACCCGGGTCACAAACTCTTTGAGGTCCTTCCCTCCGGCAGGAGGCTGCGGTCCATCAGGACCAAAACCTCACGCCACAAAACCAGCTTCTTCCCGGCTGCCGTTGGCCTCATGAACAAGGCCCGGACCCCCACCTGACGTGGTCACTTATCCCTCCCCCACACCTCAAGCCTGTGTTATGCACACACTACTTTGCACACTGAACACTGCACATGCACTTTTGCACTCCTGCCTTGCTTTTTGTATTGTAGTACTTATTGTGTTTGTATAGTACTTATTGTGTTTGTATGTTTTATGTTTTATGTTCATTTTATGTTCACTGTATGCACCTATACACCAGAACAAATTCCAGGTGGGTGTAAACCTACTTGGCAATAAATACAATTCAAGCATGTCTTAAAGACATAAAAACATGGATGACCTGCAACTTCTTGATGTTAAACTCAGACAAAACCGAAGTAATTTTAATCGGCCCTGAGCACCTCAGAGATCAATTATCTGGTGATGTGGTTTCTGTAGACGGCATTGCCCTAGCATCCAACACCACTGTAAAGAATCTTGGCGTTATCTTTGATCGGGACTTGTCCTTTAACTCCCACGTAAAGCAAATCTCAAGGACTGCATTCTTTCATCTACGTAATATTTCAAAATCAGGCACATCTTGTCTCAAAAAGATGCAGAAAAATTGGTTCACGCGTTCGTTACTTCGAGACTGGATTACTGCAACTCCTTATTATCAGGCTGCTTTAATAAATCTCTTAGGTCCCTCCAGTTGATCCAGAATGCTGCAGCTCGTGTTCTCACTACAACTAAGAAAAGAGATCACATCACTCCTGCACTAGCTGCTCTGCACTGGCTCCCAGTAAAATCAAGAATCACTTTTAAAATTCTTCTCTTAACGTACAAAGCCTTGATTGGTGATGCACCATCATATCTTAAGGAGCTTGTAGTACCATATTGCCCCACTAGAGAGCTACGCTCACTAAATGCGGGACTACTTGTAGTTCCTAGAGTCTTAAAAAGTAGAATGGGAGCCAGAGCCTTTAGTTATCAAACTCCTCTTTTATGGAACCAGCTTCCAATTTCAGTCCGGGAGGCAGACACAGTCACCTCGTTTAAGAGTAGACTTAAGACCTTCCTCTTTGACCGAGTTTATAGTTAGGGCTGAATCAGGTTTGCCCTGGTCCAGCCCCTTGATATGCTGCTATAGGCTTATAGCTGCCGGGGGACGTTTTAGGATGCACTGAGTACCTATCTCCTCTTTTTTCTCTCCTTAAGGATGAATTTTCATCTCTCAATCACACGTTACTAACTCTGCTTTCTCCCCGGAGTCCTTTTGACTTCACGTCTCATGGGGTCATCGGACCCTATACGGCATAGATCCTATCTGCCTGATGGATCATCGAGGTCTGGGTCGTGGAATTCCTGCTCCTGACTACGCCACTATCCTGTTGAGACTCCGCCCACTGTTGAGACTCCGCCCACTCCTCCTCCCCACCGCCATCTGCCTGATGGATCGTGGAGGTCTCCATCGTGGAATATGCCTACTATGAACTATTCATACACTCTGTCATATTCATTGAATGTATTTAAACTCTAAATCTGTCCTTCTGTACACATTACATCTATTGTTCTGTCCATCCTGGAGAGAGATCCTCCTCTGTTGCTCTCCTGCAGGTTTCTTCCCTTTTTTCCCCCTGAAGGGTTATTTGGGAGTTTTTCCTGGTCCGATGTGAGGTTTTGGGGCAGGGATGTCTATGTGTACAGATTGTAAAGCACTCCGAGACAAATTAGTAATTTGTGAAATTGGGCTATACAAATAAACTGAACTGAACTGAACTGATTCTGATTCTGATTCATAGAGAGTTTAAAATAAAGGCAGATGGTAAAGCATATGGAGCATATCAACTACAGTATGGCTCAGAAGTGTCGACTCCATCGTCTCACCTTCCTCCTGGCATGCATAACAACTTACATTGTTTGCTTTTTGTCTGCACTTTCATTTCACATGCACATATTCACACTGACAAGCATTACATAAATATATGGTTTGCCTAGAAACACCTTATTTGTACTTGTGTAGTTCACATATTTAATGAAAGCCCTTACATGTGGGATTTCTTTGTGACCTCTCTATAAAGGGAACTTTGGCAGTCAGAGCAAAATGAACAGAATAACATCCATAAAACATGTTCATGTTGAAGACGGAGACATAAGGACATTGTGAAAGAGTCATAGTATTGAGATATATTCAAGAATATAGTTATTTGATATGGCTGCTGCAAAGGCTTTGAGATTTGACTGACACTGATTGTTAATCCTTAATTTGTCTGTTTATTTGAGTGAGCATAATTCAATTCAGTTCAATTTTACTTCTCTGTAGACATACGACATCCTCTGTCCCGGGACCTCACAGCTCACAGAAGATTGAGTAATACTGTTACGTACATACAGGATTTCGCAACGAAGCCCTTGAATGCAGCACCGTGCCCCCTTTCAGCAGCGTCCAATGAGAAGCCAGGATGCTGGAGCGCGTGTGTGTTCTTCGTGCGCGTGGGCTGAAGCTAAAACGCGCGAGCGAGGCGACCAGCTAATATTCCGCTCAGTCAGAGGTAAGATTGATAAAACAGCTCGTAAACACAGACGTTTCATCAATACGAACATTTACGACCATGTTAAGAGCGTCATCGGCAACTTGTCGTGTTATCTCACTGTTGTGAGAGGCCGCCGAGGAACTGCCTAAAAGACACTTTCATCAACTCGCGAGCTAACGTTAGCGGTATTAGCTTGTCAAAGCAGCTAGCAGGTGGCTAGTAGCCGTAACCAACTGGCAGTTTTCTCTATATAACGAGAAGCCATAGCACCGTTGCATACGCAATTAATTAGCACGCAGTATCCTACTTGTTAAGTGCGCATGGCGTATGTAACGTTATTGGAAGCGTACAGTGGAAACCGTCGCACTTGTTGTGTTAGCTGAAGCATTGTTCACAGCACGTTGGCTAGTAAGCTAGCTTCTTGCTAACTAGCGCGCTAGGTTTGCTGCTGTCAGATCTAGTTCTCACCGCCCATACTCGGCATATGTTAGTACGTGGTGGTTAGTGTTCCGATGTCACCGTGTAGACTCACTCGACGGTGCTTCGCCGTCGGTCATATGTAACTGTCAGAGTCGGCGAGGGGCATGTTGCTCCTCGTCAAAGGCGAGATGCTAACTGGCTGCCCTCGCTTCGCCCAGCTGCCGTTAGCGTGTCATTGCGTCATCGGCCAGCGCGCGACGACACTCGACACCGAGCTGCTGCTGATCACTTCGTTCAGCTGGCTGTGACGTCACGAAACACGCCTCGCATGTGGAAAGATGCGCAATTGACCTCCTTCACTCTGTTGTCTGTGGTTACTTCTCACTGTCTGTGGTTACTTTGTCACTGTCTGTGGTTACGTCGTCACTGTCTGTGGTTACGTCATCACTGTCTGTGGTTACTTTGTCACTGTCTGTGGTTACGTCGTCACTGTCTGTGGTTACGTCATCACTGTCTGTGGTTACTTTGTTACTGTCTGTGGTTACTTTGTCACTCTGTGGTTACTTCTCACTGTCTGTGGTTACTTCTCTCTTTCTGTGGTTACTTCTCACTGTATGTGGTTACTTCTCACTGTCTGTGGTTACTTCTCACTGTCTGTGGTTACTTCTCTCTTTCTGTGGTTACTTCGTCACTGTCTGTGGTTACTTCTCACTGTCTGTGGTTACTTCTCACTGTGTGGTTACTTCTCACTGTCTGTGGTTACTGCTCACTGTCTGTGGTTACTTCGTCACTGTCTGTGGTTACTTCTCACTGTCTGTGGTTACTTCTCACTGTCTGTGGTTACTTGTCACTGTCTGTGGTTACTTCTCACTGTCTGTGGTTACTTGTCACTGTCTGTGGTTACTTCGTCACTGTCTGTGGTTACTTTGTCACTGTCTGTGGTTACTTCTCACTGTCTGTGGTTACTTCGTCACTGTCTGTGGTTACTTCTCACTGTCTGTGGTTACTTCTCACTGTCTGTGGTTACTTGTCACTGTCTGTGGTTACTTCTCACTGTCTGTGGTTACTTCGTCACTGTCTGTGGTTACTTCGTCACTGTCTGTGGTTACTTTGTCACTGTCTGTGGTTACTTCTCACTGTCTGTGGTTACTTTGTTACTGTCTGTGGTTACTTCTCACTGTCTGTGGTTACTTTGTCACTGTCTGTGGTTACTTCTCACTGTCTGTGGTTACTTCTCACTGTCTGTGGTTACTTCGTCACTGTCTGTGGTTACTTCGTCACTGTCTGTGGTTACTTTCACACTATCTGTGACTCATGATGTATTTAATCAAATTTCTCTGTCTTTATTAGAGGAAGGAGCTGCCACTTGGTAATGGACGCCAATAAAGGTAAAGACAAATGTTGTTTCAGTGTATTATCTTCTTATACTAAATTAGATCTCCAGTGCAGGTTAGTTTAATCAACATCTGAAAGTCTAGACAACAACATAACGTAACAAATTCCACTAAGTATTTACAGTGCCAATGTATTGGATTGAGTAATATTTTAAACTGTATGGTGAGTCACAATCAACCAGCATTATGCATGCGTTGTCAATAGAAAAGCAACGTATGTCATGGTGATTAACCTGCAACCATGTTCTTTGATAGTTTTGGCAGGTAAAGGGGATCAAGGGATGCAAAATCCAGGTGGGCAGATTGAAAGACCTGCCGGCATCTTGGAAAGGTCAGTTGTTTTCTCAAGGAACCCAACACGTATGTTTTTTCAAACTTATCTAAATGGTTGTTATTAACATAACACATTAATGTTTGTATGTTCCTTTGAAATTATTTACTCCCTGTGCAGATACATCGGCTATTTGAGGAAGCAAAGGTTTTGGTCACAATTTCCAGTTGCATATTGATATAATTGGCACACATTAATCAAAAAGTGGCAGTTAACTTAACTTCCTGACTTAAACATGGTGTTTTATTACCCTAGGTGTCATTGTGGTGAACTTTGCTTGTGATCTGATGGTAAATGTTATCGTTTAGTATTGTGAACTAATCAGATACTAAATACTTTATTAAATAATCGAAAATCAAATCGGTGCTAAACCACATACACAATTATCCAATCATATATATATACACACATGTATATATCACCAAACAAAACGTTTATTTTCTCTGATCAACAAGAAAAGTTGTTGAATGAGATTCTAGAAATGTAATATGCAGTGTCACACCAAAACACAAACAAACTTCTTTTAATCTCCTAAAACATCTTGAGATCATATTGTGGTTCCCAACCCCCGAGGGGGAGGACTCGCCAGTTTACCGGAAAAGATTGTGTAAGAATTGTTTACGGATAACCGTTTTACGAAATGATTTTAATCCCCAGCATTTTCTCTTCTCATAGCATGCTTCCCAAAGTCGTGAAGAGGCGAGTGCATGCCTTGAAAAGGCTACAGGTGCAGTGTGCCAACATAGAGGCTAAATTCTACGAGGAGGTCCATGAGCTAGAGAGAAAGTATGCTGCCCTCTATCAACCACTCTTTGACAAGGTATGCTAAATAACTTTAAAGATTTAAATAAATAAAAAATGTTCCCTGCACGACTGGTTGGTTAAATTTCTTTCTGGTCGGATCTGAGGCCAGTGAGGATGCGTCCTTGGTGCTATATTGAAAAGTGCTACAACGAGTAGTCGTCTGTACTTTGTCAGTCACGGCTATTTCCAGAGCTAGTGACAAGAACTCAGCAAGTCTTAGTTGACATAAGACTGTCAGCTGTAGTGCGACTGCACCTGTCTGTGTGTGTGTTTATATATACACATGCAGCTGCTTGATGAATTATTCAGCCTTATCGAATGAATGTCTGTGCAAATATACATGCTAATATTCCCAAATGCCTCTCTAAAATAATTCACTTTGTCATAATTTATGTGTCACAGAGAAGAGATTTTGTCACAGGACCCGTGGAACCCACAGAGGAAGAGTGCGAGTGGCACAGTGACAGGGAGGAAGAGGAGGAGCTAGCTGTAAGTACAAATTAATATTTTATTTTGTGTCTTAAAAGCCTGATCATTTTGCCAAATCCTATTAATTTTTTTAAGATCACACATGTTGCTTGACATTGTAACAATAATACCGAAAGTCTGCATAGATTGTCTCAAAGGAAACAACAGGAATGTGGGAAATGTGTTTTTGATGAGCATCACGAGGGCATTCTGATGGCTGAATTGTAAAACATCTTCATCCCAATGAGACTTCTGTCCGGGTTCCTGCTAGTCCAGAGAACGTCTTAAACGGTATTGAATTAATTAATCTAAAAAAAGTCCAATTGGAGAAGAATATTATAAAAGAATGCGCAAACATAAGTTACCTTTTACGAAAAGGTTTTTCTCACATTGCAGGTAAATATTACAACATAATTGGTCAATTGTTTTAAGATCTTTTCCGAATGTCTTTCATTAGAGTCGCACAGATCAGAACAACACTCATATTTTGTTAGCGACCTGCATGCGTGGAGCAAACGCAAGCTAGCGACAACAAATAGAAGTTCAAATTTTATGAAATGTGGCTAATTAACCACGGTTTCACAGCATGGCTGCAACTGGTACCAATCAATGTATAAGAGGCACATTGAATTTTGTGCAGTGCGTGTTTCCAACTCGGCAAGATGAGAATTACTCCAGGGGAATCCCACATGGGGAACCTGGGCGTTCTTGGTCTTTGGTTGTTGTTGGGTGTCCCCAGTGTAAAAAGCTTAACACTCATTCTAAGAAATACAAAACTGCCAAATCAAACCACACACTAAATAATTGCTGTGTTTTTATCCTTGCAATTCGGGCTGTAGATTCTTAAATGTAATCCCGTTTGGCTTTTAAAGGTTCAATCTTCACGCTTGAGGACCCCTGTCTCAGGAACTTAACTAACTTGCCGATTAGATTTTGGTGAATTGAATTTTTACAAGTGCTCCACCCACTTCCTGTAGGAGGAGGTAAAGGAAAAGGCTGCTATTGAGGATGCAAAGAAAGAGGAAGCCACGCCAAAGGAAGATCCTAAAGGCATCCCTGAGTTCTGGCTCACCATATTCAAGAGTGTGGACATGCTCAGTGACATGCTCCAGGTACATTTATATAACTAATACACATGTCAACTTATTTCTGAACCGTTTCATGTGTCTCTGATCTGACTGTTTATCTACCACCAGGAACACGACGAGCCCATCCTAAAGCACCTGAAAGATATTCAAGTCAAGTTCTCTGAGCCAGGACAACCAATGGTCAGTTTCATCACGTTATAATAATGAATTGATAGTGTTCCAAGTTGATAAACTATAATTCAGATTGTTTATTTATCTTGGTCTTCCCCCTCAGAGTTTCACATTAGAGTTCCACTTTGAGTCCAATGGTTACTTCAACAATGCAGTCCTCACTAAAGTCTACAGGATGAAGTCAGAACCTGATGAGTCGGACCCTTTTTCATTCGAGGGTCCGGAGATCATCGACTGCGAAGGGTGAGAGACAGAGCACACAAACATGACTCAACCGTGGCTTTTACACATATGATGTCGAGTTCGGAAAAAGTAGAGATTGTGTGCTTCGTAAAACATTTCTGTGCACTCTCTTGGGTCTTGGCTTTCTGCTGCCTCTCACTGTTCTGTACATCTCTCCTCAGCTGTCAGATAGACTGGCACAAGGGGAAGGATGTGACAGTGAAAACTATTAAGAAGAAGCAGAAGCATAAAGGCCGTGGCACTGTCCGCACAGTCACCAAGCAGGTCCCCAATGACTCGTTCTTCAACTTCTTTAACCCGGTCAAAGGTGAGACACACAGAAAGAGATGCACACACAATGTAGTGATTTAGTTTGGGCTCTAAATGTTGTATTCAAAGTAATTGGTCACACTCTCAGAGCAGTACTTCTCTAAATCAAGCTCTGTTTGTATAGGTTGTACACAAACTCCTTGAGAAAACTCGGAATCACTGACACTCTCGCATACAATTGCTTGACAGTCAACGTGGCTGTGGTCATCTGCAGACGGTGTCCTGAGATGTTGGCATGCATGTCATGTGGTTATACCAGCGGTCACTGAATTCAACAGCAGGTGGCGGCAGACTCCAACCCTGTGTCAGATTGTGTCTGCTGTGTAGGCGCAGCAGACACATGAAGTTGCACTCACTGGAACATTGAACTTTTACATCAACTTCGGTTTTACAATTATTTTCAAGCTTGGAGAGTAAAGTAGCTTTTGTGGCGGTAAAGAATTAATGACTGAAACTTTGAGGCAACATTTCACGAATAAAACAACACTCTAATTAACTAAAAACATTTGACAGATAACTGATGTGTGATTAAGAAAATCGGTGAGCCTTGAGTTTGTATTTAGCGCATGAATTAACATCTCAGAGTTTCAAAAGTAAAACGAATAAAAGAAGACAACATTTCATAGACGGTACTTTAACAGCCGTGTTACATTTTAGAATGATCCTGCCTGATTTTAGTTTATGAAAGTTATAAAAATCAAACTTTGGATTCCTTTGCTATCATTACCGGTGTGATTACCCTCATCAAAGGGGAGGAGGTCAGGCGAGAGGCGTTTCAGTTTGACTTCAGATTTCAAATATCTTGAAGTGAGTCATTCTCTCTCTCAAAGGATCGGTAATGTAATTACGGTAACCTCTGTCCTGTGTTGCCGACCAACCGGTCAGACACACTTTTTCTGACTGAGAAGTTAACTTGTCCACTCATTGGCTCTGTAAATGTTTGACTTTCTGGTTCTTTAAGGCCTCAGTATATGACTGGTGGATATAAACGGCTCTTCAGATGTGTTCAGGCGTGCTGTTCTGTGGTAGGGATGTTAATTAGTGAAGTAGCTGTCACTCGCTGATCATGTGGACACGCACAAAGACGGCATTAGTCGTTACTGCTGTGACGTGTGAACAAGAGTTGCTTGTTTTTCATTTTATTGGATTCAAATGTAGTCTTTTTGTGTGTTTTAGATTAATGTTGATATTTTTTAAGTAGTGGACCCTAATGTTAGGGTACATATTGAAACACCGATGCTTATACTCTAGAGCATACACGATGGTGTAAGAGTAACAAAGCCATTTACTCTATTACAGTGTTGTTGCAAGAAGAGGAAGGATGATATCACCTTTAGTCAGTTTATTGCCATGGTGGGGGAGAACAGACACTTTCTGTGGATGATGTCATCGATAATAATAATGGTTGTTGCCTTAGATGGCCTTTCAGATGTCTAATCCCTTAGCTGCCCTGGTGATGGATGTTATAAAAGTGTACCATCCTCCTGTGATTAGTCATTTTAAATTAATATGCCTTTTCAAATCCATTCCCTTTTTAAAATGTTCATCATACCTTTTAATCTATAGTCATAGTAGCACAGTGTGTCGAGGTGCTTATTGCTTATCTGAGATGTGCTTTCCCTTTCCAGCTTCACCAGATGGAGTAATGGTGAGTAAATGTAGCTTGTTCTTCATAAAATCACACCATTTTGTGTATTCTTTTACCATAAATTCATCGCATTTGTAGCTGTGTTAAACAAGTCTTCATGTGTACATGTTTTATAGGACGAAGACTCCGAGTTCACCCTAACCACAGACTTTGAGATTGGACATTTCTTCCGTGAGAGAATAGTTCCGAGAGCAGTGCTGTACTTCACTGGAGAGGCCGTGGAGGATGACGAGAGTGTGAGTGTGTTTCCGTGCGGTTACTCTTGGACACAGAAAAGGCCAAAGCATGGGATGTTTGCAAACTGGGAAAAAAAATCTTTTGATGACATGTAGCTAAATTGGTCATTTCTGTTTGACCATGTGTGTGTGTTCACTGTTGTTGTTTTTCCTGCAGTTTGAAGAGGAAGAGCAGGAGGAGGGAGATGAAGAGGTTAGTAATGACCAGACAGCTGGGATGCACACTGTTTACACATTACACGGGTCTGTAACTTTGCCAGCATATATAATAATACATACTACTACTTATAATAATGAAAACATCTTATGATAATCTTGTCTTTGTTTCTCAGGATCAAGATGAGGAGGGTGATGACGATGACGATGATGAGGGAGACTGCGACCCCAAGGTCAGTTTGAGTCCTTTAACTTTTTTCATTTTTATGTTTTTAAATGCAAGTGTTTTCGTAACTCTTCATATTTTTGTGGTGCTGATCCTGTAGCTCTCATTGCCACACGTCTTCTCTGAACACAACGCATAACTGCTGCGTTCACAGAAGACCAATGTCTCCGTTATGAATCACAGGATATGACGCAATGTACTTCGTCTCTGGAGTGAACATTTGAAAAGTAGCGGAAGAAAATCCAAACGATACAGAGGCAAACTTACAAATACAGTTTTTTTAATTAAAGTTACCGTGAAGCAATAACGGACAGAAATACTGTCCATCAGATTTCTCCCCGTCTTCTCAGTTAGCTTTAAAATATTTTTTTCAGGGGCGTGGCTTTGATTCCTCAAAAAAGGTATTTCTGTCCGCTACATATTTAAATGAACCTGTGATTAAGTGTGTCGTCTAAGAATGAACACGAGACGGAGATGTCGGATTCATTCAATGCTAACCAGCTGAAATGAGGTCGGAGACAAATGTCGTCCACACGGCAGTTTTAAAGTGGGCTGAGACCCTAATGCTCAACTGTACACACAAGTAACGTTACGTTATTAATCAGAGACGCTCACCGGTGTGACATATAGCCAGGGTGAAGAGGAAAACTGACATTTAACAAGTATTGTACAAGAAGATGAGGAAATAGTTTTGTTTTTGGCAAAAACTCACCAAAAAAAACTTTTTATCAGACTAATACTCTTGATTCAAACTAATTGACAAACGCATTGATAGGCTATTGGCTAGAAATGATCATGTAACGACAGTCTGAAAGACGTGTATTTAGTGGTTTATTTGGACCGAGACCCCCATTCCTAAACTCTTCCCGTCTGGTGCTCGGTGCGTAACGTGCCCTGCAAGCAGCGACCAGCAGCGCTGCGTTGCCTCTCAAGACGTTTACACCTCCTGTCAGCTCACCAGTTCCTTTAGCTTCAGGGATGCAGTGTGCTCATCCACCAAGTGCAGCAATGTTTCACAGTCATCTCTGACTGACCATTAAACTTGTGCATATTGTTGTCTCTCCCTTCCCTGGACTCTCCTCCATTACAGGCATAATCAATCATTCTCACCCAATGCCATTTCTAGGTAAGGGCGAAATAAGGATGGCGTCCCACATTCTGCACTGTCGAGTCCATTTGCTCTGGTCTATGATTCTGGCTGCCTCTTTCACTACATTCTGGATTCTTCCTGTAGTCCCAAGTTTTGAGGAACCTCGACTCTCATTTTGGGTTCCTATTCTCTTTGCTCTGTACATCTTTTACTTTTTCCTCCTGTAGTACCGTCTCAGGTTTCTAACATTGTCCCTGTTGCTGCAGCAAAAAAGGTGCTTTCATTCATTCTCTGGCATCTGCTTTCTTGTTAGCCTCTTCTAGTTGCTACTTGATGCCCGATGGCCTCATTAGCTCTCCGCCATCTTGTTTTCTAATCTGTTCTTTCTGTCTGCTCCCAACAGAAAGAACAGCCCCAGCCTGCCGAATGCAAACAGCAGTAACCGTGGTGATCAGAGGAGGTGGTGACCTGAAGTCTGTCAAATCCGTTCTTAGCCAATCAGCAAGGCCTCCTGCAGGCTTCCCCCTTTTACGAACTCATCTGAACGCAATAGAACGCAAACCAAACTGTGTGTTACTATGTGCATGACTTATTTTTCCTTGTCTTGCGCCCATCTAACCCCCTATTTGATTAAACTACCGTAGAGTCACGTAGGGCCAGCTTTGGTACGGGGGAGTAGGTTACGACTGCCGAGAACCTCTAACTTCATCGTAGAAAAAAATAGGAAAGAAAAGAATCCCAACTTAAGTTTTCATGGAAATAAATTGGTTACTCAGGGTTTTATAATGCCAAGAGAAGTTTGAGTTTCCCAGGAAACTGTTGAACAAGTCTGACTTCATCGTTCACTGGGGTCGTGTTTTTCTTTTGTTATTCAATGTATCATTTTGAATTTAATTTACCTTTTTTTTTATGTTCATGGTCAAATGTTATTGGACTATTTATTCTTCGGGTCCAGCATTTATTGGCTAATTTTCATTGGCTCAAATCTTATTTGGGTATTGCTGGTCAACTAAACTTGAATACTGCCACGTCAATTTATTTCAAACATTAAAGAATTGTGTTTTGCATTAAAACACCTCCTTTACGCCCAGGCTTATTGGGCTTCAGAAGCATTTAAACTGAGCACACTGATGAAGATATGTGGAAAGCATGTGGTCAGACCTCAACTGTCACAGCGCTACCCGGGTTGGCCATCACCCCTGAATGCCCTTTTGGTTTTGTGTGGTCAGGATAATATGAACATTTTAAGAAAACAAGACATCTGGAAATGATCCCAGCCCAACATTGCATTCATTCTGGTGAATCTCACTAAATCATGACACCGTCAAGCAAATGCAGTCGTTGACCTGCAACCGTTCTTGGTTGTGACTCCGCTCTACGTGTCGAGTGCTTAACACCGTAGTGGCAGTCTGATGGGCGCAGGGAGTTTGAATCTAATGTAAATTGCGTTGCCAAGAAGCCAAACTAAAAGACAAAACACGCCGTCATTATTTTCTTTTTGCCAAGTGTAATCTAATTCAGCATTTACAGTTGTTAAAGAATATATAAATATTTCTGTTCATGTCTAATGAGTCAGTAGAATGTCTGTCTGTGGAAAACAAATGGAGGCGGTTTGCCAATGTATTTTCTACACTGCACTTGGACTTTGGCAGTTCGATTGGGACCCCGCTGCCTGGTCAGCGACGGCAGTTTCAGCAAAAATTACACCCACCCCCTCTTTTAAAAAAAAGAACGATTGTAGCTCTTGTCGGACAGATGTTTCAGAGCCACGGTTCACATCTTTAGATCTACCACACTGGACCTTGTGCTAGCAATGGCCTTCACTGGTTCTTATTCACAATTTGTTACTTGCGCTATATTTCTTTTCAATTTGTACAGAGTTAGTTAAAATATTCTATTAAAGTTGTGCGACATGGATGTGTGTCCTGTGTTTGTGTGTGTGTACCATGTGTTGCTTTAGCAGTAGAGTGGTTGTTGGAAACCATTAGTCTAATATTTACACTGGTTTGGTTCTCCCAGTGAATCTGTGACAGTGGTGCAGCACCAGGATCCTGAAACTGAAGCATCTTAACACAACTAAACCGTCAATTGTGTTATTTATTTCCGACTAATGTCAACATGTGACCGGCAAAACGAGGCCCAATGGTCATACTGGTCTGTTCTTACTGGCCAGCCCACCGCCCTCCTGCTGAGACGTTGTGCTCCGGTGAGTTTCCGGGTGAACGCCGCAGCAGAGACGCTCATCTTCACGATTGGGCATCTGGAGATGATTTGGAAATTATTAGGAGCTTGGAACAAAGCGTGCAGTCACAGCCTCGACTTTTCCTCTAACGCCGCGGTGACGTCGCAGCATCGTGGTATCCAGGCGGGAGGAATTTGCTCGCTGTCTGCCCGACATCAGGCCGGCCAACCAGAATGTCTGGAATTCTGTCTTGCAGATAGAGGAAGCATGTACGCTCCTCTGAGAGACCCTTGTCGTGCATTCTGGGAGATAATGGCCGAGTGCTCTGAAGGTTCTGGAGGAGGATGGGCGACTGTCCTAGCAACCCAAAGTGTTCTGCCATGTGCTGAAAGACCCCCGGGCTTTCTTATCCCGTCACCTCGGCCAGCAACTTGCATCGGTGCGTGTTTGCGTTTCAATCTTCATGGGAACAGGTGACGACGCGCCGCAGTGTGAGGACACAGGTTAATGAAGGGGTCACGGTCAACACCAAGGCACCGGTGTTTTGGCTGGTTTTGATGTTTGATATAACTGAAATCTCCTCTGTACTTTTGGGGTTTTTTGCTTCACTGACTTGGGAACAAGACGCTATTCATGCTGAGGCTGCTGTGGGGGGGCAGAGGACGGCCTCGCTGTAACAAGGAGGCCGATTGTGTCTGGAACAGCCGGGGAAATGGAGCTGTACAGTAAACTGCTCAGATCGCAATGCAAATGGAGACCGAAAGGTGTCACAGGATTGAGATGTTAGTAGAATACAAATGTAATGTCGGAGAAATACAGCAAGTTAGCAGTGATATACTTCTCAAACGATAAGCTGTATATTCATCTTGATATAGTCAAGCCATATGATGTTTCCTACCTCTGTTGCCTTCAAAAAGACGTGCGTCTTATTTCATTTGACAACATTTACATGTTTCAAACCGTCAAGTCGCGACCGACTGAAACGTAATCGAGAGTGCAGTGTCGGTGAACAGTGCTGCAACGTGATTTTGTTGGGGGGAAAAGCGTCACTCCCGTGAGCCTGCGCCTCTCGTGCTCTCTTTGACGTCCTCTGAACACCGCCACTCGGATGTGTGATGCACAGAGAAGAAGTTTCACCCGGGCGGACAGAAGAAAGCCGTTTGGTGGACTCAAAGAGAGATGATCTCTGAGCTCGGCTCATGACGGTGGACACAGAGGGACGTATTCAGGCCTCCGAGCATCCCTAAATGATGCTTTCTGCCCTCGTCCCGTCCTCATCCAGCAGAAGTGTTTGGCTGCAGTCTTCTGTCTGACCGGCCTCAGCTGCAGCTGCTCCCGCTGTCCGGCTCTTGGCTCCAAGGTGCTTCTGGCAGAGCCCGTACGCGTACGTGGACCAGCTCGTCTGTGTGGGGTCCTTTGTGTCGTCCTGCCCCCGGTCGGAAGTGGGGCCGAGCCAGATTGAGTTCCAGAGAAAGAGGGGGATAGAGAGGCGCTTTATGCTGCTGACGCCGGGTCGGTGGTCACAACTGAATGAGTTGAACTGTGGAGCCCGTTGCATCGTAGAGCTGATAACGTTTCAGATGGCATTGACACGAGAACTCGCAGCGTGGCACACATGTCGATCATTCTTTCATTTTATCAGATGGTATAAATCTGAAGATATTTTCTCAAAAACCTCCTGTTTAAAAACAAAATGTGTGGCTCAATGGACAACATGGGCCCGCCACTCTGGTCCAGGTTGGAGTGTCTCAACAGGTCATGGATCCATGTGTTCATGGTGCCCAGAAGATCAATCGCAATGAGTTGGTGAT